>NC_046284.1:93528121-94761989 GCF_004115265.2 Rhinolophus ferrumequinum | reverse complement strand
GGACAGGGATGTCAAGGATGGCTTCCAAATTTCTGGCATAAATACTGGAACTAACTGACGGGATAGTGGTGCCATATCAAGAGAAAGGTAATCCCTAAGGGAAACATGTTTGGCAGGGATAAAAGTATGATTTTGGACATGCTGAGTTTGAGATGTCTGGGAGGCATCACGTGGAGAAATAGTGTGACTATATGGATCAGAGGTTAAAAAGAGGGGTCTTGGCTAGAGACACATATTTTGAGTCAATCACATATGGATGATATTTGACACTGTGAATGGATGATACTGGCCAGGGCAAAAGTGTAACATGAGAAAAGAACAAGGTCTAAGAGAGAGTCCTTAGGAACTCAAACATTTAAAGATTGAGTAGAGAAGGATCAGCTAGCAATGGAGACTGAGAAAGAGAGAAAGGAAGAAAACATGAAGCTGAGGAAAGAGCACATTTCAATGAGTACGTGGTTAACGCTGCCAAATGTTGACAACCTGAAGTATTAACGAGAACAGAAAAGTGGATTTGCACCATGGACAGTGACTAGTAGCATCAGCAAAAACAATTTTTGTGGAGTGATAGCACTGGAAACGACAGTGGAGTGGGCTGAGGAATGAATAGGAAATGACAGAGATGGTAGAGAAGTCTGGGGAAGGTAGGCTGTGAAGGGAAAGAGAAATGGTGCAGTTGGTGAGGGCCCAGGAATATTTATTTTTGGTGGTAGATTTTTATAATCAAAACCTTTCTGATTCACTGCACTCTTATGAAAACTACAATTAGGGGCAGCACTTAAAAATACTATCATTGAAACTCTTATACCTGACCACTTATGCAGAGTTTCTACTCGATGTCTAATGGAGATCTCCGAATTAACATGTTTAAAAATGAATTTTTGATCTTCTCACTCAAACATGCTATGTCATCAGTCTTTCCCATTTCAGCATTAGCTCAATCTTTTTGGTTGCTTGGATCAAAAACTTGTCTTCCTTGATTATTTTCTCTTTCTCATACCTAAATGTGATCCATCAGCAATTTTTACTGGCTCAACCTTTAAAATATACCTAGAACAAAACCACTTCTCACCACTGCCACCTTTATCTAAGTTACTTTTATTTCTCCCCTGGATTATTTCAGTGGCCTCCTAACTGCTCATCTAGCTTCTACCCTTGCTCCTCTAGGAAGACTATTCTCAACCCCTAGAATAATGCAGGACTCCTTTTATGTGTAAATCAAATCATGTCATGCTTTTGCTCAAAACACTCAATAACACCTCTTCTTCCAGTAAAAGCTAAAGTATTTAAAATAGCTTACAAGTCCCTATGTGATCTGACCCCATTGCCTCTCTGATCTTATTACCTAACACTCTATCTGCTCCTGCCACATAGGTCTAGTTGCCGTTACTTAAATACTCTAAGCATATTTCTGCCTCAGGGCCTTTGCATTGGCTGTTCCCTCTGTCTAACCTGATTTCCCCCCAAGGTATCTGCATGGTTAACTTCTTCTCTTCCTTTAATTTATGATTTCTTCCTAAATTACTTGTTCTTCAAATACCACCTTTCTCAGCTATATAGTTTGAGCGATTTAAACCACAAGTGTTGTAAATGTTCACATTATATATGATTAGGAATTTGTGGACTGTTTCAAAAATGTGTGCCAACAGAAAGCACAGTGAGGGCCTTGACAAGAGTCAGAGAGAAAGAGAGAAAGAAAGAAGGGAGGGGGGAGGGAGGGAGGGAAGAAAAACTACATCATGTATCCCCAAAACTTGCAAGTGGAAAAGTTTCAAGACCCCAAACAATGCTTCATATTACAAAAGATAGATGAGTTACAAAAACATATAGGTGTTTATTGTCATTCACAATTCTCATATACAGCATCATGATATAGACTTATAGAATATGCAGTGAAAATGTATCACAGCCAAGTGATTTATTTACTGCCTACCATATGCCTGATGTTCTATAAGGTGCACACTTCATCTTTAATCCTTCCATTAACTCTACAAGGTGAGGAAACTGAGGCTTACAGAGGGTATGTGTCTTCTCTGATTTCACCAGCTAGAAAGTGGCAAAGAGGTGATTTACACCGGGGGTGGGGAGTGGGGGGGATGCAGACAGGTCTGACTCCAGAGTTTTGCTCTTTTCTTTGCACTATGTAGTCTGCCGCCGCCACCCTCTCAAGTAAATAGAATGTTTGTTAGAGAAAACTTATTTCCACTGAATTTTGGTACTATAACACAAATTTACTCAGGTGTTTCTATGGCCTTTTAAAGAATACAGTCATCATTTTAGAATTAATCACTTACTTTGCAATACGTGGTGGGTTTAATTTTTCGGTTTTGTTAATTTATTATATCACTTTATAAATAGTATCTTGTAGTTGAACTTGACCTCCTTGGACATTTTACTTTTTTGAGTGGATTATAGAAGGATTCCAAAATAGTTAGGGACTTGAGAGTGCATAATACTCCCATTAAGAATTCCTCCTATTTCAATTTCTGTCTTTTCTGATGGAGAGAGGGAGTGGGAGAAGAGAGGAGGGGAGGGGAGGAGAGGGAAAGGCAGGGGAGGGGAGAAGGCGACTGTTCTGTCTGAAGGATAGGTCAAGGGTTGTGTTGTGGAAGGAAGGCAAATTAATACCTTATGTTTGAATAAATAAAAAATACACTTTTGAACAAACATGACATTAGGTAGTAATAACCCAAGCACTCTATTTTCTAGCCATAGAGGAATTACAAATGGCACAAAGAAATGTGAAGTACTTGAACCAATTGGTTAAAAGAATGAAAGGCATGGTCCCTACAGTAGGTCAAGAAAAAAATTTATAAAAGCAGCTGAACTGGCCATTCTAATGGCATCCAATTTGCTTCAGCCTAGATCTAACAAAGCTGAATGTGCTGTCTGAAACTAAATGAAAAAATAGGATTGAATGAACAAACATGAAATCCACACTTAGCGTTTTTTAGTTTAACATTCCATAGACTCCCAGGAATTTTCAATTTGGAATATCCTGGATTCTGAGTCCAAGCCCAGTGATTTCGATAATCTTCTGGTGAAGGAGACGAAGCGAGAGAGATACGTTTTAATACCTAGCCATGTTGTTCATGTTTTTCTCTTACAGATATTTTGCTAAGTAAATCAAGGTTGTTCTTTCTAAAACCCAAAATCTAATCACTATGTAAATCACCTCAGCATTCCAACTTATATTTGCTAATAATTTAAGTCAGGATTGAAATGATATTTGAATCCCACCAATAGGAACCAAGGAAGTCATCTCTATGGACACTGTAGCCTAAAATAAACATTTAGGACAAATATTGCTGACTGAACTCCACGCCACAAACCAACACTTTATACTTCTGACTAAGGTAATTACACACTTTGCACAAAATGAAATTACACGAGACACTCTGTGTCTTAAAGTTAGAAAACATATGTTTCCCTGTTTAATATTTTTCCAGGAACAAAATGATAACTGTAACAAAGTTTAAGGTGCTTATAATGGTGTCCACATGAATTCATTTCCAAATTTCTACTAATTGTGAAACCATTTAGGAAAAAAGGAAATTGACCACGTGCCCCACTTGGATTTTGGACTGCCTAAAACCAATGCTGATCTAAAGTTCCATCTTTGCAGGCCAAACTGGCAAGGATAATCTTTTCACACTACCATGCTAAGCAGTATATACACTATAGATAAATAATATACCCCTCTGGCCACGTTCAAGGTGTAGTTGACTGCATGGAATACTCTTAGAACTCCACTAACATGAATTCTTTTATCTTTAGGGTTTAAGAAGTGCAAACTTCACAGAAAGAATAGTAGATGTCAGGCTTCCAGATATTTCAAATCATCTGCAATAAATGAATAACAGAGACTACAATAACAAAGGCAGATATCCATTGATAAATGTGCTGTGCAAATAAACTTTCAGAAAGTTTTATTGAAAAATACTGTTTTAATGGAATCGTCTCCAAGAATATGATCTGTCCAAGATCAAGGCTTGGAAGCTCCCAACTTCTTAAACTGCAGTTGACAGGAACAGAGAGCAAGAACGTAAGAGCCTGAAGTTCAAAGGGCTTACTGCTTTTCTACTCCCACTTAATATTTAGGTTCAAAAATATTATTACCAAAACAATACTGAGAGCATTTAATTCCAAACCAGATCACCAGATCAGACTGTTGACTCTCTCTCTCTCTCTCTCTCTCTCTCTCTCTCTCTCTCTCTCTCTCTCTCTCTCCCCCCCCTCCCCACCACGAGATTTTTATATTAATGGAATTTCAAAACATTTATTCAAGTATAACATATATGAAGAAGAATGTTCAAAAATAAGTATCAGCTTAACAAATTTTCACATATTGAACACACTTGTATAACTAGCACCTAACACTCAGGTAAAGAAATAGAACATTATTATACATGCTACTTTAAATGAAATGTTAAAATTAATTTTACTGGAATTTTGAATAGTAACTGAAGTGACACTGAAAGAAATACTGAACTTTAGAAGAGATTCTTTGCTACAAAATATATTAGCTCCTGCAAGATTCCTCTAAGTTCAGAAAAAATATTAAGATGTTGGTGTCTTCATTTTTTTTAATGGCACAATTTTATTTTTTAAACTTTTATTTATTTAAGTGTGTTTGTCCAGGACCCATTAGCTCCAAGTCAAGTAGTTGTTTCAATCTAATGGTGGAGGGTGCAGCTCACAGTGGCCCATGTGGGGATTGAACTGGCAATCTTGTTGTTAAGAGCACAGCACTCTAACCAACTGAGCTAACCGGCCACTCCCAGAATTTGGTTTTAGACTGTAATGAAAGTTGATTAGCTCTGCTACTTTTTATTCCCCCATCTTCCAATTCTGTTGCTTGCATTATTTTCACATTGTCAGTGTTTAAAATATGTATTCTGCTCTGCAACCATAGTACCCACACTGTTTAATCTTATTTCTATATTTAAATAGATTCAAGCTCACCATGAATCCTTTCTTCAGGGTTTCTCCATTCCTGAGTTCTTTATTTTGATCCATTATTTTAGTTAACAGAGTTTTATCACTGAGTAATTTTGTTTCAAGAAAAGCTCTGCATTCATGTTTGAGAATGTCTGAATGTTGTTTTTAACTTGAATGATATAATATTCTTGAATCACATATTCTTTCTCATACCGTGTTTCCCCGAAAATAAGACCTAGCTGGACAATAAGTTCTAATGTGTCTTTTGGAGCAAAAATTAATATAAGACTCAGTCTTATTTTACTATAATATGAGACTGGGTATAACATAACAACATAACATAACATAACATAACATAACATAACATAACATAACATAACACCAGATCATATATTAATTTTTGCTCCAAAAGACACATTAGAGCTGATTGTCTGGCTAGGTCTTATTTTCAGGGAAACACAGTAGTTCCATTGTCTCCCATCATTGAGCATTCGTATAAAACTAGCTTGATTCTACCCTCCCCTGCAACCACCAACTTTTTGGTACTTCTTTTCCTGTTTGGATACTTGAAAATTTTTTTCTTATTCCTTGAAGTAAAAAAATACATATAACTAGCTTGTTTTTCAATGTCAACTTTTCTGAATAATTTCACTTGGTATACAGTGTGCCTATTAAAGCTGCAGATGACAGTGTTTTATCAAGGAAAATTTTCTATATTACATCTGAATTTTTTTCTGTTCCACTTGTTGAGATCGCTACCTCTGTGACATTAATTATGTGTGTATTGTGTTATCTTTGTCTTCTATATTCAACATTTCCTCTCTATTTTCTTTAACTCTTTGTATCTTTTCTCTGTGATTATCTGAACCTTTCACTATATGCTGGTAATTTAACTTCCTGTCATGCTTTTTGTATCTAGTTCATTTATTAACTCTCTAGTGGTTTGTTTTTTGTTCAAATTTTGTTTCCTTTGCTCTGCAATTTCCTTTTAAAAATCTTCCAAATGGTTTATTATTTTTCATATTCTTACTAAGGTCTTCTATAGCTGGAAGAACTTGTGGGTTGTATTTGCTTCCAGATTTATATCTTTGGCATACTGTCTTTTTGGGGGCTTTAGTTTGCTATACTATTCTTTTCTTCTTGATCATGATTATGAGATTAACCTAAGTACTCTGTCCAGACCTAATATGATGTACGTGAATTCTTTTCAATTCCAGTGCACATTGTCTAGGTCCAATTTCCTTTGTTATTAGAGTTAAAAGGGTATATTATGGCATTGAACTATTGAAACTATCAGATAATATTGTATTTATGACATTGTAACTTCAAAAACCAGTTGTACATATAAATATATAAAAGTATGTATATATGTAAATTATATATAAACATGTATGATATATAACAATAAAATAAAATATAGGTATAGTTTTATATAAAACCATATATACTGGGGGTAAAATGTATACAAAATGTATAAAATGTATACAAAATGTATACATTTTGTATAAAATGTATACAAAAAAATGTATACAAGTGGACACTTTGGTCAAAGTTCCTCAAGCAGTAGTTCGCCATAATCAGAAGTGTCTAGATGATGATGGTAACCACTTTGAGCAGCTCTTGTAACTGCAGAAGTCAAATGTGACTTGTATTCATCTTTTGTTATCAGTATATATTGAGTATTACAATTTTAATACAATTTTCCTTTTTTAAAATGTGTATACATTTCTTGGCACCCTCTGTATATATTATATTTAAAACTTAGGTTAAGATTTGAACATATGAAATATTGATAATTATATCTTTTCCCCTATGTTAATTTAATACTATAATTTATAAACTTTTAAACTAATTTCAGAATTTAAAGTAACCAAATTGACACACTAAAACAGGATAGAGTGAAGGAAGAACACTCGCATCATTCCTTCTATGCTCAGTAGTCAAATGTTCAACCTTTGAGCTACAGCCTCTCCCTTGTTCCTTCTATGCTAATGATGCAAGAATTCTTGGACCAGTCTATGCTAATGGTCCTGGAATTCTAAGAGATCCCGGAATAATTAACTTGAAAAGCTCCTGTATGGTAGGTAAGCAAACTTATAATGAGTCTTGCATTTTTCTTGTCTATCATTCAAATTAAATGCATCATTTTCTATATGGTTTACAGTTCCCAAAGATGGAGAAATGTTGAGGAATAACAAAAGGTAGTCTTTAGTATTCTCAACTTTCCTGTGCTCTACTCCTCCTGAATTTGAGGCTAAAGCGTTTTTAAAAAAAACAAAAAACCCACAAGATTGTGACAAAATGCTAACTCTAACATAGTCAGACATGCTAGAACCTGAAAGCTTAAGGTTTGAGACCATCAGACTCATTATTGTCATGTTCCTAGGTTTTAGCATTTTCCTGTCTGTCTTCTCCCAACTAAATCTTCATGAGGGTGTTTCCTATACTGACAATTACAATGAGATTACTCCCCAATTTTAACTCAAAATATTATGATGCCATTTCTGCCTTTTTGTATCATGTGACAGTGGTTCTTCTGTGACAGATGACAAAAGTGCCCTGCTTCCTGACTCCATAAAAGGAAACCTGGCTATTAGCTTGGGACTTTAGCAAGGCATTTAGCAAGGTCTCTCGTAATATTGTGTGGTCAAGAAGAAAAATACAGGCTAGATGATTATACAATGGATATGATTCATAGCTGGCTGAAACAGCATACGCCAAAAGGTGCTAATTAATGGACTGATATCAAGCTAAAGGAGCTCTCCAAATGTTCTACAGCACTTTGCCCTTTGCCCAGTGTTGCCTTTCACCTATTATCAATAACTTGGATGGATATACAGAATAGTTATCAAATGTATGGGTAAGGTCCAATTACATTAGAGCACAAATTAGAACCTAAAATGTTGAAACAGACTGGAATAATATGCCAAAACTAATAAGATAAAGTTGAAGTAGGGTAACTATAAAGTTCTGTATTTTGGTCCAAAAAGTTCTGCCCCGCTCACGAATGGGATACACGCAGTCTTGTTAACCAGCAGCATATGGATGTAACTGTTAAAAGAAGTCCATTAAATGTTAAGCGGCATTGTAAGAATAGATATTTTGGGGGGTAGTGGAAGGAACATTGGTTCTAGCATCAGAAAACTTGGTCAAATCTCTATTCTGCTATTTGGCCACTTAAAATTCTTTAATCCTTACTTTTTTCCCTCAAGTTTATTGTGAACTTAAAATGCATTAATATGTCTAAGTTCTAGGCACTTGTGTGCAATAAATATGACCTAGAAAAGTTACCATTTACAATCAAGTAGGTGGCGTGCCACTCTATTTTGTCCTAGAAAAGATGGTTCTTGGAATGAATTTCAGGTGCCACACTTACAAGCAAACTGGAGCTACTTCCAAAGACAATGACCAGGATAGATGAGCAACTCGAAAGAGAAAATAAAGAACTGCTGCAGCAACTGGAAATAATTGGCTTGAAGAATACTGGATTCAAGAGACACAGTATCCACCTTCAGATATGCAATGGTGTGCTGCATGGCCTCCTGGAGGGCTCCAACAGGGAGAATTAACAATGGAGGATGGAAATGACAAGAATGTGGGCCATGGTACCATTGGGGCAGGCTGTGTGAGTGATTTCAGCACAACCGAGTGGTTGGACTATATGGCCTTCAACAAGACAGTCTGATGTCATAGTTCTAGGACACTGTTCATAAAGTGGTTTCTAATAAGTTCTGCCTCAAAGTAATCCAGAATCTCCACTATGTTGGGTTGGGCTGTTTTCTAGCCTTGCAATTATACCACCTTCCTTCCAGCTCTAAGACCAACCTCTTATTCCTTCAATCTGCTTTATTTGACCTGTTTACTCTTGCGCTCTACTTTATGAATTTCTGGTCATTTAAAATGCCATCTTTTTCGAACTACTCAAAAGACACAGTAAAAGGGGTAATTTGTGGACACTTTGGGGGAGATGGGCCAGCAAAGCACGATTTCTTGGTTGCTGAAGTAAGAAGGGAAAGTGGGAATTAAGAACGGGAACTTAAAAGCTCCAGAGTTGGAGTTGTGGACCAAGAAGTGGGGAGGGCGCCAAGCCCAGACAAGGCTTTTCCTGAGAACTTGGCTTATTCTCAGGAAGTTATAAGCCAATAGAAGCCATATAGAAGTTCAGCTACCAAAGGCCTCTAGCCTTGAGCCTGCTGGCCTATAGCAAGTACTCAAAAGTTGTTTGCTCAACGCATGACTTCCTCTGTTTTCCAGAGGCAAAAGGAGGCCTGGGCTGGTTGCTCAGCATCTCTCCAGCCTGTTTCTGATCGCAATTGGGAAAGTGCCCAGGGCAACCAGAGAGGCTGCCCACCTCCCGCAGGGCCAGGGCTGGTCCGCTTCCCTCCTAAGTAACCCCAGGGAATCTTTTTTTTTTTTTTCCCAGTCGCTTGTAGGGGAACATTGGCAGCGCGCCGGTTGCCAGTGACGCGGCCGCCAGTCCGGCGCGGCTAGGGTGAAAGAGGACGCTTGGGGGAGGGAGCCCAGGCTCCTGACTGGCTGGGGCGCTAAGGCTTATTTGCATAACGTTGTCTGACGGCATCTGATTGGCTGAAGCCAGAGGGGCGGCGGTGGGGTGATTCCAAGGGCCCCCGCAATTCTGACCGGGAGACCTTTCCGTTCCGGATTTACCCCAGTGGCCATGAGTTGTTGCGCCACCCCGGGGGAGCTGAAGAGGTTTGATTTGGGAAGTTTTGCAGGCAGGTGCATGAACCATCTTTCTCGTATAGTGTTTAAGAAATGTGAAAGAACAAGGGCTGGAGTCAAGAAACTGGGGGATGGAGAGTGAATTCGAGAACCGAGGAAGGAAAAAACCATCAGGAAAGGGGTGGAGGCCAAAAAGAAGGCGATAGGGGCTTTCTCCCAAGGTGGGCTTTTTTTTTTTTTTTTTTTTTTTTTTTGCTGGAATCCCTTGGCCAGATCACTTGCATTTGCGTTTTCTGCGAGTTACTATCACATTTTGCTGGAACTGGGAAGAAAAGGCAGGATTGTGGCATTTCATTACTCAGACCTGAATACCAAGTTTTCATCAAGAGGCATAGGTACCTAAAATATGAAGAGGGTCTGTCATTGGGGACAAAGCATGTTTTTATTAATGAGAAGTTCAGCTACTGGAAACTCGATATGTGTTTTTCTCGAGTTTTTGTCTTGCAATGCTTTGTATCTAATTGGACATAAGCATTTGAAATCAACCTGCACTATTTTGTACTCTCTTGCTGCCTAAGCACTGGGGGGAGGGGTGTGTGTCTGTGGCTTATCATATTTCCACATTATTAAGGTTTCTGATTCTTCCCATAAATACCTCTAGGCTATGATGAGGTCTGATAATATGTACAAATAATCTTTGTAAAGTACTTTACAGTTTACATAATTTTTAGATCCATTATCATCAACCAAAATTTGGCACAGCCCATGGGAGAAGCTCCATTTTATTGATAAAGAAACTGAGGCTGAAAAAGTTTCTAAGTCTCCATGGGTGCAAAGAGGGAGAGTGAGATTATTTAAATACTTCAATTTTATATTATGCTTTTTGCTCTATATTTTCATTGATCCTCCCAAAGACCCTGGGTTGAGCAGGTAACATTATTTCAATTTTATAGATAAGAAAACATGGGCTATAATCTGGAGCTAATAAGCCTTGGGAGGGGGTTCCCCAGACTGGGATCTGTCTCCAGGGGTCTCTTGTGTTCCATTGTCAACAGGTGAGTCCTTGTTGCACCAAGTCAGATTTTCATTCAAGACAATTAGGAAGATGGTTTGCCATGGAAAAATTTTTATAGATTGTAAGGTGAAAAAAAGAGGGAAAGAAATCCCTTTATTATATGCTCTCTTCTTTTGGCACGTTTTGTCCTTCAAGAAAATACTGTACTAAAAGCACTGCTGGAAGGTTTAAAGAGAAAAGCACTTTAAAATTAGAAACTTGAGTCTTGTTGAGTTATCTGTAGGACTGCTGGAGAAGACTGGCAGATGAAGGATATAGCAAGGGAAGTGAGATGGTAAAACAAAAACAAAAATGAAAATCGGGTGTGGTTTGGAGTCCCAAAGTGAAATTTATGGTGCAAAGCTGTTAAATCCAGTGATTTAGTACATAGACGAGGCCCTATTAAATGACTTTGCTTTTTAAGAACTATCTTTGGAAAGGAACATTTCAATCTCCCCTCCCCCAAATATTATTGGACACCTTCCCACTTTTCTGTTAAATGATAAAAGATCCAACACCAGCCCTATAACTACTGTCACCCTCTCCTAGCCATTTGCACCTGGCTCTCCAGCATTTCTGAGTAACGGGACTTGGACAAACGTAAGGAATTTGGCCACAATTGATCTCTTTGAAAAAATTGCAGATCTGATGGTGGGTCTCTCTTCATCCCTGGCAGCAGCTGTTAACAGGAAAAATTGGGAGAGACCTCATCTGGAGGGAGGCAAATGCCTCAGAGGCTCCCCTCCCCCAGCAGCTGGCCAAGGCCAGGGCCACAGGGGGAGCACTATGTGTCCACGTGCATCCAGCAAGCCCAGCCACCCTTCTTACATAAGAGACCCCAGATAGAGTTGCGGCTGCTGCGGGTTCCTCTTCCCCGACGGCTAATAATAAACCAGGACAGTAATTTCCGCTCCGCGGCCACTATTGATGCGGGGTTGAGGGGCTCACTTTACAATCTGGGCGCGTGCATTTCGGTCATCCCACTCTGGGAGCGCATGCAAGGCCCACCCAACCCCGGCACGCCAGCCCGCCCTCTTGCTGGTCCGGAAGCTGGCGCCTTCCTCACCCGCGCAGTGCCCGGCCCTCCCCCGCCCGCCTGCTCTGCTGTTCCAGCCCTGCCCCGCCACTGCGCCCTCCCTCCGCCTGGGTATCAGGCGAGAGGCGGAGCTGGCCCAGCACGCCCCGCCCCCGCTGTAGAAAGGTCCAGGAGAGTGTTACTTGCGGTCATCCTGGCTCAGGACTTTTATCTCTGCTCAGCCGGGAGGCGGGAGGAGGAGACCTCGGGGGTGGCCCTGAGCGCCGGCGACACCTTTCTGGGGCTCTATAAATTGAGCACCTGGGATGGGTAGGGGACCGACGCCACCACTGCCGCCCGCAGTCACAGTCGATTCACTGACCACAGCAACGCCCGCAGGCAGCAGCCGCAAGCAGCGAGAACACTGAGCTACTCAGCAGCAGGGGATCTCCAGGAGCAAGAGGAGGTGCGTGCCCCTGCCCCATCTCTGTCCGGGTCAGCGTGAGTGCTTGGACTCAGGCTTTTCGGAGGAAGACTGGGGTGTGGAGCACCCCCTCCTTCTCTCCGTGGTCCTAGGGAGAGGAGGTGGGACAGCCGGGCTGCGGGGAACCACCTGGGTACCGTCCCAGGCGAGCAGTAATCGGGGGAGAGAGGTGCGGGCGGCCGGCCGTGCCGGGCACCTTAGCCGGGTGAATAATCTTCTCTTTCGTCCCGGTTTCCCAACAAGGCCAGGGCTCGACCCACGGACCACGCGCCGCCATCGCGAGCTTTCGGACGCCCAAACCAGGAGAAGCAGCACATCCCCGCAGGGTCGGGCTGTGAGCGAGACGAGAGTTGGAGTGTGGAGGAGGAGTCGGGAATCCCGTCGCGGCTCGTGCTATAGCAAGCTCCCCGCGCGGGCATCTGAGAGCTCGTGAAGGCGGGAACACCCTCGCCCCAGCCGGCCCTCCCGTGCCCTTGTGCTTCGGCGCCCGCGCGGCCACCATGATGCAAATCTGCGACACCTACAACCAGAAGCACTCGCTCTTTAATGCCATGAACCGCTTCATCGGCGCCGTGAACAACATGGACCAGACGGTGATGGTGCCCAGCCTGCTGCGCGACGTGCCCCTGGCCGAGCCCGGGCTGGACAACGATGTCAGCGTGGAGGTAGGCGGTAGTGGCGGCTGCCTGGAGGAGCGCACGCCCCCCGCCCCGGGCCCGGGCAGCGCCAATGGCAGCTTTTTCGCGCCCTCTCGGGACATGTACAGCCACTACGTGCTGCTCAAGTCCATCCGCAACGACATCGAGTGGGGGGTCCTGCACCAGCCGCCACAACCAGCCGGGAGCGAGGAGGGCAGCGCCTGGAAGTCCAAAGACATCCTGGTGGACCTGAGCCACTTGGAGGGCGCGGACGCCGGCGAGGAGGACCTGGAACAGCAGTTTCACTACCACCTGCGCGGGCTGCACACTGTGCTCTCCAAACTTACGCGCAAAGCCAACATCCTCACCAACAGATACAAGCAGGAGATCGGCTTCAGCAATTGGGGCCACTGAGGCGGGCTGCCCGCGGCTGCCCAGCACCCTTCCCGGCCCCATCTCTCACCCTCTCTCTTTTCTCAAAGCTGTTTTCTTTCTGGCTGTAGGGCTCGTTGGGCTGACTGCAAAGTTGAAGGGCTGCGTACTTGAAGAGGGCGCGGCGGGGCTGCTTGGGGAAGGGGACCTCTTTTGGGAAAGGAGAGAGAAGGCAGTGGTGGCGGAGGGTGCGTGGGGATGGGATCAAGGACCTCCTTCCTTCCCGCAGGGTGGTTCTTTCTTAATGGGAATGGGACTGGGCTGACGCCCTGCATTCGGCCTCCTCCTTTCCTGGAGTTTCTTTTTTGTTCTTTCCGGAGGAGAAGGGGCCATGCCAGGGCGCGGCGCTGGGTTGCCACACTTGGGAGCCCCGCCCGGAGCTGGGCGCTGGAGAAGGCGGGGCGCGCAGCAGCCTCCCGCCTCCCCGTGGTTGGGCTGGTGGAGGCCACAGCGTTGCTAGGATTGCATCAGTTTTCCTGTTTGCACTATTTCTTTTTGTAACAGTGGCTCTGTCTTAAGTATTTCGAACCTCCTCCTTGCTGTGAAACTTGGGCAATTCCATTGTGATAAGCGCACAAACAGCCCTGTCTGTGGGTAACCGGTACTACTTTATTAATGATTTTCTGTTACACAGTATAGTTGTCCTGTGGCACTCCTACCCTGTGCCTTTCACGCCACCCCTCCCCCTCCCCAGTATGTGTAAGTTGGCACTGTGCCGACTTGTACAAAGCTTGCCACTCAGCCAGTGGAAATAACATTATGAGAAAGTGGACTTAATCTGAAATTGAACCAACTGACATTCTATCAGTGTTGTACATAGAATGATGAAGAGTTCCACTGTTGTTTTATGTCTTAAATTTATTTAAAACATTTTTTAATCCAGATGTAGACTATATTCTAAAAAATAAAAAAAAAGGCAAATGTGTTAATGAAACTCACAAAAGTTTGTTGCTCTTTAATCTGTTGATCAATGGCTTAGTAGTTAAATAAAAATAAATTTGAGTTTTTAACAAAAGTAAATTTTATTTTCCCTCTGGTATTTCAAAGTGGTGGATAATCATCTTTTAGTATTCAGATTTGTTTGGGAAGTAGCTACAAGACAAAATTTACTTCCAAGCTTCTTATTTCAAATTCAGTGCCAAGGTAGGCCCATACACCTCAACAAAATGTTCATAAATAATCCAAGTATTTAGAACAGTACATACATTGTTTTCCAACCAAGTTGACCAGCTTATTGGACTCCTTAATTAACATTTTGATTTTTTTAAGACCCGTAAGCCCAAACTGAAGTGTTTTGAGGCATGAAATCTTATTTCAAAGGTGGAAATTTCTCTTGGCTGCTGAGCAATAAAGAATTAGAAAAGAAATACTGGATAATATTAGTGCACACACCTTGCAGGCCTTTATTTACAAGTGTTTTAAGTTGATCTTAAGGGATACTTAAATGTGTTATAACATGTGCTCTGGCCTCTTTCACTAGTTCTAGTGAAGTGGGAAGGTTTCTTAGGCAGTGTCCAGCAATGCTTCCAGTTTTCCAGTGAGCCAGTCTGCAATTGTGGACAGCAGATCTGGTCATGGATGCAGTAGGGCCCTTGGAAACACTTAGGTGCCATTATGGTGCTTTTCTGGGGTGGTGGGATGACAACAATACATTGCTGGGTATTTATTTCATTATTTGTTTAGGGGGAAATAAATGTTAGATCAACTTCAGTTTTCAAACTTGCAGTCATGAGACATCTCTAAACTCATAGAGCTTGAATTGAAAATACATATAATGTTGCAGTTTAAAAAACAGTTTTTTGTGGTGTGGACTGCTCAAGGGGATTATCAGCTTGTAGCAGCAGTGAAAAAAGGGGAAGTGTCAAGACGGGTGTCTGCCATTGCCAGAGAAAGTTAATCGTGAATATATAAAGATAAGCTAGGCAGCACCAAAGTAAGGTGTACAGCCTCTTGCTTTGTATCCCCTTTAAAATATCAAAGCGTGAGCAAAAAATACAAAGGAAACTATAGAAGCCACATGGTAGAAGCACCAACATTTTGGAGCTAGAACATTGTTCAAGTCCTCTTGTTACTACTAATTAATTGTGAGTATTTAACCATCAGGCCTGTTGCCACATTTGACATTAGGCATAACTACAATGCTTACTTCATGGAGCTGCAGTGAGAATTAAATGAGATGATACGTAGACAGTCTGAGGCTTCAACGTTTTTTTAGGCACTCCTGAAGGGTTGTTCGTGTCTCCACTGACCCCCTTGACTGTTCCAGGAATATATGAAGCACGGGACAATAAGTTCATTTTAAGTAAAAGCGTAATTTCAATTACAGACATGAAACAACAGGTAAACTTATTTCCTTTCTCAAAGTCTTGAGGGAGAGCCTGAATTAAAACCAAAAAGTCAAAGTTTGGACAGATAATAGCAAGAATTTTGAGATGCTAACTGCAAGTTGTTTTCAGACTTCCTGTAGTTTATAGAATACACAAAAGTACATGATAGCAAAACTAAACTGTAAGTAAAGAGTTATCAATGTTAACTTTAGTTTTGAAAATATTACTTTATGTAAGAGTAGTTTTATATATAGTGATTTGATTCTAACCTAGGTATAATGATCACTGTTAAAAATGATTAGGTTTTTTATGAAACTAAGGTTTTCCAGGCCAATCAGTACTATTCCACTCATAGTAACTACTATTTTATTCATCAGTTTATGAAACAAAACAGGTCAAATCCCCAACAGATTCCTGTTAGAACTTCTCAAGCTATTTAAAATTTTGCTTAACTTCTGAGGTAAAGTGATAAGGGACTTTATATTTTCAGAAGGTCTTTCTTGAGGGAGCTCAAAATATAGATTTACAAAGTTGCACACATTGTGTGTCACCTCTTTGAGAGCGCTCAGAGATCCTGGTTGTCTGACAGTGCCCATCCCCATGGCAGTTTGTGATTAAAGGGCAGGCACAGATAGATGAACTAGACAAAAAGAAACAGCTTAAATTGCAATTGATTACCATCCAGACATTTACACTTGATAAGAATTTTCTACATCAAAACCTCACACCAAAGCCTTTGAAAAGGCCTGTTTTGGCCTCTAAAATGGCTCTCTGCTTTGCTCACTTGGGCTTTTTCATGTTTTACATTTACAGTGTTCCTTAGTCGTCTGTCCTAATTTGCTCTTTCTCTGAACCTGAACCTAATTGTTAGAGAGCCTGTAACGGTAGCTGGGATTACTATTTGGAACAACTTGAAAATTAGTCTCTTTTTTTTTTTTAACAATTTTTTTAAAAAATGAAAGTAATTGTCACTTGCACATGCCTCATTTTCCCTTATTTTTAGTTGCTGAACAAAAATAATTTGGGAAAGAGTGTCTCTTCTCCACCTTCCCTGCCTTCTCCCTTTCTTCTGGGGTTCTCAGATGTTTGCAAATTGGGCACAATTCTGGTGGAACAAGGCCTCAAATCTTATATCATCATATACCCTGTTTTTTTAAAGGTAATTATCTTTTTATGGGACATCTAGGACCTTTATACCAACCATTACATCCTTGTGTGATTTATTTTGAAGAGTTTTGCACCAAATAATGACAGAAGCAATGTTTTCTTTAAAATTTTAGAGGCAATGTTTACCTCCAACAAATAAAAACATCTGGATGAGGAGCTTATGAAAACTTTACACATGTAGACTATTGGATTGGTCTCTTAAACTTAATTATTTGTCTTACTAAAATTTCAAACTTTATGTCGTTTCTGATCAAGACTAAATTTCTTTAATTTGCAAGATAATTTAAACTTAAAATGATTTTTTTCTTTTAAGGTCATGTCCAGTTATTTTTTTCAAAAGTCAGGAATATTTAAAGGTTGTTCTTGAGTTACTGTAAACACTTGATGAGGCCTCCGGTTAGTTCATTTGGGACTGTGTAGAACTTTCTGATAAGTGGTGGAGATTATGATAGTCTAATACCAATACCATTTCTGTATGTGGAAGCCAGTATCATCTTTTGCCTCATGCAACCAGAGCTCACTCCCTGGACCCCCCCACTATAGAGGACCCCCATGCTGACTCTTGCAAGGCCTTGTGACTCCCCGTAGGACAAGGAATCCTCTCAGCCAAGGGAAGGCCCAGAGCTTGTAGGGAAGACCCTACATCTAGACCACACTTGGGTACTTGGGTTCCCAGAGTTCCCTATCCAAATGGCCCTGATCCCATTCCAGGGATTTCATAGGCATTTGCCCTGAGTTTATCCTCCCGATGGTGGACATGCTGGGATGGTGGACAGGGCTTGGACATGCAAACTGCGTTGTCGAAGGATGAAGTTTGGATAGGAAAATAAGGGGGAGGAGTGTTGGTTAGAGGACACCCCTGGGTTTTAGGATGAACAAAGGGTTTGAAAGCCTGCAGAAAGGAAATAAGTGAAAGCAGTTCAAGCTTTAAGATCTCTTTCAGTATTGGCAAATGAGCATGCCATGGTTTTTCTCCCTATTTCCCACATTCCTTTGGAGTCTCCCTGATCCATTGAAAGAATGCTAGTTAATTAATGAAGTGTTGGTTAAGGAAAAGGAAAACCACATTTGTGCACAGAGCTTTTCTAGCTGCTTGCTATTATTCAGTGCTTGAATGGTGGTGATTATAGTGAAGACCCAAACAGATACATCTTCCATAAAACCATGAAGATTTCACTTCCTCAAATTTTCTTTCATCCTTTTAAAAAAAATATTGTTAGCTGTTTTCTTTTTAGTGTCAAAAATCTTGGTCAAGGTAGAGCCGAAAAGTAATAGCTGTGCATCTGTCTAAACAAGGCCTGTTAAAACCACAACTGTCTCATCAGCCCTTCCTGTTTTGGCATTCTCTGTTTTTAAGAGGAACATTTTTTTGGTAACTTCCCATTCCTTTTTTTTATATTTTATTACTTCTTGGTCTATTGTCTCATAACACTTTGCTGAACAGTTTTAAAAATTTATCTGTTGGTATGCCCAACTTCAATAATCTCAAACTGATAAGAATTTTGATTAAAGAAAGTTCTTATAATTTAGTTAAGAAGAGGGATATAGATGGTAACTTTTTGACCTCGAACTGTTTAGAGAAAGTGCTTTCTAACACAGTAGGTAAGAAGCCTGAAAAAATACTAGCAAAACATAGAACCCAGTTCTTTATTTTAGCTAGCTAAATAAACAACGTTGGTTGTGGGGAATTTTCTAGAATCCATTTTACTTTTCAATACCAATCTTACTAGTGTTGATAGGTGCGAGCATTCAGTTAACAGGATGAAACTGAACATGATTCATTTGATGTTTTCAAAGGTAGAAACTAACTTTGTAGTTTTTTTTTCCTTCTGAATACCACACTGCTGAGGTAAAGAATGTTGTAGCTTGTGGGTGAGCTCAATAGGGCCAATTAAAACCTGACTACTCTTCCACCATGTTGAAATACCTGACAGAACTTGCTGTGTCCTTGGATAATGGCATTTTTTTTTCCTCCTTAGCTGACATCTAATTGAGGAGATTTCCTGTTTTGTAGTCAAGGAAAGATGAAAACGAAAGTACCACATTGTTGGTTCTGACCAAGGTATTTAAAAATTTCCAGTGATCACAATGTGATATTAATTGTAAGCCCTGCTTTTTAAAAAATTAAGCATACACATTGTGAAAGAACACGTATATGTTCTATAGTAGTCAAACTATGTGTAGAATGCAAGGAGTGTAGTTAGTATACTTTAGTCATTCAAAACAAGGTGTAGTATTTTGTGGCATGTAATTGACAATGCTGCTTGTAACTCATGGATGCTTTGGGGGTATAATTTAGTTTCTGTTGTAATAAGTACTTGTGGATAATTCTTTCATAGCTTAAATATCTGGGAGGGGGGGCGGGGAAGTTCCAGAAATTTCGATGTTTAACCCAGGTGTTTGGGGCTGGGGGTGAATCTCAGAAGCCAGCAGCTCTGGTTTTGGGAGCAGAGGAAAAGGCCTGCTCCCTGTAGCCAGATTGGGCCCAAGTGGAAACAGGGAGGCGCCAAGATAAGCCTGTCTAATTTAGTCTTTCCAAATTTACCAAATGTCACCCCACTGTCCCTGGGTCTGTGTGATAAGGCGAGTGGTGCAGAAAGGCAAAGTGTGTTTTGGACATTAGCATCCACTGGACGCCTTAGGAGTAGGGAGGTAACCATGCTTTTCGGCTAGCAGGTTGTGGTGCCTTTTTCTCTGACTAGAAAGGCAGCAAAAATTAGGTCGAAGCATATGATAAGGCCATTTTTGTCAGTACGGGATAGGTGAATAATTCCTGATTCCAGCAATTAGGTGTCCCTCTGTAGACATACTACAGTCCTCTTTCATCACCTTATGAAACTACTGGTTGCCATCTCAAGGTTGGCCTGATTTTGAGGTAGAAGGAGTGAGGGACAAAAAAAGACCAAAGGGGGCAATTATATAAGGGAGACAAATAGAATGGAAGAAAGAGGAGACTTAAAACGAAAAGAAGACATTGAAAACTTCCAGCGAACCTGTGGAAAATTGTATTTTCTACAAAAGTTTGCCAAGTTATTTCTGGACCTACATTCTCTTCTACCACATTGCCACCTTCCATAAGAGGTAGACTCTCGTCTCCTCATCTTGAATTTAGGTGGGGCTTTGAGAAAATAAATGTGGCCATCACTTCCAAGACCAGGCCATAAAGGGTGATACACCTTTCTTTTCTATGAGATCCATACAAAAGATGCTTGCCTTTGGACCTCAGCTGTAGTGCTGTGAGGAAGCCCAGGCTGCATGGAGAGGTCACATGTAAGTGTTGCAGCTGACAGCCCTGCTGAGGTCCCAGTCAATAGCCAGCATCAACTACCAAACATGTGAGGCAACCTTCCATTGATTCTATCCTCAGCTTTCGAACCATTCCAGCTGACATCAAGTGGAGCAGAGACAAGCTGTCTCCATCAAGCCCTGCCCAAATTTCAGACTTGTGTGCAAATTTTTTTCATTCCTGTGAGTCACTAAGTGGTGCGTTACACAGGAATAGATAGTTGGAACAGAGACCTAGTTGGATAGTTGGATAGTTCCCACATTTCAGGAGATTGTAGAACTAAGTGAACACAATTGAAAGTAGAATGTAATCTATGGAACAGGGTCTATTTTTATCACATTTACTTAACAAATAAACAGCTTATAATAAACCTGGAACCTTTGGAGACATTCATCTGATGGCTGGTGTAGAGAGTAGAAGGATTAGAAGTGATGGATGATTAGAGAGATGCTACAAGTAACATTTTACTGTTCTGTTAAAGCTCAGCACGGTAGGCAGAATAATGGTCCTCCAAAAATGTCCATGTTTTAATCCTTGGAACCTGTGAATATATCACCTTACATGGCAAGGGATAATTAAGGTTGCTAATCATCTGACATTCAGATGGAGAAATTATCCTGGATTATCTGGATGGGCCTAATGTAATCACAAGGGTCTTTTTAAAGTGGAAGTAGGAGGCAGAAGAGTCAAAGTCAGAGTGACGCAGTGTGAGAAAGACTCCATTTCCCTTGCTGGCTGAACCGAAAAAACGCAGGCAGCCTCTAGAAGCTGGAAAAGCAAGGAAACATTCTCCCTGGAGCCTCCAGAAGGCACACAGCCCTGCTAACACCTTAATTTTAGCCCAGTGAGACCCATTATAGACTTGTGACTTCCAGAATTATAATAATTTTGCATTGTTTTAAGCCACCAAGTTTGAGGGAATTTGTTACAGAAGCAATAGGAAACCAAAACACTCGGCCTCTCGCCTCTGGACAGAAAACAAGAAGGTTATATGCTCTTGGCACTTAATCCATTCATTGCCTTTGGGCTGGCTAAAATATAGAATTTCAAGCACAACTTGTTGAGAACAGTATTGAAAGGTTCTTTTCGTCTTCTTTTGTGAAAGAGACTTTATTTTTCTTTTAAGCTCTAATCTTGATGACAGTAGCCCTGCATAAACAGACACTATTTATGGTGCTGCCATTGTATTACTGAAAGGGCTTGCTTCAAATATAGCAGCATTATTTATTATGCCTTTTGTGGTTAAGATCTTGGACCCACTCTCTGTTTATTTTCATTTTTTATTTCTTCTTTCCCTTCTAAAAATATTTTGTCATCTTTATGTATAGTATTTATTTCTGTACCCAAGCTCATTATTATTTTTGTTTTTTACCAAGATATAATTACATGCAATAAAATGTACAGACTTAAGTACATAGTTTTTAATTTTTGATAAATACATATACCCTTGTAATTGACACCTCAATAAATGTACAGAGTATCACCATCACCCTAAGAAGTTCCCTCACATTCCTTTCTGATCATCCTCTTCTCCCTCACAACCCAGGCAACCACTATTCTGATTTCTATCCCCATATATTAGTTTTGCCTTTTCTTGAAATTGATATAAATTGAATCACACAGTATGTACTCTTTTGGGTCTGCTTCTTTCACTCAACATAATATTTCTGAGATTCGCCCTTGCTCTTGCCTAAGTTCATTTTTTTAAGTCTTAAAGAAAAAAATCACGTTTTATTTGGAAACAATTCCAAACTTACAGAAAACTTGCAAGCATAGCACAGAGAATTCCCATATTTACCTAGAAACCACATTCAAGTTTTGTGAAGGGTCCCAATTATGTGCTTTATATTACCTATAAAGGATCCAATCTAGGTTCATGCTTTGCAAGTAGTTGCTAGGTCTCTACAGTCTGTTTCAATCTGGGACAGTTTATGAGTCTTTGAGTTTCATGCCCTTGATATTTTTGAAGATTATAAGACATAGTCGTTTTGTAGACTGTCCCCCAGTTTGGGTTTGTCCAATGAATCCTCATATCCTATCAAGTGGCACATAATGTCAATTTGTACAGTGTCGGGAGGTACAATTTATTTATTTCCTATTGATGGACATTTCGGTTGTTTCCATTTAAAAATTTTATTTCTTTTAGCTATTATGACTAAAGCTATAAATAGCATAACATTCTAGTTCAAGCCTTTTTTTTTTGATAAATACATAGGAGTGGAATTGCTAGTTTGTAAGATAGGTATATGTTTAACTCTATAAGAAACTGTCAGACTTTTCCACAGTGGTTATACCATTTACCCTCTCACCAGCCATGTATGAGAGATCTAGTTGTGCTGTCTCTTTTGATTAGTGGTGCTTTTACCACTGGTACCTAGTACTCCTAGCTCTCATCGAATGGTGATGAGTTAGTGCTGGGATGGAGCATAAACTTGTTTTCAACGGAGAGAGTCGTATTAGATGCTGTCTTGGTGAACATGAGGATTATAAGAGAGGTGGTTGTAGCGAGATGAGGTAGAAAGATAGGTGGCACCCACTAGTGAAAGAAAACCTGGATTTAAAGTCAAAGAATCTGGATTTAGCCCCAGTTCTATCAGTTTGTTCTGTTTCCTGGAGGAGTTGATTAGCTTCTTGGATTCTTAATTTTTTGTTTTGCAAAATGGGGATATTACCTCACAGGCTTAATAGTAATAGCAATGAACTACCACCCAGTGCACACTTATTTTGTGTACTTCCTTCAAAGGAAGAAGAAAGTCATTATTGCTACGACTGGTGCAAACCTCATGAATTATCTCATTTTTCCTCATGAAGTAGGTATTAATATTATTCTTATTTTACAGATGAGTAAATTGTGTCAAAGACTGCTTGTTGTTCTCCCTTTATTCCTTCAATTTTCAGTTGGGAACTCGGTCACCACAAATAAAAGCTACACTTCTCAGCTTTCCTTGCAATTAGAAGTGACCATGTGACAAAGTTCTAACCAATGAGCTGAAGGCAAAAGTGTCATATATGACTTCTAGGAGACGTCTTTAAAGGATGAGAGAGTAACTTTGTTCCTTTCTCTTTCTTGTTGAATGGAATGATATGGGATGGCTGGAGCTTCAGTAGCCATCTTGGATAATGGGGTGGCAGCAATGTGTTAAGAACAGCAAAGCAACAAGAAAGAAGGGACCTGGGCTTCTGATTATCATGGATTGCTTACTTCTGGACTTTGTTTTCAAAAGCCAGAAAGAAACGGCTGTCTTGTTTAAGCCACTGCTGCCATTTCTATTGCTCATGGCCAAATCTAATCCTAATACTGAAATAAGGGTTTAAAGAAGTTATTATAAGGAAAACAGTCTTCAAGGTATTACAAAGATTATAACATGAAAAATCTTTGAGTATTTGTTCGTTGTTAATTAAATGTGAGGACTAGGGAAAGAAGAAAAAGGAAACCCTTGAGGAAGGAACTCCTTTTATTTCACCCGATTTATTATTTTAGGCTTTATAAGAATGCAACCAAATGCTGGATTATTCTAATTATTTAATCTGTGAATTTTCCAGGTCTCTTTTTTTCTTTCTTTTATTTTTCCCTCCTTCATTTACTTTACTGCTTATTAGTATATGCACTGATGAGAATTCACACTAGAAGCTTTAGATTCTTGTTAATAACTCTCATAAAGACTTTTAAAAAGCATAAACTCAACCTCAAAGCAGTCATTCCTCAATTGGGGCTGACAGGGAGTGGGAAGGCAACTAAAGGAACTGAAATGATTCCCACCCCGCACCCCTCTCCAACGTGATGTTGGGAAGCAAAATAAACAGGAAGTGGGGAGTGAGTGGGGGTAGGAGCTGGGAGAGACACTCCAAAACAGTCTGCACCTGCTCAACACAAACTCAGAAGGAACAAAGTTCTAACACAAAGACCCAATCCCTCCTTCCCTTCCTTCTTTCTTTTCTTTCTTCTGTGTTAAGGTACACTGGAATCAAATGCAAGAGCTCAGATGTAGTTCCAGAAATTTCCAGTCTACCAGGGAAGACTAAATGTAGACACACAATTCAGCAACATCATGAAGGAAGTAATGGCGTTATGTAGGGCTCTGGAACATGCAAGAGGAAGCTTTCATGGAAGTAATGCTTCATTCAGTAAATATTTATTGGGCACCTACTGTGTGCCAGATATTGGGCTATGCTGGTGATGATAGTGAACATTACACAGTCCCTGCCCTCAGATACTGATAGTCCAGTGGAGGATACAGACAAGTAAACAAAACCTAATAAGTGCTATGATAGGGAGGGTGCAAGTCTTATGGGAGCTCAGAGGAAAGGTCCTACATAAACCAGGCCTGGAGATTGAGGAACAGTCCCTTGGACAAAGTGACCTCTATGCTGAGATCTGATGAAACAACATGGATTAGCCAGGTAAAAATGGCGTTGGGATGGATTCTCTAGGGCTCTGTCTGAAAGCCTGGGAGCAGGGATGGGTAGAGGATGAGAGATGAAGGTGAGACATAAGCAACATCATGAAGCAACTTTCAAGAACATGCTAAGGATCTGCCTCCTGGTATGAAGCACTGAGGACACATCACTTCTGTAATTGTCCTGCTCAACATGCGCACTATATATGTAACCATGAGGGAACATCAGACAGATCCAAATTGAGAGGCATTCTACAAAATGGCTGGCCTATACTCTTTAGAAGTGTCAAGGTCATAAAAGGCAAAGGCTAAGGAACTATTCCAGAATAAAAGAGGTTAAGTAAGGAGACAGGAAAACTGATGCCAATGTGATCTTGGATTAGCTCCTGGACCAGTAATGTCAACATCTATGTCTATATCTCTTTTGCTATAAAGAACATAATTTGTTTTATTGGAAAAATCTGAATGAAGTCTGTGTATTAGATAATTGTATTGTAGCAATGTTAATTTTTTGATTATGAAAATTGTATTGCAGTTATGTTATTATTCTCATTCCTAGGAAATATACACTGAAGAAGTATTTAGGGGTAAAGGGATATTGTGTCTTCAAATGATTATCAAATTATATATCTATATCTACATCTACGTCTATCTATCTATCTATCTATCTATCTATCTATCTATCTATCTATCTATAGAGAGAGGATATCTGGATAAGGGGTATATGGAAAGTTTTTTTATATTACTTTTGAAACTTTTCTGTAAGTCAGAATCTATTTTAAAACAAAAAGTTTTGTTAAAAAAAAGTGTTTAACACTTTGGACTTTATCCGAGGACAAGAGGAAATGGTGAGCCATTGAAGGGTTTTGTGCTTTTGAATGATGTCTCATTCCATAGTGCACTGAATGGTTCAGTCTGGTGTGGACTCATCACCAGTTCTTAGGCTCGTTTAATGGTCTAGGTGAGTAATGATCATTACCTCAAATAAAGTGATGGCAATGGAGGAGAGAAGTGGATGGAGAAATGAGATACCTAGGAAGTAGAAATCAGATTTGGGATTCTTCTTGGAATGACCGAGTAGAAGTGCATTAAATTTGTGAGATAAGTACTAGAGGCAAAGGAGCAGATTTTAGAGGGAAGGGTGATTTTAGTTTTGGACCTTACCAGCAAGCCAGCTCTAACTACAGCCTTTCCCATTTAAGTTGATGGCAACTCCTTTTTTCCAGTTGCTCAGGCCCAAAACTTTGGAGATACACCTGAGTCCTCTTTCTCTTACATCTCACATTCAAGTTGTCAGGAAGTCTTATTGGCTCTGTCTTCATAAAATACCAAATATCTGACCACTTCTCACCACAGCCACTGATATTGTGCTGGTTCAAGCCACCATCTGGATTATTTCACAGCTTTTTATCAGGTCTCCTACATCTATTAGGTTGGTGCAAAAGTAATTGAGGTTTTTGCAATTATTTTTAACTTTTTAAACCACAATTACTTTTGCACCAACAGTAGCCAGTTGGATATCATTCAAACAGAAGTAATGTCACCCCTCTGATCCAAACTTTCCCACGACTCCTAATATCTCTCAATATAAAAACCAAAGTCCTTGCAAAGGCCTTTAAGAGTCTGCATGGAATGGCTTCTAGTACCACTTTCGTCTCATTCTTTTGCTTCTTCACTCTATTTCAGTCACACCAGCTACTTCGATTTTCCTTAAACTTGTAAGACATGCTCCAGCCTTGGGGGCCCTTGCTCTTATTGCCCTCTCTTCTGGAATGCTCTTTTCTCAGATATCAATATGAGAGAAAACCCTGAAATGACAGGAACTTAAACAAGGTAGAAACATTTCTCTCTCTTTTATAAAGGAAACATGAAGGTAAGGCATCCAAGGATGCTATTGTGACTCCATGGTGTGCCATTAGGCCCCAGGTTCAGACTTTTTTTTTGTTTCCATAGCTTCAGCATCCTTCTTTAAAGGTACTTCATGGCACAAGTTGGAGGCTGGCACCTCAGATATCATGTTCATGTTTCACACTGCCACCAGGAGGGTAGGCAGAAAGCAACTCTCAACTAAACCAGTTCCATTATAACAGCAATCCCAGACCATCCACAAATAATTCCTGTGTATATGAGTAGTTCTTTGGTTACAACTGACTCACAACTCACAATTTGAAAGACTTTTGAAGGACTTTGGCCTTTATATTTTGAGAGACCACATTTAGTTGCTAGGAAGGCTGGAAAATGCAGTTGTTTATTTTAGGTGGCAACATGCCCAGCTAAAAATCAGAGTTCTGTTACTAAGGAGAAAGAGGGGGAATGGATATTGGCGAAGGTAGCTAATACGCATCTTATTTCTAATGCTGATGATTTCACCATTACCTTAGCCTCTGCCAGCCCAGCTACAGGCCCCCTTGCCCATCTTCATTGTGGGAGGTGGGTGGTGGGTAGCCTGGGTTTCGAGCCACATTGGTAAGGTAGGAGGAAGGAAGGACAAGTTTGGAGAGAGGGTGTGGAAACCCTGGACATGTGGAAAGGGGAGAGGAAATCAGAGCTCTGGTCTTTGATGAATCTATGACTAAAGTGAAGTTTGAGTCTTACTGTTGATGTTTATCCTTATTTCTCTTTTCTCTGTAATCATTCCCATTCAGGGTGGTCTGTGTGGAACTTGGCATGAGATGTAGGTGTTCTGCCGGGCCTTGGTGTGAAATGTGTCCGCTTTCAGAGTTTCTCATATTTCCCATTCCTTTTCATTTTCATTTCAGCACAGGGCATGAATGCTTTTTAGCCACATGTTATCACATGTTACCTAGTGCAACTTGAACGAAGAGACCCAAGTGTGAGTGAAGCTTTGCTACAAAAAGAGATAGGACTTAACATTACAATAAATTGTAATAATATGTTTTTCTGAGGTGTAAACTTCTTTGTGAAAAGAATGTGTATATAAATTTACCTGTTTTAATAAACAAGTAAAATTGAGGGGTTGCTAGAGTTAAAAAAATTAAACACCAGGCGATCATTTCCAAGAATTTGACACGTTCAGAAATACCTTTTAAAAACAAAATACCTGGGTGGGAGATGAGGGTAAGGGGGATCAAATATATGGTGATGGAAGGAGAACTGACTCTGGGTGGTGAACACACAATGGGATTTATAAATGATGTAATACAGAATTGTACACCTGAAATCTATGTAATTTTACTAACAATTGTCACCCCAATAAACTTAAAAATAACTAAAAAAAAATACCTTTTAAAAGCAAAATGTACATATTATAATATATTCCTAAGAAAAAAGTATTTAGGGCTATCCAATATTCTCCAGGTAGCTACTGGATATACCTGCATGAGTGAATAGGAGGAATTTTATTTTCTACTATTTTGTTTTAAAATGATTAGTTTGTATAATTTCTTTTTCTTGTACATAAAACCCCATCCTCACACCCAAGGCATGACAAATAGCAAAGGGGTGATACATATTACTCAATGATTAGGCAGCTAACATGTGAATGCTCCCATGTGACACAAGTGATGCAGCCTGTGGCATTGCAGTGGTGGCACATGGGTTGGAGCTGGAGGGAGCCCCCACTTACACCAACTGAGTTACCAAGAAACTCTGTTCAAACTCCATATACACAAAAATTCCTTTGGGGAGATGTGGTTGGGTAGTTTCCCATTCTGTTATAAGGATAATGTCTAAACAAGAAGTCCCTGGGTTTGCTTCAGACACACAGGGGTACAATAATAAAATCATGGCCAACACAAGTGATGTTCTAAAATTTCCAACTCATATAAAGATTTACTATGCAAATACCTATTTGGGGGAAGATTGGAGAAAGGATAGGGATCTTTTAGGTGTGGAACACTGGGAAATGGAAATTATTTCAAACTTTTAAGCCAACAGTGATATGGACACTTGGCAAAATATTTAAATGTATGCTGCATGTATAGCAAAAGGGAATGTAGAAGATGGGGGCTTGGGTACCGAATGGTGGAAATGGAGTCAAAGAAGATGAGAGACTATGACCAACATGGACGGCAACTCTGATGATGGCAAAGAAACCATGAGGAGCATGGCATAGCTGTGAGGACAAGCCTGCTGTTGAAGAGAAGATGAGAGTCCACATGCAAGGTCAGAGCCAAGGTCTATGAAAGGAGAGGATGGGAGGAGTCAGTCTCAACATTTCTTCTCTGGAAAATGCCTTTCAGAAGCTAGAAATAAACATCTTGATATTTGTGCTTTGTAGTATCAAATGCATTCTCACCTCAACAAGCTAATTCCCTCCCCAAAGTTGTGTTTGTAAATCTGTAGAAACAGCTTAATTCTCTAATATGATGGCTGGTAGGAATTCTAGCCTTTTCTGTATACAGCTCAATTTCTTACTAGAGACTCTTCTCTCGTGGGAATACACTATTGTCTGAAGTTAGTTACAAAGATCTGATGATTATTCCAAAAGAATATAAGTATCTACATTTGTTGATTTAAACCTTTTGCCAAAAGAAACTATTTCTTCTTTCATTTGAGAAAACAATCTTATCTAAAAAGAGTAAGTTCTTATTTGTGGTAGAAATTCCCTTTTCAAGGTGAGCCTATGATTCTATGTGTTCATGGACACCATGTCTTGACAGTTCATAGCATCACGAGCATCACTGTTATATTAGAAGGAAGCACTGTGTAAGTTTTACTTCTTGACTCAGGTGATAATGTTACCTGTGTATCAACGTTAGGGCAATATATTTATTTTGGTTGTTTTTAACAATATAATTATCTCTACTCCTTATGAACATCATGGTTTTCAAAATATGGTTTGGTCACATATGCTTGCAGCTATTATATTTGGATTTTATTCAACGGTGTTCTTTTTGTTTTTAAATCATGTAAATTAAAATGCAGAAAATAAACCACTGTGGTATTCGAATCAAAAATTGTAATCCCTAAGTCAAAGAAGTCAAGGTTCCATTTTTATGGCAAATAGAATTTTCAGGTGACCTTATTGTTTATTTACATTTGTCCCTAGGATGAATTAGTGGTCTTACAAAAGTTTTCACACCAAGAGAATTATTGAGGTTCACACTATTTGGCTAACATCAGAAATGTCCCTTCCAACAGGTTTTTGCCCAGTGGAAAACCAGATGATTTTATGACCTGAAAACAATCACCTGAATAAGGGTAAGTCACTGAGGGACATTGTATGGAAGAGATATGTCAAATACTGAGAACCCAGATATAAAAAGTAATGTAATGCATGGAAAAGTTGCCAAAATGGTAATCCTGACTATACGAAAATGAAACACCCAAGAGATGACCTTAATTATTCCTTAGAAGCAGAAGCGATGTGCTCTGCTAGAAGCTTGCTCTGACAACAGTTGTACCCCCTCTCAGCTTCTCATGGTTTCAAATTAAGGTGGCATATATTCCCTTCAAAGTTAACTCCATTTATACTTACTTTCTTCCCAAAGCAATTTCTTTCCATTTGAATAACCCAGGCTGCCTGTAAAAAGTCTCCCATGAGATTTAACTTGCATATGATACTTAACCAATTAGTAAACATTAAAGTGCTGTATGAATGCTTAGCCTTACAACAGGGGAACATAAATCTACCTGATAATAGAGTTGTAAAAGGCAATGCTAAGTTTTCATCAGATTGTAATTTAAAAAATTAATGAAGACATTTTAGTATTATAATTCTTATAAGGTGAGTAGTAACTCTCCATAAGAAAAAAAATTAACAAATGTTTCTAGTCTAATGCTTCCTCCACCCCAAGATTACTCAGAAGTGAGTTAAAACACTCTGATGAAAAGGTGGCTTATACAAATGTATGTAGTCTATTATTCATGTGTGTATTGAAAACCAGACAGTGGAATTCTTAAAAGGTTAGAGCTGAAATGAACCTCGGAGATCATCTACTACATTTTCCATTAACTAGTCTGTGACAGAAGCAAAACTGGAATTTAAATCTTTCAACTTCTAGTCTTTGTTTCTTTCATTACACTGAATTCTTTATTGTCTTCATTTAAATTATTTAATTTTTTGAGAAAATTAATAATTTCACCAATACTCTTAAAATTTTATCTTTGGATATAAATTTCTAAAATTTGGGGGATAGTACTAGCTTCTAAGGGAAAGGATACTTTCATAATGTATATTATAAATAATTTTTATGCCTAAGAAATAGCTTTCTCTACCTTGAACATGGGTTAGGAAAGCTGATTAGGCAAGTAAATCTTTACTTTTAACCTTGAAACGATTTCACTTTTCTTTTATGAATTCTGTAAACTTTTCCTTCCTTGATAGTCATGTTGAGGCTCTATATAAACCAAAGATTCAATTCCCAAACTCTTTGTAGGAAAACAAAGGTCCAAAGTTTTTGTAGTACAACTTTAAGGAAACTCCAAAGTCCTTTCTTTGTCATTGTCTCATTCAGATCATAATAAATATTTCATTCCCAATCTAATGGATTTGGCTTGGAGGTACCTTACACAGCCATATTGTGATGTTAGGGTTTGGTTTGTTTTAAAAATTTATAGCAGTTCCAAGCAGAAGTTAGATCTGTTCTCACAACTGCCAATACCGCAGGCCATTTTCTATAAACATCTCAAAAAAAAAAAAATCAAACACACATTACCCAAAGAACTGGAGACACAGCTGTTTTTGGTTCTGATCTTAAGAGACATCAACTTTTGCTTAGCAAAGTGCAAGTGAGAATGGAATTGATGAAGTCTGATCACCTATTCCAGGGAATTTTGCCTGGGGATGGAAAAAAAATGGTAGAGGATGTCTCTGACATCACTTTCTTATTTAATTCAAAACTTATTTCCTAGCTGAGATGAGAAAGTAGAAGTAGTGAGAGAATCCATATAGTCCAAAATGAGATAAAGAACCATTTAGTTTGTCTTTCTTATTTTAAAAATATAAGCCCTTTGAGTTAAACGTATACTTACCATATGACCTAGCAATTCCATTCCTAAGTATTCATCCAAGAGAACTAAAAACATATGTTCACACAAAGACTTCTACACAGTTTTTATTTTACTCCTAAAATCCCCCAACTGGAACCAACCCAAATACCCATTAATAAAGTATAGTATAGCCATACAAAGAAATACTATTCAATAAAAATGAACAAACTACTGACACATAAAGCAACATGAATGAATCTCAACATTATGCTGAGTGAAAGAAGCTAGAGATAAAAGGAGAAATAAGGTATTATTCCACCTATATGAAGTTCAAGAACAAGCAAAACTACTCTATGGTAGAAAAACATCACAATAGTGGTTTCCAGGGATGGGTCATGGAGGACTGACTGCAAAGAAGCACAAGAAACTTGTAGGATGCTGCTATGTCTTCATTGTTGCTACTGACATTTTGGGTTGGCTATTTCTTTCTTGAGGAGGGCTGTCTTGTGCATTATAGCATATTTAACAGTGTCCCTGGCCTTCACTCCCTAGATGCCAGTCACACCTCCCCTTATCTCAGATGTGGCAACCAAAAGTGTCTCTAGACATTGTCATGTGTCTCCTGAGTGACAAAAATCACTGCTGGTTGAGAACCACTGTTGTGATTCATCAATTCTCATCGAACTGCACACTTATAATGGGTGCACTAGTTTTATTGTATATAAATTATACCTCAATAAAGTAAATAAAAATAAGCCCTTTGGGAACAAAAGAATAACTTTACAGTGGAGAAACCTGACAAACACTATCTCAGCCAGGTGATCAAGGTTAATATCAACAGTGATAAGTCATGTTGATAGTACGTACCCTTGGTATAATGTAATGAGAATCTAACTTTACCTCTGTGCTCTTCCCTCCAAAAACACTTAACACCAGTGTAATCGTTAGAAAAACACAGACAAACTCCAATAGAGGGACAATCTATTAAATACCTGACCAGTACTCCGCAAAAGCTTCAAAAACAAGAAAAGTCTGAGAAACTGTCACATCTAGAGTAGCCTAAGAGAAAATGGTAACGAATATAATGTGAGATCACGAATGGGATCATGTAACAGAAAAAGGGCGGTAGGTAAAAACTCAGAAAACCTGAATAAAGTATGGGCTTTAGTTAATAATAATGTATCAACATTGGTTCATCAATTGTGACAAATATATCACCCTAATGTAAGGTGTTAATAAGGGAAACTGTGTATATGGGGGAGGTGTATGGGAATTCTATACTATCTATGCAATCTTTCTATAAACCTCAATCTTTTCTAAAATAAAGCATTTATTAAAAATAAGTTAGTATTGACACTGAGCTTATAGAGCATTAAGAAACCTATAGACTTACGTTTTGTTGTTGTTGGTTTTTAATACTGCTAACCAAAACATGCCAAAGACATTTTATTAAGTAATTGCCATCTACTCTTAGACCTCTGATCTCATAAATGACCTTAAAATCTGCTTGGGACATGCTGAGGCCAAATAAGATTTAATTAAATTCGATAAAAAATTTTTGAGCACTTACTATAGGGTCACACATTGAACTAGTTACTGGGGACGTGAAGATGGATGAGATCTGGTCCCTGCTCTCCAGGAACTCAGAGTCTTGAAGGTGGGCACCATCTGGTGTAATGGTGGAGTTATTTATTACAGTAACATCAAGGTGGAAAACATTATTTTGTAATGGGAGAGCCTTTTCTCTACCACAAAACAGATTGTAGTGATTCTGGTCTAGGGAGGGCCCAAGCCTGGATTATGGTGGTAAAGGGCTATTTGGAAGAAGAGGGGAATATAGGTCAATGGGAGGTAGGAATATTTCTTCAACATGCTTCATCATCCTCATTACTCTTTCAGTGTTGTCCTGTGGGAGCAGTTGGGAGACTTTTGTGAGCCATGTTGCTTACTTTCTGTAATAATAGCAGCAGAACAATTGTATTCTGCCAGATAGGCTTTTCTGCCTGATTGTGGGCTGACCCCTAAGTCTTCCTATGGCGCAAGTCTCCACATCTGGACAGATCTGTAGAAGGTTTAGGCCAGATGTTGGATAAGTCACTGAAACTTCCTGCATTTCCATTTTCTTATCTGCAAAGAAAAGAAAATCCCAAACCTCATGGGATGGTTGCGGTAGGATAAATGAAAATTCTTTAGAAATGGTTAGGTGCTTCCCAGATGTTGGTGGTTTTTACTATCCAGATCTCTATCTTGACCTGGGACTTACATGGACACTTTTATCTTGGGATCCTTTACGGTTTTAGAAAATTACCTAGCATGAGGGAGATGGTGTAGTGTGGTGATTAAGAACACAGACTTTGGAGTCAATGACACCCTCGGTTTAAATCTCACTTGGCAATTTACCAGCTGTGTGGATAGAGCTGTGCTTCTATCGGAGGTTCCTGTGAGGATTTGATGGAATAATGTACAGCTAAGTACACAAGTATATAGTGCCAGGTGTGCAGCGAGCTCCTGATAATGAAAGTTGTTATTTTATCCCATTTCTTCACCTATGTTCCACCACAATGTAAGCTCCATGAAGACAGGACTTTTTGTTTATTTCACTCACTGATGTATTGTTCCAAGTACTGGAACATTAGCTAGCATATGGGAGGTGCTTATCAAATTCTTGTCAAAGGAATGGCTGAACTTGTGGGCTTCACTCCAGGCTCTATCTGCCACACACAGTATGACAGACACTCTGGTAGGGACAGACAACTGTGTGGCTCAAGGATATTTGTGCAAGTTTCTAATATTCCCAAAAGTTCCATTGCCTCAGGCAAGCAGATAATGCATTCAAGCTCCTCAGTTGTGGTGGACTGAAGATGGCCACTGGTTTTTGACACTCCTTCATAGGGAGATGGGGTCCATGTCTCCTCCCCTTGAATCTAGGCAGGCTCTGTGAGTGCTTCAACAAACAGAATATAGCAGAAATGAGGCTGTGTCAATTTTCAGGCCCAGACCGTGAGACGTGGCCTCCATTTCATGTCTACTGGAAGACAACCACCGTTTAAGAAGTGGGAGTACCCTGAGAGCATTATGCTGTGAGAAGCTCAAGCAACACAGAGAGGCCTTGAAGAGTGATGTACCATGTGGAAAGAATAGATAACTGGAGCACCAGCTATGGAGAAAGTTTCTAGCTTTGGAGAAAGAAACTATAAACTGTTTGGGGACCATGAAACTTGGAATCAGAGGATCAGTTACTAATTTTCATCTTCCCCTCCCTTTGTTCCCAGAAATGAAATGGATGGCTTGTCCATTTTGAGCGGAGAAGAGAAAGGGGCAACTTGACGCATAAATGAGCCCAAGAAATCTTTTTGGGTAACATTATGAAATTGGTGGGCTGACAAGTTTACCATAATATCTTTGATGGCCACTGTAGTAACTAGCCACCAAAATCTCCATTGATCCTCATCTCCTGGTATTCAATCCTCCTCTAGTCTTTTCCCAAATGAATATGGCTGACTGGAGTAAACGAATAAGTTAGTGTGGGAATGATGGAGTTTGACTCCTGAGGCTGGATCATAAATGATGTTTCAGCTTCTATCTTACTTGCTCTGGGGGAAGAAGCTGCTATGTTGTGAGGCCGTTCAAGCAGTCCTATGGAGAGTCCATGTGGTGAGAACCTAAGACTTCTACCAACAACCAGCATTAACCTGCCAGCTGTGTAAAGTGAGCCATCCTGGCAGTGGATCCTCCAGCCTCATTCCAGCCTTCAGATGAATGCAACCCTGGCTGCTGACATTTTGACCGCAATTTCATAAAACACCATCACCGAAAATCACTTAGCCACGCTTCTTACAAATTTCTGACCAACAGAAACTAAGATAATAAATGTTAATTTAAAGTTTTTGAGTAATATCATAAACAGCAATAAATAATGCAGCTACTCTCCCCATCCATACTGTATTTCTTTTTGTTTCTTTGTTAGTTTGTTGCTATGTTCACTCAGGTTTAGCTCACATTTGGAGCTCAGAGATTTAACAACAAAATTGTTTTCCAGCTCTATGTTTTCTCAGGAAACTAGATCCAGCTTTATTGATGTTCTGTACTTCCTTTAATGGTAGGTAGACCCCCACCTTATCATGTGCCTTACAAAAGCCAGGCTTTTAGAGGTGGTGACACTTGTAAGCCAGCCCAAAGTTGCCCAAATGGACCCATGTTTTCTGAACCATATTAGTAATGTTTCTATTTCAGTTTTATATACCTCTAATTAAAAAAACAACAACATTATTTGTATGGGGAAATTCATGCTGAGGCCCCACTAGGCCATATCTTCAGGTCAGGTCTTTCCCAAGCACATGCATGCACAGATCTGCAAAGAAAAGGGATGATGGAAGAGTGAGAAAATTAGAGACTCTTATCCTTAGTAACTAGCAGTAGAAATTCATAATATCATGACTTGGGCCCTGCTTTCCCTGCCTCCTCTCCAGACAGTGTTTTGGCAGTGATACCAGGAACTTCTCACCTAGATTTTCTTAGAAGTTACTTTTCTAGATGAGTGGTTCTCTAAGAGTTCAGAATTAATTAATCAGAGCAGGGGCAGTTGTCTACACTGTAGGGAGGAAGCTTTTCATGTGGACTCCCTCACTCCCCATCTGTCCATCTGACTGTGCTTTCAAAAGTTGATGATTGCCTCAGTATAAAGTGATCAGGGAGTGGTAGAGACGAGTCATAAAAGTTCCACTCAGAGAGACCAAATAATAATAATAATAATAATAATAATAATAATAATAATAAGGCAGGGGATAATTTCATCAAGTCTAAGGACATTTGGTCAACTGGGGCCAGAGAACCCAAGAATGGGTTTCTTGGGAAAGAATGAGCTGGGAGTGTGTTGTTATCACTCAGGAAGAATTTTAAGAGGAGAATTAGCAATGATCTCACCCGAATGGTTTGCATTTCTTGTCTTATAAGTGGGACACTGGATCATATAACCTCAAAAATATTTTGGTCCAACTCTAAAATTCCATGAAAAGTCTACCTGTTATAGTTTCTTCTCTAGATGCCGTACTACTTTCCCATTTGTAAAACAATCTAGGAGCTTTAGTAGCTATGTCTTTATTCTTGTTGTCTTGTGTGGATGTTGTTATTATAGTAATGCAAGTTGATTCTGTTTTTCTACATCTTCTTTCTCTTTGTACAATTTCATAAAGCATGTTTATGCCCAACTTGAATATCTCATGAATATGTAGGAAAAAAATAGTTAATTATATTTGTATCAAAATAAGTTCAATAAAGCTGAGCAGGAACAGCAATAGAGGTTAAAAGTAACTCCAATTGATGGACTACAAACAGGATGAGAAGGGAGATAATTTGTAGCCAACTGGCAGCTGGAAGTGTAGTGAATTGATAAGGCCACAGTCACAGACCTTTAATTGACAGCTCTACCATCTGTATAGAAACCATGTGTAAATAAGAACGAATAGTTTGGGCCCAGAGCTCAATGTGACTGCGATTGTGTCACAGAAAAGGAGATGGCAAAAAAAAAAAAAATCAATTTAATCCTCATAGTTTATGTTGCTCAGTCTCCTACTAGTTGAGCATGTTTTCCTTGCCATGGCTGAATGAATACTTTATTTTTATGACTCAAGTGCAGAAGCTTCTACAACAATGCGATAACAACAGGACCACAAACCTCTACCTAACAATTATCCTGTGTTGGTACATTCCGGTCAAGTCTCTCAAGCAAGCAAGGAAACAACAATCATAAAAATGATCTGTATGCGTTTGTGTGGACCTGGCTTCTGCCGTATGTCCACATTTCTTTAGCTCAGGCTATATTAGAGAGCTGGTGACAAAAGCCCTGTATTTCCAGGTGTCTCCCATGTGGCATGTCTGTAGTGATTCAGATTGAGGATTATGATCTGCTTAATTTGTCCTCGTGGGTAAGGTCACCACATGAATCTCTGATAATTGGAGAGGGCTGAGCATCTTCACAAGCACCAGAAGGTGTGTGGGACCTTCTAGTTTGAAGGAATGGAGAGGAGGCATCAGGTCACCTCTTGCAACCCATGCTGCAAAGCAGGGTTATATGGAAAAGCCACCTCAATCCATCCACATGATGCTCAGCTCACAGACGAAGATACAGAAATGAACACACAGAAACATATATTACTTCGAGGTCCCAGCAAAGCAAATATGTTGGTGCTCCTATGACCAGACTCCAGAGCAAGTGAAGGGTCTTTACTGTTGTGTGAGCCCATATTTATCTGTGGGACATGAATGCCTTTCACTACTTTGCATTTTCTTAACAACCTTTCTGTTTTTCTCCTTATAAAAGTAATTTATTGATCATAGTAGAAAATTGCATAATACACTAAAATTAAAAAGTCAAAAATAACAGTTCCCTACAGAACACCCCCTCAGAAATAAACACTGTTAATATTTGGTGCATTTCATGAAATTTTTTTCCAGTGTTTTGTGTGTGTTACAAAATTAAGATGAAATGCATACAATTTTCTATCTTGTCTTCACTCAACATTAAATTTTTACCCTTTCATTAAAATTTAATTTAAATGCATCCTATTCTATAGTCTAAAGCTGTTGTGTGAGTAAGTGCTATGGAATCAGACAAAGCCTAATTCCGGTCCTAATTCCTTCAGCTTCTAGTTCTATGAATGGGCAAATGGCCTCAGTTTAACCATTTATAAAAAAGGGATAATATTAACTACTTCATGTGGTTTCCGTAAGGATTAGATAATACCTGAAAAGCCCTGGCATAGTTTCTGTAGATACTAAATGTGAAATGTGTGTTAGCTAGTGCTGAATCATTTCTCAGTTGTTGTAAATGGAGTCTGTTCCCAATATCTTTGCTCTTTATAATGTTGCCGTATTTGCCTACCCTTAAAATGATTTCCTTAGGATAAATTCCTAGTAGTGGAATAAAGGTCATAAACATTGTGAAGGCTTGATTTAAATGCCTTTTAGACTGGTTGTATCTATTTGCACCCACGCCAACGTTGTATAACACTGGTCATCTGGCTCCATCCTTGAGAGCACTATGTATTATTATCTTTTGTAACTGTTCTAATGTAATAGGAAAATAATACTATCTCATTTAAATATGACTTTTGTTGGTTACCAGTGACATTGAATATTTGTTCATATATTTGTCTTCTTTTGTAAATTGCCTGCCCGTCAATCAATACATATGATCATGTGCCACTTTTGTGCCAGACACTGCTAGATATATCATGGGAACAAATCTGCATCAAGACAGACACGATCCAAGCTCTAATAACGCACCATTAATTCAAAGTGTCCTTCATGTTCAGACACTGGATGCTTGACTTGATGATAATGTGAAACACTTTGGGTTTCCTGGTTAAAAATTAACCTCTTTTGGCTAATCTGAAGTCTGTTTTGCAACTTTCTTATTTCTTATTTGGAGCACATTCTTCAGAGTTGAGAATGCTATGTTTATATATTCTGGACAAGTAAACTGCCATGCTATGAATTTAAATTTCATGCACATAACAAAACAGAGGTGGGTGGATGGACTCACACAAAAGGTATAGAGAAGAGATGTATAGTGCTGAATTAATAACATTTGGGTGGCCAGAAGAAGCTGAAGAATATATAAACCATATAAACCAAACTAAGCAATGTGAGCATGTGTAGAGCTGGTACACTTAATCCAAATTAAGTTGGTGTTCTTTGAATCCTCAGGTTGAAAAGCCTGTCCTATATTTGACATCTTGAGTGGAAGCATTTTATGGCTGGCATCCCCATTGTTCGATTATATCCTGGATTAAAAGATCGACTTTTGCTTAACAACTGCACAGAGGCAGGCATCTCTATTGCCTGTGCAGGTGAATTAGAACAGTCCAATGGCAGGTACAACTGAAAAAGTTTCTCCTTACTTCCAATGGTACGTAAAGGAGTGCCCAACATCTTACAACGTACTCAGGAAGTTGTCATTCACAGAGGTGTTTACATCCCCTTCCGGCGCACTGACACCTTCCAACTCAGCAGGGTATTCTTTATTGCCCCCTGCAAAGATGTCACACAGGACAGAGGAAAGGCTAGCTCATTATCATTCCACCAACTTATATTTTCATTGCAATTCAAGTATTCAACTAATTTTCACGTACCTGTATATTATCACGATGATTCTGGGAGGTGTTGAAAGCTGGCTCCCCAAATATTACCAACACATGATAAGACAAAGCTTAACTTCCTACTTTGGAACTATCTCAGAGAGACAAAGGTAAGGTCAGAGTCTAGTGAGAATTGGAAGTTTGGTTTAAGGCAAGTCTTTCAGTGCAGGGGGAGTTGATTAGAATCGGGTCCAGGATTGGTGAAAAAAGCAAGATGAAGATTTGCAATGAGGGGTTCAAAGAATATTAGCGTGCAAATTGTCTATTGATGTTTTTTCATTGAAGAGTTGATGGTTCTGTTGGCAAAGTCCTATAATAAATAGCCAAACCATTTGCTTGGGCAGGACAGTCCTGAAAAAGTGAAGTAATACTAATAAAGACAGTGGAATAGCAAAGTCATGTAGCCAGTAATGTGTGGTTTGGTGTCCAGGCTGAGCGTGGGGTAGACAGTTTCAGTTCTCAGAAGAAATACAGTCATATATTCATTTCATAGATGAAGAAACTGAGGCTCAGGAAATTTAAGTTGCTTTCCAGGGTCACACATCTAATTAGTTCTGGAGAGAGAACTAGTCCTGAGATTTTTTTCTATCTTGCCCAGGAATCACTTTCCTTCTTGTGCTGTTCATTTTGCCCTTTGTCTCCAATCTCTCTGGGCATTGATGAGCTGCTACAGCAAAAGGACGTTTCAAATGGATTTTAAGGTTTAAGCCACACAGTCTTACGTGAACAAATGATAAAATGCTTTGTTGAGAATGGGTTTGTGCAATGAGTCTAAGCGCACTTTCCTCTATGTTTCAAAGATAATTCATGGATGATGAATAGGGAATTGAGTCCTTACCAGAAGTTTGATGCGACATATTATTTGTGAATACTGAACTGGGTGCTATATCAATAGTATGCAGGGGACAGAAATTCTTTATGATTTTTGCAGGAATTTTTTTTCATAGGGATATCTGCAAGTGGGGGCCAAAGAAGGGAGAGAAAGAGGGAAAAATTGAGAGAGTGGGTTCTGCTGTTTCTCTCTCTCTTTCTCTCTCTCTCTCCCCCTCTCTCTCTCATTTGTGCTACATTATGTCTGGATTTTCTCTAGTTCATATTCATCTCCCTGGCTTCTTTGTCCTCCTAATTGCCATCCCACCTCACCCTCACCTTCTATACGGTTCAGCTGTTTCTGTGGATATATCCCATGAAGTTAAAATGCCCCTAAAGCAAAATCACTGTAAAGAGTAATAAAGAGAAATGTGGTGCTGAGGAACTGAAAAAGTTTATTAGTGGGAATCTAAGTCTTAGTGGGGTAAATGGGATACAGATTATTTTTTTGTAAGTCCACTAGAATGTAAGTTTCAGATGCACAGAGGTATAATCGCTTTAATATTGGATCTCTAGTGCTAAGAGCATACAATAAGCACTCAAAAACATTCACTGAAAGAACAAATGAACAAGCAAGTGGACATCAACTACTACCGTGTTCCCCTGAAAATAAGACCTAGCCAGACCATCAACTCTAATGTGTCTTTTGGAGAAAAAATTAATGTAAGACCCAGTATTATATTATATTATATTATATTATATTATATTATACAATACCTGGTCTTAGATTGTATTAAAATAAGACCGGGTCTTATATTATATTAAAATAAGACCGGGTCTTATATTAATTTTTGCTCCAAAAGACGCATTAGAGCTAATGGTCTGGCTAGGTCTTGTTTCTGGGGAAACACGGTATTTAGCTTTTGACCAAAATACACCATGCAATTCAGGGTGCCATTTTCTTTTTTTTTCCATTAATTTTTATTTTCTTAATTTTGGTCCTGGACATACTGATCAGCACTTAACCTAATGTCAGTGGTGTGTGAATCAGGTCACAGGTTGTCAAACAGTGATAGGGTTTGGTGGTATCTTTCACCTGCGGCGGCTGCTGCTGCTGCTGATGATGATGATGAGAGTGTCAAGTGCTTATCCAGGTGTGGGTGGAGATGGGATGAGGGAAACAGAGGCTTGGGGAAGAGGAATCCTGGAACAAATGAGCACTGGAACAAATACTTTAGCAGAGACGGAAGGGAGAGGCACAAAGAGGTGGGGGTGACACTGGGGAAGCAGAGCCAGTTTGATTGGAAACAATGGATTTTTGACCGGTTAGCAGGTTCAAAAGTTTTTCTATGATGGAACTACCCTATGATCCAGTAATTCCACTCCTAGGTATCTATCCAGAGAAATCCAAAACTCCAATTCAAAAATCTTTATACACTCCTATGTTTATTGCAGCACTATACACAATAGCTAAGACATGGAAACAACTGAAATGCCCATCGGTAGATGACTGGATTAAGAAACTGTGGTACATTTATACAATGGAGTATTACGCAGCCATAAAGAAGAAAGAAATGTTACCATTTGCAACAACATGGATGGGCCTAGAGAACATTATGTTAAGTGAAATAAGTTAGACAGAGAAAGATAAGTACCATATGATCTCACTTATATGCGGAATCTAAAGAAAAGAATAAGTGAATGAACTAATCAGAAATAGTTTTGGAGACAAAGAGGAAAAACTGAGGGTTGCTAGATGGGCGGGGGGGGTGGGGGTAAGGGGGAAGGTGAGGGGATTAGAAAACAATCAGTAACCACAAGATGGCCACGGGGTTTTGAAAATTCATCTGGGGAACGTAATTTAGTGGTTACCAGAGGGTAAGGGGGTTGTGGGGTGGGAGATGAGGGTAAGGGGGATCAAATATATGGTGATGGAAGGAGAACTGACTCTGGGTGGTGAACACACAATGTAATTTACAGATGATGTGATACAGAATTGGACACCTGAAATCTATGTAATTTTACTAACAATTGTCACCCCAATACATTAAAAAAAAAAAAGTAAAAAAAAAAAGTCAACTCAAAATGATCACAGACTATAATTATAACACTTACGAAAACAGGAAAGAAAATTGTTGTGACTTTGGTTTAGTAAGATTGTTTTTACATATCACCAAAAAATGGTAACTAATAAAAGAAAAAGATAAAAAAAAAGTTTTTCTATGAATTATGTTCTCATGTTGCTCTCCATGAAATAATTTAGAATTAATCCCTAAAATCCTAGACCAGAGACTCAGGCACCAGGTCCTTCCAATAGCTGATCAGATGTGGAGAGGGGACTTTGAGTTTTGGAAGAGTGTGTTATTCACTATGGCCAAACATTTTGAACTCTTTTCTGTGATTTTTACAGCTCAGCCTGGGTAGACAATTTTTTCAACTAGAGGAAAAATTCCAACTGTTAAAACTTATAGGAAACCAGAGAGCTCAGTGGTAAGCACAGTGCAGCCAAAGCTTCTTGTTTTAAAAACTCATCTAAAGATACTTGTAGAAATATTATTGATTTCATTGAAAATTATTAGCCCCTCAGAAGATATAACAAGTACTTAAAATTTTTACCATAGGATGTTATATATTTTGACATATATGTTTCAATATTCTTACTTCTATGTATATTTTGTAGTAAAAACAATTGCATGGAAAAAACAATTTTCCAGTTGATTGTGAATTTTATTTTATTTATCTGTTCAATACTTAGAGCTCAGATCTAATTATTAATTTAAGAGCACATCACTCAAAGTGTTAGTAAGTAAAAGTATCTTTTGAGTCTGGTTAATTTTAACAGTTATGGGACATCAAATTAAATATGAAATGCAAATATACACAACATGCAAATATAGGAACAAACTGATAAAATTGCTAATTGCTCTGCCTTTTAAAAAATGCTTCTGTGTGGCAAGCTTACATAAAAATCTATTGCTACTGGTTATAAAATTTCCTTGTGCCAGGCTTGAATAGGGATATAATCTATCACATTTACACATGAGAAGTTGAATTTTTGAAGACAAACAACTGCGATGAGCATTTTTAAACCTATTTCTCTGGAATTATACTTATATATAATTAAAAAGTAAACTATTTTTATTTCCTTTGTAAAAATAGAGTTCCAAGATTGGCAGAGTAATGGACTAGCCAGTAGAATAGCATGATTTAACCACTATTTGGTAGTCATGATGTCTTTGTGGACAACAGGGAAAAGTAAAGGCCAAATAATTCTCCAGTTTGTGAGTTTCAAGGTAACCTGACCTTTTAAAAACTATTAGATTGGTGTCCATTTAGAATGAGCTTTTTGGCTGTGGGTTTCAGACCTCTAACCTTGGCTTTTCTTTTTTCACTTTTATCAGCTATTTGAATGAAGATCTAAAAGACACATGAAGCAAATTTAGAAACGAACTGAAGCTAGGAGAGAGAGTCAGGCTATGTTAGGTAGATGATGAAATGAAGATTCGAAGATAGTTGTCATGAACTGGAATTAGGAAACAAAAGCAACAAGATGAAAACTAACAGAGATAAATGCAAATTTCTCATTAAGGGCTCATATCTTAATTACATGGGTTTAAAATGGAGGAAATCTCAGAAGTTCTTATGAAAATAACCAGGAGGACTGGCTCCAAGTTTAATACAAGCCAATAAGTCTAGAAAGATGCCCAAAAGCTATGATTTCTTTGGCTATATATGTTACTGAAGGAGTTATAGCCTGTTTTCCCTCCTTCCTTCAATCTACATCTGGGGAGGAGGAGTACTGTTTTGGATTCATCAGATTCTGGGACATGATTATGCCATTTTGCCAGTGGGCACTTTCACTGCGTATTAACAGGTCAGTGCTAGGGTGTGGCTGTTTTGCTGCACGCCCTGAAACACTGCTGAAGTGGGAAGGGTCAGGGCCTACCCTCCATGGGAGAGTTTCTTCCTCTGCTTTCATTCTCTGCCATCCATATGGCAGAAGTGATAAGCTGACTCAAGGCCTACTGTCTTGGAGCACAGCCAACCAACTAACTCACTTTTCTTTTTTCTTTACGTGGGGCTGGATTATGGTCAGATCTAAAATTGGGGGACAGGTGAAATATTAGCAGGCCTCACTTGCAGTCTGCTTTGGGCTGAAAACATCTAGACTAACTAACCTTGGAAAAGGTTATGTGCCACATGTTTCATATGGTCCATGCTTGATGTGGCCCAGTCTAAACATCAGAGTATCTTTTTGGAGACGAGGTCTAAGCTCAGATTTATTAAGTTTTCCTTTTCTATTTTTGTGTGTGTGTTTGTGTCTCCTTCGTGAACCTGTCAAGGGAAGATAGCTAGAGCGGGATACACATCTTCAATTCTTTGATCATAATACCATTTAAGAGCCCAGCACCCTAATCCCTCCGCTGTCTCTAGCAGCCGGATTAAAAGGACAATATAGTAGTTGATGTCCCTTTACACCCCAGACATATGGGTTTTGTTTGTTTGTTTTAATTTTTTATGGGGCAACAGTGTGTTTTTTCCAGGGCCCATCAGCTCCGAGTCCAATCATTGTCCTTCAATCTTTAGTTGCAGGAGGCGCAGCCCACCATCCCATGCAAGAATCGAACTGGCAACCTTATTTATTGTTAAGAGCACATGCTCTAACCAACTGAGCTAACCGGCTGCCCTAGACGTATGTTTTTGACTATTGTATATCCCTATCTGAGTGTCTCATAGCACCTCAAAATTTTATTTTCAAAATTTAACTTACCTCTTTGCACTCTCTTGCCCTGATTTCCCACTATTACCACCAATTTGCAAATGCACATCTGTTGCTACTTGAGTTTTCCCTGGTTCATTGAATGTGTCACCACCTACCTTGTTGACTGCTCCTTAACCCTCCATGTTTAGGTGGTCACCAAATTCTGTCATTAAAAAAAAAAAAGTCTTTTGAACATGTCTACTTCTGCCCTCACCTAGTTTGCCTTCAGTATCTGTCACCTGGATTATTTTAAGTCATGACCTGTGTTTTCATTCCTGCCACAATGCTTGGCACATAGTGTGTAACTGACTATGGAAAATATAGCTTTTACATTGTTTTGTACACCTGAAATAAATAAATAAATTTTAAAAAAGATTAAAAAAAGAAAATATAGCTTTTGTGCTTATCTTCAAATATTTAATAGAACATGGTATCAAGAGTATAAATTTATTTTGGTTTGCTTCAGATGTCGTCAGGGAAGCAAATTTTTATCAACATAAGATAGAACTTAGAATGACTCCAACTGTGGACTAAACTTATTTCCTAAAGCTTTGAGCTCTTCATCATAGGGATTATTCAAGGAGAAACTGGTTAGACATCAGAGAGGGTGCTGTTGAGAGACCCTAGTTTTGGTATAATGCTAGACAATATGACTTCTAGTGTCTCTTTTAACTATAGGACTTGATGATTTCTATATTAATTTTATAGGTTTGTGTAAAATCCAACGTATTTATAGCATTTGTTCTGATTAGTAGGATTAGAGATAAGTATAAATTCCTCAATGATTTTTTTTCTGTATTTTTAAAGTTTTCCAAAATAGAAATATAACACTTGCATAATCAGAAACAATTTTTTCTGAGTAAGCACAAAAATTGTTCACTTTTAAAAAACATTTGGTCTCCTTCAAATATAAACATAACCTTTTGTTATAGGTATCAAGCATTTTTCTTGTTGTATATATGCCAGCTGTTAGTTTGCTTTAGGTTTATCTGCATATAACAGCAAATAAAAAATTGACAGTGGCTTAAACAAGCTAGAAGTTTACTTCTCTTTTATGTAAAAAAAAGCGTGGATGTAGACAGCCTGAGGTGGTATGGTGGCTTCACTATGTCAGGTTCCAGCACTCTTTTATCTTGTTTAGATGTGTGTGGCTTCAATTCCCAAGGTGACCTCATGGTCCAAAATGGCTGAATACCACTGAATACCAACATTACATATGTGATCTGAACAGCAGAAAAGAGGAAGGAGAAGAAGATGGGCCTGCCTCCATCACTTTAAAGATCATCCCAGAAATACCAGATAACACTTCTATAAAAATTACCCTGGTGAGCACTAAGCCATAAGGCCATACCTAGCTGCAAGGAATTCTGGGGAAGAAAATCAAGGCTTTGTTTCTAACGAAGAATGAGAGAATGGCTTTTGGGAAGCTAATAGCTATCCCTGTTATACCTAATGACTAAGGGCAAGCATAATACAGAATCACTTTTTAAAATGTCACTGGCCACAATTTGTTTGTTAATAGTTTTAGAAACTTTCTGTTGGGCTCCATTTGTTTATACCAATCAACAATTATTTACTAAAAACTTCCTATTTGCCTCATTTTGTTTTCATTTGTAAAATGGATCTGTACCTTCCCCACGGGGTTATAGTGAGTATTAAATGAGATGATACAGGTAAAGCACTTGGAACAGCATCTTGGAACAGATATACATTAAGTGTTTAATAAATGTTAATTGCTACTCTGATTAATATTAGTGGTTGTGTTTTTTTCTTTTTTTTTAAGGAAGGCGCAGCTCACAGTGGCCCATGTGGGGATCGAACCGGCAACCTTGGTGCTACCAGCACCATGCTCTAATCAACTGAGCTAACCAGCCACCCCAATATTAGTATTTGTGAAAGAATATAAGTGAAATTGGAGGCATAGCTCCTGCCTTAATTTCCGTCTCTTTTGGTTGAAAAGACAAGCTACATGGATGTGAAGTAACTTCAGAATCTGTACAATTAAGAGACAAATATCAAGCAGAGTGTAAGTTTTCTAATAATTAAAAAAACTGAAAAGGTCGTATAGTGTGTGTGTGTGTGTGTGTATATGTGTGTGTGTGTGTGAGAGAGAGAGAGAGAGAGAGAGAGAGAGAGAGAGAGAGAGAGAGAGAGAGAGAGAGAGAGAGAAATTGAGATATAAGATAGGAGATTCAGGAATACTTTTGAAGACCTAAGGCTTTAGGTTTCATGAACTTCTTAATTATCTCCCTTGAGTGGTCACATAATTTGGTTATACCTCCCAGAGAAGTTAACTGCTGGCTTACACCATTTTAGGCTGGGAAAGATATTCTTGATTCTTTACAGTTCCAGGGAAGAGGCCATAGGCTCCCCCATTTTCCTTTATGCCCATTTTTGAAACTATTAGTAGTAGCCTTTTCAGGGCAAAAACTCATGAAATAAAGTAAGAATATTTCTTCTTAGTTTAAGAATACGCTACTTACTAAAAATTGCATCAATTGAGTGAACAACAACACAGGTGTGGGTGAGAGTGGATAATGTATTAGAACAGATATTGCCTGCTTTTTATTTTTTATGAGAAAGAAAGTCTTTCCTAGCCTTGCATTCTATTTTATGCAGAACATTTGCTAAGAGAATTCAAAAGAAGAGATCGGGCCCATTGTCCTTCATTCCAGCAGTATTGAAGGCCCAATTTCATCTTTTGAGGCTCTTAAGGAGCATACTACATGAAAAGGAATGGACTGCTTGCTATTCAACCATAGCTGGAATAGCAATATCAATCATTATACTGTTATCTATTTGAAAAATGTGGATTTTACTTGGAAATGGTATTTATTGAAGCCTGCAAGAAATCCGCTTTCTGTCTACCTGGCAAGAGTAATTTGAAATGGAAAATTCAAGCTCAGAGATCAGTTGAAATTTGACCTTCTCTATATTGCCATGGATTTCGGTATGATGATATATGCAGGGGTTGGGGTGAGGGGTGTCCATTGGCTTCCAATCCTGTGCTGGGGTTGTCTCCTGCTGCACAATAGGGTAATCTAAGAGAAACCTTCTGCAGCTTTATTAAAATGGTAGAGGGTGTGGGTTGCTGGGGGCTGATGCACTTAAAATGCGCTTTGTAGCATCATGGAAATTTTGCAAAAGACTTTTATGTAGCAACAATTCTATTGATAGAGTCAATGAGAGTTTTGTCTGTACAAGAACTGAAGGAAAAGACCCCAAGTCACATGCTTTCAAAATTATTCTCCCTTTGTTGGATATCACAAAGGATATTTTCCCATGAAAACAAGATCTTTTGTTTCTTATGAATTCATTCTAATTGTGAAGCCAGCTGATAGGGTTACTTCATGTTCTTCTCGCACTGGCAGGTGGCCTGAGGAAGCTGGTGAAATGGGCTCAATCATCTATTAAGGCCTTAATGTCTTTCCCTTCTCATCTAAAACCGTGGTCTTTAATGTTCATTTCCAAAGGAGATAACAGTAAGGTCACAGATAGTGATTTGTTCCTGTTTGGCTTTTAAAAGCAGCAGGCAAGAAATCTCTGTGTTTCTGGTTTCCCTACCTTTTTGTATGGCTAACACAAAAATGCATAGTAAATATAGACAGATAGGGAAAGTTGAGGCAAGTTACAGCGTCAGTTTTCAAAGAAACTTATTAAATAGCAGAAAATAAAACATATATTGTGCCCTCATCCCAAGGACTCACATTTGATCCTGCCAATGTGCTGTGTGAAAACATTTAACAGTGATTTGACAAACATTTATGTAAAGGATCTGTAGAAGATCTGGGCTAACTACTGAGGATTCAAGACCAGTAGGGCCTAGGCTGGGCCATTAAGGAAGTCCTGCAGAAAATGCTACGTACTGATGTGGTGGCACTACAGCAGAGAGAGATGAAAGGAAATTCAGTATATACACGTGAAAGACTGCAGTCAAAAGTGCACAAAATATTCAGCTGGTATAGGAAATGCATTTTTAAAAATTTCCTATGTAACTTGTTATGGAAAGCCTTTTGAACTGAATTCTTTAGTAAGCCCAATGCTACGTTAAGAAATGAGAGGGTGCAGGCTGTGCTGTGTTACAAGATTGGGGTTGTGGAGTGTGGATGTCTCTAGATAGTAATAGTAATCTGTGGACTGTGCCTGTACACATGCACACACGGGACCGTTTGACCACCAAACTTCCAGAGAGCCTGTGGAACAAACGAAGGTGCGAAGAGAGAGCCTCATCCACTCATTTCATATCTTTGATCTTTTTAAAAAATGAATTATTTTTTCAGTTACAGGTGACATTCAGTATTACTTTATATTAGTTTCGGATGTACAGCATAGTGGTTAGATATTTATATAATTTATGCAGTGATCCCCCCTGATTAATCTAGGACCCACCTGGCACTATACATAGTTGTTGCAACATCATTAACTATATTCTCTATGCTGCACTTTACATCCCATGACTATTTTGTAACTAGCAATTTGTACTTCTTAATCCCTTCTCCTTTGTCTCCCAGCCTCTCAAACCCCCTCCCCTCTGGCAACCATCAGTTTGCTCTTTGTATCTATGAGTCTGTTTCTGTCTTGTTTATTTATTTTGTTCTTTAGATTCCACATATAAGTGAGATCATATGGTATTTGTCTTTTCCAGTCTGACTTATTTCACTTAGCATAATACCCTCTAGGTCCATCCATGTTGTCGCAAATGATAAGATTTATTCTTTTTCATGGCCGAGTAATATTCCATTGTATATATGTACCACTTCTTTATCCAGTTGTCTGTTGATGGGCACTGGAGTCCTTCCATATATTGGTTATTGTAAATAGTGCTGCAGTGAACACAGGGGTGCATATATCTTTTCAAATTAGTGTTTCACATTTCTTCGGATAAATACCCAGGAGTGGAATTGCTGGATCATAACGTGTATATATATAAACAAATATATATATATTTGTTGTTGTTGAGGACCCTTCAAACCATTTTCCATAGTGGCTGCACCAATTTGCAATTCTACCAACGGGATGGAAGGAGTCCCTTTTTCCCACATCCTCGCCAACACTTGTTGTCTGTTGATTTACTGATGATAGTCATTATGACAGGTGTGAGGTGATAGCTCATTGTGGTTTTAATTTGCATTTCTCTGATGATTAGTGACATTGAGCATCTTTTCATATGTCTATTGGTCATGTGTATGTCCTCTTTGGAGAAATGTCTGTTCAGGTCCTCTATTTTTTAATTGGGTTGTTTGGTTTTTAGTGTTGAGTTGTATGACTTCTTTATAAATTTTGGATATTTACCCCTTTTCAGATGTATCATTGCAAATGTCTTCTCCTATTCAGTAGGCTGTCTTTTCATTTTGTTGATGGTTTCCTTTGCTGTGCAAAAACTTTTTAGTTTGATGTGGTCTATTTGGGTATTTTTAATTTTGTTTCCCTTGTCCGGATACAGTTTGCTCTCTGTATCTGTGAGTACAGGTCTTTTACTTCCTTGGTTAAAATTATCCCTAGGTATTTTTTTTTGATACAATTGTATATGGGATTGTTTTCTTAATTTTTCTTTCTGACAGTTTGTTATTGGTGTATAAAAATGCAATGATTTCTAAATATTAATTTTGTAACCTGCTACTTTACTGAATTTATTTATCAGTTCTAATAGTTTTTTGGTAGAATCTTTAGGATTCTGTCTATATATTATCATGTCATCTCTAAATTAGGACAGCTTAATTCTTCCTTTCCAATTTGGATGCCTTTTATTTACTTATTTATTTTGTTTGATTGCTGTGGCTAGTATTTCTAATATTACGCTGAATAAAAGTCGTGAAAGTGGGCACCCTTGTCTTGTTCCTGATCTTAAGGAAAATGCTTTTAGTGTTCCCCCATTCAGTATGATGTTAGCTGTGGGTTTGTCGTATATTGCCTTTATTACGTTGTACAGGTATGTTCCTTCTATTCCCGCTTTGCTGAGAGTTTTTATCATAAATGGATGCTAGATTTTGTCAACTGCTTTTTCCACATCTATTGATATGATCATATGTTTTTTTATCTTTCATTTTGTTTATGTTGTGTATCACATTAATTGATTTGCAGATATTGAACAAACCTTGCATCCCAGGAATAAATCCCACTGGATCATGGTGTATAATCTTTTTAATGTATTGCTGAACTTGGCTTGCTAATATTTTGTTGAGGACTTTTGCATCTATGTTCACCAGGGTATCGGCTTATAATTTTCTTTTTTTGTAATGTTTTGGTCTGGTTTTGGAATCAGGGTAATGGTGACTTCATAAAATGACCTTGGGAGCTTTTGCTCCTCTTGAATTTTTTGGAATAGTTTGAGAAGAGTAGGTGTTGATTCTTCTTTGAATGTTTGGTAAAATTCACCTGTGAATCCATCCAGTCCAGGACTTTTGTTTTTCGGGAGTTTTTTGATTACTGGTTTGATTTCATTAGTAGTACTCAGTCGGTTCAGATTTTCTGTTTCTTCTTGATTTCAGTCTTGGACGATGGTAATTTTCTAGGAATGTATCCATTTCCTCCAGATTGTCCAATTTGTTGTCATATAATTGTTCATAATATTTTCTTATAATCCTTTGTATTTCTGTGGTGTCAGTTGTCACTTCTCCTCTTTCATTTCTGATTTTATATATTTGAGTCCTTTCTCTTTTTCTTGATGAGTCTGGTTAACGGTTACATACAAGGGAGCCTCCATAAGACTGTCAGCTGATTTCTCAACAGAAACTTAGCAGGCAAGAAAGGATTTGAATGAAATATTCCCAAGTGATGAAAAGTAAAAGTAAGGTCCTACAACCAACACTACTCTACTTAGCAAGGCTATCATTTAAAATTTAAGGTGAGATACCTTATATTTGATCCTGTTTACCCTCTTCTATCACCCCTCTCCCCCTCACCCTCTGGTAACCACTAAACTGTTGTCTGTGTCTATGAGTTTTTGTTTATTTGTTTGTCTTGTTCCTTTGTTGTTTTGTTTTATAGTCCACCTATCAGTGAAATCAAGGTCTACAGATGGTAAAATACATAATCAGAGTAGACCTTTAGTATATTAATTTTCTAACTTTAGAATAGTTAATCAATTTCATGGAGAGACATATGTAATATTTTAAGTAATAAATCATTATGTTAATAAAAAAAAAAAATTTAAGGTGAGATAAAGACCTTCCCAGACAAGAAAAACCTAAAGGAGTTCATCACCACCAAACCAGTACTAAAAAAAAATGTTAAAGGGACTTCTTTAAGAAGAAAGAAAACAAACCCCACAAAGATGAATAATAAGATGGCAATAACTATGTATCTATTAATGCTACTTTAAATGTAAATGAATTAAATGCTCCAATCAGAATACATAGGGTAGCTGAATGGATAAGAAAAGAAGACCTATACGTATGGTATCTACAAGAGACCTACCTCAGATCAAAAGACACACATAGACTAAAAGTAAAGGGATGGTAAAAGATATTTTGTGCAAATGGAAATGAAAAACAAGCTGGGGTAGTAATACTTATATCAGACAAAATAGACTTTAAAGGAAAGTGGTAGGGTGACCATAGTCTTGAATCAGAAATAGGGAAAAATGGTCTGTGAGAGGGTGTATCCAAAGAGGAATAGATAAGAGACAGGTGGTGTAGGTAGGGCATGTGATTTTAGTAACGATGGTGAGGAAATAACCAGAGAGGAATTGTATTAAAATAGGGCTTCTAGTGAAGTCTGGATTGCAGAGAGAGAAAACTATTGCTTTATATCCATCAAGCAGCATCTGTATGAGACAGTCAAAGTCTTTGGATTGTATTAGGTGCTTATTATACTGCTTTTTCAGCCTTCAGAAGGCCCTGGTCACACACTAGCCAATAAATGCACAAAAGACAAATTTGGTGCTCAGTACAGGAAAAAGAAGGCTTTCTTTTTCACGTGTTGTTTGGAAGAGGGTGTTAATGAACTCAAATTGTTCTCACCAGCAATCCTGTGTTAGAAAGGGACTTCCACCTGGAGGGAAAGACCTGAGTAGGATCTCTAAGAATTTTCCTTCCCTATTCCTATTCTTTCTCTTTTCCTGACCCTAACTCTAAACATCTTTAAGAAAAGCACTTAGAAAAATATAAAGTAAAAACACCCAGGGGAAAAACCCTACTTCCAATATTCTTTGTCAACGCGGCAGTTGCTAAGTGAGCCAAAGCCACATGGAAAGTGCTCTTTCTTGCTGAAGTGTCTGAAGATTTTGCTCTGGATGATTTCTTTGAAAATCTTCTTGACATAACATGATGTGTCGTCTTTCTCTTAGGTAACATGCAGCTGTATCTGACCCTAATTTTGTCACTTGCCAGAGGCAGGAGCTGGCAGATGTATCTTCCAAATTTCAGATGTTTGGATCAGTGTAGTCATAAGTGGACTAATTCGGCATTCATAAAATCCAGAATTCCACAGACTTAATCAAGACCAAAAATTTCAGTGGGCCAAGTCTACCACAATTCTTTATGATAACCCCACCAGGAGCAAGGCAGGACCCTTTATTGCCTAGCTGCCTAATAGGCAAAGGACAGCAGACTTTTCATGAACATACACCCAAGTAGTGGCTATTACAGAACAGGTCCTCAATGTTTGACTGCATGTAATGTTATCAAAAACCTTTTGGAGACTTATGATCTTGCCCACCACTTGGTTGCTTCAGCACTACAGAAGATAATGCAATAAGGATGAACTGAGTCGTTGGTAGACCACTGAGGGGTACTTCTCGCTTGTGCTGTCAGTGGTGTGCTGGAGCCTGCTCATACTGGCTCACAAAAGCCATGTGTGAAATTTTTGAAAGAGTCTTGAAGTTGGCAATGGTAAGAGTATTTACTTCACAAAAATTAGCACATATACAAATCAAGGCTTTTTTTTTTTTTTTTCATTCAGAGAGCTGGTTGTTAAACATTTACCAGCACAACACTGGCTTGACTCTATTCCTAGAAATTAAACTCATTAAAAGGCTACAGAAACAACATGGATGAATCGCACAGACATTATTCTGAATGAGAGAAGCCAGACACAGACAATCACATACTATATGATTCCATTTACTCATATGTGAAGTTCTAGAACAGACAAACTAATCTATGGTAAAATATATCGGGATGGAGTTACCAATGGCGAGGGAAATTGACTATAAAAAGGCATGAAGAATTTTACAGGGTGACGAAAATATTTTATATGTTAATGTGCGTATGGGTTACACAGGTATATGCATCTGTCAAACACTCATCGTATTGTGCATTTAATGTCTGTGCAGTTTACTGTATGGAAATTTTACCTAAAAAACTGCAAACAAATATTGAATCTTACTTAAAAAGTTTGCTTTGTACAATTGTAAGGCTTAGTGATTTTTAAATTGTTTGGGCATTTTAGGTTTGAACAAATGAGTAAATATATTGAGGATAATGGGAGTCTGGTTTCCCACTGTTGGAGAAAAAAAAGTCCCCAGGAAGAGATCTCAAAGTAGAATGCATACTGCAGTAAAAATAATTTAACTGTATTACAAATGTATGAAACAACCTCACTGAAGGGAATGTGAGAGGAGGTACTGATGTAAGTAATTTAGGAAATGATTGTATTCTCTAATAAGACGAAAGGCAAAAGGAACTGCACAGAAGCACTGCACCCACAGGGGTCCAGATAAATAATTCTCATTCTGGTACACATGCATACTGGAATTGAACAATTTAGTAAATGTTTGGTGGACGGGTGAAGCCAGGTTTCTCACTGTTGGAGTGGGAATCTACAGGGAAGCAAGGGGAGAAACCTAGAATGATCCATATCATAATGGATTCAAGTTGGAGACATAGGTTTGGACACATGTTGGGCTTAATATTGATACAGATGTTACATATAGAAATATTTATAGCCATGTGTGTATATACAAGTTAGTATACACATATATTTCCTTGCTCTGTCAACTGAGAGGAGCTAGAAGCAATGAAACCCCAGTAGCAAAAGCATACCTAGTGCCAGGATTTTAGTTTCTAATACAATACTCCAATAAAAGAACATAGGGCAAATGATCAATTCTAGGACTAGGGCAGAAAATATACAAGATGACCCTGGAGCATCTTGGAGTTCCAAAAAAGTAAGGAAATGTTAAAAAACAATTCCAACTATGGGAGTATGTCAAGGGGATGCAGGACCCAACTGAAAGAGTCCCCAATGGCCAAAGCTGGAAAAGTCTCAGCAAGAAAATAAAATAATATTGGATTAGTAACAAAAGTGTGAAATAAATATCCATGAGCCCAAACTGATATAAATAAGTTCTTGAGTAAATAAGTAAATGGAGAAGAAGAAATACATTTTCAGTGCATAAGAATTCCAAATAATTTATGTAGCTACTCCCCCGACAAAGACGTGTGCATAACTCCCGACATCTTAAAGTGTGGGCTGCACATAATAACTTCCTTCCAAAGAGTGCAGTGATGGAAAGGGGGGAAAAGAGTAACTTGGCAGTGGAGAAACCTGACAAACACTAGTTCAGCCAGGTGATCCAGGTCAACATCAACAGTGATACACATATATCATGTTGATAGTATGTATCCTAGATATAATGTGATGAGAATGACACTTTACCTCTGTGGTCTTTCATCCCCAAACCCATCACCCCAAGTCTAGCCACGAGAAAAACATCAATCAGACAGACCCCATTTGAGGGGCGTTCTTCAAAATACTTGACCAATACTCCTCAAAACCACCAAGGCCACTAAAAATAAGGAAAGCCTGAAACATTGTCACAGTTGAGAGGAGCCTAAGAAATCATGATGACTAAATGGAATGTGTTATCCTGAAACAGAAAAGGGACATTAAGTAAAAACCAAAGAAATATGAATAAAGTATGGATACTTGTGAATAATAGTATATCAATATTGGTTTATTCGTTGCAACTACACAAATGTACCACACTAATGCAAGACGTTAGCAGTAGGGGAAACTGGGTGTGAGATATATGGAAATTTTGTGGACTATTTGTAATTCAACAGCTATAATTTTTTGGTAAATCTAAAATAGTTCTAAAGAATATTCTGTTAAGGAAACCAAAGCCCTCAGACACAGATTGCTGGTGGTCACCAGCTTGGGCGTGTAGAGGAAAGTGCAGCGGAGATACTGACAGTACCTGCACCACCTGATATCTTCAAATAAGACTGACCATGACCATCCTCGGGTGCTCTCCTGGGGATTTTGAAAGTTGCCCTCTGTTATTAGAGGATTTGCACTGCACATCTAATCTGCCAGCAGAGAGTGGGCTCTGATTAAAGCCTACATAGCGGCCTCAGGAGCATAGGGAGTCCAAACAGACCCCCAAAACTGTTTGGAGTGAGACTGGGGCACCTACTGACCCAGGGGCTCTGTTGCCCCTGTGTGCATGGGGCAACACTTGTTCCTGGGAAACATAAGGATGCTGCTCTCGTCTCTGGGATGTTTTCTTGGGGCTTCATAAGGATCTAACTTGGATGAATCAAGAAGTTTTGCTTGGAGGGTTTCACCGTATTCTCCCCATACGATAGGATCCGGCAATTTCAGCTTAGAAAGTTCCCAAACTACAGAACTGAGGGAAACAGTCTCCTTTCTGCAGACTTTCACTGGGCTGTTGCTGCTGTTTGTGGAATTTAAATATCTAAACAGGAGCTGAAGGTGCCATGTCTTGGTTTCCGGGAGAGTCATGAGTCTTTGTTTGCACACCACAGGTGGCCAGCAGCACAGACTTCTTTACTCATAACTGGTGTATTTTGGTCAAGACAGGGTGGTTGAGAAAGTTAACATCAACCTCAAAGCAGCCATGTTAAGGAAAAGGTTGACTCCATGTTCCAGGGTACCAGCCTCATATGGTCAGTAGCCAATACTATTTGAAAGTGGTCAATACTTCCTGATTTTTCTAATTTCTTTTTTAAATTTTAAAATTGGGAACCTGTTGTCCCATTTCCAGAAAGTAAGGTGTTAGATGGCAATTAATGTAGGCCAAGTGCTCTATCCATTTTGTACATTAGTTTTAGGAAAAATACTATTTAATTATGTGTTGGGCCTACATCAGACCAGCATAAAACTAGTATAATTAAGATGGAAACAAAACATTAACAAAGCTTTAGTGCCTTCTCTCTTGCCCAAAAATGATTCCCCTCACCAAGAGACCTTGAGAACTGGGCCTTGGAAAAAATATTCTCTCTAACTTTTTGTTTAGTCCAGCTTGATAAGCAGATATCACCAATGAAACTTTATTCTTAACTGACTTTGAGATTCAGTGTTTTCATATACATGTGCACAAATAAGCCCAGAAGAGTTGAAAAGGGGTGCCTGGCTCTGTATCTATCGATCTAATATTGGAATTTACTGCCACCTAGAAAGTTCTACCCAATTTCAGCTTTTACAGTATACCCAGCAGAGGAAATGATAAATACCACTGTGCCACTGGGGTTGTCACTTTACAGAGTGGCATGAATGATGATAAAAGACAAACACAAATTCTGGAAAAACTTGCATTGGCTTTCCTGTCAACACTATTGAAATGTGAGATGGGAAACTATTGATAGAAAGCACTGAGTGTTCTTGATAAAATGTTATGTAACAATGACTATGCGTAACAATGTGTAAAGGCACATTTCACTGTCTCTGGAAAAAAAAAGGAATATGACCTCCTTGAGAAGGCTGCTTTTAGAAAAGATTCTCATATTTTCCTTCTAAGGGAAATCAAAGCAGAGAAAGAATGGGATTTGAAACATTTCAGAAAAATTTTAGGAAACCAACAGAAACCCCAAGGTTATGTTTAGAAAAGTCTCTGACTACTGTATCTTCCTTACTACTTGAAAGAAATGACTTAATTTAGGTTATGAAAAAGTGGCTTGGGCTATTTTGACCAGTTTATTGTGACTTGAGTACTTGCTTCCTCTGTTGCCTAATGAAGGCAGCAACACTTAATTGTTTTCAAGGAAACTAAGTTATGTAAGTAACCACATCAAAGGTACTTGGGGACATGGTACTAAAACCTTCATTTTATTAAATTAGTTAATATACGAAGGTTGGACAATTAAGTTTGTGAACTTTCCACCATGCATTTACACAGTAGAAAGAGAACAGTGCCTGGAATATAGTAAGTGCTCGATGAATGGTGGTGATTGTAGTAGACACTCAACATCCTGCCTCATATTCCCATAAACCCGACCTCTGAGGTTGCCTGCAGCTGCCTTTGAGTTCCTGTGCACATCAGCGGGTTCTTATCTGGAGTGCTGGGTTTTCTTGGTTTCTCAGCCCAAGGGCCTCCTCAGGCACCTCCAGAGTTTATTCACTGCTTGTCAGGGGAGCCCAGAAATGCTGGGAGATATGAGTCCCAGGAGCAACCCTCAACCAATAAGAAATGGGACTTGGTGCATAAGTATCCCAGCTACCCTGTCCTTAGGTGGGACTTATTCTGAGGCATGTTCTGCAACATTCTTTAGAGGGTCCCCAGCAGAACTAAGCTTCAGCTGCCCACAGTGGAAGCCCATTCATTAAAGCACACGTTTCTTGTCTTCTCTCCATTTTTTATCTCAATTTCTCCACCCTCTCAACTGTGCTTCCTGGGATCACCTCCCAAATAAACGGCCGGAACCTAAGTCCTTTCTCAGAGTTTTGTGTGTGTGTGTGTGGGGGGGGGGCGGGGGAGGGGGAGCAGAGTGGTCACCAGAACTGAGAAAAGTCTCCTTGGCCTTATCCACTGCTGAGCATGGAAAGTGGAAACATAAAAGATCGTGACATAAAATTCATTATCTGTGGCTACACAATGAAGCCAAATAGATGCATGCTGATATTTGGATTTGCAGAAAATGACCACAAATTATTGTAGCAGTAAGAAACAGGCTTCTGGGATAGTGGCTATAGCTAGAAAACAAAGAAAAATGATCATATATACTAAAATGTGTTGGCTGCATTGTAACATGTAAGCAATTCCTGTGCTTATGGGCCATAAACTTTGCCACTTCCATCATGTTCCAACATGGACAGCAAAACATATGCAGTATGTATTATAGAGGTCTACAAAACTGCATTTGCTGCATGTAAAAAAAATAAACAAGCAAAAAAAGCTGTCCGAAGCTTTTAGTTCAGTATAAATTCATTCCTCTAAAGGAAAATGCCATTCTAAACATTTTTTACTTACAAAACAATCTTCAAGCTATAGAGCAATTTATTTCACATGACATTTACAGAAAATCAACAGAAGTAGCTTTTATAATGTGGGAATCCACAAATCACGTTTCCTTGCTATGGCTATGCATTGAAATCTCTTGAGGTCTCCTCCGGTGCTGCCCCTGGGAGAGAGCCTTTAGAGATGATTGTTTCTGTTCACATAAGTATCCTTTTCTCAATGGAAAATTTATATTAATCCCTACTGGAGCACCACAGCTTTCTCCCTTCCCAGGCCCACAAAGACTGTCATTGACAAGGATTGCTACATTCTGCCTTAATGCGGCGATTGTCTCCAACCTTTCACATGGAGCTTTACTTGCAGCAAATAACATTTTTAGAAAGAAAGAAAATAGACAAACTGAAGACACTGACAAAATATTAACAGAGTGAAATTTAACTGATATAAAAATAATTGAAAGGTGGAAATTTGGGTGAGTTCAATGAGTATCATTACAACAGAATCCAGGAAATTTTGATGACAGCCTTAGTGTCCAATGACCCTTTCCCCCTTGCCATTCACTCCCTTCAGTTCTTGGAGGGTGGCTTTCATGATGCCAGCTGAGCTCAGGGGCAGAGAGGGCTCCCATTCAGAGATGCGTGGCCACAGCATAGTCTCTCCAGCCAGGGTTACTGCTGTTTTCCATTGAATACCGGTCAACAGAAGACAGATGGTAGGCAATTACTTTCTGATGGCTTGTTCCAAAACAATCATTGTATTTAAAAATTTTATTTATTATAGATGTTTTTCTAATTAAGCTTAGATCCTTAATCAGAAGGATTTATATGTTTCGAGCAAGGACACAATGTTTGGCAAAGCAAAGGTAAATTAACATCGAATACAGGGGCAAGCTTTCAAATGAGTAGTAAGGTGGAATTGGAGGGGCCAAGGTTGTGCTGCCAGTGAAATGTAGGTGAGCACAGGGTTTGGTCATGATCTACATAGTTTGTGTATGGTAACCAAGGCATCTGGATAATGGTCCATAAGAAAGTAAACCTCTGTCTTAGTCCATTTGGGTGGCTATAACAAAATACTATAGATTGTGTGGCTTAAACAACAGACATTTATTTCTCACAGTGCTGGGGGCAGAAAAGTCTAAAACCAAGGTGCCAGCCTGTTCTTGTCCTAGGAAGGCCCCCTTCCTGGACTGCAGATGGTTGTCTTATTTCTGTACCTTCACATGGATGAGAAAGGGCTCTGGTCTTTCTTATAAGGGCACCAATCCCATCATGAGCGTCTCACGCTCATGAACTCATTTAAACTTAATTCTGTCCCAAAGGCCCCACCTCCAAATACCATCACATTTGTAGATTAGGCTTCAACATAGGAATCTGTGGGAAACACTAACCTTCAGTCCATAGCACCCCAAAAGAGGTTTATATTGATTGTCCATTAGCCCAGAGAAGGCAAGGGTCTGGCCAGATCCTCTCCCATCAGCTAGTCTTTCTGGCATTGCAAACAGCCTTTAATATACCAAGCCACTCCATGCAAGTGAACTGAGACCGCTTCAGGTTCCTTTGGAAGAGTTTGGCTTCTAGAATTATGTGGAAACTGGGGTGGCCAGTTAGCTCAGTTGGTTAGAGCGCGGTGCTCTTAACAATGTTGCCTGTTTGATCCCCACATGGGCCACTGTGAGCTGCGCCCTCCTAAAGAAGAAAGAAATAAAGAAAAATAAAAAACTCAAGTTAAGGACCAAAAATATTTATTGGAAAGCACAATGGCCTTCTCAGGAGGGCCTAAACCAGAATTTGGGCTGCTTTTTTTTTATTGCAGTAAAATTCACATAAACTTCTGCATTTTAAAACAGCCTTGGATCCCATTGGCAGTCCAGCAAAATCCATGGATCCTTTCTCAGAACCAGGTTTTTAAATGCATAAAATAAAATACATAGACTCTCAAAGGAAGCCAATTACTTTGAAATTTTGTTTTCAAACTTTTAAGGATCAAATATGTGAAATAGTATTGTATGAGTTTCTTAATTCATGTGTTCATAGCAAAACTTAGCAAGACTAATAACTGGTATAATTTCAAACTGGTGATGAACAAAGGTAATGATTTAGCTGCAACAATTGTAATGTGAAGTGAAAATATCTGTGCCTTCTCTTGGTGACAATGGTCTTAGGTACTGCTAATACTGCTGTGGTTGGTTGTCTAGACTCAATAGAAACAAATGCTACATGTTAGTTAGAGGTTCATGAAAGTAAAGAAGTAACATTTTCTATCTGAGTTTGTGGACCCGCTGAACTCTTCACTCCAGGTTAAGAACGCCTGCATGAAATGCAAACCTATTTTGTCTGGTTATCTAAGTTTGGAAGCAGACTGTTCTGGTAACAGAGAGAGGGGGAAGCAGTTGGAGCAGAGAGGGACTCAGCCTGGAAGGAAGGAACAAGATGAGGATAGAGCAGCCATGATGGTGAGGTAGCCACAGGGCACTTTAAAGCCAGTGATGCCTACTCTAACGCAGAAAGTTGTTTGCATCATGTGATGTCAACCACTTCTCTGTCACCCTCTGAACTCTTCAGTAAAGTCTGATATGTTCTGGAATGTATTACGAGAGGTGACTGTGGCCTTTGAAGAAGGGCCTGATTTACACACTTGAGAATTGAATCTTGCTGATTATCCAGGCAATTGTAGGAGCCCTGAGAACCTCAGGCCTCTGGGGAGTCTCAAAAGTCCTGTGGAGGGTTTTGGACTTCTGCGGCACATAGAGCTGGGGGCTTGAGTTTACCTAGACCCCCAGGGAATGGAGGCCCCAGATGATATGCAGTTATATTTGGTTTCTGTATAATTGCAGGAGGTGTGAGTCTGACCCAGTGAGACCCAGAACCCTCCCCCCATTTCAGCTGACTTCTGATGTCTGGAGGTCCCCGGTTTTGGAGTGGAGCCAAGGGGTAGAAACTAGGATTTGAGCTAACTAAGCATTAGCATCCTTCCTGTTCTGACCTTATGCAGAAGTCATTGCTTGCCACATTATTTGGATTACTCCAACTACCACTTGCTCACTGTCCCCTGTCACCATATTGGAGACATATCTGCATATGAGAAAGATGGTGACTCTGCAAGTGGAGCACTTCCATGGGTTTGAGAGCCCGAATGAGGTGGTGTGGTGTAGTGGGCAAGAGATCATACTTTGCTGCCTTATCTGAGTTTGAACTCTGGCTCAGCTCCTTACCTGGGGCAAGTCCATTCACCTCTGCAGGCAACAGTCGTCTTCTATGTTAAGTGAGGATTAAATCCAATAACATATGCAAAGTTTTTAGTGCAGTTTATGGTACATTAATAATGTAGCTATTATTATTATTATTATTTAAAACTTCTTATAAGAGAGGTCGATCATAGTTGTTTTTAATTTTAGTAAAAACTAAGAAAATCCTTATTGAAAAGACTGAAAATATTCACAATAAAACCTCTCTACTTCACTCCCTGTCAATATACACGCCCATTTGATTTTCTCTTCCTTGCCTTCCTTTGCAATAACAGGTTACATTTTTTTCAGCAGGATGAAAGACTTCTTGAGAAAGTATCCTCACCTTTTGCTCCCCACTTGCTACCGCTGTAAACACACACACACACACACACACACACACACACACACACACACACAGACACTCACTCCTCTTTCTTTCTGCAGTAAGAGACTCAAATCCAGGCCTCCTGCCTGGAACTGCAGAACATTACCATCAGGCTGGTCCATTAAATATCATTTGAAAGTCAATTTTATCCCAGAGTGGTAAGTAGTATGCGTGCTTATGTCTTCATCCACCTTAATTAGGAAAAGCAATTTGCTGCACATTTCTTTAAAAAAGAAAAAAAAAGCTGATCAAATTTGAGCTCCTGATAGATTGAAACACAGCGCATATTGTGGTGATGGTACAAAGATGTGAAACCACTTCCCACATCTAAATTATGGCTTGGTCTAAAAACAGTCCAGCCTTATGACTTGCGTGTTTTCTAAGTAACTTACGCAATTGCCCATAATTATGGAAATAGAGGCTGTCTCCTGAAAGCCAGGCCCCCCCCCATTTTGTTTCTCAACCCAAAATAGAAAACTCCATTTTGAGTCTATCACTGGAGATGTTTTGATCCCATCATATTTTCTATGATTCTGTACCATTAACAATCTCAAGATCATTTTCTCACATCTTTTGCCAAATGGTTGGAGTGTCTAAGAAGCTACAGCTCTGTTGAACGTAGGTGTCTGCTTTTCTCATTGGTTTCTTTGAACTAGGCCAGACCAATTTTTAACTCACATGGGTGCCTCTGACTTGAGTCCTCCTGATACAATGGTGGGGTGCCACCATCACCACAGCTAGCACTCAGATGGCCTGGGAATGTCTGGAGGGCTGCAGGGACAAGCCCATTGGAAATCTTTGTATTTGAGGAACTAAAGAGCCCCTTCAGAGAGCACAACCTCTAAAAGAACAATGAGCCAGAGAAGAAGCTAGCCAGGACTTGACCTAGTAGGAGAGCTCTGGACTTTTGAAGGAGGTGTGATTATGACTACAAATTGTGTCACTGGCACTAAGCTGACCCTGTGTGTCTCTGAACTCATGTCTGGGTACTGGTGAGAGATGAGATGTCGTCCTTGCCTCTCCCCCTTCCCAGATTCCATTTGTCACTTAGCAGGTAGATAACAATGTTCAAATCATAAATTAGATCATGCCACTCCTCTGCTTAAAAATCTTCTATGGCTTTCTACTCCATGCAGTGGTAAATAAAACTTCCGATCACGGAGCCTACAGAATCCTACCTAAGCAGGTTCTACCTGCTTCTCCCACCTCATCTTGTACTTCTCTCCTCTTTGCCTTGTTTATTTCAGCCACAGGTCCTTCTTTCTCATTCTTTTTTTTTTAAATTAAAGTTTATTGGGGTGACAACTGTTAGTAAAGTTACATAGATTTAAGGTGTACAATTCTGTATGACATCATCTATAAATCCCATTGTGTGTTCACCACCTGGAGTCAGTTCTCCTTCCATCACCATATATTTGATCCCCTTTACCCTCATCTCTCACCCCCTACCCCCCTTACCCTCTGGTAACCACTAAACTATTGTCTGTGTCTATGAGTGTTTGTTTCTCATTTGTTTGTCTTGTTCTTTTGTTGTTTTTGGTTTATATACCACATATCGGTGAAATCATATGGTTCTCTTTTTCTGTCTGACTTATTTCGCTTAGCATTATACTCTCAAGATCCATCCATGTTGTCACAAATGTTCCTATATCATCTTTTCTTACCGCCGAATAGTATTCCATTGTGTATATATACCACAACTTCTTTATCCATTCATCTATCGAAGGACATTTTGGTTGTTTCCATGTCTTGGCCACTGTATATAAAGCTGCAATGAACATTGGAGCACACGTGTCCTTATGGATAAATGTTTTCAGATTTTTTGGGTAGATACCTAGGAGTGGGATTGCTGGTCATACGATAATTCTATTTTTAATTTTTTGAGTAACCTCCACACTGCCTTCCATAGTGGCTGCACCAGTCTGCATTCCCACCAAAAGTGCATGAGGGTTCCTTTTCCTCCACAGCCTCTCCAACACTTGTTACTATTCGTCTTGTTGATGACAGCCACTCTAACTGGGGTGAGGTGATATCTCATTGTGGTTTTTATTTGCATTTCTCTGATGATTAGTGATGTTGAGCATTTTTTCATATGTTTATTTGCCATTTGTATGTCCTCTTTGGAGAAATGTCTCTTCAGGTCCTCTGCCCATTTTTCAATTTGTTTGTTTGTTTTTTTGTTTTTGAGTTTCATGAGTTCCTTGTATATTTTGGATACTAGCCCCTTATTGGATGGACTGTTTGCAAAAATCTTCTCCCATTCAGTTGGTTGCCTCTATATTTTGTTGATGGTTTCTTTTGCTGTGCAGAAGCTTTTAAGTTTGATATAGTCCCATTCATTTAGTTTAGCTTTTACTTCCACTGCCTTTGGAGTCAAATTCATGAAATGCTCTTTGAATCCAAGGTCCATAAGTTTAGTACCTATGTTTTCTTCTATGCAGTTTATTGTTTCAGGTCTTATGCTTAAGTCTTTGATCCATTTTGAATTAATTTTGGTACATGGTGACAGATAGCCGTCCAGTTTCATTCTTTTGCACGTGGCTTTCCAATTCTGCCAGCACCATTTATTGAAGAGGCTGTCTTTTCTCTGTTGTATGTTTTTTGCTTCTTTGTCAAAACTTATCTGTCCATATTTATGTGGTTTTATTTCTGGGTTCTCAATTCTATTCCTTTGGTCTATGTGTCTGTTTTTCTGCCAATACCATGGTGTTTTGATTATTGTTGCCCTGTAGTACAAGCTAAAGTCAGGGAGTGTGATACCTCCAGCATTGTTCTTTTTTCTTAAGATTGCTTTGGCTATTCGGGGTCTTTTGTGGTTCCAAACAAATCTGATGATTTTTTGTTCTGTTTCTTTAAAAAATGCCATTGGGATTTTGATGGGGATTGCATTAAATCTGTATATTGCTTTGGGTAATATGGCCATTTTAACTATGTTGATTCTTCCAATCCATGAGCACGGAATGTCTTTCCATTTCTTTGTGTCTTCTTCAATTTCTTTTAAAAATGTCTTATAGTTTTCAGCATATAGGTCCTTCACATCCATGGTTAAGTTTATTCCTAGATATTTTATTCTTTTTGCTGCAGTTGCAAAAGGATTTTTTTTTGTTTCTTTTTCTGAGATTTCATTGTTAGTATATAGGAATGCAATGGACTTTTGTACATTGATGTTGTAGCCAGCAACTTTACTGTATTCGTTGATTGTTTCTAATAGCGTTTTGGTGGAGTCTTTAGAGTTTTCTATATATAGCATTATGTCATCTGCAAAGAGTGATAATTTAACTTCTTCATTCCCAATTTGGATGCCTTTTATTTCTTTCTCTTGCCTGATTGCTCTGGCAAGGACTTCCAACACTATGTTGAAAAGCAGAGGTGATAGGGGAGAGTCCTGTTGTGTTCCTGAATGTGGAGCAAAGGGCTTCAGTTTTTCACCATTAATTATGAGATTAGCTGAGGGCTTGTCATAGATGGCCTTTGTTATGTTAAGGTATTTTCCTTCTATACCTATTTTATTAAGGGTTTTAATCATAAATAGATGTTGTATGTTGTCAAATGCTTTTTCTGCATCAATTGATATAATCATATGATTTTTGTCCTTTATTTTGTTTATGTGCTGTATCACATTGATAGATTTGCATATGTTGAACCATCCTTGTGCCCCGGGAATGAACCCCACTTGGTGGTGATGAATAATCTTTTTAATGCATTGCTGCATTCGATTTGCTAGAATTTTGTTTACGACTTTTGCATCTGTATTCATCAGAGATATTGGTCTGTAGTTTTTTTGTGTTGTGCTTACCAGGTTTTGCTATCAGGGTAATCTTGGCCTCATAAAATGAGTTAGGGAGTACTGTCTCTTCTTCAATTTTTTGGAAGAGTTTGAGCAGGATTGGTATTAGATCCTCTTTGAAGGTTTGGTAGAATTCACTAGTGAAGCCATCTGGTCCCAGACTTTCGCTTTTGGGAAGGTTTTGGATGATTGATTCAATTTCGTTACTGGTGATCAGTCTGTTTAGATTTTTCAGTTCTTCATGGTTCAGCCTAGGAAGGCTATATGTTTCTAAGAACTTGTCCTTTTCTTTTAGGTCATTGAATTTGGTGGCATATAGTCCTTTATAGTATTCTTGGATGATCCTTTGTATTTCTGTGGCATCCATTATAACTTTCCCTTTTTCAGTTCTGATTTTGTTTATTAGTGTCTTCTCTCTTTTTAGCTTAGTGAGTCTAGCCAAGGGTTTGTCAATTTTGTTAATCTTTTCAAAGAACCAACTCTTTGTCACATTAATTTTTTCTATTGTCTTTTTGTTCTCTATTTCATTTGGTTCTGCTCTGATTTTTATTATTTCCTTTCTTCTGCTGACCTTGGGTTTCATTTCTTCTTCTTTTTCTAGTTCTTTAAGGTGTAACGTGAGGTTATTTATTTGGGATTTTTCTTGTGTCTTGAGATAGGCCTGTAATGATATAAATTTCCCTCTTAAACCTGCTTTCGCTGCATCCCAAAAATTTTGGTAGGATGTATTTTCATTCTCATTGTTTCTATGTATTTTTTGATCTCTCCTTTAATTTCTTCTTTGACCCAGTCGTTCTTTAAAAGTATGTTGTTTAATCTCCATGTATTTGTGTTTTTTCCTGCTTTCTTTTTGCAGTTGATATCCAAGTTCAAAGCCCTGTGATCAGAGAATATGCATGGTATGATTTCAATCTTCTTAAATTTGGTGAGGCTGATTTTATGTCCCAATATATGGTCTATCCTTGAGAATGTTCCATGTACACTAGAAAAAAATGTATAGTCTGATATTTTGGGATTTCTTTCTCATTCTTAACTAAGCCCATTCTAACCCTACTTCCTTTATATTTGCTGTTCCTTCTGTCTTGAATACTCTATCTTCTCATCCTCTAGGCCTCAATTTAAATGTCACCTCCTTAAATGGTCCTTTTCTGAGCCCTCTGTCTAAAGTGGCTGCCCTTCTCATGCTCCATAACTCTCTCGCATCACACTTTTTGCTTTATTTCTAGCCCTCATCACAGGCTTGTTTGGTTGCTAATTCATTGTCTCATCCTTCTTGAGGACAATGTCTATCTTAATTTGACTTCCCTTTTAAAAGCAGAACCTGAGATAGGGTTTGGTGCAGGTACTTTATGTTGGAAGACACAGCTCCTCTAGGCAATACAGAAATAAAGCCGTTGAGTATAAGACTCAAAGCTTGCACAAATATGGGAGGATATGGGAGAGTCAACGTCAAGAAGGCTGAAGCTGGAAGGCCAGGGAAACAATTCTGAAGATCCCAGCCTAGAGAAAAGCACTGAAATGTCTGGTTCTCAAAAGTTATCTGGAAATGAGGGAGAAGAACATGAATTGTGTTACATCTGGCTTCCATAACTTCCCAAGAATAATAATATCTTCTAACTTCTTTCTTTCCAACCTCACATAGGTCCCTCTTATTTGCAAATTCTAACCTATATCCAGGTAGGTAAAATGTGTTGAAGCCTGTGTGGAACCGTTCACGGTAGCCATGGCTGGGATCGGCAATGAAGCTGAATGTACGTGAGGTGTGTGACCCTAGGATGCTGTCTGTCTTTTAATTTCTCTATCACCCAGACCCTGGAATAGTGCCTGGTGTATCATAGGTGCTCAACAAGTGCTTCCTGAATGACTGACTCACAAAAGGGCTGTAAGAAAAAACTAACAGAGTTGTGACACTTAAATTGGGAACCCAGTGGCATACAAACCAATTTGCTATGGGATCCCTCTAATAGAGGGTACCTCAAAAATCTGAGAGGCATTCTTCATCTATTATTGCTCCAGATAGCTGCTCAAGTTTCCAGACTTCAATGATGGTGCTCAGTGGGACGTAATAGAACAAATATAGCTCCCAGTGAGGAGTGGTGGATAGACACAGGGATACCTGAGCAAACTTGTTCAGAAGCACATGTGAGACACCCTGGGCCTCCTAGAACTACTGCAGATAAAGGCAGGGGTGAGCGAAAGCTTTGCTGTTATTTGTGATATATATCCATTAGTACCACTTCTTTGGCTGGGGGAAACTCAAAGAATAACAATATCTGTGAGAAAACATGTCATAAATAAAGCATCCAAAGATGGAGCACCTCACTTAAAAGTTCAGAAACTTCTAGAATAGGTTGGCTATCCATAGAATTCCATTAGCCAGTGGGAAATCATACTGGTCAGGAGGAGAGAGGAGGATATGAATTTGTTTTAACAGTGTCATTCCTGTGACTGTTGATAGTGTGGCCACGGAAGTCAGCATGAGCCCATAGGCCTAGGGCCTGAAAGAAATCAAGTGGAGAGAGAAATTAGAATTTAAATCAAACAAGCAAACCAAAGTGCAAGTGGTATAAAGGGCAGTGCATTAAAAACCCCTCTACCTCTGTGCAGTATGAGCCTGCTGAAGTCTGGGGATTAGTTGATGGAATAGATGAGTGCTGTTCCATGAATTCTATGATGGAAAGAGATGTTGTCCCAGAAGTTATTCAGATAAGATTTTTATAAACATCTGTGTAGTGTACAGGTAGTTTAATTCTCAGCTGTTACTTGAGTCCTCCTGGCATGAAAATTGGTCTTCATCACTTTGAATATGCTAGTTCTATGTTCATTTATTTAACAAATAGTTATTGAGATCTTACTACGTATGTGCCAAGAAATGAGGTAAGCACTAAAGATATAGAAGTGAGCAAAACAGAGCTAACATTGCACATTTATCTAAAAGAAATGAGAACATATATCCATACAAAGACTGATATGCAAATGTTCAATGAAGCTTTATTTATAATAGATAAAAATAACCCAAATGTTCATCAACTGGAAAACAGATCAACAAGCTGTGGTATATCCATATGATGGAGTACTGCTCAGCAGTAGGAAGGAAAACTATTGATACATGCAACCACATGGATGAATATCAAAATGTATTATAGTAAGTGAAAGAAGCCAGTCACAAAAGGCTACACACTACGTGATTTCATCTATAGCACACCATCCTGGAAAAGGCAATATTACAAGGACAGAAAACAAATGAGTGGCTGCCAGTGGCTTTAGGGGATTGATTGCAAAAGGGCACAGAGTAACTTTTGGGGGTATTTGAAATGTTTTATATCTTTATTGTGGTGGTGGCTATATGACTAAATACATTTGTCAAACTCATTGAGTTCTACACTTGAAAAAGCTGAATATTATTGTATGTAAATTGTACCTCAATAAACCTGACTTTAAAAAACAACAGCTCACATTCTAATAGGGGAACAGATGTTAATGAATAAATATATAAGATGGAGCAGATCCATTTGGTGCCTCCAAACATTTCCTGTCAGCCCACTTCTGATTTCACCTGCTGCTCCAGGGGACAGTTCCCTGCAAACTCGTATGTCACAGTGTCTCTTTTGAAGTGTGTACTCCATGTTCTTTCACTTTCTGCTCTGGAGCTTCTCTAACAACTTGGGACTGTTCAGCCTTCAGGCAAGTCACCTTGCTGTGTAGGTGGGTTAACTCTCTGGGGTAAGTTGAAGGTTTCAGGCCAAAAATTCTGAGAGGCATTCTGTACACTTTTCAGGGTGGTCCTAGTGGAATCGAGACCAAGAGACCCAAGTCCATGTTGGCCCAAGTGGCAAATTGATAAAGCACACTTACGTTGACTTTTCCTCTTTCCATGTCTCACGCTACCCATTTCCTCACTCCTGCTTGGTGGAATTACTTCCCAAATAAGCTACCTGTGCCAGAGCCCTTGTCTCAGGCTCTGCTTTCAGGGGACCCAAACTAAGACATAACATTACATCAGACAATATGAAGCAAAATAAATCAAGTAGAGGGATGGAGAGATAAGAGTGCTACTACAGATAAGGTTAAGAAAGATGTCTATGAAGTGGGGATCTCTGAGTAGAAACCTGAACTCAGCAAAGGAATGAGCCATGTGGCTATTTAGGGGAAGAGAATTTGAAGCTGAAGAAACAGTAGGCTAAATATGGCACATTCTAGAAATGACAAGGAATTCACTGTAGCTGGACCTTAGTGGGCAAAAGATGAGGACCTATATGTAGTAGAGCAAGATCGTGTAGGATTTCATAGGCCACAGAAAGGACTATGGATTTCATTCTAAATCAGCTAAGAGGCCATGGAGGGTTATGAACAGAGGAATAAAATGATGTGACTTACATGTTTAAAAGAACTACTCTGGCTGTTGTGCTGAGATGAGACTGTAGGGGTCAATGGTGGAAGTAGGGAGAACAACCAGGAGCCTGTTGCAAACGTGCAGGTAAGAGAACAATTGTAGATGAAACCGTGCTGGTAGTGGTAATTTCTGCTGAGAAGTGGATAGACTCTGAATATATTTTGCACGTATAACTGACAAGATTCTCAGGTGGATTGAATGTAGGATGTAAGAAAAAAAAGAAGAGTAATATTCCATTGTGTATATATACCATGTCTTCATTATCTATTCATTTATTGATAGACACTTAGATTGCTTCCATATCTTAGCTGTTGTAAATAATGCGGCAATGAATAGGGTGCATATGTCTTTTTGAATTAGTGTTTTGGATTTTTTCAGATAAATACCCAGAGGTGGAATTGCTGGGTCATAAGGTATTCCTATTTAAAATTTTTGAGGAAACTCCTTACTGTTTTCCACAGTTACTTCATCAATTTACAATCCCACCAACAATACATAAGGGTTCCCTTCCCTCCACACCCTCACCAGCACTTGCTGTTTGTTGATTTATTGATGATGGCCATCCTGACAGGTGTGAGGTGATATTTTGTTGTGGCTTTAATTTGCATTTTCCCGATGATTAGTGATGTTGAGCATCTTTTTATATGTCTGTTGGCCAGCCATAAAAAAGAATGAACTCTTGTTATTTGCGACAAGATGGATAGACCTAAAAGTATTATGTTAAATGAAATGAGTCAGGCAGAGAAAGACAAATACCATATGATTTCACTTATATGTGGAATCCGAAAAACAAAATAAATGGACAAACAAAACAGAAACAAACTCATAGATAGAAAGAACAAACTGATAGATGCCAGATGGAAGGGGGTCTGAGGAGATGGGTGAAAACGGTGAAAGGGATTATGAAGTACAGTTATAAAAGTGGTCACAGGATGTAAAATACAGCATAGGGAACATAGTCAATAATATCGTAGTAATTATGTGTGATTTCAGATGGGTACTAGACTTATCGAAGTGATCACATCATAAGGTATATAAATGTTTAATCATTACGTTGTATACCTGACACTAATATAACACTGTATGTCATCTGTAATTGGAAAATAAAATAATTTTTAAAATTAAAATTAATTTAAAAAAAAGAAAAAGGAGAAGATTTGGGGTTGACACCAAGATTACTGTCCTGAGCTATTTGAAGAATGGTGTTATTTACTGCCCTGGGAAAGACCCCAAGAAGAGCAGGTTTGGGTGAGGGGAATTAGAGATTCTGATTTAAGAAACTTTAAGTTTGGGGAGCCTAAATGATATCCAAGTAGAGATGTTGAGGAAGCAATTGGATATATAAGCCTGGAGTTCAGGGGAGCCATCAAGACTAGAAATTTAAATTGGGGAGCACTCAATAAATAGGTCATACTTAAAGCCCTGAGACTCCAGGATGAGAGCACCTAGGAAAAGTAAGTGTACACAGAGAAGAGAAGAAGTCCAAGCACTGGGTGCTAGTTCACTTCAACATTTGGAAGTCAGAAAGACGAGGAGTAACCAGCAAAAGGGACTGAGAAAGAACAACAAGAAAGGAAGAGATCCAAGGGTGTGGCATCTGCAAGGCCCAGAGAAGAAAATGTTTCCAGAAGGAGAAAGGGCTGAGGAAAGATGGTTCTGAGTCAAGTTAGGGTGAAGTCTGAGAATTAGTCTTGGACTTGCTTGTGGGGGTAATTGGTGACTCTGAAAAGAGCAGTATCTGTGGGATGGTGAAGATGAACGCCTTGTAAGAATGAGCTCAAAAAAAAAAAAAAAAAGGAAGGATAGAGAACAAGTGGAAATAACTCTTGAGCTTTGCTGCAGGGGAACTGTAGAAACAGGAAAGTACCTTGAGGAGGATATGGGGTCAAAGGAGGATGTTGATTTTTGTTTGGATTTCTGATATCAGAGGACCTTTGCATACTGATGGAGATGCTCTAGTAAGGTAAACTAATTTAATGATGCAGGACGGGGTCAGGAGGGAAATCTTGAGTAGGCTGGGGTGGGGGGTCCAGTGCACGTACAGATTGTTTGGGCTTTAGACAGGAGCATGGATAGTTCATCTATTGTGACAAAAGGCAAGATGGAGTATATGATCACAGATGAAGAGAGGTTGGGAAATTTGGTGGTGGTGGGGTATGGAAATTTGCTTCTGATTATGTTTTCTCAGTGAAAACAGCAAGATCGCCATCTGAGAATGAAGATGAAAAGGGGAGTATTGTAGATTTGAGGAGATATAAGAAAGAGTGGATAGTTGTTTTAGAGACTGAACAAATAGACTAACTAGGGAAATGTCGCAGGACACTAGGCAGCATTACAGACCAACTTGAAATTTGTGATCATGAATTTAAAGTGAGACCAGTCATCATGGAGCTGTCTCAACTACTTGTGTGCAGGCACCAAAGAAGTGGAGATTGATTGAAATAGCACTGAGGTGTGAAGGCAGGAGAGATGGGTGAGGGATTGAGGTGGTTGAAATAGTGGAAAAGGAAGTGGGTGATATGAAGGAATCAAAGCCAAGTGAGGAGGCAAGTGAAGTTACAAAGTGTTCTAAGGGAAGTAAAAAGCTAGTAGGACTAGTGGATAAGAACTCCCAGCAAGACACAAGAGTTGTTGGAGTTGGGGGATTAGAGAGTGATGTGGAAAGGCAGGAGGTGGTAGTTGGAGAGTGGAACACTTAATATTGAGATTATGTTGGGGACACAGTCATTTTTAATGACCAGGTCTAGGGTGTGACCACAGGAGTGAATGGCTGAGAGAGGAGAGAGACACAATTGTTGGAGGAGAAAAAGTCAAAGATCTGAAAAGCTAGAAGTGGCAGGATCATCTGTGTTGGATATCAAAACCACCAAGAATGATGATAGTTGCAGCGCTAGAGAGAGGTGAGTCAGGTCAGGTGCTTCAATAGTCAAAAAATGAGGAGAAGAGTGTGACTAGGATATGTGTAAGTGACAGCAAAAAGGAGTTTTTCATTCTCTATCTGTGCTCTTCACTGTTTTGTATATACATTTTTTCCTAAGAGCTTTAAAATATTTATTTAACCATCACGTTAACCTTATGATGCACATTTATTCTCATTTTGTTTTATTTTTTCATTATTTATTTTTTTAGTTACAGTTGACATTTAATATTATTTTATATTAGTTTCAGGTATACAGCATAGTGGTTAGACATTTATATAATTTAGTTATAGGGATGTGAAGTACAGCCTAGAGAATATAGTCAATAATGTTGCAATAACCATATTCAGTGCCAGGTGGGTACTAGACTAAACGGGGGGATCACTGCATAAATTATATAGATGTCTAACCACTATGCTGTGTATTGTGTCTGATCAACCTCTCCTCACCCTGTTCCCAGCTAAGGATGCTGTGAGCTCATGAAGGGAAGAGTTGATGCTGATACAGTTTTTGTAGCTAAGCTACTGCTTAGCCTAGAGATGTTGGTTACTTGATTGACATAGAGAGCAGGATCATCTTTCCTCAGCCCTCTTCTAGAATGTCAAAAATGCCAGACGTGTGTGCAGATGTGCTTCAGCCCTGGAAGCAACCATGCGTGTCAATAACACAGTACAACCAGGTCAATCCCCTGTTATGTTACACTCTGTGCTCAGTCAATGCAGGTGTCCCAGTTGAGGAGATAGTTTCTTCAAATCTACATAGGTATGGAGCAAAGATTAGGCCTGAATAAAACTGGGAAGCAGTCAGTGTTGTTTCTGATGCGTCTTAGTCTCACTGTACGCAAATTGCAGCACCCAGTTCCCGAGTCCTGGGATCTGACCACAGCATCACATTGTTTAATTTCTGTTAAAGCAGTGTGTTTCCAACTTAAGTCAATTACAATCACCTGAGGGAACTTTGGAAGCTATTAATTACTGGTCTTAACCCTGACTAATTAAACCAGAATCATGGGGTAAGGCCCAGGAATCAGCATTTTTAATGTGTCTCAGGTAGTTTCCAGTGGCTCAAATTTGAGAAGCCCTGCACTAAAGTGGCGGTTGACAAGATTGGACCTTTCTCAGGTGTTTTTATATTATAACAGTGACCTCTTTAATGGGATCAAATCCAAAGGAGCAGACCTCTAATGGCGACATTTGGGGTACCATCTGTGTTTTCATAAACCAGACAGGTGATGCTGATACCCGCTCACATTTGAGAACCATTGTTCTTCCAACCTGTGGGCTCAAGCAAAGGGGTGCCCCAGGTGACTGAGCTCAATATAGGTTGACCTCATCCACTCTCTGGATCCAGTGGCTCCTTATTGTCTGGAGCTCTGGGTTGTTCTGAGCAAAGGGGTGCTTTGCTCTGAGGAGCTATGTTAGAGTGCATGGCAGCAATGGTGGTGTCTGTGTGTTCTCTGACACCACTCTGATAGGTAGTGGGGCAAAGATCTTTGCATAGGGGACAGCTCTTCCTCTCCCTTAACACACTAAACTCTCCTCAGTAGGTGGTCACCCCATGTTTGCTCTCATAAGAGGTCTAGGGTAATACATTCTTATACGTCTATACAGGAAACCATTTGTTTTGTCAAGGGGGGTTGTCTTCTGATGAGCTTCATGAACACTCACCTCTTGGTTTGCGTTTTAATGCCTAAAGGCCACAGGCTAATATCTCCTAGGTATTGCTTGGACTATCCTGCCACAGCTGTCCTTTCCTTAAAGAGTGTCATTAATTTAAGCAGACACTTAAGTAACATAGAAGTAAAAGTGTCCATCTTATCCAAAGTCACATACAAATGATTTGAAATTACTCTCCTCACTGCCTCCTTCATTAGCCCAGAAAACAAGGGTTCAGTGGAATTATACAGGAGTCTTACATTGGCTGTTGATTATTTTTAAACTTCTTCTATTATTTAAAAGTAATAGAGATTGCACCGTTTTATACGATCTGATTTTTATTCAGATTTGAAAGTCATTCACATCAAATTAAAATTCCTTTGGGCCCTTTAAATGCCTTAAATTAAAGTTTATGATTTAATAAGTAAAGGGTACGGAGGGAATGTGAACTGACTTTCTGAATCTTCAGTGATATGGAAATTTCCAGAAGATTCCCAGCCTCTCCAAACTAAGATTCCCTCTATTTAGTGGACACAATGGTGATGGGGGAGAACCTACAACTGTGAGCCAAGATACCTGAGTTTCAGTCTTGGCTTTGCTGAAAGTGAGTGAGTGCTTAGAAAAGAGCTTAAATACTTGGACAATGTCCTTGAGGGGTTTAGAAAATCAGAGGGCAAACAGAGGGGAAAAGAGGAAAAAATAAATGTGTAAAAGGTTGGTAATATCAAGCAAGTGACAGTGGACACAGACATGCTATATTAACACAAATGATGTCTGGTTCTAGGGGAAAGATTTTCTGCTTTCCCTCCTCCCTTTCTGGCTTCCCTCCTCCATCTTTTCTCCCTTTATCCCTCTTCTTCTTTCCTCCCTTCCTCCTTCCTCCCTGCCCCCTCTCTTTTTACCAAGTAACCCGTATAACTGAACAACAGTTCATTAAACATCTCTTGGCCCCAGAGGTATGTGAAGTACCATCCATCCTTAGACCAGAGCTAGAGGGATGTCGGCCCTGGGTCCTGGGACTATAGACCCTTGCTAATGTAATGTGGCCCATGGACCAGCAACATCAGCATCACGTGGAAGCTTGTTAGAAATGAGAACTTTTGAGCACTACTCCAGACTTAAGGAATCAGAATCTGCATTTTAACAAGTTCCCACATGATTCGGGTGCACAATAAAGTTGGAGAAGCAGTTTTAGAGGCCCTCTTTTCTGGCCATGCCCCTCTCCACCAAGCAAGATTCTGAAGGGCCAAGCGAATAGGCCTACTCAGGACATGCCTTCCTTCTAGAACACTCTCTGAGTTTCTGGTCTCTTAAATTCCCTGCCCCAAAGTCCTGAGCCTGCTTCCAGGGCCTACATAGGGCTGACTGCAGAGCCAGTACGTATTCCTCTAGGTCTGAGGGGTGGCCAGGTATGAGTGTTTGGAGGGCGGAAGCAGGGAGGTCTGTGAAGAAGCTTGGCGAGGAGGCTGAAATATCCATATCCATGTGACCATGGCAGCTCAGTGTAGGATGGACCTGCAGGTGGGAAAAGAAGGAGGATGTCTGAGTGCCAGCTCTCTGCTCCTCCAAATCCCAGTGTGGAACCCTAATGAGCCCTCGAATTCTAAATTCACACCTGACCCTCCAAGTTTATTTGTCAAAATAGAAAGAAAGCAACTTTCAATTTAAACATTTGTTAGCTTGATATATAACTTGCAAACATTCAGATACATGGTATGTGGGCCTCCATTTGTACTCTTGGCTCAGTCCTGAGGATGTTACTTAGGGGCAAGCCTGCTGGCGATGGAGTGAGGGGACTTAGGAGGTTTTCCAGCGCAGCATGCCTTCTCTGTCTTCTGGAGACACAAATTTAGAGCAGTGCATCTGCCTAGTTCTCTTCCTAAAGCTGCATTCCTTTGTGCACTTGTAGTGTCTTCCTAAACCTTGAGGCCTTTTATTTAGGCGATTTCCTTTATGATAGGATTTTCTTATAGCACATATTTATGCATCCTTTAATCAAGCCTTCCTCTGGCCTCTCTTCAATTAAGTTTCTTTCTCTCTCTCTCTCAATAAATATGACATCTTTATTTGGCATTGGGAATCCTGGCATTTATTCATTACAGTTCCTTAGAAAACAAACCAAAAAATCAGAACAAATAAATGAAAAATAAAGATCCAATGAACCTATTTACATATAGCAGAGACAGCCCAGGCATTTCTCACTCACACACACACACACACACACACACAACATGCACATGCACAAGCACACACACACACGCTAGTTAAGGGGTTAATAAGCTTTGCAGAGTGAAGGAAGCAGATTCCATATTTCAGCAATTTTAAGACACCTCCCATCCACGAAGTAAGGATGTCTCATACAGCCAGTGGGATGGCAAGAGTGAGGTTGGCAGCTTTATTTTTTTTCTCAAGGTGTCTCAGAAAATAACCCTGCATCCAGCAACTGACAGTATCTTAGATTCAGTGAGATTCGCTCTTTTGGGGTTAAAGCTTGTAACCTCAAAATACTACTAGGAAGTAGTATTTTCTCCTAAGTACCATCACAACGCAGGGTATAGAACACAGTTCCTCCAACTTAGCACACAGCATCCTGGGCTCCGTCCCCAAAATTCTCATTTGCTAAGCACAAGGACCAGGGATCTGAATTTTTTTTTAAATATAAGTATTTTATGTTTATTATTAAACATATGCAATAAAATGTTTAATTTTAACAATAACTTAACATTGGATTTATTTATTTATTTATTTTTTAATTTATTGGGGTGACAATTGTTAGTAAAATTACATAGATTTCAGGTGTACAATTCTGTATTACATCATCTATAAATCTCATTGTGTGTTCACCACCCAGAGTGGATCTGAATTTTTAGCAAACACTCTAGTAATTCTGATGCTGGTGGTGGGTGGGTCACGCTTGGAGAAATCTTGGTTATGGAAAGAAGGTGGCCTCATAGTCCCCATGTGGCCTAGTTCTGTTTATATCCTGTGTCATGCCTATCAATTAGCTGTTGACTCACAACTGGCTTGGAACTCATGAAATCCCCTGCATTCAATTGAACAAATATTTATTAGGCATCAGCTTTGTATGGAGGAATGTAATGGGTACTGAGAACCCACCAAAATATTAGACACAGTTCCAGTTATGAGGAGCTTGGACACCTTTTTCTGTTTATTTATATAAAGTCAGGACTGTCATTAATATAACAGTAATATCTATTTTGCTACATGGGTAGAGTCCTGTGTTGGAGAGAATATAGGCACAAAGCAGAATACAGATGAATGATGCAATATCTGTTAAGCTCCATGCATTGAATATATCTATAGCTGCAAAATAAAACATTCTAACAATCCCAACTGCAATTACAATAAATCTTTCTCAAAATCCATCAATTTAAAGCCTAGCGAAAACAATGTAAGCCACCAAAAATGAACTTTTGAGCTCATGTGGAAGGATTTTTAAAAGACTCACAAGGAGCTGTCTATTAGTAAGACGAAGTCTACATAGCTATAGTTAGGTGATAATGGGAAAAAAATCTCCATTTATGCTGTATTATCTGAATAAAGGAGGAAACCTTTTTTATTTCTTTCTAGCCTGGATTACCCAATTATTTGATTATCAGTGTTGTCCCCCAAACTCAGGGTAATCATTTGGCCTTGGCTTTCTTTGATATAGCTTGGGTGTGGAATTAGAGATGCAAGCTGTATTCTTTTTGTTAAATTTCATGCCTAGTTTCTGAGATCTAGTATATTGGCTGACATCCCTGGACAGAAAATATAAACCCATCCGGACACTGTTGTCAAGGTTTCTCTCCCACAGTTCACGGTGGAAACTGTGAGCCTCCGAGGAAGAGTTTGTTAATTAAATGGCTTTTAGTCATAAGGTTTAATGAGACTGCTTTTAAGATATATTTGGGGAATTAATGGAATATCTATTTTCTTTTTACATTGCCCGCTACCAAACACACACACACACACACACACACACACACACACACGCGTACACCCCACACTCAGTCCCTTACTTCTGTCTCAGAAAAAAACCCAAGCTGTTTGTGATTTATTATCAAACTGAAGCTAATGATTAGAAACCACTCCCAGGCTGAAGTCTGAGAAGGAAGAATTCTGCCCGTGTTCGCTAGGAGGAGGAGGATAAATTCCTCATATACAGAAATGCACTAGAACTGTGGAAGATTTTCCACTTTTGTCTGATAACAGCCTACTCCCTCCCTCCTGTTCTTTGCTCTCTCTACCCTCCCCTCTTGCTGCTTTTATCACCTCTATTCAATATTCAGAAGAGACCAAAGTGGCCTTACATTGAAATTCTGGGCCCCCAAAGTAGATTTCAGAAATGAATGCCATCTTGCTTTTAGGACTGTGAAGTAAAACTACACTTGACCCCTCCCCCTCACAGGGGGCCTCTTTTTTTGAACTCCTTGGGCAAGGCAAAGGGCTCATTGCACCAATCAAATGCTCTGGGATTTCAAGTGTGGGGCCACTGAAAGCAGTCCCAAGCCTGGCATTTCTCTGTTCTTTACTGGATAGAAGGTCACTATTGCACCAAAGCTCTCTAGCCAGGAATTCCCATTCTCAGGCTGCCTGACTTGGTGTGTGAGCTCCCAACACAAAGCCTGTGACTGACTAGGGGAGGCACTCCCTCTGGGCTTCACTTTGCACCACAAGCTGCCTTTTCCAGTTCAAACCTGCCAATAAGGCACCCAAGAGGGTAGTTTAAGAAGTAGAGAAAAGGTGAAAAGGCAGCAGGGTGAGCCAGCTGTCCCACCTCTCCTCTTTTTCCTGCCCTTGATGACTTGCATTTTCTCCCAGACAGCTGCCATTCCGGTCTACCAGCTACTCTTAAGAACGGAAGTGCATAGCTTTGTGCAAGGGAGACTTTTCTGCATGTCAGAGGTGAGGGGAAATGAAAATGATGCTGGGACTAAGTGCTGCCTCTCTAAGAAGTAACTCAATCATGTGGCATGTCAGTGGGAGAGTGGTGTGAGTTGGGAGTGGGAGAGGGTCCAATCTAAAGTCAACAAATTAAAAGATTTCCTCCCTCAACTTTATACTCTCTTGTTTTCCCAGGCTTGTATTATCTGCATGTGCATACACACATACACATGCTTTCCCAGTGCAGGAATTCTCTCCCCAGTAACCCTTGTTGATGGCCGCTCAGACCCTGCTGAAATGCTTCCAGTGATGGGGATCTCATTCTCTTGTGAGGTTGCCCATTGCGGTCTACTAAATAGATAGTCCAGATATTCACTTGTAGGCAATATGTTTAATATTATGAGCTCAGCCAACCCAGCCCCTCTGAGGATCACAGGCTTTGACCAAAAAGGCTTTGGCTTTTAAGATGAAATGGTGAACCCAGTAGTTCTCCAGGTCTACCACTGTCTAACCTAGAGTAGCTATTAATTCTCAGGGAGTCTAATGCTATGGACTTCGTGTGTTTGATGTACACAACTCTATTGTGTTTCAAATTCTGTTACAACCACATTTGCTTCATTCTTTGCTGAAAATGTTGTTCTCCTGGTATTTCTTTGGGTCCACCTAGGCTAGGTAGAAAGTCTTTAAGTAACTGAATAAAGCATTTTCAAATGAAGGCAGGTGGAAGCTGGAGTCATATAAAAGATATTTGAGTTAGATTTTCCCAGAGAGACTGTAATACCTATTTGCCATGTTTTATGTTTAATTTTCCTCAGGCATTTGTTTAGCACCATTCTCCTGTAGGCTATCTCAGCTATTTTTTCACTAATGATTCTAAAGACATTTCTGCTGCAAGAATTTATCAGCTACGACTCTTTACAAGTATCAAAAATCCAACTTCAACTGTCTTAAGGGAAAGTTACAGGAAGCGCTGGTTTATACAACAGAGAAGTTCAGGGTACAGGCTGGTTTCAGTTAAGGCTTGATTCAGAGGCTCCAGTGCCATCACTAAAACTCATTTCTCTCCATCTGGAGGCTCTGCTTCATTCCCCTCCATCCATTGGCTTGAGTCTCAGACTTCACAAGGTGGCAGGGCACTTGCAATGGCTTCTTATTATTTTCTCAATTCCAAATCTTGCTAGTCCAATCAGAGGATAACTTGAGACATTGACAGGAGCTACCAGAAAGTGACTTCCTCTCTCTTTCTCTTTTCTATACCCTAGTGTGTGAGGTGGAGCTCCACCTAGATCATTTACCTCTAGGTTCTATGCCAAAACAGAAATCTGGGGTGTTGCTGGAAGAGGGGCTGAGGGATACTGGGAGGCAAATTGAACGTGGATGTAACATGGACATCTATTAATTTTCTTCTAGGATGCTTCCACCCCCTCTGTGGGACTCATTCATAAACAGGAAACAGCCAGCATTGGCAGCTGCAGCTTTAAACACAAGAGGGGTAAGTCAGGAGTTGTTTTAGAATAGAACACCAAGAAGAGTTTTGAAATCAGTGCCAATACAAGGAGGGTGACAGAGGGGATTACACTCTGAGTGGTGAGGAGAGGAGGAAAATGAGGAAAATTAGAGGACACAGTGTGAAAGTGGTTTGGTCATAGTATCCTCCAAAACTAGATAACAACAACAACAACAACAATAATAATAGCAGCAGCAATACTTGGCAATAATGTATGTTGAGTATAATGCCAGACGCTACCTAGGTACTTTACATGTATTAACTCATTTAATCCACACAACAACCCTATGAAGTTAAAACAATTATTATCATCATTATCGCCATTTTACAGGTGAGGAAATCGAAGCCCAGAGAAATTAAATACATAAGTTAAATAAAAGATCACAGAGCTAGTAAGTGGCAGAACTAGGATTTAGACTCTGATAGCTTTTAATCCCTGTATTATAGTGTCCCCAATGAACACACAGAAATGGCAGTACCCTCGTGGCTCTAGGGACAGAAATATGGCTGATGGATGGAATGGCTGAAACTTTCTCTAGAGCTGGCAGCCTAGAGGATCTAGAAGTGGGATGAAAGAACAAGAGAAGGAAACCTCATTTCTTCACGACAGAGGTGAAAAGGGGATAATTATGCTTCAGACCATACAACAAAGTATCAAGGTTTCTGTATAACAGGTGAAGTGGTAGGGACAGCAGGGAGAGGATTAACTCGGGGCTTTCTGCCAGACTAACTACTAATTTGTAGTGTGACTGTGGAGAAGCCACTTAACCTCTCTGTGCCTCAGTTTTCTCTTCTGTGAAAGAAAGATAACTGCTCCTTCCCTCCTTTGGTGTTTCATTATGGAGATTAGACAAGATAATGAGAGATGAAACACTCTGTATAGAGAACTCTCGGTCATACTCATGCTTTCTATAGGCACTTAAAAACTTATTTGCAATAATTTATGGCATTGTCATTGAGGTACTTTTATTAAAGAAAAGCCTGTTTTCTTATCAGGGGATCATTTCATGGACTGTGGATGCCAGACCACGGTGCTATACACCTGAGGTTGAAGTAGTATTGAATGTCAGCTACAATTAAATATGTCTGTGTGTGTGTGTGTGTGTGTGTGTGTATATGTATAGTTACGGGACGAAAAGTATAGCATAGGGAATATAGTCAATGGTATTGTAAAAGCTATATACGATGTCAGAGGGGTAGTAAATGGGGGGCTATCACTTTGTGAGGGGTGTAAATGTCTATTACATTGCTTTGTATGCCTGAGACTAATTTAAAAAAAAGAACAGGAAAAAAGAGTGCATCCTCTAGTTCCAGTCAAGCCTTCAGATGACTGCAGCCCTAGCCAACACCTGGCTGCAATTGCATGAGAGATACTAAGTGAGAACTACTCAGCTGAGAGAGAAATTCCCAAATTTCAAACCCACAGAAAACATGAGAGATAATAAATTTGAGCACAAAAAGAAAGAAAAAAAAAGAAAAAAGAAAAGAAAAAGGCCTGGTTTTCTAAAGAGTATCTTCTAGTGTCTTCTAGAAATAACTTACATTTTAATAATTACATGTTCAACACAGATAATTTAGAAAACAAAAATTAATATGAAAAGAAAACAATAAAATCACCCAGAAAAATCTACTCAACATTTTGGTTAATATTTTCTCAGTTGGTTTTCTATGCTTGTCTATGCTTTTTTCAAAGCTGATAATGTTTTAATTTAATATTTTATCTTACATACATATACTGTCTTTAATCTTTTGCAGCCAACTTTTTTCCATTTAATTTATTATGAATATATTTCCTTGTCATTAATCTTATACAACAGTGATTTCCCAATGTTTTGATTCATAGTAAAAAATATATTTACACTGCTACTCAGTAGACATACACACCCCCCCACACACACATACATATAACTGCCTAATATTTGCCCTTAGTATGTATGTTGCACTTATATTTTTCTATTCCACATTATAATGAGATAGTATATAACAGAATACACTATTTCATGATTTACTAATTGATTACGTGACTCACATATATAGATCACAAGGTGTAGTTTCAAAAAACACTAAGCTACAACATCAGTTTTATTGGATAGACAGCAGCCTATTTTTAGAGATAACCACAATTATTTAACAGATCTCTAATTGTTGGACTTTTACATTGTTTTTAATACTTTCCGTTCATTCTTTTGTTCATTAAATTGTTCAAGAAATATGTATCCAGTGTCTACTATGCGCCAGGTAATGTTCTCGGTGCTGGGAACAGAGTGGTGAACTACAGATGAGATTCCCATGGTATTGCAATTACATTCTATGGGGACTGGGAGACAGCCAATACACGTATCTACAAACCAGGAAGCACCAAGATAATGTGATGGGGAGTGATGGGGCGGGAGTTATTTTAAGTGATGGTTAGGAAACGCCTCTTTGAGGGCTGTCATTTAAGCTGGTATTTTAGTAACAAGAAGATATCGTAGAACTGCTTTTTGAGAAGATCTGGGCAAGACAATCTAGCTGGGAGGACAGCTGGCAGAGAGGTCCTAAAGTGGTCAAGAGCTTGGCACGTTTGAGAATCAGAAGGGTGGTGGTGTGATCCCAGAAAGTGAACAAGGTGAAAGAGGGAGGGTCATAAGAGATGAGGTTAAAAACATTGGCAGGGCTCAGATCATCCAGGACCTTCTATTACAAGTGTGCTCCATCTTTGCTTACATGCGCAGATATATCCTGAGGGAAAAGTTCGAGAAGCATCTTGAACTACATCAGCTGTGAGAGGAAAATATTCCACGGCAGGGAGACTGAGAGCTGACATGTCTTTATAAATGAAGGCTTCTGTGCTAAAGGAGATCCAATTTCTGCTGGAGGAGTATAGTCCTGGCACAGCACCTTGTTCTGTTCCAAGTAGACCTTTCATGGGGGATTTTAAGCTCCCAGAAGATAGGGTCTTTGTCGAATTCACTGTCATGTCCTCAGCACCTGGCACAATGCTTGACCTATAGTAGATGCTCAAGAAATGTTTGTGAAACAAACAAAGGAATAAATAGACATCCCCTGTAGGCAAAAGATAGAGGTAATCTGTGACAAATCATTACCACACATTTACATTTTCTTAAACGTGACCCTCTACCCTTATGCTAACAGGAGAAAGGCCTTCCACGTAGTAAAGGGACAGTATTTCTTTAGCTCCTCTTTGGTGAAGTCACGAATAATCTCTCAGAAGGCGTTATTTATTTTACTCGGTCCCCCCCCCTTTTTTTAATGAAATAGCATGACGACTCACCAGCTGCTTTTTGCAATGAAAAAAGATAACACATTGCAATTGCCAAAAACAGATGTTGAAGAGGCCTACAAATTTGATTTTTCCACATCAGGGACCCTGTTGTGTATTGAAATAAATTGACGGGGTTATTGGAAGCTAGATTGTTGGTTTCTTTGAGGTTGCTCATTGCATTGAAGAAGGAAGGGGTGGTAGGGAACTCCATTGGAATGGACGGTCCCTGGAGGAGATGACAAAAACAGCCCTTGCCTGCCAGGGGCTCCCGCTGCTTTGGCACTGACTGGCTCCATGTAACACAGCCCTCCCCGGCCTTGCTTGCTCATTGCCATCATCAACCATGCCCTGGGTTAACATGAATGGGACGGGCAGAGACATTTTATTCTGGTGGTTAATGAATGCCTCTCTTGACTGTTTTCCAGTTTCTGAGTAAATGGCCTAGGCCCAGTTCATTGGAATATAGAAAACATTCTAAAAATCACTGCAGGACAGAAATTGAGGAGTAAGGAGAGATCAACTTAACACTTCCCTGAGTAATTTGAACTTATAAGTGTGGTCACTTGGTAAGGAAACTGGTTTGGTCTTCATTGAAATAATGTTCCTTCTGGATAAAAAAGGAAGAAAAAGGAAGAAAAAGACAATCTGTCTATTGAGGGAGGCTTCTTTTTTTTTTTTTTTTTTTTTTTTAAGAAAATTGTCCTCTATCACGTTTTGAGGTTTTTATTGAAGTACAGTGTTCATACAAGAAGTGCACAAATCAGAAGTGTGACATATGATGGCGTTGCGGAAGTCAACACACCCTCTTTGCCGTCCCCCCATCTTGGGTAACTTTCAGCTGTTGGAGTGGGGACTCTGCTCCTGTGAGGTGAGGCCAATCTTCCGGAGAAGAGGTCAGCTGGGAGCTGTTAACGGCCCACAACTCATAGCAGTGGCGGGGGGACTGGGTGTGCCTGCCAAAAAGGGAATCTGAGTGGAGGCACCAGTGCTATTATTCCTAACCAGGCTTTTATTTGTAGTCAGGTCAAAGAGCTGCAAGACCAGTGACGAAGAAAGTCTTTTAGACAATAGGTGGGTAGCTTCCTGGACATTCTTTGTCAGAAACAATGTGTCCTAGTGCACCCATGAGTGTTAGAAATCTGTGCCTGCATGAGCGATGAGTGTGTGAATGTACAACTCCCACGCCAGCAGTTGCCTTGGTACAGGTTTAAAGTATTAAAGCTCCCCGTGTAATCTTGTCCCTTCCGCTCTGCCAGCCCCTCTTCAGCCCTGCTTCTTGGGACATTTACCTTTCTAGATCACCACTTTTAATCTAAGTTTTTATCTACCTTGTGGCCATCTCTGTCCCTGTGGGAGAAATGAAAAGAAATTACAGAAGCATCATCTATTTGAGGCTCACTAGATCTGTGGTGCTTCATAGTGAAATGTTGCCATACCACCAGCTCATGACTTAATCAGCATTTAGATAAGCTGCCCCTCTCTGTGGGATCTGGAAGCGAGTCAACTCTACCAGATGCCTGTTTGGTTTCTAGGAGGTGGCTCTGCCGGTTGTGGTTCTCTCAGTAGCCAGATTTCCACTCACAAAGGACAAAGCAACAATAAAACAAGATGAGTCACTGTGTGGACAAATAGGAAGCCACTTACTTTCCTGACTCTGCACCTGGGGAATGCAGAGGGAGCCTGTGAACACCCCAGTGCTGATGGGAATGGGGTTTTAATGTACATGAGGGAGCCAGTCTCACACTAGCACACGTTTACTAATTTCAATCCAACAAAGTGGGCAAGATGCACCTCAGCCTGCCTGGGAGGTCAAATCTCAGAAAGGAAAATAGGATGTGCAGTAGCACTAAGTTGAAATCTGTAACACGTATCTTCTCCAAGCATTGGCTTATCAAATAGTAAGTAGTTCGTTAGTTCATTCACTCATTCATTCATTCAACTGGTGTTCAGCAAGTATCCTCTATGTGCCAGTTTCTGTGTTCCATGATGGACTTATCAAGTAATCAGTCACAAAATAAGTAATTGTAATTGTGGTAAGTGCTGAAAGGCCAAACCCCACAGAAATCGGGAACTCTGTCACTTTGCTTGCTTCTATCAGGAGCACAGTTGGGAAGTTTTTCTGGCATAGGGACTGCTGCTTCTGACACACACAAAGCCCGTGGGCCAAACAGAATGCCAAAGCCCAAAAAAAAAATTAGATTTTGCATTCCAATGCTTTGGATGCAATGAATGACTGCATGGATGCCTGCCAGTGTGTTCACATATTCATTTGACAAACCTTCAGGATGCACCAACTGGTATCCTTTCCAATTCTTCAAGACTATTTTCACAGTCTGTATAGTGGCTGTCCTGCTCAGATATACCGGAAGACCAGGAATGAGAAGTTAAAAGGAAAGCCTGATGGAAAATGAAATGATTCCATTGAGAAAAATTGCTAATTGTGGTTCCTAAACCTTTCCCCCAAGGACGTTTTACAGCAGGTAGTGAATTTTCATTTGCTAAACAGGAGGTTTTGTTTATGTCTTTACCCCTGCTGGCCAATGTTCCGTGTGATTATTGGTCACTATGTGACTCAGTGGTCAGAACAAAACCCATGGGACCTGACTCCTGAGGGCTGCGTGCTTCACCATCAGCTGGAACTTCCTCATTTCTTTTTATGGCTGGTGAATTTGGCTCTTTAGAATGGCATTGAATGAAGCTAGTGAAAGCCATCAGTTCAGTGTCTGGAGGCAGCATAGGCCAGATAAGCAGTGTAATATACTGGTACAGCAGCAACATGTGCCACGGTAGCTAAGTAATAGCAATAAGAATAGCAATAGCAATAGTAACAGTAACAATAATACTAGCAATAGGAGCAATAACCATTTATTTATGTATCAAGCACTGTATTTAGCACTTGTCCGGATTATCTCATTTAATTCTCTCAACAGTTCCAGGATGTAGGTTCTGGCATTATTCTCCAGTAGAATACCCAGAGCCACCTAACTGCAAAACCCATTTTCTTAATTATTTTGCTTGATCATCTCTCAAGGAAGTGAGCTTTGGCCTAAAAGAAAAATAAAACTGCCAGTTAAAGCTCTATGATTGTGGTGAGGCTATTTAAACACTTTGTCTTCTGATTTTCTTCTCTGAAAAGTGCATACAGCCCAGAAGGGTGGTGAGAATAAAGTGGATTAATTCATGTAAAGTCTCTCTGGAACACAGTAGGCACTTAATAAATGAGAGTTCCCTTTCTCTCTGCAAAAGCCACTTGGGTTTCTTTGCAAGATGGAAATCAAGAAAGCATTAGTTCAAATGAACGTTTTCCAGAGGTCTGAAACTAACACTGCCTTACCCCTTCAGCAGGTGCCTGCTCCTGAGTAAGCCCTGCCGCCTTACAGGAAATGGTGGCAGGGGACTATTCCTGTTACATGGAATAACGAATGTGAAAACACAAGTGAGTACTTGTGAACTGAAGATTTAGTCTGTAACCATATGATACTGTAGTTACTTTGAGAAAAGAGAGCTAAAAAACTAGAGCTATAGGTCGGTGAAGATTTTCACTTTTGATAATAAAACTCCTGACAGTTTGAGAGACTCTTTCCCTGATTGATTGCTGAAGTTTCCAGAGAGTGAGCCCAGTGACTTTTCATCTGCTGTGTTATGATTGGGCTGTGAGTCACACTCCCACCACCACCCCCTATGACACTCCCCAACTGGTCTTACTGCCAACTTTCCCAACCAGGGCATAGTCATATACCCACAAAACTGCTGAGAGTTTCCTGTGACAGAGGCTGCTTGAGGATTACTTGGACAAGGCCTGGGTTTAAGTCGTGACTTTATCTCAGGCTGGGTGAAACTCCCATCAATCTTTCCAATTGTATTTATTCTTTTTCAAAGAACCACTCTTGGCTTTTTATAGTTTCTCTATTATATGTGAATGTTCTTTTGCATGTCTTTGTTATTCTTTTCCTTCTACTTTCTTTGAGTTTAATTTGCTGTATTTTCCTTCTCCAGATGAATACTGAGATTACCAACCTTTAGTCTTAATTTCTAGTTTATGAATTTGAGGTTATAAATTTCTCTGTAAGCATGGCTTTACCTGTATCCCACAAGTTTTGCTGTGCTATATTTTCACTTTCTGTCCAAATATTTTCTTTTTTTCTGTCACTTTAACAGCTAAACGCTATCAAAACACATGACTGTCATTTGTTAACATTAGATTGTTAACAAATATCGACTTTTATTTTTTTAAAGATTTTTATTAAAAATATAGCTAACATAGAATATTATATTAGTTTCAGGGGTACACCATAGTTATTCAAAACTTATATACCTAAAGAAATGATTACCATGATAAATCCAGCAACCATCTGACACTGTACTATGTTAACACAATATTATTGACTATATTCCCTATGCTGTATATTACATCCCCATGACTTATTTGTTTTATACCTGGAAATGTGGACATCTTATTCCCCTTTATTATTCCCCATTTAAAAATTTTTCAAGTACAGTTGAAATTCAATATTATTTTATATTAATTTCAGGTGTACTGCATAGTGGATAGACATTTATATAATTGAAGAAGTAATCCCCCTGACTAGTCTAGTACCCATTTTGCACTATACATAGTTATTACCATATTATTGACTATATTCCCTATGCTTTACTTTACACCCCCATGGTTATTTTGTTACAATCTGTACATCTTAATCCCTTCACCTTTTTCACCCTGCCCCTCAACCCCTCCCATCTATCAACCCAACAAATCTAGTACATTTCTGACACCATACATAGTTATTACAATATTGTTTACTATATTCCTTATACTATACCTTACATCCCTCTAACTACTTAACAACCAATATGTACTTCTTAATCCCTTCCCCTTTTTTCACCCACATCCCCCAACCCCTTCCCATCTGACAACCATCAAAATGTTTTCTGTATCTGTGAGTTTGTTACTGCTTCTTTTCTTTTTTTTATTTGTTTGTTTGTTCTTTAGATTCCATATATAAGTAAAATCACATAGCATCTGTCTTTCTCTGACACTCCACTCAGCACAGTACCTTCTAGGTCCATCCATGCTACTGCAGATGGCAAAAACACATTCCTTTCCACGGTTGAGCAATATTCCATTTTATATGTATATATATATGCCACCTCCTCTTTTTCCACTTTTCCATTGACGCTAGACTGCCTCCACATCTTGGTCAATGTAAACAATGCTGCAATGAACATATGGATACACAGGTCCCCTCGAAGTAGCATTTTTTTTTTCAGATAAATACCCAGAAGTGTGACTACTGGGGTCCTTCTCTGTCTCTTGTAAGAGCCTTTGTTTTAAAGTCTATTTTGTCTGGTATAAGTATTGTTATCTCAGCCTTTTTTTTTTCCTTTTTTCCCCCTGTTTTCATGAAATAACTTTTTCCATCCCTTTACTTTCCATCTGTGTGTCTTTCAATCTGAAGTGAGTCTCTTCTAGGCAGCATATGTAGGAGTTTTGTTTTCTTATCCATTCAACCCTCCTGTGCCTTTTGATTGGAGCATTTAATCCATTTACGTTTAAAGTAATCATTCATAGATGTGTAGCTATTGCCATTTTATTATTCATAATTTTGATCTTTTTTTTTTCCATCTTAAAGAAGTCCCTCTAACATTGATTGTAATACTGGTTTGGTGCTAATGAACTGCTTTAGGTTTTTCTTGTCAGGGAAGATCTTTATCTGTCCTTCAATTTTAAATGATAACCTTGCTGGGTAGAGTAACCTTCAAGGGGACTTGCTTTTTGTAGGTCCTTGCTTTTCATCACATTAAATATTTTGTGCCAATCCCTTTTGGCCTGCAAAGTTTCTGTTGAGAAATCAAGTGACAATCTTACAGGGGCTCCCTTATAAGTTACTAATTGCCTTTCTCTTGCTGCTTTTAGGATTCTCTCTTTGTCTTTAACCTTTGCCATTTTAATTATATTGTGTCTTGGTGTGGCCCTGTTTGGGTTCATCTTGTTTGGAATTTTCTGTGCTTCCTGGGCTTGTGTGTCCATTTCTTTCACCAGGTTAGGGTAGTTTTCAGTCATTATATCTTCAAATAGGTTAGCAATCTCTCACTTCCTTTCTTCTCCTTCTGGTACCCTTATGATGAGAATGTTGATATGCTTGATGTTGTTCCAGAGGTCTCTTAAATTATTCTCAATTTTTGGATTCTTTTTTCTTTTTACTGTTCCGATTGGATGTTTTCTGCTATTTTGTCCTGCAAATTGCTGATTTGATCCTCTGCTTCATCTAGTCTGCTGGTGATTCCTTCTAGTGCAGTCTTCATTTCAGTTATTGTGTTCTTCACTTCTGACTGTTTTTTTTTTTTATGGCTTCTATGTCCTTTTCTATGCTTTCTCTCTCTTTGTTAAAGTTCTCACTAAGTTCTTTGAGCACCCTTATAACCATTGTTTTGAACTCTGTCTCTGGTAGGTTGCTTGCCTCCATTTCATTTAGTTCTCTTTCTGGAGCTTTCTCCTGTTCTTTCTTTTTGGATGTATTTCTTTGTTTCCTCATTTTGGCTGCATCTCTGTTTGTTTTATGTATTAGGTAGGGCTTCTATATCTCACAGTCTTGGCCAGATGGCCGTATATAGTAGATGCCCTGTGAGGCCCAGTGGCACAGTCTCCCTGGTCACCTGCTCCAAGTGCTCCAGGAATGTTCTTTGTGTGGGTTGTGTGTGCCCTCCTGTTATAGCTGAGCCTTAATTGCTATTGGCAAGTCAGTGAGTGGTATTGGTCCTCAGGGTGATTGAGTGTGGGGTTTGGCCACATCAACAGCTTACAAGCTGCTGTTCAAGGGGGCTTACCCTACTAAGTGGGATTTACCCCAAGGCTCTGGTCTTTGTATAGACTGCCCTTTGTGTGTGCCTCTTGTGGGGCTAATTGGGCAGTGCTCTGCTGTGGTCTGAAGCCAACCTCCAAGTATGTTGGTTCAAGGACTCCGGTGCAGGCCCAGGTCACCCACTGCTTGTGACTGTCCATGGACTACCTGGTAGGAGCTACAAAGCAATCCACAGTTGTTTGCTGCCTTTGTTAAAGTTGGAGGCATGTGGGAGAGACCATGTTGCGAACCAAGGATGGCTGCCACCAGTACTGGGCCTGGGATAGCTACACAAAAAGCCAGGACACCCTGAGGCCTGTTGCCACCTGCTGGCTCCCTTAATGTTCAATCACTGATAAAGCCTCCTGTGGTACACAAGTTTGGTGAGGCAGGGTCTCAGGGCATCACTAGAGTGGGAAGAGTTCTGTTTGCCAGATTAATGTAGACTCTGGTTTGGTGCCAGTGTTGAGCCTGGAGCTACTCAGAAAGTCTCAGAGCACACTGAGGCCAGTCACTGCCTGCCTGGGGCCTGTGGACTCAGATAGTTTTCCAAGAAAGAGTGCAAAGTGCCTCTGGTGTTGGGGAAGTTGGAAGGGGTGGCATCCCAGTGAGTGAGCAGAGTGGAACAGTGTTGCAGAGCAGCTTAGCTCACCAGACCAATCAGAGTCAGATTTGGCTGTATGGGGCTGGGCTCAACACAGGAAAGATGGTGCTCGCCTATTGGGTGTACAGGAGAAGGAACTCACACAGGGAAAATGGCAACTGTCCTCCAGCTTACTCTCTGAAGCAACGTACTTCAGTCTGCCCCCCATATGCCTCTGACACCCCCCCCCAAGTCATTGTCCCTCCGTGGAAGCCCAAGATGAGTGCCTGTGAGAGAGTGAGTCTGTATGCAGGTCATTTAAGAGGACATCTGGGTTTCCTGCAGCCTTCCATACCACCTGGGCAGTTGGAATCCCCGCTTTTTGTCACAGCCAGATGTTGTGGGGGTTCCTCTTTTTGGCATCAGTACTTCAGGCTGGGGAGCCTGGTGTGAGACTGGGGTCCCTCACTCCTGTGGGAGGGAAACTCCACAGCCGAGATATCCTTTCTGATTCTTAACTGCCACATGGAGGTTTGGGCCAGGCTGTTTCACATCTCTGCCCTTCCTACCAGACTCAAATGGCTTCTTCTTTTTATCCTTAGTTGTAAAACTTCTGTTCAGCTAATGTTCAAATGGTTCTCCAGGTTGATTATCCTATAACTTAATTGTAATTTTAATGTATTCACAAAAGGCAGCAGGCACAGTGTTTATCTATTCTGCCATTTTGGATCTCTCAAGTCCAAAGTATTCTCTAATTTTTACTGTGATTTCTTCTTTTACCTAAGGGCTATGTAGACATGTAATATTTAATATCCAAACATTTGATGATGTTTTAGTTATACATATTTTTAAATTGGTTTCTAGCTTAATCAACTGTGGTCAGAGAACATATTCTAAGTGATTTCAATTGCTTGAAATTTGTTTTGATGTGTTTTATGGCCTAGCATATATTCAATTTTGATAAATTTCATGCATACTTGAAATGTGTGTGTGTTTGAGTATATGCGTGTGTGTATGTGTGAATTTTGTTATTTGTGTAGTTCAAATCTTCCATATTAGTCCTGATTTTTTTTGCCTGTTTTTTTTTTCTCTATTGCTTATGACGGGAAATAACTAACAAGACAGAAGCTGTAAAATAATCCACGTTTCAGAATAAAGTACATATACCTACATTTTACATTCCTTGGAATTCTTTCAGATAAATCCCTGCTTGCCAGAAAGATTTGTATTTGGGAAAGTGTGGTCTAAAGACTTGCTGGTGGTCTTGGATTTTCAAGAATAAGAGAGTTACATTAAAATTCCCCACCATGATTGTGGATTTGTCTGTTTTCTCTTTATTTCGTCAATGTTTGCTTTGTATTTTGAGGCTATGTTATTATATACATATAGGATTGTTTTATCTTCCTATCAGATGGACCCTTTTTAAACAAATGTCCTTCTTTATCTCTTGTAATGCTTCTTGCCTTTAAGTCTACTTTATTTGCTATTATTAAAGCGATACTAGCTTTCTTTTGGTTAATATTTGCACGGTATAACTTTTCCCATCTTTTTACTTTCTACCTTGCTGTATCTTTATACAGAAAAGAAGGACATTGTGTCAAATGCCTTGAAGAATGTTGGGCTTACTTCCATATGTTTCCCTTCTCTCTGAAATCTTGGCCCCTCAAGTTCTGGCCTCCTGGGTAGCCTTGTACTCCAAGTTTTTTCTCCTCATGCTCTGAGACTTCCAAAACGCCATTTGACTTCCCAGTGTCTTAGTTGCCACTTTGTAGTTGGCCTCTTAGGTTCTTGGCACCCAAATTTCTTATGAATCAGCAGATGCCTCAAGGGATAAATTGGACACAGAATGCCAGATTGTGCTCAATGCATTTCCCATCTCTCTAGGGTTCTAGCTGATACAGACTGAATGTTTGTGTCCCACGAAAATTCATATCTTGAAACCCTAAATCCCAATATGATGGTGAGAGTGGGACATTTGAGAGGTGATTAGGTCACGAAGGCAGAGCCCTTGTGAATGGGACTAGGGCCCTTAAAAAGAGACCCCAGGGAGATCTTTCATTCCTTCCACTATATGAGGTTGCTGTGAAAAGATGGCTGTCTATGAACCAGGAAGTGGGCCAGACACCTCACCAGATACTAAGTCTACTGATGTCTTGATCTTGGACTTCCTAGCCTCCAGAACTGTGAGAAATAAATGTTTGTTGTTTAAACCCAGCATTGTTTTTGTTATAGCATGCTAGAGGACATCCTGCTGCTTTGGAATCTCTCTGAGGCCTTCAAACATGTCGTTTATATTTTGGTTTTACTTTTCCAGTTATTCTCTGTGGAAAGGCTAGTCTGCCAAAAACTACTACAAAGTTATCAGAAGTGAAAGCCTAAGTGAACATTTTGGATGGTCATTTAACCTGGGTAAGCCTTAGTTTCCCCCCTCTAAAAGAGACATATGAGACATACCTCACGGGGTTGTTTTGAGGGTTAGGTATATGTTAAATGTACTTTGCAAGCCTAAAAGCTATTTGAACACAAGCTGCTATTATTATGTCTTTACATGATTGAGTTTGCTGGTGAAAGACAGTGGATATCCATACAGGGCAGTTTGTTTATGTGGGCAGGTGTATCTGGGGGTGTGTCTAGAAGTTAATTCTGCTGGGAGCTTTGGTTGTTATGACCGCTGAATTTATCATTTTTTAGTGTAACAAGTTCCCTCCTTGTAGTGGTTGAAATTTCCAGAACACTATTCCAAGCACTTCCTCTGAGAACTCACTTTTGAAAACCCAAGGCCAACAGCAAGGCTTTTGGACCACCCTTTTCCAAGTATACTCTTTTTTGGCAATCCGGTGTTTATCCAAAAGAATTTGAAGAAGTGGAAAATACAAGTACATATACTTCATCCTGAGGTCTGGGCCACTGTTACCATGTTTGCCCTGTTAATTATAACCTTGGGGTTTATCCCTGACTACTCTCCTGAGTCTTGCCCAGCTCAGGTGATATAAGAGAGGTACACAACTTGTTGGACTATTCTGAGTAAATATTTGCATCAGCTTCAATCCTTTTTCTTACTGTCCTGACAGTTTTACATTTACCCACAAGTTGTGGAACTCTATAGCTTTTTCTCCCTGTGCAAGGCCAGCACCACCCTTGCAACACTAAGATGTATTTTTCCATCATTTGAGTGGTCCTTTTGAGAAGACCATTTTAATTCTTCCCTGCCAAGTGGTGGGTTATAAGACCTGCTTTTAGTCCATTCTGCCTGGCATTTGAAATATCACCTTTTTATACCCATCATCATATGCACTATTTTAGGAGTCCCAGAATCCTGGTATCTTTTCTTTGCCTATAGGAAACCCACTGTGACTTGTATCAGCAAGGTCTGCATAATGCAGTGACTGATCAGGCCTCAAACACACTCGACCTACAAGTGTTGGCTTAGAGCAGTAGCAATGTGATTCAGGATCATCCATTAGAAGCTGAGCTCCAATCTGCTTTTTGGAATAGAACACCAGACATTACAGGGGTGAGTAAGAGGGAAAGTTCTAGATGTAGAAGCCATGGTTCTCATTTGGGAGGTGTGGGGGTAGGGAAAACACTTTACAAAAGCAAATGCCAGGCTATACCTTAGGCCTACTGAATCAGAACCTAGAGTGGAGGTAACTCTTCCCCTCTCCTCCTTTCCTTATCCAAATAAAAGTTATGGTGCCAAAACACAGAGTGATTGAGGGCACTGGCATCTGTGAGTGGTGAGGTTGGCACCATTTTGATTGTGCCAGGCTTCAACAGATAAAGAATGACATTATTGGACAAGAAAATTCCTAGGTACAAGTGACCCAGTTCAGTTACATTATTTATTCACTCTGTGTCATGAAGTAATCGACTTAATCTCTTAAGCAGCCATTTCTTAAGTAGGAAATGTGCTAATGAGAATAGGTGCTTGATAAAAGTTTACTGCTTGACTGGTTAGTTTTTGTTGTTGATACTATTGATGCTATCAGTGAAATGATGAAGAATTAGGTGTTATTATCTGCAGTGCCTTTGGAGACTCCAGATGAATACTGTCGGGCTAGTTTAAGGTTGATTTATACCCAACACTTCTTCCTTATGTTAACCATGCATCTCATGACCACATTGGTTTTCCTTTTACCAATCCTCAAAATTTTAGGAATACATGTTCACAATTTTTAAACTCTTTTTAAAAGAAGTTTGGAAATATGTATAAACAGGCTTTAAATGTTCATTCCCTGGATGAAGTAAAATTTTAGATAGCTATCTAAAGAAACAGACAAACTCCTAATTTTTTCCCTTTATCTAGGACAGTTGTCAACATTAAAATATTATTTGGATGAAGTCAGGGGTCCTTTTTGTTCACCATTAAATTCTCAGGACCCAGCACAATGCCTGGTACACAGGTGGTACTCAATATATATGTTACATAAATAAATTAATAATTAAATGCTACCTGTACCTCTCTGGATAAATCATTAACTTGTCTTGCCCTCAACTTTCTCTATTATGAAATGGGACTAATAATAGTTAATCCTTGGAGTATTTGAAGGAAAACAGCTACAGTGGATGCTGAGATTTACCTCCTAAGTCCCCTTTAGAGAATGAAGCACTCATCCCCCAAGCTGTTGGGGCTGTTGACAGCTGACAGCCCTCAGCTGAATTCCACTTTGTGATTTGTCTCAGCTTCAGAAAACCACCTAGCTCAAGGTCATACTCCATTTCCAAGGTGTCCTACATCCAACAGCTATCTGGCACAGTATATAAAGGTCCAGTTCCCTTGCCCCAACTCAGGACAACTCTGATGAGCCATTTTAGGTCTAGAGTTCCCTATGGGGTCAGTTGAGGCCTTCAGTGAAACTGCTTTGCAGTCTAACTTCTTCGTCTGCCCACTCCTGCTTCTTGCCCCTCCATTTCCTAGGTGTGGATGCCAAGAGCAAGCCATAATAAATCTCCTGCTTCCCCAGGAATCCAACCACAGACAGTAGAACATAGTATAGACTAAACAGAATACTTATTGGGTCTGGCGGTCAGAAAGAGGCAAGGATCTACTGGAACACATGGCTATTTCTCTCAGCCCAAGAAATAGGCTCTTTTGTGAGTTCTGCCAGTCCTAGTAAAAGTGTTTTCTGTTAAATTCTTGTTGGTGAAGGTCAGGGAAGTTGTGGCAGTAGTGGCCTATAGACCTATCTCTGATTCAAAGAGTATAGTGTTGTAGTTAAGAGAGTGGACTTTGGAATCAGACATCCCTGAGTTCAGATGTCAACTCTGCCATTCACCACTTATATGACCTTTGACAAGTCATCTTGCCTGCCCTCAGTTGCTTCATCTACAAAATGAGGATTTTATAAATGACTGCCTCTTAGGGCTGTTATGAGAATTAAATGAGATAAAGTAGGTCCAGCTCATAGCATGGGGCTAGTTAGTGCTTAATAAAAGGAGTTGCTATTATGCTGGGATCAATGGAGATTTATAACATGGTCTGGGCTGGGAATTGACTGTAGAAAAGTAGAGAGCTGGGCTATGATCACATTGTCAATTGTAAATATCTCTGTGGTAGACACAGAAGTACCTGGCCCAGATTCCCCTCCAAGGAAGGACTTTGTACTCTAGCTGTCAGCTTGATCAGGGTTTGCCTCAGCTGCAGGGAGCCACCTTAGTCCAAGAGCATATCCTTGCCTTTGCAATGACTGAGTGAAAGGGGGTGTCGTGCGGGGTGTCATGCGGGAAACCCTGCTCACTGCACCATGTGTCAGCCTGTAGGGTCTCTGGTCCTGAAGGGTCTCTGGTCCCGCTCCCCACACAAGAATGCAGGATATGGCTAGGCCAAAAAGGAACACCCACGGAGCCATAGGTAGGGGAGTCATACCACTATACTCTCGCTGGCGGCTGGGTTGGAGACACAGGAAACAGGAGCCACACAATTCTCAACCCTCATTGCGCCGCTTGCAGGCTCAGCCACCATCTTCTTGCTAGCTCCCCCTTTTTTTGCTAGCCTAGCCACGGCAGTTATATTAGTGCCCAATGGCTCACTGGTTACAGCTGATGGCCATTTGATCACAGTCGATGGCCATTTGCTACCTGAGCCAGCACCTTTACTACGTGAGGCTGAGAGCCTGGAAACTGCACTCCTGGCTCTGTCCCCACAGGGGGGTAATAATGTCCCAACCATTTCAGCCCCAAACTGGAGCACTCCCAAACTCCCCAGGGAAAGGGGGATTGGCTGAGACTTGGTCCAGGCTGCATCACAGCTCACCTTCTCCCTCTCCCCAATCCTGCTTCCTCCTCCTCTCTTCCACAGCTGTGGTTCCCTCATAAATATCCTTCACCCCAAACTCCATTTCAGGGTCTGTTTCAGAGAATCCAACCTGTGATATAGTCTGAAAGCACAATTAAAGGGTAACTCTTCAGGCCCCACCTTCCCACAACCCACCACACTTCCTTTGTTCATCCTTTTATCTTTCAATCTTATCCCTTTGTCTGTGTTCCGTACTCTCCATATTCAGAGCATTTTGTTTTAATGGCCTGTTGTACACAGCTTGTCCACGAGCTGTCAGGTCATGACAGAAGCCTATTTAGACGAGTTGTCACGTTAAACAGGAGAAGACAAAAATACTAAATCAATGTGTTTTCACATGCAATCACACGTGGGCTAATTTATCTGCAGCCGAGTTCTACCCTGCCAGTTTGGTATAAGGGAGCTCAGACAAGGGGGCTGCAAGTTGGCTGATTAACGGAGCAATTTTTATTGGGAGAAGGACAACACAATTGTTTTATGGTAATTTTCAACATTTGAACCTGAGCCCGCGCTCATGGGGAAGATTAAAGAAAAGGCTTGGTACGGATGACGAAGCAACTTGAAACAGGCACAGGCTAGAGGGCTAAAACTATTTAGAATATTAATGTTTTTCTTTGTTGTTTTCAGTTTTATATCCCACATATCAGTGAAATCATATGGTTCTCGGCTTTTTCTGTCTGACTTATTTCACTTAGCATTATAATCTCAAGATCCATCCATGTTGCTGCAAATGGCACTGTTTCATCTTTTCTTATGGCAGAATAGTATTCCTTTATGTATATATACCTAGTTAAAAATTCTTTTTAAAGGAATATTAACATTCTCTACTTTCTGAAAAGCCCCTAGAAGGCAACAGATTGGCTAACTTTTTAAAATATTCCTCGTGCCATCTCTGTGGGACAGCATGCAAGTACGTTCAGTTTCTAGAGTTGGGAAAACAGCAGGACAGACTACTAGGGTGATTTGCTTAGTGATAGCAGCCAAGTTCATTTCAAGGCTAAGAACACACCCAGTCTTCCTGAAGGTGCTGAACGAGGCTATTAAACATCCTCTCTTACACTTTACAAAAACAAAACAAAACAAAAAACCAAAACACCACCACCACCACCAACATACACACTCATACTCATACACAGAGAAGATATATTTTTAGAGAATGTTCTGGCTGTGGTAGTTTTAAACTTGAAACACGCCACAAACTACAAAGAACTTCCCAGCTGAATTGAGAACTCCAGCTGGGGAAAACAGAGACTTTGGTATTTTCTTTTTTGATATTTGATAATTCTCTTTGCATCTTTGTCCATTCCCACTGTCATATCTGAGTTTAGGACAAGGACAGAGCGAGATAAGTCTGTCATCACAAGGCAAAACAAACAAGCACAGAGCTGTAAAATTATTTTGCTGGCTGGAAATAGCGGTTTTAAAGGTTTGTGGTATATGATTAACTTAAAAGGCTCTTGCTTAAACTGTTAAGAGCAAACTCTTTTGGGTCCGCAGCTGTATCTGCGGCTAGAATTAGAAGCACACGCTAATGGGGGCTATGACTTTTGGAGATCTTCCCACTTCTATGATTTCCTGTTTTTATTTTTATTCCCTTTACAAGTAAGAACCGTTAAGTGATACCTCACTCCTCATGGCTGGAGCAGGAGAGTAGAAGGGCAGGGTCATTTCTGACAGTCATTTTGTTACGAAAATCCAGGATCGGGAATAAAAACAGCTTTCTTTCCCCCAAACAAAAAAGAAGACAGATCAAAGTCTGGGCATTCTGCAACTCCCTTCCAATCAAGAAATGCCTGCCCCAGACAGAACATTAGGAAGTTGAGCTGCTGAGAGCATTTTAGAGCCTGCAGCCAGGCTTCCATTTAGTTGCCTGTCATGCGGGGTCTCACCTCCCGCTCCCTGCACAGAACGCAGGATATAGTGAGGCTGAAAAGGAACACCAATGGAGCCATGGACAGGGGGTTCATACCACTATAGTCTCAATGGCGGCTGGTCGAGACACAAAAGCAAACATTCGCGAGTACCCCAACCCGGTGGACTTCCTGCACCCCAGTCTTGCTGGCGGCCGGGTGAGACACAGGAAGTAGGATCCACATGATCCGCAATCTGCCATCCACGCTTGCTAACCCCACTTGCTAGCCACAATCCGCCGGCTGCTTCTCTGTCAACCAACCAAACCCTTACCAGTGTAGCCACAGCAGTTATATCAGTGGCTAACGGCTAACTGGTTACAGCTGATGGCCACCCAGCCACAGATGATGGCCATCTGATTACAGCTGATGGCCATCTAATAACCGAGCCAGCACCTTTCCACGTGAGGCCGAGAGCCTGGAAACTGCTCTTTGGGACTCTGTCCCCACACTGCCATTTCTAGAATGTCTTGGAAAGAGAGAAATTTTATAATTGAAAATTAAAACATTTGACATGCAGATGTAAAATTTTGTTTTCCCCCTTTGTAAGGCCAGTGAAAAGTTTTGCTAAGGGAGAGAAAATCAATTCTCCGTTAAAAGGAGATGCTCAAATTAAACAAGTTAGGTCAAATTAGGTTTGTTACCTAATTATAGACTTGGAAAGATGAAACTGGCAATGGTATATGAAACCAAGCATCTCTCAGCTGTAGTTTTACCCCTGAGCTGGTGTTTTGCTTTTTGTTTTTCAGTCATCAGCTGGTTTCTCTCAATGTGCTATAATTTTCTAGAAAATAAATTTTGGTCTCTATTTGGTTTCTGTAAAAATCACAAAAGATCATTTATTTATTTACCAACTATATGGTGTAGCCAGCAAGTATCAGGCACTGTGCTAGACCCAGGAAACAGAGCTAAAAGGCACAGCCTTTGCTCTCAAATTTTACACAATCTAATGGAGGAGTGGACAAAACGATAATTACTGGGCAGTGTGGGGGTAATGAGAGCAAACACTTTGACAGAGCTTTTCTGTTAGCCACTAGTTTAAGTGCTTACATGTGTTAAGTCATTGAATCCTCACAACTATCTTATAATGTAGCTAACATTATTAGCCCCAATTTTTACACAGGAAAACTGAGAGGCACAGAGAGGTTAAGTTGTTTACCCCAAATCACACAGCTAGTAAGTTGTGGAGCCAGAATTCAAACCCAGGCAGGTAGGTTCAAACTGTGTGCTCTTCATCCTGACATGGAGGATGTGGCAGCCAACTGGGGTTGGGTGGGACTGAGGTGGGCCTGGGATGGGGAAGAATCAAGGAAAGCTCTCCAGGAGAGATGACATAATGGCCTTAAAAATACTTCCATTGGCCATGTCAAGACGAATATGTATGGAAACCTAATCAGTGTATAAGCCAGAAAGCTGAGGGTAAGGAGAGTTATCTTCCAGGACAAGGCTCCATGGAAGAAGGGTCCGCATTGCCCTAGGATGGCAGTACTGGAGGGAAGGGTTTCTGTAGCTGTTGCCTTGGAAATTTAGTGCTCTCTGAGATGATAATGAGCAGTCTGCCAAGCAGGGCTCCAGGATCAAATAAGTTTGGGAAATCAGTTTGGTTCAACAAAGGTCAACGGGTTTCTTTACTTCAAATTTGCAAGGCCCTTTAACACACTGTGTACATTGTGAAACTCCAAGAGGGGAATAGAATTTGAGCACACATTCTTTTTCAATAGAAAGCCCTAGGAAGATCTCATAGAACCAGAGGGTCTCAGAGAACACAGTCTGGGAAATAATATCTTCCAGGACTCTGGAACTCTGAGGCCTGTTCTGCCCCTTGGCTAGATGGTAAGAGAAGCCCTAAATTGGGTGGTGGGTGGTGGATGGTACACAGTGGGTTTGGTGTTTAATGCCTTTCATTTTGTCAGTGATCCAGCTCATGTCTAATTACTTGAGCTCCCTGTTCCTTCACTTCCCAGTTTCCTTCCTCCTAAGGTTGTGGACTCCTGCTTTAGTTCACTGCCAGGACCTGTGAAGCCAGCCTGTTACTCCAGCAGGAGCTGACTTTTCTGCATTTGGCCTTTGAACATGAGGAAACTGTTAGCCTTAACCTTCAAGTTGGCTTAGCTTCTCCTGCTGGTTTCTCCTGACTAAACTTGCCCTGTACACCCTCCTTCCCCTGCTTCCTTCCTCCTTTGCTCTCTCCCTCCTTCCCTTTTACCCACACATCCTTCAATATTTATTATGCACATTCTATGGCAGCCACAGAGTTATAGGTTTTAGTGTAGTCATCCATGACTTATGTTTCATATCAAAATTCTGAACCATCCGGCCAAACTCATGTCACGTGCCTACCCCCTAAGTGGTGGGTTGTGGGAACATTGTTATTGTAAGGGGCATGTGTGAGGGGCGTTGTGAAAGATTAGATAAGTAACATATCCTTCACATATGTGTTTCAAATGCATGTAGAACCTGCTTTTGTTAAAAAACATTGTGTGTTGAGCAGCTGGTTAGCTCAGTTGGTTAGAGTGCAGTGCTCTTAACAACAAGGTTGCCGGTTCGATCCCCACATGGGCCACTGTGAGCTGCGCCCTCCACAACTAGATTGAAACAACTACTTGACTTGGAGCTGATGGGTCCTGGGAAAACACACTTAAAATAAATAAAAGTTTAAAAATAAATTAAACAAAAAACATTGTGTGAAGATATTATTGGGATTTATAAAATATATCTTAATTTATACTGAATTAACATTGTTTTTGCCATGCATTTTTAAATCAACACATATTACAAATACTGTTATCTTGTTAGTGTCTATGGATTTTTTTGATGCTGAAACGGGGTCCTTTATTCCACCCAAACCTCAGGTTTTGCAGTCAGCCAAACTAATTCCACTTGTCATGTATTAGCTGGGTGACTTTGGGCAAGTTGTTTAACTTTTAAAGCCGTAATTTTATTACCTGAAAATAGGAATCATCATACCTGCTTTATGGGTTTCCATGGAGATGAAATGAAGTAACGAATGTAATGTTAATCATCTACCACCTTGCATGATTGCTCAATAAGTGATTATTGACATTGTTATGAAAAAAATAGAAAGAAGGAGGAGAAAGAAAAGGAGGAGGAGGATGACAAAAAGACATGAGCCATGAGCTAGTCGGGGAGAATAGGGGCTGGGGATGCCAAGGGAGATTAAAAACAGTCTTCTCTGCCATTACACATCTCCTGTCATATCTTTGACTTTTCTGAGATTTAGCATAAACCCATTAACTAAAGGTTGACCAACATACTGCCAAGTGTGCTGACTAATGCTAGGAGACACCTGTTATGTCTTGGCTACCTAAGATCTGAGCCCGCTTCCTATGTTCCTGGATGGAGATTGTTGGGAAACAAGGAGGTGGGTGGCACCCATTGTTCAGTGGTGACTTCTAGTGGCAGTGGTAGTATTCAGAGGTGGTGTTCAGAGGTGGCAGTACCTGGGATACTCCAACAAGGCTGGTCTTGCAGCACAACCCTATATATGCTGGTGGTCACCAGCTTCTTTTGCTCATCTCATCTTGCTTTTTTTGTCAAGTTGTGGGGACAGAGTCCCAGAGAGCAGTTTCCATGCTCTCGGCCTCTTGTGGAAAGGTGCTGGCTCGGGTAGTAGATGGCTATCAGCTGTAACTAGTTGGCCATCAGCTGTAACCAGTTAGCCATTAGCCACTAATATAACTGCCATGGTTGGGCTAGCAGGCACTGATTGCAGCTAGCAAGTGGGGGTTGGTTGGTTGGCAGAGAAGTAGACCGCAGATTGCCGCTAGCAAGAGTGGTTAGAAAGTGGATTACATTACGGATCCTGTTGATCCTACTTCCTGTATCTTGCCCGGCTGCCAGTGAGACTGGCATGCAGGAAGACCCTTGTTGGGGTACTAGTGGATGTTTGCTTTTGTATCTCTACCAGCCGCCATCGAGAATATAATGGTATCACTCCCCTATCTCTGGCTCCGTTATTGTTCCTTTTCGCCTTCACCATATCCTGTGTTCTGGTGCAGGGAGCGGGACCAGACACCGTGCATTACACAAGTCTGGAAGCTAACCAATATCCTACCAACAAATTCTTCTTCAACTTCAATTATCTAGGGTCAGTTTCTGGTGTTTGCAACCAAGAGGGCTGCCTGGTACACCATGATGTAGACTCTACCTCATCTGGCTTGTCTTAGATGTACAGGCTCCTGATGTGACAGCCAAACCAGAAACTTTCTGCACAGCTCCATTCCCATTGCAGAGACTTTGTGAAAGACATGCTCTCCTGGTTCCACAGTCTGTTTTCCAGGGTGGGTGATGGCAGAAAACCCATCCCAGCACATTTCCCCTTTGTCTCTCCATGTCTGTTTCTAGCTGTCATGGTGGAGGGGCAGTGCAGGAATTACTGTAAAGGCTGCCTAGGGCAATATACAGCAAGGTCCTGACTGGTGACCCTGTCCCACTGTTGAATCATCTTTGCAAGGCCACTTCATTCCAGAGATGACAGTAATTAAACCCATGCCTGGGGTGGGGCATAATGTTGACTCTTGCTATTTTATCTTCTTCCCCCTCCCCACACTTACTGTACCTCAGGGATAAGCTCTCCAGGGTGACCAATGGACACCCCCCCCCCACAGTCCACACTGTTGTTTGTTGTGGGAAAGGACAGGTAAGGGTGAGTGCTGCTATAAAATCTCAGGTTCCCTGAAAGTGCTCTAGGGATCCCAGACGCCTGCAAAGTGCTATCGTTTTGTTTTCGCATTTCAGATGTTAATTATAAGGAAGAGAATTAGGCATATAAAACAAATTACATTGGCAGCATTTCCCTCACTTGTGCACCACGGGGCCCAGGCGCCCCTAATGAGATGTGACTACAGTTCATCGTGCTTCCTGCAAACAGCCAATTGCTTCAAATATGGTAGCATCTTTCTTGTGTTGCCTGAGAATTAGCCACAGGTGTAGCATTTGACTTCAGGGAGCATCGGCCACCCAGGGAAGTGTGGTTAGGTCAACAGCAGGAAGAAGGAGGAGAAAGAGAGGCAGACACTCAAGTCTTTAGAGCTTCCTCATAATTTCCATTAACTGCTCTTCCTCCAAACACTACAACCACCCCAAACAAATGCGTACTCCAAGAAAAAACAGTACATCTCTGTCCTTTCCATAGAGAACAATTCTTCAGCTGCTACAAAAGGCAGGCAACGAATGCTGTCTTTTATCAGTGTTAATAATATTAATGTCCCCAGTGAAGAACAAACACGCATTCTACCATGGGTCGAAAACTGTTTGTAGGCTAATTGGAAAACATTACTTAATGTTTTCCTTAATTGGAATTAATTACAAGACCCTAGTGAAGAAATAAGTCCATATGTGAGATCTTAAGGTCTCACACTGTGATGTTAAATTTCCCTAAGAGAGTTTGCTGCATCAAAAGTACGTCTGGCAACCTACAGAATAAGTGTACCTAAATATCTGTGTTCTTTGTGAAGCACAGGTAATCCTCCGACAGTACTGAGATCAGCACAGGTAAAGTTGGCTTACTGGTAAACAAAAAGGAGAGACATAATATTGGGTCTGATGTTGGGATGTGGAGAAGGGGTGTGATTTCTTGGGCTGACCAGCTACTAATCGTTATCAGATCTTAAGCCTCAGCTCCTTCATCTGTAAGTTGAAGCGGTTGGACTAGAATTTCCTAAAGTTCTTCAAGCTGGAACGCTCTGGGTTTCTCATTTCCCAGCCTTGAGATTCTGTCTTGAAATGGGTAACTATGAGACACTGGAATTGAAAAAAAAGGTATGCATTTTGAAATAAAGAATGGGACAATCCCAGATAAATTATCATGATTGAATGTTCCTCTTTGTTTAGTGATGTCAATGTATCTATCTACAGAAACTGATTTTTAAAGGAGCAACAAAATAGTTCTTGAGCTAAGTCAAATGCACAGTTCCTTTGAAAACAAGTTAGCAACTCATAACTACATACTTAGTTTGGATGAGTCAGCTATAGTTTGCAAAACAATATGTGCATGTAGACACAACCATGATGTGCTGTAAGAGTTTCCCAAACTATATTCTGAGGACTAGAAGTGTTCTGTGATTTCTAAGCATGGGTGCAGTGGAGAAGAGGGGAGATCCATGGTTAAATAAGATTTGGAACTGGTGAATAAGTTATTCAGTTATCTTCACAATAGATCCACTGGGCATTTGTCACATCAAGGGCCTTTGCGACTTTCCTATCCCATACAGTTTGCAGTGTCTGATCTTATTTGACTTTAGAACCCCTTTCTATTGGCATGTCAACAATTCATGGAAGACAAGTGTTCTGCAGAATTAGTTTGAAAAACAATATGCTATGTAAATTAGAGCAGTTTATTTCAATATTTCAGCTGAAAGTCCAAGCAAAACAAGTATAAAGAAAGAATAAACTAGAAAAATATGGGAAAACATGAACTTTGATAAATTTCTTTAGTGATGGGACTCAAATCAATATATAAAAAAATTTACCATTAGGAATCAGAATAGGGGGCGGACGGATGGCTCAGTTGGTTAGAGCGCGAGCTCTGGGCAATGGGGCTGCGGGTTCGATTCCCACATGGGCCAGCGAGCTGCACCCTCCGCAACTAGAATGAAGTCAATGAGCTGCCACTCAGCTCCCAGGTGGCCAGATGGCTCAGATGGTTGGAGTGAGGGCTCTCAACCACAAGGTTGTCGGTTCGACTCCCACAAGGGATGGTGGGCTGTGCCCCCTGCAAATAACAACTGGCAACTGGACCTGGAGCTGAGCTGCGCCCTCCACAACTAAGATTGAAAGGACAATAACTTGACTTGGAAAAAAGGCCTGGAAGTACACACTGTTCCCCAGTAAAGTCCTGTTCCCCTTCCCCAATAAAATCTTTAAAAAACAAAAACAAAAACAGAATCAGTATAATTACTAAACTGTTGTTTGTGTCTATGAGTTTTTGTTTGTCTTGTTTGTTTGTTGCTTTCAGTTTTATATCCCATATATGAGTGAAATCATATGGTTCTCAACTTTTTCTGTCTGACTTATTTCACTTACCATGTTGTTGCAAATGGGAGAACTGACTGCGTGATGAAACACGAAGTACAATATATAGATCATGTATTATGGAACTGTACACTTGAAACCTATATAATTTTGCTACCAATGTCACCCCAATAAATTTAAAAAAAGTTAAAAAGAAGAATCAGAATAATTAAGTTAGATTAAGTATAATCAAATGATTTCTTATAAGTGCCAAGTATAAAACCCAATGATATGTTAAAAAAAATTTGATTTGTTTAAAAGAGGTACAGTTCTGTATTGCTCTTAGAAGATTTTCAAGTTGTATGATTTAGAGGGCTATAGAAAAGATAGATGATTGATAGCAATTTTATTTTTCTATTTTAATAGCTAGTAAATCAAAATCTATTAATCTAAACAAGGAATCCTATTTTTCTGTGTGTGCTAAGAAAAGAGTAGCAGATAAATTTCTAAGCATTGTGAAGGGAATTGTGGGTGTAATGTTCTTGTTAACATGAGTTGGGTATGATATATCTAAAGAAAATCTGAGTGGTGAACACACAATCTGAGATATAGATAATGTATTACAGAATTGTACACCTGAAATCCATGTAACTTTACTAACAATTGTCACCCCAATAAACTTTAATTTAAAAAAGAAAGAAAATCTGTTCTATTAATAACCATTACATAAGGCTTCTTCTAGAGAATAGATGAGCCGTAGAATATAGTTAGCAAGACAATAAATAAAGGTGTAAGAATCAGAAGTTCCCAGAATAAGGATATTTCTTATGTGGTTGGTAAATTATTTTTTTTCCCAAAGTTGTGAAGTATGTATGTTCACCAACAGAACAGATGCCTTAGGAAGAAATCTTAAGGTGAATAAAAGATAATCATTCTGAGCATAAAGAGTTCTTGTACTTATTTGTGAGAAATGCCGTACAAAACTCAATTTATTATTTTTTATTTTGGTAAACAATAATACCTTTGTTGCTCATTATTCTTCCCTTTCTCATGTTCCTCAGCACCCATTATCAGTGGTGTCAAAATATGGCAGGAAGGAGTAAAAAGGAATTAAAAAATACCATGGAATAATTTTTCAGAAAGAGTACTTTCTGAATGCCCTGTAATTTTGCTCTCAAGTAGGAATTTTAAACCTTCAGTGCGTGAACCTTTGTCTCCTGGGAAAAGGAGATTTCCCTTCCTGGGTCGGTCAGAGCTCCTCTCTGCCTCACACCAGACCATCCCTCATCATAACTGCGACTGTTATGCTTCTAGTTGAAAAGACACTGGATTTATGCTGTACAGCATGTGCAAATGGGACTCTGGACTGTAAAGTTTGATTGATTGGATTCGCAGGAGGCCTACTGAATGCCACATGAGGCGTGTGGCTGGTGTTCCCTAGTCCCTGCAGCAAGCTGCAGCTGTGGGGATGAGCTGGGCCATGGTGGGCAAGCTGCACTTCTCAGCCTCACTGCTTAGCTGTGGTGACACAGGCTGGGACATCTCAAGTCGTTTGGGTCTGTGCACTAACCACATATGACATACACTTTGCCACTGGCTCCTGCTTCCCAGCAGTAGAATCTTAACTAGAAACAGTGGGAAAACCACCGTTCTACTCCAGAGGAGACTGCAGAGGTGAGGACTAGTATTTCATATTATAATGCAAGGAGAGTTACATGCCAGCAGGATATTAAAACCATAAATACTACAAAAAATGAGTTTACAAACACCATTTTCTCAGAGAAATCTTTTCTTAGGCCCTGGACTAGGTGGGGACCCTCTGTTATATAATGCCCTCAATTCCTCCTTTGTGACACTCACTGGTGTTGTCATGAATTAATCCATTATTTGAAGAATTACTTGTTTCTTACCGGTACTCAAATTTTGAAAGTTAATCCCATAAGTATAGAGACCCCTCTGTCTTTCTCCCCAGAACCCAGGGCAAAATCCAACTCTAGCTTTGCCCTGCCCTGCCCTCTCCTCCCCCTTTTCTCCCCTCCCCTGCTCTTCATGAATAATTTAGTCCAAAAGCCATTAAGTGGAGGCAGTACAGGGTAGGTGTCCATGATGGAAAAGGGAGGGGGTGTGGAAGTCTAGACCTGGATGTCAGAGCCGTAGCAAGGTGAGGAGGGCATCCTTATTCTCATACAGCCAAAGGATGAACTCATTTAACTTGTGTCCCACACCAGGAAACTCTTGGCCTACTCAGTCACTTTGGGAAGGGGGAGAGCGCCATCAAATTATGAGTGCAATTAGACAAAACATCTGTTAGATTGATTTTTTTCATTGTTTCCACCAGTTCTTGTGGCATTGTAGAGACAGATGACTGGTTAATTTAGTTTGATGGCCAGTAGTGTCTGTGCTAATTGAATTTTTGACTAGATGTTTGGGAGTCATAAAAAGATGTGTATATTTGTGTGTGTGATATAGTAGAAAGACCACAGCCTTTGAAATCAGACAGATTCTTCTTTAAGTCTCAGTTTCCTCATTCATAAAATAGTATTGATGATAAATTTGTGGAGTTGTGGTGATTATATAAAATAAGCTGTCCATATTCATTCACTATAGACTCTTGACATAAGATGCTCAAAGAGAGGGGTACTTTGTAACTTTTTGTGCTGTGGACCTCCGTGGAGTTCTTGTGAAGTCAATGAATTCCTTCTCAAAAGAGTATTTTAAGAATGCATCAAAAACATATTAAAAAGAGAGCCAATTATGTTGAAATATTTTAATCAAAATATTAGTAAATGCATTTGTGCTATAGTAATTTATGTGTTTTATCGATATATTCAACAGCAAGGTCTAGTGATAGGTTTAATAACTACCATAATTTTGAAGCAGAGATGAGCATACATGGTATATTGAGATATTTTGAACCACTATGATACAAATGAATCTGTGACATTTATTTGTGACAAAGACACAGCTACTACTAATGAAACTGTTTCATACATTCATAAACAAAGAAAGTGCTTAATTTCAGTTAGAGGTTTGTGAGTATAAAAATGTCAACCTTTTCCCGTGTAAGTTCATAGACCTCTGAGTTCTAGCCTCTGATTCTTCCGTGGAGCCCTATTCTAAGCCCTATTTTAAGCCCTATTCGAAGATAACATTGACTATACAAATCTTTCTACGCCTCTCACTTTCTCCAAAAGTTAGGCAGTAGAGACTCTACATGATAGCTGTGGAATTTTCTGCCCTCCTTCACCTGCGGATTCTGGAAGCAATGCTTATGGCCACCTAATCCCACTCTGTCATATATTTGACGTGCCAGGGCCTGACCTCGAGGAGCCTGTGTATGCTTAGACATGGAGACCTTTCCAACGTCTAAAACACATTTCCTCTGCTTGCTTATTGAGGATGTGTGTGAGCCGAGCATCCTTTACACTTTCTAATTTCTGTCACTGACCATGCTGGCCAGGCTTGCTTCTGAGGAAACTAATGTAGCCATAGCCACTTGAGTTAAAAAATGATCTTCCTTGCCTCCAGCAAGCTATTTGTCCTCTGAACTTTATTTATAAACACCCCCACAGTTAAGGCATCTGTTTCTTGATGTTAATTTCACTGGCTCCAGTCTTCCCAGCCCGGAAGGAGAGTTTCAACCTATGGGTAGGCCAGGTCAGAGAAGCAGGTAGCATGAGAGCTAGGCTGGGAAAGAAAGGCTCACCACAGGCCCCACTAAACAGGCAGATGAAAATGCAAGGAGAAGCACCATTTCCTGACCTCCTCTGGAGGTTTGGAGGAAAGAAAAACTGTGCGGCCCTGAAAGGAGAACAAGCGTGAGCATGCCTCTGCTCAGGCTGCAGAAAAAATGAGGTGGAGAAATGAAGGTTCCAGAAAGAAAATAAAAGCCCAGTTTTTACGTGGGGAAAAAGATAAAGTACAAAATGCGTTATAAAGTATCTTCTTGCTTTTATGATTGATGAGGACAAATAATATGTGTGCCCTTTTCTGCTGGGAAACTGGCCGCTCATGTCAGCTGGGAAGAAATCACTAAGAAACAACACAGATCTTGCAAGTTTGTGGTTACTATTGTTATTATGTCCTTGTCTGTGTCAACTTGCTGAGCTTTTCCCAAACTCTCTCATGCCTCTTTTGGTGGTGAGGTGTGGAGAAAACTAGGTCGACTAGGTCACTTGGAGTTGAAAACAAAGAAACAAGAGAAGAAGTGTAGTTTTGTCCTGGCTATTGAGGTGAGCTGGAAATCACCAATGAGATGCCTGAGCAAGGACTCCCTGAGTGGTTCCTTGATGTATCACATTAACAGTGGAAATTGTCCACTGAGAGAGCAGAGAAGGCTGTTTGCAGCTGGAGAAGGAAAAAGATGGTGTGCTAGACAGCTTTGATATCTGTCTGAAGAAAGGATTTTCCCTCTAAGGCACCAAGAGCTAGTAGCAGTTCCAGAACCCTGGTTAGAAGAGGGCAGAAGAATGAGATAACGATTAATTAAAAACCCAGGTAGACCCCGAAATCATCAAATGAGTAATAATGAAAGCCATCAGCCTTCTTGGGAGAGAAGGAATTACACTAATTGCTTAGGGCCAGCAGTACAGTTCCTATCAGGCTAGTATTCTTACTTTTCTAAATGGTGAGAATTGAGCATCATAAGGCCCAACCAGAGGTGAGGAGAGACAAACAGAGAACAATTTAGAGAGGCTCCAAGATTTGAACCTGAGCAATTTGGCTCAAATCTTATGCCTGATTTTTGCTATACAGTGTAGCCAAATTTCAGGTCTTTGGGAATGGCTTTGTGTTTATCTGTGAGATAAACTTTTCGTAACAATAATTACAGCTACACTGGGTCAAGGACAGGTTATGAAACAAAAGTCTGGGCCTTCTGTGATAGACAAATGGAAGGGGAGATTCTGTGCCCCCGACCCTGGGATCTTGCCTCTATTTCTGTTTCTTTAAATAATGCAGTCCTTTCTGTGGACAAAAGTCCTACTTCCTCATTGTAGAATATTAAGTACATAAAGAAAAAAAGGAAATTTTAGCCTACAGTTTTACCACCCAGAACTGCCCATGATTAATAGCTTATTTTCTTTATTTCTTCTCTTTTCTTAGTTTATATTTCATCTGTAAAATGATAGATTGGGCTAAATCTATTCAATGGCTATTTGTGAAAGGGAAGGGAATCTGATGGAGACCAAGACTTTGGCTCCAAGTTGCTCACTGTTCAATGGGTCACATAGTATTGTCAGTTGGTTACTATCCTGTTCTCCCCCATTGGACCATGAGCAGTCCAATTGCTTCCAGCAGGTAGACCCTCTTGCCTGGTGTCCCCTTGCCACTTTGAATGACCCTCTGTTATCACATTGCCGGTTCCTTAAGTTGAGTACTCAGTATAATTTTTTTCAATGATTATTCTTTGAACCAACAGTTTTGAATCCTTACTTTGGGTCAGGCCCAATGCCAGATGCTTTAACATACATTATTTCATTTCGTTCTATTAATTTTCATATTCTTAGGGTGGGGCCAGTACCTGGCACACAGATGTTTGGGTAGAAATAAAAGATATTTTGGAAGGAATGTGAGCACTGGAATTAGACCAGGTTTGGATTCCAGCCCTTCTGTCTAGCTGTGTGAGCTTGGGCCAGGAAGCTACCCTCTCTAGGCGTCAATGTCCTCATTTGTAAAATGAGCATAATAAAATCTTCAGTAGAGGCTCGTGATAAAGATGAGATGAAATAATATAAGGAAAATTCTGGCACACACTACGTGTTCCATATAGAGAGAATGAATGAGTGACTAAAGAAAGAAGGAATGATTGATCAGAGGCCAAAACACCAATTCAAGGGCTACTGTGGGCATGCCAGTGAAAAAGGAGGATGAGTTAAGACTCAATCTTTGGGTCCCAGGGCCTCATTCATTCTCCCTTCAAATCTGGCCTCCGGAGAGGTCCTAACATGCACCATTGAATTTTAAGTGTGAGTTTAAGTTGACATGCTCCTTTTCTGAGAAACATTTGTATTTTTAATCAAATTTCTAATTATCTCATTTAAGTAATGTTTTGTATAATTTCAGAGGGTTCACAGTTCCTCCTGGAGCCCATCTGCGAACCCTGTGCCACCCATTAAGAACCCCTTATGTCTCAACAAGTATTGATTGGGAGGTCACAGAGAAGTAGAGAGATTTGTTGGGTAGGATGCATTTTAATTAGAAGCAAATCAGGATACGATTTTAGTAATTGAGGCATGAAGCAATAATCACTTGAACTGTGGTGGTGCCACTGTGAGTGGAAAGGAAAAACAGATTCCAGAGACCTTAAATGGTGAGAATTAAGTATCATAAGGCCCAACCAGATGTGAGGAGAGAGACATAAATAACAATTCAGAGAGGCTCGAAGCTTTGAACCTGGGCAGCAGAAGTAACAACACTTCCTTGAAAACCATAAGGCAGTTGGCTGTCTGGGGAAAAGATGATAAATTTAGTTTTAGCCATAGTGAATTTGGGGTGGTTGAAGCCAGGGTGGGAGGATTCTGCCAGAGAGCTGGAGATGCAAAGTCCTGCAGGAAAATGGTTCCTTCTAGCACTGACATCATGATTCTATAACAACTAGGAAAAAAATGGGGGCAGAGCTTTGATTTGGAGATCTTCACCTTAGATGTAAGGCTGAGGGGTGAGGAAGGTGGATAAATTGCCTGAGGGGAACAATGTAGAAAAAAAGTCTCAGGACTAAGTACTGAATCTTGAAGAAAAACCCATATTTAGGGGCTAGGATAAAAGGAGGAGACAGAGAGAAAGAGAGAAGGGGAGGGGAAGGGAGGGAATAAGAAGAGAGGGAAGGAGGGGAGAGGAGCTATAATGCCAAATAGGGGCCATCACAGCAGTGAATGGACCACCCAGCCAGGAAAAGAATGAGGACACAGACACATCTCAAAAGACTTAGACAGATGGAGACTGATAGAAAGGCCTTTCTTCCTGCTGATGCTGAGACAGCATTTGAGGAAGACCAGAACTGATCTCCAGCCCAGGGGGAGGGGGGCAGCATAGGGAATTCTGAGTGTGTTTGAGTTGCAGTCTGGATGACTGAGAAAATCACTGAAGTGTCTGACAGCCTATTAGTGATCAGACTGTATTTTCTCCATTAGACAGATGGGTGCATCAGATAGAATTTAAGTCTAGTTTATAGGAAAATTTAAAAAGTTACAATTTTATATACTCAAGTCAGTGACTATGAATGCATTCTGTCTGAACCGGGATATCTAGAATGCACAAAGACATTTATTATCTTCTCTCTTAACAGGTGTATTGATAAAGCACCCCTCCTTTATCTGATTTGATTCTCCTCATCAGACAGGTAACACAAGTATCATAGTTTCCATTTTACAGATGAAGGAACTGAGGCTCGGAGAGATAAAGGAATATTGTCAAAGTCACAGGATATGTGAGTGATCACGCAAGAACAACAATCCAAGACTTAGGACTCTTGTTTCAGTGCTTCTTCTATACCAGAATTTCTTCCAAGGATAGGCTCAGAGGTTCTTACCATCCCCTTCCGAGTCTGTTTTAGTTTATACCTTCCAGGTTATATAGCCCAAGTTATAGAATCAAATGATTCCTCTGGGTTAATATGCTACCAATGACTCTCCTTAATTATAGTGAAATAAGAGTGCTTCATGTGTTATGTGTATGTGTATGTGTGTGTACATGTGTGTGCATGCACCTATGTGCACCCTTTGGAAAGGAGACAATTCAAAGATAATTTTGAACCATGAGCCTTTCAGCATCCCTCAAAATACAGGATAATGTAGTCGCCAAAACCACTAACTCACTGTATGAGCTTGGCCAAGTTCCCTTCTTCCCCTTGTAAAAGGATGATGATAACATCTCTTTTGTAAGGAGGCTAAGAAAATTAAGTGGGGTCACTTTTGTAAAGTACCTAGCTGTTGGATGTTCCTGGTTTAACTGCAGAACACACAGTGACCACTATTACCAACATGAGCAGAACACTGTGGAGGGTGGCCCAAAGATGGCTACTCAACTTTCAGGTCCCCCAAAATGTCAGAGATACTTGAGCTGCTCAGATATGATCAATGTGGCTTGGGGTTTGGCTCTCCTTTTAGCCTCTTCTGCAGCCTTGAGGAAAAAACAATCACGGCAAAATGGAAAGAGATGGGTGCAAAAGCAGCGCTTCGGAAAGTTAACTGACTGTAACTAATGTAGAGACTTGCCTCACAGAAGGATTGTTCTGGATAAATTTGTTACTATCTCCGAAGAAAGGAAATTATCAGAAAGGCTGGGAGCTCTACCCCTTTCCAAATAGTGGCTACAGTTCTGCTTACACCAGAACTGACCTGAATGCGCGAGGTCAAAGAGGCCAAGGAGACTCATGAAGGAACTTGGATGCTGATAGCCAGGCCAATGGGCAAGGAGTTGGCCCAGCAGTGGAGAGCTAGGCCAGATTCCTGAGGGCCATCTAGGAACTGCAGGCATACAGAGAAGGAGCCGGAAGGGAGAGATGTGTGGGAGGAGATGTATCAGATGTAGGGAGAAGTGGTAATATTCCCATCAGCTTTAGATAACATATAACAGATTTGCCTTCATGACCCTAAATCTGAGTCTGAAAGGCAATCTTCATAAATCATAATAACTAATTCTGAACTTGGCTAAGGGAGAATATGTAGAATTTTCCAGGGAACTGATAAATGTCCTGTAAGTGCCTGGTTTCTAGGACAGAGAAGACCCCACTCTAACTTTCTCCTTCTGTAGCACAGAGAATATATTAATACCTTTGTCCATTTATTCATTAATTCATTCAACAAAATGTTACTGGAAGCCTACTATATGGTAGGCACTGTGCTAGATACTAGGGAACATGGAGCTTATATTCTATATGAGGGAGGCAGACAATAATCAAGTAAATATATAAATGCAAGTAGTGATAAGTGCTGTGAAAATAAATAATGCAGGTAAAGGGATAGGTGATGGGGTGGGTCGAGTAGGGAATGTGCAGACGACTTTAGAGAGAGGTGTTTGGGAAGACCTCTCTGGTAAGGTGACATTTGAGCAGAGAACTGAATGAAGTCAGGAAAGAAGAAAATGTAGATATAGGAGAAGAGCATTCTAGGCAGAGAAAATAGCAAATGCAAACACCCTGAGGTGGGAGCAGTGTGGCATGTTTAAGGGCCGTCAAGGAGGTCGGAGCAGCTGGAGCTCAATGGTGAGAGGGAAATCGGTAGTCATACAATTCCTACCACGGCAGGGTCATGCTGGGCTCTGCAGGTCGAGGTACTGATTTGTAGCTTATTGTTTGAGATGGGACAACTTGAGGAGGTTTTGAGTAGAGAAGAAACATAATCTGACTTGCCTTTTACAATGACCAGTTTAAAAGAGAATAGACCAATAGGCCAAGGGCAGAAGCTATTGCAAAATAGTCCAGATGAGAGATGATGGGGGCGTGACCAGGATAGCAGTGGAGGTGGAGAAAAGTGGTTGATGCTGCATAGTTTTGATTTCCTGGTGGATGATATTTAAAGCTGTGGGACTGGATGAGCTTGCCCAGTAAAGTATGTATAGCTAGAACAGGTAAGAGACTTAAAGAGTGCTTTGGGACATTGCAAATTTTCGGATAGGGAGAGAGGAAGGGGATTCAGGGAAGAGCCAGAAAAGGAGAAGCCAATGGATGAGGTGAGAACTATGTCAAAAGCTGCTGAGAGGCTGAGCTAGGTGAGATGAGGCACAGGTCACTGTATTTGAGAACATGGAAGGCGCTAGTAACTTCGAGGATAATTTCAGTGGAGTAGGTGAGGCTGTAAGCCTGATTGGAAAGGGGTCCAGAAAGACTAGGAGAACAGAAAGTGCAGACAGCAAGCTTAGACTTTTATTTCATTTTAATTTAGCTATCACACAGAGCAGGGAAATGGAGTGGTAGCTGGAGGTGAAGATAGGGGTCAAGAGAGATTGTTAAAGGTGGGCCAAGTTCAGAATGTTTATATGCAGATGGGACTACCCAGTGGGGAGGAGAAATTGATGATTGCAGGAGGAGGATCTTTGAGGAGGTGAGAGCTGATGGAATTCCAGGGCACAAGAGGAGGTGTTGGCCTTACAGCCTTGTGGGCAGGTGCTGCAGAAGGCAATGCATAGTGGGGTGTAGAGATGCAGGGAGGCAGGGATACTTGGTGGTAGGCTCATTTGGGATTTCATTTCCGATGACTTCAATTTTCTCAGTAAATAAGAAGGAAGGCTGTGAGCTGAGAGCAAGGAGAAAGTCATCTACCTTACACTACTGTATTGAACAGCCAAGAATTTTAATTTGAAAGTTGTCCTTGCAGGTTTTTCTTTTAGAAACATCACTAATCACTGTAACATATTTAGATGACTTTTCAAGCACAATTTTTGGGGGGACTCAGCAATTTCAGGCATGTATGGTCTTTGGGGATGGTCTCTTCATAATCAAAACACCATGCACTGGTCCCAACCGACTACAGACAGTTTTCCAATGAAAAATCCACCCCCTCTCCCCCAAGGAAATGGCAAATACGGTCTTGTTAGCATTATAACATTAATTTTAAAAAGTGATTCTCGTTTTTCTCTGGTCTATGGCCATTTTGCTTTTTAAGATATTGGTAGCATTTATTTCATTCATTTTTATTTTATTTCAGAAATCATGTGAGAAGTGACTATGAATCTCAATGTTTGTATCCAATTCTCTTACACAATTGAAAAATTCTCCTTCAGTTGACTCCCCAGTGGATAGCTTTGGCTTGTTTTCCCTAACAGAGTGGTTATCAAACTTGAATGTGCCTGAGAATCTCTAGGAGGGCTAGTTAAAACACAGAATGCTGGGCTCCACTCCTAGAGTTTCCAACTCAATAGGTCTGGAGCGGGACCTGAGAATCTGCATTTCTGACAAGTTCCCATGTGACGCTGCTGCTGCTGCCAGCCTGGGGTCCACACTTTGAGAACCCCTGCCAAATAGATTCTATAATTGACTCTTTTCCAATAGCTTTGGAGGGAGGGCCAGGCAGCTGCAAGGGCTTTCTGTGGACCTGTAGCAGTGATGGGGAGGATGATATAAAGGAGGATGGCCTCACAAGCTTGCTCTGCCCTCTCTCTTTTTCACAGAAGCTTCTGAGCTAGCACTGACAGAGGAAAACCTTGGGCTTGGCAGACCTTTGGTCTCCCCTGCAAGCATCTCAGATAATTCTTCCATCTGCCCTTGCCCGGAGGCAGTGGCGACTGCAGCATCCCCAGGGTGCTTTCCTCGTTCAAGTCCTGATCCCTAATGCCCCTTCCCACCCTCCCCTCACCCAAATCGCCTTTCCCTGCTCAGATCCCTGATCTCTGGCTTTCCCCTGTCTGCTGCCAGTTGCTCCCAGCGAGCTCTTGGTACGGGATGGATGGGCCTTCATAATAACCCTGGCAGGCAGCTGTGGGGCCAGGGCCTCCCCTTTGTGGCTGGTGTGTCTTTGATTTCTCAACAGATTAGCAGCACACAGAAGCAAAGCCCGTGTAAAAGGCTGGAGTAAAACGCCCGGTTCTCCACATGATACATGCCTGTAGTACACCATGACTGGAAGGTAAGGGGAAAAGCTATTTGCAGCTCTCAGCAAGCTAGACACTCGTTCTGAAGAGCCTGCACAGGCTAAAAATACCACAAAGGGTAGGAGGGAGAGAAAGGAAACTTTAGCATGGAATATTATCAAACAATTAAAAATAGAAAGGCTTTTGGTAAATGAGAATCACCAGTTGCTGTTTTGCTCATCACCTACAAGGCTTTTAGGATTCCCAGCTGACAGCCAGCCGGTAGCTGGCGTGACAGGAACAGTGTAATTATTTCGGGGAACAGAGTCAGGCCACCATAGATGGAAGGAGGAAGCAAGTGCAGAGAGACGAAAGTGCCACGTGGTGGGCTGAACTGATTGGGATTGACAATAAGCCAGTCTGGGAATTAATGAGATCCAATAGATGTGGGGTTTGCCTCCAATTTGATGAACCACTTTGTCAGACTTGCTTAACCTTGGTCTCAAATCAGTGAGATTGTAGAGGCTGCAACAGCACTCTCTCTGATTCTGCTCCTCTGCTTGTTAGAATGCTAGGATGCTGCCTTAAATCTCTTGTACTGTCTCTCCCCGCCCCCCCACCCCCGCCCCATTCCCCTATCTCCCCACTATAGCCTCTTCATTTATTTTAAGTCTGGCAGATAAACGATTTGGTTGAGTTTCATTCTTATTGTCTTTCTTAGAAAATGCCTGGATTAGCCAGGTAAACAAATGTCCTCCCCACGAATGGTTGCCCTGATCAAGGACCTCATATTGAATAGACTTGACCCAGCACTAGCAAGATCTTTGGGAGAGGGAAGCTGTGGTATGTTAGCAGACACTAGAAGGTTTACCTTGTACCTCTGTCCAGTCTTAGGAGAAAAAAATGGCACTTGAAAAAAAACACCAGAATTATGCAGAGGAGAAAACTTAGTTTCTACTCTCTAAGGAGTTCTACAATTCAACCCACCAGGGTGGGCCAGTTGGAAGGGGTTGGAAATGAGGGCACACGTTCCTGAAAAGACACTTCCCTTGGGAAGCCCAGGACAGAAACGTGAACTGCAGGCTCTCGAAGCAGTATGAGTTATTTTACAGTTCCCCTAAAACAGATAAAGCACACAGGACCCTCAATAAATGTTTGCTGATTTCAAATAAATGGGGAATGAGCTGGGCTGGCATTCACGGCAAACTGTGGGACTTACTATCAAGGCCGTTGCATTTGGCTGGAGTTTTTTTTCAGTGCGGGTTACGATGAAACTTAGGGTACTCCAAGGACTGGCTGGTTATCACCGTAACAGTGCCCATGTTATATTCTCTGCTATTAAGTTACCAACTGCATGCCAGGGGTCAGGGCCAGCTCCAGCCAGAAAAACTTTTGGCAGGGCCACTGTGTCAGCAACGTCATATACCCATATACCGGAGCATGACCGTAAACTGCCCTCCCAGTCAAGCCCCATCCTGCTTAGCTCAGGAGTGCTGTTATCAGGCCTGTAGGCCCTTGAAAACCCCTCCTCCCAGAGATGAATTAGGTTGATAAGTATTAAAGGTTGCTGAATTTCCATGGTACTCTCTGAGAATTTCAGAAGGCTCCATATCATGGATATTCTTAAGATGTAAAATATATTATATAAGGTGCATCAAAATCCACTAGGGGTGTACAGAGGTGCTTAGATGAACAGATAATCTGGGCCAAAAAAAAAAGTCTTTTATGAAGTTTACTTTGGAGATAAAGACTTGGGGGAAATTCTAGTGTCCTTTGACTAGAGGTGGTGATTCAGAAAGATGGTATCTTGGATATAGGTTTCTTAAAGTCATACCTAGGACTAGGAAGCATCTAATTCGATATATTTACTGTCTAAGGTTCAGAGAAGTTAAGTGACTTTCTCAAGGATGATCACTAGTTTGAGGCCTCAGGGTGTTAAAATTAGCATCTTGGGCTTAGAATGGGAGACAGTTTCATAGATCTTTCCATAGTTCCATGTCATAGTTCCTTTTCATGACTGATATACATGATTTCAAAAGCAGCAATGGGAAGATTAGGGAAGAACATGCTATTGAGTATTTTTTGTGTGCTTTGCATGGTGCCAAATACGTCATATACATGACCATATCTAATTCTTAAAATGTTCCTTTGAGGTGGGTAGTGAAAGCTAGATTTTACAGTAAAGGAAACCAAGATTCAAAGAAGTGCCTGGACCAGCACACTGTTTTTGGCATGTTAATTGGACTACAAAGACCATACTTAGCCTGCATTACCACACACCAGACAGCCAACCAGATTAGCCCAGAGGGCTAAGTACATAAGCCAGATCTGCTCTGCAACTGCCAGAGTACAAGGGCACACTAAGTTATGACAAGGACGATGACACTATGGACTTGATACATAATGGAAGCCTGTGCATCCCTTCTTCCATGATTAGAGAAGCCATAGCAAAATTAAAAATACAAAATGTTACTAGTAAAGCATTATAAAACCTAAGACATGAAACAATGTTTGCCTCATCCTTAGACTCTAGCTGCTCTTTCCATCCCTCTGAAATTTACCTACTGAATGAGGACAGTTTTCCTCAATATTCAAAGGGCTCCTATAATATTTGCAGAATGGCTGAATGACAAGCCAAACTTATTTTCAAGGACCAATAGGTGGAAATTAAAAGAAGGCAGCTTCAAACTAACAGGAAGAAGAACTTTCTATCAAATGGATCTGTGTGACTACGGGGTGGGTTGCTTCAGAATGAGCTAAGTTCTCTCCCTTGGATGTGCTTAAACAGAAGTTTAGAAATACTTTAGGGATTTAACATTGGTTAAATATTGGATTGGATGATCTCCAAGGGCCTTTAAGGATCAGAGAGTTCATGACATGTGGCACCAACAGTGAGACAATCAATAGTTGACTAGACCCATTGACTTTTCTAACCTGTCATCATGCAACACTTCTGCTTAGTTTGCTCATCATCACCATCAGTACTGATCACTGATTGAAGCTGTGGAACCTCAATCCATTTTCAATTAGAAACAGATTTTGCTCTTATCTGAGCGAACTCTGGTTTACTATTCAGCACCAAATGAAGGATTTGAGGGATGAGATCCAAGCCAGATGAGTATGTATAGTTCTACTTGAAGCACAGAAGATTTAAAGGGAAGAGTGGATGGAAGGCACAAGGAGGCAGGACTGTCCAAGTCCTTTGGAGGGAGTGACTTCTGCTTACTGAAGGTGGCCCAGGTCAGGTCAGATATGACTGGAGCTAGGGAAAGAGTCAGATATTGCATGGGAGGCCAGATAACTGCCTCTTTAAGGTCCTTTCCAATCAAGAAATCTATGGTTTTTAAAGAGGAGCCATTTTTAGAATCAGGAGCTCTGCTCCCCACCAGCTTTTCCAGGTGAAGGAAATCCTTCACACTTCCTCCAAAGTAATGCATCTATTAAAATGAAATATATGCCAATACTATGATCCAGCAATCCACTTCTGGGTATGTACCCAATAGAAATGGGTTATATCCTCTAAAAGACAAGATAAACAATGTTCGTGGCAGCTTTATTCACAATAGTTCCAAACTGGAAACAATTTATAATGTACGTTAACAGCAGAATGGGTAAGAAAACCGTGGTGTATTGATACAACGGAATACCACGCAGCAATGAAAAAGTAGTGACTACTGATACATGTACATTATGTACATCACTCACATAATGGTGAGTGAAAGAGATTAAATGTCAAAAAATACATACTGTATGATTCCATTTATATGAAGTCCCCAAATAAGCAAAAAATAATCTATGGTGAGAAAAGTGTGAGCAGTGGTTTTCTTTGGCAGGGTGGGGCAGGGAGTAATTGAAGTGGGACATGAAGACAATTTGGGGATAGCTGGAAATGTTCTATATCTTAATCTGAGCTGAAGAAATATAGAAAGTCACATAACTGTGATCTTTCTATTTTACTGTATGTAAGTTATATCTCAACATAAAAAGGAAAAACTGGAAAAATGAAAAAAGAGAGAGCAGTTTCTTTCCTATAAAGGCTGGGTTATATTTTGGGTTCTACTGGCATTCCATGTTAAAAGAAAATATCCTGTTGCTTTGGTAAACTGGTCCTGGAAAAAAAAGAAAGTATTGGACTGGTACTACTGTAACCACTAATTATGGAAGATAATATAACATTATTATACAGATTTCAAAATGCCATGAATCAAATTTTGGCTCCTAGACCTGGATTTTACTTCCAGGTCCAACACTAATTAGCTGTGTGTACTCAATATTTTTATCTTTGGGGAACACAATATACTCATGAATAAAAGGGTGAGTCATTCATTTATTTATTTATTCATTTATTCAGTGAATATTTACTGAATGAATGCCTACAATGTACAAGGCACAGAGCTAGGTATATGTGGGAAACAGACAAATCAGACTCTCACAGAGTTGAAAGACTCGACTGAGATACTACATGTAAAATCACATAATGAAGAGAAAGAGCTGTAGTAACACAAGAATTTAGTAAGACATGACAGTTATGGTAAACACCTGATTCAGTGCAATAAGGTAATTCTTTACCCCATAAAATTAATTATTTTGCTAAAATATTATTCTCAGTTTTCTATGTATACAAACATTTGCATCTAATTGGAAAATTTACTCTGTACTGAGATTTTTCAAGTTCAAAAGCACCCTTAGATGTTAACGTGACATGAATTGAGAAAGACTTAACATATAGTTTAGTGAGATGGATATAATACAATTATTCAACATTAGGAAACCAAATGTGTTTTGTGCCTGGTGACTTTTCTGGTGCTGGAAAGCTACAAAATGAGTAAATAAGTCACAAACGCAAAAAGCAAATATAGTATGATCCATTTATATATAATTTAAAAACATGCAAAAATACTATACATTGTCTCTGGATGCATGCAAACACATCAGTGATAGAACCATATCTGCCTATAAGCAGTATAAAATTGCAGGAGACCCTTGTCTTAGACTCGGTTGTCCCCCAACCTGACGCAGCCTGGTACCAGGACATGGGTGCAGGGCATTTATTGAGGGATGATCAGAGAGGGTAGGAGTAAAATAAGAAAAGGGGAAATGATGGGAAAAGGTGTTTTTTTTTCAGGTCACTGCTTTAGAGAAAAGGACTCAGCTCTACTGGGACCTCTGAGAATTGTCTGCCCTAAGGACATTTATACAAAGCTCTGTCCCCATTGGTTGCTGGTTGTCCTGGGGGTGCTAATTCCCCCATACTTTTGTGATGTGTCTATGAGTGCACTCTTGAGGGCTTGGAGGAAAGCCTTGGATTAAAGGAGCCGATACTTGAGGTGGGCCCTGGAGGTAGGATACTGCCAGTATGGCTGAAGACTGAAACCAAAGGTGGGCTGAGGGCATGTGACACGTGGCACCAATGACATCTGTTTTAAGTTCTTACCCCTGGGGAAAGAAGGAAAGGCATGGGATGAGAAAGGGATCTACAGGGAGTTTCACTGGATCTTGAATGCATTATTTCTTGTGTATGGGTGTTCATTATATTATTCTTGATACTTTCTGTATTCTTAAACTATTTCAAAATCAAAAAATAGGTTGCATCAGCATTAATTTGTTTCAGGGGAGCTCTGATTGAATAATTATGCAGAGCAGTAATGTGTCAAATAGTAATAAAATTTGCCACTAGTTCTTAAATTAAGTTAATGTACCTAAGTATAATTTTGATGGAATTTGACTAAAAAAATATTGAGTTTTATCCAAAATGTCATGGTTTAATTTTTAATCTAGTTGAGAGATCTCACTTGATAAACTTTTGATTGTATTTCCAGTTGTCTTATCCAGGCCCTTTGTAAACAGGGGGTGACTTCTCCGTTTTCTGGTTGGGAAAACTGTAACACAGAGGAATTTAGTAATTCATTCAAGATCACTGAGCAATACAAAGACAGGAACACAATGCTGAAGCTATTCCCTTTTATTTTGATCTATGATCCCCTCCCTGTTTTACCCAAAATGATCAACAGAATCATCTAGGGAACACCCAGTGGTGTGGGCACTGGAGCATCGTCTGGAACATGCTTGCATGTGATTCGGTCAATATGGGGGCATGAGGTGGGGGGCGGTATATAGGGATTATAGTCTCTGCATTCAAGGGTTTTATAATCTAGTGAAGACATGAACAAAATATTAGTTGTATCAGCCCATCTGGCTCTCCCAAACATGAAGAAATGATCAGTGGGTTTTGCCTACAGACGATCAGGGGCAGCCGCCACTACACAACTGTTTACTGAGCATCCACTGTGCAGGGACTGTTGTTAGCATTGCTCATTTCCACACGATCTCAAGGTTACCGAGTTCCTCTTAACCTTTCCTTAGATTTGTGTACACTGCACTTTGTCCTCTGAGGTCGATAGCCCCTTGTCCAAGGGCAATTTGTAGCAGGAGGAACAAGCAAACTCAGACTCAACAACCATAATAGTAACCACTAAAACCAATACAGCCCAATCTTGAGGAAACTCTCCCATAGTAAGGCTGCTTTTGAGACTTCATGGCTCCCTCAAGTCAAACATTTCAAGTGGTTGAACTTGGAACTTGGACTCAAAACCTTGTTTTCCGGAAGGAACTTGATCGGCTGTTTAAATGGTCAACGGGTAATACTGCAGAATAATAGCTGCAGACCTCTGGGCTTTTGACACTTATGACTGATGGAAAATGCCATTTGTACTCCTTGATTTACATGGAAAAAGCCCAGTGCAAAATTACAACTGAAGTGTTTGTTTTTCTTTCTGCCTCTTCTAACTGAATGCCATTTTAATTGAGGTAGTCTTATGGCACCAAGGCAAGTGGCTTGGCCTCCTCTATATACTTTCCAGACTCGCCACTGAATTTGTGAATGATTAAATATCCCCTTCAGGATCAAATATATGGTGATGGAAGGAGAACTGACTCTGGGTGGTGAACACACAATGGGATTTATAGATGATGTGTTACAGAATTGTTCACCTGAAATCTATGTAATTTTACTAACAATTGTCACCCCAAGAAACTTTAATTAAAAATAAATAAATAAATAAATAAATATCCCCTTCAGTACTGTCCTCCCATCCCCCGAGAGCTGCACTCAAATTTCCCAAACTGCTCTCCAACATTTGGCAACCCCAACTTTCCATTTGCTCTTTGAGTTGTCAGAGCAGGCAGTGTCAGAACTGGGGAGCTAGGGTTACAGCAGAAAGACCAGGTTCACTGAGCAGTAAAGTCCTCAGGGGCCCTAGTGGGGACCTAGTTGGAGGAAGCCTAGATGTATGGTGTCTTGATCACTTCCCACTGTTGACATGATACCACACTGTTTTTATTTTTTCCTACTTCTCTGGCTATGCTTTGTGCTATCTTGGTGTTCCTCAGTCCTCTCTGGCAAAAAGGCAAAAAGGAATACAAGTCTTGTGGCTGATGTCAGTACCCTAACTGTGTATTCTAGCTGTCACCACTGGGGCAATCTGATGATTTCTTACTGTGAACACCTGCACTCTCTGCCTAAGGATGTCCTCTGGCCAACGGACCATGTTGTTCTTGGGCCTGTAGGCGGTAGGAACAGGATTGAGAGTGGGTCCTAGGTGACCAGAAAGGTCAGAGAGTTAATGACCCCAGAGTGACCTTCAACCAATGAGGGATTGGAGATGGTACACAAATTCCCTCAGCTTCCTTGCTCGGTGGGTGGGACAATTCTACGGTGTGTTCCTCAGAGTTTCTCAGAGGGGTCCCAGCAGGATTGAGCCCCAGTTGTCCACCTGCCTACTGATGTTCCTTTATTGGCATTTCTCCTTCCATGCTCTTTCTCTACTCCCTCTTCTTGTTTTCTGAGATCACCTCCCAAATGAACCACTTGTGCCAGAGTCTGCTTTTGGAGGAACACAAACTAAGACAACTTCCTAACATTTCATGCAAATTTTTGTTTGGAGTTGTGAATATGAAGAGCCTTCATCAACTTTCAAAAGGGTCTTTGACCCCAAAGAGGCCAAGAATCAGTACCTAAGCCCTTTTCTCAAGATCATCTCATCTACTCCTGAGATCCAAACACAGGATCGGGTGCTTTCTGCATGTCGCTGCAAGTCGCAAGCATCTCACACTTAAATGTGTGCTAGGGATGCTGTGCTGTGTAACCCAGTACTCGCATTAGGAAAGAAAGACCTACTCCCTCAGCTGCTGGGAAGGTTGTTAGCTGATGACTCAGCTGTCAACCCTCTCCAGGGATTGCCTTCAGCTGAAGGGAGTCAGATCACGCAAGGTTCTATGCTGTACCCCAGGGTGATGTGCATCCAATGGCTAGGTGATGTGGGTGGACAGAGGCTTGGTTCCCTTGCGCCAACTCAGGATAACTCTTGAAAGCCACGGCCCCCTCCAGATTCAGAGCTCTCCATGAGTTTGACTGAGGCCTTTGTTGAGGCTGCATCACAGTCTAATTCCCTTGCCTTTCCCCAACAAGAATCAATCCTGAGAACACTTTCCAGAAGAATTCCTGCATCCAAATTTCCAAAGAAAAGCCTGATTCCTAGGGACCCAGACCTGGAACAACCAGGAATCATCTCTGCCTCCTCTCTTCCCTTTACCCATCCCCATAAAATCAATCACGCACTCAATCAAAACTTGAGTCTTGTTGATCGTAACTTTGGAACATCTCTTGAATGCACCGATGTTCTCCCACTCCATCCTGATGATCTCTTCACAGTTATGTCCTGGACATTTGACACAGCCTCCTAACTGCTCCCAGGCTCCTGTTTTGCTCCTCTCAAGCACGTTCTTTCCATTGCAAACAGAGCAGTATTTCTAAAGAGTAAATCTGGTCTCTTCACTACCTTATGTATAACTCTTCAATGGCTCAATATTACCCTGAAGATCAAGTTTTCAGCATGACTTAGACTTTCATGACCTCCGTTCCTTATGGCCCTTGCAGCCTCATGTCTGACCACGTCCTGCCATGTATACACTATGCTCTAGTCAAACTGCACTGCTTGCTGTTTCCCAAATTCACTTTGTTGCTGGCAGCTTCTCCCCCACTTATAGTTTTCTTTCCCACTTCCACCCAACATACATGCATACACACAGGCACATACAAATGTTACTCTTTCTTTGAAGATTGCTCCCACCCCAGTGCACCTCCCAGGGATCTCCACAGCCCCACTTTGGAGTTCCACAATTGAAGCATGTCTTAGATTGGATTTCCTAGAAATAAACCCTGAAGTGAGGATTCCTGGGAAAACAATTTGCTAGGAAGTGTTTCCAGGAATAACCAGTAGGGAAGTAAGAAAGCTGGAGATAGAGGGCAGAGAGCTGAGCCAGGGTGAATTATTAAGCCAAGTCCTCCAGAGAGTAAGTAAATGATTGTAATGCCAAATCCAATGTGTGTGGTCTTTCCCCACACCACCAAGCAATTCTTCAATATCAGCTGGTGCCCTACAATTCAACTCAATTCTGGCACTGTCTACGTGAACATCGCATCAGATTCCACAGGTCAAGGGCTCGGTTACAGAAGACTGCCCAGACTTCAGATGCCAATCACAAGTCCAGGTTGTTACCTGTGCTTCTGACTTACTGGCTATAAATCAAAGGTTCCCACAGCACCTCCTTGGATTTGATTAATTTGCTAGAGCCTCTCACAGAACTCAGAGAAACATTTTACTTACTAGATTACCAGTTTATTAGAAAAGGATATAACTTAGGAACAGTCAGATGGAAGAGATACATGGGGCAAGGCATGGGGAAAGGATGAGGTGCTTCCATGCCCTCACCAGGCACACCATTCTTCCCATATCTTCACCTGGTTTGTTACATAGGTATGGTTGATTAATCATTGACCAAGGTGATTGATTGAACCTCCAGCCCCTCTCTCCTCCCCAGAGGTAAAGGGATGGGTGCAACTGAAACTTTCAACCCTCTGATCACATGATTGTCTCCACTGGCAAGGAGCCCCTGTCCTTAGGTGCTTTCCAAAGTCACCTCAGTAACATAACTAAGGACAAATTATAAGGGCTTTAGGAGCTCTGTTCCAAAAATCAGGACAAAGACCAAATATATATTTCTTATTATAAATCACAGTATCACAACAGGTAACTTTGGCTCAGTCCCTCAGTGGGGCTCTGGAGACAGTGAAGGCCATACTTCAGTAATGTCCCAAACAGGTGACAAGGAAACTGGTGTAATTATACTTATTTATACTTTATACTTACAGAATATTAATACACCCATCAGTCATTGGTTAAGGGGACGGGATCGGAAAGTTCCCAGACACTTCTGGCTTTCTCTGATGCAGGCAAATCAGGCTCCAGCAGCTTGCGGGCAGTCCTCTGACAAAGAGGCACAGGCAATCTCTGTGGGAGTGAAAACGCCTTGAGAGCAGGCATGCGCAGAACTGAAAGAGGTCCAAGGAGATGAGCTAAAGGGGTGCAAGGAGCAGAGACTTGCAGCATCTACTATGGGCTGTTAACACACGGGGCTGCGATGGCCTAATGGCCTGTAGCCCTCTGCCCCACCCTGCAGGCAGTGAGCTCCTTGCTGTCAGGTCCTATGGGTTCACTGTGGTCAGCCTAGTGAGCAGCTGCTCACTACATGTTTGCTGAGTGAATGAATGGATGGATGACAGAACAGGTGGCTGAATCACATCTGCCTCTAACAGTAGCCTTTGAAACAGGGAACTTCAACAGTGAGAGAACGAACAGATAGGTGCGATTTTCCTCCATGTGAAAATAAATTGTCCTTCTTGTAAGCGAGACATGCATACATACTTAGAAAAAGAGGGTCTTCTTTTGCAGGGACCCAGGAGGAATGGGTTTATACTCCATGCCAACCACATACCTCACAGAAGTCTTGCTCTCCCAGCTAGAGAAGCCTGGTGCCAGCGGGCAGCAGGAACGTCAGGCCTCATGACAAGAAAGCAATAGATAGCGCTGGATGGATTCAGGTCTGAGGGCAGCCAGGAGCGATGGTCTCTTAACACTGGAAGGGACTGTTGGAAATAAATCTACCACCTTCGTAGTTGCTTTTGACACTGAGGATAAAAGGAGCTAAATTCCTTGCCCAAAGCTGAAGCTCTCGGAGTGATAAATGGCAGGGCCAGGTTCTCACCTAGGCTTAGAACTCCTTACCTTTTCCCCTCACCTGCCCCATCACTTCCTGCTACCCATTTACTAAACCTCCTTCCTTGTCCTCTGAATTCTTGCCCTTTATCAAAATACTTTTTTTCAATATTTTTTTCAAGATCAACTTTATTGAGATATAATACACCTGAAGCAAAATGTGCCAATTTTAAACATCCCGTTCTAAGAATTTTGTCAAATTTATATATTCACATATGGTACGTTTACTCACTGCAATCAAGCTATAGAACATTTCTAATGACCCCCAAATTTCCTGTGTGTTTATTTGCAGCCACCCCTAGCCCCAGATAGCCACTAATCTGCTTTCTGTCACTATAGATTAGTTTTGGCTGTACTCAAATGTCATACAAATAGAATCATACAGGGATTTTTGTATGATTTTTGTTATCTAGTTTTCTTTATTCAACAAAATTATTTTGAGATTCACTGATGGTGTTATGGGCCTTAGTAGTTCGTTTCTTTTTATTCCTAGTAGCATTTCATTGTATTGATCTATCAAAATGTGTTCATTCATTCCCCTGTTGGTAGACATTTGGGTTGTTACTAGTCTTTGGCTATTATGAAGAAAGCTGCTGTGTACATTCTTGTACAAGTCTTTGTGTGGACATGTTTTCATTTCTTTTAGGTAAATACCTAGAAGTGGAATAGTTGATTCAGATGGTGGATGCATGTTTAACTTTATAAGAAACTGCCAAACCAGTTTCTATACTGGCTGTACCGTTTCACAGTCTCAGCAGCAATATAGGTAAGTTCCACTGGCTCTGCATCCTTGACAACACTTGGTATTGTCAGACTTCATTTTTTTTTTAAATTTATTGGGGTGACAATTGTTAGTGAAATTACATACATTTCAGGTTTACAATTCTGTATGACATCATCTATAAATCCCATTGTATGTTCACCACCCAGAGTCAGTTCTCCTTCCATCACCATATATTTGATCCCCCTTACTCTCATCTCCCACCCCCCACCCCCCTTACCCTCTGGTAACCACTAAACTACTGTCTGTGTCTATGAGTTTTTGTTTCTCATTTGCTTGTCTTGTTCCTTTGTTGCTTTTGGTTTATATACCACATATCAGTGAAATCATATGGTTCTCTGCTTTTTCTGTCTGAATTATTTCGCTTAGCATTATAATCTCAAGATCCATCCATGTAGTCACAAATGGTCCTATTTCATCTTTTCGTACCGCTGAATAGTATTCCATTGTGTATATATACCACAACTTCTTTATCCATTCATCTATTGAAGGACATTTTGTTTGTTTCCATGTCTTGGCCACAGTAAACAAAGCTGCAATGAACATTGGAGCACACGTGGTCAGACTTCATTTTTAGCCATTCTAGTGGGTATTAGTAATATCTTGTGGTCATAATTTGCATTTCAACTAACGTTGAACACTTTTTCATATACTTCTTGGCCATTTGTGTTTGTCTTTGGGAAAGTGTCTGTTAAAATGTTTTGCCCACCTTTTAACCTTTCTGAGACTATACTTTTATCTGTAAGGTGGGGATAATAAAACCTGTCATGTAGGGTAGTTGCTAGCATCAAGTGAGAGAGTGTGTATTAAAAAAACACGTAGCAGGGTCGGCCCCATGGAGATGTTCCCTGAGCAGGATCTACTCTCACTGTCACTGCTGTGGCTGCTTCAGTATTATTTCAATGCCACGCAGATGGGTTGGCCTGGGTTTTTGTAGAACTCTGCTGATGGAGTACATGAATGGCCTTTTATAAGCTCACTTGAACCTTTCTGAAAATAAGGCCCCTGCTGGTCACTGCTCTGGTATGAAGGGACTTTTAGGGCCATGCTAATGAAGCAGCTGAGTATGGCTCAGGAGTGGTGACCAGTGAGCAGTGAGTCAGGACACCTTTGGCATGCTCCTTGCAATACTTTAAAAATGAGTCTGTGTGGGAACTTTCTGTTTATTCTGGGGAGCAGAGGCAGATGGGATTTATGGAAAGGCCTTACTCTTTGCTCTGAGAGATTATGTGGTCACATCATTTCCTTCCCAGCCTTCTTCAAAGTCAGAGACTGTGCCCCTAAGTGTTATTGAATAGAGCAAACAGGACATACGTGCTTATGGATATATTTTAAAGCTTATCGTTTTATGTTTTGGACTTACTTTCCTCTTAAACTTTACCTGTGCAGCTGAATATACTTTCTTTTCAGAATTGTGCTGGAAAGTGATGTTTTAATACTAGGAATTCTGATTGTGTACCTGGTTTAGGTACTCTTGTGTATACAATGATAACACACAAACCCATTAGTCAACTTATGCTACCAGCTGTGCCTCAGAATTCTCCTCTGTAAAGTGGGTATAAGGATAGCAATGCCTTACATATTTGTGTGAGGATTTAATTGGTTACTACAAATTGTTTTGAAGAGTGCCAGGCATATGGTGATAAACACTGTAAATGCTATTGTTATTGTTTTATTGTACTTGATTGTCCTTTTACCCCCTCTGTGAGTATGTGTGCACACACACTGAGTATCTGGGTAAGTGTTTGGGAAGGTCTTATCTACACTTACATTTTTCCTTTGATCAAATGAGTCTTTTTTGGAAGTCTTTCAGTAGTAGGCAATTAGCAATTAACAATAGCCATGATTCCTCTTAACCTTTATTTAACGTATTGAAATTCTCCTTGTTTCAATGACATTTTGTGGCTTACCTCCCCCACACCAAGAAATGTCCTGGAAACTTGAGGAAGTTTTGGTTAAGTAGATTATAGAAACATTAATTTCTGTCATATCCTGGTGACAAGTATCTCTTGAGCATTTTCAGCACTCTGTGTCCTCCTAATGTATGTTCTCCCACTTCTTCCTTCCCCTGTTCCATTCCTTCCATCTGGTCACCCAAGCCTAGCTAGCCATCCTCCTCTTCATTCTCTAAAATGTTATACAAGCCATCATCACGTCAAAGTAGTTGGAGAAGAGGGAAAAGTTTAAGTGTGTGATGGGGGTGGGGTGGGGAGAGGAGGCCGGTGGTTTAGCTCCAAAGTGTTGGAGACCAGTAACAGTGGATAAGCCTCACCAGAGAGGGCTGGGGTATTAGCACTCTTACCTCACACTGCATTCAAGAAAACATGCTCACTGTGAAGAGGGGTGACAAGGGCTGAGGGTAATGTTCTGAGCCTCAACTAGTGTCTTTTTACCCTAGGCTGGTGAAAGTAAACGCTGCCTCCTGACCCTAGTTCAGAAGCCACAGATCTCTCACCAAACACAAAGAGGCCCATCAGGACTGGCTTCATGGGCCTGTGACCCAAGCGGTAGTAGCACAGAGCCCCATGCTTGGGGTTTCATGCTCTGCAGTTGCTCTCTTGACATTCTTAATAATTTTATCCTTGAATTTGTATTTTGTAAATGGGGTCTAATGGCACAATGGAACACTGGTGCTGTGGACTTGGAGCATCAGCTCACTGCAGTCCTGAGTCTTGCTTCCTCCCTGTTTCCCCAAGATGGTTGAAGGCCAATGGCTTCCCTGCTCCCACCCTGTAACCACTGCCACCTTCTGCCCTCTGCCCTGCTAGGGAACCTTGGTACAGGTACAGGAAAGTTTGGGGCCAGGAGCATGTGCTCTGCCCATTTTGGTGTGGGGCATAGTTGTGGCCACCTCTGCCCTGGGCTTATAGTGCCGTGGCACATTTGGAGGGCACCTGGGCAGGGATAGGTTATGGGTCGGGGTGATGGGTTCACGGGAAGAAGAGATGCCTGGCTCAACTTCCCTGCCCCTGGCTGGGGCATAACATATTGGTCCTGCATTTGGAGGGATGGGGAAACTTGGCAGCCAGTGGGCCGTGCACACACATGCATGCATGCACACATCAAGTCACTAGATGAATCCCTCTGGCCACCTGTGAGGGTCTGCATTCCCTCACAGCTACCCCTGTTCCTATGAGAGTGTGACATTAAATAGCAAATAAGAAACACCAGACAGGTCAAGAGAAAGATTTCAGAAGGAAGGGAAAAGGTTTGTATCTTAGGATCTTTTATGGCACTTTTTCCCTGCTTTTAAGCAAATAGCCCTGCATTCATATTTTGTACTAGGCCTCCCAAATTATATACCCAGTCCTGGTAGCCAGGTTTAAGTGGTCTCCAGCTGTTCAGGGCTCACTCTTTTCCCAGGTCCCAAGCTGATGGAGAGGGAGAGGCGGGCATGGATGAGGTGTTCCCACGGTCTGAAGTTGCCAACTGGGGAGGGCTGCACATCACTGCTGTTCACAGTTTACTGGCCAGCACCCGGTGTCATAGCCGCATTTAAGCGCAAGGAAGAAAAGATGTAGTCGAGTGGAATGTGTAGGAGGAAGAAGTGAAGGCCAATGTTCGTGAGCACTGGTTGTCTGTGCCAAATCCCCCAAACATGCTTCTCTTTTTCGTAATGACACCATCATCCATCTAATCACGGAGGGCAGTCATCTCACAGGTCCCTGTGCCTTGTCACTTTATGGCCAATGCGTTCTCAAGGCCTGATAGTTTTATCTGTGCATATTTCTTTGATCTGTCCACTTCTCTCCATCCTCACCTTCACCATCCTAGTTGAAGCTCTCATAATCCCTCGGTGATTGCCAAATACTTTGATCACACACCAATGTAACTGACAAATTTTGAGCCCAGGCCCCCAAAATAGGTACCTTTGTTAACAAATAGCATCCATGCACCATTCTTTATCTGAATTTTAGATACTAACACAGCTTGATTTTTTTCTATTTCTTTGGAACAACATAGTTTTATATTTTCCCTCATACCTCAACAGATGACCATCTTGTGCATTGCGTGGGATATGAGCCCTTCCTTCTCACTGATGATCACTGGCCTAGAAACCTGTGATAGACTTTGAGTTGTCCTTTTGCTTTTACTCTTACCCTCATCTCCTTCATCTAATTTCCTCCCTGTAGTCATGCATTCAGTCATACACAAATAGTTACTGAGAGACCACAATGTACCAGGCGCTGTCCCGGCAAGGGAACATACAAGACTGAGAAAGTTTCTGCCCACTTTGGGCTTATTCTAGTGGAGGTGGTTGGGAGACAGAAACAAACAAAATATAGATGTCAGGTACTGAGGAAGGGGTTAGAGAGTGACTAGGGAGAGGGGTGTCAGGGTGCTCTTTTAGAAAAGGCTTTGCTAATGAGGTGACATTTGAGTTCCAAATGAATTGAGAACCACACAACTATCTGGAATGGCACAGGGACCAGTGAATGCAAATACTGTGCAGTGGGAACAGGCTCAGCTTGGGGAGGGGATGGAAAAGAGGCCAGTGGGCTGGAGCAGAGTAGGCAAAAAGGAAGTGGCAGGAGAGGGGGTTGGGGAGCCAGGCAGGGGCCTGTAGGACTTTGTAGACCATGGTACAGACTTTGTATCTTCATGTTCTGAGGATGATGGGAGGACACTGGAGGGTTTTGCGTTGAGAGAAGACATAATCAATTTTATACTTTAGATGATCACGATGACTGTTGTATGGAGAACAGACTGGGGGTAGGGGCAAGGGAGGAAATAGGGAGGCGACTTGGGAAGTGATTTCAGAGATCAGGTGAGAAGTGATGGTAGGCTGGATTAGGCTAGTGGTAGTGGGGTTGGGGAAATGGTCAGATTTGAGTTGTATTTCGAAGGTAGGGTCAATTCTGATAATGCCTCCTTTGTGCTCAACACACTTGGATGGCTTCCTTGTGTCCTTGTTCTTGGGATAAAGTCCAAAATCATTAACAGAGTGTATAGATCCCTCTATGTCCTAGGCCCTACACACCTTTCCACCAGGTACAGCATTCCCTCTCAGGGCCTCTATTCTAGCTCCTCTTTAAAAAATATTTATTTATTTATTTATTTATTTATTTATTTATTTATCAATAAATTACAATTGACATACAATAATATATTAGTTTCAGGTGTACAGCATAGTAATTAGACATTTATATAACTTATAAAGTGATGCCCTGGTAAGTCTAGTAGTACCCATGTGACACCGTACATAGTTATTACCATATTATTGCCTATATTCCCTATTCTAGCCCCTCTTTTTATTGCTCAACCCCCATACTACTCCCTCCTCCTGGATGTTCTCCCCCTTTCCCTGGTTAGCTCTTACTCTTTCTTCAGATCCCATCTCAATCATAAATCCCTCAGAGGACAGTCCTCTGACCTCCCTGACTACTAGATGGCACTTCTCTGGCCTTTCTAAATACCTCTCACAGCACCACGCCCTCACCCATGCTTCCTAGTTCTTCTTTACATTCCTTTGTATAATTATGTGACCATGTGTCTCCCTTAGTAGACTGCAAGCTTCAAGAGGGCCGGGACTTTGTTATTTTTGTTATTGTATTTCTCACCCCAATACAGTGCCCAGCACATACAGATAGTAAACTCAATAAAGATGCAAATGAAGAAGTATGGATGGAAGAAGCAGAAAGGCTTCTTCAGGAGCACACATGAGTAGGTGCCATGGGGAACTCCCCTGTGGAGAGCAGGATGTAAGCTGACAAGTTCCTTGCACCCTGTGAGGTCATTCCAAGGGATGTCTCGCCTCAGCATCCTTCCCCAGAAAGAACAAGATAGCACAATCAAAGACGCAGACATAAAAGCTTGCAAATACACATAACAGAAAGTTCTACTAATAATTCCTTAAATAGTAATTGTTCTAGATAGTATAAAAACCGTGTGAAAAATAAAAACTGTGCCACTGCTCTGCCATCCGTGGACAGTGGACTTCCTGATCCCAACTTTCCTGTCTCTGTGTTTTTCTTAATCTCCCACCCTTCCCCCTCAGGCTTAGCCCTCCTGTCTGCACTGGACGCGGCACTCCCTAAAATAGCTTGGAGAAAGGGAACACTTTCAAGGGCACTAATTCTAGAAGTTGGATTGGTGCAGGCCTGTGCCCTAATATTGAGTGTAAAGTGGGGCTGCAATCTCATTTGAAGCCACAAGCTAACAAAATCCTGTGGCATATATTGTAACTTGTGTTTTACTTGTATCTTAACTTGTGTGGGAATGTGAGAAGAAAATTATTCTTTCTTCTACTGCCTTATCAAATACGATTTTTCAGATAGTATTTTCTCACTCCTGGATGAAATCTCAGGCAGGTACCATAGATTTTCAATCCCATTCAGTGTAAGTGCAATCTAATTGCAGTAAATAAAACATCCCATCCAGCCTGACCTGAACACTTCAATCTTTTATTCAATTTTAAGCATCTTCCCTTCCCACCCTCCTTTCCAGCGTGCCTCTGATTGGGACGTGTGCAGGGGGAGAGACAGGCACAGCGCATGTCCTCTGTTCTCTCCTTTCCTTCTTTCACTGCCTCCCCCAGTCTCTAGCTGCAATTTCCAGCCCATCCATAGTTGGTGCATAAGAAGGTGGAGAAGGCAGGGCAGGAAACCCCTGACTAGACTAGTGTAGGTATCACTGGCCAGGGAACTTCCCAGGTGTGGAGAATGTTCAAAGATGACTCTTACTTTGGCAGCTCTCCTGGTCTCTCAGGGACTTTGCATTGTTGGGAATCTCTCAGTAACAAGGCCTTTGATGATGACAAGTATTCTCTGGCTGGCTTGTCCCTTAGCTGCCAGGCTTTGGTACAGTCCATCCCTTGATGAGGTCAACTGCTTTACAAGTGGTCCTCCTAGGCAGAGCCCCCCTTTCAGGATGACTCAATCCAGATCCTTTCCAGGATCCACATCTGGCTCAGAAGAAATGTGCATGCATCCCGGACTCTTCTGACACTAGAAGTACAGATGGTCCCAAGGGCAGTCACCTCTCCTTATAGTGCTTCCAGGGTAGTTGGTCAAACACAGGCTTACACCTTCATACTTCCCCTAAGAGGGACTCAGATGGCTGCCTTTCTGCATTGCAAGTTCCAGAGAGTATACATCAGGATCTCAGTTGTCCTCATGAGGCCTTTATTGCCTGGTTTAAGGTGAAGAGAAAATACCCCATTCCATTCACTCATGATGTTGGGGGCAGAGCACCAGCACTCCAACCACTCCCTTCCCACCTTCAACTTCTAATGAATCACTATGCTTCTCTTATATGGCCTGGGGTTAAGTAATAGTCAGGGTTACCTTCTAATTTAGCATCCAGAAGAGTCACCTTTTTTTTTGATTTGTAGTTGTATTTTTCACTTTATGTAAACTTTTCATTGAAGTGTAGCATTCAAACAGCAAAATGGACAAATCACAGGTATATGGCTTGATGAGTTTTAATGTGTACACCTGTATAACCAACACATATGAGTACATTAAAAAACCCTCCAGAACCTAGAACATTTCCAGCACCCCAGTAGGCCCTTTGTGTTCCTGCCAGTCATCTCTCCCTCAAGGGTAACCACTATCATCACTTCTAGGATGACAGATTTGTTTTGTAAACCAGGAACATTTTGAGAGTGGAAGGGGGCATGAAGCACCTTGTCTCCCAAAATGGCTGCCATCAATTCCTTCTCTTATTGTAAACACATGCTATGTCTCCATTAAGAGGGGGTTGCCATTCTTACTTACTCCCTTGAATCTGGGATCCTCTGTAACCAATAAAATATTTCAAGTATGGTGCTTTGCCAGTTGTTGGCTTAGCCTTTAAGAGGACTGGTTTCTAATTCTAGTCTTGACTTGGAGCCTCCATAAAAGAAGTTCAGGTTTCTCTGGGGAAAGAGAGAGAGACCATGTAGGAAGTGCTGGGTTCCTACAGTGAATGTGAGTGAAGAAGCTGATCTTGAATGTTCAGTCCAGTAAAGCCTTCAGGTGATTCCTGCCCCAGCTGCCATATGACTACAAAAGATGAGATTCTCACCTTTGGATCTTTAAGCAGAAAGTCTCTTTGGTTTCTATTCAAGTGCAGGGAATGTGACTCCCTAGAGCAGAATTACTCACTAATTCCTTTTCTCTTTTCCCCAGGTATCTTCTGCCTCCTCAATAAGCCTTGATTCTCATTTGATCTAGAGACTCATTTGGCATAGAGACTATTCTGTTTTTCCCATGAAGCAAAGAGACAAGTCTTATTGACTGATGGCAACTAACCATAACGAGGATGCCTCAACTGTAACATGGACACTGAACATAGGATATTATCTGCTCAGAAGAAGACAAAAGTCATCCAAATGACAGGCTGTGATCTGAAGCTCAGTGATGCCAGGCTTCTGCACAGAGACTCAGGCACAGCACTTATGAGGTTAAGTGTAAAGTCATGGGAGTGCTTGCTGGCTCTGCTCTGGCTCCACCCTACTTCCCCTCCAGCCTCCCAAGGCAAATAGCTGATGGGTTGCCAGGCAAATTCCCCCAGAGTACTCAAGGACAGAGGAAACTAAGGAAGGCTTAGCCAAGGCTGGGTGGGAACTAGTGGTAGAACCATTTGTACTTGTTCCTTGGAGAAGAGCCATTTCTCCTTTCTGCAAACTAAGGGTGTGTCTTTTTCTTTTAAGCTTTGATTTGAGGTAGCAACATCTTTAGGTTTTACTGTCAAATTTTCTCTTGAAATTGAGCCTTCTTCCTGTGTAACTATTCTTTTTTTCAAAATTGTGTAAAAAAAATTCAGGTTAATTATAGGAAAATATGCAAATAGAGACAAGATGTCAGCAGTTATTGGTATCCTTTCATACTGTCAGGTATGAGATGTCATACCAATCCCTATTCACTTTTACTATTGACATTCTGAATCCATGACCATATATATCACTTGGAACTTTATTTTATTTAAGCTGCAGAACTTATCATTCATCAATATTTACATACCTTCAGAATATGACTATAACAGGTCATATCCTAGGAGAGGAGCAATTCACATCCAAAGTTCATTTGGCATTTTATTACTGGTTACATTTTCTAGAAGGCAAATAAATACTTTACCTACATTATATCAATAATTTGAAGTATTGTGATTGTTCAAGATGCCTGTTCTATCATGTATATTTGTACTCTATGATATGTTTCACCTATTTTCCTATTATCTGAAGTAATTCATTCTGAATCTTATCTGGAAGACCTGCTAGAAATGTGAAGAACATGAAAGAAAGGAAAGAGAAATGAATAAAATGTGTTTCAATTATCTATTGCTTTGTAATAAACCATTATAAAATTTAGTGGCTTAAAACAAATTTATTTTATTTTATGATTCCGTGGGTTGGCTGGACTTAGTTGGGCAGTTCTTTTGTTCTACATGGTGTTTGCTGGAGTCATTTGTGTGGCTGCATTTAGCTAATGTCAGGGCTGGAGCTGTGAGTTTGGATGCTTTGGTTCTTCTCCACAAGGCTTCTTTGTGTTATTAGCTTCCACTTCCTTATAGAAAGGTAATCTCAGGGTTTCAAGAGCAGGAAAGTAGAAGGTGCCAGCCTCTTCAGGTCTCAGCCCAGTACTATGAAATAAAACTGTATCAATTTCACAGCATGTTATTGGTCCAAACACATCACAAGGCCAGCATACATTCAAGAGGAGAGGAAATAGATTCCACTTCTAAATGAAAGAAACAGCATGTACATGAAGGATGGGAGGAATTGTTGATGGCCATCTTTAGGGACAATTTACCAACACCAGGAAAGGGGAAATATAAATAAATTGGAAAAAAACCCAAGGAAGTTGAAGAAAGAAATTATGAGAATATAATAGGGAAATTCTTTAAATATTTGTTCATTCGTGTATTTATCCCCAATATCTTAGTATAGTGTCTGGCATATAGAAGGCTCTTAGTTAATGTTTGTTAAATGAATGAGTTTGATAAAGCTTCTGTGGCAGAGACTAGTTAATTATTCACTAAACGGATTTCTCTTCTTCCTGGGCACATAGACAGAGTACACTTGTCAGCCTCCCTTGTGGTTAGGAATGGCCTGTGAGTTCTAGCTGATGGAAATTGAGTGGAAGTACCATTTCCAGGTCTGAGCCATGGAGATCTCTCAGACCTTATCCTTCATGCTCTTTACGCTTTTGGGATTCCTGGAATGGAGACATCCTCCAGGGTAACCGTAGAAGCCATTTTTAATATAATTGAGCAATAAGATGAAAGGAATCTAGGTCCCTGAATCACCACTTTGAGGAGACCCATCTTACCTGGTTATATTCACAATAAATAACCTTGTTTGTGTTAAGCCAGTGAAATTTTAGAATTTATTTGTTACAGCAGCCAGTGTTATCTGAACTAGCACATCTCTATCTCCCAACCCCCCACAACCATTTCAAAAGCTAAAATAAAGTTCAAATTCCTTATAACTGATGTTTTTAAGCTCTAGTTCATATAGGAAAAACTATAATTGGAACCATACTAGGATGGGCAGGCTTCTAAATTGGTTCCCAATAGTTCCCACCTCTTGGAATTGACATCTTTGCATAATCTTCTTCCTTTGAATGTGGACTGAATTTAATGACTTGTTTATAAACAATACAATACAGAAATGATGATGGGAGTCACTTCCATAATTAGGTTACAAAAGATTGTGACTTCCATTTTGCTAGCAGACGGTCTTGCTGGCTTTGATGAAGCAAACTGCCATCTTGGAAAGGCCCATGTGGCAAAGCATTGAGGATAGCCTCCAACCAACAGCCAGTAGGAAACTGAGACCCTCAATTCAACAGCCCTCAAGGAACTGGAGCCTGCCAAGAACTACATAAATGTGTTTGGAAATGGATTCTTCTCCGGTTGAATCTTGATATGAGACTACAGCTTTGGCCAATATCTTGATTGCAGTCTCCTGAGAAACCCTAAAATAGAGGACTCAACTAAGTTGTGCCCAGATTCCTGATCCACAGAAACTGGGAGATAATGAATTTGTGTTGTTTTAAGTTTAAAAAATTTGGGGTGATTTGTTATACAGCAATAGATAACTAATGGGGTTTTAATTTGGGGTTTACGCACAATCTATTGACACTGGTGATCTTCTATTTTCAAGAAGATAATCTTAGAGATAAATACATGTAGAAGTGTTTCTGGTTCCCATGTTCATTTATAAACCATGAACTTCTGGAAAAATTCCCCTATCACCCTGCTCTAGTTACCTAATCCATTTTTTTCTATGAAGAAACTACTACATGATTGTTTAAAATCTATTTGTTCTGATTTTTAAAATTGTTGCAGAAAAAAGTCTGTAAGAAAAGAAAGAGAGGAAGACAGAACTAAAACAGGAGTCTTGAGTTCTAAATGACCTAAGCTGGAAAAATCTAGAATGTACTACATCCATCTGAAACATAGGAAAAAACCAACAGATGCTCAAAGACTAACAGGGGCATTCTAGGAAAGTTATCTGTGCCTTCATTATGATCAACAGCCTAGTTTCAGGAGATGAGTTAAGGTCTGTAATAGGGCATGGAGCAGCCTGCAGGTGAAAGAGAGAAAAAGAGTAGTAAACATATTTGGAAGCTGTGGCAGCAATGGGTTCACAGTTGTCCTTCAAGACAACTATTGACTGAAGTTTGAGAGAAGTGGGCTCTTATGAATGGAACTTGTCCAGTTAGCTTCCTACGGACCCCTGACACTGAAGCCATATTTCTTATCTTGCTTATAACAAATGTTTCTTTTCCCTGTAGTTAGAAATATTTTGTTTCTATACCTCTATTGAAAGCATTGGGGAGAGGAGAGCTAGAACATGAAGGCCACATGATTTTAAGAAAAACAAAAGGGGATTGGTGTGATCAAAATGGCGGCGTGAGGTGAGCCTCTGTAAAGCTCCCCTGGAATTTACAACTAATCGAACAACAATAACTCCACAAAGGACTCCCTGCACAGCATACAGGCAAGACGAAGAGGCCCAGCACTGAATTCACCTAAAGGTGGGTGAATCACGCAAGCAGGGGGAGGAGGGAAAGGAGAAGTGCGGAGACAGACCTGCGTGGGCACAGGAGGCAGACTTAGCTCAGTACTCCGACCTCGCTGCATCCTGGAACTACCGCAGCTGCGGGAGAGGGAAGAACTCTGACTGCTAGGGCTCCGCTTACGGCCCACAGGGTTGAGGGGACAGCATATAACACGGCTGAACCCAACGATCACGGCAGAGACCTCGGAGAAAAGACTGAGGGAAGAAGGCTGAAAACGGTGGTTTAAGCCCTCACTGCCAAGCAGAGAATGGAAGCCTTAGGCACTGAGACTAGCCGCCTCCTCCCTACCCTCCCAGAGCTCGCCCCACCCCCACCTGCCCAGTGCTAGAAGCAGAACAGTAGCAAGTGTCAGATCAAAAGAACAGAATATTTGCTGTTCTGAGAACTGTGGACCGCAGACACAGATTCGCAGCCCAACTAGTTCCAGCAAAGGGGAGGGAGCTGTGGAAGCAGGACCGGCTGTGATGGTGGTCGCCGCCATTGCTCTGGGCCACCTCTCACAACTAACCCCGCCGCTGGCCCCACCTATCTGGGCGGATCCCTGCAGGAGTAAACAGAACTGCTGAAACATACGGGCTCTGAATCTGGTGCAGGAAGAGCTTTGGAACTTCAAAAGCTTTCCGAATACCCACACGGACACTGCGCCCTGGGACCCAAGCGAACTATTAACAGAGGAGAAGCCCGTCTCCCAGGGAATCCCTCCATTGTGTGAGAAACTGGAATAGTGCAGAGAAAACATAGCACTACCTATGAGAGAAAAAACAGGCTGCAGTCAGAGAGAAAATAAAACATTCTACCAACAAGTACTGGAAAACAAAAGAAAGACTTCTTCCTATCAACCTGTTGCAGAAGCCACTCCTGTAGATGTCTAGGAAGAGAACTAATAAATCAGTAATTGCTATGAATAACCAAGGCAACAAGACAGCTCAGAAAGAAAGTTAAAAGTCTCCAGAAAAAGAACTTAAAGATACGGAAATATGTGACTTAAATGACAGAGAATTCAAGATTGCAGTTCTGAAAAAACTCAACGAGATGCAAGAAAACACAGAAAGGCAGTTTAATGAACTCAGAAACACAATCAAAGAACAACATGAGCATTTTACGAAAGAGATTGAAATTTTAAAAAGATCCAAATAGAATTTCTGGAGATTAAGAACTCAATAGAAGAAATTAAGAATGAAATAACCAGCTTAGGTAGTAGAGTTGTCCAGATGGAGGAAAGAATCAGTGACATCGAAGATAGAAACCTGGAAATTACACAGATGGAAGAAGAAAGAGACTTGAAACTTAAAAGAAATGAAAGAACTCTACAAGAACTTCTGACTCCATCAGAAAGAGCAATATAAGAATAATGGGCATACCAGAAGGAGAAGAAAGAGAGAAGGGAACAGAATATATTCAAACAAATTGTTGATGAGCACTTCCCAAACTTGTGGACAGAACTGGATCCTCCAATTCAAGAAGCAAATAGAACACCTAATTACCTCAATCCCAACAGGCCTTCTCCAAGGCACATTGTATTGAAGCTGTCTAAAATCAACGATAAAGAAAGAATCCTCAAGGCAGCCAGGGAAAAGAAGACGGTAACCTACAAAGGAAAGCCCATTAGATTATCATCAGATTTTTCAGCAGAAACTCTACGAGCTGGGAGGGAGTGGAACCAAATATTCAAGCTATTGAAAGAGAGAAATTATGAGCCAAGAGTAATATATCCAGCAGAGATATCCTTTAGATATGAAGGAGGAATAAAGACCTTTCCAGACATACAGAAGCTGAGGGAATTTTCTAATAGATGACCTGCACTACAAGAAATACTAAAGGAGGCTATTCGACCACCATCAACAGAGACAATTTGTGGCAACCAAAACATAAAAAGGGGGAGAGTAAAGGTGTGACCTGGAATATGGGAATGGAGAAAATAAGCGTGCTGAAGAAAATGGAATACTCTAAGTATCAAACTTTCTTTTACATAAACTTAAGGGTAACCACTCAAAAAAAATCCAGAACTGAAATATATACTGTAATAAAAGAAGAAACAGAGGGAAACATCATAGAATACCACCACAGAGAAATAATATACAAAAACAAAAAGGCAAAGAAACAACGGAGACACAGCCTTACCAGAAAATTAAAGATAGAATGACAGGAAATCCTCACATATCAATAATCACCTTAAATGCAAAAGGACTGAACTCACCAATAAAAAGGCACAGAGTAGCAGATTGGATTAAAACACTAAATCCAACCATATGCTGTCTCCAAGAGACACACCTCAGCTACAAGGACAAGCATAGACTCAAAGTGAAAGGGTGGAAATTGACACTCTAAGCAAATGGTACCCAGAGAAAATCAGGTGTAGTCATACTGATATCAGATGAAACAGACTTCAGGGTGAAAAAGATAACAAGAGACAAAGATGGACATTTCATAATGGTAAAGGGGACTATACAACAAGAAGACAACAGTCATCAATATTTATGCCCCCAATCAGGGAGCACCGAAATATACCAAGCAATTACTAACAGAACTAAAGGGAGAAACTGACCAAAACACAATTATACTAGGGGACTTAAATACATCATTGACAGCTATGGATAGATCATCCAAACAGAAAATAAATAACGAAATAGCAGCCCTAAATGATATATTAGATGAAATGGACGTAATTGAAATATATAGAGCACTTCATCCTAAAACATCAGACTATACATTGTTTTCTAGTGTACATGGAACATTCTCAAGGATAGACCATATGTTGGGACATAAAATCAGCCTCAGCAAATTTAACAAGATTGAAATCATACCAAGCATATTCTCTGATCACAAGGCTTTGAAATTGGATATCAACTGCAAAAAGAAAGCAGGAAAAAACACAAATACATGGAGAATAAACACCATACTTTTAAAGAACGACTGGGTCAAAGAAGAAATTAGAGGAGAGATCAAAAGATACATAGAAACAAATGACAATGAAAATACATCCTACCAAAAATTTTGGGATGCAGCGAAAGCAGTTTTGAGAGGGAAATTTATATCGTTACAGGCCTATCTCAAGAAACAAGAAAAATCCCAAATAAATAACCTCATGCTACACCTTAAAGAACTAGAAAAAGAAGAACAAGTGAAACCCAAGGTCAGCAGAAGAAAGGAAATAACAAAAATCAGAGCAGAACTAAATGAAATAGAGAACAAAAAGACAATAGAAAAAATTAATGTGACAAAGAGCTGGTTCTTGGAAAAGATTAAAAAAATTGACAAATCCTTGGCTAGATCACTAAGATAAAAAGAGAAAAGACACTAACTAACAAAATCAGAAATGAAAAAGGGGAAGTTATCACGGACACCACAGAAATGCGAAGGATCATCCAAGAATACTATGAAGGACTATATGCCACCAAATTCAATAACCTAGAAGAAATGGACAGGTTCTTAGAAACATATAGCCTTCCTAGGCTGAACCATGAAGAACTGGAAAATCTAAACAGACCAATCACCAGTAACGAAATTGAATCAGTCATCCAAAACCTTCCCAAAAGCAAAAGTCCGAGACCAGATGGCTTCACTAGTGAATTCTACCAAACCTTCAAAGAGGATCTAATACCAATCCTGCTCAAACTCTTCCAAGAAATTGAAGAAGAGACAGTACTCCCTAACTCATTTTATGAGGCCAACATTACCCTGATACCAAAACCTGGTAAGGACAACGCAAAAAAAGAAAACTACAGACCAATATCTCTGATGAATACAGATGCAAAAATCCTAAACAAAATTCCAGCAAATCGAATACAACAATGCATTAAAAAGATTATTCATCACGACCAAGTGGGGTTCATCCTCAGGGCACAAGGATGGTTCAACATCCGCAAATCCATCAATGTGATACATCACATAAACAAAATAAAGGACAAAAATCCTAAGATTATATCAATTGATGCAGAAAAAGCATTTGACAAGATACAACATCCATTGATGATTAAAACAGTTAATAAAATAGGTATAGAAGGAAAATACCTTAGCATAATAAAGGCCATCTATGACAAGCCCTCAGCTAATCTCATAATTAATGGTGAAAAACTGAAGCCCTTTGCTCCACATTCAGGAACACAACAGGGCTATCCCCTATCACCTCTGCTTTTCAACATAGTGTTGGAAGTCCTTGCCAGAGCAATCAGGCAAGAGAAAGCAATAAAAGGCATCCACATTGGGAATGAAGAAGTTAAATTATCACTCTTTGCAGATGATATGATGCTATATATAGAAAACCCTAAAGACTCCACCAAAAAGCTATTAGAAACAATCAACGAATACAGTAAAGTTGCCGGCTACAACATCAACGTACAAAAGTCCATTGCATTCCTATATACTAACAATGAAATCTCAAAAAAAGAAATACAAAAAACAATTTCTTTTGCAATTGCAGCAAAAAGAATAAAATATCTAGGAATAAACTTAACCATGGATGTGAAGGACCTATATGCTGAAAACTATAAGACATTTTTGAAAGAAATTGAAGAAGACACAAAGAAATGGAAAGGCATTCCGTGCTCATGGATTGGAAGAATCAACATAGTTAAAATGGCCATATTACCCAAAGCAATATACAGATTTAATGCAATTCCCATCAAACTCCCAATGGCATTTTTTAAAGAAATAAAACACAAAATCATCAGATTTGTTTGGAACCACAAAGACCCCGAATAGCCAAAGCAATCTTAAGAAAAAAGAACAATACTGGAGGTATGACACTCCCTGACTTTAGCTTGTACTACAGGGCTACAATAATCAAAACAGCATGGTATTGGCAGAAAAACAGACACATAGACCAATGGAATAGAATTGAGAACCCAGAAATAAAACCACATAAATATGGACAGATAATTTTTGACAAAGAATCTAAAAACATACAATGGAGAAAAGACAGCCTCTTCAATAAATGGTGCTGGGAGAATTGGATGGCCACGTGCAAAAGAATGAAACTGAACTGCTATCTGTCACCATGTACCAAAATTAATTAAAAATGGATCAAAGACTTAAGCATAAGACCTGACACAATAAACTGCATAGAAGAAAACATAGGTACCAAACTTATGGACCTTGGGTTCACAGAGTGTTTTATGAATTTGACTCCAAAGGCAATGGAAGTAAAAGCTAAAGTAAACGAATGGGACTATATGAAACTTAAAAGCTTCTGCACAGCAAAAGAAACCATCGACAAAATAAAGAGGCAACCAACTGAATGGGAGAAGATTTTTGCAAACTGTGCCTCCGATAAGTGGCTAATATCGAAAATATACAAGGAACACATGAAACTCAACAACAAAAAAACAAACAACCAAATTGAAAAATGGGCAGAGGACCTGAAGAGGCATTTCTCCAAAGAGGACATACAAATGGCAAATAGACATATGCAAAAATGCTCAACATCACTAATCATCAGAGAAATGCAAATAAAAACCACAATGAGATATCACCTCACCCCAGTCAGAATGTCTATCATCAACAAGACAAATAGTAACAAGTGTTGGAGAGGCTGTGGAGAAAAAGGAACCCTCATACACTGTTGGTGGGAATGCAGACTGGTGCAGCCGCTATGGAAGGCAGTGTGGAGGTTCCTCAAAAAGTTACGAATAGAATTACCGTATGACCCAGCAATCCCTCTCCTGGGTATCTACCCAAAAAATCTGGAAACATCTACACATAAAGACACATGTGCTCCAATGTTCATTGCTGCTTTTTTTACGGTGGCCAAGACATGGAAACAACCAAAATGTCCTTCGATAGATGAATGGATAAAGAAGTTGTGGTATATATACACAATGGAATACTGTTCGGCGGTAAGAAAAGATGATATAGGAACATTTGTGACAACATGCATGGATCTTGAGAGTATAATGCTAAGCGAAATAAGTCAGACAGAAAAAGCAGAGAACCATATGATTTCACCGATATGTGGTATATAAACCAAAACCAACAAAAGAACAAGACAAACAAATGAGAAACAAAAACTCATAGACACAGACAATAGTTTAGTGGTTACCAGAGGGTAAGGGGGTGGGGGGTGGGAGATGAGGGTAAGGGGGATCAAATATATGGTGATGGAAGGAGAACTGACTCTGGGTGGTGAACACACAATGGGATTTATAGATGATGTCATACAGAATTGTACACCTGAAATCTATGTAATTTGACTAACAATTGTCACCCCAATAAATTAAAAAAAAAGATAAACAAAAGGGCATATTTCATATTAAAGTGAAAATGAGGGGTTTAAAAAACAGATTCAAAACTTGCTGCACTCACTGATGTTACCAATCTGATCCTAGAAGGCATTTGATTGAAAACCCTTGATTTAACCTTTCTGCACTGAACTACTCTCATCTAAATAAAGGGATTAAGCTAGTTGAACCTTAAGGTCTATGGTTGCTCCAAAGTTTTCTGACTCAATGACTCTGTTGGTGGAAATTTCAGGCCAGGAGGAAAACCTGTTTACAAGGTTTCTTTAAGGGGAGAAAGATGACTGATTGGAGAAAAACTTTATAATTCACTTGAATGATGCTAATGTAGGGCAAGTTTGAAATTGTGCTAGACAACAATGATTCACCTTAACTGTGCTTTTAATACAACCCTGATATCACTCTTGTTTGGCTAAGCAAAAGGCAACTTCCCCTTTTCTGACAGCTGAGCTTAGTGCTAAGAAAAGATCAACTGGAATCAGCCTCTTCCCCCGTGACTCAGCTTCTAAGTGCTGAATCACTTGGAAGAGGCTGAGGGTGCTGAAAATATCCCGTTTCCCAGGCTATGAAATATGAAAGGATCTTATTAATTTGATACTCATCTAGGAGCAGATCCCAACATGAGCTGTCCTTCCAAAGAGATTTTGTTAAAGTGCCTGTTGGATCTCTTTCTGCATGCTCCTTTACAAAACAAACTCACAATCACACTACAGAGGGTGCCAAAAAAAATATGTATACTTATTTTAAGAAAGGAAAAAACTGTATTGAAATTGTAATACAATGAATAACGCTAGCGTTCATTTGATTAATGCCATCTTTTGAGTGAATGTCATGCTACACATTGCTACGTAATTCAATTCAACTTCGAAAAGTAATACTCAGATAACATCTCTTAAAATGTATACATTTTTTGGCTCCCCTGGTATTTTGTTTTTCTGCTCAGATTTGGCTTTCACCTCTCCAAACAGTCCATATTCACCTGATATTTAGACATACAAGTCTTTTAGTGTCTATAATTAGTTGGTGACAAAGTATCAAACTATAGACATTACTCAAGGACTAATTCTTGTTTCTCTTTTCACTCAGCGTACTTTCCATAACTTGTTTTATCCCAAGGGTTCATTTACCATCTATACTCAGGTAGTTTCTAAATGTATCTCTCCTGTTACATATGTTAAAATGTGCCTCCACTTTAATCACCTCCGGGCCCCTCAAACTCAATATGCCTCAGAGCAGAATTCATCATCTTCCCATTCAAGTTCCTGTTCTTGACTTCTCTATTTTCGTTAATGGCACCATTATTGACCAGGATGTCATCCAAGACTCTTCATTTTCCCTTCCTCTTTACACCCAGTTACCATACTCTGGCAATTTTCCTTTTAACCATTTCTTATATCTGTCACCTCACCTTAGCTCCCATTCTTTTTTCTTTGCTTCAACCCTTATAATCTCTGACCTATATTATTGCAGTGGACCCTTGGACTTCCCCAGGTCACATAACCCCAAGAAGAAGCTATAACTCGAGGCCAGGATATCTGTCACAAAACTCCCCTTCTCTTACTCTGTCCCTAATTATCTGCTGTGATTCCAGATCTCTAATGGGTTCTAGATGGTTTTGTTATTCGCCAGGGAGTGTTTTGCATACAGTCTGGGAACAAGTCTTCCTGGCTATTCCACAAGAGTTGCCATATTCCTATTCTCCTACTTTGGTTTGCTGTAGTTCAAGTCCTACCTCTGTCTTTATTAGCTGTGTGGTTTTAAGAAAGTTACTTAACCTCTTTAAGTCTCAATTTACATATCTATAAAATGGGTATAATAATAGTGCCCATATTGTGGAACTGTGGTCAGGAATAAATGAATTATAAGTATTATTAATTTGCCTTTTCTAGTGCCTTCCAGGGGGAAATCTGCATTGTTTATTGGGTTGCTGAGACCTTTGCCAGCTATTCAGGGTAAGGAGTGGTGGAAATGAAAATAGTAGCACTATTTGTGAGCACAGATGAGGTAGGGAAAGGAAGGAGGAGAAAGAGAATAAGACAAAGCAGCATGGGGATGATAGGAGTGGGGAAGAAAAAAAGACAGATTTTGGAAAGAGCAGTGTGTGGATTAGATTTTAATTAGTCTTCCTATATGTTTCATGATAAAATTCCCCCTCACCATCATCTCAAGAGATCCTCAGTGCTTTTAAAGGCTTTTGGTAATTAGATTTTTGTTTATTTTGGATATGCTGAGACAAAGATTGGCCTCAAGGCAACCCAATTTTATTTGGGTTACACTTAAAACAATCAGGTTACTCAGGGCTACAGGGCAAATGACCAGTTTCTCTCCAGGGGAGCCAAATTATGATAGAGGAGGTGAATATAAGTCATACAATTTTCTCATTCATCAAATGCAGAAGTTATCTTTATCTTTAATTTAAGAATTCAGGACTAGAGCCAGACTACCTGTGTCCAGATCCTTACTCTTCCACTTAGTAGCTGTGAAAACTTGAACAAAATATTTAAAGTCTCTGGGACTCAATGCTTTCATCTGTAAAATGGAAAAGTAATAGTTTATCCCACAAAGAGTTGTTGTGAGAATTAAATAAGTTAAAACTTTTAAAGAGCGTAGAACAGTTCTTGGTACATAGTAAGCATGTCACAAAAGTAAGCTATTACAGTATTTTTAGCTATCTTGCAAAACAGAAATCTCAGTTCAGAGCATATAAAAGGCATTAAAGTTTACATATATAATATTTTTATATATTTGTTAATATATATGTATACATATTTGTATGTCATACATATATGTATACATATCTATCTATCTATCTATCTATTGAGAGAAAGAGATGGGTGATACTTTAGTAATTAAACCCAAGAGATATTTCCAACATTTATTTATTCATTCTTTCAACAGATATTTGTAGCACCCTTACAATGATGTTGCTGGCTAAAAATGGCAAGACTCTAAATACACGCATAGCAAGTGTTGCAGTTGTTGAGGCCAGCACCATCTCAGACCTTAGGAAACACTTGGCTGATGTCAATAGAAAAACGAAGAAAGATCTGTGGAAAGGGTGAAGTGAGATGATTTGCCCAGAGCCGTATGTTTCACTAGCACAATTTTTAATACAGCTGGTCAATCCTTTATTCTTTCTGCTTCTCCACCTATGCAATGGAAATAATCACAGCAGCTGCATAAAGGGATTGCAAGGATTCGTGAGTTAAATATGAACTCTTGCTGGCTCAAGGATCATCCTCTATAGTCCATGAAACAACCTTGATTTTAAGGCGGAAGGATAATGACAGAGGACACATGTTCTATGTGCTTTGCATAGGTGCTATAGTCACGTCCTGTTTTCTATTAGCACTCTCTCAGGAGTGCCCTTGGAACTCTCCTGGCTGATTCTGTAGTTGAGATGGGCTCTGTTAGGGGATGGGAAGCTACAGTTAAATCTTCAAAATGAGGACAGAAAAACAGGGCTGTGAGTTCTGCAAACTATTGATGTGCTGAGGACCAGCCACTTTGTTAATGTACATGTGAAGAAACCCAATCAGAAAGTCCTCTGGCACACCAACCCTTTGTTTATCAGTGTCCTGTCTTTTGGTGTGTTTGTGAAAATATACAAGGTCTGACAATTCAGTTCACAAACTCATCCTAGAAAAAGCTCCACATACCTCATTGCTGAATATCACTATGGTCACCTTCAAAATACTCCCCTTGGGAAGCTATGCACCGACGCCAGTGCCTAGTCCACCCTTCAAAGCAATTTTGGAACTGTTTTTCTGGAATGGCCATCAGAGCTGTCATCGTATTACCCTTGATGTCCTGAATGTCATCAAAATGCCTTCCTTTCAATATTTCCTTTATCTTTGGATAAAGAAAGAAGTCATTGGGGGCCAGATCAGGTGAATAGGGAGGGTGTTCCAATACAGTTATTTGTTTACCGGCTCAAAACTCCCTCACAGACAGTGCCATGTGAGTAGGTGCATTGTCGTGATGCAAGAGCCATGAATTGTTGGTGAAAAGTTCAGGTCATCTAACTTTTTCATGCAGCCTTTTCAGCACTTCCACATAGTAAACTTGGTTAACTGTTTGTCTAGTTGGTACAAATTCACAATGAATAACCCCTTTGATATCCAAAAAGGTTTGCAACAAGTTCGTGAACTTAATTGTCAAACCTCTTATTTGGCCTTCATCCTCTGCTCACAGCTCCTAAAACACTTGCAATTTCCTGTGATAGATGTGATGAGAGCCATGTGTACTCAGAATTCTTGCTTCTGCACAGTAAGATCTATGTCAACTCCTAGCCCTGTTTCATTGGGAATCAGGTCCAACTCTATGATAGCAAAGGTAGGGAGTGAAAAATAACAACTATCTTTATGAAATCTTGACCATGACATCCTCCTGAAAAGATTGCATCCAGGAGATCACAACCAATACTACTTTTGCAATTTCATATCTGTCATGGGTGTGTTATATGGGAAAGTATGGCAGGGGCAGTGTTTGTTTTTAAGTGGAATTGATAGCGAAACAAACTCATTGTCTCTCCCCCCTTTCAACCAACCCTCCCATTGCCACTTGTCTTCCTAAAATAAAAATCTCGTCGGTGTTATTGCTTTGCATATGAACCTTCGATGGCTTCCTTTTGCTTTTGGAGTTAGAATTTCTTCATATGGCTCAGCGCAGCCTGCCCTTTCAATGTCATTTCCTGGCATTTTCCCTCACATACTCCATAATCCAACTAGCCAGGATGAGTTGGGATTAAATCAGGCAGTCTGCATGGTGGTTCAGACCATAGGTTTTGGATCCAGACTCTTGGCTTGCATCCAGGATCTCACTAGTTGTGCAGCCTTAGATAAGTTACTTACCTCTCTGTGCTTCAGTTTCTCCATCTATAAAATGGGGGAAATAATAGTATCAAAAGGCCACTGTGGAGAGTAAATGAGTTAATACAAATATTAGGTTGGTGCAAAAGTAATTGCGGTTTTGGCAATTCATTTCACCTTTTAAACTGCAAGTACTTTTGCACCAGCCTAATAAAATGTTCAGAGTAGTGCCTGAAACATAGCAAATAGCATAAAAGATTAGGTAACATTATTATTATTTACAATGATCTGAATGTGACATTCTCTTTGACACTTCTGTGCCTTTGTACGTGCAGTTTCCAGAGTGTACAATGCCCTCTCCCTTTTCTATGTTTAAAGGTTACCTCACTTTTAACACCTCTCTCAAGTGTCATAACTTCTTTGCCTCTCTTTGCACATTCAACTGCCTCTGGCATTCATCACAACAGATTATTGCAGCTTTAAAAAACAAGTCCATGGGTTTGAAAATTAATCTGGGGAACGTAATTTAGTGGTTACCAGAGGGTAAGGGGGTTAGGGGGTGGGAGATGAGGGTAAGGGGGATCAAATATATGGTGATGGAAGGAGAACTGACTCTGGGTGGTGAACACATAATGTAATTTATGGATGATGTGATACAGAATTGCACACCTGAAATTTATGTAATTTTACTAACAATTGTCACCCCAATAAATTTAAAAAATAAAATTAAAAAAAAAAAAGTCTTTTTTCCCCTATAAGATTGTGACCTCCTTGAGGGCAATGGTTATGTTCATTTTTGTATCTCCAGGTCCCAGAAATTTTAGTGTTAAACAGGCCTCAAAGATTATTAATGGATCCACGAAAAAATTATGTAAAAATGTTCATAACAGCATTATTCATAATAGCCAAAAAGTGAAAACAGCTCAAATGTCCATTAACTGATGAATGGATAAACAAAGGTAATATATCCATGCAATATAATATTACTCACCCATCCGTAAAAAATAATGAAAGGGTGACACATGCTACAGCATGGATGAATCTTGAAGACATTATGTTAAGTGAAAGAAGTCAGACACAAAAGACCCCACGTATTATATGACTCCATTCACATATTATATGAAATGTCAAGAACAGGCAAACATAAAGAGACAGAAAGTAGATTAGTGGTTACTTAGAGCTAGGGAAGGGGATAGAGGAAATGGAGGATATAGCTAAAGGGCATGGAGTTTCTTTTTGGGGTGAGGAAAATGTTCTAAAATTGACAGCGCAACTCTAAATATATGAAAAACCACTAGGTTGTGCACTTTAAATGGGTGAATTGTATAGTATGTGAATTATATCTCAGTAAAGCTGTTACTGAAAAACAGAAAAAAAGTATTGATCGAATGAATGGGGAGCCGTTTTGCATAAGTGTTGAATGTGAACACATCCAAGAGCCAAATCTCAAGTAGCTGCCTCCCTGAGCAGGGACTAGTGTAAAAGCTCCTGCTGTGGGTGCAGAGTCCCAGAGAGCATTTTCCAGGCTGTCTGCCTCACATGGAAAGGTGCTGGCTCGGGTAGTAGATGGCCATCAGCTGTGGCTGGTTGGCCATCAGCTGTTACCTGTTAGTCATTAGCCACTGATATAACTGCTGTGGCTACGTGGGGGTTGGTTGGTTGCTTGGCAGAGAGAAGTGGACGGCAGGTTGCGGCTCGTGTGGCTTCTGCTTCCTGTGTCTCCAACCCAGCCGCCAGCGAGAATATAGTGGTATTTCCCCTCTATCTGTGGCTCCATTGGTGTTCCTTTTTGGCCTCACTATATCCTGCGTTCTGGTGTGGGGAGCGGGAGCAGAGTCTCTGCATGACACCTGCCTTCCAGCCTTTCTGCTGCCATGTCCCCCTTCTCAAACACTGGACTCCCTGTTTGCTACCCCTGGCTCCTCACTGCCTTCCAGTCTCCCCTCTTCTTTTCTGCTTAGATTTTTGTTTCCTCTTTCATATGCAAATAACCGCGTGGGACAGTTTACAGGAGCCCATGAAGGAAATGGGGCCTTCTTCGGTTAACTGGAACATAAGAGCCCAAAGGATCCTGGGAACATCTTTTTGGGGGAACACCGTTTTACAGTGGAGGCTCAGAGGGGTCAAGGACGTTGTTTAACCCGACACACTGAGTTGGTACGGGAACTGAAATTAGAATTCAGGTCTTCCGTTCACCTGTTCAGTATAATTCCCACAGCACTGCCTGCCTACCTCACCTGCTACATACCTACCTCCAGGCTGGAATGATCTCAAAACTGAAATAGGTGGAACTAATAAGGATCCCAAACCACATACTGAATGGCTCACTACATATCAGGCACTTTCTGTTTATTCTCTTCCAAGAATATTCCAGATAAAGCTAACATCCCATCACATTGAATTCCAAGAGATTTTATATTTTATTTTTTTGCACGTTAGTTTTATTAGTATGGAACACATGATATAGTAGAGAGATCACAGAATTGAGAGTCTGGAGATCTAGAGGCCAGTTCTCATTCTGTCAGTAACTAGCTGTACGACTTGAGCAGGATATTTAACAGCTCTGAACCTTTACTTCCCTCACTGTAAAATTAGGGGTTGGATTAGATTACTTCTTTACTCCCTCCCACCTCTCTCTATGGTTCTGTAATTTGATAACTGTAGGTTGGGATACAGACTATCAGCTAAGATGTGGAGCTCTTTTCAATGTGGAGATTTTCTTCCAGAGATACTTGTGGTAATTGAATCTGACCAGTATGAAGAATTCTTCAACAACATATGAACACAGAAATAATTAAAGAAGTAATTTTTGTGCAATCTGAGTATCACGTGATTTCGGGACATGACTGCTATGATAATAAGGGAATTAGAACCAAGATATCCTGAAATGAAGGCAAGAGATGCCAGACACTTTCATTTCTGATTTGAACTCCCACAACAACTTTATAAGAAAAGAAGTATTCATCCACTATACACATGTGAAAAATGAGAAGTAGAGAGCGAGCCAAACTTTCCCAGGGTCACAGTGACTTATGGATGCCACAGTGATGTGGCCCCAGGTCTGCCTAACTCCCTAACTTATGTCCCCCCTGCCCGCCCGATCTTTTGGCTTCCCAGAACAGCAACTTTCTAAATCATGGGTCAGGGATGGAAAAGTCCTCTATTTTGAAGTGTAGATCCTTGTCACTGTCATTACTTCTAATGCTTCAGTCCTTCCTATAAGATACTTAATCGATTAGGTATGTTCCTTGTTCGCAGCTAATTTCTAATTTGAGATAACCTCTCTGTGGCATTGATTGACCTAGTTTGGCTAGGCAGAGTTTGTGGTTTAAAGGGGAGTCAAAAGAAACCTATCGGATGTAATCATGAGTGAGCATCTGGAATCCTTCCTGCTACTTAAGGCTTTTGGACTTTCTGCAGTTGTAGACCTAATATGGGAACTGCCGGTGGGAGACCGATCATCTTAATAAGAAGGGACCGTTTCCTGGAGAATTTTTTAAAATTTGAAAATTCTTTCTGAAAGTGCCAAAAATCACAACAAACACAATTTGAAGAGTTCCTGTCACTTTGTAGCTTAATCCAGGATCCACAGAGGGGCTTTAGGTGACTTGTGAGGCTCTTAAAATAATACACACTATTTTGTGGATATGGGTTTGCTTTCGGGGGAGAGAATCGGTGATTTTCATCAGACTCATGAAGAACTCCATCAACCAAGAAAGGCTAAAACCCCTGGCCGGTTTCATGAAACCCCTGACCCCTATCTCTTAGGGCCATTCCTCTTGCAGACTTTGTGACGTCTTTTCCCTCTGGGAAGGTAAATCTGAGCCTGCATCAGCCACAGCCCTCACAGAGGCAGCCTAGTGGAGAAAGAGGTGTGAAGTAAGCAGATGAGATCTCCAATCTCCACTGCACTACTTTCTTGTGTGTCTGTATGTAAGTAGCTTCACTTGGGCCGATGGTCAGCAGATGAACGTGGGGACAGCATTCCTGCCTTTTAAAACATTGAAATACTGAGGCTCTGGCTGTAAACAGCCACTTTCCCATCCTCTTGGGCTGCCCCTAACTCTTCCCAAGACTCCCTCCTCATCTAGAAACTAAGAGGTTTTTGGAACTGAAATCTAATTCTTAAGTGTGATTCAAAAGGACCCACTGATGGACTAGACAAAACGTCTTTGTAAGATCTAACCTAACATGTATTTTCTCATTGACACATAGATTTAAAATATGCACTTTATAGCACACGCTGTTGGTGGCTAGCCTATATCCCTTTAGCACTTCCTGTCCTGTATGTGCCAGTGTCATCCTACTGCATGTACCAGAGGCTCCCCACCCGAAGGTTTTCTTGCAGGCCCTGCTGGTGAGGCAGACTGGAAGTGATGGAGTGTTAACCCCTTCAGGAGCTTGTCACCTCTCTGGTAGGACAATCATCCATATGAGGTCCTTAATAGCTAAGCCCCACTTTCCCACTGTGGTTGTTAATGAGCCCTGTATTGGTTCTTTTCTCCTACCAATCCCATTCTCCCAACTCCCAACCAGTGCTTCCTGGGGTCACTTCCCAAATAAACTCCATGCACCCAAATCCTTGTGTCCGGGTCGGCTTTTGGGAGAACCCAGCCAAAGACACACTTAAAAATAAATATTTACGTGTATGTTAATGAATACATAATATTTTATCAATGTTAAGGGAAGAAAAATTTTAATATACAATCTCCTCCCTAACATCAATAAAAAGGCAAATTGAGAAATGTGAGATTTAATATTCCACAGTGGGCTGTCAGCAGTTTCAAAGCCCAAAGATGCCTGATAAAACATGTAATTTATTCAACCTCATTTCCTATGATCCTCCAATGTTTGCTCAACTGTATTAATACTGTGGGACTCCTCTGCCTTAGTTGGAAACCCTCTCCTTAAATTCTTTTTTAAATTAACTAACAAAAATTTCTAACGAAAACCTCTGCCTCTGAAATGTATATCATCCTATATTGTTCTACGCTCTGGAAGGAACATGTGGAAGGAATAGTCCCATATTTCTCACAACACGAGATAGATTTTCCTTACCACTTTTCTCATCACCCTGTCTGCCTTTTATGAACTCTTCCCAGCCTTTCCTTAGCATTTATCTACTTGCCAGGAGAGATATATAAGTGAACATTTTTCATCCATGACTTAAGTTCTGCATTACCCATGGTTGCAAGATACTTTTCAAAATTTGGCCACAGGTACCCATACCAGCTCACTCCTGGGAAATCCATCTCTAGTTTTTTATGGTTGGTGGGGCTGCTATGATTACATTAGAGTTAGCACCATGCATGTGCTTTTCTGAAGGCGTGGATAAGAGGTTTTATCCACTGGTTTTAAAAAAGAGCAACAAGAAAGGGAGATGTTGATTTGATGAGGTTCTGGACTCTATTTCTCATTTTGTTTGTTTGTTTTTGTTTTACACTGGAGATATCCAGGAATAGTTAACACATGGGCCCTGCATTGCCCCAACACAATTCAAACAGAAGTCTTCTTTATAAGATCAACAATAGCAAGAATTCCTGCAGTTCTTCTTTGAGGTATATGCTAATGTGTTTAGTGGAGGGAGTGTGGGAAGAGAAAAGGGTTGTATGCCAACAAACAAGAGCCACAGTAAAGCTGTGTTCTTATCCATCCCTGCCATATTTCTTATGGCCTAGCTCAGACAGCTATTACCACAATGCTGCATAACAAACAACCCTAAAATTTGATGGCTTAAAACAATAATGTATTTCTTGCTTAAGTGTCTTTCCATTGGCTAGAGGTTAGCTGATCCAGGTTGGGTTCAGCTGGGTTTGGTTCCAAGCTGCAGGTTGGATCCAGGTCTGCTCCTCTTGTCTCTCAACCTCCTTGGAGCTGCAGAATATACATGGTATGTTCTTTTTATGACAATGAGAAGTATAAGAGGGAAGGCTTATTTCAAGCTTCTGCTCATGTCACATCTGTTTATCTCATTGACCCATGTCAGTTACATAGTGAAGCCCAAGGTCGAGGGTCAGGGAAGTACTCCACCCACAGTGAGGCCATGGCAAGGTTGTATATGTTGGTGTATAATAACAGAGTAGTGAAACATTGGGATCAATGATTTGGTCTACCAAATATCCTCATCTGGGCACCCCAGTACTTTAGACAGGCCATCAAATGGAACTACTACAGTGCCTTAGCTTTCTTTGTTCATATTTCTGAATCATCTACTAGACTGAGAGGCCAGGGCTGGGCTTTTTCATCTTTGAATCCTCAAGACCTAGCAAAGTACTTAGTACATAGGACCAAAGCAATCCAATGTGAGCACATGGATGCTCAATAAATGGGGTCTTTGGAATAGAGTAGAATTGAATTGAAATGACTTGAGGAAAGCCTTCCAAAATGTACCTTTAATCCACCCATTAGACATTTTTCTCTTAATACAGTATGCCCAAAGTACCTACAAGTTTCATTTGAATCTTCTTACATTCACAGTAAAATACAATTTTAAATTATCACCTAATCTTTCTTTTAAACATGAGATATTTGAATGGCAACATAAAAAAGTAATTGTGAATGTTGGCTTTCCCAGTTTAATCTCATTGTTCAATTTGGCCCCCCAATTCTCTTTTTATTCCTCTTTGGTAAGGACTATCATTCGTCACTCCTTAATAGTCAAAATTCTATAGTTTGTGTTTTTTTGTTAAATTCTTTCATTGTTCAAATTTTTTTCTAAACTGTGTGCTGTTATCTATCCCAGAATGCTTTGGTACCTAGTACAATAATTACATATAATTCATCCACTTCCATCTATATTGGTTTGCATAATCCACATACCCTTAAAACAACTATATTTAATTAGAGCTATGTGGCAGGCACTGCACTCCATCATATGTGTTATCTCATTGTGTGATGATGAGGCTGAGTATGTGGTATATTAGTTACCTCCCCCAGCCAGGCTGTCTGGTTTCAAGCCCACACACTTAACCACGAGGCTATATTGCCTCTAGAACTTTGATCCACAGAATGTTGACAAGAGCATGGACCTTTGGCAGGAGACCTTCTCCCTTTCTGGCACTCTTTGTGACCATAGGAAAAGCATTAGACCTTTGTAAGCCTTGGTCTCTTCTTTTGTATGTGGGAGCTCATAATTACCTTACTTACCATGCAAGGGGGGTGTATGTGGAAATACTTTAGAAATGTAGCACCCTGCTCAAATTCTAAGGGATCTCTATGTATTCACGTCTAGTGTCCTCTAAACTCCTACACTGACCATTCTTCCATCAGAAGTGATTTTATTTCTTTGTTTCCTCTCCAGATTTGCTGACAAGGTATATTTGATCTTCTGTCCTGAGAAATTTCATTTCCCTTGAGCCTGCCTTTTTGTTTGTTGAACAAACTGCACATCACTAGCAAAGTCATATTTTCAGGCTTTCTCGATATTTCCTGATTAATTTCCTCCTTGTCCTTGTGGCGTCACTGTTTTCCCAGGCTGTCCCCTCAGAAGAGCTGCAGATTGTGTCTGTTGTGTCTGCACTTGCCAAAGGCCAAAGGGAATTTGAGAGCTTCAGGTTTTTTAAGTTGATATTTTGTCTAATTGGCCCTAAATATTTGATTATTTTGAAGATAGCAGTCTCATGTTAAAAAAAAATTCTTTGACCTCAGTATTCAACCTTTTTGTTTGGGGCTTTTATCCCTCTCTTTATCCTCAATTTCTGGGAATATAATGGTGAGACCAAACAACACAGTCCCTGCCCCCTATATTTTACAGTTTTGCAATGTGTGTGTGTGTGTGTGTGTGTGTGTTTATGATTGAACTGGTACTAAGTGGTTCCATTTAACTCATGTTCGCCTAATAAGAAAACCACAAAGGCAGACCTTATATGTTAATGAAGCATTTGTGCCGAATGCTCATTGCTTGAGCCAAGGTTTCCTAGTAATTTGAAAATAATTTGCAAAGCCCTGGGAAAACTGAGCCATTGTTTGACCTGTGGTTGTGTAGGCATAATGTCTCCTCTCATACTCCTTGGGCTCGGTGCAGTTTAGTTTCAGCAAAACAGTGTTACCCATTATTTTAAATCAATGTTGTTAGTCAGAATTGTAGTGGTGTTACAGTTCCAGTTACATTAATTTGTAAATGTTTAAGGGTTTCAAAGATGTAGACAAGCTAGAATATAAGTAATATGTGGTCTTATGTTTGCATGTAATGAGCAATATTTTAATTAAATACTTTTGTTCAAGAGTGAACATCCAAAAGAAATTTTTTTCATCAAAAAGGTCTGTACATTACTCACATTTAAAAAAGACAAAAGCTTCAGATTTTTTTCTAAACCGTCATTAGTAGCAGATAACAGTGAAGATATATTCCTTCCCCACCTCTATCTTTTATTACATATTATATATAATATAGTTACCTATTACTATAAATAATGTGTATGTACATGCATATCACTGTATATACAATATGCATGCATACCCCCATGTTACAGTACAGAGTTACATACCCTAAAATATGTGTATGGTACTCTGGGGGATAACTTAAGAGATTTTTCATGGGAAATTGACTATAGCTTACATACTGGATTTAGAACCCCCATATATGATGTGGCTCAACTCCTTTAGCATTTGTTTTAATATAAATTATTGCTAGTCAGAATGTAAAATGGTAGAACCACTTTGGAAAAGTTTTGCAGCTTCTTATAAAATTAAGCATAGACTTATCACAAGACCTGGCAATCCTGTTCCTACATATTTACCCAAAGGAAATGGAAACATGTCCACACAAAGACTTGTATACAAATATTCATAGTGGCTTTATACATAATAGCTAAGACTTGAAACAGCCTAAATGTTCATCAATAGGAGAATGATTTTAAAAATGCTGCTATGTTCATACAATAGAATACTATCCAGCAATAAAAAGGAATGAACTGATGCACAAAACAACATGGACGAATCTCAAAGCCATTTTGCTGAGTAAAAGAAGCCAAACCTAAAAACACACATACTGTTCATATGATTCCATTTATATGAATCTCTAAAAGAGACAAATCTGACTTGTCATGACAGAAAGCAGATCAGTGGTTTCCTGAGGCTAGAGAGAGTATTAACTGTGAAAGGGCACAAGAAAAATTTGGGAGATGATGAAAATATTCTATATCTTGATTGTGGTGGTGGTTATATGGGTATACACATTTGCTAAAACTCATGAACTGTACACTTAAAGTTTTGTTTTATGCTACTTATATCTCACAATGTTGACTGTAAGAATGTAAAACAGTTTCCAAATTAAAAATAAACAATATTTAAAGTGTTCATCATCGAGCTAGATTTCTTTGAAAGATATGCTATGATTATCGCCATGGTTCATGCACTGCTGACATTTCAGTCTTCCCTTGTTTCAGAAGCACAGACGCAGTGCTTACGTGTCTTTTCTCAAGTGACAAAACCAGAGGCAAAGGTCAGTCTAGGACCCCTGTCACTTTGCCTTCAGCCTGGTTCCTGGATTTCTCATCGCCATCTTTGTAAATGGTTTCCATGCTTTCTCAACTAATAGCAAAATAGACCTTCAACTGGCTATCCTTGGGACTGAATTGAAATGTCCCCCATTTCAATTCAGAGCTGTCACACAAAGGGTGGTTGTATATGTATATATGGTTATACCTAGTTTTTCATTAGACTGATAATTAATCTTAATTAATTTTCTAGAATTGCCATTCTATGCCTGCCTTATTTTGCAGGAGTCCCTGGACCCAAGGTAACTTACTCCAACGTTCCTTGTTGCTGGGTTTGTCTGTGAGCCCAGCTGTAATGGAAGCTGTTCTGACTTTCATGTCCCTTGGTATGGGAAGGTAAACTGCTCAGAGCGTCGTATGCCATCTTTTTCCTTGCTTGCTGTCTTCTTCAGCAGGGAGGACTGCTGACAGCTGAGCAGGCTGCCTCATTAGAATTCACTGGGTGAGCTGATTCTCCGTTTAACTGATGAGGGAATTCTTGCACCAGGGGGTGGGGGACAGGTTCATTCTGTCAGAAAGCTGCTTTCTTCCTGCTTTGCTGTCGGTGGGAAGGGATGGCTGGTAGACAATCTAAAATAGCCTGTACAGGAGATACAGGAAACACCAAACGACTCTTCCACCAAGAAACAGTGAAAATCATTTCCCAAGATCTGCTTATTTCAGCATGTCACATGCGTCATACCTTCCTTTTGAAAAAAGGCAACTATACTTTATTCCCCTCAGAGAATAGAAAGTCTATGCCAGGTTGGCATTCCTTTATTCCTAAAAGCTCCTTATGCACAGGAATCTTGGTCCTTCACTAAAGGGGGTGGAGAAAGGAGAGAATGTCCCGTTAGGTCACTGAAACTTTAGCATTCTGCCTGTGATCACACCGTGGAAAACATCTTTCCACCATTGATTTGTCTGACATGTTGCAGAGCAAGACCTGAGTTTCTACTTTACCTTCAAGCATTAAACTTTATAACTACAGGAGGTCTTCAAGATCAAGTCAAATCCCTTTGTTTCATGAAGGCAGAAGCCAAGAGGTGACATGAAAAATCCCCTAGTTGCAGAACAGAAGACTCTTTGAGGTCCCTTCTGATCCAAGATCCTAAAGACCACGTTCTTTTTTTTAATGGAGTAAAATTGGTTGATAATATTATATGACTTTCAGGTGTACAACATTATATAATTCAATATCTGTATACTCTATTGCGTGTTTACCAGCAAAAGCCTAATTTCCATATGTTACCATGTATTTGACCCCCTTTACCCATTTCACCCTCTCCTCACCCCGCTTCCTCTCTGGTAACCACCAATCTGTTGTCTGAAGACCATATTCTTAATGAGGAAGGTTGGCCCTCTCCAACGTCAAACCATGATGATTCCAGGTTATAGACTCTAAAGCAATTGCTCCTCTTTGTTTTTAGCTAGGTTTGAGCCAAGTCAGTTTTTGATGATGGTATGGCAAACTGAAGAGCATGGGGACATGTGTACGGTGATTTGAGCTCTTGTCTCAGAATCTCTGAAGACCTTTGCCCTGTGCTTGCAGCTCTATTGGAACAAGATCGATTTTCCATGAGATAACAGGAGGTATCAAACGGTGTATTTTTTTTTTCAGAAGAGGGAGCTGAATAGCCTACGACAGCCCAAGTTAAGTATAGTGTAAGGCAAGGGTGTTGGAGAGGCTTGTGATATAAAGAGTACAGGAGATTTCCTCTCTCTCTTTAAAAAGCCTGTCTTCTTTTTTAACTTTCTCTTTCATTTTCCCTTTTATTTTCAAACTAATAAAAAACAAACCACATGTTGGTTGTAAAAAATTCAGACAATAAAGAAATGCATTTTCTACCAGTTATGTATTGCTATGTAACAAACCGCTCCAAAACTTAGTGGCTTAAAAAGAAAAAAAAAACATGTAGTTTGCTTTTGAATCTGCAATTTAGACAGAGACAACGTGACTTTTCACCTCAAGATGCCTAGGACCTCAGCTGGCAATGACTAGAAAGTGTAGGGGTTGGCTGGGCATTTCTCTTTCTTTCTCCATGTAGTCTCAAGTGACCACATGTGGTCACTTCATGTGTGCTTTTGGGCATGGTAACCTCAGGACAGTCAGACTCCTTACGTGGCAACTGACTTCCCCACAGCAAACATCCTTAAAGACCTGGCAGAAGCTACAAGACTTCTCATGACAGCCTTGGAAATCCCAGAATATCATTTCCCTTGCATGCTATCTGTCAACTGAGTCACCCAGGTGAGTGCAGATGCAATAAGTCGGGTATGGATGCCTCCTCTTGATGAGTGAAGTAGCAAAGAATTTTTGACCATCTTCAATCTACCACATGGTCATACTTACAAATGCTTAGTCACGTGCCATAGTGGTAACTTCTTACACTGTGGTGCACATTTGAACATGTATATTCTCTGAAAGTGTAGATTTCACTATTCCACATATAAGAATCTGTGCATTGGGATCGGGGTTAGATTTTGTTTTTGTTTTGTTGGGATGTGGTAAGGAATGGGAGGGGAGCATGCGCTATACATTCTGCAATTCTGCTGTGAGCTTTTGCTTCTTCCCATCCCAAAGCCCTACTTCAACAGTTCGGTTCTCTCGGGAGTTTTATCTATGGCTGAGCACCAAAAATTCCATGCTGAGTTTTCTTAGTAGTCTTCATGGTGCTCTGAGTAACTCAGAGAATTATAACCACATATATCATCTCATTTTCCTGCCCAGTTGCCCCATGAGGTCAGCATAGTGGAATTCCATTATACTTACTATTATCAACTGATAATATTGCTAGCCCCATTTTTTCAAATGAGTTCAGAGAAGTTAAGTAACTCATCAAGGTCACTTAACTAGTAACTGGCAAAGCCCAGCATCAAATTCTAGTTAGCCGGATGCCCAAATCCAAGTCATGAACCCCTTCTATTCATCTTAACTTTATAGAAGGAAAAACTAAAAATCAGAACGTCATCTGGCCTGTTTCATTTCCCAGAGTGGGTGCAACAGGCACAGAAATATGACCATCTGATTCTGATATCCTGAAGTGTTAACCTCTCATGAAGTGTGTTTTGGGTTGCCTATAGCAACAGTGTATTGCTGCTTCCACTTGTGAGAACTATTTCCAAGGCTTAGCATATTGAGTACTCTAAGAGCAGTGGGAACATTACTGAGGGGAGAAGGCTGGAAAATTCCAGTGCATTTTCTAACAATCTAAAAGATAAACTGAGAACAAATGAGTTCTCAATTTTGAGTGGAACATATATAGTTTAGAAAATAGTTAAATTAAGCATAGACACAAACACAATTTCAAGCCATCATGACAGGGTGGTTTTTTGTATTAATTGCTACTTCCCTCCCATTAGAGTTATGAGGAAGCTATGGATGCAAAATTGAGCTGATTCTGGAGCAGGTTCCCTTTTTCTTTTGTCAACTGTTTCTTCATTGTGCTTTGATTTGATTCAAAATTTACATGCCACCAGTTCCATCTAGATAGGAGCTGGACTAGTCAGGTCCCTACTGACAAGTCAAGCCATTGAGATCAGGGAGCTTTCCGGCCTTCTGTTAGCCACTGTGCAATGTTCAGACCAGAGACCTTCTGCTTTGTTCTGCGTGGACTTCCCCAGCTGTGTTTCTATTGCCCTAGCTCTTTCTATCCCCATGCACTCTTGCTTAAATCCATGCAGGGCTGAAGTGTAGTTCTCAGTACAGCCACAGTCTACAAAGTAATGAACTCAGCTGGCGCCTGCTGCAAAATGCTTTCTACAAAAATTTCTGCCGCCTCTGGTTGTCTATAAATGGCCTTGGCCCATGGATGTCTGCCATTGCTAAGATGGAATGAGTTTGGGTAGACATCTCAGGCTTCAGGAGAGAAAAGAAGAACTTTAGTTCAGAATGCTGCCTAGAAGACATTCCCCCATTATTCATTAATCTTTCTAGCTATAGCTTGCTCTTTTGTTACTGTATTCATTCAACAAGCATTTTTTTTTTTTGAGGTCTTCTTCTATGCCAGGCACTGGCTGAATAGATATTGGACATGCAAGTTCAAATAGAGAATGGTGCCTGGACCCATACTCTGGGAGCTAACAGGGCAGTGGTGAGGATTCCGTACTCCTGCTTTTAAGTGTTTCCTTGTTCCTTTCTGTTTTTTTCTCTCCTCTCTTCCTGCTGCCTATTTTTACAGAACTTACCTCATTTAGGTTTTGCTGTTAAATTATTAAATTCACTCTAAATTTTCATTACTTTTTGTACAAATTTTTATTGTTGTTATTCTCACAAGTTACTATTTATTTATTACTATTCAAATCAAGTTGCTCTTTATTTGTACTAGCCTTTAATTTCATTATGATATCTATTTTTTTATCTCTTTAATCATTTTCAGGATCTTTTTTAAATATTCTCCTTCAGATTTTTCTGTTATCTCCAGTGAGGCTGTATTCTTCTTCTTTGTTGCATCTGCCAGCTATCCCTTATGGTAGTTCATTTCCTTGTGTACCTCATCATTTTTTAAATTGTAAGTTTATCTTTATCTTTTGTTTCCCTCTGTGGGGGTCCCTGTAGCTTTTTGGTGATTTTACACTTACTTTTGCCAAGGCTCTAGGGTCTCCCAGGCCCTGGACCATTTTTTATGTTAATTTCTCACCTTGAGCTTTTCTATACCCACAGGTAGCTCTAACTCAGACTTCACATCTACAAGGAATAGAGGCTTAGGTTCTTGCTTTTTTCATATATATATATATGAAATATATATGTATATGTATATATGTGTACATATACATATATATAATATGTATATATATATACATGTGTATATATATACATGTGTGTATATATATATATATATATGTATATGTATATATTTAATTATAAATACTTAATCACATGCCCTAGTGGTAACTTCTAACACTTTGGTGCACATTTGAGCATGTATATTCTCTGAAAGTGTAAATATCACTATTCCACATATAAGAATCTGTGCATTGGGATCGGGGTTAGATTTTGTTTTTATTTTCTTGGGATGTGGTAAGGAATGGGAGGGGAGTATATGCTGTAAAATCTGCAATTCTGCCGTGGGCTTTTGCTTCTTCCCATCCTAAAGCCCTACTTCAACAGTTCAGTTCTCTTGGGAATGAATATACATATATATACACATATATATGTATATTTATATATTAGAAGTTACCACTAGGGCATGTGATTAAGCATTTGTAATTAAATATATGTATATATACCTGCTTATGGTCCAAACAGACAGCAAGTATCCTTATTGCTTTACTGAGCTGGTGGGCAGAGTAATTATGTACCCTTTTAATGGACAGGAAAGATTTTTGAGGCTCCAAGCTCTATACAGGTGCCTCAGTTTGAGCTCTCCCTTTGCATGGGCCTGCAGTCACAGCTGCTGTGTGTGGGCGGGTGTTCAAGCCCCCACTTCAGTCCCTGGAGCCTTTATCAGGGCTAAAGCTCCTGTGGGACTCCACGGCACCCGTGTCTACTTACTGCTCTGGCTTTCATTTCTCTCTTCTCATCTGGAATTTGGGGGTCTCTCTTTCTTTCCAACCAAGCTTTGTGCTTTTTTTAAAAAATTGGGGAGGGATAGTGCTATATTTTATCTAGATGGTCTATGTGTTGGAGCGGGAAAGTTTTCTTTTATTCAGTTCATAATATTGTAAAATGTATTTTGAGTATCTATACTATGCCAGGCACTGTGCTGTTTACATATTGTCATCACTCAAAGCTTATATAGTTTTTCCAACATGTTTCATTAGAAACAACAAATTAGAAGATGGGGTAGCCAGAACTGCTGGAGACAGGTACAGTGACACCAGCAAATAGAACTTAGAGCTGATCATATCAAAGAGGTGAGAAGAAAAGCTATTAAGAACAAACACAGAAACCAAGAATGTGACACTCTGGAGCCAAATAATGTGAACAAATCAAGCAACACACCTATGTCGCATGATTGCATCATCTTAATACATCAAAATATGATAGGTGAGGTTCACAAAGATGTCCCTGTTGAGGAGTCTTCCCCTAGTGGAAACTCTAGCTGCTGTTGTCACTATGTTTAAAGCATTTTGACATTGTATTTCACACACCTGAGGACTGTGAGAGCTCACACAACTAGGGGTGTGGAGATGGGGATGGGGATCATGCATGGCAGTGCTGGAGAAACTGGGATGGGTCAACATGAGTGAGAGATGATCTATTGATGATCATTCAGCAAGCTTCAGTTGTGTTACTCAATCTGTCCCACAAATGAACTGAGAATGAGATGTTTCCCCTTAACTAGAAACTGGAATTGCGTGAGAGGCCCGATAAAGACACTGATTTTAAAATGGGAAGAGATGGAATTGGGAGTGGATAGGGATAGTGCTGTAAAAAGGTGCCAAAGGCAGCCTTGTGGATTCCAGGGAAAATGGGAAAGCTGCCATGTAAGTCTCAGGCTGCCAGCAAGGCTGGGCTGGTATCTTAAAATAATAGGCAAGAAACCCAGCTTTACCTGAAGCCAGAAGCATCCTTGGCAATTTGCAAGTGACCTCTCTTCAGACAACAGGAATAAGACAGCCAGAAGGGGTCAAGAAAGAAGGGAAGAATTCCAGAGGACAGAGGTTCATTGACCTCAGGGAAACAAAGAAGATACCTGCCAAGGCATTGACAGCCAGCTGGGACAGTGCCTTTCTCAGCTGGGATAAGGACCAGAGGAGGACACTCCAGTTCCAGGCTGCTGCAGAGCACATGTGTTGTGCTATTCAGAGACTGGAAGGTGACTGGAGAGATTGCCAAGCTTCTTACCCAGAAAGAAGTGAAGAGAAAACATCCCGGAGACCTAAGTTGGAGACCAGGTCGGGTTGATTCTAGGTAAACTTCCAAAGGGGGTGAACAGAGTTTCCAGCATCTTCCTTTTGTGCACCAGCTCCTGTCTCATAGGGTCCTCTCTTCCTATCCTCAGTCCAGTTCTCTCAGTTTCTCTCTGGCTGTAGTAAACTGTGCCTTGTCCCCACGACATCACTGAAACTGTCCTCTCTACCATCACCAATGGATGCCAAATCCCATGGAAACTTCTCAGTGGTCATCTTATTTGACACTGTGCTGAGATTGGCAGAGGAAGTGTAGTGGGGGAGGTGAGAGAGTGGAGATGATCAAGGCATTTTGTGAATTTTCTTTTGAGGGGACAGAAGAGATTTTTTCTACTAGCGTTTGGAGAACTGGGAACTAATGGACATTAGGATCTTGAGTTTGGCTTGGCTTTAGGTGGGGCTGCTTCCTTCCCTAAAACCGTCCTGGTGGGAGAAGTGAGACATATAGTGGTGAGTAACTCTTCCTTCTGGTGAAGACAAGACTCAGACACCACAAGATGTTTACTCCTCCCTTCCAGGCCCCAGGTAACACTCCATAATGCCGACCATTTCCATTCATTAAAATTACTTTTTACAATTTACTTCTCATTTTTGTCTCATCTTATGAGGCAATAAAATTGATAGACATTGCTGATTATAAGTCAGATAAAGTTGCAAATTGTCTTGGATTTCAACTCTAAACTCTGACATTTAATAAGGTAAGCCACAAGGTTAACCACAGGACAGTTGGAAGTATAGTATATGAATTGACAGATTTGTTCCCTAGACCTGTTCACTCATAGATTTCCATGAATCCAAAATTATTCAGAATAGCCAGAAAAACAGAAAACAATTGAAATATCCATCAACAGGTAAATGGATAAACAAAATGTGATAGTTCATGCAATGGAATTCTACTCAGCAATAAAAAGGAATGAGCTACTGATATATACAACAGCATGGATGAATTGTAAAAACGTTATGTTGAGTGATAGGAACCTTACATAAGAGTGAATACAATATGATTCCATGCACATAACTTTTCTAGAATGTACAAAACTAATGTATGGTGGTAAAAAAATCAGAACAATGGTTGCCTCTGATTGTTAGGGGCAGAGATTTACTAGGAAGGGATATGAGGGAACTTTCTGGAGGATGGTCATGTTCTTTGTCTTAATAGGAGTTTGGGTTGCACTGTTGTATGATTTTGTTAGAATTCATCAACTAGTAAATTAAGTTGTGTGTTATGTTTAATTATATACAAATTTAACGTTGGAAAAAAATTGAACTTCAGATAATGATATGCATGTGGATGTATTTTGGGGGAAGTAAACTGACACCTGTAACTCACTTCAAAATGTATTAAAAAATAAGCTGGGCCAGTGGATGGAAAAAAGGATAGATATGTAATAAAGCAATTGTAGCAATATGTTAATTGTAGAATCTAGGTATTGGATATATGTGTGTTCACTGCAAAATTCCTTTAATTTTTCTCTGTTTGAAAAATTTTCATATTAAAGAGAAAAAAGTAAGCCAATTCAAAACGAGCCTCACTCTGGGGCAATTTGGGTGTGTAGCTCTAAGCCCACCCCTGGCTGGGTTGCCATCATTGTCAGTTTCAGTGCCACGCGTGTCTTCTGCCCCTTCTTCCCTTCTGTCATCATTATAGTGTAGGTTATTCTTTCTAACCCCCTAGACCACCTCCTTGAGCCAATTTTTATTATCAGGACTGCCTGGGGGTCATCTGTCCTGCCTACCTTTCTACCAGTGGAGTTGGTGATAACTTACAAATGTACAATTATTGAACAGAAAATATTGGGAAGCACAAAAGTTCCTTGGAAGCCGCCTATGGTTACTCTTGATTATGTGAAGAGAGAGATGCAAGGACTTAGAACTTGATAAATTGGCAAACATTACTCCCACTTCCCTCCTTTCTTGCCCCCTCCTCTGAACTCTATTGAATTTGTAATGACACGATCTTTCACCTCCCCAAATTGTATTGTAAAACCAGAAAACATACATTCTCTGGAATTGACATTCCCATCTCGTGATCTCATTTGGCCGGAGGTTCAGCTACGATTTGCCTGGAGGTTCACATCCCCCTGCGTGGGCTGAGCTGACACCGAATGACCCATGACCTTCCCACCATTGCAATCTCTTGCACGTGGACATTACACAGAATGCCAAGTGTAGGTCAAAAAAGGCTTCCAGGAAAACATTTTTTAAAAAAGCTTCCTTTTTCTCCATGCTTGTCAGCTTGAAAACAGAATGCTGCATTTTATATTTTTTCACTGCTGTCTTAAATCTTTGTGCAGGGAGATGAGGCATAAATAAATGAACACATAGGTAAATCTTTATTCTGAGGCAGAGAATTGTGTAAGTTAACCCCTGCATTAGCATGTAAAGTTGTTTCTATCGAACGATGCAGTTGAGATGGAGGACACTAATGTATTTGATCTAATCTGTACCAAAGTCACTAGAAGACAAAGCTGATGGCCCACATCTCAGTTTCTAAGGTAATCAGAAAGCATTTGTGCTGACAGTTAAGATGTGTCTTGGAGTGCCTCTGTTTCTGAGGGTCAGAATTGGCTTCAGAAAGAAAGCCAGGTTTCAGCAATGAGGGCCAAATGCATTTTCAGTAAGACCAGAGAACAGACACGAAGCCCTGTTTCTGTGGCTGGGCTGATTTGTATTCATTCGTTTAACAAATATTTACTGAGCATCTACTGTGTGCCAGGCATGGTTCTTGGGCTCTCAGGTCCTTGTGTGGGGTCCATTTTATGGCTCTGTTATTTCTGTGTACTCCAGCTCTTCTGCCAGGCTTTAACACTTTTGGTTGTGTTTTGTTTTATTCATCCCAGCATTTTTTTTCACCTCTGCTGTCTCACCGGGTGAGTTAACAGGCCCCTCATGGTTGGTTAAATGCAGATGTTCTCTGACTGCAACCAGAGCATAGAAATGGCCCAAGTGACAGACCATGAGAAGGTGGCAGGAACAGCAGCTGCGGGCTCAGGCTCCCTGCCAGTTGGCAGCTGTTAACTCCCTCTTGAAAAGCCAGGCAGGACCTGATGGTGCCTATCCAAGAGACGTCAGGCTCGGGAAAGAGATGGACTTTTTTTGCTGTAATCTTGGATTTTGAATAACTACCTACAGTTGGCCAGTCAGCTGACATCCCCATACACACATATTGCTGGCTTAGTCAGGTGGTGGGTGGTGTCCTTTACACCTGCTAGTCTGGGTAAAATGCCTTAAGTTGACTTGTTGATAGCAGTTTGTTGGCAGAGGCTGTGAGACTGTGGCCCTGTGTTGAAGCCTGGGGTCTGATAATGGCCAGACTCCCAGGTGAGAACCCTTTATTCCTCCATATTGTTTTGCCATGTCCTTTCTTTGTTTATTTACTCCAAATTTTCCCACAAAAACCAGTCAATGGTGATGCAAAGGGCAACTCTGAGCTGGCTGCAAACTACAAACAGAATAGGGCTTGAAATTCTTCATTGAGGACCTAGCTTCTCTTTAAGCCAACTTCATGTGCTGAAAACGTTTTATAAAAGCTGGTGCCCTTTCTTTTCTCTCAATTTATTAAGTCAAGGGATGCATAAGCATCTGTGTACATCTCTGTGTGCTCTAGTGTGTGTTGTGCATATGTGTTTGCATGAGGAATGACTTTTCAAGGTTGTAAGTGTGAAAAAGAAGGGCAGCTCAGCACAAAATAATGGTAACCATGAAATAGCAGAAGCACTGATGGTGGAATGATGCTATTTGTATCAGTTAGCTTTTGGTGTATAACAAATCAACCCCAGATTTAGTGGCTTGAAGCAACAATCATTTCCTTGCTAAAGATTTTGTGGCTTCTGCTTTGAGCTGGTTGAGCTGGGACTGGAGGGTCTAGAATGGTTTTGTTCAAATGTCTGCAGCCTCAGTGGGGATGGCTGGGACAGTCGGGATTGCTGGGGCCTCTCTGTCTGCATAGTCTCTCATTCTCCAGTAGGCTATCCTGGGTTTCTTAGAATGGTAATGGAAGTATTAGAAGCAGTAAGAAAGAGCCCCCTCAATGTGCAAGTATTTCCCAGCCTCTGCTTACATCATATTTGCCAATATCCGATTGGCCAAAGCAAGTCAACTGACCAGGCTTGGAATTGAGTGGGTGGATAAAAGGACTCAATTTTTTCATGGATGAAGCTACAAAGAATATGTGGCCATTTCTTTATAATCTACCTCACTGTGGATGATGAAATGGGGAACATGTTAGTTACACATAACAAATTCCAGAGCATCTACAAAAGTTTGATTGGGGTTGTAAACCCTAACTAGAATCATCTATAACCACTTCTCATAATAGTTAAGATGGACTGTACTGAATATTGAGTATGTGTTCAGCACAGCACTGAGTATTTCATGTGGATCATCTCATTTAATCCTCCTGGCAGCAATATTAGGTTGTCCCCATTTTACACAGGAAGAAACTGAAGCTAAGATGGGCTGATGACTTGTATCACTAATTGGCAATGTGGGATATGAAGTAGAATGAGGCCCACTGATTTTGGGGCATCATTCTTAATCACTATTGCTTTAGAATCATGTGGAAAAGAAAGTAGAAACCAATCAAATACTTCTATATACCAAATTCATGAGTTCTTCTTTTTGGGAAATATGATTTTGTTTTTATCATAGCAAATGCTGGGCACCCTAATCTAACATTTTCCCTTTGGGAATGGCAAATATCACTTCTAGAATATCTAGAGGAGGTATTTGGCTCAGCAGATGCCTACCTTCAGCCCAGGCAGGCAACCATCTCTTAAGGAAAAAAGGCACTGATTCAATGATCCTGCGTAGGGCCCAGGATTCTGCATTTCTAACCAGCTCCCAGGTGAAGCTGCTGCTGCTGCTGATGGACAGGCCCTACTTGGAGTAGAAAAACATTAGTAAGCCTCCAAGTGTCTCATTTAAACTTACCTGTGCCTCAGTTTTCTCCTCTGTAAAGTGGAGTTAATAATAATATCTCTCTCAAACGACTGTAGTCTTTAATACAGATAAAGTACTTAAAACGGGGTTTGGCATATGGTAAGCACTCCATAAATGCTAGTTATCACTATGATTATTCTTTTATGCCCTCACATTTGTCTTTTTGAATTTCATACCAGCTTGTACCCACAGGCCATATATTAATAGTAACTCAAATTTCAAACTGTTTTAGCCCGACCCTTCCTCTGATATTGGAACATTGGTGCAGCAGGGAATCAAGGCAGCCCTCAGATTTCTGCACATGCTCCTTGCTGTGCAGCCGGCCCAGCCATGCTGCCAGCAATCCCTGCCTTTCCTACCTCACTGTAGTTCCCAGCTAATAAGAGGGGAATGATGCCATACCTGCCATCTACGTAAGAGACCCAGGCAGGGAGGGAATAAGAGAATAGATTTCCCCACAGGTAAAGACACAAAACAGTTCAAAGCAAGCACTCCTCTGCTCTCTGCCCATTTATGGCCACCATGCTGGGACATCTCAGGAAAATCCCTGTGCCCCAAGAAACATTGCTTCCAACCCAGAAAACTGCCTCCCCTCTGGGTAGCTCTCAAAGCTATGGATCAGGGGTCTCTAGAATGGAGCATAAAAATGCCAGTGGGTGCTGAGACAATCTATTGGGGTGAAAGCAGAAAATAATGAAACTTATCTATATATCTATATCTATATCTATATCTATCTATCTATCTTTTAAAAATAAGGAAATCAAGCAAACCAAATATCTAATATGTAGTTTGGCTTAAACTCATGTGTGTGGTTTCTATGTAAACCTACATCTATTAGTATATGGGCCTAAAATGTTTTGCCATTAGGTGTGAATAATTCAAACAGTTTAGAGATTATCTCTAGAGATTACAAAGTTCATCCCTTCATGGTTGGGAAGAAAAATTCTCTCTGAGGGTTAAAATTCTGGTGTTCACCACCCTTTCGTTTTCTTCCCAGGAAGCCAGGAGGAGATCTTTTTTTTTTTTTTTTTTTTTTTTTTTTTTTTTTTTTTTTTTATCTCCCTTGCATCGATTAGGGATCATATAACTAGCTCTGATCTGTATAATGTGGGAGGAAGTGATTCATCTGGCTCCCAGCCTTGGCCCCAGGGCTCCAGCAGAGGGTAGAGCCAACAGTGGAAGGTGTCTGGGTCTGACCTAAATGGGAAGAGTGCTCCCAGGAAAGCAACCTACCTAGGAACACCTGTGATCAACTTTGTGGGAGCAGAAAACAACCATTCATTGTTGGAAAGCACTGAGATTTTAGGGGTTTTTGTTACTGCAACATATCCTAGCCTATCCTAATAGAGTCTCCTGTAGAGCTCTCTCTCCTGTCCCAACTCCATTGCTTGGGTGACTCTTTGGCCCCAGCCAAAGACCTTCTTTTTTTTTTTTTAAATTTATTGGGGTGGTAATTGTTAGTAAAATTACATAGATTTCAGGTGTACAATTCTGTATCACATCATCTATAAATTACATTGTGTGTTCACCACCCAGAGTCAGTTCTCCTTCCATCACCATATATTTGATCCCCCTTACCCTCATCTCCCACCCCCCACCCCCCTTACCCTCTGGTAACCACTGAACTATTGTCTGTCTTGTCTATGAGGTTTTTTTTTTTCTTAGACATTTATCATTTCTATCCCTCACACTGTGGACCCCCCGCCCCCCATCCACTATCTCTCTGACATTGCACCGAGCCATCCCATTTCCACTATCTCCACTCCCAATGCTGTACTCTGCCTCTTGTACATGTATACATACCTATATATACATATATATATAATATTATAGTTGGCATTCATTATTGTTCAGCTTCAGGTGTACAGTGCAGTGATCAGGCATCTACATCTTCCCTGAGATGGTCTCCGAAATGGGACACATGTCTATCGGATACCCTACAAAATCTTTACAACATTATTGATTACGTTCCCCAGATTAATTTTCAAAACCCCGTGGCCATCTTGTGGTTACTGATTGTTTTCTAATCCCCTCAAAAAGACCTTCTTGATCCTGAACGTTTAACCTCCTACCATCTTCAGTGCCAGGAAGGTTGTAACACAGAGTAGAAGTTATGAAAGCAAACTCTGAAGCCAGACTACCTGGGTTCAAATCCGAGCTCCACCACGTATTAACAGTGTGATCTTTTGAGAAGCCATTTAGACTCCTTCTCACTTTATTTCCTCATCCCAAATAACACATAGTATTAGCGTTTTTATAGGGTTCTTAGAAGAATCAAATGAGAAAATCCTTGCAAAGCAAATTAGTGCAGTGGCTGGCACATACATAGTAAATGCTTAATAAATGTTAATTTTTAGTACTGTTATTATTGCAACTGCAAGGTTACCTTCCTTCTGCAACCATAAAGCCTTTCTCAAAATAAAAGGACAAATATATGAGGACATATATGAGTGCCCTCTTTTTTCTTGTGTCACTCTTTCCCCACTGCGTTCTCCCAACCCTCAGCCTCCAGGCATGTGGAGAGGTGGAACTGGTCTGTCAGGAATGTCCCTCTCATTCATTCCTAGTCCTCAATCCCACATGGGAAATTTCTGTTGGGCTTTTGCTACTCCAGTCTTTGTCTCCTGGCTAGATTGACAATATAATAATCAAGGTATAAAATCCCAACTGAAGCCTGCCAGAAGTTATCCTGCCTCTTCTGGGAACTACAGAGCTGCAGGGAACTTAGTGAGACAGCCTCTGCCACTACTGGGTAGACTCATGGAGGAATTTTCTGTGTATTAAGTAGAAAACTGCCTCCTTCTTAACTCACAATAAGCCTACCACTAGTCCAAGACTTCTCAAACTGTAGCACATACCAGAATCCCAAGGGAGAGCTTGTTAAAAATGAGTACTGAGTCTCACCCCAGAGTTTCTGTTTGGTAGGTCTGGGGTGAGGCCCAGTAATTAGCATGTCTAACAAGTTCCCAGGTGCTGTGGATCCTGCCAGTCTGTGGACCATACTTTGAGTACCTTTATATTAGTATGCTTGACAGCCTTTCAGAAATTAAAAGACAGTAGGTGGGTCCCCCACTTCTTTCCCCAGTTACCCCTTCTCCAGGTTAAACATGTTAGGACTCTCACTTTTCCCCATCCTGTGTCAGGCTCTATCCCTAGTCCTCGGTATCCAAAGACAAAGACAAAATGTATTTAGAGCCTGTCCTCAGGGAGCTTACAATTATGTGGAAAATAGAGAGAAAAGGAATCCACTACAATGAGCACAATAGATGTGTACTCTGTGCCTACTGTGTCTGTGGCTGTCTCCAAAGTCTGGTGGTTCAACATTGAGCAAGATGGCAAAGTGTTTGCCTCATAGAGTCCTCTGGCCAGTGGCACAGACTGACCAGTGAATAGGAAATTACAGTCCAGTGTGATAAGAGTGTGGTGAGGAAAAGCCAGGGAGCTTTGGAAACACAGAGCAGGGACCCCAAACTCCAACATGTGGCTTGAGTGTCGGGAAAGGCTTCCTGGGGCAGGTGATAGCTGGGATAAAACACAGAAGATAAATAGAAATTAAGCAGCTAAGGGATGGGGTGGGGTGATTCAGGAGGAGGGAAGGGGTGTACAGGAGCCTGGTGCAATTCAAGATTGGTGACAAGTGCTGTGTGGCCTAAAAAAAGGCTTCATTCGGGGCCCAGCTGGCTGGGGGGTGGGCTGCAGGAGGGATAGTGAGAAGTGAAGCTAGAGCAGGGAGACACTGTCACTTCCCAGGTGGACGTTAATGATCTCTGAGAGCATTTTGTTTCTTCCCTAAGGGTGGCAATGGAAATTACAGATTCAGACCACACATCCAATCCACTCTCCATTTGGAAGATGGAAAATGGTTTTGTTTCACGTGTTATGTGGACATTTTGTTTCATGTGTTATATGGACACCTGGAAGCATGACATGCAGTAGGGGAGAGCTGGCCCAGGATTAAACATTATCCAGAGACCCAGCAGGACATGCCCAGCCTGGGAACCTCATCCCTGTATTAGGGCCAAGTGTACTGCAGTGGGTCATGTGTATGCTAGAGTGTGTAAATGGATGAGGTGGTGAGGCAGTTAGGAAGAGCTCAAGGGGAATTTTAGGGACAAAATCTAGAGGGGGGTAGAATAGATGAAGTAAATGCAGAATTTAAGGCATCCCATGACGTTATCATCTAATTTAAAGGTCAGAGAGGCTGTGTGCCCCGGGGGAGTGGGAGGGGGAGGGTAGAAATAGCATGGGGGTGGGGTGGAGTGGAGGGGAAGGGAAAAGTGGGAAGGGGAGAGAAGAGGAGAGGTGGGAAACTGAACGGTGTGCAGAGAGAGAAGCAGTGTTCCCAGAGGCAGAGCCGAAGATGAGACTTTTGGTTAGGCCAATGAATACTTCAGCAAGGTTTTAAACAGAAACACCTTTTAAAGGAAGTGATCCCCCAAACTAGGAGTATCTGGTAGAGGGAAAGTAGAACACAGAGTCTAAATGCAAACAGACCTGGTTTTGAGTCCCATCGTTGGCATCGACTTACTGTGTGACCTTGGCAAATTGCTCAAATTCTCTGTCTCAGAATCATCATCTGTGAGAAAACAATAATCAAGCCAAATTCACAGGGTTATTTAGGGGACTTAAATGTGGTTCAGATGTGCAGCTCCTGACACATAGGGCACTCGGGAATTGTATGTTTCTGTGCTATGCCCTCTTCTGGTATCCATAGAGAAAGTGGCCCCCTTTAGGGTAGGAGGGCCATCTTGAAGAACTGAAATTCCAAGGCTGAAGAAACGTTGATGGCAGGGACTGTTTCCTGCTTTAAATTTCTGTCAAGCTGAGTGTGGAAAGGTTCAGTTGTTCTGTGAGCTATGTGCCTTGGCTCAAAGAGGCATGTGGGTGCTGGAAGTGCTGTGAGAGAAGAAAGACTGGTGCACAGAAGAATGATTTTTGATGGAGAGAGTGTCCACATTTTTGGAGCAAAAAGCAAAGCTAAGATTTATGGATAGGAAGATAGAGTCCTGAACCTTGTACTCAGCAAGAACATAAAGACTTTCTTTTGTTATCTTTAGTAGTTTATGCCTTAAAGGTGAGTGTGGTACAATATGTTGTAGACAAGAGATAATGATTTGCACATCATTTTATAGTTTGAAATTACTTTGGTTGATGCTACTTGTTCAGTCATTCAGCAAACATTTATTGAGAGCCTAGGTTGTGCCCAACACTTATCTTGGGTATTCACCAACAGTACTTTTACATTGACTCCTTTGGGAATTCTCTTTTCCTTTTATTGATATAAATAATCAAGAGTAACTCTAATTTTCTTTCCACTCCAGCCAGTCCTGAGGAAACTTCCATTTGCATTCCTTCCCCTTTGGTGATGCCTGAGTGGTTAACTAGCTGTGATCAGTCAATTCTGTTGGTTAATGAACTGAGCAAAGAGGTTAAGGTCACAGTTTTGATCTCCAGGGGCTGATTTACCACACCACTTGTGTACACTACCATTCTTTCTCTTCCCCTGATGTATATGCTTCCTCCTGCCTAAAGGCCTTTGTACAATTTTTCACTCTACCCAGAGCCATATTGTCCAGCCCCTAGTTCTAGAGAGTCAATGTCATTTCCTCAATAAAGCCTTACTCACCCCCTAGACCTTGTCAGATGCCTAAGTTTACTTTCCCATAGTGCCCTTTACTTGTCTAGTGTGGCATTTATTAGTGTTTATAGTTACACATTTATTTTATATAAATTAATGTATGGCTTCTTGTGTCAGGGTAGTGTTCAGCTACAATGAATAGAAAAGTTGACTGATTGCAGTTTAAACACATGAGGGTTTATTTATCTCCCATAACAAGATAGGCCATCCAGCACAGGTTGAATGGTTCAATAATGCCACATGGGACTCAGACTCCATTCTCTCTTCTTTCTCTGCTGTCTATAGCAAGTATGTTTAGTCCTCATGTTTACAAGATGGCTGTTGCTACTCAGGCAGAGCATCAGGGAGAAGAGGAAAAGTGAGCATCGATTGACTACTGCTTCTGGCTCATGCCAGAACTAGGTCACATGGCAACATCTAGCTGCAAAGGAGTCTGAAGTTAAGGTGTTTTTGTTGCTGCTGCTGTTTAGCTTTTGTAACCTATATGATAGGGGCAAGCCAGAGAGAAAGGGTAAGCCAATTAAAGTGGACTAACCTATAGTGCCTCCCATATGCCCTTACTGTACTTCAGTAACTAAGACGGCAGGGACTGTGTTTCTTTTGTTCATGATCATAAGTCTACCTTTTACAATATCTGTCCCGTTGTAGGTATCTGACAAACATTTTGTTAAGCATAAATAAATAAATTCTTGCAAAGATCACCTCCCACTTTAGCTCTTAAGAGGGACCAGAAGACCACAGATGGGTCAATGCCACTTACCACTACGAGTAAGAAGAATTTAAAGCAGACACCATCAGGGTCCCCACTAGGCTTTACATTGTCTTTGTGTGAATTAGGAAAAGGCATCACCTCTTCCTCAAGACACATTACTGTCATCCACTGGAAAATTATCTTAATAAAATGATAAATCGACCACATCTACAAGGTGAATGGTACCCTATAGATGCAGCAAGGTCGTCAACCAGACAACCTGCACAGCCATGTGTGGCCACTTTGCAGGAAATACAAGTATGCATCACTGGTAGGGTGGATGTGGCCAATAAAGCCACCATCAAACCTGTCTCCTGAAGCAGAGGAGGGGAGTACTTCCTGTGGAGCAAGCCTGAAGACTTTACCTGGGCTGGTGAGAGCTTGCCATATGCAAAAACTTGTTATTCTGAGGTAGCAAATGTATGATGAGAAGACCGGAAGGTGTGTTTGATTTTTGCTCTTCACTTTCAGCCTCGATAATATTGCAAGAATCACTTAATTTCAGTTTTCTCATCTCTAAATTGGGGACAAGAACTCCTGCCTCAAGAGATATTGTTTGAGTATCCAATGAAATAATGTACATGAAAGGGTTTGGGAATCTACTCAGCATTAGAAAAATGTAAGCTATTGTTATCATGGAGCGCTGACAGAAAATAAATATTGAATGAGTGTTCAAATCTTATCCCTACCACCCCTCTCCAGCCACATGACCTAGGGCATGTAAATAAATTTCTTTGGGGCTCAATCTTCTCATCTGTAGAACAGGTCTCATGATATTAGAACCTGCTGCCCAGGAAAGTTGTGAGGATTAAAACTGGTAATGTGTTCAATAAATGTTAAATATTAACTTTGAGGCAGTTGTGTCTTGTAGTTTTTATGCTCTACATTTGGCATTTAGCATTTCATTAAAATTCTTAAATAAATCACCTTCGACTTTTGGGGCGGGGGGGAAACAGAAAATGAAGTGAAACAAAAGGGTTCCTAGGCCTTTTTGCAAAAAGAGCCAAGACTGTGGAAAAAGAGCAATTCAGCCCATTTCTATGACTCTTGTTCTGTTGTGATGTCTCTGATGTGTAGAAAGGAAACCTCCTTCTCAAAGATCTTCTCCTCCCCTCCACACCCAATGTTATCCCCGAACACTTTTGGCCAAATCTGGATGCTGGTCCTACTAGGTTGTAGCTAGAATTTCTCACTAAGTGGTCAGTGAGATTGAGTTTATGGAAACTTCACTATTTGCAAAGCAAAAAGGAACCAAAGGGAAGAAAAGACCAGCCAGGAAGGCAGGGTGGGTCAGGTCAGCCAAGCAGAATCTTGATTCCCATATGCTCTGGTTCTCCCCTCTGCATCCCTCCTCCCAGCCCCTCTGAGATGGAGACCTGTGACAGCTGAGAAAATCTATTCAGATACTGGAGCAGTAAAACAGAAGGGCAGAGGGTTTTGAAATAGAAAGCAAGCACCGAACGTGTTAATTCAACTGCTGTTTAATGGCTGACTTTCTCATGCACAGCCTCCTGGAGCCCAATTGGTCTAACTGTCTAGTAATATTATTTTATCTTGTTCTCTTTTCCATTTGTCTACTCTTCACCACTGCCATGTCCCTCCCTCTAATCTCTCCAGGGTATAGAGTTACGGGCGAAACAAGATGTTTTCTCTTCGTTTCTCACATCACATTTCACTGGAGTAAATAAATAGTCCTTCATTTTCCTTCCTTTTGCCCCACAGAAGGAAAACTGTGCTGAGCACCCGAGTTCCTGGGCTGGTTGCTATGTGGCCTGAAGCTGACATCTTTTGTGCATGTCACGGTTTATAGCAGAGTGGTTAAAAATCAGCTCCCATTCTGGTGACTAAATTTTATTGACTTTTCCAGGGCCTGTGGTGGGACTGACATGTCCCCCATTTAATTACTTCCTCCTTTTTGACAGCAGATTGAGTTAACCAGAGGACACGCAGGTGGCTCTGGGGCCAGGGAACTTGGAGTGGCCATGGCTAGGCAGCTGAGAGGGGGCCAGGGTGAGCACAGGCTGGGATGTAACAACCTGCTGGCAGTTGTGAACTGTGGTTTTACGGTTGCACTGGGGGCAATAACCAAACAGTGGGGCTTTTGGACTAATTTGAAGAATGCTTTGCATAAATCCCAGCTGCTAGCCATATGTCCAACCCTTGTAGAGGGGAGGGTGTGTTTCCCTGAGCTCTTGTTTCCTTCCCAAGAAGTCAAGATTAACCAAGCCTCTACGTGCCCAGCCCAGGTCTTTTTGGCAGGACAGGATGGTCAGCCACAAAAGCTTGAGCTGATATAATAACAACCTAAATTTATATTATGCTTTACCAGATTTTCACTTCCAATAATGTATCATTTTATCCTCATAAAACCCCATAATACAGGCCAGGTAGGAATCCTCCATTTATAGACCAGAAGACTGAGGCCCAGAGAGACTGTGACCAATAATAAAAGCAAATACGGAGGTTACCAGGTGTCAGACACTCTCCTAAACCCTTGAGAGATATGAACACAGTTCATGCTTGTATCAGTCATACAAGACACTATCATTATTACCCCTGCTTCACTGAGGAGGGAACTGAGGCCAGAGAGGTTACTTAATTTTCCCATGGTCACACAGCTAGCAAGTAGTAGAGCTGGGATTTAAACCCAGGCAGTCTGGCTTTAGAGTCTGTTTTGATATTCACTATATCTGCTGCCAGCCAGCTTGGCAGTGACAGAGCTGGAATCACATGCAGGTACTCCCACTCCAAGTTCCGGTTTTCCCCTAGGCCACAACATTCTTCTGCAACTTGCTCCTTAAAGATCCTGAATTCCTGGCAGCGCGAGCTGCAGCAATTCAGATTTTCATCCGGTATTACAAAGTCTTTCACTTAAATTTATTTGATTAGTCTCTCCCTATCTACTTGCCAAGAAGTTGGAGGCTTATCCAGTCCAAAGGAGATGTACTGCGCTAGGAAATTACTCCCAAACCAAGGCTTTGGAAAAATACAGATATCTAAGCGTTGGGAGTTGTAAAGCTTGGCAGTCTAAGACCTGGAACAGGTATTTTCTCTCTGTTTCCTGGGAAGAATGGGTGTGGTTCTCACAGTGCTGTCTGATTTTGTAAGCGCACTCCCAAGTTTCACACACCCAGAGAATCGGCCTCTCCCTTTGGGAAAAGGTCATTCCAGCCCTGACTTCCCTGGCAATTATAGGTGTTTTAGCGAAGGCGTCTCCACCAGCCTGTGGTAAGTGTGAGCAAACCAGGTGGAAGGGAGGGGACTGCTTTAATGTGACGGTATCTCCATCTACCCAGGCCGACTTTCTCATAAGAGAAAACCAGTAAAACCTTTGTTCCACATTCACTGGTGCCCCAAAGAAAACTGAGTGCATCCAGATTTTTATATTTCAGAGCCCAAACCAAATGTAGACCAAACCCAAATTAGAATTTGTGACAGGGGCTGAAAAGCAGGAGTATGACTCCCACTTTCAGTCCTGAGTAGCAATTTTCATTCCTTATTTGCAAACTAACTCTGTCGCCAGGCATTAGGTCACATGAAACAAGTAAGACAGCACAACTTCAGTCTCCACAAAAGGAGACTATTAGAAAGAGAAGAACAAAATGACAAAATGGTTTGGGTTGTAGTAATCATTAGTCATATTTATTTTATTTTTTTGGCAACGATCTATGTCTCCAGATTGGATTCCCCCAGAATCCCCTGAGACAAAAATGTGGGTGCAAGTAGTTTATTTGGGAGGTGATTCCAAGAAGCATCATTGTGGAGTGGAGAAGTGAGACAGAGAAGAGATGAAAAACAATTCGGAGTGTCAAAACAGGTCAGTGCTTTGGGCTCTGTTCTGCTGGGGATCTCAGGGAGCTGCTATGGAACATACCTCAGACGCCCCACCTGAGGGGCAGGGAAGCTGCGATGTTTATCCACTCTCTCCTGTTCGTCATTGGCTTAGGGTTGCCCCGTGTGTGTTAACTCCCTAGCACTCTGGCCTCTCCCACCTATGGGCTGAGAGTATCTGGTTTGCTTATAGTAAGAAAGTATCAGGCTACATGGGGACAGTGAGTGCCAAGGGGATATGAGCAGGGCACTGACATCATCTACTGCTCTCTGCTTAAGAGCCAAACCAGTTTATAGAAGAGGAGGGTGTGATGATATATGGTAATTAGGGTTCTTTTGGTTACAGCTGGCAAAATCCCAATTCAACTTAGCTTGAGCAAAATTAAAAGTAATATGGTTTCAGGTGCACAAACGTTATCAGCATTCTGTCTTCCATCCATCTCTCACTTCTGCTTTCTTCTGTGTTGGCCTTATTGTTTGGCTGACTGAGAAGACAGTGGAAAAGATGGCAACTCTAGGCTTACATGATCCCCACTCCTCCTGATCTCAAAATAGAGCATTTTTCCTAATAGCTCTGGTGAATAGCTTGAGGAAGGCTTTGATTGGCCTGTTGTGGGTCAAGTTCCCATTCCTGTACCCAGTGATGTAGCCACGAGGATGGACCACTCAGGTCATGTGTTGAGTTGGAAGGATGGTGTCATCTTACCCAAATATCATGGACCAAGCAGGATTTCAGGGACTTGTGAGAGGGGTCGTTCTAGAAGTGTGCTTTTAAACAAATAAACAAGCAAAAGTCCTGATATGTACCAGGGTGTAGATATTTCCACCATTGCTAATTTCAAGCTACCAACATGATGTCACTGAACATGCAGTTGGGAAGAGATGTGCCCAGTTGGCTCTTGTGAACTTGTATAAGCTGGCTCCAGCACACCTCTGAGTGGTTCCAATAAAGAGAGACCCTGGGCCGGCCCAGTGGCCCCGGCAGTTGGAGCTCCATGCTCCTAACGCCGAAGGCTGCCGGTTCGATTCCCACATGGGCCAGTGGTCTCTCAACCACAAGGTTGCCGGTTCAACAACTCGAATCCCGCAATGGATGGTGGGCTCCGCCCCCTGCAACTAAGATTGAACACGGCACCTTGAGCTGAGCTGCCGCTGAACTCCCGGATGGCTCAGTTGGTTGGAGCGCATCCTCTCAACCACAAGGTTGCCGGTTCAACTTCTCGAGTCTCACAAGGGATGGTGGGCTGCACCCCCTGCAACTAACAACGGCAACTGGACCTGGAGCTGAGCTGTGCCCTCCACAACTAAGACTGAAAAGACAACAACTTGAAGCTGAATGGCACCCTCCACAACTAAGATTGAAAGGACAACAACTTGACTTGGAAAAAAGTCCTAGAAGTACAACTGTTCCCCAATAAAGTCCTGTTCCCCTTCCCCAATAAAATCTTTTTTAAAAAAAGAGAGAGAGAAAGAGAAAGAGAGAGACCCTGGGCTCACAGTGTGGCCACTGCAGCTGTAAAAGAGAAGGTCAAGGTCTTTGTGAAATCTAGGTAGCCGTGAAGGCTCAGATCAAGAACTGACAAGCTAGCTTGTTCGGCATGTATGATACTTGGGATGGACTGAAACGAGTATGTTAAAACAAGTGTTCTTCTTCCTGACATTATTCATCTTGCAAGCACTTCCAGGAAACATTTAACCAACAACTTGATGATTTTAAAATAATGTTTAGCAACGTGAATTGTACTACTGTGTAAGTTCCATGAGAGCCGGGCTATTTGCCTGGTCTCTTCAGTGCTATATTCCCAGGGTCTAGAAGAGAGCTCCGGAAAACACATAGGTAAGCAATATTTGTTCTGTGAATGCATGAATGACTGATCAGCCCATGAAGTTAGATGCATTCTCCGACACAAATATACCCACCTCAGAAGTAACCAACCCTTTCCTTATGATGCTGAAGGCGTGCAGACCTCACTTTATATCTCACAGCTGCCACCACAGGGCTTCCAGACTCTTTCATCCTAATCCTGGGAGGCACCACAGTTGGTGACTGATGCCCTCACTCCACATGCCACACTGCTTCCTAGTGTGAGGAAAGTGTGACTCTAGCCCTTTGTCCTGTAATTGCCCTTTGTTCTCCTTGCTCCTCGATTTCTCTAACTTCATGGTGTTTGTTGTTTTAGGCCAGAAGGGGTGGTTCTCCCTTCGTGCCTTGGGCTCAGCTTTTCCCAGGTAGGGGCCATCCATGATGGTACCTCCTATTTAAGTCACGGGAATCACTGGTGCTTGTCTGATTAGAGTCTCCTTACACGTTGGTACAAAGAACTTTCTGCCTTTGCAGTTCTTTTGTTTCAAAATAGAAAGCATAGCTAGGAAGCTGCAAGGTTGGAAAGTTGTTACACACACTCACACCAAACCAGATTTGCTGATAGCAGGAGAATGGGAAGGCCTGAAGCTGAGGGAGCGTGTCAAGGTCATAGGCAAGGAGAGGCCTGTGGAGGTGGTGATGGAAAAGATGAATAGACAACAGTTGAATGCATTATTTAGTATATTCCACACCGCAAAGCCAAGAATGGTTCCTTTGCACCAGAAGATTTGATGTATCAGGCTGGTTGTCTCCTCAGAGGACACCCCCCGGTCTCCTCTTGAGTTCATGGAGACGTGGTTGTCTAGGTGACAACTGTCAGGCAAGAAGCTGCAAGCTGAAGAATAAAATCGCCTTAGCTAATAGCTATTATGTACTATTAACTATTATGTACGGCGTGCTATTATGTACCTGAAGGTTTAACTGCTATATTACCCTGAAAGAATCATTTGGAGGGGAGAAAAGAGCTTGCTTTTCCTTGGGCTACCTCAGTGAATTCAATTTCTATTGAAGGGAGACTAGCATTTTAAAAACTACAGTTTGTGGAGCTACTTGTCTCATTCTTCTTTCAGTGAGAAATGATTTAATAATGAACTTACAACTGCAGGGCCGCCAGTCAGGCCTCTGGAGCCCCGAAGAGTGAAGAGGCAGTATGGAGGGGCTGAGGGCTGCCAGGCTTCATCCTGTTCTGTCCCTGCTCAGGCCCAGGCTCTGTGACTGAGGTTACCCCAGAGCAACTTGGTTCAGACACGGGTAGAGTCTGAGCGATAATTTTCCTCCCTCGCAAGATTGCCGGGTGCCTCTAATTAACGGCTGTGAATTCCTTAGATGGGGTTGTTATCAGATGGAAAAGGGCTAATTGTACTGGTCACAATAGTTAACCTCTTCCAGAAGGAAGGGTGTGTGTGTGTGTGTGTGTGTGTGTGTGTGTCTGCCTGGTTTTTCTTTTTTTGTAAATTAGGCAGAAAAGCTTGAGAATTATCTGAATTCTTTGGCATCAAGACACCAGCAAATGAAAGATTGTATTCACTGAGACTTTTTCACTAAGCAAAGAGCAGTCAACATTTACTGGGATATTTTTATGTGCCTGCCGGGGCACTAAGAGCTTTGCCAGCCTGATCACATTTAACCCTCAGCATTCCCGAGTCTTAAGGGTGATTATTATTATCCTCAGTCTAAAGGTGGAGAAACCAAGGCTTAGTGAGTTTAGGAGACTTGTCCAAGGCCCCACTTATGCTGGCAAAAAGTGAGAGCCTTTTACATTCAGAAGATCCTACCAAAGACTGAGAGCTGAGCAGAGGAACTTCAGCTTCTTCATTAAGAGGAAAGTAGAACCTCCCAAATAGGGATCTGGACAAGTTGGCCAAGGCTGTTGCACTCTCCACACATCTGGGCAGTCTCTTGCTTTATGTTTTTCCTCAGTTCTAGGCTCTGCTCTGTGTTTACTTTGGTCCTTCCTTGCACTACAAATAATATCTCTGTTGTATTGCTGTGTAGCTCAAGTATCTGGCCTTCCGTTTGCATATACCCCTCACAGGCAACTCTACTAAGATACACAAATGTTGGTTTCTACTATGTGCTGGGTGTTCTGGGTAGATGAAGAGGCAAAGATAAATGGAATCAAGGCACTACTTGAGAAGCTCATAGCCTGGAGAGAGAATGAGATGTGAAAATACGTAATCGACACAGCAGGCTCAGAGTAATAATAAGAAGAATAATAGAACGGTATTACTAACAGTGATAACTGTTTTTGGAGTGCTTCCTATGTGGAAGGCCTTGTGCTGAGCACTGGATTTAATAAGCCTATGAGATAGGTATTAGTATTATTTCTACTCTAAAGGTGAGTACTGAATACAAAAAAACTATATAATCCCCTCTTCTGCTACTTGCCTTAGGTTTCCTGTTCCAAACTGTAGGCCTTTAGGATCGAAGGGCTAAGAATTTTATGAGGAGACAGTATGTTTGATATATTAGAAACTCTATGGTCCTGGACAAAATGGTGGCTTTGATGAGAAAGAAAGAAGTGAAAGCAAGGCTAATAGGGAAGCTGGGAAGAGGGACAAGAACTGAGAGTGGGAATAGCTGTAGGTCTCTTGGTAACTAAGCCAAGGAGATTGGCACCTCAGAAATCGATCATTTTGACCACTGGCCAGGCCCATGTTCTGGTTCATGATTCATATGGGAACAGAATCTATTCCACCAGATTCTCCTGCTTCCAGGCTGGATGTTTGATTGTTGACCACATGCAAAAGGAAGCCACCAGCAATATTTTTAGTAGAAGAACTTGGATCCTGTTTTCTTCTTTCTACTTCAGTGCCTGCACATATGTGGGTTATGTATATATGGGAGTATCAAAACATTTAATGAATAAATGGTTATTCAATGTCAAATTAAAATATTTTATTGGAAAGTAACATGGATTTAATAGACTCAACACATAATGGCATCCTATAATGAGGTGTGATCAAATAATATGGTGAATGTTTAAATTTTAAAAAAAATTATTACAATAAAAGACACATTGACATTAATCCCTCTCAAAATACTCCCCCTCACTTCGAACACACTTATCCCATCGTTCTTGCCACTTTCTGAAGTAGTTCTGGAAGTCCTCTTTCGTGAATGTCTTTAGTTGTGCTCTCGTGGCTGCCTCGATGTCCTGAATCATTTTGACTTTGGGGAAGAGCCAGAAGTCTCAAGGTGCCAGATCTGGTGAATAAGGTGGATGAGGACACACCGTAATATTTTTATTTGACAGAAATTGCCATACCAGAAGTGATGTGTGACACAGAGCATTGTTGTGATGGAGAACAATTTACGGCACACTTTAAAATGCGCCTTCTCTCAACTGTAGTGCACACCTGACTGACTGCTGAACAAGTTGAAACTTGTCACATACTGTTACTAAGGTTCGACATGCTGCTTCCAGTATTGAAGATCCCTGCCTTTCTGTTATCTGGCACTCAGCAGCAGCATTCACTGTATTTTGTGATCATGATGGAAAGGCTCCGTGTCACACATCGCTTCTGGTATACAGCAGTTACTGTCAAATATAAAAATATTACAGTGTGTCCTCATCCACCTTATTCACCGAATCTGGCACCATGTGACTTCTGGCTCTTCCCCAAAGTCAAAATGACCATGAAAGGTAAACATTTTGAATCGATTCAGGACATCGAGGCAGGCATGACAGCACAACTAAAGACACTCACAAAATTGGACTTCCAGAACTGCTTCAGAAAGTGGCAAAAACAATGGGATAAGTGTGCTCAAAGCGAGGGAGAGTATTTTGAGGGAAATTAATGGCAATGTGTCTTTTACTGTAATACATTTTTTATGTAAACATTCACTGTATTTTGTGATCACATCTCATATATGCTAGGCTAGATAGCATGCTAATATACTAGGATAAGGTAAGGAAGGTGGTAAGCAAAAAAGATATAGCCCCTGCCCTATGGTTCTTGTGAGATACATATATTAATCAAATAACAATATAAATGTATCATTATGAACTGAGAGAAGTATCACAAAGGAGAGGATGAAACATTGGAAGATTAAAAATAAGAAACACTGAGGTAGTGATGCTTGAGCTGAGATCTGAAAGATAAATAAGTTTGAAAACATGGGAGGAAGAGCATTTCAAGTAGTGGGAACAGCATGTGCAAAATTTATTTGTGGAACTGAAAGGACCCTAGTGTGGTTGAAGCAGCAGGAGTGGAGGTGGGTATGGTGTAAGATGAAGGTGGAGAGATTGGCAGGGACCAGATCATGCAGGACCTTATATAGCCATGCTAAGAATATTGGTCATTATCCTAAACAATGGGCCATCATTGAAAGATTTTAAAGCAATACAAGGACATGAAGAGATCTGTGCTTTGAAAATATAACTGTCTGCCATTTAGAGCCTGGATTAGAGATGATAAGACTGGAGGCAGAAAAACCAGTTAGGAGGCGATGTCTAGAAGACAAATATTGGACCATGATGTTGGTAATGGAGATAGTCAGAAGAGGGTAGAATTGAAATATATTTAGGATGTAAAACTGACAAGTTGTTGTTACCTGGAAGCTTAAAACAAGCATCAAATCTCAAAGACCAGGTGAGAATATGGAGGGACGATGGGAATTCAGAATGCAGGTTCTAAGAGGTAAGAAGAAGAAAGTGATGTGTGAAAAACAGGTTGGGTAAATCAAGTTAAGATTTAGTCTGGAGAAGGAAGGCTGTAGTGCCTGGAGTGTTTAAGCAGTAGACTTTTTTGCTAAGAGGCATTGGCCATTCCTGTACAGGGCTCTGGTGTGTAAGTACCTGTGGAGCTGTAAGCAATAAATCTGTAATGATCAATATTGCTATTCTATAAAATAGCAGCCATGTCATGTCACCAAGTGCTCCCTAGAGGCCTTCACTGAATAGAGCAATTCTTCTAGTTGTTTGTGTGTGTGTGTGTGTGTGTGTGTGTGTGTGTGTTTTATTGATAGTTTATAAAACAGGGTAGGTTGTATCAAAGGTGGGTTTTCAGATGGGGGGATTTGAGTGACCAGTCCTCATGAGTGACTTTAGACTGTACTTCTGAAATTATAACTGAATTTAATTAAAAAATATAGGTAGTTTATAAGTAGGAGGGCCCAAGACAATGGAATAGATTATAAAATCTAGGGATGTAGCCAAGTACATATAGGAATTTAGTTATAAAGGTGGCAGCTCAAACTACTGTGGAGAAAGATGGACTGATGAATAAATGGTATTGGGATAACTGATTAGCTATCTAGATAAAATAAAAATGAATCCACTCCTCATATTATATAACAGGAAAAATTCCAAATTTGATCTAAGAATCAAATGCAAAAAGATGAAATCTTTTAAATTATTAAAGAAAAATGTGGTGGAAATTCTTGTATAACCTTGGAGCAAGCAAGGCTTTTCTAAGTATGACTTGGAATCCAGAATCCATAAAAGAAAAGTTGATAAATTTAGTAATATGTAAATCAGACTGAACTCTCTTCATGGCAAAAAGTACAATAAACAAAGTAAAAAAAAATAAATAAATAAAGACAAACTAGAAGAAGAGTTGTCACCCATATCACAAAGTACAAATCTCCCTATAAAATCAATAAGAACAACAACCTAATAGAAAAATGCACAAAGAATACAGATAGTTCACAGAAAAGGAAATATAAATGGCTCCAAATATTATGAAAAGATGCTCAACTTCACTTATAAGGTGAGAAATATAAAATAAAACTATACTAAGATAACATTTTTTTTTTTACCTATCAGATTTATAAAAAATAACAACAACCAACTACCAATTGTCTATTGGCAAAGCTGTGGGAAACAGGCATGCACATACCTTAATTGTGGGAGGGCAAATTTGGCATGACTCTCTATGGCAGACAATTTGGCAATATTCATCAAAATTACAAATGCCTATTCTATTTTGCCCAGCTGTTTAATTTTAGTACTTTATCCAATAGAAATACTTGCCCTCTTGTGAAATGATAAACATGAAAGGCATTGCACCATTATTTGAAACAGCACAAGATTGGACACAACCCAAACGTCCAACAATAGAGAATTGGTTAAGTGAAATATGTTACATCCATTCAATAGAATACTATGCAGCTGAAACGAATGAGGGCAATCTCTATATAGATACGATCAGCTCTCCGAGATATATTTTAAAGTAAAAAAAAGCAACAAGGAGACAATTATATACTCTTTGCTATCTTTAGGATATAGAACTGACATCTATACTCACGTTTGCTTGTATATGCATAAAGAAATTAGTAAACATGCACAAGGAGACGACCCTATTTCGATGATTCTGAGATATACATTCTTTTCTCATTTTGACATCTGTGAAACAGGAATGTATCTTCCATTATATGGCATATTAGAGTTATAGTTAGCCATATTGTTTTCTGTCTTAATGGTACATAAAATAATGATGCATCTTAAAGTTGATGATGTCTTAGATTTGATGGACTACAGTAATAATAATGGTTACCCAGGGTGAGGGGAGACTGGCAAAGGGATGAGCAGAAGTCTTTTCATGTATGTGCTTGTTAATATTTTTGTTCGAGCCTGTTAATTTATCACCTACTCACAAATTGAATAAACAATATTAATAAAAATTAGATTATACATATTATTACATATGATCTACTATGTGCAATATGTTATTACTATAGTTATATATAGTTACATATAGTTATATAAATATATATTTATATTTATATATATAGTTACATATATACGTATATGTAACTATATATATAACTATATAAATATAAATATATATTAGATTAGTTCCTGGGGTCTATATCCTCCTGTGGTGATGGTCTAAGTAAGATACCCAGTTCTAAGATATTAAAATGGGATCCAAACTGACCCACACTTGATGATAAGACAGCAGCCATATGCTGTGTTGACCTGGGTCCACCTGGAAAGCTATTGGCTCCTCAGCATCACACCTGGTTCTGCTGGTAGGCAGGACATATTATTTTTCTAGATGTGACTAATGCACATTTAGTTTGGGAACCAGGAAGACATTGCCTCATCGTAAAGCTTTGTGAGAGGTGGAGGCACACTGCTAAGGCTCCTATTATGATCTAGTAGACATTTTCAGAGCTCTCAGACAAAAATCAATGCTTGGGCGAACACACAACTGAACCAGGATCTTGCTTGTACTTTTTTCTCTCTTCAAAAACAAGATAAGCTCTGAATTAGGTAGGTTTTTCTTTTTGGCATTTATTTTAGTGATGAGAGCAGTTGCTTTTCTTCCCCTCCTCCCTACTCCATAAAACCTCTATCAGCCTCTTCTGGGTTAAATGTAATTTCTAGGTAAGACACTGACAAGGAGCAGGGTGACAAATGCCACAGGAAGAGCCAGATGTATAGCATCCTGAGTTGTGTTCCAAACAAATATTTTCTAAAGAAAAATAGAACTGGAAGAAATCCCAGCAGGTCTTTCTTTTTGCAAGACGAAAGGTTCATAACTTTGGGGAATGCCTAGTTTAGGTTCAAGACACCTAAATTTTAGATCCAGGTTCTTCAGTAAACAGATGCTTTTGAGGTACTCTTTTAGTGGCTCTTTCCCTCAGTTTCCTTATCTGAAAAATGGATGCAATAGTACCTATTCTGCTTTTCTTAAAGGGCTGTAGTGAGGATAAATGAGACAGGTTTGGGAAGACACTTAAATGTACATCTATCAAAGTACTACAGATAGAGGGAAGGTTCTATTTTTGACATCATTTGAAGGGGAATTGAATTTGTGCAGAGAGGCCATTTGACAGACACTCGTCATGTCTCAGCTAGAGATTCTTCTTTCCCAACTGCTCTGTGTGACAGTTAGGAAACATCCCTGAACAATGACAGTTGGGAGCAGGGAGGGGCTAGGCCTGTCACCACCTGATGTAGTAACAACAATAATAACTAAATTGTCTTTCCTAAAATACTTTCACATCCTTTATGTCACATCATCCTCTGAACAGTCCTGTGAAGTAGGTATTAGCATTATTATTCCTATACATATTACAGAGGAAGAACCTGAAATCACTGAGCTAAGCTGGAAATTGGACCCAGGTTTGTCTAGCTCCAAACTCTGTTCTTCTTCCACAATACTGTCCTGCCCACTCTCCCCTCTGCTCTGAACTGATGTCAGCAACATGTTGCAGAAACCACAGAAAGCTGGGACCTGAGATGCTCTGGAGACCAGAGATGGAAACAGGGAGGGGAAATGGAAATTTTTTCTTCTTCGAACACAGGCTATTAGCACACACGTACTAGGACATACGGTGACCATCTGGGACTGGAGTCACTTAGGTCATTTCTGAAATTCAGCTTAACAGCAATATATTCAGGTTAGATAGCATTGTGATGCCCTAGTCCTCTGAAATTTTGCCTTCAGGAGAATGCCTTTGGCAAATAGTGATCAAGAATAGCCGTATATCTGTTGACACATAAAATAAAATGGCAATCGATGTAACAGGCCATGGTACTAGTTGACCTTAAATGTCTTCAGGCAGATTGTGTCCTAACCTAACCATGGATGTCACAGTTAATGATCCAGCCATGCAAGATTATACAAATAAAAAGGACACCCACACAGGGATTCAACTTGGTTCCATAAATCAGGTGCTCCTATTGGAGAGCCAGATAACCAGTTCCACCTGGTGGTGAGTAGGGCTGTCTGAGGACATATTAATACAGCCCTTGAGCCAAATCTGGCTTCTGACCTGTTTTTGTAAATAAAGTTTTATTAGAATAGAGTCCATACTTATTTGTTAATGTACTGTTTGCTGTATGCTACAATAACAGAGTTAAGTGGTTGACAAAGAGTATGTAGCCTGCAAAGATGAAAATATTTACTATCTAGCCATTTACAGAAAAAGCTTGCCAACCTTTGTTCTAGGCAATGAATGTGCAGGTGAGTTCAGATTTGTGAGTGCAGCCAAAAGCCCTGGCCATGGGCCCTGCTGATGAAACACAGGAAGAGAAGGATAATAGAGATCTCTGGCTAACCATGCCCATGGAGATGCTCCAAGAGGCCTGGCTCCAGCTGAAAGGAGGCAATGGTCCTGTGAATTCAAACATCAAGGAGCCCTAAACCACTTGTATATAGTGTAGTGTATCCATGTAGGTCGAGACATGAAGAGACTCAGAGACCTGGTTGAACACTGTTGGCTGCCCTCTTTACCAAACTCTATCATGTTTGAATTAAGCTGGAACAAAGTGAGACCTCATTAGAGGCTATTGTGAATGATGTCTTGGGCACACTGGACAGGTAAGTGACTTGAGAGACAGTCTTTAAGGGATACTAGAGAATGCAGTAATAGCAGTTAATCAGGTTCTCACAGCCCTAGAGAAGCCTCTTGAATCAGGAACCCAAACTAGTAGATCTTGAGGGAACCTCAGAGATCATCTTTGTCAAAAGAATGGAATGGCTTATTCAGGGGACCACCATAAGTTAAGTGGTGAAGTCTTCTAATCCCATTCAGGGTGTTTCCCACCATTCCATTCACTGACCTAACATCAAATCCACAGCACATTGTCTCACATACTCAGTGGGCTGAAGAAATGTTTATAGGTTCCGAATGACCTCTCCCTTGTGATCTGGACCTGCTAGGCAGATGGCTGTTTGAGGGAAGCCACACACCCACAGACATCCCTGAAGCTCAGTTTCTTTCAGGAGTTAAGAGGATGGGGAGGACTGTGAGAAAGGCTTTGTGGAACATATGGCAGAGGAAGGAAGAGGTATCTGAGATGGTTGATGTATGTCTCTTTCATAAAAGACAAGAAGAGTAAACCTGAATCAGAGCCAATGGAGCAGTAGCCAGGACAAATAACCAAGACATTGTGAAGAAAGGAAGTCCATCCCAAGAATATTGGCAGGGTCTATAACCTTGGGGAAAAAATCAATCAGATCAGAATCCGAAGTCAGAGTCACTAAGTAGAAATGAGGACAATGCAGGGAAGGAAAGGCATTTCATCCTAAATACTGGGATGATTCAGACAGGCTGAGGTCATGGCAACAATGTGAGGCATGTTGGATTAGAGATTCCATGTGCCGATAACATACCGGCTCTCCTATAATAATGATTATCGTGTTCCAGAATGCCAATGTTGTTTTAGAGGTGACTCTGTAAAAACCTTAAAGAAATGTGTCTAACCTTGGTCTTCATCACGACCACTATTGCTACAAATATATAAAAGGATAACCAATTATAAACACAGGGGACTTTTGCAACACCTACAGAAGTGCCCCAGGAGTTGAAAGGTTGCATAATTGAGTGCCACATTCTGTTCAGCAAGAACCGAGCAAACACAAATGAACACAAGACTAGGTCAGCAGAAGACCTCAGCAGCACGGTGAACAAAAAGGTTAAAAAAAATATTAGACTAAGAAAGAGCTTGAGAAACAGGGTTTGGAGGCTCCCCACTGAATATGGAGCTAGCTCTAACCCCAGCTCTTCTCACCACAGGCCACTTTTGAAATCTGGCTGACCTTCTAGAATATGGGCCTTTGAGTAAAGGAGAAAGAACACGTGTGCTTGGAAATGTAATCCTGAATAAACTGTAAAGCTGAACATTGGTTTAGTTTGTCTTTGGCATTTGTTTGAAACCAGTGAACAAATTTTACTGCACACGTGTGGACACTGTACTCTGTAATAGGTACTGAGGGCATGAAGATAAATCAACACAGCCACTTCCCTCTGGGGCCTTCTTGTTTAGTGGGAGAAACACAGACAATAAATACATAATTTTGGTATAATTTAGGGCCAGAGTGTTAAGGGAGCATAAAGGAGAGTCATATAACTCACTATGGGATGTTATGGAAGCTTCTGGAAGGAGAGAACATGTAGTTCCCCAATGGGGTCTGTAATGGGGTTGTCAGTGAGGCAGGAGGAGAACCAGGGGGCATAGAAACCAAGGGAATGAAGAGATTCAAGGAGCAGTAAAAAAGTAAGTGTCAAATACAGCACATAAGAATGAAAAAGTTGTCACTGGACTAGGAAACAAGGAAGTCATTGGTGATGTTAAAGGTAGCATGTTTCAATGGAGCAGGGGTGGATGGCAAGAACAAGTGTTGAGGACTGAGTGAAACTGAGGAAATGGATACAGGCAACATGGACCACCTTCTGAAAGATGGTGAGTGAGAAGGGAATGAGAGAAATGACAGTGGTTGCAGGAAGTTAAACGGAGGTGTGTGTGTGTGTGTGTGTGTGTGTGTGTGTGTGTGTCCGCGTGCTTGTGTTTTAGTTGAGGGTTTTTTTGTTGTTGTTTGGTTTTTTGGATCGGTGGCATATTTATCATGTCTATAGGCTGAGAAGAAAGTGGATAGAAAGGACACAATGACTGAGAGAGGAAAGAAGGGAGATGGCGTATGGAGCTGTGAGGGAGAGGCTGGTCCTATACAAGAAGGCTGACTCCATCCTCTGAGATTAGGAGTGGGTCTGAGGAGCTGTGGCAACCAAGGAGCTAAGTTAGTAGGTGGGAAGTTGGGGGCAGCCTCGGTGGCTTGTTTTCTCAGTTTGTAGGAAAACCAGCGTCCTCACAGTGCCCAGCATGGTGAGGCTGGGTAGGAGGCCTGAAGAAAGCAGCACAGGCCTGAAGGGTCCCTGAGAGGAATGGGTGAGGTGCTTAGCAGGGACCGGCTATAGGAAGGTCACACTTGCTTCACATATGAAGGTTTCAGTCATGGTGTGGAGGTGGCATTTCTTGTTGTTTTCCTCTCTGTCAAGGTCTAACTAAGATAAATAGTTTTGCATTTTGGGGTGATAGATTTGACTTTACAGTCGTTGGTCCTGGGTCTCCTAGTGGAAGGAGGGCACTCCTGTGACCTTGGAATAATCAGGGTGCTGGCCACCAGGGCAGAAGGTGTTGCTGGAGGAATATTCTGACTTCCTGCAATTAAGGTTGGGCACCTGATCTCTCCTGGCATCCCTCAAAATGGTTCTGCCCTTCCTTGACAAGGGCTCATTCTGAGCCACGCAACAAGACACACCAGGGGTCTGCACAGATCACAGGCCTCTACTGCAGCCACTGTCTCCCACTATGACTCCTTCCTAGTTTTATAGCCCACTTGAGCTACCCCGCATCTTTTCTGCCCACTCCCGAATGCTGTGAAGCTATCTACACAGTTCATGTCCCACCTCCCCCAAGACCTGAGGCTTACAGATCTCTTGACTGCCCTCCACCCTCCAACCCCATTCCTGTTATATATAATTCATGTCACTTCAAATCAATTCAATTACAATAACCTTCTTTGTTTATACCACTGTCTTGGCATTAATTATCTACTGCTTTGTTGTTGCTAATGTTTCATGTTAGTATATCTTATCCCTCCCCTTACACCAAACAAAACAGTGACCTTCTAGAGGGCAGGAATGGAATCTTGCACATTTGGTTTTGGTGTTCCCCAGCACCAACTCCATAGCTGCTGCTAAATAAATACCAGTGGTTTATTTGGCTGAACTGATGGATAAAGCAGGCATGGGTGTGCTCTGCCTTGAGGCAGGCTGGTTCTTTTCTGACCCATGGAATACCAGGGTTTTGAAAGCAGCCAGGGTCCCTGTCTGGGAGGACCCAGGGGGGAAAGTTGCCAATAAATGTGACTTTAAAAAATTTTTTTTTATTGGGGAATATTGGGAAACAGTGTGTTTCTCCAGGGCCCATCAGCTCCAAGTCTTTGTTTTTTTCCATCTAGTTATGGAGGGTGCACCTCAGCTCCAAGTCAAGCCATTGTTTTCAATCTGGTTGTGGAGGCTACAACTCAGCTCCAAGTCAAGTCATTGCCCTCAATCTAATTGTGGAGGGCGCAGCTCACTGGCCCATGTGGGAATTGAATCAGCGACGCTGGTGTTATGAGCACTGCACTCTAACCAACTGAGCCATCCGGCCACCCTAAATGTGACTTTCTTTTTAAAAAGTGTGTAGATGGAGATTAACAGCTGCCTGTTAGTCTTCCCTGATTGGGACATGCTACTACAAGAGGGTGTTTAGAGAAGGATGTGGAGTAGGAATCTGCAACCTCTGTGGCTCCCATATCTCCTGCAATCCTCCAGCCACCCCCTTCTCCCATCCTGCCCTTGTCTCCAGACATTCATTCCTGCAGGTAAGGCCTGCCAGTCACACAAGGGGCCCTACAAAGCAGAGAGCATGGTCACCCAGTGCTCCTTCTGCTCGCATGTGATTGTCCTGTTGCAAAGATGAAACAAGGCTTTTCTTTTTTCCATCTATTTTATGGAGTAGGAAAAAAAATGATTGCATAAGAATCACAGAGATAACTGCTATTCCTTCGTGGTCCCTGTTGGAGAGATGTCAAGATTTGTGCTTCATGAACTTGGACTTTGCCTGCTGAATCAGTTGCACCTGGTTACAGGACTGAATGAACCATGGAGAGTTGGGAGGCTGAACTGTTTAAATGTTGGTGTAAAGAAAGCCCTTGTTGGTATTTTTCAGAGGAGGAATATTACTGGATGAGTAATGGTCTTGAGCATCCTCATTAGATAAGATGTTTGGATTTGGTCTTAAAACTGGAACAAATTAAAAGGCCATTTCATTGGTTCATATAGTTAGATGTAAATTAAAATCATGGATTTTCTGATTCACTCAAAGCCAGACTATCCTTCATTTTAAGCCTTGACTTTTTTGCATTTATGTTGGATTCTTGGATTGCTTCTCACAATAAAAAGAACAAACGTAATACTTGGGCAATGCGAAACAGGTTTCAAGGTATTTTATTACAAAATTTTAAATTTCCTTTGTTTATCCTGGCTCCATTCCAAGCCACATGCCAGGTACCCTTTACAGTACACCTGAAACAGTCTTCTTATGCCACTTCTTCTAAAATAGCACCAAATGCCACCAGGGTAGAGCACATAGTCATGTATTTAAAATAATAATAAGGAACGCCTAAAGATTAGGAATGGTGGTGTGCTCATCATCTTAAGCTCCCTAACTTCTCCATCCTTTAAAACTGGATTTGTGGGGGGCCAGCCCGGTGGCTCAGGCGGTTAGAGCTCCATGCTCCTAACTCCGAAGGCTGCCGGTTCGATTCCCACATGGGCCAGTGGGCTCTCAACCACAAGGTTGCCAGTTCAATTCCTCGAGTCCTGCAAGGGATGGTGGGCTCTGTCCCCTGCAAATAAGATTGAACATGGCACCTTGAGCTGAGCTGCCGCTGAGCTCCTGGATGGCTCAGTTGGTTGGAGCATGGGCTCTCAACCACAAGGTTGCCCATTCAACTCCCGCAAGGGATGGTGGGCTGCGCCCCCTGCAACTAGCAACGGCAACTGGACCTGGAGCTGAGCTGCGCCCTCCACAACTAAGATTGAAAGGACAACTTGACTTGGAAAAAAGTCCTGGAAGTACACACTGTTCCCCAATAAAGTCCTGTTCCCCTTCCCCAATAAAATCTTTTTTAAAAATTGGATTTGTGGGTTCCACAGCATTGGTTCACTCCTGTGATGTTTGTTCCCAAGAATCAAACTTGCTTCCCTGTTCACCCAGATACCATCAGATTCTGATGTGCAAATTCTATTTACTTCAAGGTAACCCCAGCTTCCTGATTCAGCATAGAGTTACTTGGGTAGCAATTATTGGTCTTTCTATAGTCACAGAAACCTATGTTGCAGATGGGACAATCTTAACAAAGATCCTGTCCTAGTATCTCCGTAAATATGCTTATACTTGTCAGGTCATGTGCTCTATATTTGGACTGCCATATCTGGCCATTGACAGCATGAGACAGCACAAAGCAACATTTTTGTCAACTGTAATGTAGACTCAACATTCTCAAATTCGAATGCACCTGTGAACCACCTGGGGCTCTGGTTAAAATGCAGATTCTGGTTCAGTGAGTCTGGGAAAGAGCCTGAGACTCTATATTTCTAACACATGTACCATGTTTCCCCAAAAATAAGACCTAGTGGGATAATCAGCTCTAATGTGTCTTTTGGGGCAAAAATTAATATAAGACCTGGTCTTATTTTACTATAATATAAGACCGGCTCTTTATAATATAATGTAATATAATATAATATAATATAATATAATATAATATAATATAATATAATAATACAGGGTCTTATATTAATTTTTGCTCCAAAGGATGCGTTAGAGCTGATTGTCTGGCTAGGTCTTATTTTTGGGGAAATATGGTATCTAGTCTCCCTTAAGGTTAAGTATATGTTGAAAAAACAAAGACTAAATATGTATGTTAAATATGGCAGAACAAATCACCTGAAAGCATTTGGCTTCTGATTTAGTGTCACAGCTCCTTTTTTTAAACTCTTAGTTCACTTGCTTCTGACCCAAGAGTACTTCAGTTATTTGGCTTTTGATTCCAGAAGACGAGAACCTTTGAGACCTGCCTATTATTAATGCTTGGTGAATGTTGTTTTTTCTTATTGAAACTGATTATGAATGTCCTTTGCATTTTAGGTTCTAAATTAGTCTTGCAAACGTAGTGGAACCTAACTACTTTTGGTCCTGGCTCATCTCCATTCTATCTGGCTCCCCAAGGTATTTCATCAGGCCATAGTATTTACTTGGCTTCAGATAAAGCTAGTGTCTCTATAAGCAAAAACTCCGTTCTGTAATTTATGTGCTTCCTGAACTCAGACATGTTTTCCCCAATTACCCAAAGGTAGAATTATAGCACATCGAGATTATAGCAAAAGGGACTTTGGGGGCCAGGTCCTGTACAGACCCTTGTAGATCATTCTTGAGATTCCTTCAGACTTCTTGAGGTGACTGGGAGTGCCCCTGCATCACAAAGCAGTGTATTCCATGGTTGTGTTGTTCTGATTACTAGAGAGTTCTTAAGTATCTTCAGCTACATATTACCTCTCTGTAATTTCTCCTGTGGTGTTGCCTTCTGGAACTAACTCCTCTTCTACAATGTGGCTCTTCAATGAATTTAAAGCTACTCTTATGATTCCTTGTTTCTTAACTCCAGGTACAAATGTCCTATTTCTTCAATTATTTCTTGTATATTGGAGTTTCCCTATGCCTCACCTTCCAGACATGCTCAAGTTTGGCAATATCTTCCTTTCCTTAGTCTTCTCTGATATAGCCTGTCTAAGCCTGGTTCGGAATGTCTATATCAATAGTCGTGTTTTGCTGTTGACTCATATTGAGTCAAGAAAACCCCAGGGGCTTTTCAAAGGGACTTGAGTTTCCCTCAGTGGGGCCATTGACCATTTGAATCCAGTACAGATGCTTACATTTATATTTATTGGATTTCATCTCGTTTCTTTCACCCATTCCTTACATCCAGTTACGATCTTGAGTCCTGATTCTATAATCTTGTGTGTTAGGGTTTCTGCCAGCTTTGGCCCTCGCAAATTTGCTAGGTACAGCCTTTATATCTTCATCATTGGGGATAAAACTTGAAATGAATGAGACTGAATGCTGATCCCTGTGACCTTTCACTTAATCTGTTTGCCCATTAATTTATTCATTCAGTTGTTCATCCTGTAAATAAACTTTGGTTAAGGGCTACTCTGTTCCAGTCACTGTGCTAGCAGCTAGAGTCCCCGAGGCAAATAAGACATGATTTTTGCTCTCTAAGAGCTCAGCATTCACCAGGAAGACAGCCTGCTTCTAAACCCAATCTGTGATCGTCTATTTGTTACGAGGATACTCACATCCTGTTGGGTCTTTCTAATCCTATCTATCACCTACCAGGCCCCCCTCCCACTCCCCTACAACCTGCCTTCCTTACAAAGTGAGGACCAAGACCCTGGGATTTGAGGAGAAAGACCCAGAGACTGAGATTATCAAAATGCAGTGGGCTCTACAAAGGGAAGTGCAAAGGGAAGAGGAGAGAGAGAGAGAGAGAGAGAGAGAGAGAGAGAGAGAGAGAGAGAAGTTGAAAGGGGAAAGGAAAGCACAGAGGAGTCTGGGAGGTAAGGAAACCCTCTGACCTCTTGGCTGGTTTGAAGTCCAGTGTGGCTGGTTGGATGTGATTGAATGTATGTCTGAGGTGAATGTACACAGGTCAGGACAGCTTGTGTAACCAGTATGTAGACATGCATAGCCTCTGACATGAACAAAGCAGCCCTTGATTATTTGACTTTATTCAGGGAAGAGAGTCTTCCCCCAAACCCAAATGCAAACTGAGCAGGTCTCATTTCTACTCATTGTTAGGTAATAGATTGTTATGGTCACTTAAAGTCATAACTGAGTAATTAGACTGTCCTATCCAAGATGTGAAAAGTCAGAATTCAAGCTTGGCTTAGCATTAAATCTTTTCCCTGCCCTCCTCTTAGACTGATAGGCTGCAATAGAGGCAGAGTGAGGAGTGAAACCTCTCCTTTCTCTTTGCTCACCTCCTCTGTTTGTTAGCTGCTGTTTTGCTGAAGCCACTGGTGACACTGGGAGAGGGAGGAGAGGCCAGAAGCAGACACCTCTAACTTGATGGAGTGGCCTTGCTCTTCCTGAGTCTCATTTTCAGATGGTTAAAGCTGGGGCCCCAGCTGGCATCTCTCGATGGGCATGGAAGACGAATAAAGCCAACTCTTTCCCTCCTGAGGTGTTTGTTCTCTTGGGCCCTTCAGAGGTTACCATGGCTGGAGACCTCTCTCCTTCTATAGTTCTCTTGACCTCTGGCTGATATGTCACCATATAAGGTGGTGGCCTAGGACTGCTCCTCAGTTAGAAATCTGGCAGGACATCTCTAACATCTTTCTGCTAAGATGGACTTGCAGTTCAGGACCCAAGTTGGCTCCACGTCAGCTTTCCTTCTTCCATGGCCACATCGGATCTATGGGTCACACTCTTGCATCTCTTGTTCCAACATATTCTGGGAGTCCAGAATCACCCCAAGGCAGCAGTCTCTACTGACTTGGCCACCAAAGCATGTAATGACCCTTTTTTTCACACCTGGATGGCCCGGGCTGGAGGCAACCCCTGACACACAGCCCACTTTAGCTTTCTTGCACGTGGGTGAGGTTCCTTAGGGCTCCCAACTGCAGGGAACATATTGCAAAGCACCTTGAAGGCCCCTCACTGGGCTTTGGAATTAAAAAGAGTAACACCCTAACCTCTGCCTTAAAAGGGGGAGAAGAAAGCATTCACTGCAGTGCTACAGCTCTTCACCAAGCTCCTCACATACAACCCTCTCTTCCCACACTCTGACCCTTTTTTATATTCTCAAAATGAGAGATGGGGTTCAAGAGTACTTAAGAGCAGCTACTTAAGAAAGAAGGTTGACGTTACCTCCTAAAGTTGAGTATTCACACACCTAGGTATATAACCTGAGAGAAACCCTGGCATAACCAATAGGAGATAGGTGTAGGAATGTTCACAGCAGCTTTGTTCCCAAACTAGGGTTGCCACATACATACAGGACGCCCACTTAAATTTGAATTTCAGACAAACAACAAGTAATTTTTGGCTAAAAGAATGTGTCAAACAGACAATAGTTTAGTGGTTACCAGAGGATAAGGGGGGTGGGGGGTGGGAGATGAAGGTAAGGGGGATCAAATATATGGTGATGGAAGGAGAACTGACTCTGGGTGGTGAACACACAATGGGATTTATAGATGATGTCATACAGAATTGTACACCTGAAATTTACGTAATTTCACTAACCATTATCACCCCAATAAATTGAAAAAAAAGAATGTCTCAAATATATTATGGAACATACTTATACTGAACAATATTCATTATGTATCTGAAATTCAGATTTACCTGGGTGTCTTCTCTTTTTACTTGCTAAATCTGGCAATCCTGTCCCAAACCATGCCCATTCAAAAGGTGATTAAAAGAATAAATTGTGGTCTAATAAATTTTCCACAGAATGTTAAATTACACAGGAGTTTAAATGAATGAAAAACAGTTACACAGAAAAATACAGATAAATTTTAGTTGTAAAAAAATCAGAAAAAAATAAGCTCCAAAAGATTACATACAGCATGTTCTTTTTTGTTAAAGTTAGAAACAACTAAAATAAAATATTTATATATTTTAAAGGAATGTGTGTAGCTGCAATAAAAAGGAAAGAATTGGAATGATGAATATATGATTCAAAATGATGGTAAATTTTCTCAAACGGGAAATCAAAAGTATAGGTTAATGGGAAGATGACATATAGGCTATTATCAAGTTCTTGGCTTTTGTTTTGCACCGTGGCTTTGCTAGTGCTCCTGGAGTATGCAAGGACTAATGGCAAGAGTGTGTCATTAGCCAATAATTATGAGTAATCCAATAATCTGCTGAGTAATCCAATTTCTGCTGAGATGGCCTTGCAGGACATCTCTAACTTCTTTCTGCTGAGATGGCCTTGCAGTTCAGAGCGCCTGATATCCAAAAATTTAATTTAAATGATACAAAGAGTAAAAACAGGTAGGGAGAGTCCCAGTATGGAAGCATACAGTGTTTCTCCAAGAAGGAGGGGAAGAGGTATTTGTAGGGAAGATGCCTCCACAAAGGCGAAAGCTGAAATGGGCCTTGAAGGGTGAGTAGAAGTTTACTACCTGGAGGAGGAGGGGAAAGCATTCCAGGAACAGCATGTTGGGAAGCAAATCAGCACAACAGAGCCTGGCTTGCTCAGAGAACAGTAGTGAAGCTCAGGGTGGTCATAACCAGCGTTGGGTGACAATGGTGAGAATAGAAGCTGGAGAGGTGGGGAGGAGGTCAGGGTATAGAAGAAGCTCTTACATGCCTTGCAAATGAGTATAGAACTTACTCTTGGGCGTAGGGGCAAGAAAGGGTTATACAGGAGGTTGTAATTCTGAGCCCCTAGGAAATTCTTGAACCAAAATAGGGAGTCTCTTGACTTCACCTATGCAAACTATTGTGATTGTTGCATATGATGGACAGTGAAGAGGACTGGCAAGGCAAATGCTAAAAAGACAGAGCCTCATGAGTTTCATGGATGCTGAGTGAAAAAATGGGCAAGGGATGCATTATATCTATATAGGATGATTGACAGCTCTGAGAATAGAGATGGTTACTGATTTGGTAGGAAAGGGAGTAGGTAGTAGGAAAGTATGGCTAATTCTCCAAAGGTGATCCTAAGAAAAATTAAAAACCATTAACAAAGAAATATTACTGGACTTCATTGATGGTGCCTTTGGATTCCTTGTGCCTTGCCTGCATTAGCCACTCCTCCCCTACCAAACCCATGGAATATTTTTGTGAATTCATTCTATTTCATTAGCAAAACTCACCTACTACCACATGTCAGGTAGCATATTGGGTGTGGGAAATACCAAGATGAAAAAATTGTAACTCATATCCTTATTGAGGTTATAGCTAAGTAGTACCATAAACTGTCAGCAAATATCTATAATGTTTGAAAGTACTAGACTAGAGTTACATGCGAGTTACTACAGGAATATAGAGGAGTGGGCACTTGGTACTGACTAAGTCGGGGTGTCAGAAACAGGGTCGCATTTGAGCTGGAAGTTGAAAATTGAACAGAGTTTGGATGCGCAAATGATGGGGGAGACAATGCAAAGCAGAGAGAACAGCAAGAGCAAAGCCCTGAAGCTGAGGCTGTCAATGGTAGGCTGGAGCCAGGTTGAAACAGGCCTTCCAGATCCTGCCGAGGAGTGTGAACTTTATTCTACATGGATCTTAAGCAGGGTGGTGCCAGGTGCAGATTTGGGTCTTTGGAACAGGCCTCCTGACCACGTGTGGACGATGGAATGGAGGGGGCTGAGGCTGAGATCACAGAGAATAGCTGAGATGCATCCTGTGAGTCCTAATGAGCCTACGAAGCGGTCGTGGGGATGGAGAGCCAGTGATTCCAGGGCCAGAAAGTTTGCAACCAATGCAACCTAAGTCATTCCCCTCCCCGCCAGCCACATGAGGGAACTGTGTGAGGGACACGGGTCTGTGAGGAGACCGGAGGACAGGTTAGGAGAGGGAAAGGATTTGGGAAGGGCTGCAGAGGCAGGAAGGGTGTTTCCACCATATACCTGCCAAAAGAAACCTGTGACTCAGTGGATGGCATGTGTGATTACCCAGAAGACTTTACCGTCTCGACTTATCCTGACTCCTATCTACTTCCGTAATTCTATACTGCTTCAGAGGGATGGCAGCTAAGGGGTGGGTTCCACCACAGTGCCTTTTCTCGAAGGTAAATAACATCTACACCAGTCATGTACCTATTGGAGGGGAGCTGTAGAAGGAACATACCATGGGAAGACTGAGAAAGAGCAAGCGAAACATCTTTTTTTAAGGACTAATACTCACCTCCTATTGAAGTGACCTTTCTTGTGTAAGAATTGAGTTATATCAGTCATCAATAATTATCAAGGTATGTCCTAGTATTTAGAGAGCTCCCACTATGTGCTGGGAGCTGGGTTAGATGCTTTTCTACATGATCTAATTTATTCTGCAAAACATATATGCGTGGTCAACATTACTTGCTCCGTTTTACAGGTGGGGAAGTAAAGCTGATAGTTCTGATGTGTTGGCCATCAGAAGTGGTCTAGAAATATTCGCCCTATTTGAACTGGTGATGGCATTGCTTGTAATCTGACCTGTATATCGTTTCCTTTGTTAATGATCAAAACACTGGCTGCAGTCATGTTAGATAAAAAGCCCTCTCTTCCTCCCACACTACAAAGTACTTCTTTATAGCACAGTCATTCTGAGAGCCATGTTTAGTTGCAAGGTCTTTGAAAAACTGGCCACCATGGGAATTACGTTAGTAAAAGACTAGTAAAAGATTCAGCAATGCCTAGTATTCTGTTGGCGTCAGCTGATACTTAACAGTCCAGTGGTTAGAAGATGGAAAATAATTATTCCGTCTAGCCAGGAGATTGGGTGATAAAAGGAAACTTTGGGCTGTTGATTAAATTGTTTATTTAAGCATGAGCTTAGTTATGTCTGTGGCATAATGTGCTGTAGAAAGAAGATAGGGATCTGTCCTCATAGAGAGACACCCACAGGGTGGCACTAATCCCCACCCCCGCTCACTCCCGCAGCTGCCTCTCCCACAGCGTGCTGTGTCTTTGTTTCCTGCCTGGCTCTGGATTTTGAGGACTTTGTGAGGCTGGAATTGGGCAGAATGACAGAATGTTAGGCCCAGAGAATTGTTGTGACAGTGCCTGCGAAGGCAGAGAACAGCCTGGAGTTCGGATCTCCTGATGTCTGGTCTCCTGGTTTTTCTTTGTTTTGTGCTCCTCTGAATGTGTGCTGCTCCTACAAGACATGTTTTGCCTTCTCTTCCTGACTCTTCTCTGCATTCTCCTTCTGGCTTGTGAAACACATATTGATTCTTTCTTCTCTGTTTTCCTTAACTTTCTTCCCCCTTCTCTGTGTTAGACATATATAATTTGTATGTATAATGCGTAATTTAACCCACCAGTTTTGAACATAGGCAAGCCCAACTCTCTAGGAAAATACTAGACCAGTGGTCAGCAAATTGTGCCCCACAGGTCAAATCTGTTTTTGTAAATAAAGTTTTGTAAATAAAGGTGCCTGTTTTAGTAAATAAAGTTTTATTAGAACACAGCCATACTCATTGTTTTATGTACTGTCAATGGCTGCTTTCCTGATATAGTGGCAGAGTTGAGTAGTTGTAGCAGAGACTGCATGGCCTGCAAAGCCTAAAATATTTACTATCTGGCCCTTTATGGGAAAGTTTGCCAATCCCTGCACTAGACAAAGATATTGCAAGCTAAATTCTAATTTAAGCCATTTCTGCCCCCCAGAGAGCCACAGGCCTAACTTTTATGCCTGCAGAATAATGGGAGATCTGAGCCGTGTTGCCACTGAAACATTGAGAATATAAAAATTCAGCAAGAATGTTGTGATTCACTAACTAAATTAAGATTTAGTTTATAAACTTTAATTTTTGATATTCTGAATACTAAGGAACCTCAGATTCAGTTTCCTCTCCATTTTTTTTAAAGACTTTACTTTTTTAGAGCAGTTTTAGATTCACAGCAAAATTGAGAGGAAGGTATAGAGATTTCCCATATACTTCTCCCCCCACATACGCACAGCCCCCCTCATTATCAACATCCCTCACCAGAGTGGAACATTTGTTATAATTGATGAATTGACATCATTTTCATTCAAAGTCCATAGTTTACGTTAGGATTCACTCTTGGTGTTGTAACTTCTATGGGTTTGGACAAATGTATAACGGCATGTATCCACCATCATTGTATCATACAGAATAGTTTCACTGCCCTAAAAATCCTCTATGCTCTGCCCATCTTCCCTCCCCCAACCCCAAACCCCTGGAAACAGTTGCTCCTTTTACCGTCTCCATAGTTTTGCCTTTTCCAGAATGTCATATAGTTGGAATCATACAGTATGTAGCCTGTTCGTATTGGCTTCTTTTAATTAGTAACATGTATTTAACGTTGTTCCATGCCTTTTCTTTTTAGTGCTGAATAATATTCCATTGTCTGGATCTGCCACAGTTTATCTATCCATTCACTTACTAAAAGACATCTTGGTTATTTCCAAGTTTTGGCAATTCCAAATAAAGCTGCTATAAACATCTGTGTGCAGTTTTTTGTGTAAACATTAGCCCTTTCCCACTTTTAAGCCTTTGATGCCTCCTCCTCCATAGGCCAGACCCTTATAGCCATGGCAGCCCCTCCTGCTGGCCTGCCTTTGCACCTTGGAGACTTCCTGGCTGGAGTCTAAATCACCCTGCTCCAGTTGAAACATACACATATTTCAGCTGATGGGTAGCACAGTTTGTCACCCCACAATATGCCTCTTTGGCATAAGGATTATTTTAGATTGATTATTTTTAAAAAACCTGCACATATACAAAAAAACTCTGAAAACTGAGTACAAGATATCTTTTTGTAAAAGATATGTACATTTATAAGGGGGTGTCTCCCTCTCTGTACCAGAAAGAAAAAGATGACTCTAAATCTCTAGAAACTCTTATCAATAGAGAAGACAATGACTTAAATCTGCATAACAACTTTACCCTTGTTTACTGTGTTTTTCCTGGTCACCTCCCATAACTGGTCTCCCCCACCAACACTTTTTGTCTTTAGCTGGAGATGATATTTAAGGTGGTGGCTTGGGCCATTTGGGGGAGTTAGTCAGTATTCCTGGGTCCCTCTCATGTATACAGGATGTATACATATTTATTATTATTAAACTTCTCCGTGTTTTTTTCTGGTTAATTTGTTCTTTCTATTACAGGAAGGTCTCAGCCAAGAACCTAGAAGGGTAGAGGGAAAGTTATTTTTTCTCCCCCACACAGCCATACATCTTGCAAGAAAGAATGCAGAGGGGGCACTAGGCTGTCATTCAGTATCGCACAAACTTTGTCCCACAAAAAATAAAAGTCTCTCTTCCAAGAGGTGCTCTGAATTAAGGCATTCCTTCTGGCATTTTCCTTTCCTTCCTCTCTTTGCCTCTCACATATGTTAACATGGGACCATCTAACTTTAGATTTAATGCTCTCCTAAGCTCATGAAATTTTGGAGAAGATCAAATCCAGCCTCCCTTCTCTTTAACAGCCATGTTCTTTCCCCTCTTCATTTCTTTGGTCATAAATGAGAGTCTTTCTTTTTGTACAGTTTGATTTTTTTTCAATTTCTTTTCTGCATTTACATCTCTTTGTCTTTATTGTATATGGTCTTTTCCTCTCTTTCCCCTCCAGGGTACCTAAGAGCATTCTGCAAAGAGCATATTTTGCAGAAAGCTCTCCATGGATTATAATGTTCACATTTATTTGCTGAGAAAGACTTTCATTAGGTTGTATTAGAATTTTCTGGAGTCACCTTGAAGAGGAACTCCTAGTGAAAATGTTTGGGTCCAGACTGTTAATTGAACTGTGTGCAGCCTAAAAATCTTTCTGCCACTTCCTGGAACTTCTCAGCCTGATTGCTAGAGATGGAGCATGGTGACCTGCTGCCACCACCTCAGCAGGTGACTGGTATCAGTCCAGCAGCATGCTGGATCTGAGGTTTACTGTCTGGGAAGACAGATGATAATGTCTCACTCCTATGGGTCTAGGATAAGGGGGAAAATAAGGCAATATTTGTGCCCACAAAACATGGAGTTCCTCTGTGGATTAAGGCCAAGGTGCTGGACTCATTCTAGCCAGTGAAGACCCCCAATGTTACAATAGTATCTGGGCTCTCTTGGCACATCTGCACACAATACAGGCTGACCTGGCACAATGTGCTGCCCTCTCTGGCTCACCAGTGAGGGCAATAGAAGTTGTTACTGTAACAGGGATGCTCCCAACAGTTTGCTTCAGGCCAGCCCGTAGATGTTGCAGGTTAGGAAGCCGAGGCCTGAGGTCAAAGTCATTGTGGTGGCTTTGTACTACAGTAGCTAAGCTGGAACTACATTTGGTGGAATTCTTTTCTTTTCTTTCTGTGCTTAGGGTTGGCCAGAAGAGAAATTTGTGGGAGATTTGGAAGGTGAAGTGAAGGAGCAGCCATTTCTATGGCTGATGTGGGTGGCGGCCAGGCCTACCGTCCTTCCAGCATTGGCCAAAGCTCCTCCCTCAGCTTCTCTGATTGCTGAGGTTGGCGTGTGTGCAGCTTCATGCTAGAGGACACCCGCCTGGGTTGCAGGTCCCCTGTATCAACAAAGTTGGAGACAGTGAGAAACTGATACTGTTCCCATCCGTCCAGATGGACACTATTTTGTCCTCTCTGGTTCCAGTTTGTCCTTTTCCTCCTCCATTTCATGCCCATCCCTCCTTCCTGACTGCCTGCCCTGCTGTCTTCAAGCTCAACGCTGGACTTGGAGCAGCAGACCTATACAGACTGCTTACCAGATCTCATGACTGCGAAGAGCTTTGCCTTGTCATAAATCCCTTAGTCTGTAGCCTTGGAGTGGTTCCTGCTTCTGACTGAACCCTAAATGATACAGTCAGACAACCTTGCTTCAGTTCCTAGGCTTCCAGGGCAACAAGCTCCCTGCTTCCAGTGTCACCTCTGCTTAGAGGCTCTGCATGGTGTAATGCCAGTTTTGATAAATGATGAAAAGCAAATGGGGAGGCTCTAGCCAAGGAAATCCTCAGGGCTCCCAGCCAAGAATTAATCATCAAAATGCCTGGGTCACCCCCTAAGTCCCGTCTGATGCTGCGTAGGATAGAACCTGCTTGCATTACCCTTTAAGCCAGAGCAGAGTATGTAAGTATAATGGACACTGAATCAATCGTGGGTGCTTGGGCCAGAGATTCTGAGCAAAATCAGATGAGTACAGGATACAGTTAATTATCTCCAGAGGTGTCTCCACTCTTTGTGTTGGAAAGGTAGTGAGGAAGGGTCAGGCAAACTTTTGTTGAATAACTCTGTGCATGGTGATACCTTTTGCAGTGGGATTTACGGAGTTGGTGAGGGACACCTCCATCCACAAGATGAAGTACTGGGAGTTATGAACTTCAGAAAGTCAGAGGGGTGTGGCTTCATGCCTAGTTGGTTAGTAATTAAACAGGACCACATCAGGTACTCATTGTTAGTTAATGGAGAACCAGAGAGTCTCATAGGCCCCCAGACGTGTCTATTGAGATGTCAGCCTGGCAGAACAGGCTAATTGGGTGGCTGGGGGCACCTGCTCTGATGTTCTGGGATTCTCTACCCCACTCAGGATCTATGGAGATGACCTCCGTCTCTCTGCTCCAGTTCCATTGGCTCCCATGATACACTTTGCCTCTGCCAGGCTCACTTCTACCTCAGGATGTTTGCACTTACCATCCCCTTTATCGGGGTCCCTCTTCCCCCAGAATGCATCCTGGGAAGGCCCATTCCTTCAACCCTTCTCTTCCCTGTTTAAAAGCCACTTCATCTCAATGAGGCCTTCCCTAATCACCTTACTATAAATCACAGCCCTCCCCCCCCGCTCTCCTTCCCTCTCCCAGAAGTGTTCTTGCTATAGCATGTATCACCTTCTAACATGCTATTAAAAGAGAACAGAATTTGCCACCCCAAAATATGTCTCTGGCATAAGGATCATTTTAGGTGGATTATTTTTAAGCAATTGCAGACATAGGAAAAGCTCTAAAATGAAGTATAAGTTATCCTTTTGAAAGAGATAGTTAAATTTATAAGCGAAATCTCCATTTGTAAGGGTGTCTCCCTGACATGTCAGATAGAGGGGGATGACCTTATCTCTAGAAATTCTTATCAACTAAGAATTCTTGGACTTAAATCTGCACAAGAACCTTACCCTTGTTCACTGTGCTTTTCCTGGTTACCTCCCATAACTGGATCCCCACCCCGACATCTTTTTTTGTCTCTAGCTGGAGATGGTATTTAAGGTGGTGGGTTAAGCCACTTTGGAAATTTACTCAGTTTTCCTGGGTCTCTCCCATATATACTTGTTATTAAACTTTTGTGTTTTTTTCCTGTTAATCTGCCTTATGTCAGTTTAATTATTAGGCCAGCCAAAGAACCTAGAAGAAAATCCGCCCCCCACCACACACACATTGCATAATTTACTAATTAGAATGTAAGCTTCTCTGGGACAGATTTGCTCTGCTTGTACCCTGCTGTATTCCAAGTGGGGTGGCACATAGTGACGCTCATTGGGGCTTTTGTCTTGCCTCACTCCACGGGGTGCTGTCATTAACACCTCCTGAAACACAACTCCATAGCTGCGTCCTTTAGAGTTGTGCAACTCAGAGGTACAGAGCCCAATATTTGTTGAAAGGAGGCCATAGATGGCCTTCTTTCTCTGCTTACCTTCGCAACCCAGTAGCTTCTCTAAAATCCTTTCAGCAGCTTCTAATTCTACAGCTCACATTCTAAATCGTCCCTGTGTCAGGATGGGGAAGCTGGCATGAAGAACCAGGCTGATTTTGTTTGTTCATGGTTTATGTTCAAACTTTGACATCTTATTTCTGAGAGATGTGAGAAAGGCACTTGATAAGCTGTCTGCAGCAGTTTCTCCTAAGGGGTCTGCCAAAAACTGCATGGGATTTCAGGTTCTGGTTTTCTTTACCTTATTCAGGTAAGCTTGTTTAGAAGGAGGAAACATTTGTGTTGCTCAGCAGGTTTGAGAGACCAGTGGGAATGGCTGTTTATTTGTCTTTTGATCACAAAGCCTGGAGTTTGGCTTCAAGGCTGAAAGGTCTTGAAGCCTTTTTATCTCCTTCCCTTGAGACTTGAAGCTCTCTGACATTCCTTTGGCTTGTGGGGGAGGGGCGCTCACAGGTGGACAAAGGTCCTCTGGCCGGTCTCCTTGAGTACCTGTCCTTAGTGTGACCTCCACCGGGGACCGTGCTTCTTTCTGAGATTGGCTTCAGAGCCCAACCTCTCTCTCCTTCATCCTACAGATAACCAAAAAGAGGGGAAAACAAAGCCACCAACCCTCCAAAAAAACCCAGTAAATATTTATTTGGGGGAGTGAATCATTCGTGTTTTAAGCCACGTCTTATCACCCGAGAATCTGAGAACTGAAGTGAGATAAGGGGTCGCAATGTGCCATTCATTCATTTTATAGATGAGGACACGGCAGTCTGCGGGGGTCCTGGGGCCTGCCCGAATCACACAGCTTCTCCAGAGAAGTTGCTGGACCATTCCCCCCTGTACCCCGTTGTGTGATACCCCAGGTAGTTTTTAAGGTACCCTGCAACCCAGTGCATTGTGAGCTGCCCATGACTAGCCTTAAACCCCAGCGAGCAAATACAATTTTCTTTGAATCAGCATGCAGCACAGTGCAGCGTTCCCCACAGGGGGACATACTGAGAGAATGAAATTCAAATCACCCCTCTGGTATGCTTTTCACTCCCTTTCCTGATAAAGCACAGAGATGTCGCTGATTCTGTAGGTGAGCAGGCGGGTGCTTAAAGGGCCACCCGTGCCCTTCTCCTGTCCTCAGGTGCTTCTGATAGGAGCCATTGAGAGCAGCCTGGGGCTGAGGACAAAGGAACGTCTGGGACCTTGCTACTTGACACGAGGCTTGCTTCCCCAAAAAGCTGAAAACCCTTTTAGAGTACATGGCTGCACCCACGTCCCACCCTCTCACTTGGCACTAGGCTGAGTGAACACCTGGGAGTTCAGCAACCTGAAGAGATTGTGAACCGATTTTGAACTTGCTTCCTCAAGTCATTCTGTTTCACAGTAGATTGCTTCACGTCTTTCTTTAAAAAATAAATAAAAAATAAATGAAAAACCCTTAGCTTGGTGAAGTGATTTTACTCATGCAGAAAAATGTAAAGGTAAAAGATGAAACTGTAAGAGCGAACCTTTGTGCTCCCTGGGTCTCCTAGAAAAAGAGGGCAGGCAGGGCTCCTGTGCACGAGGCAGGAGCTGCTTTTGCAGAAATGGAAATGCTCCCCTGTCTTTCCTTCCACACTAAGTTGTTTCATTATATTTTCAGGCGAGCAAGTCATGGGTTCCTAGTGCGCGGTGCTGTCTTTTTCAATTAATGCTTTTCACAGAAGTTCAGGTTTTAAACATCTCCCCCTCTCTTCCCAGGTCTGTTACATTTCCCAGAATGGTTCCCAGTGCTGGAGATAATTCCTTTTCGGAGAACCTACATTTCTCACCTGCTGATTGCAATTAGCTACTGCCAGCTGGGGCCTGGTGTGCAGCTGAAAAGCTAACAAGAAGTGGAGACCACGCAGAATCCAGACAGGGCAGAGGATGTGAATAAATAGGGAATGGTGGCTGTGTTTATGAAAGGCTCCTGTGAATTTGAGTTTTCCTGACCCTTTGGATGGCCCTACCTCTGTGCTCTGTACTCCCCACCCCTCCCCTATTATTTACTTTTTTTTTTTTTTGTCTCTGGGATTGTAGCCTGAACTTTTAACATCACAGTCACGAATTTACCACTAAGTACACTTTGTTAGGCAATAAACAGCCTTGGAAGAAAAATGAAATCCGACCAGGACTTCTGTTTCAATAATGTTTGTGAGCTATGGTGGATTCAGACAGGCCTTGAATGCAGGTCTTAAAGCTAACCTTGAACATGAGGGCTTGGAAAGGTCTCAAGGCCCACCTAACTCGAACCCCTCATTTTATGGTTGAGGACATTGAATCCCAGAGGGGTTCACAGGGCTGGGTGAAGTCCATGTTTCCTGACCGCCAGGCCAGGGCTCTAACCACTGAATGTCTTACCTTTGACCATGATGGGCAGCCCACCTCTAGAGTTTGTGTGGAAAGCACCAAGGAGATTGCCGAAGGTGGAAATGTGGGCAATGTGGTCTCCAAGAAGACGTTTATTTTCTTCCTTATTGGCCAGGCTTGGCCCCAGTACCAATGCCACACCCTTGGATGTTTTCATCCTGGGTTGGTACCCGTGTTTTATGGCTCACAAGCTTCTGACCCCGAACCCATGCTTGCCCCTTAAGGGGAGTATGCTCGGCCTTTGGGTTTTTACCAAAGGCAACAGTAGGGAACAGACAACCAATCGGGGAAATTAGCAGCTGTCCCTAGTACCTCCACAGTGTAAATGGAGGGAGGTTGGCTTGATAAGGTCTGCAGCTTCTGGTGCAACCATATCTGCTTGTTGGAACTGAGCTGAGTCCTTTACAGCCCTTGCCTTCTTCTGCTTAGAGGGTTGGGCATTCCCTGCCCAACGCACTTTCCACTGGGAGAGGCTGCCTTGTAGGGTTTAGGGTCAGAGAGTTGGATAGGCTCCAGGCAGCAGGCGGTAATGAAAAGTTCCTGTGGACTCTAACCCCAGCTCTGTTCTTTGGTAGGCATGCTTCTCAGCCTCTGTCTCTTCATCTGAAACATGAAGACTCATAATACATGGTTCATTGGGCTTGTTGAGAGGATAAGGGAAGGACACATAGGAAAACAGTAGGTTCTCTATAAGTGTTCATTTCCCTTCCTTCTAGTACTAAGTCTCCATTTTACAGATGAGGAAAACTGAGGTCTAGGGAAGTAAAGCTACTTTCCCAAGGCCACAGGCCCCTTCACTGCCCCCAGCCACCTATTTTATCTCCTGTGAGGGACCCAGGGAAGAAACCACAATAAGCTTTACTAATACAAAGTCCATTCTCCAAAGGGAAGTGGTTCTGTGTTCTGGTAAAACTTGAACAACTATCTGGGGTGAGGAGGGAAAGGGAAGTGGGGGAGGAAGCTCTGACTTGATTTGGGGTGGTTGATTTTTACTTTGAGATAATTGTAGATTCATATGCCATTGTAAAAAATAATATAGAAAGGTTTCCTATACCCTTTGTCCAGTTTCCCTCAATGGTAACATTTGCAAAACTGCCATACAATATCACAACCAGGATATTGACATGATAAAATCCACCAGTCTTTATGTTTTCCCAGTTTTACTTATGCTGATTTGCGTATGTGTGTACTTAGATCTATGCAATTTTATCACATGTGCAGGCTTATGGATCTACCACACTGAAGATACAGAACAGTTCCGTTACCACAAGGATCCTTCTGTTGCTATCTCCATTTCCCTCCTGCTCTACCTCACCCATGTGACTATTTATCCACCATTACCACTTTGCCCTGATTACTGTAGCTAAATCATAAGACTTAATGTCAGGTAGAATGATTTCTCCCTTTATCCTTCTTTTTCAAGATTGTTTTGGCTATTCTAGGGCTTGTGCTTTTCCATATACATTTTAGAATAAATTTGTCTATGTCTACAAAAAGCCTTGCTGAGATTTTGATAGGAACTGCATTAAAGCTATATATAACAATTTGGAGAGGATTGACATCTTTACTATGTTGAGTCTTCTAATCCATTTATTTGAATGTCTCTTCATTTATTAGATCTTCTTTGATTTCTTTCATCAGCCTTTTGTAATTTTCAGCATACGATCCTGTGCATGTTTTGTTAAGTGTATATCTAAGTATTTAACTTTCTTTGGATTGAATGTAAGTAGTATTATATTTTTAATTTTGGTTTCCACATGTTCAGTATTAGTATATAAAATGCAATTGATTTTTGTGTGTTAATCTTATGTCCTACTTGCTGAACTCACTTATAGGTTCCAGTAATTTTTTGTTTAATGGATTCCTTGGGGTTTTATATATAGACAATCTGCAAATGGGGACAATTTTATTTCTTCCTTTCTGATCTTTTATTTCTTTTTCTTGCCTATTGCAATAGTTAGAATTTTCTGTACTCTAGTGCATATGAGTGGTGAGAGTGAACATCTTTACTTTGTTCCCTAGGGGAGATCATACAGTCAGTCGTTCACTGTTAAGTCGGATCAAACTGAAGTAGTTCCCTTCGATTTCTAATTTTCTGAGAGTTTTTATCATGAAGGGTGCTGGATTTTCAGATGTTGTCTCCATTTGTATAAACATTCTTTTTTATTTTTTTTAATTGGGGAATATGGGGGAACAGTGTGTTTCTCCAGGGCCCATCAGCTCCAAGTCATTGTCCTTCAATCCAGCTGTGGAGGGCACAGCTCAGCTCCAAATTCAGTTGCCGTTTTCAATCTTTAGTTGCAGGGGGCGCAGCCCACCACCCCATGTGGGAATTGAACCGGCAACCTTGTTGTTGAGAGCTTGCGCTCTAACCAACTGAGCCATCCGGCTGCCCCTCTGGGGGTTCAGCGGCAGCTCATTGTCTTCAACCTAGTTATGCAGGGCACAGCCCACTGGCCCATGTGGGAATCGAACCAGCAACCCCACTGTCCAGAGTTCGCACTCCAACCAACTGAGCCATCTAGCCACCCCAGTATAAATGTTCTTGATCAAACTGAAGTAGTTCCCTTCGATTTCTAATTTTCTGACAGTTTTTATCATGAAGGGTGCTGGATTTTCAGATGTTGTCTCCATTTCCTTTGATATGATCATATAATTTTTCCTTTTTGACTGGTTGATACGATGGATTGCATTGATATTGAATGGTGAACTAGCTTCACATTCTCAGAATAAATGCCACTTGATTATGATATATAATTATTTGTATACATTGTTGAATTATATTTGCTAATATTTTGTTGATGATTTTTATTTCTAATTTCATGAGAGATATTGGTCTGTAGTTTTCTTTTTTCGTACTGTCTCTTTCTAGTTTTGATATTGATATAATACTGGCCTCATAAATGAGTTAAGAAATGTTGCCTCCTCTTCTATTTTCCAAAAGAGACTGGATAAAATTGGTGTCAATTCTTCTTTAAATTCTCCACTGTATCCATCTGGGCCAAGGGACTTCTTTTGGGGGAGTTTTAAATTACAAATTTAATTTCTTTAATGATTATAATAGTATCCAGGTTATCTATTTCATCTTGATTGAGGGTTGTTGGTTTATGGTTTTTGAGAAATTGGCCTATATCTTCTAAGTTGTCAAACTTATGAGAGTAAAGTTATTCACTATATTCCTGTATTATCCTTTTAGTGGCTGCAGAACCCATAGTGATATCTCCGATTTTATTCCCGATATTGGTGATTTGTGTCTCATGTCTTTTAACGTGTCAGTTTTGCTAAAGGTTTATTGATTTTTTTCCCTAAAGAACCAGCTTTTTGTTTCATTGATTTTTCTCGGTTTCTTGTTTTCAATTTCATTTATGTCTGCTCTTATTTTTTTTATTTCCTTCCATCTGCCTGTTTTGGTTTTATTTTGCTCTTCTTTTTTTAGCTTTTTGACATAGGAACTTAGATTATTGATTTGAGATATTTCTTCCATCCTAATGTAAGAATTTTAGTGCTACAAATTTCCCTCTCAACAATGCTTTAGCTACATCCCACAAATTTTTATATTTTGCATTTTAATTAATTTAGTTTTATATATTTAATGTTTTGAGACTTCCTCTTGAATACTTGGATTGCTTCGTAGTGTGTTGTTTAATTTCAAATTGTTTGAAGATTTTTCTTCTTGTCTTTCTGTTATTGATTTGTACTTGATTCCATTATGATTGGAGAACATATTCTAAGTGATTTCAAATCTTTGAAATGTGTTGAGCTTTGTTTTATTACCCAAGATGAGGCTTATCTTGATGAATGTTCCATAGGTGCTTGAGAAGAATGTGCATTCTGCTGCTGGGAGGAATGTACTGTAAGTGCCAGTTAGAGCTTGTTGATTGATGGTGCTATTCATGTCTTCTATATCTTTGTTCATAGTTCCTTTAATTTCTGATAGTAGTTTTGTTGAGTAGTTCTGTCAATTGCTGAGAGTGGGGTATTGAAGTTCCCCCCTATAATTGTGGATTTGTCTATTTCTCCTTTGAGCTCTATCAGTTTTTGTACCATGCATTTTGAAGTTCTGTTGTTTGGTGCATACACATTTAGGGTAGCCATTTCTTCCTGGTGGATTTATCCTCTCATAATTATGTAATACCCCTCTTTGTCCCTAGTAAGTTTCTTTGCTCTGAAGTCTACTTTACCTGATATTAATATAGCTAGACCTACTTTTAGAAGTTAACGTTAGCATAATATATCTTTTTACATTATTTTATTCAGCATTCCTATGTCACTATGTTTGAAGTGAATTTCTTTTAGACAACGTATAGTTCAGTCATGATATTTTATCCACTCTGCCAATCTGTGTCCTAATTAATGTATTTAGACCATTTACATTTAAAAGAATTATTAATCTGTTAGCCTTAAGTCTGCCATTTTGTTATTTGTTTTCTGTTTGTTTGTTTCTTCTGTTTCTTTTTTCTTAATTTCTATTTTCTTGCCTTCTTATAGGTTACTTGAGCTTTTTAAAGGATCCCATTTTATTTTATTATCCCATTTTTGAGGATATCACTTTGTATAATATTCTTAGTGGTTGCGCTAGGTGTTACAATATACATACATATCTTATTACAACCTAACTATTACCACTTTGAGTGAAAAAATTGAAATCTTACTTCCATATATGTCCCTTTACTCTTACTTTTAAAATATAAGTATCTCAAGTATTTTCTCTACATTCATTAAGTACCACAACAGATATTGTTATAATTTTTGCTTTAACCATCAAATGTGATTTAAGAAACTTACCAGGAGAATCATACTCTATTATATTTGCCCTTATTTTTACCCATTCCATTGTTTGTTTTTATTTCTGAAGTTGCAATCCTTCTTTTATAATTTCCTTTCCATTCAAAGAGCTTCCTTTAGGCATTGTTTAAAGGTAGATTTACTAGCAACACATTCTCTCAGTTTTCCTTTGTCAAAGAATGTCTTTATTTCCTCTTCATTTCTATAGAATAGTTTCACCAGATACAGAATTCATGGTTGGCAGTTGTTTTCTTTCAACACTTGAAAAATGTTGTGCCACTTCCTTCAGGCCTCCATTGTTTTTGATGAGAAATCCATTGTAATTTGAATTGCTGTTCCTGCTAGTTAATGCATCAGTTTTCTCTGGTTGCTTTTAGGATTTTTGTCTTTGTCTTCCGTTTCCAGATGTTTAATTATTATTTGTCTTGGCATGAATTTTGTTAAGTTTATCTATTTTGGGTTCACTCAGATTCTTGATTCTGTAGGTTTAGGTCTTCTGCCCAGTTTGACGATTTTCCCACTATTATTTCTCCAAAACCTTTTTAGTCCCACATTCTTTCTTTTCTCCTTCTGAGATTCTGATGATATGATTGTGAGATATTTTTTATTGTCTATAATGTCCCTGAAGTTCTATTCTGTTTTTCAGTCTATTTTTATTCTGTTGGTCAGATTGAGTAAACTTTATTGTTCCTTTATAAAATGTACTGATTCTTCTGTCATCTTCACTCTACTATGACCCTATCTAGCAAGATTTTTTCTAGTTATTGTATTTTTCTGTTCTATAATTTCCATTAGTACTTTTTTATAATCTCTATTTCTTTGCTGTAGTTTTATATATTTTTATTTGTTTCAACGGAATTCATAATTATTTGTTGAAGCAACTTTATGGTAGCTGCTCTAAAACTTTTGTCATATATTCCAAAATCTAATTCATCTTGTTATTGGCATCAGTTCATTATCTTTCTAATCCAAATTGTGATTTTACTGGTTCTTTTTTTCTTTTTTTAAAGATTTTATTGGGGAAGGGGAACAAGACTTTATTGGGGAACAGTGTGTACTTCCAGGATTTCTTTTTTTCCAAGTCAAGTTGTTGTCCTTTTTAATCTTAGTTGTGGAGGGTGCAGCTCAGCTCCAGGTCCAGTTGCCGTTGCTAGTTGCAGGGGGCGCTGCCCACCATCCCTTGCGGGACTCGAGGAATTGAACTGGCAACCTGGTGGTTGAGAGCCCACTGGCCCATGTGGGAATCGAACCGGCAGCCTTCGGGGTCAGGAGCACGGAGCTCTAACCGCCTGAGCCACCGGGCCAGCCCCTACTGGTTCTCAATATGTTGACTAATTTTTTATTGTATCTTGGATATTTTAGATATTATTTAGGAGACTCTGTATTTAAATATTTTATTTTGGCAGGCATTTGTCTTGTTTAGATTTAGCTTCTATGTTCTGTCTTACTTTTGTGTTATAGTTCCAATGACAATTTCGCTTTTTGGAGCCCTTGCAATGAATTCTGGTCATTCATGTGGCTCTGCTTGAGTGTCTGTTATATCTCTGCTGGTGCTACCTTCAGAGAAAGAAGGTGTTTCCGTGGGCCTCTCCATATTCTTAGGTGGGGTGTGAGGGATACAAGACCTGTGAGAGGAGAGAATTTCTTTTGGCCTCTTCACTGGTCATCTGGTACCTTTTGGCTTCCCATTCTATTTCTGTAGGTGCCTCTGGGGAAGTGAAGAGCCAACTTATTTAAGCTGCCTTTTGCACTGAGTGGAGGATCAGGGGACATCGAGTCTGGGTGACTCTCTACCATTAGGTGGATGATTGGATGGCATTGGTCTTGGGTTACCTCTGCCACTGAGTAACCCACAGATGGCTGGAAAACATGGGGCCTGCTAGCCCCACTGATACCTGTCTAAATATCTACCTGTTGCTGCGTGGTATGGGTTGTGGGGTGGATTGGTGCACTCAGGACCCACTCTTGCCCCTGCTATGAATAGATTGAGCCCACTGCTATTGTTGGATGTAGGGCAGGTGATGGGTTGGCCTCCTGAGCTCTGCTGGTACCACTGCTGTAAGCAGATTGGCCTGCCACTGCCATTGTGTATATGTCTCCTTGCTAAGTTCTGGCTGGACTTCCCTTTCCTTGTTAATAAAAAAGAAAAAGAAAAACCCAGAAAACTCACCACAGTATTGTTCTTTAAGTCCTGAGGTCCCTAGTCAGTTTGTCTTCTACCCTGTGTTCAGAGTCCTACTATCATTGTCTGTTGAATTATTTTCAGGGTATTTAGTTGTACTTAGAGGGGAAGAGCAGGAAAAATTGAGTCTATGCCATCTTGTCCCAGAACCTGAAGTCAGTTTTTTTTCTAAATCAAAATTATTGCTCAGAAAAGGAGCATTTTTCTGGGTAGTAGATAGAGAAGTGTTCATTTTATATTATACTTTATACATTCCTTTGGGATTAAAGTATCAAAAGTAGCTGAACGTAAGTCTATGCCAGATGTAACGTAATCTTCTATTGCCATTACACTGTCTCTCTTATTGTGGTTTATGCTCTATTATATTTATTTTAACCAACAAAGTACATGTTTGTTCTAGACACATTAGCTAGAAATGATTTCAATCAATGATAATTTGAGTGATCATCTGACAGAATAGATTTAAAATGAGGCAAAGAAATTTAATGCAAATTTAGTCATTATTCATGGGAGTATGATGACCTTACAATTCCAAGAGTTAGATGATGTAAGCAAGCCTTTTAAGTATCACTTTAAAAAGCAATGCATATATGGTTACCTTTGGAGATAATAAATATAAACCTATAGGATGAATTTTTTAAAAACTGTCTTAATGCAAAGATGGCAACTTGAAGTTTTGTATGCTTTCAGTGACACCATTACACTTACACTAAGAGTGCTGTATCTTAACTTTGAGGAAAATAAAGATAATGTGACCTGGAGAACTGTGTCAGATGGATCAAACATATCCTTGTGATTACTAAAAAAGTCACTGATGTCAATGATAATTAATTGGCTTAAATTCAATGGTTTCACAAGGAAAAAGAATAGGATTTCCAATTAATACTTCATTTTATATAAAACATGGTTTTAAATACATATATACAACTTTATTAGAACATTTAATCTTGTAAGTAAAACTTTCAGTATTCTATCTGTATCTTTGAAAGTTTATGTATTTAAGGTGACCAAAAAAATCTTTTAAAAAGAAGTTTTCAAAAAAATAAAAAGAAGTTTTCATTTGGAAATTTGGAGGTTACATTATATTCGGTATAGTTATTTTGGTACATCAAATACCCAGAACACTATAGTTGTAAGCCCACTACCTAGATTATGAAACAGTAACCTCTTCTCATATTTACCACATAGGTTTTAAAAAGAAAGAAAGTGTGCAGTGAAAGTCTTCTGTGTAGCCTACTGCTATCTCATTCCCTTCTTCTTTCCGCTAGAGATGGGTATTCATCATTTTCATGCATGTCTGATATATTAGGTTGCTGCAAAACTAATTGCAGTTTTTGCAATTATTTTTAACCTTTTAAACTGCAATTACTTTTGCACTAACCTAATAATTGCATATGTGTGTGTGTGTGTGTGTGTGAAAGCAACACTTGTTTTATTGAAAACAACACTTGCATTGTTTCATGAGTTTTAAAACATTACACAAATGAAATCATGCTGCGTATATCATTCTGTGTTACTGATATATTTGAAAATTATTTTTATTATCTTATTTGTGTTTTCTGCTTACAATACTTTTGTTCTTCTTTCCAAACTATTGATGGATTGAAAACAAATTAATTCCCTTTTATATGCACTGCCACTTTGGAAGCTATATGCTGTATTTCTAATTTTACTAGTTATCTTTACATTTTAAACATACATATTTAATTTTAAATGTTTTTTTCAAAGTCTTAAGCTATTTAATGTATCCTTTCTCCTCTACCAAACTTCCAACTACCCCAAATAGCCTCCCCAGTTTCCTTGTTATTTTGTCAAGAATTCTAATCTCATCCTTTTTTAAACGCGCAATTTATGGCTTTTGTTTTTTAATGGTCAATAGCTAATTAAATTTATCAACCTATATTATTATTATTATTATCACTATTCTTTATTTATTTATTTATTGGTTAACCATTGTTTATTTATTTATTGGTTAACCATTGTTAACCATTCATAGCTCACTCCTCTCTGGGTTCACTTTTCTTCTTATTGAAGTAACTATGTCCTTTCATTATATATCTGTGGACATTTTATATTAGAAGTATCTTTATTTTTCCTCCCCTTTAAATTATATGTTAGTTGAAATGAAGATCTAGGTTGACAATTATTTTTCCTTAGCAATTCAAAGACTCCATTGTCTTCTCATCTATTGTTGTAGATGAGAAGTCTGTGTCAAGTTTAGTACTTTTTCTTGTGGCAATAATTTGTCTTTTCATTCTAGTAGCTTTAAAAAAATTTTTGTCCTTGATATTCTGAAGTTTCAATATAATGTCTAAGCTTAGATTTATTTTTATTCATACTGTTTAGAATTTGGTATAACTTTTAATGTGAGTGTTTTCTATCTTTCTCAATGATCATAATTTTGGAAAATTCTGTTCCCTCAGTTTGAACTCCAATCAGATGTATATTGCAGCCTCTTCTCAGCCGCTCTCTTAACTGCTCTTTCATTATATCCTTTTGTCTCTTTGTACTATGTTTTAAAAATTATGCAAGACTATATTCCAATTAACTAATTTCTATTTGATTAGGTCCAAACTAGAGCTGACCTCATTTATTGATTTGTTTATTGGTTTGTTTTCATAAATTTGTATATTTTTTATTTCCAAGATTTATTTATATCCACTTGTTCCTGTTTCATTTTAGCCATTCTGCTGCCTTACACTTCATTATTTCCTGTGTGTTCTCTCTTTCTCTCTCCTCCCACTAATATTGTTAGTTCCTTTATTTCTTTGAAGGTCTTGGATATACTAATATACTATTACTAAAGTTTTTTTTATATCACTGTTATTTTTATTTTATCTAGAGTAAATTTATTTAATTGTTGATTTTGTCAACTGCTCTTTTTTTCCATGTATTTGGAATTTTCATTTTCAGTCTTACCTTAAATGGCAGTTTGGTGTTACTATTTTTCTTACTCTCTTTATGTGGTCACTTCTCCCTGTCAGGCAGTTTTTGAGTTGCCTTCACCTGATTCACTGGAGCTCCAGGTCTTATATCAGTTGCTCAGAGCTCCTATCAAATGATGACACTAGGGTATTATCAATCCAGTTGCATAGCCATGAATAGCTTCAACCAGGTCCTAGCTATAGGGCACTCTTACTCCAAGTTTAACCCATAGTTGCCAAACCCCATTGCTCTCCTCCAACTTAAACCTAATTCTTTATTCTGGTATACTGCCAAGCAAGCCCATAGCTTTTGTCCAATTACTGCTTTGAATTTCTGCTTTATTTCTGTCCCACAGAGATGAGTTGGGGTTTTTTTTGCTTTGTTTTTTTGGTTGTTATTTTTTTCTATTTTTTTTTTTAATTTTTTTTTGTTGTTTTCTTTTTTTTATTTTTTATTTTATTTTTTAATTTATTGGGGTGACAATTGTTAGTAAAATTACATAGATTTCAGGTGTGCAATTCTGTATCACATCATCCATAAATCACACTGTATGTTCACCACCCAGAGTCAGCTCCCCTTCCATCACCATACATTTGATCCCCCTCACCCTCATCCATTTGATCCCCCTCACCCTCATCCATTTGATCCCCCTCACCCTCATCCATTTTTTTCTATTTTTGAACTTGGCTAGGTTTCCTTAATTTTACCTTATAATATTTTATCTATCATCCCTATTTATCTATTGGAAAAGGCTTTATTTTATTTCCTTGTTTTTATTTTCCCTTGATCTCATTTACACAATTTATATCTATTTAGAATATAAACATAGTCTAATATATTCAATATAAATAGATATGACCAAACCATGGTATTATGACAAAACCATGGTATTCTCTAAGAGGGTGGCTACCTAGAAATCAGAAAGAATAACCTTAGGTAAAAGCTACCCAAGCTGAACCTTATAGGCCAGGTAGAATTTTTCCAGGTGAATAAAGAGATGGAAGTACATGCTCATCAGAGAACAACTGCACAAGGAGAAGAAGAAACTACTGTGTATGTTACAGTAATAACTGGAGACGCGGTGTGAGGAGTTCTAAGGGGAGGAGTAAGAGATGAGATTAAAGAGGTGGGCAGAGCTCAGATCATTGAAGGGGTTTGTGCACTCTGTTCTTGAGTGTGATTTTTTTCCTGAAAGTAGTAGATAGTAATTTAGAAATTTTAAGCAGAGGAGTGGCATAATTAGATTTGGATTTTAGAAATATCACTCCAGATTGTAGGAACTTGGGGCTAACTACAAGCAATGGCGAGGATATAGACTCTGGCAGCAACTAGAGGAGTTGGGGAGGATGAGATGGGTGGGAGAGATGTTTAGGAGGCAGACATTACTGAGCTTGGTGATGGAGAGCCTGAGCGGTCTGAGGAAAAGCAGGAGTCAAGGACAACTCACATTTTGTGGATTTTGTAATTGGGTAGATAGGATGTTGTCATTGGAAATAATAAGGAGGGGCAGATATGTGGGGAGGGTATGAGGGTGACAATAAATAGGGTTTGGGACATGTTAATTTCTAGGAACTTGTGGTTCTCACAGTTGAAGATGTACTTTAGCAGGTGGACATGCAGATCTGGAACTCACAAGAGAGCTGTGCGAGGTGAGAGGAGAAGGCTGTTGACAACACTGGCCCTTTGAATATATACAACTTGTGAGGCTCACCTCAGTGATAAAAGCTAATGTAGAATATTCGTCTTTTTCTCCATGTATTATTCCCACCATCACTTTTATTTTTTTATTTATTTATTTATTTATTTTAGAATTTGGACTAGATGTTGGAGGAAACCTCATAACTATTTGTAAACTAAAGATGGCATCTTCCCCATACTTTTGTTTTTTTAATTTTATTAAATTTATGGCGTGGCATTGGTTAAACAATATATATAAGTTCCAAGTGTACAATTCTGTAATACATCATCTGTATATTGCATTGTGTGTTCACCATCCGAAGTCAAATCTCCGTCTGTCACAATATATAAAGAACTCATACAGCACCATCGCTTTTAAAAGAAGATGATAGGACCAGAAATCATTGTTTCCAGGAAGAGAAGACTTGGAACAGTCTTTCTTTCTCTCTTGCAGTGCAGTTGGATTCCATCATTACCCAGTCCCTATTTACTGGTTGTATTAGGCCGCTCTTCATTCAAACTACCACATGTTTGTTTTTTTTTAAAAAAATGCCTGACATCAACCCAGTTAACTTATAACATGGAGGTCTAACCTATTCCCCAAGACCTTTCTACTGCATGGGAGAAGCATAGAGAATGGTAACCAGTGTGTAGTAGGTCCACTAAACAACAAAAAGAAATATACTTTGGTTAAAGAGCTTTAGGTTAGATGCAAAGGCACCTTCCATGAGGATCTTGGTTAAGTGCAGAAATGGGTTACTCAAGGTGTCGGGGAATCTACACTCTCAAATGTTTCTAACAATAGAACAAGCATTTGTTTTATTGGAAAATTTTTAAGATAGCTTAGTAAAAGCATCAAAATTGTTTAGTGTCCCTTCCACTGCGCTCAGGATGAAATATAAAATCTTAGTGTGGCTTATACAGCCCATCATGATTTCTCCCTCACGAACTCTCTCCTACTTTCCTCCAACTCCAAACCTACTGAATTTTCACTCTCTCCAAAGCTCCATGCTCTCTCCCTTTGGGTCTTCTCTCTATTTGGAAATTCTTCCTCTTGCCTTGTATCTCTGTTGCCTCTGATTCATCCTTCAAGTCTCACCTTAGATACTCCTTCCTTCAGGAAACCTTTACTGATCTTCTAAATTGTAGCTGTCCCTCTTATGTGCTCATATTTATTAATTAAATCATTCAATAAATGTGTTTTATGGACCTACCATGTGTGAGGAACTATGCTAAATTCTGAAAAAATAAACCTGCTTAATAGAGTCCACAAGGGAAGAGAGGCAAGTAAACCAATGGTATTAGTGCAGAAGATGAAAATGTTCTAAAATAAAATATATGAAATATGTACTAAAATATCTTCCAATAATGTAGCATGAAAAAACAAAAATATTTATTTCTCTTTTAACAGTTGGAGGTGAGTATTCCAGATCAATGAGAAGTTCAGCTTCAAGAAGTTGTGCAAGAACACAGACAGAGAATGGCTCTGCTATCGTCAATGCATAGCTTCCAAAATCACTCTAGTCCATTGCTGTCCAATAAAATATTGTATAATGATGGAATTGTTCTATTTATATCTGTGCTGTCCAATATAGTATCCACTAGCCACATGTGGCTGTTGATCACTTGAATTGTGGCTAGTACAACCAAGGAACTGAATTATATATATATAATTAAAATTTGAATATAAATAGCCACATGTGGCTAGCTAGTGGCTACCATATTGGACAGGGTAACCTTGTTGCCACTCCAGCCAGTGGGATGGGAGAAAAAGTGGAATTCTGTGGCCTGGGATCTCCTCTTAAGCAAGTGAGGCCCGTGTTACACCCACAGCTTCTGCTCACATTCCACTGGACCTTTCATTGCATCTAAATTGACACCAGTTATAAGATTCACCATGACTTTCTATGCCGCTAAGAGAGACAAAATATGCTGCTCATTAAACTGTGATAATGCTTTTTAAAAATCACATAGACTTTTAATTTTATACGTATTCAGAGAGGCTTTTACATGTACTAAGTACACATGAAAAAGAAATTATAAGTAAAATAAATTCCTAAAACTTCTTTGCAATGAGTCTAACTCTCTTGAAATACTTCTCAACTCAGAACTGATGGTGTCTACGGTTTTCCACAGAAGATTTTTCTCTATGCTCCCCCAAACATCGGTAATGTGGAATTTCTTAAAAGAGTGCTTTATTATTGTATCCAGGATTTTCTTCCAAGATGCTGACACCCATTTGGAAGTTTTTATTCTGGTGATTTAGCATTTGGTCAAATTAGTAGTATTACCTTCTACCTCAATTGAAATAAGTGTTGCTAGAAGTTGAGCAGTTTATGACAAATAGATATTCACTGTGTTAACAGTGGTCCTGCTCGACACCTGAATTGGTCACATCAGCATCTTATAGCTTTGAAATTTCTTTGATCTGTTCTGAAGGACGTGGCAATTTCTCCTGCTTTCAATTGCATTGTTTGACATGAGATAGGAAATCCTTTTGCTAGTACCTCCGAAGCAAAGTATAACACAGCTTCATCTACTTGTAGATGTCTTCCTTTCTTAGGTCTTGAAACACTTGGTTGTTGCTTTGCAAGAAAATATGAAATTGCTGTCATTCCTCCAATGATGAATATTTGCTTCACTAATATCAAATTTATGCCCCATTGCTCTGTTTACATGCCTCTCTGTGTACATGATCCCTTTTCATTTCAACACTAAATCATAGTATAATCTTTCTGAAGACATTTTTAACAACAATTCAATTTAGCATGTATAGCACCAGCAAGCACAGATCTCAACTGAAGTGATGACAATATGAATAGCTATGACCAATGTTGTATATATGAATGCAATGACAACCATTTCACGACTGCCATCTAGCCTACAGCAATGGTAACGTGCCATTGATTGGGGGACAGGAGTCAGTGCCAGGACAAACCAAAGCTAAAGCCAAGCCAGTAACGGATGAGCTAAGAGGATTCTGACCTGTGGGGAAATAGAAGAAAAACCCACATATAGGGAGAGAGAGGCAAAAATGAGAGCCCATGATAATCTTGAGAGGGAGAAAGATGGAGGGAAAGAGGGATAAAGGGAGGAAGAGTTGTTTTCTGAAGACTTCTCAGCTTATATATGTATATGTATACATACATGTGCACATGCACATACACAAACATATACATACATACATGTTTGTGTTTTAATCAACCAATTCTTACTTGAGCTAGTTCAAGTGGGTTTCCGTACTTGCAAACAAAGACTGGAACATTAGCCTTTTAAGACCTGTTTCAGTTCAAGGGCTTACCTTCAGAAAAAGTCCAAAAAAGCTGACCTGACCACAAAGGGAACTGAATAAGTTGGGTCAGTTTGAGGGATTCTGACTAAAGAAGAAACATGAATTTCATGCAGCTTAATATGAGCTAACACTCAAGCACATACTCTCTATCGGATTTCACCCATGACTAACAAGCCTTTTAATCATGGCAAGAAGACACAGAGATTTCACAAACATGCTTTTGCAATAGCCACATTTAGTGTTCCTGACCCTGTTTTCTTGCCAGATTGTGAGGAGCACCTGCTCCTTTTTAAGCAGTTGTCAGATCAATATTTAATCAATTGCCTTTTGATATTTGGTAGCGCTGAATAAATGGGATGCCAATATTTCTGTTCAGAGCCATTCCTCCGGTGTACCTCATTCCGTTTCTGTGAAAGCCTTCAGGAACCTCTGAACACTAAGTGACACGTCCTCCGAGATCTATGATATCTCCCTCTCTGCTGCAGAGGGGCTCTGTAGCTCAAGGAGATGCGGGATGCTGGTGCCGGTGCCACTCTTATTAAAGCGATGTCCAAACTGAGTCATGAAAGAGGGAGAGCAGAGCTGCATTAGGGACACTGGGGGGCTTTGCCAGGTGAGGGCTATTTAATAGACCAGCCACATTAAAGAAAGGCAATGATGTAGTGAAAGGAGCCTAATGAGCAGAAGTGAGGCTACCGTATCTAAAGAGAAAAAATAATGAGCTGCGAAATATCCCCCAAGGCGAGATTGCCAGCCTTCTGCGAGGAGGTCTCACCCTACAGGTAAAAAAGGCTCATGTGGTCCCTTATCTTTGCATGGTAAACAGAAGTTCTGTGGGCAATTAGAGGCTGAGCTGAATGTGAGATTTGAAGACCTAGAATTATGTCACTGATTCTTTGGAGATTTCTACACCCAAGACCCCAGCTTTAATTCCCAAAGGAAACAGGGAACATACTCGACCTGTGACTAGAAATTAGGAATATCACATCATCAAAACAAGCCTCTCAGGGTCTATGCAGCAGATGGACAACTGGATGTTAGTTCTAAAAAATCTCAGGGACTGGCACTATAGAATCTTTATAAAGCTGTCCTCAGGGGCCATGCCATGGGGCTGCCCTGAGGGCAAAACCACCTTCTAATGAGACCCTCTTGGTCTTTCAGTAATGACCCCTCCTACAGTGGGATCCAAGCTGGGCATGCCCTACTCATGATCCTATTTGTTTTACATTTGTGTAGGAATGCCAGGGCAGATTTTGGTACATTTGGGTGGGAAAATAGAATTAAACACAAAGAGGTAACTACATCACTAAAGTGAAGGAAATAAAAGAAGGTTTGGTTCCTATCCTTAAGAAATGTACAAACCTATGCCACATAGACAATGGATCATTTACAGAGCAACTTTTCAAGTTTACATAGTGGGAAAGAGGATGGCACCTGTGCTTCCTAGATGACGAAGGAGATAGGACGATAAACATACATAATAAAACTGTTAAAATAACACAGCCTCATGATAATAAATCTTTATTACTTATAAATGTTTTCTTCAGCATTTTCTAAATAGGTGCTCACAGCAAGCCTTTAAGACAGACGGGGTTATTATTATTTTGCCATCTTACATTTGGGAAACTGAAGCTCAGAAGGATCCAGTCAGGAGTACCTAATCTTTTATACACTGGGGTTCAAGGACAAGTAGAGTTCACAGGCATGATGCACTTCCACGGTCATATCCAAATTTAGAAGAAATTCACATTTCTAGGGTAAACATATTTTTTTTTTTTTGGTGGAGGGGGTAAGGCAAGGTTAGGCATTATAGTCATAAAAATTTTATCAATATGTGAATCACCATTTTAAAAATATTAAGATTTGATCAGTAAAAAAATCCACAGAGATGTCCAATCAGGGCTTATAAGATCACTATATTATTTTGATCAATCAAGCAATCCACAGAGCCATTCATGAACTAATGATGATAATGCAGGTGCTCTTAAAGTTATTATTTAACAAATCACCCCAGAACTTAGTGGCTTGATGCAACAGTAATTATGATTCACTGTTTCTGGGGATGATTCTAGCTTGGAATCTGTCATGCAGTTTCAATCAGATAGTGATTGGGGCTAGAACAGCTGAGGTCTCCTTCTCTCCGTGTAGTCTCAGGGCTAGTTTGAGCTTCCTTACAGCACAACAGCTCAGGGCTCCAGCCTGCATGTTCCAGTGAGCAAGGCAGAAGCTTTACTGACCCTTACTGACAAAGACACATTCTATTGGTCACAAGCAAATCACATGTCCTACCTCGTTTCAAGAGAAGGAGACAGAGACCCCCACCTCTCTGTGGGAGGAGTGTCACATTGTAGCTGAGCATGTGAGAGGGAGTTATTGTTGCAGATATATCTGGAAAATAAAATCTGCCAGAGTATATCTTGAACAAAAGATTATGGTTAATCTAATTTTGTGCCCCTGGGGTCTATATGAGAAAAAATACAGTCAATCAAATTTTCTTTGTTGTTTTTTTTCTCAAATTTAATCTGCTTTATTAACACCTTCCTCACCACTTTCGTTTCTTTTTTAAATTAGTTTCAGGTGTACAAAACGACATAGTGATTAGACATTCATATACCTTGCAAAGTGATAACCTCAATAAGTCTCTTACCCATCTTATTTTTGAAAAAATAAAAGGAGTCTTGAATTGTTCCACACTTCCATTCCATGGGTAAATTTAATAGAGCAGTAAGTATACAAATGGAAGGAAAACTATAAATAAATCTCATGTTATTGTTTAGTATCACAAAAGATAGAATTTACAGAAAATTGACGTCTTATTATAAACATGAAGAACATTTTACAATTTCACTTGTATTATCACTTTGTCTGTCTTTTACTTGAAAGTTTACAGTTGTATCATAGAAATGTTCCTAAGATCCTTTTTACTCGGGTGCAATATAGAAGCCCATGTACCACTTTTTCTTCTCTCGTCTTACCTTGCAGTTTTGTTATTAAAAATTTGTTATAGTGTGAAATTTAAAGGGAAATGGGAGCAATTGTAGAATACACAACTCATGGGTCCTGTAAAAATCTATAATCATTATAACTAATACTGATGGAGCAGTAACTGACAGGTTTGGCTGAGGCATGGTTTAAGACTTACACAAACTTTTCCGACTCTGGACCTATATCAGTCACAGAGAAAGAATATAGAATCCTGAGTTTTTGGATACATAGCCCCAAGTCTATGGGTGATCTCAAAAATTCATGCACATATTACTTTCTCTTCCAGAAGGCATCGATATTTTTGTTTCAATATAAAATAAGATGTTTTAGATGTTGTCAGTCTATTACACAGCTTCAAACTCCTCTGCACACTCCTCATAACAGTTCGATAGGCAATGGATAGTCATGCTTAGTCCCCATGATGCTGCCTATAATATCCCTGACGCTTTCTCTCTTCCTTGAGAAAACACATAAGAATGCAGGTAAATTAGATGTAATTATTGACATTACTTTGAATTCACTCTAATTTATGTATTTTAAATTGCTTTCAAACTTCAGCACTTGGCTATTATCATTAACTAATTACTGGAGCCACACCTCATAGTGATTATGACACTCTAGAATGTCCTAGGAACCTCTGCTAAGAATTGCTGGGATTAGTGACTAACCCAAGGTCATGTGGTTAATTAATAACAGTGCTGATAGTCAGACCCTATCTTTGGACTCCTTATCTTATGTTTTCTCTGCTACACTTTAGAGTCGTAAAAACCACTAATAGAAATTCACATTCTTAAAGAAGGTTGGAGACCTAAGGTAGATGTAAAATAACATTTTGCAAAGAAAGTAAATTTAGTAATTTACATTACGTTGTTTACACATTTAATTACTTATTTATTCCTGAGAGAATTAGAGAAGAAACGTGTAGTATGGAAGAGTGTTTTTAAGCCAAGCCAAGCCAGACTTCGCTCTTTCTGCCCCCCCATAATTCCACAGCACTTTCGCTCCATGATGATCCCCACACCCTATGCCCAAGGGGCTGTGCAGATGTTGGTGATGCTGAACTCCACTGAGCCTTGATAATGATGAAGCAGAAGTGCCATGTCATGGGTCCTGTGGGGACAGAGCCAGGAGTGCAATTTCCAGGCTCTCACCCTCACATGGAAAGGTGCTGGCTCAGGTAGTAAATGGCCATCAACTGTGATTGGATGGCCATCAGCTGTGGCTAGTTGGCCGTCAGCTGTAACCAGTGAGCCATTGGCCATAATATAACTGCTGTGGCTACCCTAGCAGAAAATGGGGACTAGCAAGAAGATGGTGGCTGAGCTGGCAAGTGTGGATTGCAGTCAGCCCAGCGGATTGCAGCTAGCAAGTGAGGTTGGTTGGCAGAGAAGCGGACAGCAGGTTGCAGATAGTGTGGCTCCTGCTTCCTGTGTCTCCAACCCAGCTGCCAGCAGGAATATAGTGGTCTGACTCCCCTATCTATGGTTCCATGGGCGTTCCTTTGTGGCCTCACCATATCCTGCGTTCTTGTGTGGGGAACGGGACCAGAGACCCTGCATGACACCCCACATGACAGGTCCCACAAAGTGAGGAGTGTTATAAGCGGTTGGGGTGAGGGTTCCACAAGATGGCTGGAGCCACACAGTGCTGTAGAGTTTAGTTATAGTTGCTTCAGTTCTCCATGGCAAGGGTTGGGGGCTCCTACCACTGCTTGTCATCATGTTGTACCCAGAAACCACCATTGCCTCAGAGATGTAGGCCCTGTTGTTGAACCAATTTCCCTTCTTTCTTTATGGGGAATTCCCTCTCAGGGGCTCTGTTTCCCTTCAGGGGATCATGCTTCTACCATAGACTTTCTAGATAAATATAATGTATATCCGTGTGTCTGAACCCCAAGATTTTTTTACCCAGAAAATGTCTTAGCTCCGATTCAAACAGTGGATGTATATATAGTGGTGGGGTGAGGGGAATCTCACCTGACTTCACTTGCCATAAGCATCCAAGTTCCAGCTTTGTATCCTCTAATAGACCTTGTCATACTGGCTTGATGAAGATCCTTGCTGAACGGTCTGAGAGAGAGAGAGAGAGAGATTGAGAGAGTGTGACTGGTGCTAGAACACAATTGCTAAACTAGCTCATTGCATGTACTTGAAAATCCACCAAAAAATATTGGACAAAAAAAATGCGGACTACGTGCCACCTGGGTGTCACTGCTGTTGTTCTTTGCTTTCTTTTTCTTTTTTTTTCTTTGATCTTTGCTTTATGCCAGCAAAGAGGCTTGGGATGTTAGAAAAATCCTGGAAGCCAGCAGGTCTGGATTTCAATCCTTCGTCTCCTGAACCAATCTAGCTAATTCCTCCCCTGTCTTGAGCCTTGGTCCTACATATTTTCTGAAGGGTTAGACTAGATGGTTTCCCAGAGACTTTCCAGTGCCAACAGGCTGTGCTTCTATGAACTTGTGAATTCTGTAGAGTGACCATAGTTGTGAGTTTTCAGAACAATTATCCCCAGCAAAGTCTTCTGTGAACTCCACCAGTGGAGTTGGCAAATTGCCAAGTTGACTTCTGTGGAAAGTACACTGGACTCTGAGTCTCTTATGAGAGGAGGGGCCTTCAAAATACTGGAACTTAGACCCTATTGGTGGCATGCCCCTTCATAAGTCTTAAATAAAAACAGAAAGAAATATCTGCGCTTCTGCTACCTTTGAAAAAGTCTGAAACAAAGAGAATGCAGGCAATCTATAATAAGGAGGTAGGGACTCACATTCTAGAAACAAAAGTCCCTGACATTGCAAGTAAAATAGCAATGGTTATTTTGAACCCTCTGTAGAATTACTAGGCTGAGTCAAATGCTTTTGTGGCACAAGTTTTATTGAAATTGTCAACAGGGCAAGAGAGTGATGCAGTGGGTTGCTAAGGAGAAGACTGAATGTGGCAAGTGTCTCCTGACCTTGCATCTGGATCCTAAGACCCCAAAGGTCCCCAGCTCAGGTAAGGTCAGCAAGAACAGAAGGGGAAAGGACTCACTTTGGTGTTGAGTGATCCAACTCTAGGTTTATAGGGCTTTAGGAACACTCTCTGGTGACAATTGAGGGATCAACTCTTTCTTCAGAAATTCCAGTGTTTTCCATCAGGAAAGTGTTTTCCTATCTTGCTCAAGAAAAGACCCCAATTCCCTAACCATCACCAAAACCATCTGGGTTTCCCAAGTCTTATATTAAAAAGCTTATTATATTTAAAAGCCCTCCCTCCATTCTATCACTTGATCACTTCCCATTCATCCACCAATACCCAGCTCAATGACACATCTCCCTGGAATTCCCCAGTTCCCCAGATAGGAAGATGAATTCCAAGAGACAGTCTCTTCTCCCAGAGCTCTGAAATATCACCACAATCCACCCCTCTATTATGACAGATGACATTATATTGTAACTATTTGCTCTTATTTTTGTATCGGTTAGGGTGTTTTAATTGCAAGTATCCAAAAACAAAGCAAAACAAAAAAAAACTGGTTTGAACTAAAATGAGAATTTATTGGTTCATGTCACTGAAAAACCTACGCTCAGTTACAGTTTAATTCAGCTGCCCAACGATGTCTCCAAAATCTATCTGGGTGAGCTCCATTCTCTTGTTTCCTGTGCTCTCTGATTTTATGTGCTGTTCTTCAGGAGCTTCAAGCTTAAATAATCTCAGAACTCCTGCCAAGAAGAGAAAGAGATACCTTTTTCCCTGAAGTTAGAGTAAAAATCTGAGACATGAATCTTCTTGATCCTGACTAGCCTGGCTTGTATCATGTACCCATTTCTAACCAAACACAGTGTTCTGGAGGATGGAAGTCTCTAATTGGTTTAAAAGAGGTCACTTAAATATAAGATCTGAAACCATAAAACTCCTAAAACATAGGAAGAAAGTTTACAGACATTACCCAGAGTAATATTTTTACTGATATATCCCATTGGGCAAGGGAAGTAAGAGGAAAAAAAGACACATATGGGATTACGTCAAACTAAAAAGTTTTTTCACAGCTAAGGAAACCATCAATAAAACAAAAAGGGAGCCTACTGAATGGGAGAAGATATTTGTCAATGATATATCTGATAAGGGGTTAATATCCAAAATTTATAAAAAATTCAGTCAACTCAACACCAAAAAGCAAACAATCCAATTAAAAAATGGGCAGAGGACATGAAGGGACATTTTTCTAAAGAGGACATACAGATGGCAAACAGACATATGAAAAAATGCTTAACCTCACTAATCATTAGAGAAATGCAAATAAAAACCACAATGAGATACCACCTCACCCCAGTCAAAATGGCTATCATCAATAAATCAATAAATCAACAAACAACAAGTGCTGGCGCGGATGTGGAGAAAAGGGAACGCTTGTGCACTGTTGGTGGGATTGCAGATTGGTGCAGCCACTATGGAAAACAGTATGGAGGTACTCAAAAATCTGAAAATGGAACTACCTTATGATCCAGCAATTCCACTCCTAGGTATCTATCCGGAGAAATCCAAAAACTCTAATTCAAAAATCTTTATGCACTCCTATGTTTATTGCAGGACTATACACAATAGCTAAGACATGGAAACAACCGAAATGCCCATCGGTAGATGACTGGATTAAGAAACTGTGGTACATTTATACAATGGAGTATTACGCAGCCATAAAGAAGAAAGAAATCTTACCATTTGCAACAACATGGATGGACCTAGAGAACATTATGCTAAGTGAAATAAGTCAGACAGAGAAAGACAAATACCATATGATCTCACTTATAGGTGGAATCTAAAGAAGAGAATAAGTGAATGAACTAATCAGAAACAGTTTTAGAAACATAGAGGAAAAACTGAAGGTTGCTAGATGGGCGGGGGGGTGGGATACGGGGGAAGGTGGGGGATTAGAAAGCACAGTTGGTCACCACAAGATTGCCACAGGGTTACCAAAGTCAATTTGGGGAATGTAATCAAGAATGTAAAGATTTTGTAGGGTATCCAATGGATACTTCTCTTATTAGGGAGACCACCTCAGGGATGATGTAGATGCCTGATCACTGCACTGTACACCTGAAGCTGAAGCTAAACAATAATGAATGTCAACTACAAGTTTGTATGTATATATAGTAATATATATATAGTAATATATATAGTTATATATATATATAGTTATATATATATAGTTATATATATATAGTTATATATATATATAGTCACAAGAAGTGGAGTACAGCATTAGGAATAGAGACAGTGGAAATGTAATGGTTGTGTGTGATGTCAGAGGGGTAGTAGATTGGGGGAGGGGGTTATCACTTTGTGAGGGGTACAAATGATAAATGTCTAACTAACACCCATGTTTTGTACACATGAAATAATTAAAGAAAAAAGAGGTCGCACGTTTTGCTCATAGAGCCCAGAAGTGGAGGTGAATTTCTTGAATCTTGTAGGCTGTGAGCAGCAGAGGGGTAGTTTTTACTATAAATGAAGGGTTCACTGATGCTGAACTGCAAAAATAAGTGTCCATCCTGTACTGTGAGCTCTCAGCAGATAGTACTGTGTCTGGCATACAGTAGGCACTTAATAAATACTGAATGAGTTTGTGAATGAGAAAGGGAATGAATATAGCCTGGCCCTACCTCCTTTTCTCCTCTCCACTGTTATCCATTGCAAAAACATCCACTCATGGCCATTGGAAGCCATTAGCCTTCTGGGGATTGGGGCTTAAACAGGTGATATCTTTCTATACTCTTCTCTCTCCTACAATTCTAGCCAATATAACTCTGATGGGTCATGATTGAGTTGCTTTTGTTCAGAAGCCACAGAAAGAAGTTATTTCTTGCTAATATTCTTGAAGGATTTTCCACAATGTGATTAGATTATTGCTAATCTAATAAGACACCATATTAATGGTGATATTAATAATTTTATGTGATTTTTCCAGCCATCACATTGCTCACTGAATACAAATTTTTGAAAATTTTCTTTCTGGAAAGTTTTGGGTGACCAAGATATAGACAATAGTCAGTTGTGTTACTCTCTAGCCACTTTATAGCACATTCATAAAAACAAGCAAACAAACAAAAACTTAATTTAATATAGGTTAGTACAATTGTGTTTTATTTCCTTCCTTATGCTCATCTGTATATTCACTCTCTTTGCAATGAACATTAATCAATTCGTACTTTGGATACATATATATATATTTTTTTTTTTTGACAGGAGGAACTTCACAGGAGATTCCATTCTTATCTACTTAATTATCACTTTGGGGCTGATTCCCTCCAGATTGAAGTGGATGGAATTCAGGGGCTCTTTGGTGAGACAAGAACAAACGGAGTCCTGCCTACCATATGTCTCACTACCTATAAGGTATAATGATGCTTATGAATCGTTAAGTAAAATATGTCTATCCTCCTACCTTGACAAATATACCTTCATAATGACATGGAGATTCAACTTTGATTTTATAATCCTTGGAAGCCTCAGAGCTGTTCACTGGAATGTGCTGGCATGGGAGGGTGGACCTCTGGCCCCTGGCCCTCTGGCCTTCTCTTTCCACGCCTGGCTTCAGCCCACATGGCAAGAGGCCTTATGAGCCTCCATGTCCAAGCTCCATAACCCCACTTGGAAAACAGCCACTCTTTGGCCACCTCTTGGGGTTAAGGGTACACATCGGCTGTGTGGTCCACCCTCAGGGGGAGGCCCTGGGGAAGAGGCTTGTGCAGGCCCTAGGTACATTTTCTTGTCTCTCTGAACTCCTCACCCCAAAGGTATAGCCAGTGAAAGGCCAGAGCATGATCCTCTAAATGACAAGGCCCAGGACAGGGTACCTTTTATCTGGGGCCAGGAGAGGAACTGCCCATGACTGAGGCTGCTGTATCACAGGTAAGATGGGGTGGTCCCTGTCATTATGACTGCTGCTCCAAGGATACCCTCATTCACCACACACACACACACACACGCACACACACACACACACACACACACACACACACACACTAAGGTCTGTGTCTCAGAAATGATCTGTATATCAAAAGGAAACCTCAGACGTGACCATTGTTGAATATAGAAGCTGCTTGTCAGGAAGTCACATGGATGCGGATGCTCTCTGGTCCTGGGCCCCTAGGTCCTTAAGGGCCCTGCTAAGAGGTCAGCCCACAGTAACTAAGACTATCAGCAACTGAGCTTTCAAAGTTGTTATAAAGATGTTGTCACTAACCTTTTCATATTTCTTCAACAGTCACCACTGCAATCCTTGCCAACAACATTATTTTGCGAGCACTTCAAACTTTTGACCCAATAGAATCTCTTTGTTGGAGCATGGGCAGGCCAGAAGTGCCAAAAGATTGATGCCTCTAGAAGCAGATCTCAGCTAATGATGAGTAGAGCTGGAGAATGAATATCCCACCTTCCTCATCTTTCCACTGGCGTCATTCTGAGGCAGAGCTCTCCACACTCTCCCAGAGGTGCTCAGCGGGACTGTGTCTCCGTTGTCTACAACACTAACCTGCTCATTAATACACCCATTTGTCAATTTCCTTTCCTTCCTTGTCACACTTCTCCACTCCCCTACCAATATTTCCTGGGATATTTTCCTTACGTATTTCCCTAATGAACTCTTTGTACCCAAATTCTTCTTTGGGGGTATGCTTCTGGGGTACACAACCTAAGACAGTTGTCTATGTCTGGTTCCACTGATTTTGACTGCTTACAGCATATCAGGCACTGTTCTCTGCACTTGACAATTATCATCTCAATTTTACACATGAGGAAACCAAGACTCAGTGACATCAAATAACCTCCCTGAGCTCTCACAACTAGAAAGCAGCAGAGACAGGGTTTGAACCAAGTGGTCACACTCCAGCACCCAAATGACTGGACATTGAGCTCTCATTGCATTATATTTGGCCAAAATGTCCATGCTTAGCTTGAGATTAGATTCAAACTAAAGAGCGGTACAGGGTTTTAGGAATCAGGTTTGAGACCTCCATCTACCATTTTCTAGTTGTCTGACCCTCCATGCTCTTGCTTATATATTGGAATTATAACACTAGCTACCTTAAATGCCATGATACATTCACAGTGCTTTTCACTGTGCCAGGCATGCAGACCATGCCCTGTGCTCATGTCAGTCACCTTCCCTGTCCCCTCCTTCTCTTCGTCAGGCCCCTTCCTAGGCTGAGAGAAGGACGGGGAATGGCAGAGAGGAATGCAGCCCCCAAAGCCTGCTGTTTCCAGAAAGTATCTGGCTAATTTATTTCAAAAGGTTTTGCTTCTATGAAGTTTAATAGAGTTGATGAGTATTAAAGGAATCATTTAATCTTCATTTGAATGTGAGCAGTAAATGTATTTTGGAGATTATATTCATTCCCCAGTGACTCCAAGTGCTTTCCCATTCCAAAGCTGATTTGCATCCATCAGAGCAGAGGGTTTTCAGCTGTGTGGAGCTGTCTGAATGAAAAGCAGGAGTTCCAAACAGAGGGTGCTGCTTCGCCTCATCTGAAGCAAGGTGGCAGAGTTTTACTCTGGGCATAGGAACACACCCACAGGTTTGCACCCACGTGACCCCTTCTCAACTCATGTATTCCTGTCCTAAGCTGTTCTCCAACAGGTACAAGACTTCAAGTCTGTAAAGCAGGCTTCGGGAGCACAGGACTTAGAGACAGGTCTTTCCCCACTTCGCAGCCTGCTGGTTCTTCCACTTTACTGCACCTAATGGAAGGTCAGCCACAACCGCTAAAGGTGAGGCTGGTAAGATCTGTCTGGGGAGGCATTTCACCAAATGAATATTAATAGCTTGGAATCAGGTTAAACTCGTGAAGGAAGAAAAGGATGCCTTACTTGATAGGAAATGCATAATATTACATTTTTACAACCTGTAAGCACTTGGGACGGCCTGTGGCTTCAAGGGTGAGAAGAATTTGTGCTCCCTGCCAGGAGCAATTCAGTCTTTAGCTTAGCCCAGCAGCATCTGAGGAAGGGCTTGGAGTTTAGGGTTTCTCCTCTGGGCTGGCAAAACACACCCAAATCAGGGCAGAACACTGATGGGCGAGTTAGACAATAGACATGCATTGAGTCCCACGGTGGGGTCTGAAGGATAGTTGATCAAGAGGAAAGGTGGCCAAGGATTTCCAAGGGTGTTTGGTGGGCCTCGTGCCTTCCCACGCTGGGTCTCTCATCCTCACAGGAAGCCTCTGAAGTGTTCCTCAGGCACACACTGAAACTCGTTTCTTCAAATGGGAGCACATACTTGGAGAGCTTAAAAAACTGACCGAATTTCCATCCCACTTGGTCTTTGAACCCAAACCTTCCTTTCTGTGACCTAACTTGTGCTGCTTTTCAGACATTGCGCCACCTGTTGACCAGGAGTGAAAAGACCTGAATTCAAAGTTTGCTCCAGCACTCATAAGGCCTTGAGCAAGTCACTTACTCTGTCGAACATACTGTTCCATCTGTAAAATGGGAATAATAATGCTGACTTATATAAACTATAAGATTGTCACAAGGAGCCAAAACATGTCAAAGTGCCTTAAAGGCAGTTAAGTCTATTCAAATAGAATGCTTTGTCGCTTATTGACGTTGGTGATAATGATGGCAACCGTGATGGTAATCACTGGATCGCCAGAGATGCTCAGTTGGAGAACTTTTCAAGTAGGGACAGTCAGTAGCGTGAAGCTCTTCATGGAGAAAGCCATGGGATGTGGTATTTGGGAGGATGCTACTAATTAAGTAGCAAGAGGAAGCCAGATGCCCGAAAATCAAAGGCGATGTAGGGTAGGAGGAAATGCAGGCATGTTTGAGTATTCTGGTGGTGAACTTAGACTAAGAAGCAAGAAATAGGGCAGTAGCTGAAGGGTCAGCTGGGTCAGAGGCCAGCAAGGCAGCAAGGAAGGGGGCCGGGGGGAAGCTGGATAGGACACGGGCCCTGAGCAGCAGTGAAATCTGAGTGTCTCTGTTAGCTGTCAGTTTCAGGTCATGTTTTTGAACAGCAAGCAAGCAGCCTTATGCCAAAACCATCTGGGCCTGCTCTGGGACAAGCCCCGGCTGCAAGAGTACATGGAGGTGGAGTCTTACAATATTTATGGACTTCAGATGCATGCCCTCTGGAGTTCTAGGAGGCGAAAGCACATTCCAGATGCATAAAGGCTGAGTATCCATGTGTGAAACACCACAGGGAGGCTCTGGTTGAGATGGTCTCAGCTGAGGCTGGGTGACTACAGATGAAGATGAGGAGTCCAGATCCTCAGGCCCAGCAGGCTCTGGGGTGACTCCTCATGTCGCTCACTCAAGGAGTTTATTTAATGTGGCCACTTAACGTTCTCCTGTGGGGGTATGAGTGTAGCTGTCTGTGGCTTTCTCTCCCCTGTGAAAATGTGAACTCCTCAGGGTGACAGAAATAGGTTACCCTTGTTTCCGAAGGTGCTAGAACTAAATCCAGCCCTTCATCTGTGTTTGTTATACAAAAGACGGCTTGTTCCCAGTGGCTGGGGTAGCAGCAGTGTCTTTGGCCCCAGACCTTGGGCGCAAGCCTTTTGGCAGAGGCAGTTTACAAAGGAGTGACTGTAAGAAAGTATAAAAGACCACAGTCTGCTGAAGGTGAAGGGGTAAAAAACAGGAACTTTTGTCCTTTTGGGGGCAGGAGGAACCACCTGGGGCTTCTCAGGTGTGAGTTTAATCTACCCATGACGCTGATAAGGAGTCCCTTCTCCAAATACATTATTTATTACCTTTCCACACCAACCGTTCAACAGCTGAGAGAGGAGCAGGGCCTTGCAGAGGCGGTGACGGGAAACACCAGGAGAGCAGAAATCAGGCATTTTGCAATGGAAGACAAGTTCGGCTTCTGGTGGGGAAAACAGAGATGAAAGTAGGGCACTGAGGTGTCCAGTTCACCAAGAGTAAATTCCTCCTCACCTCAGAAGAGGGGAAAACACTGCAGGCAGCACTTCTCCATGAGGAAGGAAGTATGGGATGTCCTGGCAAATGTGAGGCCAGCCTTTTTTTCATAAACTTGAGATTTTTTCATAAGCTGTAGATGGCAGGCCTCATAGAAAACAAGGAGTGGAGGCATCAAAGAAACATGTGATGCTTTGAAACCTCCACACTAAAAATGTTTTCCTGCAACCACAGAACTGAACAATGGTGGTCTCAGTGGGCCCTTAAGAGTCATTGAGCTCAACGTCTGTGTGTGACCAAATTGGAGAGTGAAGGACAAAAAGCCCGGTTCTTAGCTTCTAGAATCCAGGCCATTTTTCCACTGCTCCCTTGTGTCTGCTCTACTTTACAGGGTGCTTTTGAGAATAAACATAGAAAACTAAACAGCAGCCATGATTTCATTGTGTAATAACCTTATCAGCTGAATTTGTCTGATGTGAATGACTTTGAGAAACCTTTGATGACATTCTATTGCTCAAGTCCACAAATCTGCACATATCTCCCTCCCAAAGTCTGTTGCTCAGCTCCAGTGTATGTAATATGGAGAATCTTTCTAGTGAATTCCTCTTTCTACCAGAGTTGATTTCTGTTGCTTCTAATTGAAGAACCTGAACTGACATTCTCATTCATGTTGTATTCATTCATTCATTCAATAATCATTTATTTAGCACCACCATCTGCTAGGCACAGATATCATTACATATAAAGCATGGCCCCTGACTTCAAGGACCTTAGAGTCTAATGAGGGAAAAATACAAGTAAAAAGAAAGGCTGTGATGGAGTTAGTAAGTGGGTGCCAGGGAAGTACAGGAATTGCAAATAGCTGAGACTTGGTGGAGTCAGGGAAGGTTTCCAGAGGAGACGAGGCTTGAGTTAAGTTCTGATGAGCAGGTAGAGGCAGCCCAAGCAGAGAAAAGTGGGGAAGATGCATTCCCCTTGGACAGGAAAGTATTGTGTGACGGCCTGAAGGTGTGCAGTAGCAGGGCACGTCTGAGGCACTGCCCGACGGTTAGCTGGGACATAGATAGAAATGGAATGTGGCAGGAGGGACAGCTGGAGAGGTTGGCAGGCAGGCAGCAGACCAGGATGTTTACCAGTGATTAACCAAACAAACAAAATGTTCCCCCAGAGAAGTCACTGAGAAATTTCTTTTTTATTAAAGTTTATTGGGGTAGCAACTGTTAGTAAAGTTACATAAATTTCAGGTATACAATTCTATATTACATTATCTATAAATCACATTGTGTGTTCACCACCCAGAGTCAGTTCTCCTTCTATCATCAGATATTTACCCCCAAAAATCTGAAAACATTTATCCATAAAGACACGTGTGCTCCAATGTTCATTGCAGCTTTGTTTACACTGGCCAAGACATGGAAACAACCAAAATGTCCTTCGATAGATGAATGGATAAAGAAGTTGTGGTATATATACACAATGGAATACTATTCGGCGGTAAGAAAAGATGATATAGGAACATTTGTGACAACATGGATGGATCTTGAGAGTATGATGCTAAGCGAAATAAGTCAGACAGAAAAAGCAGAGAACCATATGATTTCAGTGATATGTGGTATGTAAACCAAAAACAACAAAAGAACAAGACAAACAAATGAAGAAAGAAAAACTCATAGACACAGACAATAGTTTAGTGGTTACCAGAGGGTAAGGGGGCAGAGGGGTGGTAGATGAGGGTAAGGGGGATCAAATATATGGTGATGGAAGGAGAAATTTTAAACAGTGTTACAAAGGTCATTCCGACCTCAAGTGCAGACTAAATTGGAAGAGGTCTCGGTGGAGGAAGGGCGACCAGTCTTCCAGGGGGCAAGGATAGGGTCCAAACTAAGTCACTTGTCATGGGACTCAAAGTGCTAAGGTTCAGGTCAAGGAGAGAGACATTTGGAAAGTAGACTATTTAGAATATGCTCATCAAGATAGGCAGATGAGAGCAAAGTAAAAGCCAAAAGATGGTGTCGTGCTGTGCTCTTTCTTCTCTTTCACCTCCTATATCTAATCTGATCATGACTTTTTTTCTGGTTGAAGTCTTTCCATGATTTCCCTTAGCTTTCAGAAAATAGTTCAAACTCTGAGGTTAATCAAATAAAGCTTTTTCTAATCTGGTTCCTTATAACCTTTGTGTTAGCAGAAGCAGGGACAAAGTTTGTTTGCTTGTTTCCCCATACTGTACTTTAAAATTTTTTAAACCTGCAGAAAAGCTGATAGACTAGTACATAAATACCTCTATATGTTTCATCTGCATGCACCAATTGTTAACATTTTATTGCATATGTTTTATTTATCTTTTTCACTTTTCAATGTATGCACATTCACACACAGAAACACTTTTTTAAATGCACCATTTGTAAATTGCAGACATCATGACAGTGCCACATCTAGATACATCAGCATGTATCTCCTAAGAGCAAGGACATTCTCCTACGAAACTGCAATACTCAGGAAATTTAACATCAATCCAATAATATTATCTAATATACAGTCCACATTTACATTTCCCCAGCTGTCCCCAAATATGTGCTTAATAGCTTTTTAAAAAAATCTAGAACTCAAGGAACATGAATTTCATGTGGTAGTCATGTCTCTTTAGTCTCCTTTAATTTACAAGAGTCCCGTCTGCCTTTTTCTGTTTTTCACGACATGACCTTTTCTAAGAGTCCAGGCCAGTTGCCTTGTAGAATGAGTTGCAATCTGAGCATGGCTGATTGTTCCGTCATGATCAGATTCAGGTTGTACATTTTGGGTGAGAATTCTGCATAGGTGATGTTATATCTTTTCTGCTGTGTCACATCAGGAGGCACTTAATAGCTGTTTGTTTCATTATTAATGATGCTACTTTTGATCTCTCCACAAAAAGGCACCTTTCCCCCCTTTGTAATTAAACAGTAATTTGGGGGGTGATACTATGTGACTGTGTAAATAACTTGTTCTGAACATGTTTCACCCATGATCATCCATTAATGTTCCTTGCCTGAATCAATTACTCCTTTGTTGGTTACAAAATATTGATTTCCTAAATCTATTGTTCCTTATACATTTATTAGCTAGCATTCATCCGTAAAGAATAGCTTTCCCTCTGCACTTCTCCACCCCTTCACCATTTTAAAAAGTATTACTATGGACTTCTTATGGATTCCTTTATATATACATATGTATGTATATATACATATATATATTCCTTTATATATACATATGTATGTATATATATCCGTCATTCTTTTTAATGTTTTTATTGTCTTAAGTCTGGCCATTGGAGGTCCCTTCAAACCAATCACTGAGTTCTTTTGGCATATTCCAAGTAGCCTTTGAGCACTTCTTTGCTTTATGACATGATATTATTTTCCAGCATCATCTGTTACTTTCTTGAAGGACAGAGTTGTGGGGGTAAGATGATGAGTTTAGCTTTGCATACACTGCATTTGAATTTAGCATACCTCTATGATATCTAGTGTCTGGTAGGCAACTGTGTGCACGTGTGCATGTGCGCACGCGTGCACACAAACACACACACACACACACACACACACACACACACTGCTATATATATATCTTCAGTTTTGTTTCCAACGTGCTTGAATGGTGATCTTTTCTCTTGACAGTCTAAATAGCCCCTCCCAGCTATGCTGCAACTTTGGAAGGGGAAATGTCAATTGTTGGTGGATTGCTGACTGTCTCTGCCATAGGGAGTAATTGGTTTGCCAATCAGTAGTCTCTAAGAATGATGTGAGCAACATAATCCATTGGGAAAGTTAAAAAAAATTGAGCTTCTATTTAGTTTTATTTTTTATCTATTTTTCACATTTCTGGTATATACAGGTTTTATAATATATGGAGTAAGTAAGTACTGCAATGTATGTATGTCACCTGTAAATAATAATAAAAAAAACTATACATACAGAGGCATCTATGCCCAATTCTTAAAATAATAACCTGAAAAAATATTTGGAAAACCTTGGTATAATTGTAGTTGAAGCTATGGGTTGAAAGAAGTCATCTCAGTGATGTTTGTAGAGTAAGAAAATCAGAGGGTCTAGAATGGAAGCACAGGGAAGCCTCAACCTTTAGAACTTCAGAAAAGGACTAGCGTGGATGCCTAGGAAGGAAACTGAGAGAAAGCCAGCCAAGAAGCAGGAAAAAAACCTGGGAGAATGATGTCATTAAAACACACAAAATAGTGAAAGTAGCAGCAGCCCCAAATACTAATGAGAGACTAAGAAAGACAGGCAAGAAATGTGTCCACTTGATTTGGTAGTGTGGAGGCCATTTTACTGCTGACTGATTGCAGCATAGAAAGTAAGGACAACTCAAGAACTTTGTCTGTGAAGGGAAGGAGAGAGATCAGATAGATCCTGGAAGAATATGTAGAACCAGCTAATGCAGTAGTCACTTTAGCTGCTGTAACAAATAGCCCCCAGTTATGAAGTGGGGATGATGATAGAATATGCTGTGAACTTTTGAGAGACCTGTGAAATAGTGTAAAGCTTTCAAGATAAAGGGCTGCAGAAGTCTGACTTGACATGACTAAAGGCAGAGAGCAGCATAAACATACTTTGAGGGATGTGTTTTGACAGTACAGTACCAGGAGCAGAGTATGTACTCAATCAGTACTTGCTGAATAACAATGACCTTCAACTCTCCTCCACCATGGCTGAACCTAGTCTGAGGCATTTCAGTGTTAACCCTTTACATGGCCCAGACTGGCCTGGAGCAAACTTGTGACAGACTCTGCTCTGTCTTTAGCATGCATAGTCTGTGTTCCATCCAGGGTCCTTCCCTGTCCTGTTGAAGTGTCACCCCCATTCTAGGGCATATAGTCCTGTTCTGGTGCCCCACCCGGCCCTTTCCCTGACTCCTCAGCTGAGCAGAACCTTTCAATCTGGACTTCTCCTTATATTTCTTCCATCAGCTTGGCTGCGCTTGGGAACTTTGTTCCCTGCCAGATGATAACAGACAAATAATCTGTGCTAAAAGGTGAGCTTACTAATGTACACTTGGGAAAGGAGCTTTGACCCTGCCTCAGGTGAGGAGTCAGAGATAGGGCCCAGGTATACAGGGCAAAGAGGCTTTGGTTCTCATCTGGGCTCTACCACTTCCCACATGTAAGGCCTGGGGCAGGTGCTTAAGTCTCCCAGGCCCAGTTTTCTCACCCATAAAATGGGGACAGTGATGATCATGCTATCTAGCCTGTATATCATTATGAGAATTAAATGAAGTAATCCTCAAAACGTTCGTAGCATGTAAGAATAAACATGTTAATAAAGTCATTTATTCACTAAATATGTATTGACCATGTATTTGGGCCAGGCATTGTTCCTGGCACTGGGCATATGGTACTGGGGGAAAAAAAGAACAAATCCAATTCTTGCTGTCATGGAGCTTGCATTCTAGTGAGGGAAAGAAAAAGTAAACAAATGTATAAATAATGTCAGATAATTAGTTCTATGAAGGAAAATAAAGGAAGGGGGGGCCTAGAGAATGAGTGGGAGTGAGAATTGAGATAGGTGAGTAGTGACCTAAATGAAATGAGACCTGAGCTACATGATGATGGGGGAACGGGAACATTCTAGACACAAGGAATAGCAAGTGCAAGAGACCTCAGGCAGGAGCACACTAGGAGAACATGGTGAGTGTGTGTGTGTGTGTGTGTGTGTGTGTGTGTGTGTGAGTAAAAAGAGATGAAATCATAGGGGTAGGCAGAGGCCAGATCATTTAAGTCTTGTAGGCCACGCTAAGAACTTTTGATTCAATTTTATTGTAAAGTTGTTAGAAACCATTGAGAACAGACAGAGATGACTTAATTTTTACATGATTCCTTTGGCTGCTGTGTGGATAGTAGATTGTAGAATGAGCAAGAGTGGAGCAGGGAGAACTATTAGGAGGCTCTCTCAGGGGTCAGGCAGGAGATGGTAGTGGCATGGACCAGGATGAGAAGAGTAGACATGATGAGAAGTGGTTAGACTTAGGATATGTTTTAAAATTAGAGCGGACAGCATTTGCTAATGAATTGAGAGTAGAACACAAAGAGCGGAATCAAGTATGATGTCAAGGCTTTTGGCCTGTGCAACTGGGTAAATGGTAGTATCATTTTAAAAAATATTCGGCATGTTAGATATGATCAGCAGAAGCAGCAGCAGTAGTGATAACATCTTGACCTTCAACCCTACTTATTGACTATCTGAAACACTGCCTTGAGAAGACAAAAGTTCCAAGGCCATGATCAGGGTTAGTAGGAAAATGAATGTTGACTGGTTATATCTTTCTACCATAGGCACAGGAGCAAGAGTAAGGGGCTTCTATACTAAATAGTTATCAACCTGTGTCTAGACCAGTGGTTCTCAAAGTGTGGTCCATGGGCCTGCATCATCAGCATCACCTAGGAACTTGTTAGAAATGAAACCTATTGATGAGTAAAATCTACATATTCTGAGCTATTGAATCAGAAACTCTGGAACTGGGCCTAGTGCTCTGTGTTTCAGCCAGCTTTCCAAGTCATTCTACTGCACACTCAAGTGTGAGAACCATTGACCTTAGGTATTTCTTTGCTGACGGGCACCTGGAGAAGGCTGCAGTGTGTCCACAGGAATGGATAATCATGCTTGTATGTCCCCAGAAAGTCTGTGTGACAAGAAACTTCTGCTTGGGAAGGGAAAAGGAAAGAAAGAAGGTGGTGGTGGAGAGAACCTAAAAATCTAAAAAACGGTCTTGTTTGGGGTGTTGGGGCCCTTAGAAATGGGCTCGAAAGCTCAGTGAAGAATCAGCTGGAGTAGAATTAGACCCTTTACGTGGTAAACATGGCTTGCTTTATACTTGTATTTGTGCGTATTCACTTTCCTTTGTTTGCTCTTAGAATTGTAAATTTTATTTTCAGAATTCATAACTTTCTCAGCAGTCTTCATGGTTAATAGGAAAAGGCCTTTTATCCACTCCTGGGCCAGAGTTTTAAAGGGATACTGTCCTCAAGACTAGCCGCTGCAGTAATGGTGGCTGTGGGAGGTGAAGGACACTGAGAGCAAGATGGAACTTAAAGTGAGGCTCCGTCCTCCACCCTAAAGCCTATTCCTAGGATGTTTTAGATGGCAGACTGACCTCAAACCTTGGAGGGGTTGAGGCTTCATTTTTTGTGAAGGATGTCTTTTTTCCTTTCCCCAACCAAAAGAGGTGCCTCTTTAAAAGAAGACCCTAAAGGTGGGAATTTTAAGGCCTGATAGGTGCTATTTCTGGTGAAGCACGCCTGATTCCCCTCGCTCCAACTGGCAGTGCCAGAGCAGCCTCCTTGGCCTTGGGGTCAGGCAGACCCACGGACCCCTTCCCTTCCCTCAGTAGGCTGGCAGCTGAGGGAATTCTAATTGGCTGACCCATTACTTCTAGTTCCTTAGAGTAATCACAGATGCTTGCACACACATGGGTCCCAAGGTGCTGAGAAACATTTGGGGAAGCATGAGGTCTGTCTTGTCTCTTGAACCAGAGTTGAGTTCAGTGTCGAAGAAAACTGCCTCTCAATCTAAAGCCTCAAATATGCATTGCTGCAGGCCGGAGTGCCCTCTGCGCTCTGGCCTGGGTCTCTGTAAGTGGCTTGGTGGCCTGGAAGTGCCCCTCCTTCTTTTCAAGACTTTCTCACTCCTCCACTTTGAGGTTGGCCCCGTGCCATGGGCACTGCTCCTGTCATGGCCGCTTTCCATTTCTCAGCCTACCTGACTTCTCTGTAGCATTTGGCCCTGATGACCACCCTTCACTTTGAAAATTATGTTCCCCTTGGCATTTGTGACCTCCAATCCACTGCAGTCTCACTGGCTGCTAGCATGTTTCTCCCCCTCTGATCGTGTCTTTAGGGTTGCTCGGGATTCTGTCCTGGGCCCTCTTTCCTTCTCGCAGGCGATCTCATTGACTCCCAGGATTTCAATCACTATCTGCCTATATTCTCATGTGTCTCAATCTCCACCTCCAGCCCAGACCTCTCTCCTGAGTTTCAGACCCTCTGTCCACCTACAGTCCCACTGCCCTTTCAACTACAACATGTTGAAAACATGCTCATACCCTGCTCCTAGACACCTGCTCCTGGCCCTTGTCCCTGATAACAGTGAATTGCTCCACCATCCTCCCGTCCAAGCCTGGCACCTGCCACACTGTCTTCACCTGCTTCCTCCTCCTCCCACCCCATACCCGATCACTCACCCAGTCCACCTATGAAATGTCTCTAGATCCATGACCTCTCCCATTCCCCTTCTCATTCTCTTAGCTCCAGCTCTGCTGAGGTCCTCTTTTGCCTCTGCGTCTGAAATCATGCGTTGTGCTACTTCCTCTCTTGGCAACACTTGGATCTTCTCTACCTCATCATCATTCTGCTTTGCTGGTTAACCCCTCACTCTTCAAGACTCAGCATAGATGGCATCTACTCTGGGCAGCCTTCCCTGATCTCACCACCCCCAGCCCAACACTGGAGTAGGCACCCTGCTCTCACCATACTGCCCCAACCCATTTATTTGCCTGTGTCCCACTCCAGCCCTAAGTGTTGGGGCTGTCTCATTCACCACAATTGTTCCTGCACTCAGCGGAGTGTCTGGCACATAGGGGCACAGAACAAACAAGCCAGAGATGCTATTCCCAGCAGACCTTTAAACCAGATCTGGGACTAGTTTGGGGCTTAGAGCAGAGAGGGTTCACATGGAGACCCTCAGTGTGGGGCCAGCAGCAGTTCTTTCTTTCAGTGGGCTTTCTCCCTGGGCTCTGTCTGGCATCAGTACAGGGCGGAAAGAAGACCCAACAAGAACTCCAGACACACCTGTTCACTTCCTTCATCTGGGAACATGACTCTTGCAGGCTGATAGATTTACACACCCGCTCCCATTACCTAGCATATTGTAAATGAGCATGCATTGAGCATAAGTGGTCCTATTTGGCTCAGTAATCTACAGCCCATGAACAAAGTGAGAAAATGGCAGCTGTTTCCAAACGCTTCTCTATGGAGCCTGGAAACTCCTTCCTCTGTCGAGTCCCTTAGCCAGCAGGTCGTACAACCCTAATATGACATTTATCACACTGATTTGTAATTGTTTCTCTTTATTTATTTTATTTACTTTTTATTAGTTTCAGGTGTACGAAACACATGATGATTAGACATTTACACCCCTCACAAAGTGATAACTCGAACAAGTCTACCACTAATCTGACGCTGTACAAATCTATTCCAATACCACTGACTATAATCCCTATGCTGTACTTTACATCCCATGACTATATATATATATATATATATATATATATATATATATATATATATATATAATACGCATGTATAATATATATGATAACTGACATTCAACATTATTTTATATTAGTTTCAGGTGGACAGTGCAGTTTACATAATTTATGAATGATCACCCTGATAAGTCTAGTACCAATCTGACACCATACATAGATTTTACAACATTATGTAATTATTTCTTTACATCTCTGACTTTGGGAACTTGGCAGGGACCAGATCTTACTCATCTCTCGGGTCTCAGCTGGTGGTATGGAGGCTGGCACAGACTAGAGGACCACAGAGTTTGCTGATGGAATATCCCAGGTATATACCATTTTGCTATTGGGGGTATAAGCCAGGAGTGGTAGTGACGAATTAGTGCCAGAGCCCCACTCTGATTCCAGGAGGCTTGTCCTACATTCTCCCAGCCTTATTCATAGGAAAGATTCCAGAAGCTCCTTTCAGGGTTGCTGGCGCCAATAGTTAGGTAACAACAGGTTGTGATGCAATGTTACTGGGTCAAAGTGTGATGCAAGGGCCTCTCCGAGCCACTCAGCAAGGAGGAAGCAATGTGAGAGGAGAGAGGGTGAACGCCCCTGGACTGGGTCCAGTGCCTTCAGGGCTTGTGCTTCAGGGAGTCTCTCTGGGTGTTGCTGCCTCTGCGAGTTTCACACACCTATGAGTCCTGTCAGGAAAGGAACTCAAATGCTGGGCTTTCTGCCCTCTCCACAGTACTGGGCTCAAAAGATTGCCCTTTCATTTTGTCAGAAGCTAACTGCATAAGTTATAGGAATTTAGGAAGGAAGCTCTTCTTAAACATGTCCCCCCGCCCCACTGAGCCACAATTCTTTTACCCAGGGATGCAGCCTTTCATGCCTCCCCCAAAATTGATGTGTCTTACATGGGGTTTCCTAAGAAAGACACTTTGAGTCAGAGATTGGTGTGTGGGGAAGTTTAATGGAGTGCCCTTGGGAGCAACACTTCTTAGGGAGGGAAAGAAACAGAATGAGGCAGAGTGAGACTTTGTAACGTGATGCTGTTGGGACAGAGTCCTCAGCCGATCCCTCAGGAGCTTCAGGGCTAGGATGGCCTTGCAGAATTGTCCCAAAATGAGGCAAAGGGGCTAGACTGCCTCCTCTCCTCTCCCTGGAAGGGGGTGTGACCTTGGACGAAGTGGCTCCCATCAGCTGGGAGCAGTTCCCAGAGGGGGACTCAGCAGCTGACAGTCCTGGTGGCTAGGACCGAGGATCTAGGAGGGGAAATCTGGACATCACAGCCCCCACCACATGAGGCTGAAAATGCAAACCTACCTGAGAAAAGCAAAAATCTTTTCAATGAATACCAAGGAGTGAATGACTCAGACCAGAGCCTTTTTGGATAAGGTCTGGATAAGGGTCATGGAAGTAGATTTAAGGTTGAGGTGAACAGGCCCAAGGTCAGGGAAGAGAAGATGAGGATGTGAGGAGGAGCAAGGAAGGGAAATCTGGATTCCTGGGGACTTACTTGCTGTGGAGTTCTGTTCGCAGTGCGTCAGAGAACTGCCAGGGACCTGGAGTTGCACCTTGTTCTCAGAGAGAATTTGGGCAGAAGATAATCTCTCTGTTTCAGCTCTCCCACGGGAAAGGAGGACTGGTGAAGGCAACCTAATCTGGGGGCTTCAGTATTTAGGAGACAAAAGGCAAAATACACATCTATGTTTGCTGCAGGGACGCACAGATAAAAATGAGGTTTTTGTTAATTTCGAAAAAAAGGTATTAATTATCACAATCACAGAGGCTCAGAGCTGGAAAGAGCAATTCAGCCCACTCGTCTTACTGGTGAGGAAATAGGCTCAGGGAGCAGAAGGGACTTGCCCAAAGTCACCCAGCTAGCTTGCTAGTGTCAAAAGCAAAAATAGGCCCAATGTCCCCTGCCTCATTGTTCAACACTCATTCCTAACACCCAGCTTCCATAATCTTCACTGGGCTGCCTGTCTTCTTACAAGTACCCCCAAACTCCAGCAGACTGGGGATTTTCTAAGCCATTTTTGTCTAAGGTGGCCCTCTCTCGGATGCTCCTATTTTTTGCAGAGTTCTGCCACTGCTGCTCATGCCAGCGGAAGGCCAGCCAGTCAGAGAGGCCTTGGAGACATTTGCATTTGAGTAAAAGGGGCTGATGGTCTTGGACTCACAGCTGAAGGTTTTCTGGGGTGGAAATTAAAGTGGCAGCAGGAAGTAGAATGCGACCTAATTAGCAGTTTGGTCTCCGAGGCTGACCTCCTTTCGGGAAAGCTGGCACTCCTAGGAGTATAAAGCAGCTGTCGCCTCTTCCCTGTCTGGCCAGGTGGACTCAGAGCAGTGCCAGCCCAGGCATCACCCCACACCAGATGCCCTCCTGGAAAGAAGTCTCACCTAGTCCCCCAGAGCTCTCCATTTATGGTTCCAAGGGGTTGTGAAAACAAGTAGCACTCCCAGCATGAAACCCCTTAAAAAAGAAGAAAGAAAACAAAAGCCTTTCATGTCTCTGAGTGGGAGGAGGCCTGAGGACCTGAATGGAGCTCAGGAGGGGGAATGGGAATGGGGAGGGGAGAGACGAGCAGAGGGGCTGCACCGGGGGCAGTCGATGTGTTTACCAGCATCTCACACCTGTTGTTGTCTGCTGTGACCACACATGCAGGCGACCCTGGGAGCTACAGCTAAACAGGCACAGAGTGTAATTAATCCATTGTTTAGCATTATTGGAGCTCACTGCTGCGCTGATTCTTCCTGGCAGTTCTCCCAGCCGAACATGAGAGGTTCCCCAGCCTGATGGTGGCGGTGGATGCAGCAACACCCAGAGCAAAGAGGGAGTTGGAAGGATTGAGACGTCATAGTCTCAGGTCCAGGTCCGGGGAAGGAGGCTCTTGCCTGGGGGTGACGGGAGGACAAGGCCCAGCTTTCTTCCCTGCAGGGGCACTTCCCACTGCTAGGAAACAGTCTGGCTCCTGCTGAGAAAGCACATTTTTTGCCTTGGTCTTCAGAGGCTGGCTGAGCTGTGGGCACAGAGTGAATGAATGAGGTTTGCCCAGTGACTGGGGCTGCTTGTTACTGGGTAGCTTCTCATCTGCTGTGTGCTCAGTGGCTTTCCCCTGGCATGAATGCCTCAGCATCTGCTGTGGAAGGATGTTAGTGCCCCCCACCCCACCTAAGGGTAAGAGCCAACACTTTCACAGCTCTTACTAAGTGCCAGGCACTGTTCTAAGCACTGTACATGTGTTATCTCATTGAACCGTTACACCAATCCTATGAGGTAGGTGCTCTCATCAACCCATTTTACAGATGGGGCTAGGGTGGCACAGAGAGGCTAAGTAACTTATGCAAAGTAGCACAGCCAAGAAGAGGTAGAGGTGAGATTCAAACACATAGTCTGGCTCCAGAGCCTGTGCACCCAACTTCTGCACGTATAGTCTCTTCCTGGGGTCATGGTTCTCAGCTCCCACACCTACCACTGGTGGGGCATGATGAATTTTTTTTGGTATCTTAATCCCTGCATCCACCTACCAGGGGACGTTTCCATTTTTGCCCTATAGATTCAGATTATCCATAGAGGGGAAGAGGAGCCAGAATTTTTAACAAGCACTCAGCATACCTTTTATGACCTGGTCTGTTTGGGAGATCAACAAACAACAATCATGGAGGGTAGTAACAGTACCAATTTCTGAACACTCAAGACCTCCGATTTCTGGTTTTAGATCCACTTGTTGGGTTTCGTCACCCCCTTGCTTTAGTGGATAAAGTAGGACTGTTAAGTGTGCTTAGCTCTTTGCTCCACGCTGGTGCCTGTGGCTGGGAGGGCCTGAGCAGCCTGTCCATCTTGATTGCTCAGCACTGGGTTGAGGCAGCCCTATCGGGTTCTCCAATTCTCAGAGGTACAACGGAAGACACACTAAAGGACTGGCGGATGCAACATGAAGCGGCTCCAGCAATTGACGCTACTGAATTGGGTGTTTATTGGATTGCCAGGGCTGGGCCTTACAGGCTTCTTGCTTACAGCACCCAGCTGTCCGGATCAAGACAGTACACAGCAACGGAGGCTTTTTGCTGCCGTGGACCCACATGGACAGTGGACAGAGCTTTCCTTTCTCTCCCAATTCCAATGCACTGGGAGAAGAAAGCACATTCCTGGAAGCTGACGTCATCAAAGAATAAAACAAAGACCACCCAAGCTTAAAAACATATATTTGCAAAGCTGAGGCTATTACCTTGCCAGGCAAGACTGCACAAGCCAATGAGTTGTTCTCTGAGTTAAGGGCAGAAGGGGAAGTCCTTGGTAGTTATGCTAATTAAGGATGCCAAACTAGCCCTTGGGATAGGAGGCAAGAGTACAAAGCTCTACACAGTTGGTTAAAACAAGTCCCATTGTTCATTGATTAGGAAAATGTCTTCAGTTAGGTCCAGTGAGGGCCTGGCATCTTGGGTTCTTTGATCACACAGTTTTGTTTTGATACTTCCTAGGCAAATGTGGCTATAGATGAAAAATTGTCCTTTTACAACTGGCTGGGGCTGAGGCTGCCCGAAGTCTGCAATGACCCGAATCTGTTTCTTGAGGTCACTTTGAGCACCTTCTGGGCTGGGTCAGTCACCAGCAATGCATTGGAAAGAAAGGCAGTTGCTCCCATGTCTCCTAAGGCCCAGGGTGATGATCCTTCCCCAGCTAGGCAAATCAAAGCAGGCAAGGTGCCTAGGGGGCAAAATTTAAGGAGGCATGCACTCTCAGGGTCGTGGAAATGCAGACTTGACCCTTAAGAGTAAGTTCCTCCTTAAATTTTGTGCTGACCTCAGCCTAGTCCCACTGCCTTTCAGGCTGTAAGGCAGGGTGTTGGTTGGTTTCACTGGATAAACAATAATTTCATTCCCTCCAGATACATGCTGTTTCCAGTTGCTCTTGTTTCCCCCATGATAGAAATGGAGGGGTGTGTTTCGTGGGACCAGGAATGGAGAGTGGGAAGGAATGGATCTCAGGGTGTGTCAACTTTTTTTAAATTATTTTTTTTCACTTACAGTTGACATTCATTATTATTTTATATTAGTTTCAGATGTACAGCATAGTGGTTAGACATTTATGTAATTTACGAAGTGACCCCCCTGACTAGTCTGGTACCCACCTGGCATTATAATCATCACCACATTATTGACTATAATTCTTATGCTTGACTTTACATCCCCATGACTATTTCGTAACTACTAATTTGTGCTTCTTTTTTTTACCCCCTTCTTCCACCCCACACCCCCCCCGCCCCCCGTCCCCCGTCTCCGGTTCAAGCCGTTGTTTCTCAGTCTAGTTATGTAGGACACAGCTCCCTGGCCCATGCTGCTGTTATGAGCCTTGCGCTCCCCCCGGCTGAGGCAGTCCAGTCGTCGGTCGGCCACTCACAGCAGTACACAGCAGCCTACCAGCCACTCACACTGGCCACCGGCCTCTCACTGCAGCCCAGCTCTCCCTGGAGCTGTTGTTCACAATCTTAGCTGTAGAGGGCACAGCTCACTGGCCCATGTGGGAATCGAACCGGCGACCTTGGTGTTAGGAGCATGGCGCTCCAACCACCTGAGCCACCAGGTCAGCCCTAATTTGTATTTCTTAATGCCTTCACTTTTTCATCCCGCTTCCAATCCTCCTCCCATCTGGTAACCATCAGCTTGTTCCCTGCATTTATGAGTCTGTTTCTGTTGTTTGTTCACTGATTTTGTTCTTTAGATTCCAAGTATAAGTGAGATCATATGGTATTTGTCTTTCAGTCTTACTTATTCACTTAGCATAATACCCTCTAGGTCCATCCACATTGTCACAAATGATAAGATAGCATTCTTTTTTATGGCCGAGTAATAGTCCTTTGTATATATATATGCACCACTTCATCTTTATCCAATCATCTATTGATGGGCACTTGGATTGCTTCCACATCTTGGCTATTGTATATAGTGCTGCAGTGAACATAGGGGTGCATATATCTTTTTGAATTTGTGTTTTGGATTTCTTCGGATAAATACCCAGAAGTAGAATTTCTGGGTCATAAGGTCATTCTATTTTCAGTTATTTGAGGACCCTTCAAACCGTTTTCCATAGTGGCTGCACCAATTTGCAATCCCACCAACACTGTACAGGGTTCCCTTTTCTCCGTATCTTCACCAGCACTTGTTGTTTGTTTGTTTGTTTTTTTGTTGTTGTTTTTTTGTTTTGTTTTGTTTTTAAAGATTTTATTGGGGAAGGGGAACAGGACTTTATTGGGGAACAGTGTGTACTTCCAGGCCTTTTTTCCAAGTCAAGTTGTCCTTTCAATCTTAGTTGTGGAGGGTGCCGTTCAGCTTCAGGTTGTTGTCCTTTCAGTCTTAGCTGTGGAGGGTGCAGCTCAGCTCCAGGTCCAGTTGCCGTTTCTAGTTGCAGGGGGCACAGCCCACCATCCCTTGCGGGAGTCGAACCGGCAAACTTGTGGTTGAGAGGATGCGCTCCAACCAACTGAGCCATCCGGGAGCTCAGCGGCAGCTCAGCTCAAGGTGCCGTGTTCAATTTTAGTTGCAGGGGGCAGAGCCCACCATCCCTTGCAGGACTCGAGGAATTGAACTGGCAACCTTGTGGTTGAGAGCCCACTGGCCCATGTGGGAATCGAACCGTCAGCCTTTGGAGTTAGGAGCACGGAGCTCTAACTGCCTGAGCCACCGGGCCGGCCCAGCACTTGTTGTTTGTTGATTTATTGATGATGGCCATTCTGACAGGTGTGAGGTGATATCTCATTGTGGTTTTTATTTGCATTTCTCTGATGATTAGTGAGGTTGAGCATCTTTTCATATGTCTATTGGCCATCTGTATGTCCTTTTTGGAGAAATGTCTATTTAGATCCTCTGTCCATTTTTTTTTAAGTTTATTGGGTTGACAATTGTTAGTAAAATTACATAGATTTCAGGTGTACAATTCTGTATTACATCATCTATAAATCCCATTGTGTGTTCACCACCCACTCTGTCCATTTTTTAATTGGACTTTTTTGGTTTTTTGGTGTTGAGTTGTATGAGTTTTTCATAAATTTTGGATATTAACTCCTTAACAGAAGTATCATTGGCAAATACTTCTCCCATTCAGTAGGGTGTCTTTTCGTTTTGTTGTTGATTTCCTGTGCTGTACAAAACCTTTTTAGTTTGATGTAGTCCATTTGTTTACTTTTTCTTTTGTTTCCCCTGCCCAAGGTGATATACCAGAAAAAATACCACTAAGGGCAATATCAGAGACTTTACTGCCTATGTTTTCTTCTAGGAGTTTTCAGTTTGGAGTCTAAATTTAAGTCTTTAATCCATTTTGAGTTTATTCTTGTATATGGTGCAAGAAGGTGGTTCAGTTTCACTTTTTACATGTATCTGTTCAGTTTTCTCAACATCATTTATTGAATGGACTGTCTTTACCTCACGGTATAGTCTGGCTTCCTTCGTCATAGATTAAATGACCATATAGGTATGGATTTATTTCTGGGCTCTCTGTTCTTTTCCATTGATCTACGTGTCTGTTTTTGTGGGTTTTTTTTTTTTATGCAATTGTAAATGGGTTTTTCTTAATTTCTCTTTCTAGTAGTTTGTTATTGGTGTATAACAATGCAACCAATTTCTGAATTTTTCTTTTATTCTGCTACTTTACTGAATTCATTTATCAGTTTTAATAGTTTTTTTGTGGACTCTTTCAGGTTGTCTGTATATAGTATCATGTCATGTCATGTGCAAATAATGACAGTTTTACTTCTTCCTTTCCAATTTGCATGCCTTTTATTTCTTTTTCATGTTTGATTGCTGTGGCTAGGACTTCCAATACTATGTTGAATAAAAGTGGTGAAAGTGGGCATCCTTGTCTTGTTCTTGATCTTAAGGAGAATGCTTTTAGCTTTTCCCCATTGAGTATGATGTTAGCTGTGGGTTTGTAGTATATGGCCTTTATTATGTTGATTGAATCTCAGGGTGTGTCACCTTTTGATCAGGATCTGTCTAGTTCCACGGATTTGACTCCTATGGCCAGATCACAGTGACACAGGCAGTCTGTTCAATTACAGGGCTGTACTCAAAGTGCTCTCACTGTTCCCTCAGGACAGAGATATTTCATTTCAGGAGATATTTATTTGACATTTCAGGCCACATGAAAATCACTCATCAGATCTTAGCCATGGGATTCTTCTGCCCATTCCTTAAACAGTGCCAGCAGAACAAGTATAGGAAAATAGTTTCCTGATTTCAATTTACTCAGTGTGGCTCCTCCTACAGTTTCTAGAAAAGCACTTGAGCCCAATCCTAGATACACTGATTAGCCAATAAACATGGACCTCTAGGGACCAAATCCTGTATGCCCCTAACTCTCGATTGGAACCGGCTGCAACTGTCTAGAGCAGAAAAACACTCTGCTATTTTTAACAGCCTGCCATGAAGGCAAGCTATAGTCTACAGCAGTCCTGACTTCAGTGGTATGCCCCCCTCCATGTTGCACCAAAGCTGACTCATGATAGCATCTTTGTCCCTGGAAGAAGCAGTCTTTTCTGTGCAACTGAAATTGTCCCTGTTAATTTACCTTGTCTTGTGGCTATTTTCAGCTCTTTCTTCTTGTTCTGTCCTTCAAAAACACAGGGAGGAGCCAGCCACCAATTGCTCAGTAACAATTCTTCATGTGGAGCATCTGAAAGACACATAGGAAAGTGCAGGGTTAATGTGAGAGCCTCATTCCAATTCATTCATGCAGGGACCTCAGGAAATTTTGTTGTTGAATTTTTTTCTGAACATCAACCACGCATGATGAAGTCAGTTCAGGATGGGCTTTAAGCCCAAATTCACTTGCTTTGGGATTCGTCGCTCAGGCTCCTATATTAAATTCACCTTGGGGTCTATGGTAAATTTTATGAAATGTTACTTTCCTCTTTATGGCTAGCATAAACATTTATTATACATCCTGTGATATATGTTTCCAGGAAGTAAGGAAATGCTGTTGTGGAAAGATATGATTCCCAACTGATTTGAAATATAGATGAATAGCATGTTTTAGAAAGGGGCCGGGACTTTAATGGAAAAAAGTAGTTATCAGATTTTTTTTTTTCTTGTCTTTCTCTGCCTTCTCTTCTGGCACCAGTTAAAGGAACATTTCTCAGCCCTTCTCCCCATGCACACAAAAGATGATACCTGATATGAAATGCTGTCAAATCCTGCTTCATTAAAGCCCACAAAAGCTAATGCACAGCTCCCCTCACACTGCCCTAAAATGGGAACAAACAGGCAGAATAATGTCAAAATGGAACACAAAGGAAAAGAGTTTGTCCTCTGGGCCTGGAAGATGAAAGATATCAGAAATCATCCATGAATGTTGGGCTGGGCCAATGTTTCTAGGGCTTATTTCATAGATAATGGTGAATTGTCAGACTGGGCAACTTGTGTAAGCACAGCAAGAGTGCAGTGAAGGCCCTCCACCAAGGGCCCAGGTGATTCTCCTGTTATCGATTCAGTCACAAGCAACAAAAAGGAGTATTTGGCTCAGGACAGGGACAGCTAAACAATCAGGGAACATGGACTTCCACTCATGTGCTGTGCAGTAAAACAACCCTAGAAGAGGAAAGAGATGTGGGGACATGAGGTTGGTTGGAGGACCTGGTTGGGGAACCCAGCAAACAGATAATTTTGAGGGGTGTGCTATGTTTTTAAAGACAGGTAGCTGTAAGAAAAAGCAAGTCATATAAAAAACTCTGTCACTACTGGTAACGTGAACAGCAATGAAGACCAAGCCACTTAGCTTTGTGGTCTATAAACAGAGTTTGGTAAATCACAGATGAGGTTAATGTATTCCACCAGGTCAGAGTGAGAGGGCAAATTCAGAGTGAGCTAGGTGACATCAACAAAAATCACAGAGCTAGGACTTGAAATCTATTGGATGCTATCAGTAAGAATAGTAAGGGAACATTTCCACCATACCACACTGCCTCTTCACTTAGACTCCTGGCCTCCCCTTCACCCTCTCTCCTTCATTATTCTGCCTTCCACAGCTAAGCCAGTTCCTGGGGTACTGTCACTGGGCCCTGTGAGGAGAGAGAAACAGTGAAGGCTGGGTAGCCACTGGGATCATACCCTCTTTTGTTGGCAAGCGAGGCTGTGTCTTACATGGGTAACCCAAAGCAGAGCCTGAAACAAGTGTTTGAAAATAGGTGGTTTGTTTGGGAAATGAGTCCAAAGAGCAGGAGTGAATGAGTGGGAAGTATGAGACAGGGATGGAGAGAAAGCCAATGTAAAGGTACATTATCAGGACCCAGTTTTGCTAGGACCTCCTAAGAAGCACACAGAATACCTCCCCAAAACGCCCACCTAACAGATGGGAGGCAGGAACATTAATTCACTGCCCCCATCCTCCATTGGCTGAGGGTTGCCCCTGCATGTGTTAACATTCCTGAATGTTTGAGCTATGCATTCAGTGTCCTGGGCCAGGTAAGTGCCTTGGGCAGAGAGCAAAGGCATGGTGCTCACTCTTGGTGAGATATGGGAGCCTAAGTTCACGTAGAACTGTCCACCCCAGCTGCCACTAGAATCAGAGATATGACCATTAGGATGTGTGACAAGTCACTTGATATATCTACTACAGGATGTAAGTCTGCGGCGGGGTAAGAAAACAAGGAGATAATATACCACTGCAGGTGAGCCAAAAAATGAAGGGAACTTGGACAAAAGTCCTCTTAGAAAATAAGCTGCTCTGGGATGATTCAAACTGACAGAAGTTAAGGGTGCTTAATAGAAGAGTTGGGGGGGCGGGTTACTGGGAGTTGGGTCAGGGAATACTGTTGGAGAAATGGGCAGAAGTCCTTCTGGATACCCAGCATCCTGCACATTAGAATGCACTTAATCCCTGACCCAGCAGAGTCCACAACATGAGGTCATAAGGGAGGTAAAACTGCACTATCATGAGATTTTCTGGTTCAACCCTTAATAAACCTGTGTGGGTATGAACCAGGATGCCTCACATAGTATTGATTCGGGGGCTACAACAAGGGAGTGCCTTTGTGAGGATATTTTGAAAGCTTGGAATGGAAAGAATGGCGTGTTGGGAAATGGAAGGCTTGGGCTAGAATCTTGATTAGACTTTTGGAGATATTTGTCCTGCAAAGCTAGAGTCTAGACATTGCCACTCTTACCTACAGCAAAGTACCTTGGGAACAGTCGAGGGTCTCTGAGGCACTGAAAACCCAAACCTATGAATAGAAAGGAAACCTCCCCTGTGGATCTATCTTGTAAATACTTAACTTCTAGAGAAAGTAAATATTACCAAGCCTCAGAGCTGAGTAGTACGAAGTCTGTCCAGTTGAGCTAATTAAGTATATGAAAGGATCATAAAGGAGGCATATAGGAAAGACCTATTAAGTCATCCATCAGCAATGCACTTGTGCCTCCAAATACCACAGTCTTGGAAGTTATAGTAGCCATATATTATTAGCCTTCTCAGTGTCCCTTCCTCTGGAAAACTGACTCAACTCCATTCTACGTGGTTCTGGTAGAATATTAATCACAATGCCTTGCTCCCTGCCCACTTCCACCACCACACACCCCAACTACAGAGAGGTCATGAAAGAATTGGCCAATCAAATACCTCCATTCCTCTGCTCGCAGTGATTCATTCAAGAATGGGTGTGTGATTTAACTAGGAGTAATCAAAGTCTTCACTGAAATTTGATATATAGATGCTGGCAGAATGAGGGTCTCTCATCATTTTCATGGTGAAGTTTCTTGAAAATAAATCAGCACCAAGAAGGAAGAAAAGTTGAAATATGGAGAGACTGAAAGGTCCTGTTTAGTCCCTAGATACAACTATGTTTGATGCCAGAAATACTCTCCAATTGCCAGTTATGCGAACAAATAAATTCCCTTTTTGCTTAAGCTAGTTTGACTTGAATTTATATCATTTGCAATGGAGAAAATTTCTGACTAATCCAGCATTTACTGAGCATGTAATATGGTTTATGTTAGGTATAGTGGGTTGAGTGTTGGCTCCCAAAATATATGTCAATGTCCTGGAACCTACAAATATGACTTATTGGGAACAAGGGTCTTTACAGACATAATTATATTAAGGAGCTCAAGAAGAGATCTGTTGGATTATCATGATGGGTGGGTCCTAAATTTAATGATGAGTGTCCTTATAAGAAACACACAAATCCGAGACACACAGACATAAAAGGATAAGACATAGACACACAGAGGAGAAAGTTATATGAAGATGGACATAGAGATTGAAGTGATATAGCTACAAAGAATGCTCACGGCCATCAAACTCTGAGGCAAGGAAGGATTGTCCCATAGAGCCTGAAAGAGGAGTACAGACCTGCTGACACCTTGATTTCAGACTCCTGGATTCCAAAACTCTAAGAGAATGAATTTCTGTTATTTTAAGCCATCTAATTTGTGATAATTTGTTACAAGGCACTAGGGTACTAATACACTTGGTGTTTGTCAGTGATTTAAATTTGAAAAAAGAGAATCATTGCTCTGGAGACAGTGGCATAAAAAGTATTATTTATTATTTATTTTAAATAATTGTTTTACAATAATTGCTTTAATGGAAGTGTATGCAAAGTGGGGTGGGAGCAAAGTAGTATGGCTCACACAATGGAGTCACATTATAGATGCAGAACTATATCAAGGTTAAGAGAACTTCTTTTATTCAAATTCTGACCCGCTACTTACTCCATCATATATAGCTGTGAATCCTTTATAACTTGCTTAATCTTTCTGGGCCTGTTTCCTAATCTGTGTAACAAGGATGACAATAATGATACCTTCTTCATAGGATTGTTGTGAAAGTTAAATGAGATAATATATCTAAAGTGCTTAGACTAGAGCCTGGCACATGGTAGATACTTGATAAATATTATGCTGAGAAACTGCCCTGTAATGAGGTATTCTACATCAGAGCTTTCTCACTAGTGTGCTTCAGATGGATTACAGTTATATCTGGCTAGAGGACTGAATAGGAGATCCCAGGGAAATGGAAAAAACTGGGGAGATCACAGAGCATAAGAAGCTTGTGAAAGTGACCTCATGAAGTTATTTGTATATTCCTGAGATCACCCCAGACCTGTGCATGCATGGGTGTGATTCTAAAAATCATACCAAAGATTTTGAGAATTGAACAATGTGCAGCTCAAAGACTTGCAACTGGGTTGTGCATGCATGAAACAGATCCAAATTGTATAGCAAAGGCTTTGAAAGCAGAACTGATATTGAAACCCCAACCCTCAGAAGGCTGGACAGAATTTGCCACTTGAATCCAACCATGTTGATTGCTAAAACAAAAATAGCAACATTCTCCATAAGATTTTAATAAGACCCAGAATCTAATAACATAATATGCAAAACATCCAGAATACAATCCAAAATTACTCAGTATACAAAGAATCAGAATATAATGGTAAGATTACACAGTTGCTGGGCTTGTCAAACTAAGTTTTTAAAACAGCTATTATAAAAATACTCTAAGAAGTCAGGGTAAACACTCTTGAAATGAATGGAAAGATAGAAAGTCTCAACAACAATAAAAATTAGAAGATATATAGAAAAACTAGTGGAAATTTTTAAAAATACAATAACTCAAATTAAAAAAAAAACACTGAATGAGCTCAATAATAAAATGTAGATAATGGAGGAAAAGATCAGTAGAAATTAACCAATCTAAATAATACAAAAAATATTTCTTAAAAAAACATTGCTCAGGAACCTCTGGGACAATACCAAAAGGCCTAATAATTGTGTCATCAAAGTCCCGGAAGAAGAGGAGAAAGAACTCTATGTTGAAAAAATATTTGAAGAAATAATGATTGAAAATTTCCGCAGTTTGGTAAAATACATAAATCTATAGATTCAAGATGAGTAAACTCCAAATAAGATAAACTCAAAGAAAGAAATCCATAAACAAACACAGCATAATCAAACTAAGGAAAACTGAAAACGAAGAAGGAAAATCTCAAAATCAGCCAGAGAAAAGCAATGCTTCATTTATAAGAGAACAATTATTTCAATGACTGTGAATATCTCTTTAGAAACCATGGAGGCCAGAGAAAAGTGACACAATACTTTTCATTGGGAAAAAAAAAAAAAGAATCATTAAACTAGAATTTTATATCCAGTGAAAGTATTCTTCAGGAGTGAAAGTGAACTAAAGATAGTCTCAGATGAAGACCAAGTAAGAGAGTTCATTGCCAGAAGAACTGCTCTAAAATAATTGCTAAAGGAATTTCTTCAGACAGAAGAGAGTTGATACCAAAAGAAAACTTGGAACATTAGGAATAAAGGAAGAGCAACAGAAATAGAAATGTAAATAGTAAATATTTATTATTACTAAAAATATTTATTTATGGAGTAAATGAAATTGACTATTTCTCTCATCTTGACTTTTAAAACTATGCTTTACAGTTAAAGACAAAATTTACAGCACTGTCTAATAGAGTCAATTTTTTATATGCAATATATAAGACAATTACAACATAAATATAAGAGGGTAAAGGAACCAATATAACGGTGGGTTTCTTTATTCCACTTGAAGGGTTTAAATATCGATTTTAAATAGAATGTGAGAAGTTAAATATGTATATTTTAATACCTAGAGCAACCAACAAAGGATCTATACAAAAAGACAAAGTAAAAAAATACATAAATTAAAGCATACACTAAAAAATGTTCAAATAATGAAAAGAAGGCAGGGAAGGGGAAACAAAGTAAGGAAGAACAGAGGGAACAAACAGAAAATACTGACATTGTAGAAATCAAAGCATATTTATAGTTACATTAAATTAAAATGGTCTAAATATACCAATTGAGAGACATAGATTGTCAGAATGGATTTTTTTAGTGACCGAATTACATACTATTTACAAGAAACTCACTTGAAGAATGATGAGATAGCTAGATTAAAAGTAAATGGATGGAAAAATATATGGACTAATCGAAAGGAAGCTGGAGTAGCTATACTAGTATCAGATAGACTTCATAACTAAGAAAGTTACCAAGGATCAAAGAGGAAATTACATATTGATAAAAGACAATTTCTGAGAAGACATGAAAACATTAAAAGTGTATGTATCTAACCACAGAACACCATATTACATAAAACAAAAACTGACTAAACTGAAAGGAGAAATAAACAAACCCACAATTATAGTTGGCAACTTCAACACTCCTCTCTCAGAAATTGATAGACCCAAAATAAGCAAGGGTATAAAACAAGTGAACACCATCAACCAAATGGATCTAATTGACATTTTTAGAATATTTATCTCAAAACATCACAATACACATTTTTCTCAAGTAAACATAGAACAATCACCAACATAGATCATATCCTAGGTTATAAAACAAACTTTAACATTTAAAAGACTTGAAATCAGACAAAGTATGTTCTCTGATCATAATGGCATTAAACTATAACTCAATGACAGAAAGATAAAAAGAAACTCTGAAACATTTGGAAATGAAACACACCCTTCTAAATAATCTATCAATCAAAAAGGAAGTCCCAAGGTAAATTAAGAAATATTTTAAACTGAACATAAATGGAAATACAATATTCAAAACTGGTAGGATGCAACTAAACAGTGTGTAGAGGAAATTTTATAGCATTAAATGTTTATATTTGATAAGAAGAAATGTCTAAATTAGTAATCTAAGCTTAAACCTTAAGAACCTAGAAAAAGAAGAAACAAATAAAGGCAATGAAAATGGACTGGAGATAATAATAAAGATAGAAAAAATAACAAAATTGAGACCAGGAAAACAATGGAGAAAATCAATGAAACCAAAAGCTGTTCTTTGAAAATATTTATAAAATTGATAAATGCCAATATTGACAAAGATGGAAAGATAACCGAAATTACCAATGTCAAGAATGAATGAAGGGATACTGCTACAAGCTCCAGAGTCATTAAAATGATAATAAGGGAATACTATGGATTTTACCCACATGGATTTTACAGCTTAGGTGAAATGGACCAATTCCTTGCAAACCACAAATGACCAAAATTCACCTAAGATAAAGTAAATAACTTGTATACTCCTGTAACAATTAAAGAAATTAAAATTTTAGTAAAAAAACTTTCATAAAAGGAATCTCCAGGCCAAGATGGTTTCACTGGAGAGTTCTCTCAAACACTTAAACAGAAAATAACACAAGTTTTCTGCAATCTTTTCTGGAATATGGAATATGATACACTTCCAAATCCATTTTGTGAAGCCAACATTACCTGATCCCCAAAATCAGACACAGCTGGTATAAGAATAGAAAACAACAGACCGATATCTTTCATAAACAAAGACATGAACCTTCTAAACAAAATATTAGAAAATTGCATCAAGTGGTGTTAACTGTGATCCTCTCCAGAGGCCTAAACAACTCCCACATTCTCTCTGTATTTCACTTTAACAATAACACCAAGTTGACAGCATTTCACTAGAAAGAGTTTGTCCACACTTGTAGTGCCCTAAATTTTATGTCTGTCACCTTTGGAACACCCAAATCACCTAGCTCTAATAGCCACTGAGGCTTGCATTCATGAGTCCCACAGGACTATAGCAAAGAAGCAGTTTTTAAATAAGCACAGGAACACCCCGCTGTGGCTATATACTCAGGCTCAATGCAGAGGGAGCAAGCAAATATCCCCATCTCTTAGCTACTGCCTGACGGTCCACCTTCTAATTACCACACATCTAGCTGCTGAGTGTGATCCTCCCCTTTGGAACATTGATAGGTCTTGGCACACCCTCAACTGCTGCTGGAAGCCACTAAGAGCAAAGGTGGCAGCTTGGACAATCACATAAGTATGAGAGGCAACCAAGAGCTTAAGCCAGGCAATTGATGAGGTTAGTCTCCAACATGAGACCAGTCTGTCAAGATTGGGAGATGTGGCTATTTCATCTAATGCCCCCAAACCAACAAAGAGAGTGAAGAAACAAGGGAATATGTTCCAAACAAAAGAAAAAAAAAATCTCCAAAAATTGATCTTGATGAAGTGGAGATAAGTGATTTACCCAATAAAAAGTTGAAACTAATGGTCATAAAGATGGTCACTGAGGTCAGGAGAACAATGCATGAACAAAATGAGAATTTCAACTAATAGAAAATATAAGAAAGTACCAAAAAGAAATCACAGAGCTAAAGAGTATAATAACTGAAATGAAAAATTTAGTAGAGGGGTTCAACATAACACTAGATCAAACAGAAGAAAGGATCAGCAAACTTGAAGATAGAGTAGTGGAATCATTAAATCAAAGGAGTGAAAAGGAAAAAAGAATTAAAAAGTGAAGATAACCTAAGGGATTTATGGGATACCATTAAGCCGACAAATATATGCATTAAAGCACAATCGCAATAGCCAAAGTATGAAAACAGCTTAAGTATCCATGAATGGATGAATGGGTAAAGAAATTATAAGATATACCAGGAGTGCCAAAAAAATGTATGCACATGACTTGTATTCATCTTTTGTTATTGGTATATATTGAGTATTACAATTTTAATAGTTTTTTCCTTTCTTAAAATGTGTATACATTTTTAGCATCCTGTGTATGCGTATATATCTATATATCTATATCTATAGATATATACATAGATAAATATATAAATACATGGATCTATAGATATAGATATAGATAGATAGATAGAGATACATATCTGATATTATTCATCCTTAAAAAAGAAGGAAATCCTATCATCTGCAACAACATGAATGAACCTGGAGGTCATTATACTAAGAAAAATAAGTCAGACCATGAAAAACAAATACTATATGATATCACTTATATGGGGAATCTTTAAGAAAGGTCAAACTCAGAAAAACAGAGAATAAAATGAATAGTAGATGCCAAAGGCTGGGGTGTGGGGAAAATAGGGAGAGTTTGGTAAAAAGGTAGAGACTTTCAGTTAGAAGATGAATAATATCTGAGGATCCAATGTGACTACAGTTGATAATACTGTATTATATAATTAAAATTTGTTAAGAGAATAGAGCTAAGTGTTCTCACAAAAAAAAAAGTGAGGTGATGAATTTAATGTGTTAATTATCTGATGGTCAGAATCCTTTCATAACATGTACATATATCAAATTATCACATTGTACATTTTAAATACATTACAAATTTGTCAGTTATACCTCAATAAAGCAGAGAAACGGGTGAAGGGATAAACAAACTGTGTTACATCTATACAGAGGAATATGATTCAGCCATAAGAAGAAGAGCACTATTGATAAACACAACTTGTATGACTCTCAAAGGGTGAGTGAAAGAATCCTGTTCCAAAAGATAACATACTGCATGATTTCATTTATATGACATTCTCTGAAAGATGAAACTATAGGGATGAAAACAGATCAATGGTTGCCGGCAGTTATGAGGTGTGGTCAAACAATACGATGAATGTTTCAATAAAAAAAAATTATTACAGTAAAAGATACATTGCCATTAATCCCCCTCAAAATAGTGCCCCTTGCTTTGAACACTTTCTGAAGTGTTCTTGCCACTTTCTGAAGCAGTTCTGGAAGTCCTCTTTTGTGAGTGTCTTTAGTTGTGCTCTTGTGGCTGCCTTGATGTCCTGAATCGATTCAAAACATTTACCTTTCATGGTCATTTTGACTTTGGGGAAGAGCCAGAAGTCACACGGTGCCAGATCTGGTGAATAAGGTGGATGAGGACACACCGTAATGTTTTTATTCGACAGAAATTGCCGTTCCACAAATGATGTATGACATGGAGTGTTGTCATTATGGAGGATGATTTACAGCACACTTTAAAACACACCTTCTCTCAACTTTAGCTCACACATGACTGACTGTATCGAACAAGTTGAAACTTGTCATACACTCACTAAGTTTCGATGAGCCACTTCCCATATTGAAGATCCCCGCTTTTCTGTTGGATGGCACTCGGCAGCAGCATTCACTGTATGTTTTGATCACAACGGAAATGCTCCATGTCACACATCACTTTTGGTATGGCAATTTCTGTCAAATAAAAACATTACAGTGTGTCCTCATCCACCTTATTCACTGGATCTGGCACCTTGCGACTTCTGGTTCTTCCCCAAAGTTAAAATGATTCAGGACATCAAGGCAGCCACGACAGTGCAACTAAAGACACTCATGAAAGAGGACTTCCAGAACTGCTTCAGAAAGTAGCAAGAACAATGGGTAAGTGTGTTTGAAGTGAGGGGGAGTATTTTGAGGGGGATTAATGGCAACATGTCTTTTACTATGATACATTTTTTTATTTAAATATTCACCATACTTTTTGATCACACCTCATAGAGGTAGAGGCAGGGAGTAGCTATAAGGAATTTTGTGAGAGAGTTTCTTGAGGTAATAAGAATGTTTTGTATCCTGATATTGGTGGTGGTTACATGAATCAAAATATGTGTTAAAATTTATAGAAATGTATGCTTTCCCTCCAAATCAATTTTCTTTATGTTAATCTAAAATGCAAAATTAAAAAAGAACAATACACTTACCATGGTATTGGAACCACTTAGACAGCATTTGCTCTATGCTAGACAATGTTCTAAGTTCTCTCTCTGTATTAACTCACATGTGGAAAATAAGACCCAGTGATTTGCCAAAGTCAGTGTTTCTCAAACTTCACCTGGGGACCTTGTGAAAATGCAGATTCAAAAATAGTAGGTACTGGATGAGTCCTGAAATCCTCCATGGGATGCCCATGCTGCTGGTCCATGGGCAACGCTTTGAGTAGCCAAGTCCTACTTTTTCACACCTAGTTAAGTCAAGGCCAAGGTTCACATTATGATCAACAGAGACAGAGCCCCATGTTCTTACTATTCTACTTCTGCCATCTCCAGAGATTTCTTCCCCCCGCTGCAGTTTGATAGAAAGCAATGCAGCAGTTAATTACAGGCTGCCAGTTCCAGAGCCCAGTGCTGTGCAGCAGAAAACAGAAAGCACCCTTTTTCACAGTCAGCTCTCTACTCCCTAGCTGTCCTGGCTATAGGTAGTTGTCTAAACCCCAGGAGATTTAACCATAGGCACATTGTGCTTCAGGAACTGATCTTTTAAAATATAGTGTGTTGAGACTGATAAGACAATTGTAGGCATCAGTGTGGGGCCCCTGGTGAAAAAGAAGAGGAGAGGGAGGAAGTGAACTGGCTTAGGAAAGAGAATATATGGACCGTAGAAGAAGATGGAGACTGGAGGAGGGAAATTTCTAAATTCCTTCTGTGGTCTGCTGGGGAATGATTACTATAATAAGGGAATCACGAGCATACTGCTAATGCCTCCTACTTGGGAATAAGCCACAACTGTTCAGGTGGACTGCTGAGCAGTGCCTCTGCCGAAGGAGCACGATGATTATTTATTTGCATCATGGATTCCTCATTTTGTAGTCCTGGCTGTCTCAGCCCACATGCTGACGGATTGTCCAGACATGGGACTATCTCTGATGATGATGGATTTCTGAGTTATCCCCACTTTCTTCCTTTGTGATGCTACACACTCTTAAATGAGTATGTTATAGAACTGTACATGACCCTCCTGCTCCTGGAAGAGGGTACCAAGGACTAGTGAGAGGCTCATATCAGCAGGGCTTGGCACATTTGAGATGTACACAGGGCCCCTTTATTCTTGACAGATTTTGGTTACAAAGGATACTCTGGGTTATACTGGTATAGGAATTTTTCATTTCCCTTTTTATTTACTTTTTAAAATGAGGTATAACTTACACGCACTCAAATAAATAAATCTTAAGTTTGATGATTTTTTTCATATATATAACCTGCCATAGGTTTTTAAACTCTTGTCAACCTCTATAGAGAGAATGTTGCCAATGCTCATAGCACAGGGGATATACTAAGGGGAATCACCTTCACGGTAATGAATCAAATTCCACTAGCTCTTGTCCCATCACTGATAGAGGGCCCCTCTACAAGTAGTCTTTCAGATGTTCTTTATGTGCCCATGAAAGAGTTTTTCTTACTTTATCTATCTATTTCCATAATATTGCTGCATAGCATATTAACTCAAAAGCCTCCATGGCAAATGACTATAACATTTATTTTTCATGCAACTGGGGGTTATGATGAGCACTGGCTGATCTAGGCTGGGATTCTCACACTTCTTGGCTGGAGGGTGACTAATCCAAGCTAGGTCCAGCTGGGATGACTCAGCTACACTCCATGTGAGACTAATGGCTATCCCAGACATTTTTTCATGGCAAAGGCAAAAGGATGAGAAAGTAAACTTGGAGTTAGCACATCATCACTTCTGCTTCATTCTATTGGACAAAGCAATCACAGGGCTGACTCCATATCAAGGGGAAGTACACTCTGCCTCTTGATGGCAAAGGGTGCAAATACAAGGAATGATGAAGTATTGTGGTTATTAATGTCATGTACCACACTTGCCAAGAAATGCTGCTCTCTCTTCTTCATTAGGAACCACAATCTCCCACCGGGTGCCACTACTGCTCCACATCATGGCCAGGCCTATTGTGGTGGCCCCAGACTCATGGCAGGGCCCAAGATGTGGGGGAGGAGAGGAGAATGTAGTGGTCCCCTCTTTGTTACAATCTGAGACATGAATGTTTGTAACCCTGAGCCTTTTAGAAACCTTAATAAAATGGCTTCTACTTATGACCCTTCTCTCACTAGGAACAGTATCATCCTTAGAGTTGGAATGGGGATGAATTTAAGTGAGAGACACTAGATGCCTTCAGAATCACAGCTTTCCTCCAACAGTGTAGTCAAACTGGAGCCTGTCTTCTTCTTTTCTTCCCAAGATGACCTCAGGGAATCCCAGTGAGGTTGTACCAAGTTTCCTTGCTTCATCAACAGATCTCCCGTTATTTCAGCATGATTCAAGCTTAAAATATATAAATCTACTTCTCGTAATGCTCTTAATGACTGTTCAGTTAATGACCTTTTCTTATAACAGCTTTTAGACAGTTACATCACTTTTAGAGCAACTGATTTTTAAAATTATTCTTCTATTTTATCTTTTTTTATATATTGGTATAATAATTTTCTCACCTCAAAACACACTAAATACATACAAGATCTGACAATTGAGTTCATGAACTCATCCTAGAAAAAGTGCTACCTACCTCATTGCTGAATATCACTATGGTCATCTTTGAAGTACTCCCCTTGGGAGGCTATGCACCAATGCCAGCGCCTAGTTCACCCTTCAAAGCAATTTTGGAACTCTTTTTCTGGAATGCCCATCAGAGCTGTCATCGTATTACCCTTGATGTCCTGAATGTCATCAAAACGTCTTCCTTTCAGTATTTCCTGTATCTTTGGGTAAATAAAAAAGTCATTGGGGGCCAGATCAGGTGAGTAGGGAGGGTGTTCCAATACAGTTATTTGTTTACTGGCTAACAACTCCCTCACAGACAGTATCGTGTGAGCTGGTGCATTGTCGTGATGCAAGACCCATTAATTATTGGTGAAAAGTCCGCGTCATCTAACTTTTTCATGCAGCCTTTTCAGCACTTCTAAATAGTAAACTTGGTGAACTGTTTGTCCAGTTGGTACAAATTCATAATGAATAATCCCTCTGATATCAGAAAAGGTTAGCAGCATCATTGCAACAAAGTTTGTGAACTTAATTGTCTGACTTCATACACTATAAGAAGTGACATTTTGACATTGCAGTTCTAGGGAAAGACACATTCATAAAATTAATTGACACATCAGATTTTCATCAGAGTATATCATATGGAACAAATTTGTATTGCATACCATGTTTGGATGAACCCCAAATGTTTTGCCTCGCACATGTAGACCTAGCAAGAAGGATGAAGATATAGCATCTTCCAACTTTACTCTGTTGTGTGTGTGTGCTACTTTCATTTTTCCAAAGCACTCTTTTGCCTAGTCTTTATTTTGTCCTAGATATGTTTTTCTGTGCTATAATGTTATTTTTTTATTGGTCTTTCTATTTTATTTATATTCTTTAAATGTATATAATGCTATTTTTAAAGCACTTTCAATGCAAATTAACCATGATCCCAAATACGTTGAAAATTGGTGAAGAAAATGGTAGAGAAAAAATAATTGCAGCTTCCAAATAATGACTTCAAGCACCGAAAAGTCAAATAAAAACAAAACAATAAAACAACATTGGCCTTCTCTCTATGTACAAAAGACTCAGAGAGTGGAAACCTTTGCAGAACAAAACCTTTTTGATGTATGAGCCCTGTGTGACCTACACACCACAATAAGCATGTGTCCTCTCCAAGCCAACTGTACGTGACAGCCATAACCAAGACTGTATTAGCAGAACCCCGACTACCATCCCAGTCTGGCAGCAATAAAGCAGTAATCCTCTGCCTCCTGATAGGTAGGTACCAACAGAGTCTGTGTGTAAGCAGAGCCATGACTACCATCCTAGCCCAAAGTAATGAGGTGGGTCCATCTATTGACAGGTGGGCACCTATGGAGGGAGTGGTTTAGCAGAGCCCTCAATACCACCCTGGTCCAACAATTATGAGGCAGTTATGAGATTCCCTTCTCCTGACCAGTGGGAATCTTCAGAGGATGTGTTTATGAACAGAGTTCTGATTACCATCATGGCCTGGCAGTAACAAGTAACAAGATGTATATAGGAAGCACAGTTTCATAACATAATATGCAAATTACCTAGGATACAATTTAAAAATCACTCATCAAAACAAGAACCAGAAAAAGCCTCAACTAGAAGAGAAGAAAGGATCAGCAGATGCCAACACCAAGATGATGCAGATGTTGGAATTATCTGACACGGATTTTAACACAGCTATCATAAAAAACATATAATGAATAATTACAAACATCTTGAAAGAAATAAAAAATAAAAGTCTCAGCAAAGAAATACAAGACACAACCAAGAACTGAGTGGAAATTCTAGAACTGAAAAGTATACTTAAAAATCAGTTTTTGAAAAGCTCATCAAAGGGACTCAATAACACAATGGAGATCATAGAGAAAAGAATCAGTTAATTTATAGCTAGTTCAATAGAAATTACCCATTCTGAACAATAGAGAAAATATAATTAAAAAACACATAAACACAGCCTCAAAGGTCTGTGGCACAATAACAAAAATGTCTAATGTTCATGTCATTAGAGTCCCAGAAGGAGAGAAGAAAGAGCATGGAGTTGGAAAAAATATTCAAACACATAATGAATGTCTTCAAAATATTCAAAGACATCCCAAGTTTGGCTGAAGACATAAACCTTTGCAAAAGTAAAGACAAAGAAAGAATGTTGAAAGCAGCCAGAGAGAAACGACGCATTACCCACAGGGGAAAAGCAATTTGAATGGCAGCAGATTTCTCATCAGAAATCATATAGATCACAAGTAAATGACATAATATTTTTCAGTACTGAAAGAAAAGAATTGTCAGCCCACAATTCCATATCCAGAGAAAACAGACTTCAGAAATGGACTTCAGAAGGTGAAGTAAAGATATTACCAGATAAAGGAAAACTAAGATAATTTGTCATCAGCAGATAGTTTGACTTAAAAGAATTGCTGAAATAAGTTTTTCAACGAAAAGAAAATGGTAACAAAAGGAAACATGGAACATCAGGTTGAAAGAAGAACAACAGACTGGGTAAATTTATGTGTAAATGCAATAGACTGTACTTTTCTGCTTGAGTCTTTGAAATTGTTAGAAGGTAAAAGCAAAATGACAGCATTGTCTTATGTTGTTCTCAATTTATATATAAGAAATATTTAAGACAACTGAATTATTTAAAAAAAAGAAAAGAAAGGGAGAAAAACAGGTAAGCTTCCTACATTTGTCTTGAAATGGCAAAATATTGATAATAATAGACTGTGATAAGTTACTCCAACCCTGTAGGTAAAAAATATGCAATCTAAAATACATTCAAATAACTCAGAGGAACACAATAAAAGGGAAACAAAGAAGTAAATACCAAATAAAAGAAACAGAAAACAAATAAAATGTCATACATAAATCCTATCATATCAATAATAGAATTAAACGTAAATTGTATAAATACACCAAGTAAAAGATAGTAATTGGAAGAGTGAATAAAAATAATGACCCAGCCATATGCTGCCTACAGGAAATTAATTTCAAATATGCTGATACAGGTAGGTTAAAAAAATGAATGCAAAAATATACTCATACACCATGCAAACACTAATCAAAAGAAAGCTGGCTATACTAATACTAATATTACTATACTATACTAATATCAGATAAAGTAGACTTAACAACAAAAAAGTTACCAGGGACAAAGATAGATATTCATAATGATAAAACAGTCAATCCACCAAGGAGACATATTTCTAAAGGTTTATTGCCAAATAATAATGCTATAAAATGCATGAAGCAAAAATTACAGAATTGAAAGGAGAAATAGACAAATCCACAATTGTACTTTGGGATCTCAATAATGTATAGAACCATTATGCAGAAAATCAGCAAAGATGTAGAAGAATTACAAAACCTTATTAGCCATGAGATATAGTTGACATTTATAAAGCACTGCATGCAACAACACTAGAATTTACCTTTTTATAATCATACATGGTATACTCACAAAGAAAGATCATATCCTGAGTCAAAAACCAAATCTCAATAAATAGACAATAATTAAAATCATATAGAGTATTATCTCTGATCATTGATTCAAACTAAAAATCAACAGAAAGACAACTGGTAAATCTCCAAATAGTTGGAAATTAAACAACGTGCTTCTAAATAATTCATGGGTCAAAGAGGAAGTTTCAAGGAAAATCAAAATCTTCATAGACTGAATGAAAATGAAAATACATCGTATCAAAACTTGTGGAATGCAGTTAAAGCAATGCATAGAGGAAAATTTATAGCATTAAATGCTTATAGATGTCATCAAAATGGCGGCGTGAGGTGAGCCTCTGTAAAGCTCCCCTGGAATTTACAACTAATCGAACAACAATAACTCCACAAAGGACTCCCTGCACAGCAGACAGGCAAGACGAAGAGGCCCACTATTGAATTCACCTAAAGGTGGGCGAATCATGCGAGTAGGGGAGGAGGGAAGGGAGAAGTGGGGAGAAGGAGCCGCGAAGGCGCAGGACACAGACCTAGCTCAGTTCTCCGAGCTCGCTGCATCCCGGAGCTACCGCAGCTGCGGGAGAGGGAAGAACTCGGACTCCTAGGGCTCCGCTTATGGCCCACAGGGCTGAGGGGGCACCATATAACACGGCTGAACCCAACGCTCATGGCAGAGACCTCGGAGAAAAGACTGAGGGAAGAAGGCTGAAAACGGTGATTTAAGCCCTCACTGCCGAGCAGAAAATGGAAGCCTTAGGCACTGAGACTAGCCGCCCCCTCCCAACCCTCCCAGAGCTCACCCCACCCCAACCTGCCCGGTGCTAGAAGTGGAAGAGTAGAAGTGTCAGATCAAAAGAACAGAATATTTGCTGTTCTGAGAACTATGGAACGCAGACACAGATTCGCAGCCCAACTAGTTCCGGCAAAGGGGAGGGAGCTGTGGAAGCAGGACCGGCTGTGGTGGTGGTCTCCGCCATTGCTCTGGGCCATCTCTCACATCTCACCCCGCCCCTGTCCCCACCTATATGGGGGGATCCCTGCAGGAGTAAACAGAACTGCTGAAATATACGGGCTCTGAATCTGGTGAAGGAAGAGCTTTGGAACTTCAAAAGCTCTCCACATACCCACACGGACAGCACCCTGTGACCCAGGCAAACTATTAACAGAGGAGAAGCCCATCTCCCAGGGAATCCCCCCATTGTGTGAGAAGCTGGAATAGTGCAGAGAAAACATAGCACTACCGTATGAGAGAAAAAAAAAGGCTGCAATCAGAGAGAAAATAAAACATTCTACCAACAAGTACTGGAAAACAAAAGACCTCTTCTTATCAAGCTGTTGCAGAAGCCACTCCTGTAGATGTCTAGGAAGAGAACTAATAAATCAGTAATTGCCATGAATAACCAAGGCAACAAGACACCTCAGAAAGAAAGTGAAAAGTCTACAGAAAAGGAACTTAAAGATATGGAAATATGTGACTTAAATGACAGAGAATTCAAGATTGCAGTTCTGAAAAAACTCAACGAGATGCAAGAAAACACAGAAAGGCAGTTTAATGAACTGAGAAACACAATCAAAGAACACCATGAGAATTTTATGAAAGAGATTGAAATTTTAAAAAAGAACTAAATAGAATTTCTGGAGATTAAGAACTCAATAGAAGAAACTAAGAATGAAATAACCAGTTTAGGTAGTCGACTTGACCAGATGGAGGAAAAAATCAGTGACATCGAAGATAGAAACCTGGAAATGACACGGATGGAAGAAGAAAGAGACTTGAGACTTAAAAGAAATGAAAGAACTCCACAAGAACTTTCTGAAGCCATCAGAAAGACCAATATAAGAATAATGGGCATACCAGAAGAAAAAGAAAGAGAGAAGGGAACAGAGAATATATTCAAACAAATTGGCGATGAGAACTTCCCAAACTTGTGGAAAGAACTGGATCCTCGAATCCAAGAAGCAAATAGAACACCTAATTACCTCAATCCCAACGGGCCTTCTCCAAGGCACATTGTATTGAAGCTTTCTAAAATCAACGACAAAGAAAGAATTCTCAAGGCAGCCAGGGAAAAGAAGATGGTAAGCTACAAAGGAAAGCCCATTAGATTATCATCAGATTTTTCAGCAGAAACTCTACGAGCCAGGAGGGAGTGGAACCAAATATTCAAACTATTGAAAGAGAGAAATTATGAGCCAAGAATAATATATCCAGCAAAGATATCCTTTTGATATGAAGGAGGAATAAAGACCTTTCTAGACATACAGAAGCTGAGGAAATTTTCTAATACATGACCTGCACTACAAGAAATACTAAAGGAGGCTATTCGACCACCATCAACAGGGGCAATTTGTGGCAACCGAAACATAAAAAGGGGGAGAGTAAAGGCCTGAACCGGAATATGGGAATGTAGAAAGTAAGCGTGCTGAATAAAATGGAATACTCTAAATATCAAACTTTCTTTTACATAAACTTAAAGGTAACCACTCAAAAAAAATCCAGAACTGAAATATATACTGTAATAAAAGAAGAAACAGAGGGAAACATCATAGAATACCACCATACGGAAATAATAGACAACAAAAAGGCAAAGAAACAATGGAGACACAGCCTTACCAGAAAACTAAAGATAGAATGACAGGAAATCCTCACATATGAATAATCACCCTAAATGTAAATGAACTGAACTCACCAATAAAAAGGCACAGAGTAGCAGATTGGATCAAAAAACTAAACTCAATCATATGCTGTCTCCAAGACACACATCTCAGCTACAAGGACAAGCATAGACTCAAAGTGAAACGGTGGAAATTGACACTCCAAGCAAATGGTACCCAGAGAAAATCAGGTGTAGCCATAAAGATATCAGATGAAACAGACTTCAGGGTGAAAGAGATAACAAGAGACAAAGATGGACATTTCATAATGGTAAAGGGGACTATACAACAAAAAGACATAACAGTCATCAATATTTATACCCCCAATCAGGGAGCACCGAAATATACCAAGCAACTACTAACAGAACTAAAGGGAGAAATTGACCAAAACACAATTATACTAGGGGACTTAAATACATCATTGACAGCTATGGATAGATCATCCAAACAGAAAATAAATAACGAAATAGCAGCCCTAAATGATATATTAGATGAAATGGACGTAATTGACATATATAGAGCACTTCATCCTAAAACATCAGACTATACATTCTTTTCTAGTGTACATGGAACATTCTCAAGGATAGACCATATATTGGGACATAAAATCAGCCTCAGCAAATTTAAGAAGATTGAAATCATACCAAGCATATTCTCTGATCACAAGGCTTTGAACTTGGATATCAACTGCAAAAAGAAAGCAGGAAAAACACAAATACATGGAGATTAAACACCATACTTTTAAAGAACGACTGGGTCAAAGAAGAAATTAGAGGAGGGATCAATAGATACATAGAAACAAATGACAATGAAAATACATCCTACCAAAATTTTGGGGATGCAGCAAAAGCAGTTTTAAGAGGGAAATTTATATCATTACAGGCCTATCTCAAGAAACAAGAAAAATCCCAAACAAATAACCTCATGTTACACATTAAAGAACTAGGAAAAGAAGAACAAATGAAACTCAAGGTCAGCAGAAGAAAGGAAATAACAAAAATCAGAGCAGAACTAAATGAAATAGAGACCAAAAAGACAATACAAAAAATTAATGTGACAAAGAGCTTGTTCCTTGAAAAGATTAACAAAATTGACAAACCATTGGCTAGACTCACTAAGGTAAAAAGAGAGAAGACACTAATTAACAAAATCAGAAATGAAAAAGGGGAAGTTATCACGGACACCACAGAAATGCAAAGGATCATCCAAGAATACTATGAAGGACTATATGCCACCAAATTCAATAACCTAGAAGAAATGGACAAGTTCTTAGAAACATATAGTCTTCCAAGGCTGAGCCATGAAGAACTGGAAAATCTAAACAGACCGATCACTAGTAACGAAATTGAATCAGTCATCCAAAACCTTCCCAAAAGCAAAAGTCCGGGACCAGATGGCTTCACTAGTGAATTCTACCAAACCTTCAAAGAGGATCTAATACCAATCCTGCTCAAACTCTTCCAAGAAATTGAAGAAGAGACAGTACTCCCTAACTCATTTTATGAGGCCAACATTACCCTGATACCAAAGCCTGGTAAGGACAACACAAAAAAGAAAACTACAGACCAATATCTCTGATGAATACAGATGCAAAATTCCTAAACAAAATTCAAGCAAAATGAACACAATGCATTAAAAAGATTATTCATCACGACCAACTGGGGTTCATCCCCGGGGCACAAGGATGGTTCAACATCCGCAAATCCATCAATGTGATACATCACATAAACAAAATAAAGGACAAAAATCATAAGATTAAATCAATTGATGCAGAAAAAGCATTTGACAAGATACAACGTCCATTTATGATTAAAACACTTAATAAAATAGGTATAGAAGGAAAATACCTTAAAATAATAAAGGCCATATATGACAAGCCCTCAGCTAATCTCATAGTTAATGGTGAAAAACTGAAGCCCTTTGCTCCACGTTGAGGAACACGACAGGGCTGTCCCCTATCACCTCTGATTTTCAACATAGTGTTGGAAGTCCTTGCCAGAGCAATCAGGCAAGAGAAAGAAATAAATGGCATCCAAATTGGGAATGAAGAAGCTAAATAATCACTCTTTGCAGATGATATGATGCTATATATAGAAAACCCTAAAGACTCCACCAAAAAGCTATTAGAAACAATCAACGAATACAGTAAAGTTGCCGGCTACAACATCAACGTACAAAAGTCCATTGCATTCCTATATACTAACAATGAAACCTCAGAAAAAGAAATACAAAAAAAATTTCCTTTTGCAATTGCAGCAAAAAGAATAAAATACCTAGGAATAAACTTAACCAAGGATGTGAAGGACCTATATGCTGAAAACTATAAGACATTTTTGAAAGAAATTGAACAAGACACAAAGAAATGGAAAGACATTCCGTGCTCATGGATTGGAAGAATCAACATAGTTAAAATGACCATATTACCCAAAGCAATATACAGATTTAATGCAATCCCCATCAAAATCCCAATGGCATTTTTTAAAGAAATAGAACAAAAAATCATCAGATTTGTTTGGAAGCACAAAAGACCCCAAGTAGCCAAAGCAACCTTAAGAAAAAAGAACAATGCTGGAGGTATCACACTCCCTGACTTTAGCTTGTACTACAGGGCTACAATAATCAAAACAGCATGGTATTGGCAGAAAAACAGACACATAGAGCAATGGAATAGAATTGAGAACCCAGAAATAAAACCACATAAATATGGACACATAATTTTTGATAAAGAAGCTAAAAACATACAATGGAGGAAAGACAGCCTCTTCAGTAAATGGTGCTGGGAGAATTGGAAAGCCACGTGCAAAAGAATGAAACTGGACTGCTATCTGTCACCATGCACCAAAATTAATTCAAAATGGATCAAAGACTTAAGCATAAGACCTGAAAGAATAAACTGCATAGAAGAAAACATAGGTACTAAACTTATGGACCTTGGTTCAAAGAGCATTTTATGAATTTGACTCCAAAGGCAAGGGAAGTAAAAGCTAAAATAAACCAATGGGACTATATGAAACTTAAAAGCTTCTGCACAGCAAAAGAAACCATCGACAAGATAAAGAGGCAGCCAACTGAATGGGAGAAGGTTTTTGCAAACAGTGCCTCCGATAAGGGACTAATATCCAAAATATACAAGGAACTCATGAAACTCAACAACAAAAAAACCAACAACCCAATTGAAAAATGAGCAGAGTACCTGAAGAGACATTTCTCCAAAGAGGACATACAAATGGCAAATAGACATATGAAAAAATGCTCAACATCATTAATCATCAGAGAAACGCAAATAAAAACCACAGTGAGATATCACCTCACCCCATTCAGAATGGCTATCATCAACAAGACAAATAGTGACAAGTGTTGGAGAGGCTGTGGAGAAAAAGGAACCCTCATACACTGTTGGTGGGAATGCAGACTGGTGCAGCCGTTATGGAAGGCAGTGTGGAGGTTCCTCAAAAAATTACGAATACAATTACCATATGACCCAGCAATCCCTCTCCTGGGTATCTACCCCAAAAATCTGAAAACATCTACACATAAAGACACGTGTGCTCCAATGTTCATTGCAGCTTTGTTTACGGTGGCCAAGACCTGGAAACAACCAAAATGTCCTTCGATAGATGAATGGATGAAGAAGTTGTGGTATATATACACAATGGAATACTATTTGGCTGTAAGAAAAGATGATATAGGAACATTTGTGACAACATGGATGGATCTTGAGAGTATAATGCTAAGCGAAATAAGTCAGACAGAAAAAGCAGAGAACCATATGATTTCACTGATATGTGGTATATAGACCAAAAACAACAAGAGAACAAGACAAATGAGAAACAAGAACTCATAGACACAGACAATAGTTTAGTGGTTACCAGAGGGTAAGGGGGTGTGGGGTGGGAGATGAGGGTAAGGGGGATCAAATATATGGTGATGGAAGGAGAACTGACTCCGGGTGGTGAACACACAATGGGATTTATTGATGATATAATACAGAATTGTACATCTGAAATCTATGTAATTTCACTAACAATTTTCACCCCAATAAATATGAGAAGAAAAAAAATGTTTATAGTAAGAAAAAGTGAAGTTCTCATCAAATCATTCTTGTGCTTTGAGTCTTGAGTTCTTCCAGCAAGAGAAAACTTTACTTTTACAGGTCTCATCTGATTAGGGTCAGATCCATGCAAGATAATCTTCCTTTCTTTTTATTTATTTTGGTAAAAAAAAACACATAACATACAATTTAACATCTTAACCATTTTTAAGTGTACAGTGCAATAGTGTTAAATAAATATCATTGTACAATAGGTATCTAAATCTTTTTCATTTTGCAAAACTGAAACTCTATATACACTGAACAACAATTCCCCTTTTCTCCCTCCTCTCAGCCCTTGGCAGCACTTATTTTATTTCTGTTTCTAAGAGTTTGACTATTTTAGATACCTCATATAATTAGAATCAAACACTATTTGTCTTTTTGTGACTGGCTTATGTCAGTTGGCAGAATTTCCTCAAGGTTCATCCATGTTGTAGCATATGACAAGACTTTCTTTGTTTTTTAAAGATGAATAATATTCCAGTGTATGTGTATATATCTCTATCTATCTATCTATCTATCTATCTATCTATCTATCTATCTATCTATCTATCTATATGTCTATCTGTCTATCTACTGATCGATTGATCTATTTATCATCTATCTACCTCAAAATGTCTTTGTTCATCCATCAATGAACACTTGGGTTGTTTCCATATCTTGGCTATGTGAATAATCCTTCAATGAACATGGGTGTGCAAATAGCTCTTCAAGATCTTATTTCAAATTAATTTGGGTAATACCCTGAAGTGGGATTGTTGGATCATATGGTAATTCTAATTTTAATTTTTTAGAAAACTCTCATCTGTTTTCCATAGCACCTGCACCATTTTAAAGTTTTATTAACAAGTGCACAAGGATTCCAATTATTCCAATCCTCACTCACACTTGTTATTTTCTGTTTTTTTTTCCCCACTAGTGGCCATCTTAATGGGTGTGAGGTGATATTTCATTGCTGTTCTGATTTGCATTTCCCTAGTGATTAGTGATTTTGAGCATCTTTTTATATGCTTGCTGGCCATTTGCATATCTTCTTTGGAGAAGTGTGAGATGTGAGGTTCCCAGGTCCATTCTCCAGGCTGCTGGGTGTTGAGAGGTACTGGTGACAATGGGTTCAGGGGTAGTGGTCCCTTCTTGATCCTGATCCCCGGATCACAGCTATAATGCTCTGTTCATGAACTCCATATTCCAGTGGTGAACTCAGAGGCAGTGCTACTCTGGTAGGTCAGTACTCTATTGTTCCATGAATCATTCACGGGGGTGCAGCTTAGAAATTACTCCTTCAATGATAAAACAGGGGGGATTGTAATGGTGGTACTAAATCTTCTATTTTGAGATTTGGACCTCTGGTATGATTTGATTTAACAAGTGTAATTTAGCTTGGGACTTTTTGAAAGCTTTTATTTATTTCTTTTCTTTGCCTCCTTCCCACCATTCCTTAATGACTCTGTTTACTATACATTTACTATGCATACCAGTTTCAATGGTTTTATTTAGTTCAGCCTTGCATGTCTGGCTGGTGATTTGGGAGAGGTTTTTGCATCTGTATGGGAGCCACTCCTGGCTCCAACTTAAATTTACATAACATATGCAAAGATCGTGATAACCAGTTTAACCTCACCTTTCCCCACCCCAAAAGACAAAGCAGAACACACTGGAAGATTTCACTACAGGCTGAAGCAATTTACATCCTGGTTAGAACATATAAAACTTCAGATGAAGCAAAGTCTCGAGGCTGTAGTCTCCAGCAGACTCTGCCCAGCCAATTCTCCCCTTACTTTAATAAATCTTCCTTCTGTATTTCTACCTTCCTTGTGAATCCTTTCACAACCTGCGAGTGAGCAGCCGCGACATTCAAGCCTTCCAGTGATATCACAAGTCCCCAATTTCCTGTACTAAATTCCTTCTTTTTCATAACATTTACAAGTGTTTCTGTATCTTGCAATGAATCCCAGCAGTTACTTCTAAAACACCTATCAATTGAGAATACACACATATGCCAAAATAAACAAGGATCTCTTTGGATGTCAGCACTACCCAAGCATTTCCCTACTGTATGATATAATAGCTATATTCTCATCTATCTTCACCCTGTTATCCTTGTTGCATCTTTAGTTAAGCAGACCTGGATGTATAATGGGAGAACCACACAGAGGCAAAGAGGAATCTCCCACATGGCTAATTCCTTCTGAGATTCCAGAAAGGGGGGGTGGTCTAAAACAAAGATCTTGATAATGAAAAATTTATGGGTTATAATTTGTTGCCACATTAGGAAATTAGCACCTTTACCTTCTTACGTTGTTGATTTGTTTTCCAAAGTTTTTTTGACCGCTGGTTAAGCAAAGTCTCTCTAAATCTCAACTCAAGAGGTGGGGTAAATATGAGTCAATGCTTTGGATTGGAGATGTTAAATGACTTCTGAACTGTGGTGTGAAAACATGGGTATTCACATTCTACCTCCACCTATGATTTCTTTTTCTGTCTAGCTCCTGATTTCAGTAAACAAGTGAAACTCAGAATATGCATCTAAGAAGGAGATCCCATCAAGGCCAGTGTTGTATTTCTTTATTTTTCTTCTTTTTTTTAAATTTATTGGGGTGACAATTTTTAGTAAAATTACATAGATTTCAGGTGTACAATTCTGTATTACATCATCAATAAATCCCATTGTGTGTTCACCACCCGGAGTCAGTTCTCCTTCCATCACCATATATTTGATCCCACTTACCCTCATCTTCCACCTCCCACCCCCCTTACCCTCTGGTAACCACTAAACTATTGTCTGTGTCTATGAGTTCTTGTTTCTCATTTGTCTTGTTCTCTTGTTGTTTTTGGTCTATATACCACATATCAGTGAAATCATATGGTTCTCTGCTTTTTCTGTCTGACTTATTTCGCTTAGCATTATACTCTCAAGATCCATCCATGTTGTCACAAATGATCGTATATCATCTTTTCTTACTGCCGAATAATATTCCATTGTGTACATATACCACAATTTCTTTATCCATTCATCTATCGAAGGACATTTTGGTTGTTTCCATGTCTTGGCCACAGTAAACAAAGCTGCAATGAACATTGGAGCACACGTGTCTCTATGTGTAGATGTTTTCAGATTTTTTGGGTAGATACCCAGGAGAGGGATTGCTGGGTCATATGGTAATTGTATTCGTAATATTTTGAGGAACCTCCACACTGCCTTCCATAACGGCTGTACCAGTCTGCAACAGTGTTGTATTTCTATATGCTGCAGAAATGTGTGTAGCTAAAACAACAACAGGAGATGTAGGTGAGCTAAGAAACCTGATTATGAGTGACAGGGTTCTTTACTATGGGAACACACCATGGGTGAGATACTTTAGGAAGAAGTCTTTTTGATATTTAAAAACTAAATGACTTTGGTTGGGTTTTTCAGTCAGACATCTTCCTGCAAACATAGTTCACTTTGTGATAAATAACTCCACAGAGAAGATTCAGTAAAATTAATAAAAGGACTAAAATATCTTGTTAAGCTAGAGTTGTTAAAACTCATCAAACTTGATTGTGTCTACTTTTTCAAAATCTCTAGAGAAAAGAAACTTATACGGGCTATATTTTGGGTTCTGGAAATAGTTATCAAGCATTTTATTTTAAAGAATACCTTGATAGTGTGAGGAAATGCACATAGTTATACACTGTTAGTAAGGGTGCAAATTGGCACAAGATTTCTGGAAGACAATCCATATCAAAATTTTAAGTGGGCACTTCTTATTGTAAAAATTTATCCTAAGGAAAGAATCAGGCAACTGCAAAAAGATGTATGTCCAAGGATGTTCATGGAAGGGGTCTTTATAAAACACGAAAAGTGGATATAGCCAAAAGTTCTGTTGGTGGAAGACTGGTTTAATAAAATATAATGAGCTTTCCAATCGAACATTATGCTGGGTTGGGGAGATTTATGTGTTTCAACATAAAAAGATATCCACAGTAAACTAGGTATTGATAAAAGCTAGTTAGGGAGAGTTTTTTTAATATTCTGTATATTTTTAATAATTCATATTTTTGCCACATTTATACTTGACTTATGACAGATGCTTAATAATATTTAGTGAATTAATTCATGCAAATCTATTTATGGATGTTTATGTATGCATTGTACGTTCTGGAAGGATACATGCTTATCTGTTAACAGTGGTTATTTTTACCGTCATTGGGAGGCGTTGAAGATTGAAGCCATAGTGGAGATTATTAGAAACAATTTTTACTTTCTAATTTCTCTTCTTTTGCATTATTTAAATTTTAAATAAACATGTTATTTTAAAGTTGTATTTATATTTTGAAATGATACAGAGTTTTCAAATTTTGTAACAAAGACGCCTAGAATATACTAGAATTCCTACAAATAAAATAATAAAAAAAAAGAAAACAACCCAACAGAAGAATGGGCAAATGGTATCATCAGGTTATTTACAGAATAGGAAAACTGAAGGGGCAACAAACATGTCAAGAAGTCAAAGCAAAACAATGGAGTACCACTTCTCAGCCACTAAATTGGCCAAAGTTTAAGTCTGACAATGTTACAGGTTTTCAAGAATGTGGGGAAACAGGGACTCTCAGTAACTGCTAGTGGAACTATGAATTGGTACAAGCACTTTGGAGAGCACCTAGTAATGTGGAAACTGTATGCCCTAGGAGCCAACAATTGCTCTAAGTATCTACCTTATAAATAATGTCCCTCCTCTGCAGAAAAAGAGGTGCACATGTGTGAACTGAGGTTGTTCTAAGTCGCTGTGCTCTCAAAGTGTTGTAGTGATTTGTGAAGGAAGCACTCCCTTACCCCATCTCCCAGAAGCCAGTGAGGTGGGAGGGGAGCAGGACAAAGGAAGGATAGAAGCCAAGCAAGGGTGATTTCAGGCCAAGACCCTTAGCCTCAGCTGGCCCAGAAAGGGAGCTCTGGGCTTTCATTCTCCCACACAGTCATTGGCTAAAGGGCCCCTTACAGGATACAAATGCCCTGCATGTCTGACTCTGGGACTACAGGCAAAATGGTTCCAGGAAGCTGTGGGTAATCTCCAAAGAGTCTTTATTGTGGGCTGTTAGAAGCAGAAGCCCACAGAAGCCAGTAAGGGGCACATAGAACTGGTAAACAAACAAACAAACAAACAAGCAAACTCACCCTGGAAGATATGGATGGAGTACTGACAGCATACATTATAGGTGCAAAAAATACACTGGAATCATATGCAATAAATTCATGATTTTCATTGAGAGGTAGGAAAGAGAATGGGACCTTATCAATCTATAATTTTTTTTTTCCTTTTAAAACTTTATCGAAGTATGGTTGGCATAAAATGTTATATTAGTTTCTGGTGTGCTGTTTATTTTACTTTTTAGAAAACATAAAGACAATATAACAAATATGAATAATAGCCAATTCCAGGCAGTAGGAATATGGGTGAAACCAGAGTCCTTGCGTGCACTTACACTGGGCATCAAACACACACAAGCATGGCTGGTGAAGAGGTGAGGGGGAAACCCAACTTGATTTGCAATAGGATCTAGGAAGCTTCCCTTGGCGTGAACTCCACCTTGGCCTCGAGTTTCTAATTCTAACACAGACCCTGGCACATAACAGGTGCTCAATAAATAGGTAATGAATAATGCAGCTTTATGGCCACAAATGATAAAGACTCCCCCCCCTCTTCTCCCACACACACACTGTTCTGCAGACCACATCTTAGCTTTGGCTCTTTGAGGATCTCACTTGTTGGTGGCAACACCTGGCAAAGATTTCAGTTTGAAAGAAGCAGGCACGCTCATATACACCTGAGAGATCCCCTCTGTGCACTTCCCTTCTGGGCAGGGAGCAGCTAAAGATGGTAATTTGTTAGTGGATGAGATACTTCACAAACAGAGTGGGTTAAAATTGAGTTCTCGTGGGGGAGATAGATATATTCTAAAATTAGATTATGTTGGTTGCACAACTCTGTAAATATACTAAAATTCATTGAATTGTTTACATAAAACGAGTGAATTTATGCTATGTAAATTATCCCTCAATCAAGCTATTTTTTTTAAATCAGTTATTCTTAAAGAGACCTTAGTAAGTAGTAGAACTGGGATCTACAGGGAATCTGTGGCTTCTGAGAAGAACCACCTATACTTTTGCCCCATGTTGTGACTTTCTAAGGAATAACATTAAAATAGTTGTTAATCAACTATTAATACACCTGGCATGCCACAAATGGGCTACAGATAGCTGGGACATGACTGATACTCACAGCCCTCAGGCAGGCTGCCTGGGGCCTGAGGCATAAGATACCCTCTGTCAATTGCCCCTGGCCAAGAGCATTCTCCTCCATCTGCCCCAGTGTTTCAAACGAATACAGTTGATCCTTGAACAACAAGGGTTTGAACTGCACAGGTCAACATATAGGCAGGTTTCTTCAATAAATACAATAAATGTATTTTTCTTTCTTATGAGTTTCTTAATGACATTTTCTTTTTTCTAGCTTACTTTATCATAAGAATTCAGTATATAATACATATAACATACAAAATGTTTTAATAGACTATCGGTAAGGCTTCCAGTCAACCTCGTGGTATTAACAGTTAAGTTTTGGGGGAGTCAAAAGTTATACATGAATTTTCAATGGCATGGGAGGTTGGCACCTCTAATCCACGTATATTATTCAAGGGACAATTGTAGTATAAATTATCTTTGGGTGCCATGATGTAAAAAAGGCTAGAAAGCATTACCCTAAAAAAATGTTATATTTGTTGAGCTTTTCTATATTTCTTAATGACAACGTGGGCCCTGCAGAGGTAAGAATAGTGGTAGGACTACTGCTATTGGCAGATTTGGGGCTTTATTAGACCAAAGGATATGGGACTGGCTTGCTAGGAGCGGGTGCCCTGGGTAAATGTGAGGGCAACCAGCACCAACTGTGGGAATCAACTCAGATGCTTCCTTTACCCCTGCAGAGGATTATGTTTATTCACCTGGAAAGCAGAAACTGTTGCTAACTGGAGCAGAAAAGTAATTTCCATTTGGATGTGGCAAAAGAAGACTGGAGCATCAAGAAGAACCCTCATATAAAAGAGACAGGGTCACCTTTGCCTGGGAGGTACTGGAGGCATGCAGAATTCAGAGTGTCTTAGGCCTGCCTTCAGTCAGATTTTAAAAGTCCCTTACCAGGCTTCTCTAAGCTTGTCTTACTTCTACATTCTATCTATCTTTAGAGAATTTTAAAGCAGGCTTCCCTCCCAGAACCAGGAGATTATATAGTGAAGAATGTTTCTCAGGATATAATTTACCAGCAAGAGTCTTTTTGGTATCTTCATTTGGGTTCCCCAGAAGCAGACTCCAAGACAATGAATTGAGTGCAACTTGTCTATTTGGGAGGTGCAAGGAAGCTAGGAAGGGGTATAAGGGTGACAGGCATGGAAGAGAAAGAAGGAAGTGAATAAAGAGTGTGTTATCAAACAAGTTAGCACTTGGGCAACAGGAGCTACTCCCACTGGGGACTTCTGGGAAACAGTGCACAGCACATAGCTCAGAATTGTCCCCACTGAAGGGTTAGGAAGTTCCCGACTAGCTCCCCATTAGTTAAGGACTACTCCCAGGGACATTACTCCCCAGCATTCTGGGTCTATTATTCAGGTGTGCAGAGTAGGACCTGGGGGTAATAGTGCACAGGGAAAAGGATGCAGATGCTGGAGGCTGCAAGTTGGGCCGGCATGCACTGATGCAGTAAGGAGGAGGACATGGGTGGGTACCAACAGCCTCTGGTACACCTGGCTCGGATCTTCCTGTGTTCTGGGCACCTGCTGCCTCCTCTCTGAAAAGTCACAGAACTGACTTTCCACCAACCACCGGCTGTCAGAGCATGGGCCCAGGAATCTCTGACTTCTGGCTCAATGCAATGTGGAACTTGCAGCACCAAGGGTGTCGCCTGTGCTGAAGGTTGTTTAGATAGTATCATTCATGATCCTCCCAGAGAAAGGCTAAGGGCAGGGGGTTGGGGGAAAGAGCCCTGCATTGCCCTGTTGAAGACTTAGTCATCACATGTGTGCCCTGTCTGAGGTCACCTATGTCTCTGAAAACAGAAGCCAGAGCCTCCAACCACAGCTGTCATATCTGATTTCTAGTCAGCTCTGTCTTTTACCTGGAGGAGAGTCAGTGGCCAAAGAAAGTGGATCACTTGGCTCTTGGTACACTTTTCTCAAATGTCATGACATCCTTGTGAAGTGACAGTGGAGATTTTGGTCCTTCCTACCTTCTCATTCCTGACACACATTTTTTTTTCCTTCTTCTTCTTCTTTTTTATTGTTAGTTTCAGGTGTACAAAACAATGTAATAGTTACACATTTATACCCCTCACAAATTGATAACCCCCTTCCCCCAATCTATTACCCCTCTGACATCGCACACAGTCCTTACATTTCCACTGTCTCTATTCCTTATGCTGTGCTCAGCTTCCTGTGACTATATATATATATATATATATATATATATATATATATATATATATAAAGTTATAGTTGACATTCATTATTATTCAGCTTCAGCTTCAGGTGTACAGTGCAGTGGTCAGGCACCTACGCTATCCATGAAGTCGTCTCCCTAATAAGATAAGTGTCCATCGGATACCCTACAAAATCGTTACAATATTATTGATTATATTCCCCAAACTGTCCTGACACACATTTTAACAAGGCAGTGAAGCACTGTGATTAAAACTCTGTGTGTGTGTGTGTGTGTGTGTGTGTGTGTGTGTGTGTAAAAGTGTGCACACACATATTCTGGGACTAAACTGCCTGACTTTCAATGACAGATTTGTTACCCACACAAGTCACTTAACCTCTCTGTGCCCCAGTTTTACTCTCATAATATCACCTCAAAGGACTGGTACAAGGATTAACTTATAAAATCTGGAATATTCTAAGAACATCTAGCAAATGCTTTGCAAATGTTGACTTTTTAAAAATTTCTGCTTATGAGAAAATGTAAATGTTGGAAATAGGGAAATGCACCCAAAGTCACAAGGCAAGTTGGATTTACAGCAGAAAAGAACTGTGCCTGGTAGGTCTGCCCAACCTCTGGCCCAGCAGCCCTCCTTCTCCAGATATTTGGAGTCACCTGCTTTTCCGATTCTCATGGCTAACCCCAGTCCTTGTAATAACTCCAGCTATAGAGCCTGGGATTTTAGCATCAACTTCCCTGCAGCTAAAATTCTGATCACATGTGTCCCCAGTCTCAAGCCTGACTGTCCTCTTTTCCCCCACTCCCAGCTCCACTCCCCTGAGCCCCAATTCCAGTGCTTCAGTTGCTTCTACGGCCCCTACTCCCTTTGTACATTCAACACAATGTCTGCACTGTGGTAGATACTTGGGCAGGGGGCAGTGGTTGCACTGGTCTCTGCCTGTGCAAGAGTATGAGGATCAATACCGTGACCCCTACCAAGAACTAAAGTCCTGCCAGTGACAGGACACTGCTCTCGATGGCTGGGTCTCTGCCATCATATCCTGTTTTCTTAGACTTTCATGCCCAATTCACCATGGGTTCCTGGGCCCCATGCTCTGTCTCAGCTATCTAGTCTCAATTGTTGGATATTTTCCTGGATAGAGACCAGAAGTGGCTGTGACTTCTGATGCCAGACTCAACTTCCAGGATCAATCTCCTCTAGCAGCACCTACAGCTGAATCAACACCCCCAGAATCTCTCTAGTCCAGTGGGTGCGACTGCAGCCTGTTCCCAACTCCACTTCACTTTTCCATTCTATTTGGAGATGGAGCTGCTAGTCTAGAAGGTGCCTCAGGTCACACTGGATGCACCATACTCATTTCTTGTCCACAAATGATAAACAAAATGGCTGTCTTTGGAATCCAATTTCAGATTTAGAAACACCATTCCACCCAGTTAGACACTGCCTGATGCAGAAGGCACTAAATTCATATATTAAGATCAGACTAGAGAAATTCTTAAGACCCTACAAGATGTCTGCTTAAACTCACCATTAATTTTTTTCATCACCAATTCTAGGTGCCAGAGGTATAAAATTTAATAAAGTCACATCTGTTTTCTCCTAATGGAGAAGGCAGATGTGTAAGCAAACAGCTATTATATGAGGTTACAAATGCTAAAATAAAAGTATCATGAAAATGCTATGGGTATGTTAATAAAGCAGAAATTAATTCTATGGGGGGAAAGGTCAAAGAAAGCCTCAAAACAAAGATGATGTTGGATATAAGCTTGAAGGATAAGTGGGAACAAGTTAGATGGAGAAAACAGAAAGAACATTTTATTTTATTTTTTCCTCCTTTTTAACCTGTGATCAAGAGGGCTCCATTAGCCATATCTGTTTGTAAACCCTATTTTCATTGGTCCCTCAAAGTTCTCCCTTTTGCTTTCTTTCTGTTCTCCTTTAAATCTTCAGTCCCCCAGTTCCATTCCCTTCCTCCAGGGGCACCTTGTTGAAGGTGTAAGGGATATCTGTAAATATTCTACTGTGTTTGTATAGTACATAGTGCTTGTTTTATGTATGTGTGTTTTTAATTTACATAAAAGGTACTGTGTTATAAGTGTCACTCCCTATCTTGCATCGTTCACTCAACACTCTTTTTAAAGATCTCTGCATGTTGCTACAAGAGTATTTAGTATTTTCTTCTGATTGCAGCATAGTGTTCTATGGCGTGCACACACCTCGTGTTTTTCATTATCTCCCTTCATAATGGACACCTAGGTTGCTTATAACTCCCTCTTTCCATAAAGAACATCCTCATATATGTCCTCTAACAGACCTGTGCATGAATTTTTCTCGGTGGGATTGTTGGGTCATAGGTCATCTACATATACTTTATTTTATAAGGTATTGCCAAATTGCTTTCAGTATGCACACCCTCAGCAAAGAGTTATTGTGCACCAACCACATGCCAGGCATTATTCTAGCCATACGGGCTTCAGCCATGAACAAAGTCCCTGCTTTCAGTGATCTTGTAGTCAAATGTTGGAGACAGCAATGGACAAATAAGTGCAGAATGAAATATCACGTAGTGAAAAGTGCCATGAAGAAAATGAAACAGGAGAGGGGACAGAGAATGACAGGGAGTGCTATTTTAGGTAAGGTCATCAGAACAAGCCTCTCTGAGGAGTGGTATTTGATGAGAAGCCTGAATGAAGTGAGGGAGTAAGCCATGTATTGGGTGTGTGGAAAAATATTCCAGACAGACGGAATAGCAAAGCTCTGAGGCAGAAGCATGTTGGGAATGTGTGAGCAAAAGGGCAGTGTTTGAAGTTTTTAAGTGATGGATTTAAATTAGACGAAAATGCTAGTAAAATGCTAAGCACAGTGCCAGGTGCAGCATAAGTGCCCAATTTTGACATGCAATTACTATTATCAGAGTGCCATGATTAGACTGGAGGTTTGGAAAGGTCCCTTTCATTGCAGAAGGATGAAAGATGGGGGGAGTAGAGACCAACAAGAGGGGTGGGTGCCTGGATCGGAATAGTGGCAGTGGGGTTACAGTTTAGAGTTGAGACAGTTCTAAATAATTTTTTTTTCATTTTCCCAAGTGTTTTCTGTACAGCCCTTGGGACCTGGTTTTTGAGTCAGTGATTGAGTTGATGGTCATCATCCATCTTTGTCACCATTAGCGAGCCCACCCAGAATTTAACCCTTCCAGAAGAGGGAGCTCCTTCAAGTACTGAGGAAGTACTCAGAAAAGAAGCTGGACCAAAAAGCATCCTTTGTTTGTTGGGAGTTTAGAGCAAACGGCATCTTGGCAGGGTGTTTCAACTAAATGCCCAAACGATCAGCTAATTACTTGGGTCTGAACACAGCTGAACAAATCCACTTTCCCAAGTCACTGCCAGAGGATTGAGGAACTTCATTCTGGCTGGATTTCAGCACCACAAACCAAGAACCAGATGACTGGGCCAGGAGGGACATTTCTCACTTACCTGCTTCCTTCTGTTAAAAAAAATACTACAGTACAATCTGTTTTCCTATCTACAGATTTGATGGGGGATAGAGAAATATGACAAGATATTCAGCCTCTCTAGAAATCAGAATTATGCAAATATAAATGGAAATGAGAGATCATTTTTTATCCACCAAGTTGGCAAACATTAAAAGGATTGATAATGTCTAGTATTGGGGAGATTGGGGGAAATTAGCACTGTTGTACATTCTCGGTGGGAGTTTTAGTTGACAAAGACATTTTGGAGGGCAATTTGGTAGTTTCTAGCAACATTTAAAATGGTCATAGTTTTTGGTCCAGCAAGCCCTCTTCCAAGCCAGCCTCTAGAACCCCTATCCCATAGGTATATTTGCACGTGTGTGTGTGTGTGTGTGTGTGTGTACACACATACAGAGTGTGCCAAATAATGTATACACATTTTAAGAAAGGAAAACTGTACTAAAATTGTAATACTCAATGTATACCAATAATAAAAGATGAATACAAGTCACGTTTGACTTCTGCAATTACAGGAGGTGCTCAAAGTGGTTGCCATCAGCGTCCAGACACTTCTGATTACTGTGAACTACTGCTCGAGCAACGTTGACCAAAGTGTCCACTTGTATCACTGCTAATGCCGTTTCAATTTCTTCCCGAAGTACTGCCTGTGTAGCCAGTTTTGTACGGTACACCACATCCTTTAAGGTTCCCCATAGGAAGAAGTGAAGGGGTATTAAGTTGGAGGTTCTGTTGCAGACTCACACCTCCATTGTCGTTGTACTTCCACAACATTCTCGTGTTTCACATACCACTTCAAAATGGTCTTGTGCTCCTCAAACGACAACCGAGCTTCTGCCATTTTCTTTGACTGTCCTGCCAGTCACATGGTGACGCTAGTATTCATTTAATTAACGCCATCTTTTGAGCGAACGTCATACTACACATTGCTACCATAATTCAATTTAACTTTGAAAAGTAATATATAGATAACATCTCTTAAAATGTGTATACATTTTTTTGGCATCCCGGTATACATATGGTGAAAAATGCAAGTGATCTAAATGCCCATCCATATAGAAGTGGTTAAATAAATAAATTGTGATGTGTCTATACAATGGAGTCCTTGATATGTAGTGACAGGGAAAGATATTCAAGATATACTATCATGAAATTAAAGCAAGCTCTGGATAATATGTACTATAGAAACTCATTGATATATAAAAGAAGGAAATCTACATATGTTCATTTACACTTGTAAAGACTTTTCTAGGTCTGAAAGAACACACTTCAACTGTCAACTCCAACTACTCCCTGGGGAGGGGAGTAGGACCAGAAAAGGGTGGTTTTGTCTATATACTTCTAATTAGCACTCATGTATTATATAGGCATTTAAAGGTAATTTTGTAAGATAAACAGAAAATAAGGGACGTTGCAGCATTTGTATTTAATATACTTCATCTTCCTCCTCTTCACCACCCATCATCACCCTGATCATCACTTTCAGCCCCCTGAGCCTTTTCTCTTCCTAGGCACGTGATAAACCCTGAATCCAAAGCATGCTCTTATTGTGGCTGATAGCTCTGTCAGCTGTTAATTATTCATGCTAATGGAAGGGGCTGGAGGCACAGATAATGCAAAATAAAGAAGAGTAAATCTTTCAGAGTCTCAGTCTACTCCCCTCCTGGATCCCCTGGGAACACCTTGCATACTGTAGGTAGGTATTTACTCAGCAATAAATATTGATTGATATGGATTGATATTTGTCTCTGCAATTTCAAATCACTCACGTTCTCAGACTTGTAGCTACAAACCCCTAGGCAGTGTCCTCCTCAGATCTGTACTGGTCTGGCTCTGCTGGTGGGGCTTGACCCCTGCAGGCATTTCCCATGAGGACTGACGAGGCCCAGGCATGATTCACCAATGTATTCTGTGCGTGGATAAAACAGAGATGACAGCAGTCCTTGTTGTTATTTGTTTGGTTTTACATAAATTGATTGGTATGTATACTAGCAGCCTTGCCTCTTTAGTGGGTTTTCATCCAGCTTATGCTCAGAAAACACAAACAAATCAAAACAAAGATTTCACATCTATTAGAATGGCTAAAATAAAAAAAGACTGACAGCACCAAATGTTTATGAGGATATCAAGCAATCGAAATTCATACATTGCTGGTGTGAATGTCAAATGGTACAACCACTTTGGAAAACTGGAAGTTTCTAATAATCATACCTTTAATCCTATAACCCAGAAATTCCATTCCCAGGTATTTACTCAACAGACATGAAAATATAGGTCCACAATAATACTTGTACACAAATGTTCACAGCTTTATTTGTGATAGTCACAAATAAGAAACAACTCAAACATCCATCAATAGGCAAATGGATTAACAAATTGTGGTATATTTGTACAATGGAATTAATTCAACAATAAAAGAGAACAAACTAATGATGCATGCAACAACATGGCTGAGTCTCAAAAACACTTTGTTATGTAAAAGAAGTCAGGCACAAAAAAGTACGTACTGTATGATTCCATTTTTATGAAGTTCCAGAACCAGCAGGACCACTCTATGGTGATGGAAGTCAGAAAGTGGCAGTTTATGAGAATGGGGAAATTGACTGGAAAAGAGCATGAGAAATCTTGCTGGGGTTATGGAAATATTCTAGATCTTGACAAAACTTATCAAACTGAACACATACTAAACACACAGTTTGCTAGGACTGCCATAAAAAATGCCACGGACTGGGTAGCTTAAACAACAAAAATTTATTGTCTCGTCGTTCTGGAAGTTGGAAGTCCATGATCAAGGTGCTGGCAGGTTTGGTTTCTTCTGAGGCCTCTCTCTGTGGCTTGCAACTGCTTGCCTTCTCACTGTGTCCTCACCTGGTCATCCCTCTATTGTTGTGTATGTCCTAATCTACTCTCCTTATAAGGGCATCATGATATTGGATTCCAATGGATAATATCTCCATTTTAACTTCATTATCCTTAAAAGGCCCTATCTCCAAATATAGTCACCTTCTGCGATACTGGGGGTTAGGGCTTCAACATATGAATTTGGGGGGGAGACACAATTCAGCCAATAACAGTAACTGTGTATTTTATTATATGTAAATTGTTCCTCAATAAAATAGAAAGGAACAGGAGGTAAAATCCCCATATTCTTGGAAGTAGAGGGGAGCTGGACATTGGTGAACAGTGGGGATATCTGCTGTACTATGTTAAAGAAACAGTAAGAGAGTTTCAAAACCACAACAGCCAACATTTATTGAATGAGGCTCTTTACATGTATCAACTGATTTACTCTTTGCATACATCTTCTGAGGCATAGGAAGCATTATTGTGTCCATTTTATGGATGAGGAAACTAAGACACAGAAAGGCTAAGTAGTTTATTTAAGATTATACAGCTAGAAAGTGATCAAGCCAGAATTTGAACCCAAGTAGGCTGAGCCCAGAGCCTGCACAATCACCACACAACTCTGCCCCACTGGCTAGAGAAGAGATCACTGATAGATGAGTGTCTATGAAAGCAGATGTATCCAAAAACCATGAGGCCTTCCTAAAGAAGAACAGAGGTACTCCAGGTTAGACTAAAGCAGGTTCCTGAGAGAAGTTAGCCGGTCACTGTGTTGCTTAGCATAGTGCTTAGGACATAGTAGGTTTTCAGTACTATTTCTGAATACACTTGACATGTATTTCTGCCTGCTGCATGCAGATCCACTTCTCAGGGAATCTGGCCCTACCCATTATATAAACCAGGAAATCTCTGTGTGTGTGTGTGTGTACTTTTCATTAAAATATACATATAGAAAAGTGCACAGATTTCCCCCATACTCTTTTCCAGGCATCATCCCTGCCACCAAAGGTAACTATATCCTTATTTCTTTTAACAACATGGATTGGTTCTGCCAACTGTATTAGTTTTACAGAGTTACTGTAACAAGGTACCACAAACCAGGTGGATTAACACAATAGAAACTTACTGTCTCACAGTTCTGGAGGCTAGAAGTCTAAAATCAAGGTGTTGACAGGATCATGCTCCCTCTGAAACCTGTAGGAGAGGATCCATCCTTGTCTCTTCCTAAGTTTTAGTATTGACTGGCAATTCTTGATGTCCATTGTCGTATAGCTGTATCACGCCAATCTCTGCCTCTGTTGTCACATGGCATTCTCCCTTCGTGTTTCTGTCTCTGTGTCACTTCTAAGGACACCACTCATCTTGAAATAAGGGTTTACCCTATTCCAGAATGACCTCATCTTAGCTAAGGTTGTTACATTTGCAACCACCCTATTTTCAAACAAGACCACATTCTGAGGTATTAGGGGTTAAAACTTCAACATATCTTTTTGGGGGACACAATTCAATTCATAACACCACTCAAATGGAAAATCAAATCATACAATATGACCACTTTTGTGGCTAGTTTCTTTCACTCAGTGCAATGTTTATGAGTTTCCTTAGTATTGTAATATGTAGTTGTAGTTTGTTCAATTTCATTGCTGTAAAGTATCCCATGCTGTGATTATGAGGTCTGACAATTAAGTTCGCGAATTTGCCACCATGCACGTACATTGGCAGCACTGTAAAGTTTAGTAAGATTTCATAACCTTGGTCTATCAGTGTCTCACAGCTGTGTTCATGTCAATGTGTGGCAGTGTCTTGCTGAGTGGTATTCATTATTGTTGTTGCGTGTTTTTGTGGGCTGTTGCCAGAATGTCTGAGTTTGAATTAGAGCAATGAACAAACATTAAATTTCTTGTTAAACTTGGCAAGAGTGGAAGTGAAATCAGGAACGTGTTTTAGTCCAAGTTTATAGGGATAATGCCATGAAGAAAACGGCAGTGCATAAATGGATTAAATATTTTTCTGAGGGGACAGAACACATCACTGATGAACAGAGGTCAGGGCAGCCAGTAATGAGCAGAACTGATGAAAACATTGCAAAAATTCATCAAATTGTGCATCAAAATCATTGGCTGACTGTGGGAAGCATAGCAGATCAAGTAAACATCGATAGAGAAACAGGAAAATCTTAACTGAATATCTTGTCATGAGAAAGGTGTGTGCAAAAATGGTCCCAAAGGAGCTCACTGATGAACAAAAGCAAAGGAAAGTCGAAGTTTGCCAAGACCTTTTGGAGACGCAAGACAATGTTTTGGGCCGTATTATCACTGGTGATGAAACATGGGTGTACAAATACGACCCTAAAACAAAGTGTCAAAGGGCACAATGGAAGTCAGCCAATTCTCCATGATCAAAAAATTTCCATCAGTCCAAATCAAGAGTCAAAACGATGTTGCTAACCTTTTTTGATATCAGAGGGATTATTCATTATGAATTTGTACCAAATGGACAAACAATTAACCAAGTTTACTATTTGGAAGTGCTGAAAAGGCTGCATGAAAAAGTTAGACACAAAGGACCTGAACTTTTCGCCAACAATTCATGGCTCTTGCCTCACGGCAATGCACCAGCTCACATGGCACTGCTGTGAGGGAGTTTTTAGCCAGCAAACAAGTAACTATTGGAACACCCTCCCTATTCACCTGGTCTGACCCCCAGTGACTTCTTTCTGTACCCAAAGATAAAGGAAATATTGAAAGGAAGACATTTTGATGACATTCAGGACATCTAGAGTAATACAACGACAGCTCTGATGGCCATTCCAGAAAAAGAGTTCCAAAATTGCTTTCAGGGGTGGACTAGGTCCTGGTGTCAGTGCATTGCTTCCCAAGGGGAGTACTTCACAGGTGATCATAGTGATATTCAGCATGAAGTATGTAGCACTTTTTCTAGGATGAGTTCGTGAATGTAATTGTCAGAACTTGTATACCATCCATTCTACTGTTGATGGGATTTGGTTAGTTTCCTGTTCTGTGTTAGTATGAATAGTGTTACTATGGCTATTTAAGTATATATATTAATGTGTGTGTACTTTCTGTTGGTATATATGTGAGAATGGAATCACTGGGCCACAAGTTAGGCATATGGTCAGCTCTCATAGATACTGGCAAACAGTATGCCAAAGGGATTTGACCAATTTCCCCTTCCATCTGCAGTGTTTGAGAGTTTTGGTTGCTCCCCTCCAACACTTTTTATTGTCTTTCTCTTTCATTTTAGCTGTTCTGATGGATGTGTGTTGACATCGCCATTATTTTAAATTTACTTCCCTTTTCTTTTCATTTTAGTATCCCATCTCTCTTTGCTCATCTTGTACACTTCCTGGTTTCTTCATCACTCATTACCATAACTAGCATCTCAAAATCTCTTCCTCTCTTCCTTATAGTCAGATGTCTTGATCTATAGGGAAACCAATGTCTTTCCCCAATTATCATCCTCTTACAGAATAATGTTTCTTACAACAACTTTGAACTGCCTCTGAACTCACTCATGCTGCAGAAGAATCCATGACTGTTGAATATTTTGTTGTGTTTTTAAACCTTAAGAGCACAACTAAAACAAACATGAAGTTAGAGAGTGAGATGCTTGCCATAAAAAATTTACAGGATCTGTAGTACATGCAAATCTACTTGTAACACAGTATCCCTCCCAACTTTGCTATGGGTGTCTTTCTTATTGTATGATTGTTAAATATATGTCATTGTAAAATTATGTTTGAGTGTCAGATTTCTAATGGAGATCAAGCAATTCCTGAACATAGTGGGTGGCCGTTGCCTGTTCAAATTACCACCACCAGGCCTATCACTTAGAGGAAGAATTTGGTCTCTCCTACTAGAAACTGGGACCAGCCCTTTTCCTTCCTCCTGCTTGCGCTATCTGTCTAACATGTAGCACGATGTAGAAAATTTGAGTCTGTTGTAATTTTACAAGAAGGCAAAATAATGTCCTGGAAAAGATATGGGCTGGTGGGTGGGAAGAATCACCTTAAATCCAACTCCTCTCTTGCCACTTGCTTGCTATGTGAGAGTGGGGCAGGGAGCTGGTCAGATTAGCATCCCTGAGGAAGCAGATTGGTCAACAAGAGTAGAATGGATCAGGGCTTAAGATAAGAAGCCTACCCTATGTGAGCCAAAATGGGCTGTGGTTTTGGTGTGTTCTGGGCTTGGTTCCTTTTTGCCACCCTCAAATGTTCTATAAACATTTGGAAGAGGCCAGTCTGTCTAGTGTACTGTCCAGACTTGGGTTAGGAATTTAAAGAGGAGCCATCCTGTGGGCCCATCAATGTGCTACATGGTTAAAAGTGCTGGTTTCTTGGCCCAACTCTTCCTCCATCTTCAAGTGCCTTTTCTCTCAGAACTGATAGATAAGGAAGGGCAATTGCCTACCAGCTCAGTTTCAAAACTCGCCTCGAGCAAGTCAGACTCTTGATACATATTTGACATTTAGTGAATGTCTCAGTGTATTTGTTATGATAGAGTTTATAAATAAATATATCATAACCTAGCCCTATAAGGACTTTTTATTAAACATTTACCAAGAACCTTACACCTGTAAAGGATATCTCAAAACCATCCACACCCATCATCACCACAGGGCTGACAGATAAGGATTGGCAAGCTTTAAGGTGAGTGGGATAAAGACTTTCCTCAACAGGCACAACAAACCAATACCAGACCATGACTGTCACAGAGTTATACTCTTTCTGCCATTTACCTTAGCTTTAGCTTTCCTGTCCAGAAACAGCTTGTCTGTGTGACTTATTTAGATGGAATTTCCCCCAAGCATTGTGTTCTTGTATTTATCTTCCAAAGTGAGAGAATAATTGAGTTTGATGTGAAGCAGCACAGTAGTGGCCCCTTCAGGGCGGACAGCATTGGAAGGACAGTTTGTGGACTTGTCTGAGATGCAGAGCCAGGAGGGAACTGGAGAGGGTAAACTGAGGAAGAGAGGAACGACTTGGCCTCCCAGAGAACAAACCTCACTTGGCCTCAAACAACACTTAGGCTTATCTGTGGCTCGCCTCAAATCCATGTAAATTTGGTGGCTACACAGGGAGCCTCCCTTCAGGGGAGGGAATGACTGAAGATTATGGTCGTATTGTAGCCAACATGATAAAGTGAAGAATTAGCAAATGGGTTAACTTTCAGTCTACAGACTGCCCAACTAGCAACAGGTCCACCATTTAGTATCAGGGGGAAAGCATAGAAAGCTACTTCACACTTGATACTTCTTACATATGTCAAGATATCAACCTTAAAGTTGCGTGAAGTCAATGCCAGTCTTTTCATGGACATTCTTCCACTATTTACTCAATGATTAGTAGGTAAACTAAATTGTAAGGTTATACATTTTCATTTTCCCACGTGGGAATCAATGGAGCCATTTTCATTTAAATAAATGTTATCAAGAAGCATTTCTTCTTTTTTTTAAACCTCAATTGGCAAGAGATTTTTCATCACTGCTGTACTTACTCCAGTGGAAAAATGATGGCCTCTGTGGGCCTCTGGTATGATTACTGGAGCAACCCAAAACAACCACTTATATTTTCTGATTTGATCACTGGTGTAAGAGCTTGTGGTAGATGGCAGTCTTGTTCCCAATTCTTCACATGTCCCTATAGCCACCTTTCACCATGTGACTGCAGTGCTTCCCCTCTCCATTGCCATTTGAATTGGCCTTGTGACTTGCTGTGGCCAATGAGATCTTGGTAGATGTGATGCCAATAAACATTTGAAATGGGCTTATGCTATTAGGCTTGCCCTCTCATGTGGTGCCTGCTGCCACTTTCTCCTGGCCTAAGAATGAAAACACCTTGAGCAGACCTAAATGTCCCTCTATAGCTTAGATTCAAACCTGCTTTAAGCAGCAGCTTTAAGCAGCTGAATCTGTAGCTTAAAGTGGACATGCCCAGCAGAGTCTAGCCTGGGTCCCTGATCCATAGACACCTACACATCCTTCAATGAGAGATTAAACGCTGAGTTTGTTTGCCATTTAGTTTGAGGGTGTATACTAACAGCTGAATGCCACAGAACTCTTTAAGCATATTTTCATTTAAGTCCATAATGCTGTGTGTGGGTACAACTATTGTTCCCATTTTAAAGATGTGGAAACTGATTCTTAGAGAGGTTAATTAATTTGTTCAGGTTTACATTGCTAAAAAAAATGTCAGAATGGAAATTCAAGTACAGGTGTGTGGGGTTCCAAGGCTTATGCTGTTAGCAACTATGCTTTCTTTGTAGAGTGCAAACCTACAGGGTATGTATAGGGCAAGGAGAGACCAGATACCTTCTTCATTTCCTGTACCACATAAATGTCAGCCAGCTGATGTCTTGTTTTTGCATCACTAGACAATTTGACACCTTGATATTTTGAACTTCTCTTCCCTATTCTCCCCAGCAGATGAGTCCTGTTCTTAAGAAAACTAGAGCTTAGATTGCCATTGACTTCAAAGTTTGGGGAAATTCCCTGGTGATGTATTTGCTTACAGAACATTAGCCATTTACTTCCCAAGAGATATAGGGGGCGAGAAGTTTATACCCTCTAGCAATTGAAGCTCTATCAGAAGTGATGACAAAGAACTTCTGAAGCTTTAATACAAATCAGTGGAAAATCATGATTTGTTTTATAATATATCCATTTCACTATAATTTTCTAGGAATGTTGGTATATATAAATCTACTTGGCTTTACTTTTACTGGCTTAGAATGGAATGTGGGTTTTGGAAACAGATGACTGGATTCAGTAACTAACTGACTTTGGGCAAGTTACTTAACCTTTTGTCCCTCAGTTTTTTCACCTATAAACTGGAGATAATAATGCTACCTCCTCTAGGGTGGTATGTGGATAAAATGAGACAATGCATATAAAGTACTTACTTACACAGTATCTGGCTTTAAGATGCTTTTGGCTACAAGTGACAGAGATCCTGAGTCAAAATGGCTTAAACAATTAGGAAATGTATTATGCCACATAGTCTAGTGACAGAAGAGAGCTCCAGGTGTGATTGTACCTAAGCTATGGTCTACACCTATCAGCATTCTCTTGACTTGGCTTTCTTGAGGCTGGCTCCCATGGAAGCAAGACAGCTACTGGCAACAACTGGGGCCATGGAATTGCTTGTCCATGGTCATTGGAGGAGAAGAGCAAACCACTCCAAATATGGAGTGAAATTCCTTTCCTTCAAGTTCATTGTGCCAACCAAGGTTACTTCCGTCCCCTGAATCAATAATTGTTGCCAGAGGAGTGCCCCATGGCAACTGGTTTTAGTTTGGGTCTGTGAACCAATCAGGGGGAAAGATGAATAGATTATGGTGACTGATTCACATAAGTCAGGATTCATCTTCATTGCTGGAAGTAGGGGTCACCTTCCCCTAAGTTGCATGGTTTGGGTGGGAAAGGGATGATTACATAAATAAGATCAAGGTCTTGGTAGAAAATACAAAGGGGAATAGATTTGGTGAAGACATTCAAGAGTGTGGCCACTACTGGCAGAAAGTAACTGCTCAGTAATGACCAGCTTTGCTATTCTACTTTGGCAACCATAGGATTATATATTTTTAACAGTCACTTGTGATGATTTTTGATAAGGAAACTAATATCTGGCCTTTAGCCATTCCCTAAAAGACAAAATTGGGAAATTTGGGGTGACAAATGATTTGCACCAAAACCTTGTTTTGCTTCTTCTTTTTGGAAATTAATCTACCAGAATAACAAACTCCAAGGACCTGTGAAGACTTGGAAGGTCTAAACTCAATTCTTCATGTCATTGTCACCTTTAAAAGGCAAAATTGACAACGCACAGCAACTTTTCCCTCCTTGAGCCAAGTAATATTTTCCTTCAAAAATATAACACTTCAAAAAAAAATGTAATACTTCAACAATTTTTGTGCAAAACTTTGGCACTCTGTGGTGGACGTCTATTGTTTCTGCCTACCCATCGAACCTTCCCTCTTGTCCACCTAACAGAACTTCTATTTCCTGTGGGCAACCTATACTGTGTGATGTGGATGAAGCTGACCTCATCTATAGATTCTCTCTCTCTCTCTCTCTCTCTCTCTCTCTCTCTCCAAGTTGACCAATCAGAAAACATCATTTCTTCCTTCAGAGATTAGTTCCAGGATGAGCATATGACTCAAACCCAGTCCATCATCCACTTTCTCTCCTAAAAAATTTAAATCTTGAGTTGAATGAGCAAGTGTCAGAGAAGCCACAGCTAAATCTTCATATGGCCAGTGTTTGGAAAACACACTTTATACATTTATTTTATTTGTATCCAGAGCTGACATGGTTTCCGTTGGTCCCAAGTTCTGATTGTCTTGATTATTTAGCTCTGTGAGCTTCCCAGAATTTCTCTAATAAAAACTGCTATGGATTGAATTGTGTCTCCCCAAAATTCATATCCCAGTGTGACTGTATTTGGAGTTAGAGCTTTCAGGAGGTAATTAAGGTTAAATGTTGTCATATAGGTGGGGTCCTAATCAAATAGGACTGGTGGTCTTATAAGTGGGAGAGAAGGAGAGATCCGTCTCTCCACACAATGCACTGAGGAAAGACCATTTGAGCACATAGGGAGAAGGTGGCCATCTGCAAGGCAGGAATAGAATTCTCACCAGAACCAACCATGCTGGCACCCTGATCACAGACTTCTAGTCTCCAGAACTGTGAGAAAGAAATTTCTGTTGTTTAAGCCACCCAGTCCATGGGGTTTTATTATGGCAGCCTGAGCAGACTAAGACATGCCATTTTTCTTCATAAGTGTCAGTGTCTATTACTTGCCAACCAAATAAGTCCTCATTTTGAAGTGGCAAAGCAGCTGGTTAAATTGTCACCCCCTGTATCTTCAGATATAGGCAATATGCCAATATACACAAACTACTGGATTTAGTAGAAAATAATCAGGATATTGTAGTGTGGAGGCTGCCTCTTATAGCTTTCCCTAAGGTTCTGCAAGAAAGCTTATTGTCTCTGGAAGCCAAAAAAGGAGTAGCATATCTCAAGGATATCTCTTGTAAGAGATACTGTGCCTAATGTGGCCAGCAACACCAAATGGCTGAGAAACATGATCCAGAGCCTCAGTAGAACTGAAAAAGCCCTGTTTTATGCCTCAAGCTAAAGTTAGAGCTCACTAAGGTAGGGAGGAGGGAAACACAGTTGGGGGATAAAATTGGTTCCAGAAAGAGATCTGTGGAAAATTGGAAATCCTTGGCTCCTTCCAAATATCTCCAGATGAGTACTCTTTCCTGACAAAGGTAATAATTATCCTCATTGTAATGAGTCATTCACTCAAATTGAATGGGAGCTTTGAACTTGGAAGCAAGGGGCAGATTAACTGGGCTTCACAACCAGCCTGTTGTTTTTATTGCCCAAATGCAGAGGCCAAAATGAGAGCTGTTAAACTAAGAATGAGGGGTTACCTGCTGCACACTGAGACCTATTATGAAAAATAAAAGACATCATAAGGCTGGGGTGCAAGTTCAAGCACTGTAACTCAACAAGGACTTCAGCTTTGATTAGAGCCACCACTAAATTGTGTGGTGGCACCCATTCAAGTATTGTTGTGGAGGGGGATGAGGGCTATCTATATAAACAATATAATTTTAAAAATGTGCTACAAAACTCATGGGCTCACATGAGGTATAGTGATTAATTGATGAAGATTTAGAATCATGGATATAGGAGAGGTACTTATGTATTTGTTGACTGTCCAATCAATGCTTGTGAACATTCTTCAGAGTGTCCTGGCACCATCTCTACCTGTTTCAGGTCCAGGAGCCATTCTTTGTGTTCTCTAATACCAAATGTGTCATTCCTGGATAATTTCTTATCTCTCACTACAAAAAAAAGGTAGCAATGCTGTTATTACTCACAACGCCAAGGCTCTTGGGAACCTGTTTGTATTGAAACTATATAGATCTTCTTGCCTCTTTGGTTCCCTCATACCACTTATTCCATTTATTTAAAGCTGGTTACATTACCCAGGATACTACGTAATCCATAATGCCAACCATGAACACTGGTTTCCAACGACTCTCTCGAAGGTCATTACTGTGTTTCATTAATGATCATCACAAATGCGAGTCTTACCAAGCTTGTTGAGAAAATGCAAATGATAATTCATTGTCTGGTCATGTCAAACGTACTGTTTGGAATTTTATAATTTAAACATAGAACAACACATCTTTTACCCATATCTTCCCTTGATCTCTTTGGGCTGTCAACATTGCATTTCTAGAATGTGACGTCTTTCGAAAAAGTCAAGAACCATATGACTTCACTCATATGTGGTATATAAAACTGAAAACAACAAAGGAACAACACAAACAAATAAACAAAAACTCATAGACAGACAATAGTTTAGTGGCTACCAGAGGGTAAGGGGGGAAGAGGGTGGTAGAAGAGGGATATGGTGATGAAATGAGAACTGACTCTGGGTGGTAAGCGCACAATGTGATATATAGATGATGTATTGCAGAAATGCACACTTGAAGCCTATGTAATTTTACTAATCATTATCATCCCAATAAATTTAATTTAAAAAAATGTGATGTCTTTCCATGTTGGCCTCACCATTGCTTTTCACACACCACCGCCAGTGGGAAGGATAAGTGAGGAGCCCATGAGCAAATAGAAAAGAGCAATCTCATTTGTGCAAGGAATCCCATCCTTTGTCCTGCATGGTTTTAGGCCATCCCAGGAGAGCACAGTGTTGCATCGATTGGAGGCAAGAGGACATAGATCAGAAAGGTCTGCTGATATTCCAGGGCAACAATCTAGGGAGCCCTTGGAGGATATGGGCATGCCCACCCCCGGAGGACAGGAGGTGGAGCCTGAGAAACAGATGAGTGACTACTCTGGATACCAGGTGGAGGAGGCACACAGGAAAATGGCGCTGTAGACTGGAGCTGGCACTGTAGTCAGGACAAGGACAGGTAATAGAGGACACATGACTGGCATTCATGGTTCAAGCCCAAAGGTCAGTAGTGAACTGTTGGTAGCCCAGAGCGCTGAACTCACCCTGTGTCCTATGGAAATGAGAGACACACAAAATCAGTGCATCAGCACCCCATTGTGGCACCCCAGTCCCTGTGATTCTGGAAGAGAAATACTATGCTGGTCTGCAGAAAAGATCCACTTGCCAGACTGCACTTCTGGAACCAGGCCTGGGCCAATCCCACAGGCCAGAGCCTCAGAGTTCCTCAGAGCATCTGATGAGCCCCTCTCAGCAGGTTGGGAGGCATGTAGAGGTTGGAGAGTACCCCAACGGGGATAAACAGAAATCAAGGCCCATGTAAGTTCTGATCTGGGCTCAGGGAACTTCATCCAGGGAGATGGTGCTGCCACGTCTGGGGGTAGGTCCCACTCATTGGAATATAGAAAATGTTGAGATAAGTGCGTCTGGTGACTAGGACCCATGCAGGATCAGGCTGGAAGGCTGGGAGAGGGTGCCCAGGTAGTATTCTGGGCCGGTTCAGGAACGGAGGGGTATTTTAAAAATTTCAAGGAAGGCACTCCAAAGCTGTGATCTCTTGAGGCACTAAGATCAGAACAGAGGTCCTGCCTGCCCAGGTCTAAGGCCCACACCGGCATTGATTACTAACCAATTCTCTCTTTGAGAAATCCAACGGCTGGTCACTAATTCAGAGTTTTAATGACACTGCATTGCTAAATACCCCCAAGTTTGGGAAGCAGGGGTCTATGATTGTTCAGTTCCTAGACAATCCCAGGCCCCTATAACTGTCCTGACAGGCACTGAGATGCTAAAGGAATGTGTCCTCTAGAACAGAATTATTTCTTCTGCCCTCCTTAAGAAAGGCCATGGAAAACAAGGGGCAGCAGAAGTTCTCCCAGAGGTCACAACTCTGACAGAGTCATGTTACCACTCCACAGAGCATGATTCTTGTTGCCCACTTCCAAAGGATATCTAACATGGGCTATGGTCCTTGGGTATTGTTTCCTTCTTCTCTTTCCAAAGGGAAGGCGTTTTTATTGTGGTTTTCTTGTTTTCCTTCATGACTGCACATGGGGTACGTTGTAGCAGGTTACATTTACCATTTAGATGTGGAGTCCTTACCTTGGAATCTGTAAATGTAAAGGGCTTGTGAACTTGAGTGGGAAAAAGTCATGTTTATTTTCACTAGTATCTAACTAAAATTTATCTTTTCCTTTCAATGCCATTGCAGGCAAGAGGCTGTAATAGTGTCAGCAGTACTTGTCGCAAATGAATCACAGATACTTTCGTATCATATAAGAGTTGTGGTAGACATCTCAAAATGTTATTCACGGACATCACTTTTGAAATTGTGGTAGTTATTAGACCCACCACTCTATTTTGCTATTTAATGTGTTAATAAAAAGTACATACATTTCTATATCATAAATTTGTTTTATAATGTTTTGCTAAATATATCTCAAACATGGGTTTATTTTCTTCAGTTAGATACATGATTCTTTCAAGTCATTCATAGGCTTTACCAGACTGCCAGAGGAGTCCATGGTACAAAAAAGTTTAAGAAACCCTGATTTAGATGGAAGTGACTGGCTTATGAAGACTTACATGAAGACCCATCTCAGGGAACATAAATCTATAACTTGGAGTTGAACTGAGTATCTGGAAAAAACTTTTGTTTATCTCTCTTTGTGAGGGGGTAACTTGATGCTTATTGTTTGTACGATTGATGCATTAAATGGCATAAGGACATTTTTGACATGATGTGTATGGATTCTGGACTGCCAAGGAGTGTAGTGTAGTGGATATATGTTAGTCCTACTTCCCAAAACTATTTTCCTCTTTTATTTTGGGGAACTAAGGTTTAGAGGTGTCTAAAATCACCTCGTCTCCTTCCCTACAACCCTTGCCCCAGGGGTAGATATGTGAGCTGGACTTGCTTAGTCAGAGTATTCCATCCTCCTGGCCAAAGTTATTGGTTCAGAGCAGGACATGTGCTGCAAAACAGACCAATCAGAGTCTTCCCTGAGATATTTCTGCTAAAAAAAAATCTGGGATCAGTTTCTGAGATTATGAGTTGCAAGGATGGAAAACTGGAGCTGCTTGAAGCAATCTTTCCCAGCTCAGGGACAAAGCTGTTTTCAGTAGGAGAGAATAAGGCCAAGAAATAAGAAACAAGGACAAGCAAAGAAAAGGGTCAGAGAGAGAGAAAAGAATAAGTACAGTTATTTGAACTAATAAGTCCCCCTTGGTTTTGTTTATTGACTTAAAACTAGTCTCTGTCACTTGCAACCAGAAGATTCCTGGCTCATTAATTGTGTGTGTGTGTGTGTGTGTGTGTGTGTGTGTGTGTGTGTGTGTGTGTTATCCCAGCGAGCATTGAGAATGGTTGAGAACTGGATTTGTATGAAATTGGTAGTAAGGTGTCTTATTGTTTTTGTTTTTATAGGTGAAGAAATGAAGACACAACAATTATATAATCCTCCCATTGTCACACAGATAGAAAGTGACGAAGTCAGGATTTGATCTATTTTATTCTCAAGCCCATATTTTACGTGAACTCAAATGGGATAATGAGAAAAGTAAAATATCCTTTAGTCCTTGGGTTCTCCAAACTTATTTGGTATTTGGCCTGGTGGATGGGAGGTGAGTGGACAGAGCATGGCAAAAAATCCTCTTGCTCAGGGATTCCTTTACCATCTAAACTCCCTTCTTCCCTTCTGATTTTCTCCCCCAGCCTAGTGCTGGAAGGCCTAATTTTACAGCATCATGCTGTTGTATGCCTAAGGACTTTGAGGGTCTAGGCTATGTGAACTTTATGGCCATCCTTTCAAAAATTAACAACTTTTTCTTCAGTTATTTGCTCTATCATTTCTGCTTTTTGTCAATAAATGATGCTAGTTGAGATGGAGGAGTCCTTTGGGAACCTGGTGATTCATTTTTTGTTCGTTGTTCATTCCTTCCTTCTTGCCTTCCCTCCCTCCATTGTTTCCCTCTGTCTCTTCCTTGTTCTCCCTTCTTCCCTCACTTCCTTCCTTCCTCCATTTTAAGCTGTGAACTTATTTATTTTTTCATTATGTTTTATCAGATATTTCTGTGTTTTTGCAGTGGGAACATGGTAAACACAGGTCGTGTTAGTCCAATCTACCAAGTTATTAAAATGCCACATATCTTTCCCACCCCAACCTTCCACAAGGTTCTTGATGATTTATTCAAACTGCCTTCGTTTTGACTTTAAGGAAACCTGAATTGTGGGGGTTACAGGTGTAATATTAGGGTGATGTGGAGAAGAAAAATTGCACTGGCCTGGGACTGCCTGTGCCTAGCTTCTGGTCGAGAGATGGTGAATTTGGTCCTGCCCTATTCGAGAAACATTGCATATATCAGATAAAGCATATCTGTTATGAGGATCCCTAATTAATGTGTGTGCTGATTTGTTCTTCCCTGCTGAGGACTTCAGATTAATGATTACTGGGTACCACATATGTTATCACTTATGTATCTTTAGTAAAAATAACAATGGCTACAATTTACCGTAGCCTTACTGTGTTCAGGAGCCCTGTGCTAAGCCCTTTACATTCATTATTTCATTTACCCCTCCCACCACCCAATGAAGCAACTTTTGAGCATTATTTCTTTCATGAATAAAGTAAGGAACTGAGGCTCAAAGAATTTCAGTAAATTTCTCAAGGTCACACTGCTAGAAAGAAGTAAGGCGAGTTTCACACCAAGGCATGTTTGATTTCATAGCACATAAAGAGTTGCCATCATGCTGTTATGTTTTAATGTTAAGGGGAAGTGAGAAATTTAATAATAGAACTTGGGTAAGGTGGCAATAAAAATGAGGTAGCATTGTTGCATCATTCTTAAAACTACCCTTCTTTCAATCCCCCTGCCTTTACATTCCAGAGGTGATTAGAATACTAATGGGACTAAATGAGCAAGGAAGGTATGACTGAGAAGACAGCAGACTCTTGATTCCAAGATTGGCCTAGCCAAGTAAGAGGTACTATTCCTGACTCCAAGTCCACCAGGTAACTATCAGAGAGCCTTAGGGTAGTGGTATGGAGGGGCAGAGGGGACGGAATGAGATGCGCTGGAAATTCCTGCTGGTCTAGAGGGCTAAACACCAACTAGCTCTGTGACCTTGGATAAGTTCCTTAACCTCTCTGGTCTTGATTCTGTTTTGTACCACAGGGAGGTTGGGCCATGTGTGCTGCTGCTTCAGGCAGTCTATGACGCTCTGATTTAAAGAGGGGCAAACAGAGAAGGCTGTGCTGGATGAGATAGGTTTAGAAAGTTTCTGAGCCTGCTACCTCTACATAGGTACTTACCCCTCTAACTATGTGTCATTTTCCCTCTGGCTTTCTGATGCTGCCTTGTGTCACCATATGGTTCCTCTTAACTGCTAGTGATCAGCTGTCAGCTATGTCCAGTGCTTAGCTCCAGCATGGTGGTGAGGAGCTCTGGCTCAAGAGTCAGATTGTCTGGGCTCAAATTCTCACTCCCTTGCTTACTCTCTCTGCCTTAGTTTCTCCACCTGTAAAATAGGAATGAGTAATAATGACGCTTTGACCGTGGAGATGTCTGAGGACTAAAGGATACATTCATGTAAAATGCTCAGCCTGTTTCCCTTGGTGCTAAGCACATGGACCTACTCTTTAAATGTTAGCAATTACTAGCGGTTATTAAACTGAAATCAGCAAACACTTGCTGAGTGCCTTTTAATAGCAAGCCTCACAGGTAAGTGCTATGGGATACACAGCCATGGCTGCTGATGGAAGATTTGCCAACTGTGCTCACCAAAAATGGATGCTGAGATGGAGTTTGGGGCATGAGATGCCTGTTGGGGATCAACACCTATGAAAAGGAGGAAATAAAAGCAAGATTGTACAGAGAAAGAAGTGGAACTGTGAGGCAGGCCTGACAAAACTTTGACCATCCCAGCAGGGAGCTCTTGAATAAGGACTATCCTTAAGAGTGTCTCGTGTCAGAGCAAAATGGCCAGGCTTTTATATCCCTGCTTTGCCTACTCACTACATGTGGGCCACCCCAGAAAGGACATAACCTTGGGTGAGGCAACTCTAAGTAGCTCAGGCAGGCCCTGAAGGGCTGACACTTCGAGGCTGTCTGTGGGGCTGGACAGCAAGTCCTCCTTTGAAGAAGGATCTGGGCAGGGCAATTGAGTGTCCACCATGCCCAAGGAATTTATAAATGACTGAAGACATGGGTACTATCCAGGGAGAAGTTCCTAGAGCTTGCCTGAAACAAAGACAGCCTTGCTATAAGGAGAATTCAGGTCCTTGTGGAGACCCAGTGGAAAAGTAGGAGATCTGTGCCTCACGCCAGGTTGGAGGGGAACACAGTGAAGGCCTGCATAGGGAAGCCAAGCCTAAGGGAAGAAATCGGTGGGCCTGGGAGCCTGGGAAGAGAAAAATCCAGGGCAAGGAGGTTAACCCAGCCTAACATGAAGACCATGGATGAGTGTCAGCTGCTTGGCACACTGGTGAGTCTGAAGGCCCCAAGACTAGACAGAGGCCTGATTAGGTAAAGTCCCAATTAAATAGGTGTTATGAGGGAGAATCCAAACTCTATGGCCTCCATAAGATACCTGTAAGTAAAAGTCAAGCCAAATTCTAAAAATCAGGGGAAAAGACCATACAAATGGCTTCAGACACTTTCCATTGCCCTATTCAATATGTCTCACAATCTACCTACCATACTCCATCCTCTATTATGAATGCAACATGGTATTAACCATCATGGTGATCTCAACATATTAAAATAGTCCATTTTTGGTGAATGTGTTAAGTGAGAGAAGTGGGTATTTTCTCATTTTGACCCTCTTATAAATTTGCAGGCACAGGCTGGAGGCATATTGATGAAAGCCTTGAATGCCTAAACAAGGAGGGTACACTTGCTTTGGCAAGAAATGGGGGAGTCACTAAACACTTGGTAATCTGCAGAGTGGAAATAAATAAAATAGAGTCTAAGAAAAAAACAATGCAAAAGAACAATGAAACCAAGAGCTTCTTCTTTGAAAAGATAAACAATATTGATATACCTTTAACCAGACTCATCAAGAAAAAAAAGGGAGAGGGCCCAAATAAATAAAATCAGAAATGAAAGAGAAGTGACAACTAACACCACAGAAATACTAAGGACTGTATATATAAAAAAATACTATGAACAATTAATGCCATTACATTCAACAATCTGGAAGAAACGGATAAATTCCTAGAAACATACAATCTCCCAAGACTAAATCAAGAAGAAGCAGAAAATCTGAACAGACTGATTACTACTAATGAAATTGAATTGGTAATCAAAAAACTCCCCACAAACAAAAGTCCTGTACCAGCTGACTTTACAGGTGATTTTTACCAAACATTCAAAAAATTAACACCTGTCCTTCTAAAGCTATTCCAAAAAAACTCAAGAGAATAGAAGTCTCACAACCTCACTTTACGAGGCCACCATTACCCTGATTCCAAAGCCAGCCAAAGACATTACCAAAAAAGAAAACTATAGGCTGTTATCTCTGATGAACACAAATGCAAAAACCCTCAACAAAATATTAGCAAGCTAAATTCAGCAATACATTAAAAAGGTCACACACCGTGATCAAGTGGGATTTATTCCTGGGATGAAAGTTTGTTTCAATATCTGCAAATCAATTAACATGATACACCACATAAACAAAATGAAGAATAAAAATCATAAAAATAGAGGCAGAAAAAGCGTTTGAAAAAATCCAGCATTCGTTTATGATAAAAACTCTCGGCAAAGTGAGAATAGAGGAAACATACCTCAACATAATAAGGACCATATATGACAAACACACAGCTAACATCATACTCCATAGTAAAAAGCTAGAAGTGTTTTCCTTAAGATCAGGAACAAGACAAAGATGTCCACTTTCATCACTTTTAGTCAGCATAGTATTGGAAGTCCAAGCCACAGCAATCAGACAAGAAAAATAAGCAAAAAACATCCAAATCGTAAAGGAAGAAATAAAACTGTCATTATTTGCAGATGACATGATATTCTATATAGAGAACCCCAAAGATGCCACCAAAAAACTATTAGAATTGATCAATGAATTCAGTAAAGTAGCAAGATACACAATTAATATTCAGAAATTGGTTGCATTTCTATATACCAAAAAAGAATTATCAGAAAGAGAAATTAAGGAAACGATTCCATTTACAAGTCCATCAAAAAAACACATAAGAATAAATTTAACCAAAGAGGTAAAAGACTTGTACTTGGAAAATTATAAGGCACTGAAGAAAAACATTGAAGAAGATACAAATAAATGGAAGCATATACCATGCTCATGGACAGGAAGAATTAACATCATAAAAATGTCCATGCTACCTAAAGCAATCTATAGATTTAATGCAATCCCTATCAAAATACCAATGACATTTTTTCACAGAACTAGAACAAATAATCCTACAATATATATGGAACCATAAAAGACCCTGAATAGCCACAGCAATCTTAAGGATAATGTGGCAATGACTATATAGGCCAGGTGGATACTAGACTAGTCAGGGGGATCACTTCATAAATTATATAAATGTGTAACCACTATGTACACCTGAAGCTACTATAAAATACTATTGAATGTCAAGTGTAATTGATAAATTAGAAAAGGAGGAGGAAGATTAAAGGGAATAAGAGGTTCAAATTTATATGTATAAAACAAGTCATGGGGATGTAATGTACAGCATAGGGAATATAGTCAATAATACTGTGATAACGTGGTACGGTGTCAGATGGTTGCTGTACTTCTCATGGCGATCACCTCTTTAGGTATATAAATGTTGAATAACTATGATGTACACCTGAAACTAATATAATATTGTACGTTAGCTACATATTAATAAAATCTTTTTTGAAAAACTTAAGGACAGAATATAAAAAAAAAAACTTGGTGATCTGGGAAGTAATGGAGAGATTAGACCTAGTTTAGCAGGACCCATTTGCTAAGAGTGTACTAGATTTTAAAGAAGAGTAGGAGGTGGGAGATGTACACCTAATGCCCTCAGGCTTATTGTCTTAATCAAGAAGGTGAAGAAAAAGCCTGAGCTAGAGGGTGGCAGTCGGGAGAAGGGTTGAGGAGAAGAGACAATGCCAAGCCCTTACATTTCTGAACTTGATGAGAAAGAGAATGGTGGGTCCCTCTAATAGCAGTGGGGGGTCTACAGAGGAGAAAGTAGCTGGAGAGAGAGAGTGAGTGAGCACTTCTTTTGGTTATAAGACATTAATAGAAAGAAAATTTTGGATTTTTTATACATCACCTAGGTTGGGTTGGCCAGAAACCGACCCTGAGAGGAGAATTTGTGTGTGAGTGATTTAGTAAGGAAGTGCTTCCAGGAGAGACCTACAAAGGAGAAGGGGAAGCAGGAAAAAGAAAAGGAAAGGGAAGAAGCCAAGCAGGGTACTCAGTCAGGCAAGTCCCTGCCTGGCCTGACCCACGTAGCATCTCTGGAGGGTAGCTCTGCCTCCTGGTGGGCCCACCCCAGCTGAGGGAGCTGGGTTTTTACACTCCTGTACCCATCAGTCAATGATTAACAGTAACCAAGGGGGTATGCCAGCTCCCAGGCATTTCTGCTACCTGCACAGGTACACAGAGGGGCTCCCTTCTCTTAGTCTGAGGGCTGTTCTCCCAAAGCAAAGCATAGGTGCTAGGAGTTAAAAGTAAAAGGGCAGTGAGAAAGCAGAGTGCACACACAAAGGGTCAAAAGGGATCCACGGGGAACTGAGTGGGCTGCCCGCATTGTTGCTGTCGCAAAGAGCGCTGTCCTGAGAAAGGACAGTGGCTTGCCTGCAGGTGTTCTCGCTGGGCTGATCCTCGTCCTCCTCCAGCCATCTGCTGCTTCGAGGAATAGAGTTTGGAATCCTGAGCCAGTGTCTGTGGCAGATTTCCCCTCAGATTCACTTTTTTACATAGAAAATGGGAAGCCAGAAAGAGCTTTTCTCGATGCCGAGCACCCAATGGGCTGTGATGTGCCCTGGCTATTGGCTCATCCCTGATGGTCTGGCTTGGGGGCAGGCGTCCATCGAAGCCTGCAGAGGGCTCTGAGTTCCAGCTCATTATCAATCTCAGTGTCCTGGCTTCTGAGCTGGCCATGAGTGCCTTGGTCCCCTGGCAGCCCTCTCTAAGGCGGTGACTTGTCAGCAGTTGGGAGACTGGCTCCTGCCTGCTGGCTGATGCTCCCAGTCCATTAGAGGCTTGCTGGAAGAGTCAGGAAGGGAAGACAATCACACCACCATCACATGTGAATTGCTTTGGCCTGGAGTGCCCTGATCTTGAACATCAAAGTGAATTAAGCCAGGCCCCTGTGGGGAAAGAGGGAGCAGGGATGCCTTCTTCTTTCTTGCAAACAATGAAAGCAATGAGAATACGAAGGAAGACTAAGGAGCCTTTTTCTCAGATCCTGCTGCTTCCTGGGGCCTGTGCTCTGAGTGTTGGGCATAGCACAGGGCCAGGGCCTCTGGGTGGTAAACTCGTGAAACAAAGGGAATGGTCGGGATCTGCTCCAGGATATGCTCCAGCCTTTGGCTGCCTTCTGTTCTGACAGGTCCGTGTCTAAGCTGTACCAGCTGTGATATATTCTGCATTGCACCCCTGCTTATATGCACTCCTTACCCCAATCCCCCCATCAACCTATCCTATTCTGTCAGCATGCCCCTGCACTCATCACTCCTAGAGAGGGAGGGATGGATGGCTTTGACATCAGCTTCTAAGCAGCAAACAAGAAAACAGTAGAAGCTGGAGCCAGCTGTCTTTTACCAAAAGCCCCGCCACCATCTCTCTGTCCCCTTTCCTATCAGAAAGCAATGCATGGTGTGCTCCGCAGCTGCCCATCTATGGGACTGCCTTCCTCCCAGTGGGGCTTGCCCTGAGCAAAGTCATCAAGGTGGCGCCTTCTCCCCGTGAGAGGCATGCCGGCATCTCTCAACCCCCCTACTTATTTCCGCTCTCCCGTTTTTTCTCAGGTTTGGCATCCTTCCAATCCCACAGGAATTCAGCTGATAAATGAATTCATACTCAAAGGTTATTGACTTAATTTGTCACCCCCATCCAGGAGCTATTTGCACTGAAAAGAGATCCACCAGGGAGAGGGCAATGTTTAACTGCAAAGAATGCCTCTCTAATGGGGGGGTGGGGGGGCTCTTCAGGCAGTGTGGCTTTTGGGCAGCCCCCTTCAGATCACCACTGAGATGACACTTTCAGCAAATTCTGGTGGAAGGGATTTCCCAATTTTAGTGTGCACTGGGATGACCTGAGGTGCTTGTGAAAAACTGCAGATTCCTGGACCCTAGAGGATTGGTTTAGTAAGGTCTGGATAGGGCCCAGGAATATGCATTTTAATCTGCTCATCACTTTCTGATGAAAGTGGTCCATGGACCATATTTTGAAAAATGCTTGGGTATTAGTTTGCTTGAGCTGCCATAACAAAGTACCGCAGACTGGGTGGCTTAAGCAACAAAAATTAAATTTCTCACAGTTCTGGAGGCTGAAAGTCCAAGATCAAGCTGTGGGCATGTTTGGTTTCTCCTGAGGCCTCTCTCCTTGGCTTGCATATGGCTGATTTTCACTGTGTCCTCACTCAGTGTTTGTCTGTGCACAACCCTGGTGTGTCTCAGTGTGTCCAAACTTTCTCTTCTTGTGAGAACAACAGCCATACTGGATTGGGGCCCATCCTATTGGCCTCGTTTTAACTTAATCTCTCTTTAAAGACCCTATCTCCAAATGCAGTGTCATTCGGAGGTCCCGGGGGTTAATGTTTCAACATTTGAATTTGGGGAGGGACAAAATTCAGCCCATAACAGGCATATAGAAACAACAAAAACAACATTAAAGCATTTGTGAAGGGGCAGCAGAAACCACCAAATTCTCCCCTCTTTTCAGTAACTGCAAGAGAAAATATACTTAGATTGAAAGAAATTGTGCAGAAAGCACTGGGGATCTCCAGGGAAGGGGAGGATGCTGAGCCTTGTAGAGCGCCCCCTGTTGGCACTGCTGGTCACTGTTCAGGCAACCACCTTGGCTCACCCTCTAAATTGCCTTCCGTGTTGTTATTCCTCCTAGGTTTAGAAAGTCTTTCTTCTTCAGGTTTATGGGAGAGAACAGTCTTTGGCGCTGGCACCAGCGTGGCCGCCCGAGGCAGCCCTTGCCTCCGCCTTCCAGGATGTTTCTTTCCCCAGAAAGAAGCAAAGACCCTTCACCCTCCCCATTCGTCATCACTACGGGCAATCTAATTACAGCCTTGTCTTAAAAGAAGAACTCATTTACAATTGAGACTTCTTCCTTATGAAAATGTAACATCTTGAACTATGTTTTTATGGCCCCCTTTTTCAAAAATAAAAAAAAGGAAATTAATTAATTTCCGTGTACACGGGAAAGACTCATGAGGTCTTGCCGTTTGTGCACAGAAATGATTCTCTCTCTCTCTCTCTCTCTCTCTCTCTCTCTCTCTCTCTCTCTCTCTCTCTCTCTCTCTCTCTCTCTCTCTCTCTCTCCCTCCCTCCCTTTCTCCTTCCCTCCCTCCCACTGTGTGACAGTGAAATGCTAAAATGATTTTGGCAGGAGAATATTCTCAAAGGCTGTTTTTATTTCAGCGGCAGAAGAGTATCTCAGAGCGCAGGCTGCACCTCTGCCCTGTGGGGCTGTTTCTAATTGCACAGGGTGAGCTGCAGAAATCATTCCCCCAGCCGGGTGGGGAGGAAACGGCAAGAAACCTAAGAAAGATAATCGCGTCTGCCACACTCAGCGCTCACCACTTAAAGGAATTAACTTGTTGGAATAAAATATTTCTATGGGTGCAGAAAACTGTGCATTAGAATAATGAGGCTGACCCCTTCCTTACACATTGCAATCACTGGGGTTTGTTTCTTCTCTGTCTAATCACAACATGCTATCTTCCTCCTTGCTCACACCTCTGTAGGCAAGACTGGCTGCGAATACTTTAGATTATCACCTTCTCATTTTCGGTGTGAAATAATTGCCCAAGGATGGAAACTGAGAAACAAGAATGTGGATTTCAGAAAGTAGCCCACTTGTTATTTAGGATAGCCTACTAAAATGGAGACAGGTGCATTATGTCTCATCAACATTTCCCATACCCATACTCACTCCTTTAGAAATGTTAACAACAATGGAGATATTGATATGGTTAATTAAAACTTATACCATAGAGCAGCATAAGGGTATGAGGCTCTGGGGGTAAGCCTCCACGTGGGTTCCACAACTGGCACCACCACTACTGGCTGTGTGGCCTTGGGCAAATTATCTAACTTTTCTGTGCCTCCATATTTTCGTCTATAAAAATAAGATAATAATCGTAATGCTTTATGAGATGATGAGGGGTGAATGAGTTAGTACATGGAAAGTGCTTAGAACAATGATTGACATATAGTAAATGTTCAGTAGCTATCAGCTATTCTTATTTATGCTTTTGGAAAAGATAGGGGATGTTTTCTTTCTCTTCTTCAGAAATATTTATGAAGCATTGTGTTCAGGGATAAGGAAAAGTAATCAAGGCCTCCGCCCTCAAGGACCTCATAGTTAAGTGCATGTGCCAAATATATAAACAACACACTATAAGAGAAATTTGAATTAATGCTCAGTATTGTCTGTGGCCATATGAGGAGAAGCACTTAATTGGAGAAGATCGAAGATGGCATCATGAAGGAAGTGGCATTTGAGCTGGACTTTGCTAGGATCAACGTTCTCTGTAAATAGAGAACAAAAGAAAGATGTTCCAGACTGGGAGAGCCAGGGATACTTGCAAGGGATGGCAGAGAGTACATGACACCTTTAGCGAATGGCAAGGATGCCTGTGGCATTGAGACAAAGGAATGCAGGGGACCTGGGGCTGTAAAGGTCATTGGAGGCCTCCTCTGTTCTGCAGCAACCTGGCATCCTGATTTTTATATCCAGGTGAAAGAACTGGAAATGATATTTGGAGTGTCAAATGTTCCCCATATTTTTTTGTCCCTGAAAGAATTTGAGAAAAAAAAATTGAATGATGAGCAAAGTCCTATAGTTACCAACTCCAATTTAGCAGAAAGAGCCCCCCAGTTTTGTCCATACAGGTCATTTATTACACCCAGAGAAATCTTTGTAGTCACCACAAAAGTGCAGCTACCTCTGGGGTACCATGCAGCCGCTATTTAACTGTCACGTAACATGACAATCGAGTGTACTATTAGAGCTAAAATTTAATTGTGAAGACGGGTACCATATTTAACTGCAATCCTGGGGGGAATTTAGGTTGACAGGCTGTAATTACCCAAACTGGAACCTGGCCAGGACACACCTACTCTTTGCCAAAAGACCTATGGGGATTTCAACCACTGCAGGCCCCGACTGAAGCTGCCTTTCTGTAGGGTGGGGAAATCGGCACTTGCAGCCCCACAGCGCCCCCTAACAAAGCTCGGGACAAGCGCAGGCGCTCCAGGGAGCAAGACTTTTCTGACCCTCCCCACTTGCAGCGCCCCCTCAAGTCCCTCCCCACCTCCACCTGGCTCCAATCTATCACGGGTTATCAGAAACTTTCCATTTAAGGTGGTGTGGCTGTGGGTCCTGCAGTCAGGTTCTTGCTGGGTCTTATCTGTGTCTGTCTGTCTGTTTGGCCTTCTCTGTGTGTCTCTCCCCGGGTCCTGCTGTTACTTTCTTATCTTGAGGGAAGTGCTTGTCCTGATAAAATAATTACCCACCAGAGCACAGTGGTTCTGATCACCAGCTGCTGTTTCTACGTAGAGATCAATTAGAAGCATCTTTTCACTAGGGAAGTGGGCTGGGCTGGCTAGTTTACTAAAAACCCCATTAGAATTTTTACAGTGAAATGCAATATACTTCCGTCTTCTGATGCAGTTGCTAGGAGAAAAAATAAAAATTGGGACAAGAAGAGGTGGAAATGTGGCTTGCTGATTTCACTGAAGGGTTAAAAGGGAGAAAGTTCTCGGCTGCAAGCAGCAGTGTGAATAAATGTGGTCTTAATTTAAGGTTATGGATTTTTTAAAAAGCCTTGCTTTTTGTCTTCAGAAGTCTTTGCATTCATATCAGTTAAAAATAATTTAGACAGAAAATAAATGTTGGAGCAAACTCAAATTATTATGTGCATTTTAAATAAATCTGTGTTTTCTGCCTCAGACACAGCATATGAATAATAACATTAAAAATGATCATGATAATTTGTCAACTGATGATCTTTTCCCTCAGACCTTCCAGGCAGTTGGTTCCTGGCCCTGCTATTTAACTTAGCTGACGACATGTCCTTCATGAGGGGAGATGATGATAACAACCCTTCCTCTGCAGGGTGGTAAGGTAGAAAAGCCCAGGATTCTAGTCCCAGCTCTGCCGTAATTAGCTGTGTGAATTTGGGCAAGTTGCTTAACATTTCTGGCCAGCTGTCAAAGGATGGAATGACCTCTGGGGGGGGAGCAGCAGAGCCATAATGTGCAAAATGACAAGCAATATAGTAATGTCACCTGGGAAGATTTTTTTTTCCCTTTTCTTAAGATAAAAGTTCTGAAAAAAAGAAACAGACTTGAAAAGCAACTTCAGCAAAGCAATTATTGGACAAGACAAAGGAGGAAGTTAGATTAAGACTAATTTTTTAAAATGTGTGGGATGATTTTCTACTTGGTTTCTAAGGACACATGCACACAGGCAGACACACACACACACATACCTAGGTATACTTTGGTCAGAGGTAAATGCATCTAAAATTTTCTTTTTCTGCTTCCGTGGAATGAGTGTTTCATTTCTGGACAATGGCAGCAACAACATCAGAATATTAGTATGTTTAATTCTTCTAATAGTATAAAACTGTCCAGATACTGCCAGTATACCAATAACATGTGAGGTTGAATCACATGAAATTGCCATTTCTAGAGGTCAAATAGATTTGAATATAAGGAATTCCATATGGTTCAATCTTACATATGCAAAGGTTGTGATAACCAGTTTAACTGCACCTTCCCCCACCCCAACGGACAAAAGCCCAACTCAATAGAAGATTCCACTGTCGGCCAAAACAATTTACATCCTGGTTAGAAAATATAAAACTTCAGATGAAACAAAGACTCAGGGCAGTAGTCTCCAGCAGACTCTGCCCAACCGACCCTCCTCTAACTTTAATAAATCCTTCTGTAGTTCTACCTGCCTTGTGAATTCTTTCACAACCTGCGGGTAAGCAGCTACAACATATATGCATATGTTTATATACCTTTTGATATATAACGATAATAATATAGTCCAGACAACTGTGATTCTACTATATTATTTCTCTAGCATTTTCTCAGCAAAAGATTGATGAACCCTTCATATTCCTGTCCAGATACTAAGACGACATAAGACTTTTAACAGAAGACACTTTGGCAAAACAGGTTCCGTTTCTAAACATGAGTAGAATCCCAGATTTGGTCCTATAAGAATAATACCAGAAGAGTATACATAGAAAGGTCACTTTGAGGCACTAGCAGGGCTGCTGACTCCCAGCAAGGGTGAAGGGTGCCCTGCGCACTTGGGGAGAGGGAAACCAGTGGAGTCGGGCCCAGTGAGACCGCTCTACACAGCTTCACTCAGAAGATTGAGATCATACTATATGTCCTTGGGGAGAGATGCTTTTTAGCAGAGTTTATTGAAATTTATTTTTTATTAGCAATTTTAAAAATAAAAAATAAAAGTATTTTACCCAATGATTTCAGGGTGATAGAATCTTCCAAGGTACTTTCAAAAGAAAAAGATGGAGCTGCTAGGGGTAGGGAAGCTTTCATGAATAAAGTAGATGCATTCCAAAATGAGTAATAAAATAGTAATTTCAGGGAGGAACAATAAAAAAATACCACTGGTTAAAATTTTCACTTCTTTATTTTTATTTATGTACTTATGTCTTCATTTGTCACTTCTTCTGCCTCTGTAAAACAGTCAGAATAACCAGACCAAATGCTCCCTAGAACATATTTTTCAATGGAGATAGCTATGCTTTCATTGTAAAAAAATCAAGAAATTATGGAAAAGTATAAAAGAAGACAATTAAAATCACCTGTAATCTCATCACTTAAAGTATGATTGCAGAGCACTTTTACCCAGATGTTTTTCTTCACACACACACACACACACACACACACACACACACACACACACTTTTTAAGATACTCAAAAGTCAAATCATTCCACACCTCCAGTTTTCAGCTGTTTTTTCATTTAGTGACATCTACATATCATGGACACCTTTCCATATCAATAGATATAGAGCTATTCATATTTTTAAAGTGACTACATAGTATTCAACTGTATGCTTAACCAATCAGGTATTGATGCACATTTAGAAAGCTTCTAGTTTTGCTACTATAAACCTCACTGAGATAACCGATCTTATCATGCACATCTTTGTGTACTTGTTTGATTATTCTTTAGGATTCATTCCTACAGGTGGAATCTGTGAGTCAAAGGACAAGGTTTTTGTTAGGCATAGCCAAATTGCTCTCCAGGAAAGCTGTAACCATTTCCCATTAGTGGTAAATATAAACGCCCATTTCCCTTAACTTTGCTTGGAGATGATCAATATGTTTAATCTCTGCCAATCTGATAAATGAAAAATTATATTCTACAAATTTTGTCTCACTGGTAATCAAAGAAAAAGATGCCAAATAAAACATAACTTCTTCACTCGTCACATACAGTGGACTTGTAGATCTTCTTTCGTGGATTGCTTTACTCATGGCCTTTGCCCATTTTTCTATTTGGGTATTCCTCACTTTCTTATTGATTGTAAGAGCACTTTACATATTAAGGATATTCTTTTTTCAATTGCCATCTATGTAAAATATTTTTTCCCAGTTTTTCATTTGTCTTTCAATTGTTTCTGGTTTTTCTTTTCTTTTTTTTTCAATGCCAAAATTATACATTTTTATGTATTAAAGCAGTTAACCTTTTCTTAGAGTTTTAGTCTTCAGAGTCACTTCAGAAAGGTAGCATATTGATCTACATTTTATTTTTCCAGTCATTCTGAGGTATGCTACAGTTATGGCTCTCTTTTCCCTCCAAATCACATTTCTTGTTACTTTCCAGAGGTTCTGGAGTGAAAGCATAAGGGACCTTGGAATCAAGAGCAGAGGAAACATGACTATTAATAGTAACACTTGACATTTCTATTTTCAGTGTGCTATAGGATCACTAATTAGTCTTTCCCTTAGATTAGCCCCAAGAGTCACTCTGGCTGCCATTCATTCACCCTACAGGACACTGAGGTACAGATACAGGGAAGGCTGTGGAATTTCATTTAGTGGGTAACACTCTACTTGGCCAAGACTTAAATTCAGGTTCCCCATCGGTGTTTAAATCAAGGTGAGGCAATTTCCTTCCTCCACATAGGCTGGCAGTTCCTAGGATGCACTCAGACCATCAGGATGAATTCTCTCATCCTGATGAGAGAAAGCCACTGCTGGCCCTCCCCCCTTCCCAGAAAAGAGAAATCATATAACCTATAGGATGATTTGCAGCATACAGTTTTCTGACTTTGACTTGGAGCACAGAAGGGATTATACCACTTTTTAATTCAATGTTAATTTCTGACAATCAGGATGTTTTCTGCAAGACTTACGGAGGGCAAAGAAAAAGGAGGAAATGAGTGGATCAAAAATGCCTTCTAACTTGGTGAATGGTGTGCTCCCATGGTCGCCTCCTGTGAAACTCATTCATATCACAAAGGTTGATTGGACTTCCCTTGCATGCCAGGCACTGGGCTAGGGGCTGAGGAGACAATGATGCTTTGCAGCTGCACTGGAATCTGATGTAGACAATTACGCGGACTGCGTGGACAGTACCGGGCTCTATAGTAGTACAGAAGAGAGGCTTTCTAATGGGGTGGCCTCTCTGCTGAGATCCAATAGATAGATGTACAGGAATTCATCAGGAAAGAACAAATATGTGGGGGTGAGAGAGATAAAGACAACATGCAAATTTTTCAAAAGAGCAGAGTGGGATGGAAGCCAGGAGAGCCAGATTCAGAAAAGATAAGAGAGTCTATAGCAGTGCTTCTTACACTATCTTTGGAGGACTAGGGTTGCCCCCGCCCTCACACACACACACACACACACACACACACACATACATCTCAGACAATACCTTTGTAATAAAATGCAACAGAAGTGGATTAACAAAAAATTAACAAGGACATTCAAAATACAAACTCCATTTAGATTCAGCGACAGAAATTACTGTTGAATTGCTATAAAAGTTTCTATTATTCTTCGTTTCTGTACTTATCTCGTTATAGACCAGCAACAGTTTGCCTATTGGTATGGGGCCACAAAGCATGCTTTTTTAGCAGTGCTGAGCTAGAGCATTTGAGAAGGAGATGTCGGCAGTGTCAAAAGCTGCCAAGGTGTTAAGTAAAATGAGGTCTGGTAAGTGTCCTTTGAATATAGCAACAAATAGGTAGTCGCAAAGAGCAGTTTCTCTGGAGTGGTTGAGACAGAAGCCAGACCAGGCAGGAAGAGGAGTTCATGAGCATTCACAGCCACTAAAAATTGTGAATGCCAAGATTAACTAAACCATGAAATGCTTAGGCTTTATGTTGACAAACGTCATCCTTATTTACAAACAAACGCATAATAAAATATGTTAAACAATCACTGTAAATATTGATGCTTCTCAAAATGATGCAACTTTTTTTGGAGTCATTGAGTTCTGTTGAATCTGGCTGTGCATCTTGAAGAGTTCATCCACTGTGTATAGCCAGGTGCCAGCAAAAACCTTCTCAGTGGGTTACAACTAGTAAGAAAAACCTGTCCCCAAACACTTAGGAACTAGAACGTTTGCTAAGATCCTACATGTACATGGTGTTGGTATAGAACCCACTTCATGGTCCAGCTGGGAGGGAGAGGAAAGAATATAAAAGGCATCCTTGACCTGCTCTCAGCTTTGAGATAGCCCAAAGAAAAGGTGCTGGGGGAGTGGGAGTGGGGAGCAAAGTTATGGTTGTGATGCAACCTGGGCAGGGGTCGAGGAGACTCTGCAGTGGGGTAAGTTTTCTTTTTCTGCCCAAACCCCTCTGAAGTGTCAGGGACACTGGCTAGATCATTGATCCTGATCCTTGTCCTTTCTCTGGCTAAGAAATTGACCTGTGTGTCGTTCTGTCTTTACAGTGGCTGGTATCACAGCATCCAAATTCAGCAAATCATGAAGTGTTGCTGCAGGTCTTTCCCACATCCATTATGTATTATCTTTGAACATTACTCCTAGCTTTAGAGACCTTACTATGACTGTCTCCTGCATTTCCTTCTGGGCAGAATGAGCAGAGGCGCGCGCGCACACACACACACACTTTATTCAGTCAGAGCAGAAAACAGCAATTCAGTGGGCCCAGGTAAACAATGGATTGCCACGTGCTCCCTGCAGAGTGGCTCCCTCATAATGGGGCAAGGTTGAAAGCAGGGGCCGTTTCCTGTGGGTCCCCTTGTAGTTTCACACTGCTCTCTGCCCATTAAGCGAAACTGGAACAAGCCATTTGGGTGGTTGTGACCACATCTGGCTGAAGTGCCCAGCTGTTGCTCTTTCCTCTCTTTGGTTTTCAGCCCCTGTGATGTGGACTCATTATGGCTGTGATCGTTGCTGATGACATTAATGCACTGTGCTGCTTCTCCATCGCACGTGCCATCTGCTCCCATCAGCCCTGTGGGGTAAGTGGTAGGTAATTGTTTCCCATCGGTAGTCCATTTTCTCAGATAAAGGATGTGAGATTCAAAAATAAACATCTACTCTGAGTCGTTGCAATGAGGCCAGTGTGGATCTAGGGGCAGGCACCCCATCTATCGTGAGTAGTGGGTGAGGCTTCTTTCCCCATAATTCAAGTCGAAGGGCAATTTGATTCATTAACAGTGGCTCTGGGAGAGGAGGAGGATCATGGAGAGTAGAAGCAAAAAAAAAAATCCCTGAGAGTTCTTATAAACCATCAGGGTCAGTGCAAAAGAGAAGAGGAGAGATGGAGACAGAAACTATAAGGGGGCAGGTAAATGTGATTTAGCTGCATCTTCCCAGATTCCCAAGATGACTGATAAAGCTTGCTTTTTTTTTTTTTTAAAGGAAATTGTATCCTGTGGTTCACTTTTAACCTGTTTTCCCTTAAGAAATGCTACAACAGCATCCTCGATTTGAATTTCACCTCCTCTCAAAACTCATTCCCATGTGGGGGAATGAAACTTTTCTCCACCTTCCAAGTTGTTTTGGCTGGTCTAATAATCAAATCACCATGAGACAGATTAACAAGAGAAAATGACCACATTTAATCACATACCTACATATGGGAACCCCACATACATAAGAGGATCAGAGACAGAAAGAGAAAATGAGGTATATGTGACATCCTGAGCTCAGGATAAGGTAAGGCACCTTGGGCTTCAGAGGGGAAAAAGGTCATTTCAGGACTATCAGAAGAGCAGACGTTCAGTAATTAGAACTTTGCCCTGCCCTTTAGATAGGTCATAAAAGGTTATTTTTGTTGATATCTCTTATTATGGGCAAGACTCCCAATTTAAATTCTTTAAGAGAGAGGTAAACGTTTTTCTTGAGCCCACAGGGTCTCAATTGCCTTCAGCTCAAAATAATTCACATGCCAAAGTGGCACGTCTTGGGGAGGCCTGTTCTAAAGCCCTTCACCCACATAATCAGTCATTTATTCAACAAATATTTATTGCACTCCAGCTGGAGACCAGGTGCCATTCACACTGAGAGGTTTCTATGAGACTCCAGAGCAAGGCAGGCCCAGATTTGCCATTTGACCGTGTTCTCCTGTGCAAATCTGTAACCCCTCTGAACTGATGTTTCTGAATCTCTACAATGGGGTCATTGTACCGATTTCTTATGGTTATCTTGAGAATCAAGTGAGAATCAAGTGAGAGAATATGTAGCTCAGGCCAGAGGCAGAAAAGGCCCTCGATGAACACGGGGCTTGGGCTGATTAGTACCCCTCCTTTAACACACACCAGACTCTCCTCACATGTCCTTTCTTCCCTGCTGTCCTGTCACACCTTCTCCACCAGCCAGGGCCTTCTGCTGCATCTGCTGGCTCTGGCCCTGATTTCATACCTCCCGTGCCCAACTGCTAATCCCCACTTTCAGGCAGGGTGGTGGCAGGGCTTTCCTCCCAGGTTCCCCCACCTCGTAGCTAAGCTGAGCCAACCCAATGCTCCTGAGTTAGGAGAAGGAGATTCCCTAACACCAGGCTTGCTCCAACTGAAGCCAGTCCTGCTAATTGATTCATGTTATTTTATTTTCTGTACTGGTGGTTACGGCCTCAAGCAATTTTATGCAAATTTATGAACTTTATGCTAATGAGGGCATCCCTAGACTAATTGCACACAAAATGGGAATCTTTGTGGGCACCTCCCCCATTTAAGTGTGCCCTGACTCCTTCTCAACCCCTAAATGACTCCCAAATTCCCTCATTCCCACAAGCCCCCAAGATCAGTAGCCTCCCCCTCCCCCAACCTCCCCACCTACAGGCCTCTTAGCAGCCATTTTGGAATGTTTGAGGTACAGAGTCAGCCTTGTTTGTTAGGGCTAGAGGTTGCCTGGTGTCTTAGGTAACCCTCCCAGCTTGTTTTTATTTTATGTCATTTGAATGACACCCAGCTTCCTCTTCTAATCTTCCTAGGACAGGTAAGATCAGCCCAGGGCAGCCTGGAACCTGCCAGAGGTTCACAGAGCTGGCCTGACCTGGCCCCTTTGGGTAAGAACAGGGCTGTGTGTGGCCCTCCCATGTCTGGGGGACTCCATCGCCAATCTTAGGCCCATTCTTGGTCCCAGCACACTGACAACTTATCCTGAGGAAGGTGCTGTCTTAGGTGATCTCTAGAAGCAGAGCCTGAGACAGGAATTTAGGTGCAAGTGACCTGTTAAGAGAGGTCTCTCAAGAGAAGACTGTGAGGAAAGCAGGGGAAAAGCTGAAGAGATATGCGTTAAGCTAGTCTTGACTCAGCCTGATCCCTCGGGGAGCTCTGGAGTTGCCCACCTTGAGACAACAGTGTAGGTTTTCGTATCTCCCCCCTTAGTAAGGCATTGGCAGCCAGTAGCCCAGGAGGTAGGGATGGTAATCTCCCAGGCACTTTGGGGCAAGGGGGCTCCCATCTGACAAGGGATTGGCCCTACACAGCAGCTGAGGGATAGGTGTTCTAGCCCAGGTGGGGTACCAACTGGCACTTCCTATAGGCACTAATAAAAGGCTGTGTCACAACTACTAAGACCAAGGCCTTCATGTTTCTTTTTGTTGTTTGTTTGTTTAACCTAATTGAACTTTAACATTCCTGTAAAGACGCATTTAAATTATCCCCATTTTAGAAATATGACAACTAGTGCTTAGGGCAAGTTGTCACCTGCTTCCATGATCCTCTGACCAGTGAAACTTCTAGACAGAGGAGGGGTTGAACTTGGACTCACTGACTTTCCTGAGGGCCTGTCCCACCTGGCAGTGGGCCAAGACTTTTGTCCAACACTCAGATGTCCAAAGTCAGGATGTGGCACTGAAACAGGCCCCGGTTGGGACCCCCAGAAACGAGGCCTTGCCATGGCTCTGGCCTCGCCTCTCCCTGCCCTAGAGCTTAACAATTGAAAAACCCCCTCCTTGGGGTTTGAGCTTGAAATGGCCCCTGTCCAGTTCTTGCTTTAGATAATTACCCTGAAACTTGTGCTTGCTTATGATCACAGTACCCCTTGCTTACTGATCACAGTACCCCTTGCTTACTGATCACAGTACCCCATGCTTACTGATCACAGTACCCCTTGCTCACTGATCACAGTACCCCTTGCTCACTGATCACAGTACCCCTTGCTTACTGATCACAGTACCCCATGCTTACTGATCACAGTACCCCTTGCTCACTGATCACAGTACCCCTTGCTCACTGATCACAGTACCCCTTGCTCACTGATCACAGTACCCCTTGCTCACTGATCACAGAACCCCTTGCTCACTGATCACAGTACCCCTTGCTCACTGATCACAGTACCCCTTGATTACTGATCACAGTACCCCATGCTTACTGATCACAGTACCCCTTGCTTACTGATCACAGTACCACTTGCTAACTGATCACAGTACCCCTTGCTTATGATCACAGTACCCCTTGCTCACTGATCACAGTACCCCTTGTTTACTGATCACAGTACCCCTTGCTCACTGATCACAGTACCCCTTGCTCACTGATCACAGTACGCCTTGCTTACTGATCACAATCTCTATGGCCTAGCATTCTTTCCAGATTACTGTCATCACTGCTCCTGGGTCGATGACCACGTTGGAGCCACACACCTGAGGGAAGACTCCATGCAGACCCCGGGCACATCACGTGGCCTCTGGAGGAACGTCCAGATTTTCCCTTCAATATCCTAGGCTGGTCTGAGAATGTGAAGGCAGTTTGTGGAGGTGTTAACCTGCTGCCTTCTCAGACCACCGGTGCTCTGATAATAAACGCTTATTCTAGGACCCAACTCCTGAGTCGGTCTATTGGCTGAGCGGCGCAGGCAGCATGAGCCCTGGACTTGTTTGGCCTCCGGTTTCAGCACTTCAGAACTCATACACCTAGTTTTGCTCAAGATTCCTCCTTCCCTTATTCTCCCTTTTGTATGGTTTCTTTTTACAAAATTCCTCATAGAAATGTGTGTGTGTGTGTGTGTGTGTGCACGCGTATGTGTGTCTGTGTCTGTGTGTAGGGGGGTGCTAGGGAGGGGGGTCACTCAAGTCATAAGGGACAAGAAGCAGATCCAAAGCTTTCCCATCCTCTTCCTCCCCCTTCATTCCTATCCCCTTCCTCTCCCCTCTCTCCCATTTTCCCTCCCCCTCCCAACCCTCCCTCTTCCCTTCCTCCCCTTCTTGGGCCCTCCCCCACCTTCATTTCCTACTCTCCTTCCTCTCTCTTCCCCCAGCTTCACCTCCACCTTCTTTCTTCTTCACCCCACTTTGCCTTCCTTTCTCCTCCTCTCCCTTTCTCTCTACCCTGCCTCCCTTTCACTTTTCCTTGCCATCCCTCCATTCCTTTTCCTTCCTTTCCTTTCCACCCGTCCTCCTCCCCCTCCCATTCCCCTTTCTTTCTCTCCTATCACCTTTGTCCTTCCTTTCCACCCTGTCTTACCCCTTTCTCTCCCATTCCTCTTTCTTCCCCTGCCTCTATTCCCACCCCATCATTTTTCTTCCCCCTTCTTTCCATCTTCTAGTCCCTTCCTGCCCCCTTCACTTCCTCACCCCCACCCCTGCCTCCCACGGGGATTCCATCCCCCTCCCGCCCCACCCTAGTCCCTGCCCTCACTTGAGCCGAAGCCTGTTCCTCTCATCCCAGCGCAGTACGCTCTGCACTGTTCCAGAGAAAGCCTCTTAACTTAAGACGCTCCCCCGCCGCGCTACTTGCTACCAGAGGGGCGCAGGAGGAGAGGCCCCGAGGCCTGAGAACCAGACTTGGTACTGGGAGGACGCGGGGGCTGCCAGAAGCCCCGGTGGACCTGGAAGCCATACCTGGATTCGCCTCGGCGTGGCAGTCTAGCTCGGGGGACTGCTTCGAGGGGGAGCTGGGTGGAAGACCAGGGCAGCCAGAGGAGATAGGTTTATCTTGACTCAGGGAATAGCCTGCAGCCAGACAGCTGGGGCCAGAGAATGGCTCAGCGAGGAACATGTTGCGGATCCACCGGGCTGCTAGAAGCCAAAAGTAAACAGTGATGCCAGGCACACGGGGGCCCCATTCTCACTGTCTTTTTTACAGGCAGCAAGGTCTGGAGCCTTGACTCCTTTAAGTTTCCCTCATCCCTGCTGGCCCAGCGTTCCCCCTGCTCACTTCTCCATCAAGTCTGCCAGGGGCCAAAGGAAACCCCTTACCCATTGCCCCTTCCCAGCTTCTCCTCTGCCTGCCCTCCTGCAACCTCATAATTACTGGGTCTTTGCTTTCCTTCTTAACTGTTTCCCTCCCTTGAGAATGCTCTCCCCTTCTTTTAAATTTTATTCTCTGGTTCTATCGTTAAAACTTGTCTACTCAGATTCCACTATTACCTGTAATAACAGCTTACATTTCTGGGGTTCTCACAGTTTAAGAGTTGCTTTCATATGAATTAGCTCATGTTATTTATATGGGATTCTCACTCTAGGGGCAAAGCAGCCATTCGCTCCATTTTACAGATGAAGAAAATGAGGCTCTGAGAAGTTCCGAGTTCTGTGTACTCCCTCTGGCGCAGGAGCTTCAGGGATGCCATGTAAGGATGTTCAGGTTGTGTATTGCATAAGAGATCTACATTCAAAGGAAAACTATTCAAAAGGGAGATATATGGTCACATATGAGACTGCTCAAGCAGACATGGAGGTGTTAGGCCTCCAGGCCAAGTCCTGAACACGGAGGCAGCTATGTGTTTCCCCTCCCCCACTCTGCCTACAGAATCCCAAAGGGCTCACAGGGACTTTGACACTCATGAGAATGTGCAAACTACATGGACAGAGCCTTAAGAAGCACATGCACATTTCTGCTTGCCTTCTTGCATGATTGGGCTTCCTCACTCTTGTTCTTGTGCCTCTGCCATGAGAACATAACTCAGGGAACCTGGTGGAGAGTGAGACAAGTGAAGCAGAGTTGTGCTGGCTCTGTGGTTCCAGCTGAGGCCTCAAACATTTGAGAGCTCAGCCCAAATCACCAAAGCTTCCTAGACAACACACAGCTGACCACAGGCACATGAATGAGCCCAGCCAAGCCCAGCTCAGATCAGAAGCACACAGCCAGACCAAAGACTCATGAGAAAAAAACAATCAGTTATTATTTTAAGGCACTGTATTTTGGGGTGGTTTGTCACACAGTAATATTTGACAAATGTAGCTAGGAAGGAGAAACTCTTGCTAGAAGAAGCAGAAAGGTTCACGGTCTCACTTTGAACAACAGTTCAACAGAGTGGGGACAAAAAGAAAATGAAGATTTGCAGTGGGTGGCTTGCTTGGTTCTGTCCAGCTTACCAAGTGCCTTCACAAGCATTCCTGTTTGATTCTTAAAGCACCCCTGGGGAGTAGGGTAGGCAGATATTTGACCCCCATTTGTCAGATGAGAAAACTGAGTCAGTGGGTAGTAAAGGATAGAGCCAGGACTCCAGCCAGGCTCTGGTCCTGCACTCTTGGCATTGCCCTGTGCTAGGAACAGGGTTTATGAAAACGGGTTCATGGGAGAGCTTCTGCTGCTTGAGGCTATAGAGATGGAGGAGGAACAGGTGGGAAAACTTGCTGACTGAGCATACCTGCTGGGAAGAGGAGAGGAGGGAGAGAGGAGGGAGAGGAGTGGGTCTACACTGAAGATTTAGATCTCCTGGTGAAACAAGATCTACTCCAGGGACTCTGGTGGAAAGACAGCTGGACTTGCAGGCTCTCTGGGACTTATTTCTTAGGCTAAACCAGGCCTCCTGTGAGGCTGCAACTGAGCCCTAGGCCATAGTTGACCCACCCCCCTTCTGAGTGCATGCAGGGCAACTGGCCAAGGAGTATAATCACAATCAGATTAGACGTTGCAATAGCACTTACTATGTGTCTAGCATTGAGCTGAGTCTCCCCATTTTACAGATGAGGAAATGGAGGTACATTGAAACTGAGTCACACAGCTGGTAAGTCATAGAGCCAGGATTCAAACACAGGAAGTCTGATTCCAGAGTCTGTGCCCTTAACCACTATACTGACAGCCTCCCGTGCTGATTGTTTTGCTGCTCAAGGTGCCCCATAGGCTCCGAGAATGGATGAGGGAATGATCTGGAACCACTCTTTCAAGACAGCAGCCAAGGAGGCGGCCCATTCCTCTGGGGCAGGTGGTCACAAAGCTGGGAGTTTTTTTCTATCCTTTCGCTGCATTGATAGGCTGCGTGCCTCCAGGTTCCCATGTCTCTGGTCCTGTCTGATAGTTTGACCAAACCTCAAGCCATTGGAAACTTATTTCCCCAGATGCAGGAGAAAAAGGTAGATTTCTCCTCTCCTTGGAATTTGTCCTTGGAGTTGCCCTATATCACTGTGTTAACATTATATACAACCCCCCTCAGCCCTTCCATTCCTGCCTCTGCCAGTGTAATCTACAACCACTGCCATTCTTTGCACCATCGCCCCAGTGACTAGTCAACTGGAATGAGTCATGAGGGACATGGCTTTGTTGTAAAGGAAGGAAGCATATCACCATGTGTCCCAAGCTGTCCCCTAGGAATGGGGCCAAGAGCTGACACCTTCCAAGATCCCTTCTAATTTAGGCATCCATGACAATAGTGGCCATTTGTTGAGGTCACTATACAGACACTTTTGCTCCTCTTCCCATCACCTCTAAGAGACAAGTACCATTATCCCCACTTTAGAGATAAGAAAATTGAGGGTTGGGGTGGTTAAGTGACATCCTGGCCCAAGGTTGTACAGGAGATGGGCCTGACCCCCAAACCTCTGCTTTCCCTACATCGTGTCTTTCTGCTGGGGGTCAGAGGGGAACTATGAAGTTGGCCACCTAGCACCACCCACTCCACTCTCACCAACCCCAGCAGAGGCACTGTGTCTCCCACAGCTCTCCTTTTATCTCCTCCCTACCTTCTCCTATTCCCTTGCCTTCCTTTCTTTGTCAAATTTTCCAGTACCACTTCCCCTGCCACCTGTCTAGCTAAAGGGGGAGCAATTGGGATAGGATGGCGGAGGGAATGGTCCCATTCCTTTCCCTCCACCGTCACTCCCAGTCCTGACTCATTGTTACTCCAGTTGTAATAAGAATCAAAATCTAAAGCTAGAGGTATCCAAGGGCTGAGGACATAGCCAGAACAAGTGTGTGAGTGTATGGGAGCCAGCGTGCATGTGTGAGTGAGTGTGTCTATGCGAGTGAGGTGTCTGTGAGTGTACAAGTGTGAGTGAGCATGCATGTGTGAGTGTATGTGAGTGTGTAAGCATGGTTGTAAGAGTAGGTGTGCTTGTGCAAGTGAGGTATGTGTGTGCGAGTGTGTGCCTGTGTGAGTGAATGTGCAGGTGTTAGTATGCAAGTGTGGGGACAGAGTCCCAGAGAGCAGTTTCCAGGCTCTCGGCATCACGTGGAAAGGTGGTGGCTCGGGTAGTAGATGGCTGTCAGCTGTGGCTAGTTGGACATCAGCTGTAACCAATTAGCCAATTGGCCACTGATATAACTGCCATGGCTGCACTGGTTGGTCACTTGATTAGGTGGCAGGCAGAGAAGTGGACAGCAGGTTGCAGGTTGTGTGACTCTAGCCTCCAGTGAGACTATAGCGGTATGGCTCCCCTATATATGGCTCCGTCGGTGTTCCTTTTTGGCCTAGCCATATCCTGCATTGTTATGTGGGGAGCAGGACTAGAGGCTCTGTTGTGCCGCCCTGCATGACAGCAAGGGAATGTGCATGTGTGAGTGTGGGGGGGAGAGTGTGTCTGGGTATGGGTGTGAGTCTGCACACTCAGCAGTATCTATAACAGGGAGAAGAGTAGATTTTAGCAGATTATGCAAGAAGTTTTCCTGTAGGCTCTTTTGGCAGTCCATTCTCATGGTGATGCAGGTGGCTGAAAGCTGGAGCCAGAGAACATGATGGCTGAGGGCTGGGCACTCCCCAGCTTCATAGGGCCCATCTTCTAGCTGTCGTCTGAGCTGAGAAGCAAGGATGTAGGTTGCCTTCTCAGTGGAGGTGTATTTTGTTTGTGTGGAGTGTCGAAAGCGGCTGGACTGAAAAGGAAGGCTGGGATTGGGAAACGTCATGGCAGTTCTGGGTAGCAGGAGGGAGAGGGAGGCCATTTTGGCCTTGGAATTGTGAGGAAGGGCAGACTTATCCACCCCTATCTCAGGAGAGATACCTTTGACTCCTGGGACCTCAGGATACGAAGGAGGACATGGTGAGGAGGGTGCTAAGAGGGCAATTTAATAAGCACTAAATGAAGGCTTTGCCTTGGACCTCCCAGCCAGTTGCCTGAACATGAAACTGATTGAGGAAAGAGAGACAGGAGGGACCAGTTGTCATGTCCTAGGAGGACCCAGATTGCATAAGTGCTTGCTCCCAAAGGCCTTGGGAAACCTCTCTGTGTGGTCTAATGCCCCACCCCCACCCCCTTGTCCCTGCCAAACAGGCTGGCCCTCACTGCATTCTCATTATGAGGGCTGCCATCTGCAATGCAGGCAAAGGCGGGAGAGGTTCCTTCTCCCGCTGGAGTGCTGAGAAATTAGGTCCAGGGGCACATCAATCTCTTTCACAGCACAGTTATGTGCTAAGAACAGGCAGCTTCTGATAGGTAACCTGCCAGCAACGAGCAAAACGGTTCTCTCGGATGCAAAATCTTGGGTATTGTAGACACATGCTTCTGGAAGACAGACTGAAGCCTAATTCCAGCAGACATGCATTTCCATCTCTTCATCTTTGCTCTGCTTTGGCACAAACACTGGAGTTATTAGGGAAGTATAATAAAATGACTGAGTGGCCTCCGCATGTCCCATTACCAGGAAGAGAAGAAAGCAGCGGACATCGGTGTTTGAGATTTCTGATCACTCCCCAGGAGTTAGAGCATTCCTGGAGCTTCCTAAGATCAGGGTCCAGTGGGATTTCTGTAATCCAGAAGCACCTCCCCAGCCTTTGTCCCACCTCCTTCTAACGTGTGTGGGCATGCTTTGCTAGAAGGTAAGCTTTTGCTGGCCCTGCTCATAGTTTTCTTTCAGGTAGTGCCTCCTCAGTCCCCATTTACAGGCAATATGAGGGATGGAGTTTTAAAGGAAAGTGCTGGCTGCATCCTCCCCTTTCATGCAAGACAGTGTCCCTCTAAGGAGGCTGAGTCAGCCTGGCCAAGGCCCGCCTCCTTGAGGCCCCTTCTGACTCCAGCTTCTGAGTGCATTTATAATGAAATTCAAATGAGATTGAGGTTATCCAGGGTGAATGAGGCTGCTCCTTGCTCCTCCTTTCTCTGGAAGGGGCTGCAGACTGATCTTAACCTTCTTCAAGAATTGTTTTTGGAGAGTGGAGTTAGGCAGGATGGAGTAGATACAGGACAAGGATGGGAGGGGGAGATGCTCTTGATACCTGTTCAAGCCCTATGGTTGCCATTTCTTACCGACAAAGGAATAGGAATAAGGGGCTTCAGAATCTGATCGGAACACCTGTGTGCCCTTGAGATCTTCAGGCGGCTTCTGGAGTGGGCTCACCATTGCTGTGCACACAGCGTAGCCTCGCCATGAATCTCAGGCCCATTCCAGCCACTGTGTGGGGAATTGAACTCAGCACAGTGGGAAGGGTATGTTTCATTGCCTCTCTGGCTGTGATGCTGTTTTAATTTTCAGTTGTATCTTTTCTTTTGCCACCCAAAGCATTAGTATGTCTGTAGGCTCTCCTAAGCTAACAGAATGCGGCCCAGTGACCCGGGAGCATACACTCAGAACCACAATGGCCAGGACTAAAAGCCTCATGCCTTCTGTCCTGTGGTTGGCCACACTTCCTGAGTACCAGGCCATGCCAGGCAGCCAGACTCCGCTGACCTGCTTGCAGGAGTAATACAGCGCTGCAGAACTCTGGCCTCCAGTCTGCAGAATTCCAGCAAGGTGCCATTTCCATATTCTCTGGCAATAACTAATTAGTGATTATAAAGCTCTTTGAAATATGAAGTGCTGCATGATAATATCTGTAATGAGCCTGATTTTTTCCCTCTTGCACGCAAGGTGGGGGGAGTAGGTTTCACACACATTAAGGGGAATTGGGCTGCAAGGCAGCTTCCCTTCCCTGAGGGGCTTCAGAGTCCTGGTCTGATCCAGTGGTCCTGGGGAGGGGGACTGGGAGAGCAGCCCACTGGCAAAGCAGCACTTTGACTCCCTCCTTCCTCCAATCTCCTAACCGCCCCCCCCCCCATCAGCTGCTTACTAGTTTCTGACTTCCCCTCCCCTGGGTGGAAGAAGGAGGGGGGCTGTGAAGATGATGGATGGAAAGGGGAGAAAAGAAAGGTGGAGTTAGGGTGAGGAGAACGAGTTGGGCTCGTGGTCTCCTTAATGTGATTTAGAATTTCATATTAATATATCACCTCAGAAAAAAATTAATGAGAAACGTGAAGAAAATAGGATAATGAATATGATAATATATGGGGAGTGCTTTGGGCTTCTTGGAACAAAGGTGCAAAGAATTATTGCTGTGATTTTCTCACGGTGCATATATATTTTTATTAAACTCTAAAAAAATGCCAGTAGATTCACTTCTTTTGCAAGGTATTAACACCCCGCAGAGGAGTCGTTCTTCAATTAGTTCCCTGAGCCTTGGCCCACCTCTTGGCTGTTTTCTCGTGGCTCTTCTGGAGACTTCCAGCTTAAGGGATACAGAAAGTAGATTTGAATACTCAGTGGCTTTGCCCCGAGTGTTTGGTACAGACGTGCCTGGGGAGATGGCTTCCTGAGCAAGTGTGGCTCAGGGGGGCTGGGGAGTGGGAGGGAGGGATGTTGAAAGCAAAGCAGAAGTAGAAGTCAGGAACCTAGCTGGACGCAAACTTTGTGTAGCCAGAGGGCAAGGACAACTTACTGGTGTTCAGTCTCCTGACCTCTCTCCCCCACCCAAGGTCCAGACTTCTTTTGATGATTTAAACATAATTAAATGTAAGTTCCCCACCCTGTGGAGCTACCTTGCCAAGGGACCGCAGACACTAGAACTGAGATAAGAACCACAATCTGGGTTTTCCTTACTTCCCTAATACCAGCAGGGTTCCCTGGACAGCAGTAGCATCACCTACAACTTGTTAGAAATAAAATCCACAGGTCCCACCTGTGACTCACTGAATCAGGAGCTCTGGGTGCGAGGTGAGCAATCTGTATTTTAACAAATCCTCCAACGTGTTCAAGTTGGAGAACCCTTGTGCTGGAATGAGTATTCCATAGCAAGGTACAGATTATCCTGCTCCAGGAGAAAAAAAAAAAAAGGAGTGGGAGGACCTACCCTTGGTAAAAGTGCACGAACTACTATGTACAAAAGCTAAAGAGGGGATGGGAAAGTCTGGAATACTGAATATCTCAGGTTGGATGTCCCAGAAAGCAGACTCTGAGATGGAATTTAGCATGTGGAATGTTTATTAGGGAATGCCCTTGGGATCAGTGCCTATGGGAGGGAGGGGAAAGAAGCAGGAGTGGGCAGTGGGAGACCGCTGCCGTGTTTCCCCGAAAATAAAACCTACCTGGAAAATAAGCCCTAGCATGATTTTTCAGCATGACATCCCCTGAACATAAGCCCTAATGTGTCTTTTGGAGCAAAAATTATTATAAGACCCGGTCTTATTTTTGGGGAAATACGGTAGCTGTGAGGCAGGCCCAGGAAAAGCCTTGGCTGTCCCACAGGAGCTGTGAAGCTCACATGGTCCATCAAAGTTGCAATGAGTTGAGGCAAGATGGCCAGAACTTTATACCCCACTTAAGCCACTGGGTATGAGCTGCCCTGGGAATGGTGTGGTCTTGGCTGTGGCCGTTCTCAGCAGCTGAGGCAGTCTCTGAAGGGGCTGAGTGCTAAGAGCTGTCTAGGAATAGCACTCCCCACAGCTGGGCAGAGAGTCCTTCCACGAAAGGGGATCTGGGTGGTGTATCATAGCACCCACCATCCCAGACTGTATAATTTTAGTTGCTACAGGTAAACAGGGAACCAGAGTGAACTCCCATCCTCACTCCCACCCCATGTGGGGGTACAGATCTCTTGCTCCCATCTGCACATTTCAGATGCCTTAACCACATAGCATGAGGACGATGCCTTGTACCCAGCTGCTGAGGAGAAAGCAAAGGCTTGGGTGTCAGAGAGCCACGAGTGTCACTCCTGGTTCTGCCACTCACCAGCTGGGTCACCTTGGCCAAATTTCTCTCTCCCTCTCTGAGTCTGTTTCTCAGTAGGAATTGCTATAAGTATTAGATGTTTATTTATAAAGGTTCATAAATGACCTAGGAAGTTGTAAGTGCTTTCATTTGTTCAATAAATATTTGAGGGCCAACTATATGTCAGGTTAGGAGTGCCCTCCCTGCCCTCATGGAATTGAGAGTCCAATGGGGAGATCAGAAGTCCAATAAGCACACAAATATTTAGCTATGAATTGTGGTCAGTATTACAAAGGAACAGAACAGATGTCAAAGAAGATACAAAGGGACCTAATTTAAATGAGGGGTGATGGGTGGGGAGGTCTCTCTCCAGATGTTACATTAAGCTGAGTCTTCTGGGGGTAGTGGAGGATGGGGAGGTCATTTTGAGCAAAAGGAATAGCAGATACAAAGGGCCTGAGGCAAGAAGGGGCTTGGCTTGTTAAGGAGTGAGGGAGGGTGGTAGGAGTTGGACACGGAGTCCTGAGGGCTGTGCTGAGAAGTTTGAATTTTATGCATAGTGAAGTGGGAAAACATTGGAAAGTTTTAAGTAGGGAATTGACAATTTTTACTCTGGCCGCAGTGTGGAAAGCAGATTGCAGGGGCAAGAGTGAGAGCAGTTAGGGACTATGGCTATGTCCTAGTGAGAGATAATGGTGGCTGGGACCAGGTGGAGTCATGGAGGTGAAGCGCTGTGGACAGGTTCCAGATAGACTCTGGAGGGAGAACTGACTGGACTTGGTGACTGTTTGAAAGTGAGGGGTGAAGGAAAGGAAGGCATCAGATTCGGTTTCTTGGCTTCTGGCTTGAGCAGCTGTGTGGAGGGAGGCGCAGTTCCGGAAAGTGGCTTAGGAGGATGCTGGGGTGGCCCAGAGGGGAGTGGTGCTCAGTGAGACTTAATTCTCCCACCCCACGGTTACACGTCTGCTGAACAGAATCAGGGAAGTTCTGAGGCACCTCAGGGGCTATTGCAATACAGACAGCAAAGAACTGAGATGGTTAACAGGAAGGACCCCACTAATGCATAGTGAGAAGAAAAAGGAGAAGGAGAAGAAGGGGGAAGAGGCGAAAGAAGAAAAGCAAATGATGTAGAAAATCAACAACAGCTAACATTCATTAAGTATTCTACACGGGCCCTGTGCTATTCTAAGCACTATACGTATATATAATCTTATTTTATTCTTGACAACTATTCTATGAAGCATATAAATGATTATCCTCATTTTACATTCAAGGAAGAGGAGGACCAGAGAGGTTATGAAACTTGCCTTACGTCACACAGCCAGGAAGTGGCGTAGCCAGGCTTTGAACCAGACAACATGGTTCTGGAGCCTGAATTTGAACATACTGTACCTTGATGTCCGTCATAATACCAACTGATGCTAAACATGCATCTACATGGGCCTTGTGAGCAGTTTCACATACATTGCCTCTATTCCTTCCATAACCCTCACTTCATCAATGGGGATCCTAAAAGTTCAGAGGTTCAATAATTTGCCCAAGGTCACTCAACTAGAAAAGGACTGAATCAGGATTCAAACCCAAGTCTGTCTGACTTCAAAGGCTCTATTGTAAGCACCACACTGTACCTTTCCCCAGAGGCAATCAGACTGTCTTCCAGAGTAAGGAGACAAAATAAGTTTCCCATATTTCATTCCAATGGCCAGCTTTTATGTATGTGATAGTAACAGACACGCCAGATATCTACCCCCTCATCTGACTTGATATGCTCTCAAAATCTCCTTGGAACTCAAGTCCTTATCCCCTGTTCATCTACCCACCTCTCAATGCATCCATCCAGCCAGTATTTCTTGAGACTCAGCCATGTGCTTAGCTCTGCTCTAGGTTCTATGGTACATTCAAAATGAATATAACACAGTGTCTCTGACCTCAGGAATTTGCAATCTAGTTGGAGAATAATAATGACTATTTATGTAGCTCATCTTGGTATCTCAAGTACCTTCACATGATTTTACCATTGATCTTTACCATGCTTACTTAGTAAGGTCTTTTCACAAATGAGGAGACTGAATTCTGCCAACAATCACGTGATCTTAGAAGAGGATCCCAAGCCCCAGAAAGGAACAAAATCTGGCTGACACCTTGATTGCAGCTTTATGACATTCAGCAGAAGACCCAGCTAAGCTGTGCTCAAACTCCTGACCCACAGAAATGGTGAAAATGTACATGGTGGCAAGCTACTAAGTGTGTGGTAATTTGTTAAGCAGCATAGGAAACTAATTCTGATGGCCAAACAATACATCCCACCCCACATTCTTCCCTGCGATTGTGACCTTGACATTCCTCCCATCAAGAGGCAGACTAAATCCTCTCACCTTGAGTCCAGCTGGGCTTTTGACTGCTGCAATGATAGACGACAGTGGAAGTGACACTGATTTTTCAAGACTGGGTCATAAAAGGTGATGCGGTTTCCACCTTGTCACTGGATTGCTTGCACTTGAAGCCCTGAGCTGCCATGTAAGAAGTCTGACTACTCTCTGAGACCACCATGTTGTGAGGCTCCCTGCAGACTCTAGTTGGCTGTCTAGCCCAGGCTCTAGACATGTGAGAGAATGAACCTTCAGATGATCCCAGTTTCTTGCCATTGAGGCACCCAGGCTTCTAATCTCTCCAACTGAGGTTCTAGACATCAAGGAGCGAAGACAAGTCATCCCTGCTGGGCCTTAACCAAATTCCTGACCTACAGAATCCATGAACATAGTAAAATGGCTATTGTTTTACATTACTAAGTTTCGGGGCAGTGTGTTACATACATTAGTAATGAGAAAACATGGCTAAACCCCAAATCCATGGGGTAGGGAAGTAAACTCTGCCTACTCTAATATGAACTACTACAAATCCACAGGGCAACGGGCCTAATATACAATATCAATATGGCAAGGGCCTGAAAAGTTGAGAACAATACCATAGAGCCTTATATCCAATTATACTGAGGCCCAGAGAAGCCTCCTGCTTTGTCCATGATCACACAGCATCAGAGTCAAGGCTTCAGAATCAGCCCTGGCGTGCATCCTGGACTGTCCATATCTGTATATTCGATGCACCCCGAGCTAGAACTGGTTGAACGAACTTGACCTGAGAATGACCTTCCCAGTGAAAGAGGAACCCAGTGAATGTAGACCCTGAACGATTTCCTTAGCTTTTAAAAGCCCCAGGCTGGTACCTGTTGTAAATGGTTGCGCAGTATCGATATTTATTGGACTTTGCATCCTATGAGCCTGTTTTGTGGCTGCACACCCATGATGGGTTAGCAGTTTTTTTAAAGATTATAAATGTAACATGCAAAAATCATATTTGTTACATTTATACATATTTATATCATGCATTTGCAGTATAGAGGCACTCAGATTATATATTATTTATAAGCATTGCTGTGGCTCAGGTTTGTTAGAAAGGCTCAGAGTGAGAGTGTGTTTGTAAAGTGCTCCAGGGTCCTCTGGGACGAGGGCAGCTATGTAAGTATAAGTCATTATCATTAAACTAAACTGCCTTCCTCCGATTACTGACAGCACCGAAGAGGTTCTCCCGCCTCCCCGGCCCCTGCGCACGGCCTGGTAATGCTGGGATAATAATAAAGATAATATTACTGTAATAAGTGCTTTGCAGCATTTATGCCTTTATTAGCAGCAGCCATATTGGAAGGAAGGGAGCGACCCCCAGAAGTGCCAAGGGGTTGGTGCTAAGGGCAGAGCATTCAGAGAGGCGAACAGAATTCTGAGTCCAAGCTAAGTGCGGGGGCAGCAGAGCATGAGGTAAAATTCTCGCTCCTCATTCTCTCCTGCAGAGCCTATTTCTGATTTCAGTGGATCCCCAAATATGCTATTGAGTCCAGCTGGGTCTGGGGTTGGGTGGGGTATAATTGATAGAGGACGGGCTTCTGCAATTCGAGCCTGAGGGACACCCCACTGTATTTTAGGTGGCTTCCAAATCCAGGGGAGGCCCCAAATTGGCAGAAGAGGCTCTCAGGTCAATTGGGGTATAATGGAGAGGACCACAAAGCCATGGGCTTTCCGGAATGAAATTACTCTCCATAGTTGAATGGCTTCATTGGTTGTCCCCATGTAACTATGATAGAGTATAAAAATAAGAAGGAGCTTCTGAATAGTTCTTATATTTACAAAGGGCCCCTTTCCTTTTAGAGTTGCATGTATGTTGCACTTGTTACAGGTTTTATATCTTCCCGCCATACACTTGCGATGTGGAGAAATGTATTATTTATAGATCTTATATATCAGGGCACTGAGAAATCTAAGAGTTATACCTACCATCTCATTCAACCCTTCCAACATCTCTGTGAAGCTAGTTGTATCTATTGCCCCCATTTTATAGATATGGAAACTGAGGCCCACGAGGGTTCAGAAAGTGGTCCAAGATGGTATGTCAGAAAGAATCAGAACTGCAATTCAGGCCTATTGACTTGTCCATGGCCCTTTCCTGCAAGCTGTCCTGCCCAGGGAGGATTTGCACAGCAGAAAGGGACATACCTTCCACAAATTTTGCTTTAGATGAGACAAAATCAGAAGGGAGAAGGCCAATGTACTGATTATCTATTGCTACAATAAACCACCCCAAACTTAATGGTGCAATATAACTGCAATCATTTTATCATTACTACTCATGGTTCTGGGGTGACTGGGCTCAGGGAGACAGTTCTTACCTGGAGCCTCTTAGGCCACTGCAGTCAGATGGCTGGAGGTGGGGGTATATCAAAGGCTTTTTCTCTCACATATCTGGTGTTTGGGCTGGGAAGTTTCCAACAGATGGGGGCTGGCACAGTTGGGCTCCTGGTCTCTCCGTGTCATGTCTCCACATAGTCTCTCCAGCATGGTGGCCTCAAAACAGCTGGATTTCTTACAGAGCAGCTCAGGGCTCCCACGGTGGGTGTCCTGTGAGAGAAATCATCTTTTATCATCTAGCGTTGGAGATCACACAGCATCATTTTTTGTTACTTTTGTAACAATTTGTTAGAAGTGAGTCATAAAAGCCAGCCCATATTCAAGGGGAGGGGGATTAAATTTCACCTTTTCTTGGGGGGGGACTGTCAGAGAATTTGGAGGCATGCTTGCAAACCACCACAGCTCTGTTCTGACCACTATTCCTTAAGACTCCTTCCAGAACCCCAAGAAGGACTCAGGCAGGGGTTAACTACCTCCTCTCAACCTTTCTCCCTTTAACCAGCCAAACTGCCCTTAGTTCCAGCGTGGTCTGGTGAGGTGACTCAGGCACTGGTAGAGAGCACCAAGCTTATATTCTGGTGATGCCGAAAGGCCACAGCCAGGCTGGGACCCCGGGGTGGTGATCCATATCCTGGTTTAGGAGCCACAGTAGCCTGTAATCAAAAGCCCCAGCAAGAGGGCCTCGCTGGAAGCTGCTCACAGGTGTGGCAGCCCCAGTGACAGCCCCTGGGCCAGAGCTGCTGAGAAGGTGTGTTTGCCTTTTGGCTGAGATGCTTTAAAAACCCCAGCGACTCGGTTTCATTTTGAACCTGACAGATAAAAGGCCGACTTTGACTGAGAATATTAACTTTTTGGCTCACGCCCAAGAAAGCTGAACAGATGAGGAAATAATATAAAATAAAAGGCGTCTGCAAACACTGATTGTCGGCTGCTTTCCATAAAATACGCCCACTGTTATGTGTAACACTCTCCAAGTCTTTCATTTCTCGGCCCCCTCCCTCCTTTTCGCTCCCGGTGCCGAAGGAACTGCCTTCTTTTATTTAGAAATAAAGACAGACAGAAAGAGAGGAAAGGGTGCATGTGCTAAACACAGCCCCCAGCTCCTCTCCAGGAGGCACCAAGCAGGTGCACCCACAGCTAAAGTGTCTTCTGGCTCTTAGGTGCAAAGAGCGGAGGAGGCTCCTGGGCCAGCCCCAGGAGAACTTGGCCTTGGGATCCTAGGGAGAAGGCTGTCTCTATGGAGTAGCCCCCTCCTCTGTCACCTGCTTGCAGCTGCTTTCAGGAGCCAGGGGAGCAACTTCTAGCTATGGAATCTCCTCCCAGAAGTGTGGAAGGGCCTGGAGATGTCTCCCACAGCCACTCATGGACTGCCCCCGACTGGCCCTGCGAGGCATTAGGAAAGATGCTGAGAACAGAGGCTATGGGAATGCTCTGCTTGGGCTTCTCCACTCCCCACTCCAAGGCCCCTTCTGCCTCTGTGGCTGCCTCTTAATTGGGGCATGAGGCCTGGACCAGGAGGGATCACACTTGTCGTGCCTTGGCCTGCAACCTAAGAAAACAGGATGACTCGTGTATTAGTTTGCTCAGGCTGCCGTAACAAGGTACCACAGACGGGGTGACTGAAACAACAGAAATGTACAGTCTCAGAGTTCTGGAGGCTAGAAGTCCAAGACTAAATGTTGAAGGAAAGATCTGTTCTAGGCCTCCCTCGTTGGTTTGTATTGCTAGGTTGGTGCAAAGGTAATTCTGGTTTTTGCAATTATTTTTAATCTTTTAAACCGCAATTACTTTTGTACCAACCTAATAGATGGCTGTCTTTTCCCTGTGTCTTCACATGGGCGTCCCTATGTGTGCCTGTGTCCAAACTTCCTCTTCTTATAAGGACACCAGTCATCTTGGATTAGAGCCCACCCTAATGACTTCATCTTAACTTGATCACCTCTATAAAGACTCTGTCTCCAAATGCAGTCACATTCTGAGGTCCTGGGAGTTATGGCTTCAACACATGAATTTGGTGGGGACACAAATGAGCCCATAGCAACTCCGTAGCCTGAAAATTAAAATAGCAATAGATGCATACATACCTTCAGCTCTGTTTTAGAACAGCAGTCTAGGCTGCCGCTCTTTGTCTTGCTGCCCTGCCTGAGTCAGTGGGAGCCCAGAGGTTGCAGGCAGGTGGTCAACGGGCTCCTTGAAAAGCAGAATACTTGAAGGCATCAACTGCCTGCGCCACCACCCCTGCCACTGCACAGCTGGTCTAGTTCACGAGGGAAGGCCTCTGGGCTGGGTAGAAAGATAAGGTCAGGAAGGAAAGCAAGCACTGGAAGATGGCCATTGGCCCTGAGCACCTCCCCTCCATGGTTGGAGTGGCAGACAGAAACTGAAACTTTGCCATCAACCTGATCTGGGATACTGGACATGTCGCCATAGTTCTCCACACCTCATTTTCTTATCTATGAAACGAAGAAAAGGAAATCTATTCACTTGGGATCTGACACCCCATTGAGTGGGTCCAGTCTACCAGAGTGTGGCTGGGCCCATGATGTCAAGCGAGCCAGCAGGCCAGCAGAGGGGTCTTTTATTTCCACAAACCTCAGGGAAAAAGGTCAGCGGTGCCCATGAAGCCAACGTAGTGGCCCCCTGCTTGCCTCACCCATTACAGGCACACACTCTTGATTCTTTGCCACCCAGATGCCTGAAGCATTTGCAAGACCTCTGAGTCCGCCTTTAAGTGAACAGAATGGAGGGCAAATATAGTTGGTCCAAGAGCAGTGTTTCTCAGACTTTTCTTTTTTTTACTACAACAGTAAGAAATTCTCATCATAACCCCTAACACACACACACACACACACACACACACACACACACACACACACTCCACAACCTGTATCCAATTATGTCTAGAATGGACCACTTCTCCTCACCTCCACTGCTTTGACTTTGGTCCAGGCCACCATCATCTGTCACCTGGATTATCCCAGCAGCCTCCGAACCAGTCTCTCTGCTTCACCCTTCCCCTCCTGGTTCAGTCATTTCTCAACCTAGCAGTGAGAATGAGCTTACTAAAAGGCTAAATCAGATTGTGCCACTCCTTGGTTCAAAACCCTCCCATAGCACACCTCAGAGGAAAAAACCAGTTCCTCCCAGGGGCCCACAAGGCCCCCTAGGTCTGGCCCCCTGTGACCTCTGTCCTCACCTCCTATTTTTCCCCTCTGGCCACAACTGGACCCCTCATTCCTCAGACATGGCAGGGCCTTCCTCTTTCCTCTGACGAGGACACTTGTCTCCACCTTGCTGCCTGCTTCTGAAAAGGCTATGGGCAGTGGAAGGTGTTCTAGAACTCTCTTCAGGATCCAAGAGGAGAGTTAGAATCCCTTCAATGCACGGCTCCCTGTACTCACCTCTGCCTTGACCACAGAATGTCAGTAGGGGCCAGTGCCCACTCCTTGCAACTTCATCAAAAATCAGTTAGCCACACTACTATGAGTTTATGTCTAGATGCTTTATTTTGCTCCAGTGATCTATGTATTTATCCCTTTGCCAATACCACACTGTCTTGATTATTGTAGCTATTAAGTCTGAAAATCAAGGAGTATGATTTCTTCGTTCTTTTTCAAATTTGTTTTAGCTCTTCTAGGTCCTTTGTCTTTCTATATAAATTTTAGAATCAGCTTGTTCATATGTACACAAATTCTGCTGTGATTTTATTTGGTTTTGCATTAAATCTATAAATCATTTTAGTGAGAATTGAGATTTATTATGTTGAAGTTTAACAATCCATGGCCATTGTCTATCACTCCATTTCTCCAATTCTTTGAAGTCTTCTTTGATTTCTATCATCACTGCTTTGTATTTTTCAGTATTCAGATCCTGTACATATTTTGTTATATTTTATGCCAATGTAGTTCATTCTTTTGGAGTGATTATAAATTGTATTGCTTTTAAAATTTTTCATTTACAATTGTACATTGCTAGTGCATAGTATTATGGTTTATCTTTTTATGTCGACCTTATATCTGCAACTTTGCTAAAACTTATTATTTCTAGGAGGTTTTTTGTTTTGTTTTGTAGATTCCTTGGGATTTTCTATGTAGACAATCACATTGCCTGAAAATAGGGACAATTTTATTTCTTCCTTTCCATCATATATGCTTATATTTCTTTTTCTTGCCTTATTGCACTGTCTAATCCACTGGCGTTGAATTGGAGGGATAGTTGTGGACATCCTTGCTTAGTTCCTGATTATATGAAGAAAACATTCCAGTTTTCATCATTAACTATGATGTTAACTGCAGGGTTTTTATAGACACACCTTTATCAAGTTGAGGATGAGCCCTTCTATGTCTAGTTTGCTGAGAATTTTATCATGAAAGGATATTGAATTTTATCAAGTGTTTTTCTGCATCAATTGATAGGATCTTGTGGTTTTTCTTCTTTAGACTGTCAATATGTGAATTACATTTATCCATTTTTGAATATTGGTTTTCTGAAGTAAATTTCACTTGGTTGTGTTATGGATCTTTATATCGATGGATTCAACTTGCTAATATTTTATTGAGGATATTTTTGTGTCTATGTTTCATGAGAGATATTAGTGTGTAGTTTTTTGTTCTTGTATTCTCTTTGGCTTTGGTATCAGAGAAATGTTGGCCACATAAAATGAGTTGGTAAGCATTCCATGCTCTGCTCTTCTATGGAAGATATTTTATACAATTGATGTTATTTCTTCTTTAAATGTTTGGTAGATATGTCTTTTTTGGAAGGTTTTTAACTATGACTTTAACTTCTTTAGTAGTTAAAGGACTATTCAGGTTATTTCATCTTGAATGGGTTTTGATAGTTTGTGATTTACAAGGAATTGGTCCATTTTATCTAAGTTATCAAATTCATATGCACATACGTAGAGTTGCTCATATTATTCCCTTATTATCCTTTTAATGTTTGCAGGGTCTGTAGTAATATTCCTTCTTTCCTTCCTGATATTGGAAAATTTTGTTCGCTCTCTCTTTCTCTCTCCCCCACTCTCTATCCATCAGTCTTGCTAGAAATTTATCAACTGTATTGATCTTTTCAAAGACCTATAATAGCTTTTGGTTTGATTGATGTTTATCTATTCCTTATTTGTTTTCCATTTCATTGATATCTGCTCTTTATTATTGCCTTCCTTCTGCTTCATTTGGATTTTTTTGATTCTTTTTCTAATTTCTTAAGATGGAAGCTGTTGGTTATTTGAGACCCTTTTCTTTCTAATGTAAGCATTTAATGCTATAAATTTCCCTCTAAGCACTGCTATAGATACACCACACATTTCAATATGTTGCATTTTTATTTTTGTGCAGTTCAAAATATATTTAAATTTCCCCTGATAATTTCTTTTTGATCCAAGGATTATTTAGAAGTATGTTGTTAACTTTCCCAGTCTTTGGAGCTTTTCCTGTTGCCTTTCTATTATAGATTTTTAGTTTAATTCCATTATGGCCTGAAAGCACATTTTGTCTAATTTCAAGTCTTTAAATTTGTTAAGATTTGTAGAATATTGTCGATCTTGGTGAATGTTTCATGTTCATTTTTTTTAAAACTGCATATTCTCCTGTCATTTGGTGGAATGTTCTATAAATGTCGATTAGATCCAGTTGGTTGACATCATTGTGCAGTTCTATATGCTTGCTGACTTTCTGCCAACCAGTACTATCTATTTCTGAGAGGTGAGTGTTGAAAAGTTTCTAACTATCATTGTGGATTTGTCCATTTCTCTTTGCAGTTTTGTCAGTTTTTGCTTCATGTAGTAGATAATCTTTTGCTAGGTGCATGCACATTTAACACTATTATGTCTTCTTGGTGAATTGATCTTTTCATCGTGATGTAATGCCCCCCTCTTGATCTTTAGCAATTTCCTCTGCTCTAAAATCTCTTTTGTCTGACATTAATAGAGCCACTCCACCTTTTTTTTTTTTTATTAGTGTTTGCATGGCACAGCTTTTTCCTTCTTTCACTTTTAACCTACCTGTATTATTATATTTGAAATGAGTTTCTTGTAAACAATATGTAGTTAGTTCATGCTTTTCTTTTGTTAATCAATTCTGACCAGCTTTCTTTTAATTAATGTGGTTAGACCATTTATATTGATGTAATTATTGATATGTTTGTATTAATTCTACCATTTTATTATTCAGTTTCTGTTTGTTGTCTCTGTTTTTTTTTTTGTTCTTCTGTTTCCCCCTTTCTTGCCTTATTTTGGGTTATTTGAACATTTTTATGAAAAGTTTTTATTTTTAGAAAAAGTTTAGTTACAGAAAGTTGCAATGATAATACTGAGAGTTCTTATATATCTCTCACCCAGTTTAGTCTAATGTTAAGAGCTTACATTGCTATGATACATTTGTCAAAATTAAAAAAACCAATAATCGTGAGCGGCCGGCAGCCAGCGAGAGCTGCCGTGAGCTGCTGTGAACAGCCTACAGATGACTGTCGACTGACTGCCTCAGCCGGGGGGAGCGCAAGGGTGATAATACCAGTGTGGGCCAGGGAGCTGTGTCCTACACAACTAGACGGAGAAACAACGGCTTGAACCAAAGTGAGGAAGGGGGAAGCAGAAGAAGGGGAGAAAAACAAAGAAACCAATAATTGGTACATTGCTATTAATTAAATTCCAGACTTTATTTGGAGTTTACCGATTTTTCTACTCATTTCACTTTTCTATTCTGAGATTCAATCTAGGATACCACAATAGTGATATGTGAATATTCTTTGTATCCAATTTTCACTTATCTATTGAGATTTTGACTATATCTCATATAGTTATTTCAATGGTTGCTCTAGCTACAGTAGTTCCCCCTTATCCATGGGGTATATATTCCAGGACCCCCAGTGGATGCCTGAAACAATATATAGCACTGTGGATAACCCTGTATATATTATGTTCTTTTCTGTACATACATAGTTACACTTTGATTTATAAATCAAGTTTGATTTATAAATCAAGCAATTTCACGGATAGAAGATTCATTCTTACCACAGATCCTAGCAACCTCAGCATATGATTTTTTTTTCTTTCCTTATTAAGCTGAGAACTTTCACCTCTTCACTTAAAGGGAACACTTTATGGCTTCTCTTTGGGATATTTGAATTGCCAGCATCACTACTCTTGTGCTTTGGGGCCATTATTAATTAAAATAAGGGTTACTTTAACACAAGCTCTGCAAAACCGCAAAAGTTGATCTGATAACAGAGATGGCTACTAAGTGACTGACGGGAGGGTAGGCTATATATCATGGATATGCCAAAGGCATGATTCATGTCCCAGGCTGGATGGAGCAGGATGGTGCTAGATTTCATCATGCTACTCAGAATGGCATGCAGTTTAAAACTTACAAATTATTTATTTCTGGAATTTTCTATATAATATTTTCAGGTTGAAGTTAACTGCAAGGTAACTGAAACCACAGAAAGTAAAACCACAGGTAAAGGGGGACTACTGTATTACAAAATAAATACTTAACTTTTCACCATCAATTTAGAATCGATATTTTGCCACTTCAATTGGAATGTACAAAATCCACCACTGTTTAGGGTCATTTTGTGCTGTATTTGTCTTCTATATTACACTTATGTATATTAAAATCCCAGTAGATAATGTTATAACTTTTCTTTCAAAGTCAAACATATTCTAAATATTTCAAATAGAAGAATAATCTATTATATTTACTCTGGTATTGACCATCTCTGTTGCTCTTCCTTTTTTTCTGATATTCCAAATTTCCTTCTGGTATCATTTCCTCTTTATTTGAAGAACTTGCTATAGCAATTCTTTTAGAGCAATCTACTGGCTACAAATATTCTTTTAATTTTCTACCAGGGGAGAATATCTTTATTTCACCTTCATTCACTCCTGAAGTATATTTTTGCTTAATTTAGAATTTTGTTGAGTTTTTTTTTCTTTTAGCACTTTAAAAATGTTGTGTCACTTCCTTTTGGTCTCCATCATTTTTGTGAGCTATCTGCAGTCATTCAAATTGTTGTTCCCCTACGGATAATGCATTATTTTTCTCAGGCAGCTTTTGAGAGTTTTTCTGCATCTGTAGTTTTCATCAGTTTCTGGTGTGTCTCATCATGGATTTCTTTGGTTTACCCTATTTGGGATTCATTCAGCTTCTTGAATGCATAGGTTTATGTCCTTTGCCAAGCTTCAGAAGCTTTCAGCCATCATTTCTTCAAAATTTTTTTTCTGCGTTGCACTCTTTCTTCTCTCCTCTGGGTCTCTGATGACATAAATGCGAAATTACACAAGTCTTTGAGTCTCTATTCATTATTTTTCAGTATTTTTTCTGTCTGTTACTCATATTGGATAGTTTCTATTGATCTGTCTGCACATTCACAGACTTTTTTGTCCCCACCTCTACTATAGTCTTTTCTCAGCACAGCAGCCAGAGTGATCCATTTAAAATCTAAGTTGAAGCAAGTCCCTCCTCTTCTCAGAACCCTCCATCTCACTCAAAGTCAAAGCCCAAGTGTTACAATGGCCTACAGGGACCTACACAATCTGACCCTTACTACCCCACTAGTTTCATCTTGTAGTTCTAGTCCCCTTGCTCATTGGTTCTGGCCACATTGGCCTGTTTGCTGTTCCTCTATTACTCCAACATGTTCCTGCTTCATGGCCTTTGCACTGGCTGGTCTTGCTTCCTGGGACTGTTTTCCCAGCTATTCATAGAGCTGACTCTCTCACCTCTAAAAGTCTTTGCTTAACTGTCCTCTTTTTAGTGAGGACTTCCACGACCACCCTATCTAAAACTAAAGCCCCACTTTTGCCTTTCCCTGCTTTATTTTTCTCTTACTATATTACCTAACATAGTATATAATTTATTTATTCCTTAATCCTCTAGAATGTGATCTCCATGAAGGCAGCATGTTTGTTTGTTTGTTTGGTCTTATTTCCTTCTGTATGCCCAGAGCCTGACACACAGAAGATGCTTGATAAATATATGTTGAAAGAATGACTGAAAATATACCCTGGGTTTGCTTCAACTGTAATCTATGGAAGACAGAAGTTTTAGCTTCTTATTGAGTATTTCTGTGCATGGACATGAAAAATTCCTGAATATTTGCAAGAGCAGATTTGATATCAATGATGGTGTAGGACCTCTAAAAGAAATCAGTGGTTTAGACATCTGCTGTTACTGCATCCTCCTAGATCTGAGTATCAGAAATGCCAAGAGTATGAGGTTCTGCACAGATTGACTCTTCCCAAGGTGTTGGAAACAGGTACGGAATTAGAAACTGAGAGCTTTGTACTTGGATTGATTCACAGGTTTCAGCTTTTCAACTTCCCAAGTGCTGCTGCTGCTGCTGCTAGTTTCTGAAATATCTCACAAAGCACCAGCTCAGCTCTTGCTGGTGTGTGCACATGCACACACAGGCACACGCATGTACTTCCCTACACGCGGTGCTGCTCGAACGCAACCGATTTCCCATTCCAGCTTACGTTTGGAGTGCTCAGATGATTGTTCAAAGAGGCTTTGCCAGGACAGAATTTTCCAAGCTCCCAGGTTCCCGAGGGAATGAGGTGTGTCTGATCGTGTCCACAGCTCCCTCCCACATCTGTCAGCACAGTAATATATGGCAGATAATAGGATTTCACTGTGTTGTGGTGGTTTAAACAGGCATGACAAGATTGTGATTTCAAACCTGTGTAAGTCATAGACACCTAAGCTATTGTGCTTTCTCCTCCATCTTACTAGCAAGCAAGGTTAAACAGCCTGGTGATTCTTCAGGCTTAGACCTGGCCCTCAGCCCTTCCTTTCCCTCCACAAGATTGGCCTTGTACCCCCTTTCAGAATTCCCCCCCTTTCCAATATGGCCCTGCATCCCCAAGAATCCAGCTTCCAAAAGCTATTGAGTTCTGTGAAGGAAACTGTCTGCTGGGTTTGTCGCACACAGAATGGTTATTTGAGGTGATTTGTTTTTCGTTTGTCTATTAAGTGAGTTGTGAACACTCTTGTAGGAGTAGAACCTAAGGAAAATGAGAGCCCTTTTCATGGAAAATAAACCTAGGTTCACAATGGTCTGTATCATTTTATGGATGCCAGAGACTAAAGAAAGCCCAGGTCAAGAATACCACATTTACTGTGTCAGTGACTTGTTATTTTTTTAAAAAAAAAATCAGATTTAGAGATGTACAGTTAACCTATAAAATGCACCCATTTTAAGTGCACAGTTTGAGGAGTTTTGACAAATACATACACCTATATAACCACTACTCCATCAAGACAAAGAAAATTCCATTTCCCTAGAAAATTCTCTGTGATCCTTTCCAGTCAAAACATCCTTCTACCAAAGTAACCACTATTCTGATCTCTATCACTATAGATGAGTTTTCACCTGTTCTAGAACTTCACGTAAATGGACTCATACAGTACGCACTTTTGTATCTGACTTCTTTTGCTCACCATGTTTTTTATATTTATCCATGTGTGCAAGGGTTTTACCAAAGGCAGGGATTGTGATAACATCGATAGCACGGATGCAATTGCCCAGACTCTCAGAATTCTGGAGCCTTGGGGTTCAGGCAGAGAGGCAGAGTGGAGATGCAAATGACACCACTTCCTGGGCAGGGACAAAGTTTTATATACAAGAGCATCCTGCACTGCTCCCAACCTAAGGCCTTGGACGGAGGCATTGACATGGGCAACAGATATTGGAGACCTGGATCTGAGCTTCTGCTATGTTAACAACAGATAGTGTAAATCCTTTTAACCTCTCTGAGCTAAAATTTTCTCGCTGGCAAAATGGGGATGATAATGCCTTCCTTTCCATACTTCTTGAGGAGCTGAAAAAACTTCATGCAATAGAACCACCTCTGCAATCTGCCACACTGTGTGCACAGATTGCAGTGGAAGGATGGCTGGGGCTGGGGTTGAAGCTGCCAACTGAGCCGAGAGACCCAAACTCAAATTCTGCTGAAGCCCCCATCCCCTTGTTTAATGTCTCGAGGCTTAGGCCCTTCTATGTAGAAGGGGATTCGTGATATCTCCAGGGTTAAAGGATTAAATGAGTCAAAGAATGTGGATAAAGTGCCAGGCCCAGGGTTGGACAGAGAAGAGGTGCTCAGTAGATGAGAGAGCTACCACCGTAAGGAGGTTAAAACTACCTCCACTGCCCACTAGCCATGGGACCTTGACCTGTTGGAGGTTACTTATGCTGCTGCCTCAGGTGATCCCAGGGAAACACACTCTGAGATGCAGATGGAGATGTGAGTGAAAGAGGATCATTGAGTAGTGCCCTTGGGATCAATAGCAGTGGCAGGATAAAGGAGGTAGGACTGGGCTAAGGGAAGAGTTGAGCTGCAATGCAGTCACAAAGAAAACCTCAGTGGCGGCGCTGGGGAGCAGTGGAACTGGGGTGGCCCTGCTGAGTTGTTCCAAAGAATGGAGGCAAGATGACAGGCCTGTATGTCCCTGCATGACTCCATCATTGAATGTGGGTTGCCCCCAGGAAGGGGGCATGACCTTAAGGGCAGTTTCTGGAAGGGCATTAAATGTGGTGCACCTTAAATACATACAATTTTTTTTACTATTTATATGTGAACTGTCTGCTGCCCACACTCCCCCAGCTAGGGGAATGAGTAGCTCAGTCATGAAGGGACATCTGAGCAGCACACCACAACATCCGCTGTACCTCTCTGTGCCTCGGTTTCCTCACCCGTAAAATAGGGATAATAATAGTGCTTATCTCATCAGGTTAAAATGAGGGGTGGGGATGAAAGAGAGAGAGAGAGAGAGAGAGAGAGAGAGAGAGAGAGAGAGAGAGAGAGAAAATGTATATTCCATATATACATGTTCCTTAAAACTGGCCAGTGCATATTATTCCTAGTAGTAGCATTTTAGAAAACATTAAATCAATCCTTCTTTATCAAATGTATGAATAGATGAATGAGCTCATTCAACCATGTCCAGAATAAAAGACAAATGTCAAGTTTGACCATTTGGGAAAAAACCCACTATCCAGGTGACAAAGCATTTGGCTGGAAAGCAGAGGGTTCAACATATTTTAAACCATGGGACTCATGCTCACAGGAAATTTAAATCTCCCTTTCAAATCCTTCGCTGCACCTGAGGGTCCGGCATACCCGTGCAGGCATTGCCAAAGTCCTTTACCCTCAGTGTGTTGAGCTGTAGTATGGGGATTTGACAGCTGAAGACAGCTCAGCAGGGTGCAGGAAAGTAGACATTTAATGTACTTTGACAATACAAAGGGTTATATAAACGACCCAGTTTCTGTAATTTTGCTGTAACTGTCATGGGAATTGCTACAGACAGATACAAAGAAAGCCCTGTTTATGCACTTAAACTTTAAAAGGTTTAACCACTAAACACACAGTCTCTTACTCTTCTCCTCCCCTCCTCACAATCCTGCATTTAAATTGTACTTGAGCTGGGGTAGGGCAAGAGGGTATGGCAGTTGAAATAATGGGTTGCCCAGGTCCTGGACCAGAGCCCCACATTGTGATTCCTGGGCCAAGTGCCCTTGGTCAGCCTCCTCCTGGGGAGATTTCTTTACCTGCTCCCAGCAATCAGATGCAGAGAGGGAAAGGGATGGCAGGAAGTGAAATGCACTGGCTCTGAGCTCAAGGCTTTTGCCCAATTTAAATCTGGTTCCAGTCCCAGTGTTCAAAGCACGTCACTGTTTGATTCTTGCCATCTCATCTTAGAAGACTTTTTCCCAGAGTGGGGGTGGGGATAGTTCTAAAGCTGGAGAGGGAGGAGGCGGGAGGGTTTATACAGGCAGATACCACAGGCTTCCTTAGCTAAGTGTCTTAGCCGGGAGAGCTCCTGGCTGCTGCTGACATTTCTAAGACAGGAGATCAATAAGTGGGCAGAGCTTGAAAAGCAAATCATGCTTCCACTTGCCCTGGGGAACCCTCAGCAACTGTCATGGCAGAGGAGGCATCCCAGAGGAGGCCAGGAAAGACAGGGACGCAGATAGCCTTGATACAGCCGAGATGGGGAGGGGGCAGGGAAATCACGACTGCCCAAGGAAATGAAAGGGGCAAATGCTGCGATCTCTCCGTGCCCACCCTTCCTTTACAGTTCTTGCTGAACGTGTTAAGACCCCCTGACATTAGGCTCCCAGGTAAAACCAGACACTTGCAGGTGGGTTTGCAACCAATGTGGCATTTCCAGTTCAATTGAGCCTGCTCTGAACATGGAAAACTGCCCCAGGTGGGAGACAGTGTATTTGTGGTTGAGTTCCCTCCGAGAGACAGAAGCCTTATTCCCTGCCCCGCCAGCACCCAAGAGGACTTTAAAAATTACTTCACGTTCCACTCAGATATGCAAAGGAATTTTCTATACTACACTCAAGCTTTCTCACAAGCCCAGTATGCCTTTGTAGGTGCGTCTGCATGTGTCCATGGCAGTACGCATGCACACACACAAAAGTGGGCCAAAGAACTGGAGAGGAGTATGAAACTTGGTTCTGATTTGGTAAGCCTGGTCCACTCCAACCATTTGAACAATCTTTTTTGAAAATTCATTTCTTGTGCTTTAAATAGTTGCTCTCCCTTTCTTGGTCTTTCCTAGATGGCACCTTGGGTATGGGGTGGGAGTTATGCCATATTCTTATGGTTGTGGAGGGTTGGGGATCCATACAGAGTCACTGCTCCATTCTCTGAGTCCTTCATGTCTCCACAGCAATAGATGTTCACAATGCTGGCAACTGCTAAAGCCAATGCTTATTACTGATCTTACAGTGTCCTTTCCCAGGGCCTTGTGGTCCTCCCTGCTGACTTGGGTTCTCCTCAGCCCTGGCTGCTACTATTGAAGACCCCTGAGGAATAGCCATGACCCCTATTTAGTCTCCTGTTCAGGTGTCCCAATCAATTTCCTTGATTTTAGGATCTTTTTCGCTCCGTGGTGATAACTCCCTTTGGCAAGCTCTCCAGCTAATGTCTTGCCAACGTCTATGTTTTCCTAGGGGCCTGTAGACATTTCTTGGATCTTTTGCATGCCAAATAGAGCCCAGGATATCTCAGAAATGCTAATTCAGACTTGCTGTCTGCATAACCACTAACTGCCCTAGGTTATTGCAGGTATACTATGCTGGCGGGTTGGCTCCTTCTGGAGTCTTAGATAAAGAGTAGATGACGGCGCTTCTGCCCTCGGTTTGTGCCGTCACTGATCAGACAACTCCTCACTCTGAAACTTTGGTCCAGAGAGGGCCAAAAGGAGCAGGCTTTTCCAGTCTGGTTGGGACCTTACTCACGTCACATTCTTCGTCTTTCTGACCCAAGCTTCCTCATGGTTTAGCCTTAGTGGCAGACAATAGACAGAGAAAGAAATGGCTTCCTGTCCTAGTTTGGGTTCTCTTGAAAGCAGAGCATGACACAAGGACTTGGGTGAAGGTAGGTTATTTGAGAGGTGATCCTAGCAATTAAAAGTGAAGGAAAGGAGAGAGTAAGACAGGGAAGAAACTCTAAAATAACAGAGGGCAACAGCAGCTGATTTCATAGGAAGTGTAGAGAATGCCTTATGGAATGGTTTGCTGAAAGGACAGGACCCTCGGGCCTTTATGCACTTCTTACCCTGGTTGAAAATTGCCCTGGGGGGGTCCTAACACCTTCCCACTTCTGAGCTGCACATACACATAGACCAGGCAAACTCCCAACTCCCACAGGGGTGGAGAAGACTCAGGGGCAGAAAGAAAACAGACACTCTCAGCTTGATATGAATCTGTTCACTGCAGCTGCTGCTAAAATTAGAGGTGGGCCAAGAGGATGATTAAGGTCACCAGTGGTGTCTTATACACTTCCCCAAAGGGAATTCAAATAAGGAGGAATTTTCCAGAACACATTACTCATTACAGTAGCTTTAAAGATCTTCTGCTCTAATCTCCTTGTTTTAAAGGGGCCATAAAAAGTTGTGATTTACCCAAGGTCAAAATGGTTGAACATAACCAAAACTAGAACTTAGGTGCCAGAGACTCATGTCAGAGAGCTATTTCTTCTGTATCACACAGATCCATTCAACCAATGATTAAATATTTATTGATTGCATATGGTGTTCAAAGCATTGCAGAGACTAAGACATAATTCCTGCTTTCAGGGAATTTGTAATTTAGATGATGAGAGAAGTTTGGTCTTTAGTCATCATATGCACTTGCTAGAAAGGGGACTGGGTCAAAGAGCCTTATTCAATCAGACGGTGCTTCTGAAACATAAGGAAGAGACAAAGGGTGAACAGAGAATACACTGTGGCAAATATGTATTTGGCAAACTTTGAGTATTAATCTCAGCTAAGGTGGGGAAGGAAGACTTTAAGACAGCCCCCCATAATCTCGGCCTCCTGGCATTCATGCTGTTGTGAAGTCTTCTCCCCTTGAGTGTGAGCTAGACCTAGTGATTCACTTCTAACACAGAATATGATAGAAGTGATGGGATGACATTTCCAAGATTAGGTTGTGAAAAGACTAGCTCCTATTTTTGGGTGCTTTCTCTCAGTCTCTCTTGTATTGCTTGCTGCAGAGGTAGCTAGCTCCCATGCTGTGAAGCAACCGTATAAAGAGGTTCATGTGTGTGAGTTTGGAAAAAGATCTTCTGAGGCCTTCCAGCAGCCATGGGAGTGAACTTGGGAGCAGATCCTTCCAGTTGAGCCTTGAAATGGGACTGCAGTCACAGTGATACCTTGATTGTAGCCCAGGAGAGACCGTGAGTCAGAGTACCCAGGTGAGCCATACCCAGATTCCTGAAACTCAAAGACGGTGAGGTAATTTTTGTGGCTTTTTAGTTGCTAAGTGTGGAAGTAATTTGTTACACAGCCATAACTAACTGATACAGAAGGCATTGCATTAGAAGTTGACAATGAAAGTATACATGGACTTGGGACTGCAAATTGGTATAGTTACTATGGAAAACAGTATGGAGGTTCCTCAAAAAATTAAAAATGAAACTACCTTATGACCCAGCAATTCCACTTCTGGATATTTATCCAATGAAATCCAAAACACTAATTCAAAAAAATATATGCACCCCAATGTTTATTGCAGTGCTAGTCACAATAGCCAAGATATGGAAACAACTGAAATGCCCATTGATAGACAGTTGGATAAAGACATTCTGGTACATTTATACAATGGAGTATTACTCTGCCATAAAAAGAATGAAATCTTACCATTTGAAACAACATGGATGGACCTAGAGAATATTATGCTAAGTGAAATAAGTCAGACAGAGATAGACAAATACCGTATGATCTCACTTATATGTGGAATCTAAAAAACAGAATAAATAAGGAAACAAAACAGAAATAGACTCAGAAATACAGAGAAAAAACTGATGGTTGCTAGATAGGAAGGGGGTTGGGGGATGGGGGAGAAGGTGAAGGGATCAGAAAGTACAAACTAGTAGACACAAAATAGTCATGGGGATGTGAAATACAGTATGGGGAAATATCATCAATAATGTTGTATAGATTATGTAGGGTGCCAGATAGGAACTGGACTTATCAGGGGCATCATTTCATAGACTGTGTAGATGCCCGACCACTGCGCTGTACACCTGAAGCTGATGTGGAATAATATTGAATGTCAACTATAACTACATATAGATATATATATATATATATATATATATATATATATATATACACACACACACACATATATTCACAGGATTTAAAGTACAGCATAGGGAAGATAGTCAATGGTATAGTACCAGCTATATATGATATCAGAGAGGTAGTAGACGGGGAGCAGTGTTATCACTTTGTGAGGGGTGCAAATGTCTAATCATTATGTTGTTTTGTACACCTGAAATTAATAAAAAAAAAATTTTAAAAGAAAGTATACATGGCCTCAGGAGCAAGTAATAGAAATCTATTCAAATTATTTTAATCAGAAAGTAGCACATATTGAAAGGATTCGTGGTTGTCTTCCAGAACTCAAGGTCAGGAAGGGCAGCAGGACTCATGAGGACTGGAACCAGAACTTAAAATCCATTGTGAAACAGGTAGTTAACCACTTTTTTCCTGACTCTCTCTATATATGAGGCCCTTAAACCCTTCTGGCATTTTCTACTTCTTGGACCTGAGGAAAATCAGGCACCTTTGAGGGTCTTATATGTCCTCTCCAGTTAAGCACAACAGATACTTACTTGAATTCCCAATTCCTGGAAGAGAATGATCAGATGTCACATCTTAGGTCAGCTGTCCATTTGGGTCCTCCCAACAGAGACTAGCAGATAGAGCTGGCTGTCCACTCAGAAGGAACTTTGAGAAGAAGATATGGGAAGTGCAGGGAAAGCAACCAACAAGTCGCTTGAACTGCCCTCAAGAAGCTTGCAGTTTATTTGAATGGGCTGGATTGGAACTGTAAGAAATTTTACTGGCACATCCTTAATTGGAGGACTGAGAGTTTCATAAGAGAACCATGTACCAAGGTCTATCTAGGTGACTTTTTGAGAGCCACTACTCTGCTGGTCTTTAGTTTCCATATCTATATGATGAGCAAATTTACTGCAGGTGACCTCTGATAGCCCTCCAGCTGCAAAATTCTGTGACTCTAAGGGAAAGGAGAAAGCAGAGGTGACATCTCCAGACATCTCATGGAATTGTAGAGTCTGGCATTCTGTGACTAGATGGTCTAGGTCTCTGGTATGTGCTGGAGGTGCTCAGCATTGGAAAGGGCAAGGTGAGGCCAACACTGAGATTGGCTTTGAGAATAATCAAACCATGACGTCCTAGCTTTTAGAACAAAAACATGTGTTTTGGGGTGAAGATGCAGATACACAGAGCTTTAGAAGCAACGCAGTGGCCTTGAGCCTTGTATAGTCAAAGGCTACCTGGAGAATTTAGAAAGCAGAACATTTTAAAAATAGAAAACCAATTTTACCCCCAAGGCTATGTTCTTACAGAAGGTTATTGGGATTACTGGATGCTTTTCAAATGATGGGCTAGGGCATACCCAGCTGCAATGTTGGTCTCATGCACCACTTTCCCATTTCTCTCTCTCTCTCTCTCTCTCTCTCTCTCTCTCTCTCTCTCTCTCTCTCTCTCTCTCTCTCTCTCTCTCTCTCTCCCTCCCTCCCTCTCTCCCGCTCTCTCTCTCTCTCTCTCACACACACACACACTCTCCTGAGTCTTGATCGCAATCATTCCTCTCCATGCTTTCTCCCAGCCACCCAGAGCTTAGCCTGTTACTGACATCATCATCTCCAGAGAGCAGCACCAATCAGCTCGCTCTCTGACTTGTGTCATTTGCATGTCACTACTTCATTCCAGGGTTGGTGGAGATTTGATTTTTTGTTTTACTAATCTCAGTGCAGAAATGCCCTCCTCCCTTTAGCTGGAAGGAAAAATGGGTGGAAATAATTACCTCTGTGCAGTTCAAACCTAAAATAGAAGGTGTGTCTCAAGTCTGGAATCTGATAAGGAGGCGCCTTTCTAGCAAACAGGACGTGCACAAGGAATACCAATTTAATGTTGCAGAAACGTTTTTTTTCCTTTCCTTTTCTTTCCTTTCCTTTTGTTCCCCATTCACAAAGGAAAGCACAGTGTGTGCTAAGGGGCTGAGAACCAGGGCCCTTTGTGAGAGTGGGAAGCCACCACCCTCACCAGTGAGCATGCATTAGTTAATGCCTGTTAAATGCTTTGAAATGAAATGTCTCCTGTACCCAAATACTCAATCTGATTATAGCCCAGAGTCTGATATCACAGGAGGGAAATGTAGATCCTGGCTGACATCACAGCTGTCAAAGTGGGTCTTTTTTGTGTGGGATCTGTTATGGCTGCTTCCTTGCTAATCAAAAGATGACACATGGGAAAGGAGAAGTGGCATTAGGGCCTAGCCCAATGGCGAAGGATGGCAAAGGAGAGAGAAAGAGACACAGAGGTAAGACTCATGAAAAGAAGGAGGCAGGGGGTGGGGTGGGGAGGACAGTGAGAGAGAATTCCGATTATCAAGATCAGAGACTTGTAGCCTATCCTCTGTTTCTGTAAAACCTGCTGAAAACAAATATATTCTTGGAAAAGATGAGATTTACCCTAAAAAAAAACAAAAACTGATTTTCCAAGTGAAGGTGTCAGGTATTGTTTTACTTGGCTTAGCTTTATCTGTTTGCTTATTTGATTAGTGGGTTGCTTAGTTGGCTGCATTTTGTTATTTTAGCTTAAAATCAACAAAATATGACTCTTTTCTATTTTGCCGAGGTGGCTTTTTCTTTTTGCCTGAAATGTGACCAGATCACCTGCCCTAGCCATGGGAAGACACAGGCCCTCCTTCACGTTAACAGCAGGTCCAGCCTGCCTGGGCCCTCTTGGATTTTGTTCCAGTCTTTGTCTACCTTGGAAAGACCTGTGCTTGGGCCATCATTCCAGCTGCCCTCTGGTTGCAGGCAGCTGAGACTTACTCTTACCCATTGGTCATGCTGAGCCTGCTAAGTTGGACTGTATTCTTTATCTGTGGGGAAGAGGACACAAGGCAACTCGGAGATAAAAAAGATAATGAGCAATGACAAGAGAGGGTTCCTGTCAGGGAAAATCTGACAAAGAGAAGGTGGAAGTACTGCTGAGTCTGAGACCACATACCCTGGAGCCTGTCTGCCTTGGAGACTGTTAGTGCCCAGGCCAGCGGACGTTCACCCTGGGCATGAACAGGAACATTCATTCATTCACTCATCTTTCTCCATTTCTTATATTGTATGTCCTCCGTTCAGTCTGCATTCATTAATTATATCTATTCATTCTGCATTTCTTATATATGCATTCTTTCAACAAATATGTATTGAGTATCTTCTATGTACCAGCTACTATTCTATAGGTTATGGACTTACAATGATAAATAAGACAAAGATGCTCACTTAAAATAATCAAATACATGCCCAAATATCCATACTATGGATTAAGCATACTACTTGTCGTAGTAGAGGTACCAACAAAGTTTTATGGGTGCTCACAGAAGAGGGATTACATCAAGCTGGAGGGAACTCAGATACTTTTGCAGAAGAGGTGGCATTTGAGTTAAGCCTGGAGAGATGGAAGGTATTTTCCCACATGACCATAGGGCATTGGCAAGAAATACAACTGGCAGCAGGCCCAGCTCAAAGAAGGGCACAGAAGCAAGATGTTGGATGAATGCCAGGAAAGGCAAGCAAGTCAGGATGACTGGGTCACAGGGCAGATTGAGCGGGAGCAGGAGATGGGGTGAAAGGCTGGAGAGTTCCCAAGAGACCTAAGGACTTCTTTCTGGGACAGCAGATGTGTCTCCAAAGACCATAGTTAAAACATGATCACTTGAAAGAAACAAGGCTGCATGGATGGTGGGCGGGTCTCCTGGAGTCTTTTTCCATCAACAATTCAGACTAGATGAGTTTGTCACACTCACTAATTCTTATGAAAGAATCATGTATCTTAGCCCAAGCTTATATAGCAAAATGACTAAGAGCACTGGTTCTGTATTTGGGATTTCACTGGCCAATATGATGTTTTAAAAATCAAGGGCACTGCCATAATGATGTCAACTTTTAATTTTGGCAAGAAAGAATATACTCAAAATTTGCCAATTTGCTATCACCATCTGTGGCAAAAACTGCTAATTGCCTACTGAGTATCCATTCTCCCCTTCTTCTTGATAAACAGAATGCTATTTTATTTGGGGTGGCAATATGGCAAAATCAAAACCACGTATTCCAGTGTCTATTAGTCGCTGGGTGGAACATGTGGGATAGCTTCTAATGGCGGATGACTGGTTTGCATGTGTCTTTGCCCCTCCCTGCTTGTTCCTTCTTCCAATTTAAACTCACCTTTGTGAGACAACAGTGTACAAGTGTACCATCATACTAAATCCGGGGCTCACTCTAAGGAGCTTGCAATTTTCCCTAGGAAGCAAGGAGCAATACAGTTGCTTTGTGCTTAGAACCATCCAAATCTTTCTTGGTGTTTCTAGTTCCCTCCATTGCTGCCTCCTTCATGTTTGACCCTTGTAGGTGTGTGAGGGGAGTGAGCATTTTGGCATCTGACCTCTGGTCCTTCTTTCTCTTTCTGAGACTTCTCCTTCCATCATTGCAAGAGCTTTTGTTTGCCCCTCCTGTCTGGTGGTAACTACCCTTGAACCATGATCTTCTCATTTTATAGATGGCACTATGCTTTTTGTATCATTGAATGTTCATCTAAGACAGCATAAAGAACTCTAGAGATTTCAAAACAGGGGAAGCTCAATACACAGAATTGGTTACAAAAGTGTTGGATAGGCAGGGAAGGTGTGTGGCGGGCAAAATTATGCTCCACCCAGAACCCCCCTCAAGGAAGTACTTGTTGTCCCAGCTGCTGGGAACGTTGAGGATACCTTCACTTACATACGCTTCTTCACTTACATGCCTGGTGCCTGGGCTGAGATGATTCCAGCTGTCAGCCCACTTCAGGGTCCACCTCAGCTGCAGAGAGTGCTTGCCCAAGGCCATGCCCTCCTGGGGCACCATTTTGGCCTACTGCCAGATAACTATAATGGGCCCTATATACTCCAGATCTCCCTGTGGGGTTGATCAAGCATCGCAGTTTGACTTCTCCCACTACCCAAACCTGCTGTCTCCTGCTCCCTCCCACAGATGTTAATCCTTAATAAATATCCTGCATGCCAAACTCCATGTCAGCATCAGCTTCCAGACAATCCAACCTGTGACATGATCTTACCCAGAGATTAGTAACTAACTGCAGAAACTCACAAACACCCTTAAGCTGAGCAACAGAGGGCAGGAAGCATGTCACCAGAGCCTGGGGGCCTGCTCACCCAATACTTTAAAAATGAAAATTAATGCAAAAACTCAATAGTGAACAAAATATTTTTTAAAAACCAAATACAGACAGAATCCTCAGGAGATTCTAATGTGCAGCCAGCCTTGATAACCACTTCTCTAGACCTTGAAGGAACTTGTGTACCTTCCTGTGGATCTTAGGATTTGTACTGGGCAGAGGGACCAAGCTTGGGCCACAAAGAGCAAGGAGACATAATCAGATGTATGATTTTGGAAAGTTCCTTTGGCTGCTGAATGGTAAGTAAGTGGGGAATGGGTAGGTGTGGCAGGATTACAAAACCAAAGACAGACTAGCTGGAAAGATACTGCATAAATTATACTGGCAAGTGATTGAGTATGAGCTAAAATCATTAAGTAATAGCAAGGAGTTAGAAGAGAGGAAGCATGAGTCAGTGGTGTGCTGGAGCTGGCTGAACCAACTTGTGAGCATGGATTGTGTGCATTTATTCCCCAACTCCACATTCAGTGACATCATATTGGTAGTCTGAAATCAGCAGTGGTGAAGGTATTTACACCAGAGAAATTGGCAAACACTACTAATCAGAGGTGGTTCCTTTTTCATTTGTTTTTGTTTTGGGGTACAGTCAGTTGTTAAACACTGATGAGTACACCCATGGCTGAGAGACATGTTTATGAACACTAGAAAGGATTTGATGATGAGTTAGACATGAAGGGTAGAGGGAGAGAAGGACTGAAGTGACCCACAAGATGACTGCATGGCACTAGCAGCTAATTTATGAACTCTAAGAAGAGAGACTTTGTCCCAGGTTGTCAGTTGCAAAGGGCAGTATACAGGGAGGCATGTGAGGAATGTTTCTTTGGTGCCTTTTATTGTAGTTCAAAGCAGCTCTGAAAAGGCACAAGCCCTAAAAGATTTAGGCTATGCCTAGAGGACACTGAGAAACAAGCTGACTAGGAAGGAATTCTTGTCTCTTCTTTCTCATCTCTTGGTCTGTGATCTCTAGGATTTTGTGTCTGGGGAGGAGTCTTGAACATCACTAGCAGGGAACTAGTGTTCCCTGAGGCACCATAGAAGCAATTGCAGTATTACTATGATCTGGTTAACTGGGAACTAGGCTGGGAGTGCTGATTCTAGGGTCTAGTCTGCCAAGATGTTGTTGGCGAAGTAGAACAATCTGTTAAACCTTTTAGTGCCTCATTTTATTTATCTGTAAAATGGACTTACTAGTGCTTCCTATCTTATGGTGTGATTATGAAGATAAGGTGAGATAACAGCTGTTAAGATTCCTCTAACAATTTAAAGGAACTCTTCAAATACAATATATGATCACATAATTATAAAAATTGTCATTATACTAATAGCATTATGCTAATCATCTAATAATTTTCAAAGACCTGAATGGACTGCTATGAAATCATTGAATCTAGGCAGGCTTCTAGAAGGATTTGAAAGCTACTTAAGTTTAAATTTTATGGGTGGCAATTTAATTAAATTTTGGTTTGTTTTTCCTCCTTCCTTCCTTTGGAGTTTAAGAAACTATTGCTCTCCCTCAAAAAAGAGGAAATTTATTTGTTTTCATGATAAGAAATTTCAACTTAGCTTGCCTACTTTCATCTGAGTTCAAAGTTTCTCTATATTATCATTTAAACTGAAGGGAAACAATCTTCCTTAACTAGAGCATGAGCCATGACCTTCCCCTACATGATGGGCAGCTAATCCACTTAGAACCAGTGACCTGTTTTGTATAATTTATAAGACCCCATGAAAAGACAGGCCTCCATAGATTAATATTTCAGCTGTCTTCCCTTCCATTTCATCCTCTGGATATGGCAGCAACAATCGTATGAATCATTCCTGAACTGAGTCAATATCAAACATCCAGAGTTTCATGTGCATTCGATGAAGGTTCAGCTCATTCAAGGGAAGTTCCTATAGATTTCCAATACATGGATGTTTACCTTTGACACCTCTTACCCCAACCTGGCTATGGTGACACTCCTCTTATTGAGAGATAGGAGTGTGGGTCTCTTCCCCTTGAAGCTGGGCAGGCTAGTTTTGCCCCATAGAGTATGGTGGAAGTATGTTCTTATGTATGTGACTTCTGAGGTTGGTCATAAAATTCCATTCAGCTTTCTCTATGTCTCTTGAAATGTTTATTCTCTGAATACTCTTCCTCTCAGGACACTCTATTTCAAAACCTAGCTGTCACGTGGAGGAAAGACCATGCCACAAGAAGAGGTCATATATAGATGCTTTGGTCAACCATCCCAAAGTAGACCAACTTTTGAATCATCTCAGCCCTGGCACCAGGCATGTAAGTGAAGAAGCATCCACATGATTCCAGACCCTTGCCGTGGATTCACCCAGACATTCAAGACTTCTTACCTGAGGTACATTGTGGAATGGGGACATTGTAGAGCAAGGACAAGTCATCCCTACTATGCCCTCTTTGAAATCCTAACCCACAGAATTCATAAGCACAACAAAATGGTTGTTTATGCCACTAATTTGGGGGTAGTTTGGTACATAGCAATAGATAACTGGAACACTAGCTGACTAGGCTAATGTTTCTTTTCCCTTCCCAGGTCCATGAGAAACTGCTGGCTTGGTCGAAGAGGATAAATTTTTTCAAAACAAGCGAATCGTTCTGTACTTCTGGCTAATGTACTAAACAAGCTTCTTTGTGGCAGCTCTGGATTATTCTTCCCTGTGTGTTAACTTCTTGGTAGAAAGAACAGTTCATGGTGTTGAATTCTTTTCTCTGTTCTATTTTTACAGGTTTTTGATGATTCATTCACTAATTCATTTATTTATCCAATAAATATTTGTCAAGCTCCTTCTATGTAGCAGGTACTCTTCTAGATGGTCAGGTTATGATGGTGAGTAAAACACACATGATCTTGGTATTTCTGGAGATGGAATCTAATGCAAAGGTCTTAATTTTTTTCATGCCACAGACCCCTTTGACTGCCCAGATGGGGAGGTCTATGGACCTTTTTCAGAATAACATTTAAAGTACATAACATAAATTACTTATGATCACAAAGAAAACTAACTAATTACATGAGGTGTGACCAAACAATATGGTGAATGTTTAAATTAAAAAAAAAATCCATTACAGTAAAAGAAGCATTGCCATTAATCCCCCTCAAAATACTCCCCTTCACTTTGAACACAGTAATCCCATTGTTCTTGCCACTTTCTGAAGCAGTTCTGGAAGTCCTCTTTCATGAGTGTCTTTAGTTGCACTGTCGTGGCTGCCTCAATGTCCTGAATCATTTTGACTTCGGGGAAGAGCCTGAAGTTGCACGGTGCCAGATCTGGTGAATAAGGTGGCTGAGGACACACTGTAATGTTTTTATTTGACAGAAACTGCCGTAACAGACGTGATGTGTGACATGGAGCATTGTCATGACAGAGGATGATTTACAGCACACTTGAAAACACACTTTCTCTCAACTGTAGCTCACACCTGACTGACTGCATCGAACAAGTTGAAACTTGTCACACATTGTTACTAAGGTTCAACGTGCCTCTTCCCATATTGAAGAATCCCTGCCTTTCCGTTGGATGGCATTTGGCAGCAGCATTCACTGTATGTTTTGATCACAACAGAAAGGCTCTATGTCACAGATTTCTTCTGGTATGGCAATTTATGGTGGCTGTTGGCACTCCTTGGCTTGTGGCCACATCAGTCCAATCTTCAAAGCCAGCATCTTCAAATATCTCTGTTCTGTCTTCACATCACCTTCTCCTCTTTGTGTATATCGAACCTCCCTGTCTTTCTCTTATAAGGACATCTGTGATTGCATTTAAGGCCTACCTAGACAATGTAGGATAAACTCCTTATCTCAACATCCTTAATTTAATCACATCTACAAAGTGTTTGCACTATGAGGTACATTTACAAACTCCAGGGATTAGGATGTGGATATGTTTTAAGAGGCCATTTTCCATCCTGCCACAGACAGTGACTAGGAGTACTGATCCAACCTGGGGGTGGTGGTATGCCAGGGATGATTTTCCTGAGAAAGAGATTTTGGGCTAATAACTGAAGGAAGAGCAAGAGTAACTAGATGAAAGGGGTGGGCAAGGCAGGTGAGATCATTTCAGATAGGGGGACTAGTTCAGGCAAAAATCTAGAAGCTGGAAGGTCTATACCACATTCTAGGTATGGAAGATAAATGACGCTGTAGGGCCCAGAGGGGGCCCAGGTGGAGTGCTGAAAGATACCCAGGAGAGCCCAGGGGAGGCAACATCATGAAGTAGCTTACAAAATTTGTTTCTAAGGATTTCTCTTATAGCCATGAAAAGATATTGGAGGGTGCTATATGCTGAAGGTTTATGTCCTCCCCAAAATCAATACATTGAAATCTTTACCCCAATGTGATGGTATTAGGAGGTGGGGCCTTTGGGAGGTGATTAGGTCATGAAAGTGGAGCCCTCATGAATAGGATTAGTGCCCTTATAAAAGAGACCCCAGAGAGCTCCCTCGCCTTTTCCACCATGTGAGGGCACAGCAAAAAGGCTCCATCTATGAACCAGAAAGCAGGCTCTCACCAGACATTGAATCTGCCAGCAACTTGATCTTGGACTTCTCAGCCTCCAGAACTGAGAGAAATAAATGTCTGTTGTTTACAAGCTGTTCAGTCTATGGCATTCTGTTACAGCAGTCCAAACAGACTAAGACAGTGTCATATGCTCAGAGCTGGGATTTTAAAAGATCACTCTGGTTTAAATGAGGTAAATAGATTATGGGGTGGAGAGTTGCAAAAATGAGTAGTAAGGGGAATCAGTTAGAAGGTGTGGTAGTGTCCCAGACAGAGATGACAGATGACTTGATCTAGGGTGGAGGTGATAGAGGTGGGAAGAATTTAAGAACAGGTTAAAACAATGGACATGTTAGGAAATCCAGTGACTCAGGACACAGTTTCGGTTTGGTTACCTGTAGAAAAACACAGACAATATAAATTTTCAGTGTGTACAAGTATGAACTTTAATTTATAAATCTGGTGCAAGAAGTGAAATGTATCTTTATTTTACTAAATTCAACTTAATATGCTCTGAGCTGGTGGGAAATTCAGTATCAGTTACTGCTAATTTCACATGCCTACTTTCCAAGGCTGTGTGAAGGGTTTGAGCACTTAATACAGATGACATTTGAGGAATGGCCCTGGGGTATGTTTAGCGCTCAGTGGTCACCACTGGTACACACACACACACACACACACACACACACACACACACCAGGGGTGCCAAAAAATGTACACATTTTAAGAGATGTTATCTATGTATTACTTTTCGAAGTTGAATTGAATTACGTAGCAATGTGTAGTATGACGTTCACTCAAAAGATGGCGTTCATCAAATGAATGTGAGTGTCATTCATTGTATTTCTATTTTAATACAGTTTTTTCCTTTCTTAAAATGTGTATACATTTTTTGTCTCTCTCTCGATATATATATATACACATATACATTTATATATATATATATATATATATATATATATCACTGATATATCTATATCTATGTCCATATCTATGTCTATATCATCTATATCCATCTTGATCTTGGACTTCCCAGCCTCCAGAACTGAGAGAAATAAATGTCTGTTGTTTAGATGTAGATGTAGGTATAAATATCATCTATCTGTCATATCATATGTGACGGTGATCATATATGTGATAGATATAGATATACAGATAAAGTTACATCTTGGTGTTCAGTAGCCTGTTTCCCTACAATTCCAGAATAATATATACCAAAACTCACAGATAGCTGTTTGGGGTTTTTTGGTAGGCAATTGTAGCCACAAGAAACTTTCAGATAGAGAAATAGTAGCTACTCTTCCCATAACCTCACCAATAGAATGCAAATCTTTGAACAAATTTTGCCACTTGCATGGATATTTATTAAGTGTTTTTGAAGGGGAAGCACCAAAACTGTTCCTAAAAGCTGTATGTAGGCTTGGAAGCTCAGGGTCTCTGCCCTTTCAGGTGCTCCAACCACCACTTTGCTTGAAAGGTTCACTTGAGGCAAATCTCAAACCTCCAGAGGCAGGATTCTTGAACCATGCAATCAAATCTTTCTTGTTTAAATTTGGAGACAATATCACTTAGAGCTAGAGTCTAGAGCTCCCTGTGCATGTGGGCTACAGACCTTGTTAGCTTCTTATGGCCTGTTCGTGCTTCCCATTTGGTTCTCTCATAAGCCAGGTAATTCATTTAAGAGGTGAAGAAACCACCAGTAGGAGAATGGATAAGTGAGCCTCAGGAGAAAAGGCCCGCCAGTGAAAAGTATGTTGTCAAACCAGTTACCACTGTGGGCGACTAGAGCTTAAATCTCCAGGAAAAATGCTTGGAGCCAGTGTGTAAGAGAGGCCTCAGAGTTAATCCATTTGAGGGGTAAGGGAGCTGGGGTATTTATGTACCCACTCTGGTTAATTATGATTGAGGACTACTCAAGAGGAAATGACGATTTCCTGGCACTTTTGGCCAGCCACACAGGCAGAAAAGTGGGCTCCAGAGGCAAAAGAAAGCCCATAGGCCTGCCAATGCAACTGCCGGCACTTGACGGTGAGCTGCTATGCCCAAAGTATAAGGGTGAGGGGACACAGGTGGCATGCCAACAGCACTGGCTAGAAGTAGAAAGAGCACCTATTTCTGGCATTCCTTCTCCTACCTAACAAGTCATGAATTCCAGCAATGAAAACCCATTTCTGATACTCACTTTATACTAATTAGGAAAGCCTCAAATGTTGTTTGGAACTCTATTGATGGCGTGCCTGAAGGAGCCACCTCTGGAAGGTGGTCTTTCTGATCTAATGTCAGTTGAGAACTCTTGGAGTGGGGTGTGTCCAATAGGCCACCGATAGCCCCTAGAGTTGAAGTTTAAACTATCACATAATAAAATCACAAGGGCTATGCTGAAATCATTTAGAGTGAATTACAGACATCATCACACTTGCCATACCAGAGCCGGTTAGCCGGTTAGCCAGTTAGTCGGAAGACCTAACCGTACTCAGTCACCGTGTGTGGGAACAGGGCTCAGGTTCCCCACTGTCAGCAGGACCTTTAAGAACCCAGTCCCTTTCCTCAAAGAGTCTCAATCCATCTGTACCCCCCTGTCCATCTTAAGGGGGGTTTCTCCTTCTTAAAATCCTTGAATGCCAAATATTCTCCTCCATTTCTTCACACTCACCTCCTCCCCGCACATGCACTCTTTGTTAGTGTAATTTGTTTTACTGGCTCTATGTTTCTGTAAATCAGCAGACTGTAGTTGCCCTTCTTATTCCTTGTCCTGGGCCTGGCAACTCCAGTTTTCAAGCACTCCACATGGAGTCCCTGAAGCAAAGAAGCCCCCTGCTCATCTTCCTCTGGGGGACTGAGGAGAAGGAAAAATACCTAGAGCAGCAAGATCAAACTGCAAATTAATATCTTAATAAATGATCCTGCCACACTTGTGTAAAATTTGAGCTTTGTGCTTTTGATGTAAATGATGTTGGATCTACCGGCAGTTTCTGGGTATGCGCCAGGATCGCATCTCAGGAAGCCAAAGAATGGACGCACGGACAAGGAGAGGCAAAGAGTTTTAAAAAGAGGATACTTTATTAGAGGCAGGAGAAGAGGTTGCAGCTCCCGAGTGGGAGGAGGTCAGGAATGGGGGTGCCCAATGACTAAGATTCCCCTGCCTGCTTGGGGAAGGGGGCTGGAGCCTTCTAATGGAATTTATCTAAGAGGTTTGTCCTGTTTGCCCATCCTGTAGGGATTAACGAACCAACCCATTCCTATCTATCAAATCTGCTCCTTTGTTCGGCCAGAAGGGATTTGAGATTATCTATTAACTTTAAGACGTATTCTCATGACTGTCCTGGAGTGAAGGAGACATTCAGGGCCTGGAGTTTCAGGATATGGCTGCTTTTTTGTTTATTCCACCAGGGACCCCCTGTCTACCTAGCAACATGCTAACTAACTGTCTCACTATCATTTAAAAACCAAAGCAATTTTCAAATACATAACATAGATTGATGCTAGCACAGCATAGTTACGAATCCATGGAATGTCTCCCATGTTTCAGGGTCTATGACAAGATCAGTATATACATTATGTCATAGAATTCTCATGAATCTTTGTGAAGCATGATTATTCCTTCCTACAAATAAGGAAACTGATTTTCATAGCGATTCTTTAAAAAAAACATTTTTTATAATTACAAAAATGTTAATTGGCAAGAAAATTAAAAAGCTCAAAGAAGAAAACAGAAATCCTTGTAATCCCTCAATCTACAGATTACAATTTTATTATGTTTTCATTATATCATTCCCATCTTTTTTGGATATCTACTTGCACATGTATTTTGAAAAACCAAAATTGGGCTCTTTCCACAGCAATTTTCTTTTATTTATCCTCTGAGAACGCTGAAGGACGATTTTCTGACATGGATTTTCTTGAGCTGGAAACTAAATCTTTACCAGGGCAATCCAAAAGAATGCAGCCTTCAAATCATTCATGGTGGGAAGAGATATGTGCTGAAAAGGGGGTTGGGTGGCTTAATTGTGCAATTTTTGTGGGTTCTTTGTAAGACTCTTGGCCTGCACTTACAAAACCTTTGCTTGGTTTGCTAAACAACGCTTCTCACTGGCCTGGGGATCTTTCATCTGATTGAGCGTCTGCAATTTAGATCGTGTTCCTTTAAAATTTGAGCTCATTCTCATTGGTCATCTGGGAACATAACAAAAATCTACACATTTCATTCTTCCTCTTTTCCACTTTTTAAAATAAAGACAAGTTTGAAAATTCTAAGTAAGTTGAAAATAATATTTTTAGAGTGGCTCTCAAAGTCTAAAAGGAAAGAAAAGAGAAACCCATCTTGAGTCTTGTAGTCAAACTCCCCACAAGACCACGATTGTCTGGGGTTTGAGTCCCAGCTGAGCGAGCACATTCCCTGCCTGGGGCAAAGACTGGGCTTGGCCTCTTCCCGCCTCATTGTGATGGGGGGCTGACACCAGCCGCTGTTGCAGTGGGAGGAATGGGGAGGATTGTGAACCCCACGCAATGGGAAGTGGGTGGCCTCACCCCTGGCAACCAGGGTCTCTGTGGCTGCAGTTCCTTTCAGGGGCAGTCACAACCTCCCTTCCCTGCTTGCTTCCTGCTGCAGACCATAATAACCCGGGCTGTGAATCCTTTTAGAGCAAGGACTGTGTCTGACCTATTTTTGAATCCTCAGCCCCTAGCAGTGCTTAAATTATGCTTATCAAATGAACGAATGAATGAATGATCTAATTTCCATAACACCAGGGCATTTACCAGAAGCATCAGGCCTCTTTGACCTTCAAAGAACCAAACGCACCAGATGTATTTTACAATACCCACAGGGGTCCCAATACCAGATTTCAACAAATCCCTTCCCCCAAAGCCAGGCCTAACTAACCAGGACCAGAAACCCTCATCATGCTTGACTTGTCTCTTTCATGCCTGCATGTCCAGTCTGCCATCAGCCAACCTCAGAAGAGGGGCTCTGATCTGACTTGCTTGTCAACCTCACTAGCAACTTTAGCCAAGAACTTCACCCCATCTCTCCTATCACAGTGGCATCTAACCAATCTTAGAGCAAAACACTTCCATCAAATGAAATGGTATACAAAAGCCCAAGGTGCCAAACTGATGAAAACTGTTGCTCTAGAAAAAGGTGAAGGTGTGCCACCCACTCTCCTCTTCTAAACCTACTGTCAAGTGGACTCATGGGCTCTAGGGATGCATTTTCAAACCAAGTGATTAAGACTTCCACAATAGCCTTGTGCTGGCCTCTCTGCCTCAGCTTGCTAAAATGAACATCAAATCATGCTATTTGTCTGCTTACAAACTTCTGTTGCTTCCGGTTATGGATAGGAAAACATCCCGAATCCTTATCTTGAATGCAAAGTCCTTCTCAATCTGGCCCCACCCTACATTTTCAGACCTATCTCCCATCATGCTGTCCAATGCTCCCTAGTTTCCAACCTCTTTAAACGTCTCACTTTTCCCTGAGCACCTCAAGACTTTTCACAACCATGTACTTTTGCATATGACAGGTCCTCACCCAAGGATGTTCTTCACTTCCATGTTTGTCGTTCAAATTCAACAAATTCTTTGGGATCTTCCTCATGTGCTCTTTCTTCTGTTCAGCTTTCTCTGAGGACTTTTCTTCTTTATTCAATTGTGGGTTACTTGGGGGCAGAGATGGTGTGTCTTTCAACTCAGTTCAAAGTGCCTTGCACAGTGCTTGGTACAAGAGCAAATGAAATGTTGGTTGAATAAACTAATGGATAATCAAAGCAAGAAGAGATCACTGTTGGCTAAAGCCGGCAAAGATAGATTCCGAGAAGGAATCTCAAGTTGAATTTTGAAACACAGGAAGGATTGGTGTAAGTGGAAACTAGTCAGAGGATTTTAATCTACTGCTGACTTTGGCTGAAGGAAGTCAGGATTATTGCTCTGGCTGGCCTTTATCAAGGAAACATTGATAGGAACGGAGATAGGAATCCCCAAGGCATTTATTTACCTGAGTAGACTATGGGTTGAAATTTCCAAAGTGAATCTCATCCCCATTAAGCCATAGCCACTGTGCTAGTTATTCTTCATCACCACCTCACCCAATCTACCACCCGCCCTTTTTCCACTATTCTTGCGCTTAGGGTCTGCATCTCCTGGCTCCCTTGTCAGCTGATTTCTGGTTAGATTCTGACAATGGGAAGCACTGACAGGAGATCTGGAGCAAAGGAGGAGAGAAAGTTCAGAGTCCCTTCTCTCTCTTTGATTTCATGTTTTTGGCAGGGGTTATACCATTTAACTATGGCTCTCTGGTAAGCAGAATAATGGCCTTCCAAAGATGTCTATGTGATAATCTCTGGGACAGTTGAACATATTAATTTACATTGGCAAAAGAAAAGGTCTCGGCAGATGTGGCTAAGTTAAGGATCTTCAGATGGGAAATCTTCTTGGCTTATCTGGGTGGGACCAATAGAACTACAAAGGTCCTTATAAGAGGGAGGCAGGAGGATCAGAATCAGTAGTAGACGTGAGGAAAGAAGCAGAGATTGAAGTAATGCAAGGAAGGGGCCATGAGCCAGGGAGTGTGGGTAGCCTCTAGAAGCTAGAAAAGGCAAGGAAACAGATTCTCCCTTGGAGCCTCCCAAGGAAACACAGCCCTTCTGACACCTTGATTTTAGTCCTTTAAGACTCATTTCAGACTCCAGAAGTATAACATAGTAAATTTGTGTTGTTGTAAGCCACTAAACTTGTGGTAATGTGTTACAGCAGCAACAGGAAAAACATAAGCTCCTCTTGGATTACCCCTTTTCTGTGGCCCTTCTTTTGTGGCTTCGGATCATACTGGGTTCAAATAACTCTGATTATTTCCCTGGTTCTTGTTTGCTGCTTCCTGTTGTTAGTCTTTGGGTGTCTCGACATTCCTTGTTGGTTCCTGTAAGCTTTCCCACATCTCTGTGAGTCTTACTTCCATTAATGCCTCCAGAACCATCTGATATGGATTACACTTCCTGCTAGGTCTGTGTCTAATTCTCCACCTCTGAGAAACATGACAAAACGATTTCTCTGGCCACAAACAGAGCTCTCTCTGGAATGAGGGAGCCACACATTGTGGTCAGAGCACCTTCTCAGGTGTTCTATCTTTCCCAGAGGCAAAATGCGTGCCAGTCTCTGCAAAGAAGTCAGTCAGAATTTAAAGGCATCAAGATAGCCCCTCCAGCAGCAAAACATGGACATAAGTCTGACTCTTCTTCTAGCTTAGGGATTTTGAAGCTTGCTGGTCCCTGAACGGACTTAGGGGTGAGCTCTGTGAAACACCTAAAGTTGTCAATTTTGTGTGCAATTTTGTGCATACGTACATAAGGAGGAGAGGGAAGGTCTAGAACTTTCACTAACTAGATACTCAAAGGATCCCTGACCAGCTGATGGCATTTCCCTCGTTGTCTCAGACGTAGCACATGCTTTCTTTGCCCTGTGTCACATCTCCACGGCCCACCTCTGATTTCTGTGAGGCTGTGGAGGCCAATTCCTGTGAGTGCAGGCTCCCTCTCACTTTGTGTCTCCACTTTTCTCCTTCATTTTTATCTCTGAAGCTGTGGAAACCTGCAGGAATAGCCTGGAAGTGCAGGGGAGTTAACATCCTTGAGAGTAGAAGTCAATGGATAAATGCCCAGTCACCGATCTTCCCACTGGACTCTTCCAGGGGGCGTTCTGTAGGCTTCACAGAAGTGCCTGCACAATCAAGTCCCTGAAAACGATAGCACCTTGATAAAGCGTTCATATTGGCTTGCTCTCTTTCCCTGTCACACTCTCCCTGCTTCTGCACTCCTGCTTCTTGGGATCGCCTCTAAAATGAGCTACTTCCACCCTGTCTCAGGCTCTTCTTTCTGGAGAAGACAGACCAAGACATAGGAGAGCTTGAGAGACCCAAGTTTGGGATCCACATGTAGAGCATCACCTCACCCACACAGCGATGCCCACTCAGGCTCACTAGTAGTTAATAAAGTTTCCCTGTTCCACCTTGGAGGCCACAGAGTCCATAGCTGAAAGTAATTCCCTTTGAAAGCATGAACCATTTTTCTGTCTTCACCTTCTGGGACTCAGAATGGCTAGCCACTTCTCTCATTTGTGATCTCTGTCTCCTAACACCCCTCTCCAACACCCAAACTCATACTCGCCAGCAGAAGCTGGAGGAATGGAAAAGTCCACCTACATCCTAGAGGAAAGGAATTCCACTGGGGCCTTATTAGGCTTTCACCACCTATTGGTGATGAAACATTCCAGCATATGCTGTTATTACCAGAACACCTCAGTCAGATCTAGCACATTTCATGGGTGGGAATAATGTAACAGGAAGAAGATAAGGAAGGCTGAATCCATTTTTTACTCTGGCTGGGTAAAAGTCTGTATCATGACTGTATTAGTTATAATTGCTACATAACAAATTCCCACAAACTTAGAGGCTTTTAACAATACCCACTTATTATCTCACAGTTTCCATGGTTCAGAAGTCTGATACAACTTGACTGGGTCCTTTGCTCAGGGTCTCACTAGGCTGCAATCAGGGTATTGACTAGGTCTCATCTGAGGCTCAGGCTCTTCTTCCAAGCTCATGTGGTTGTTGAGCAAATTCAGTGCTTTGCAGCTGTAGGACAGGTGATGGCTAGCCTCTTTATGGCCAGCAGCAGAATCTCTCTGACTTTTTGCGTCTCTCACTTCTAGACTCTCTTTAAAGTGATCACCTGATTAGGTCTGACCCACCCACACGCAAAGGTGGGGATTGTACAAGCGTGTGGGTCATTGAGGATTTTCTTAGAATTCTGCCTCACCACCACTTTGACTGTTCCCTTTTGAGAAATGCACACTGGAGGAGGGGATTGCTGAGAGACGAAGCTGATCTGACCTTAGTTGTTTTCTCTACTTGTTCTTCTCTGTGAGTAATGTCTTTTTAATAAGAAAACATTTTAAAATATTTTAAATTAGACATCAAATGGGAAAGAAAAACCCAGAAAGTTTTGAGAATACAATTAACTTCTTTAACTTTAACAATCAACTAATTGAGAATACAATTAACTTCTGTGAAATTACACAGAAAAGCCACATGGTTCTCTTTACCTTTGTTATCACCAGGTCCTCAAGTCCAAAACTGGGTGGGGGTCACCCTTGACACCTCCATCTTCTTCTTTTGCCATGTTAATCATCAAATTATGTCCATTTTACCTCCTCAATGTCTCACAAATCCATGACTGCTATAGAGGCCTCCTAACAGTCTTTCAACTTCTACTCTTACCTTCTACACTCCATGTCACCCACAGCAGTCTGAGATGGGTGATCACACTCTTGATCCAGGACAGGATGGTGCCCTGTAACTGTTGTCCCAGGCTGTTTAGTTCAGATGTCAAAGGACAACTCTCTGGATGGCTCCATCACTGTATTAATTTCCTAGGGTTACCATTAAAAAAGTATTGCAAACTGGGCAGCTTAAAACAACAAAATTCATTGTCTCACAGTTCTGGAGGCTAGATGTCTGAAATCAAGGTGGCTATAGGGCCATGCTCCCTCCAAAGGCCTTAGGGGAGGGTCCTGCCTTGCCTCTTCTAGCGTCTGGTGGCCCCAGGCATTCCTTGGCTTGTGGCTGCATCACTCCAATCTCTGCATTGATCTTCATGTGGCTGTCTTCTTTTTGTGTCTGTGTGTCACTGTGTCTTCACACAGTATTCTCCTTGTATGTCTGTCCAAATTTCCCCTTTTTATATGGACACTTGTCATATTGGATTAAGGTCCACCCTAATTACCTCATTTTAATTTAATCATCTGCAAAGACCCTATTTCCAAATAAGGTCACATTTTCAAGTACTGGGGCTTAGGACTTCAGCTTATCTTTTCCAGGAAGAAGGGGAGAGAACACAATTCATTCCATAGCAATCACTCTGATAGGAATACGGCTATCCCACAGGGCATGGTTGTCCTCACAGGGAAGCTGGACAGTGGAAGAACACAGGCTTGGGGAACAACCTAGCATGGCTCTGGGTAGACACCTGGTTGGCTGTAGACATAGCCAAGGTCTCACTCTTGTGAAGACAGGAAAGTAGCCTTGGCTAGAGCTACATTGTGGATGATGTGACATTCCCACTCACAGGAAGATGGGATTTTGAGCTGGCAAGGACATTAAATGTGCCTTTGAAAGTGGCCTTTCTCTGGTTCCCACTGAGGCATTGCCGTTATCCACCCTTTAGATGTTAGTTTGAGTTATCTTTCCCCAGCAAAGCCAATCTTGACTCCCAAAGCCAGTTTAGGTCCCCTGTCACCTGCTGTCCCCCTCATTCTCCTTCACAGCAGCCTCATGGGCTATAATGCCACATCAGTGTGATTACTGCATTCATATCTACCTCCCTCGGTAGACTGTAAACTCTGTGAGGTCAGGGCCTGTAACAATTTTGCTGTCTTATTTCCCCCTACCCAGCACCCAAGTATGTACCTGGCAATGAGAAGGTGTTCAATAAATATTTGTTTTATGAACAAATGAATGAATAAATGGATGAATTTGTACAGAATCATTTTTGCTTCCTGGACATCTTGATGAATGGCAAAGAGATGAGACCAGTTGGAGAATGATATAGTCCTGATATTTGTGATGGATGCATTTTTTATGAATTCGCAAATCTCTAAAAAGAGAAATGTTCATATAGGCTTTCTTTAAAATTACATTCCCATGGAAGCCAAGTGACTCCCTCACACAAACCTCAAAGTATGTGTAATTTAAATATCTCATTCTTTAGCAAAATGCAATGTTATGGACCATCATGGCTGCTTGTGAAAACCTGGAGCTCCTTATGTTAAACCTACAGATGGCCAGGATCCACTGGGGTTCAGTACAGAGGAACATGGAGGCCCACTACTCAGTGCAATTCTCGGATCAGCAGCATCAGCAACATCTTTTTGCCGGTTAGAGAAGCTGACCCTCAGGCCCTCTTCCCTCCTAAGTTATCAGAAGATGCATCTTAACAGACAGAACCAGGCGATCCATAAGCACAATAACATTCGGGAAGCATTGGCCTAGAGTAGAGATGGCCTCTCCATGGGGCTGTGGTCACTCACAGAATGGCAAGTGGATGCCAAGAAAGTGAACCAAAGAGAGGGTGTCCACAGAACAAGCGTTTCAAGATATCAAGGCAGGAGCTGCAAGATTTCTTTTGACCTAGCCTCAGATGTCACATGGCATAACTCCCACTACATTCTCTTGGTTACAGACAAGTCACTAACATCTTCCCAAATTCAAGAAAAGAATTAGATTCCACTTCTTAATGAGAAAAGTGCCCAAGAACATGTGGTCACCTTAATCTTCCACATGCTTCCTCTCTCCATGAATCAGACAATGAGGAAAAACTGAGGGTTGCTAGATGGGCGGGGGGAGTGGGGGGTGGGGGGGAGGGTGAGGGGATTGGAGGGCAGTCGGTGACCACAGGATGGCCACGGGGTTTGAAAATTAATCTGGGGAACGTAATTTGGTGGTTACCAGAGCGTAAGGGGGTTGGGGGGTGGGGGATGAGGGTGAGGGGGATCAAATGCACGGTGATGGAAGGGGAGCTGACTCTGGGTGGTGAACACACAGTGTGATTTATGGATGATGTGATTCAGAATTGCACAACTGAAATCTATGTAATTCTACTAACAATTGTCACCCCAATAAATTAAAAAAAAAAAAAAAAAAAAAAAAAAAAACAAAACAAAAAAAAAGAAATTGGTGTCTACTGGGGTATTAACAGGTACATGGTGCAAACACCTGAGGTTGAGAGGTATATTAGTCAGGGTTCTTTAGAGAAACAGAAACAATAGGATATATTTATATATGTGAACATATGAATGATATATATTAATATATACAAATATATAAGTAATGGGTTCACATTATTATGGAAGTTGTAAAGCCCCCAAATCTGCAGTTAGCAAGCTGGAGACCCAGGAGAGCTGATGGGTGCAAGTTCCAGTATGAGCCCAAAGGCCTGAGAACCAGGAGAGCCAATGGTTTAAGTTTCAGTCTGAGAGCCAGCAGGCCCAAGACCCAGGAAGAGATGATGTTTCAGCGCAAGCCTGAAGGCAGAACAAACAAAAACAATGTCCCAGTTCAACCAGTTAGGCAAGAGGAGTACCCTCTTATTCAGTTCTTTTGGTTTCTTCAATCCTTCAACTGGTTACATGAGGCCCACCCACATTAGGGAGAGCAATCTGCTTTACTCAGTCTACTGATTCAAGTGTTCATCTCATCCAGAAACACACTCACCGGCACACCTGGAATCATTTTTGACCAAATATTTCGGCACCTTGTGGCCCTGTCAAGTTGACACATAATATTAACTGTCTTAGGAGGTAAAGTTGGTGAATTGAATTCCTGCTTCTCACTCTTGGTGGGATCTTAATCACATCCCTTGTCCTGTCTGCATCTGAGTCCTCATCTTTGAAATAAAGATAATATCTTTGTCAGGAGCTGATGAGAGAGTACTTTAAATATTGAAAAGATTCTGAGAAACCATAAGTAGTATATAAATGCTGGTTTCTACTGTTATTAATAGCAATCATTATGACAATGAGGTAGGCTCTTATGTTTGCCTGAGACCAGGGGATTTCTAAAGATAGTATTTTAACCCAAAGAGTGGATTGGAATTTCAGGAGGCATGAAGATTGAGAGGAAGATGTTCCTGGGGATAGAGATTTTTCTGTGGCTGCTGCCTTGGCCAACACCTGGATTCATGGTTGCCTTTGACATGTTCTGCAATCTGGAGTCCTGGGAGTAAGAATAACACCATGGTCACAGCCATAACAAGCAGAGTGCCTCTGGCTCTACTCCCTCTCACTCTGCAGGGACTGGGAGCCCCTCAGATTCCTCCCAAATGATTCTTAGCCTTCCTTCTGTGTTCAGCAGGCTCATGCTCTTGGTGGCCTTGGTGTCACCACCACCCCCGTACTCTGCAGTTGCCGTGGCAGAGTCTCTCACCTCGGCGTAAGCCAAAATGGCAGCTTCACACTCAATGCTGGCCAAAGGCACTGTTGCTGCTGCCCAGTCCTGCCAGAGATGCCCCAACTATCACTGGCAACCACCAATTTTATGATCAGGGTGCAGAAATCCTATACTAGATGGCTGGTGTCTGAGCAGAGGCAGCACCTCCTGTGGGCCACCAAGGGGCTGGTATCAGAACTGCCAGGCTCTCCCCACATGTTCAGTGTCCTGACAATAGTAGAGAATTTCCATGTGCTTTTAGTACAGACCCTCCTTTCCTCTTGCCTCAGACCCTAGAGTCAGGACACATTTAGTGAAGTTTGGTGGTGCTGGCCAGCTCTGGCCCATTGTCCAAGAACCAAGGCAGTGTGGCAAGAGGTCAAGAGTGCAGGCTCTACAATCAGTTGGTTGCGGCTGAGATCCTTGGCTCCACCTTCACTAGCTGTGTCACTTTGGTCAGTAACTTAACCTCTCTAAGCCTCAGTCTTCTCATCTACAAATAAAGATATTGATAGTACCTACTTCATAGGACTTTTGTGAAACTTAAATGAGATAATCCATGTAACGTACTTAGTATAATGTCTGGCATATTATAAATACTCAATAAATGCAAACCATTTTTCACACTTAAGGTGAATTCTTTCTCAGGGGTCTCTGATCACAAATGCTAATAAATTGGTGGTACCACCACCCCTAGCCACTTCTTTCAGACATGGTTGGACAAGTTTGAATCTACCATAAACATAGCTTAAGGTCAACCTGGGAAAATTACTATAGTCAGAATCACTGTTCTTGGATTCAACAAACAGTTTATATTTATATCAGCTCTAATGAGTCTTTTGGAGCAAAAATTAATATAAGACTCGGTCTTATTTTACTATAATATAAGACCAGGTATAATATAACATAATATAATATAATATAACATATTATAATACAATACTGGGTCTTATATTAATTTTTGCTCCAAAAGACGCATTAGAGCTGATTGTCCGGTTAGGTCTTATTTTCGGGGAAACACGGTACCAATAATTAGAAGAGCTCACACCTATTGAGTGTTTGCTATTTTTTAGGTGCTGGGCATATGATAAGCTTATTTAATCCTCATAACAATCCTATTAGATAGGTGCTGTTATTATCCCCACTTGACAGGTGCTAAAACTGAAGCACAGAAAAATTAAATAATTATCCCAAGGTTATACAGCTACTAAGCATTGGAAACAGGGCTCAAGTCCAACTTTTGAGCTCCAGAGCCCCAAACATAAAACTTTTATCCTCTCATTAACAGATATGTAGAATTTGGATGCTAAAAAGCATCAAGAATTTTTTGCTGTGTAACAACTACCCCAATGATGAGTGGCTTAAAACAATGATTTATTATTTATCTTGATTCTGTGGATTGGCTGCAGTTTCTTCTGTTGGTCTTGCCATGTGGCTATACTCAGCTGAAGAGATGGCTGGCTGGGCTCAGTGGGGATGGATGGGACAGCTGAGCATTCCTTTCCATGTGGTCCTTATCCTACGTGGATGGTGGTACCAGAACATTATAATGTCATGGTTCCAAGAGAGCAGAGGTAGGATCTGCAAGGTCTCAGGAAGCCTAGCTGCAGAAGTTGTACAGCATCATGTCTGCCACATTCTATTGGCCAAAGCAAATCACAAGGTCAGCTCAGATTCAAAGGAAAAAGAAATAAAATCCACTTCTTGAAGGGAGAAGCTGCAAAATCCCATTTCAAAGGAATTTGCATACTGGGATAAGAGAAATTTGTATCCATTAAACTATCTACTACAACTAGATGAAACCTGGACACTAGATAACATGTAACACATCTCTCTTGGTTGCACATGACACAGCTCCAGCTCTATCTGGTGTATCAAGAAAAAGGAAGGGGAAATGTATTGGGTCACTTTCCTTTTTAAATCCAAGGATTGGTCTAGCATAGTCATTAGCACTTGCTCTCTTATTGTTTCCTTCCCTCAGGTAGGACCATCTCCATATAGGGGTAAGCTCCACACTAGCAGCTTCCTCCTTACATTCCTACTCAAAACGTCTTCTTCCAAAGTTTTCCCAAAACATCCAAACATTCCATGTCAATGGTCTGACTCTGGCCATGCATCCATCTCTGAACCTATCACTGAAGCCAGGAATTTAGAATATGTTGATTGGCCGTTTTCGGATCACATGTCTATGGGGTGGGGTGTAAGCCCAGGGGTGTTTGCTGGTTAAATGTTTAACAACCAGCTCTGTGGGTGGGGGCAGGGAGATGCTCACTTGTAGGGTTTGCCAAGCTCAGTGGTATAAATACTCTCACCATGGCTGATTTCAAGCTGCCATTATGATGACCGTTGAACATGGAGTCAGGAAAAAATGGCACAATCAGAGCTAGTATAAGTGGTCTCCATATAACCCCACCCAAATCACAGGACTAAGATTGGGGAAGACGATGTCCTAAAGGGAAATCAGAAAATTGAAATTAGATAAACAAAAACAGATTCCCAGTCTAATTCTTTTATTTTCTTTCTCCACAAATGGACACTGTTTAATGGACTAACACTTTCCTGCTATTCTGGTTCTTCTTTTTTTTTTTTTTTTAAGGTTTAAGGTTGTTTTTTGTTTGTTTTTAAATTTTTTTATTGGGGAATATTGGGGAACTGTGTGTTTTCTCAAGGGCCCATCAGCTTCAAGTCGTTGTCCTTCAATCTAGTTGTGGAGGGCGCAGTTCAGCACCAAGTCCAGTCGCTGTTTTCAATTTAGTTGCAGGGGGCGCAGCCCACCATCCCATGTGGGAATTGAACCGGCAACCCTGTTGTTCAGACTCACACTCTAACCAACTGAGCCATCCGGCCGCCCCTATTATGGTTATTCTTAATAATCAAAGTCAAATGGAGTTTTGGAGAGAGTAGATATTCAACATGATAAAATGTTGAAATGAACCATTTATTCAGCATATTTTCAGGCTAAATCATTTTCTTTGCCAACATAAGTCACCAGCCTATCTGACCTTGTTCCTTCCCCAAACTGAGTGTCGATTGATCACTGGTTTTAAAAAATCACAAGTCAAGTAACAACTAACCTTTTTCAGTGATTACTCTGTGCCAGGCACTGTGCTAAAGGCTCTGCCTGGGTTATCTCACTTGGTCCTCAAATCAATTTTATATGGTAGCTGTGGTTATTGCCATTTAACAGATGCAGAAAATGAGGCACAGAAAGGAGGAGTAACATGCTTATGGTTGCACAGCTAATCAATGGCAGTGTTAGGAATGAGACTAAGGACTAAGATTGGGGAAAGCTCTCAGTCCCTCCCGTAAATGGTCTCAACTTCGACCTTCTATTGCCTTCTCACTGGCTAAGGTGGGGTATCTCATAATCCAAAAGAGTCCTTTAGCAAATATTTTGCAAAGCTGAGCATCAAGTCCTGTGTTTGAATATGGGTTTTCATTAAAGAGAGAAAGACAAGCCTTTTGCAAGAGCAGGCTCTAGGTAGCTTCTTTAGGGGAAGCAAATCCAATCTGGGACACAGGTAGGCAGGTTGTGGCTCAGGGTGCATCTGTTAACAGCAGGAATCTTTAGCCTGTGATTGGTGAATGTGTGAGGTCTTCTGACCTTTACCTCAGGGGCTGAAACCCAACTTCAGCTCCTTTGGTCAGGATCCTGGAATTAGCCACTCGTGAACCACAATTCCAGGTAAGACTCAGGTCTCCCTTAGAACCTCCTGGACCATTTATTTGACCTCCACTCATGGGACAGTCAGAGGAGAGTGAAAGTGAAAGAGCCCTGAGGTGGAGAGGGAAGGGGTGGGCCTCTCCTATGACTAATGTGTGTCCAGGAAGACTTTGGCTGAATTGGGTGTCTCCTTCAGGCTGGAAACAATGATTTGTGGGTCTGGGAGTTTGAATTTTATGACCTGAAATTTTAGCCTTTCTGGGGCTTGAGAGAGAGGCCCAAGAGGAGAAGTTGCCAGAGGCAGTTAACAATCGGCCTTGGTTTGATTTGTTCCAGTTGTTTTGCAGCTGCCCCTCAGTCTGTTGTCATCAACTGCTAGGAGTCCCTGGACACTCAACTCCCAAGCTGGAGTCAAGCTGTAGGTAGAAAAGGGCAAGAAATAAAATGAAGATGAGGACCTTGTCTTCAGAAGACAGGAAGGAGGGCACAAGGAAAGAGCAAAGACCTGCACATCAGCGTGGCATTTCCAGGGAACCCTTGTGCTTAGAGCCTTTGGAGCTCAGTGGAAGGAGGGAAGGGAGGCTTTTTGGAGGAAAGGGGCTTCATGAGACTATTCAAAGGGCAGACACTGGCATCTTGAGAGAAAGCCAAAAAGCATTCAAGCTGGAGGAATGACCTGTGGAGAGGCAGAGGTAGAAGGTTCTGAGCCTGAAAAGGATGTACGAGGCAGAGGACAGAACTGAGGACAAGCCAATGGGGGTGGTGGGGAAAGCACTGAAGTTAAAGATAAGAACTACTCCAAGTCTGGGGAAAATGGGAACACAGAAGGGTGCAAATAATACAAACACAAGTGAGAATACGATCCCTGTTTTCCAGGTGCTTACAAATGAGTCTCTGATGCTTTTGAGGAGAATCCATGTTATTTAGGTAATCTGGGAAATTCAAGAAATTTAGAGAAACACCTTGGAGGGAGGGATTGTCCAGACCTCTGCTGTACATGAAAGGTCTAAGTTGCACACTCGGATGCTTTTCCTCCACCCAGACAATGTTTTTCTTCTCCCATAACAACAAGCCTACAGCTGGGAAAGAGGGGTGGTAGTTTAAAAAAAAAAACATTCCAGGAGATAAATCTTGTAATACTAACCGCTGAACAGCTGGCCCTTTAAAGCATAGAACAGCCATTTAGCCATTAATCCATCCCTTTAAAATGCAGACCCATCCCACCCCTCACACGCTCACACAAACACTCACACACACACACACACACACACTCACACACACACACACAAGCACTCAGATGCACGCACATACATGCATGCACACAAAAAGTAGTTCAATTTCATTTGGTGCAGTTATAGCAGCCACTGTTCTTGTATTTTTATGTCTACAGATGCAACCCTGGCTCCAGTTTAAAGAGTTTAAACCAGCAGTGGAAACCAGTGGAGGGGAAGGAAAGAGAAGCAACAAATTCTAAATGCTTTTTCCCAAAATTCTTCCCTAGGTACTACCCATGATCCTGGGTACTGACACAGCAGTACCTGGTGCCCTTTCCAGAGCCTCCTCCCTTCCCTGGGTTTCTCACTGTCCTGGAAATAGTCTGCAGGGGCAGCTGTCACCACCAGCCCCGCATCACACCAGACACTCACCAGATCTGCCTCCCAGGCCCGACTCTGCTATTTTTCCATCTTATTCCCAATGGTCACCTTGAATGATCTATACCACATGCTGTCCTGGTTGTGCCCAGTTGCCATAGGACTTTGATGAGGCCATTCTGTTTGTCTCTCCCTTCCTCTATGATTTGTGACCTTCCTGACAGGCAAAGAAATGAAATTAAGCCCATCTTAAAGAGTTGCTCATCTGATTTTCCCCTTCTCTCTCTCTCTCTCTCTCTCTCTCTCTTTCTCTCTCTCTCTCTCTCTCTCTCTCTCTCTCACGCGCACGCACACACACACAGCTATGACTGATAGGTTTGGAAAACAGGAGTGTGTGTGTGTGTGAGAGAGAGAGACAGAGAGAAAAAAAGAAAGAAAGAGGAAAGGAAAGGAAAGGAAAGGGAAGGGAAGGGAAGGGAAGGGAAGGGAAGGGAAGGGAAGGGAAAAGAAGAGAAGAGAAGCAAAGAAAAGAAAAGAAAAGGAAAAAGAGAAGAAGGGAATCAGATGAGTAACTTTTTAGGATGGGATGAATTGGTTAGCTGACAGATATAAGAAAATTAAGGCCATTAGCTATTGTCTATTTTTTTAAGCCACATCAACAAAATTAGCAAGCCAAATGCTCAAGGAGCACGTTTGGGGGAGTTTTGAGTGCTTCATGAAACCTGCAAACCTCTGCTGAGGGAGATTGCCTGGAATTTTCTCCCGCCTGCCCTTTCAGTGGGTGATAATAACAGGAGAATTAGTGAGCAGACAGATGCTACGCGCACTGGTGCACAGCGCTCGGCGTTGTATAATAATGAATATATTCACAATGGCTGTTTCAATGGTTGTTTCTTAAAATGATAAAGTTAATTTTGCTGGGCCTCCTTTATTTTTTAAACCTGAGCATCACAAAAGATGGAAGCTGAAATCATCTCTTATTCTTCTATTCACAATGGTTTCAATATGACATTTGGAAATACAAACAAAAAATGGTCTCTGCAGGGAGCTTAGAAATACACAAAGCCTGATGTGTTCTCCCACCATCTGGATGTCCAGTGATTGTTGCTTTGTTTTGATCTTGGTTGGTGGTCAGACAGGTAAACAGGGGATATTATTGTGATTTACTCAAAATCTGAGTAGTGATTTACTCTTTTTATGGTGTGATCACCAGAAGATATTATCTCAATAATAGTCATAGCAGCTGTAATAGTACATTGGGTGCCTACTATGTGCATGTCAATATACTAGGTGCTTTTCAGATATTATTTTGAATCTTCACATAAACCCTGCAACTTAGATCTTAGGTTGAACCACATGAAATTGCCATTTTTGTAGCTCGAAATATCAAATACAGGCAATTTCATCTGATTTAAATTAATGTTATTTCTCCCTTGTATAAAGAAACTATCTCAGAGATGTTAATAGCTGGTATAAGTTCACACAGCAAGTAAAGGGCAAAGCTGGAATTTTTACTCAGACTTGCTGAACCCAAGGGTTCTCTTCTACCCCAAGCTCAATGCAGCTTGGTTCAACGGGTGTTGTTGTTATCTCCAATTACATCCAAGCACATCACAGCTAAGAAAAACAAAGAATATATACCCCGGAAGAAGCAAGGTAAAATTCAAGCCTTATGTCTTAGAGGAACTCATTAGTCTTTCCCATTAGGTAATGAAAACCCAAGAATAAGTTCCATGCAGAACTCCAATGACAGATGAGCTGACACCTTTCCACTTGGCAATCAGCAACCTGTGTTGCACTTCCTGCACCTACTTCCCACATTCCCCGAAGATATTCTCTATTCCTAACCTTGCCCAGGAAATTATCTGAGTATTCTCCCACATTTCACTCATAATATGTTCACTCATAAAGCCCCACTCATTCCTGAACCCCTGAATCCTTGCGACCCAAGAGTGGTGGCATTTTAATGGAGGAAGCTTGGAGCACTGCCTTAGTATGTGTTCCCCCAGAACTGCTTTGAGGCAGATTTGAATGCAAATAGTTTATTTGAAAATTAATGCCAGAAGCTCTAATAGAGAAATAAAGAAATGAGACAGGGAAAGAAAAGACACCAATACAATCTGTGTTGTCAAGCAAGTGACCTTGGTGGGCTCCCTATTGGAGCACAATCCAGGTGGGGACCTCTGGGAGACAGTGGAGAATACACTACAGAGTTATCTCAACCAAGAGGTGGGAAAGCTGGGGTATTTATCCACAGATTCATTGATTGAGGGCTGCTTACCAAGGTATAAACTCCAGCTTGCTTTCTTTGAGTCCTGGACATTCTCCCATGGCCAGAATCCTTAGCAGGTGTTTACCATAAATGCTTGTAGGTTATAGGAATGAGTGCCAAGGGCATGATGGCAAGGTGTCAGCAACATCTGCTCTAGGCACCTGAACATCATCTGAATTTAAAGGAATGACTGTAACCATTAAACTCAAGGACACATCTAAGCTCAAGGACAGGCAGTTGGGATTCGACATCCTGAGGCATGAGCCTTGATGCCATTCACCTGGTACCAAAAAAGCTGCCTATTTCCAAGGTGAGTCCTAACTGAAGTAGGACTTGCAGAATGTCTCTCCTTTTTCCAGAGCCCCTAACCCACAAACGTGCGACTTCTCTGTAATCCATCTTCTCCCTACTTTGTAACTATAAAAGCTATGATTTTTCAGCCCGTGGTCCCTCTTGAGGTCACCTTCACACTAGTAAAATTGGTGACTCTTTGGGGAGACTGGGAGAAAGGCACCTTGCAAGTTTCAGAACTTGATTGGTGATGGAATTTTTCTCCTTCTTCCTGTCTTTAATGTGGCTCTAATTCTGACTTCATTGCAGAGCCGTGAAATCAAATTAGGAAATGGGAGGAGACAAGCAACCCCTTCAAGCACAATCAACTTCTGATGTCTTCCCCAAAGCTCTAATGAATCTGCATAGACCTCCAGTAATAGAAGGTTGCTTTTTGCAGCATTTTGTTTTTCTCCCTTTCTAAGGAGACAACAAGGTAAAGCATAGGTATGCAGGTAGTTAATACAACCAAGTGTTGGAAAGCCTTGGCTTTTACCATTGAGTGGGGAAGCCTTGGGGGAGGGAGAGGAGGCCCATGAGAAGAAAGGGAAAGCATGAGCAGCAGCATCAACAACATCCAACCTGATGGTAGGTCTATTATGTATAAGCCAATGTGTGCAAGACATTGTGCGGAAACAAAGAGATGGAAAACAATGATCCCTGACTGCAATGCAGGATCTCAGCTCCCACTCCCCGCACAAGAACGCAAGATATGGTGAGGCCAAAAAGGAACATCAACGGAGCCACAGGTAGGGGGTTCATACCACTATATTCTCGCTGGTGGCTGGTCGAGACACAAAAGCAAACATCTGCCAGTACCCCAAAGAGGGGTCTTCCTGCACCCCAGCCTCGCTGGTAGCCAGGCGAGACACAGGAAGCAGGATCAACAGGGTCCGCAATCCACAATCCACTTGCTAACCACACTTGCTAGCTGCAATCTGCGCTTGCTCGCTTAGCCCCGGCAGTTATATTAGTGTCTAATGGCTAACCGGTAACAGCTGATGGCCAACTAGTCACAGCTGATGGCCATCTAATAACCGAGCCAGCACCTTTCCACATGAGGCCGAGAGCCTGGAAACTGCTCTCTGGGACTCTGTCCCCACACTGACCTTGAATAACTAGCAGGCTGTTTGCTCAGAGTCTTACTACTTAAAGTGTGAAATAGCAACAACATCACTATCATCAGAGAGCTTGTTAGATATGCAGAATCGCAGTCCCCCCCAAGACTTAAACTGAATCAGAATCTGAATTTTCACAAGATCCCCAGGGGATTCGTATGTGCAATAAAGTTTGAGAACTGGTCCAAGAGATTCCAGATATGATCATGTCACATACTTGCTCAGAACACTATCCTGATCTCATCGAAACTTCCCAAACTCTGCACTCACCAATCCCTATTATCCCTTTGAACTCAACACTCTAATTGTGATCACATCATGTCCTTCTATCCATCCTCATACTGTTTCCTCCAGCAGCAATGCCCTAACCTTTATCTCTGTCTTTCAAAAATCTTCTTCATCTTCATGCCCAGGCATCTCCTGTCTGAAGCCTGACCCAATCCCTCAATCAAAATATATCATTACTATTCATTTGCCACTGCCTGACTTTATTATTGTTAGATGTTTGTATATACCATCATAGTTAGAAGGATGGGCTTTAGAGCCTGATCATCCTTAGTCTGAATCCCAGTTATACAAGTTTTGATCTGTATGTGCAGATTAGGTCACTGTTCTTAATTTTTCACATTCTCCCTCTATTAAACATCCATAGCCTTTTCTATGTGACTTTACAGTTTCTCCCACTTTTAGGGGCATACGGTACTTCCCTTTCCATTGATGTTAGTGTTGGCCATATGACTTGAATTGGTTAATGGAATAGAGTAAAAGTGACAATATGTGAGTTATGAGCCTAGACCTTAAAAGGCCTTAAATAGCATCATGTGTTTCTAGTCATTCCCCTATGTTTCTACCATCACCATGAGTGGAACATACCCAGGTTAGCTGTTGGTGTTACTGAGCAAAGACTCACTGCCTGATGTGCATAGAAGCCAATACTATGGCACTGGCTTTTGAGAAAAAAAAAAAAAAGATTTTATTGCGAGGTCAATTGGCAAAGAAACAGGAGGCAAGTCTCAAATCTATCTCCCCAGTACAGAGTTTGGGGCAAGATTAAAGGGGTTTCGGCACCACATCTTCCTGGACAATGGACCCTTCACTTCTGAAAGGGTTCTGTGTTCAGGTTCAGGTTATGTCCTGGTTCTTTGGTTCTGTGGGGGAGGACAGTTAAGGGTTCACAAGTATTACTCATAAGTGGTGTATCCAAGTTTTAAACTTTGATTCCGGGTCTTCTTATAATAGAAACAGAATAGGACCAGTTTGAGCTGGCTCTGTGGGTACTTTGCGTTCAAAGAGGATGAAATACACAAGGAACTGACTTGAACTCAACCTGCCGCCAAACAAAATGACCCACATTTTGAAGCAGAACTTCCATAGCAGGCCACAGACCATGCTCAATAAAAATAAGGCTTATTACTAGGTTTTGTGGTGGATGGTTGCACAGCATCATTTGTGGCACTAAATCTCTCTAAACCTCAATTTTCCCATTTGTTTCATAGAGATGTAAATATCTACCTCATATTATTGTTGTGATGATTAAAATGGGATAATATACGTAAACCGAGCTCATAGTAGTACTTTATAAATAGTAAGAAACTTATTCTATAGTATTATTATTATGTCTTCCCACTAGACTGGAGACTTTTATTGAGTAGAATCTTTGTCTAGTTCATATTTTTATCCTCCCAAATGCCTGTTGGGCTCCTAGAAGGTACTCATTCAATGACCAGAACCAAGCATTAATATAGGAAGTTACTCTTTTGCTTGGGCAGTTCTTCACCTGTAAACCCTTACTCAGCCTATAGTGATGAGCCTGAACTTGTCATAGAGCAGATGAAAGCTCCAGGACTGAAGGTCTTCTGTTCAAAGCAAAAGTTATAGTAGACCTTGGGGGTATTTCGTTGAGTTTTGTGTATAGTTAAGGAATCAAATAATGTTTTGATTTGTTTCTCAATTAGAAATGGTGCACTAAGAATTTCATGGAAAAAAAGCATTTAATCTTCAAAGGAAGTTGTGAGGAATACAGAAACACCTGACCCCTCTGCCTTCCAACTTGAAGTGTGAGCCTTAAGTGAATTCTTCATCCAGTCTGGAGTTTAACATCTGAAAAGCTGGCTATAAAGGTGGGAGGGAGTGATGACTGGGGCAGAGCCTGGTGGCATCTGTCTCTTTAAGAAACAGAAATGAAACCTAATTAGCATAGACTGGCTGCAATTAACATATAAGTCCCAGTTCTGGGAGTTGGAGGAAGGGAAAAGGATAGAGCTAAAACTTAATGGGGTTTTGTTAGGCAAAATTAGCTTCCACAGAACAGCCATAAAAATATCTAAATTATGAGAGCCTCTTGCCATTTGCCATTAACACGAGGGGACATGCTAATATTTAGTGGCGCCATGTCCTGGAAATTAACTGCAGTGAAGGAAGCCCCAGGGGCATCCCCGTGAGCAATAAGGGCATGTCCACTGTCTCAACTGTTACTGAACTGCTTGACTAAATGTTTTACAGAAATTTAGACTCTACAAATCACACATGTCTCAGCCAGTCTTTTTGGCAATGGTTCCAGAACTGTGGGGTGACACCTCCATGGGTGATATATAGAAAGCTGAAGTCTCTTTGTACAATCTTTGAATTTGGGCACTATTTTCCTCAAAAGAAGACATTCTTAAGGCTGATTTGTGCACATTTGAAGATGCCTCCAATTCTTTCTCCCTCCATCCTTATGCCCTCAAGAAGATCAGCCCTTTGCTTTTTGCATAGCACCAACTAACTGGTGTGAGTTTCATTGTCGTCTTCCCTTTTATCTCTTGCCTTCCCTTGAAGGAAAGGGCTAACCCATTATCTTCTATTTTCTGCTCCTAAAAGTCACCAACGATCACCTAAACATATGAAGGATTTTTCATGGTCCTCAGTCTTCTTGGTCCCTATTTCATTAGACATAGTTCACCAGTCTCCCCTGCTTTGATTTCCATACCACTTTTTTCTGGGGCTCTTTCACTCTGCCCTTTCTCCTTCAGTAGGTCCCCTTTCTCCTTTCACATCTATCTACAGGCAGTGTCCATAATTCTGGGCCTCTGCCATAGGGTCTTTTCTTGCAATTCTCTTTGAAGATGTATTACTCACTATTTGCTGGTGTTCACCCTCACTTATAGGCAGATGTCACTCAAATCTTAAACCTAGTCCTGAATATTAGTCCTGTGTTTTGAACTTCCAAAAGGACATGTACATTTGGAGTTCCTACTTTCACTTCCAATTCAGCTTGCTCACACCCCAGTCTGTTATCCTCTCCTATTTTACGGAGGTGCTCATTATTTCATCACTACCCCTCACCTATCTCTTTACAGCTCTGGAGAATATATCCTATATACTTATCATCCTCATCCTCCCCCACAGCTGACTGGATCAGGATCCATGAACACCTACTCCAGGAGCTCCTCTATTGGGTGGCCTACAGCCTATCCTCCCTCTCAAGGATTTGAACTCAATAGAGAACAACAGCATCCTGGAATGGCATGATGGAGTTAATATCCATAAAATCTTGCTTCTGAGGTCTCTAAGTTTAGCCACTTTCTTGTCCTTTCTAAGGCGTGGGGTGGCCAACTTTCCCTTCCATTCTGCAGGATACCCTGATTCTTCTAATAAATTACAATTTTAAGTGAGTTCTAATAATTTTTGTGCAGCCATGAAAGTTGTGACTGAATCACACTTGATTTGCTTGCCCTTCCCAACTTCCCTTTCAATATCTTTGATACAATTGTTTTCCCAGGATTCAAAAGGATAAACTTTGGAGGCACCTTTGAAGCCATCCTTTCCTATTCTATAGTTTATCTGTCCTAATGTCTTGCTATTCCTTCCTTTGAAATACCACTGAGATTTTAGATTTCCCCTTATCCAAACCCTGATCACCTTCAAACTAGGCTTCTCCACTCTAAGTTTACCCTACAAACTATCATTCAATTTTTCTTAAAATATTGTTCTGATCAAAATATCCCTTTGCCAAAGAACCTCTGAGGATTCTTGATTGTCTTTTGCTCCTCCTAGATGCTTAGAACATTCATTTATCTTGACCATGCAAATTATTTCAGTCCCGTTCATACCAATTTATCCTCCATACAAATTTAGCTACTACCCAATGTATCAGCTTTAGTTGTATAACAAGGTATCCCAAAATTTAGTGATTTAAAACACTACCTATATTATTTAGCTCTCGATTCTGTGTGTTGGCTGAGTGTAGTGACTGGTATGAAATGATTTTGCTGGTTTCTGCTGTGCTTGCCCATGCATCTGTGGTCAGCTGGTGGGTTGGATGACCTAGAATGATCTCCCTCATGTGTTTGGTGTTTGGCCGGCTGTTACCTAGGGTGCTTTGGTTCTCCTCTATGTAGCCTCCCCAATGGATTAATTCAGGCTTATCCACATGGTGGTCTCATGGTTCCAAGTGCAGCAAGAGGGCAAGCCTCAATCTCATTTGTTAATGTCCGTTTGGCTAACACCAGTCATGTAAACAACCCAAATTCAAGGAATAGGGAAGTAGACCCCATCTCTAGATGGGAGGAGATGCAATGTCACATTACAAGGAAGTGAATGCAGAGAGGTGAATAATCTATAAGCATTTTTGTAACCTACCACACTCAGCATGAACTGGGAGTTGGTCTCATTGATATTTCTCTTCTTGTCCATTCTGTCATGGGAATATCCTACCTCCCTGATCTTTTCCCTTCATTCATATTCTCCTTCCCAAATGTTAGGGATAACTTGCCTCCTCTTTGAACTCTGCTCTAAGGATTCCCAAATAACCAGCTCTCTGTCATTTCTGATCTCTGCCCCTCCCTTACTTCTTGCCATTTTCTGATCATTTGTTAAACTCAATGTTTGTCTTCTGAATTGGAATGGAAATTACCCAAGAATTACTTTTCATATCTTTATTTATGGTATATATTTGTACTATTTACATATCTGTACTTTCATGTCTAGTACTGTGTTTAGTATCTGAGAGGTGCCAAATAATACTTGCTGGTTACTTACTATCAAGGAATATCTTAGAATTTTCCTAAAAGAGATTTTCTTTTACATTAATTTAACTTAAAAAATAAATATATATCCTCAGCACACCTAAGAAGATGGTAGGGAAAGCTCAGACAGTGTAATGATTTCAGCTTTCTGGGTAGGTGAGAATCACAACTCCAACTAGAATGCTTCTCTTCTTCTTGGACTCGTTGAACTCTTGTGGGCTTCCTTAGACAGTTTCTTTTTTCAATCTCCAGGCCACACAACCATTGTTAAAGGTCCTTAGCTGTCACTCTGTAGGCTCAATACAATACTCTATAGCTGGCAATCAGCCCTCTTCTCAGTCATCACATTCCTTTTGAGAGAATTTCATGAAAAATTACCAATCTTCAGGGTCTCAACAATTTTGAGGACTACGATTTAGAAATACCCTTTTCCTGCTGGCTGAATTTTCCCTGGCCTCCTGCTCAGATACTTAGGACTTCCTCCTCTGTGCTGCCAGGGACCCTCCTCCACAAACAAGTTGGCACAGAGTTGGCCTCATGAAGGCCTCTGCTCCAGTCAGGCCTTTCATTGCTTAGCTCCTCTTTGCCTTCCCAGACTTATTTATCCAGGGCTCTGTTTTCACAATTTGTTTGACACCAGACTATGTTTGTCTCTTCGGCTCCATGTCAGGCCAAATCTCAGAAATATCTTCTGAGAATTTGAAAAGCAACCCAGGCAGCCCTAGTCATATTTAGCTACTGATTTTGTTCATACTGCTCTCAAAAATAAAAACAGTCAAACAAACAAACAAAATTTAAAAAAATAAAATAAAAATAATAACAGTCACTAAACACCAAAATGAGGCTTAACTTCTAGATTGTTGGGATGATGTGGAGTTATGGAGCAAACCCAACGAGTCTCTGTTGTTTCTGATCCTGGGTTTTTACAGTGAGGGCTCTTTCTGATGATATAAGAAATTATGTGCCTCTGTAAAGATAGAGAAGAGTGGATAAGGAAAGTCTGTGTGTGTGTGTGTGTGTGTGTGTGTGTGTGTGTAAAGAAGAACAGCAGATTTCTCAGTCTAAAAAATTTTTCTGCTGTGGGAGAAGATTTGCATGCCCTTCTGTGTCGCAGAGATTCGGTATGTTTGAAGCACGTCGTTGGGGTGCCTGCGTCTCAAATCACTGGCTCTGTGCAGCCTTGATGAGGTGCCCAATTTACATATTCTCAATTTAATCTAAAGTAGGTACTAATTGATTACTGCTGAATGTCTGCACGCTCTGATTATCTGTTCGGATCCTGAGGGGGGAGGGGCAATAGCAAGGGATCTTTCTTCTATAAGTAGGATTTTGTTTTCTCTGATCCAAGGAGCACTTACTTACTAGTCCTGGAGGCCCAGCAAACTGCCACCCTGCCCCTGGCCTTTCCCTACCTTCATCCCCAATTTCTGAAAATAAATATCACCAGCTCCAGCTCTAGCATTGGTTCTTTTAATGCTGTAGAATGAACTCCTCTCTATTCAGTCATTCAGCATTTATCAAGGAAATATTTTGGAAATGTCCCCCAAGTATATGTTATTGTCATCTCCATAAAGGCAGGATTCCATTGGGCTTGATAGTACGGACTGTGGAGCCAGATTGCTGGGTTTAACCCAGGCTTTGCCACTTACTCACTGTGTGATTTTTGGAAAAGTTGCTTAACTTCTCTGTGCCTTGGTTATCTGCCTGTAAAATGGAATTAATAGCACTGTCCACCTCCCAGGGGTGTCGTGAAGATTAAATGATTTCATACATGTAAAGCACCCAGCAACTATCAATCCACTGTATAGTGCTGTTTCTCCACAGCTCTATGGAGGGTTTGCTGGAGGAGTCAGGCCAGGATCTTGATTAAAGTTCCCTTGGGAAATTTTAAGGTCTTCATCTGTCCTTGCCTTACCTGTCCTGCATCATCTCAGGTATCAACCATGACAAGGAGCAGGTATAAGAAAGTGTAGATCTTGCTAGAGTGGGGTATTGTTAAGCAAGAGCCTTCTGAAAAGGCTTTTCCTGTCAATCATGAGTAAGGAATAGGAAATAAGAAGGGGAGGCTAAAGGTGATGGGTCAGTGAACATTCACTGGACACTTACTATATGCCAGACTCCATGTTGGTACTAGTGACACAAACATGAAAACTATGGCCTCGTCTCACTGCTGATTGGCACTACCCCAACCACTATAAATAGTTGCCCCTTATCTGTTGGGGATACATTCCAAAATCCCCAATGGATGCCTGAAACTGCAGATAGTACCAAAACCTATATGTATTACATACATACATACATACATACATACATACACTTTATGGCTTTTCGTTGGCGTATCCAAATTGCCAGCATCGCTACTCTTGCTCTCCAGGGCCATTATTACATAACGTAAGAGTTACTTGAACACAAGCACTGTGATGCCACGGCAGTTGATCTGATAACCCAGTTGGCTACTAAGTGACTAATGGAGGAGGAGCATATACAGTGTAGATACGCTGGACAGAGGGATAATTCACATCCCGAGGGGACAAAGCGAGACAGTGTGAGATATCACGCTCCTCAGAATGGCGCAAAATTTGAAAGTTATGAATTGTTTATTTCTTGAATTTTCCATTTAATATTTTCAAACTGTAGTTGACTGTGGGTAACTGAAACCAAGGAAACTGAAACCACAGATAAGAGGATCTACTGTAGCACAGCACATTTCCTCTGTTATTGCTCCTCGGACATTTAATTTAGGTTTTATTCTCATAGCTGAATTGCTGGTCTGCCTTTTTTTTCCTTTTTATTGATGTGCAACGTACACGAAGAAGAAGTACACAAGTTGTAGGTGCACACAGCTCAATGAGTCCTCACAGAGTGAATACACTGTGCAAGCTGTACCCGGGTCAAGAAACAGATCATGACTGGTCCAGAAGCCCTCCACCCTCTTTGCATTCCCTTCCAGTCACTACCATCCCCCAATAAGTAACCACCTTCCTGACTGAGTCCCACCCTCAGGTTTCCCAGCTGGGTGCTGGTCCCTGGCCAAGAGAAGCTCAAGAAGCAGGGCTGGGAGACGTGACAAGATCAGGCATGATCTTGTCTGGACCATTATGATACTGGTCCACCCCTGGTGTCTATGTAACTCCCCTTCAGACTGCTTTGACTATTTGAAGGGAAAACCATCCTTGAACACTTAATAGAGAGGCAGCGTCAGGAAAAGCAGGGCAGCCTTTCTGTTGGTCTGAACAAGCTACAGGCCCCCATCCATAAATGTGTCCTTGGCCTGTCCAGTGAAGGGCAAGGATTTCCCATCCATGGCAGATCTGGCTCCTGGAATCTCTTATGGAGACAGGCATATTAGCAGAAGAAGGCCCTCTGATCCCTTGGCAAGCTGACGATTAGCTAGGAAATAGCTTAGCAAGGATAAGTGTAGTTAGCACTCAGAATTTCCTTCTCTCATTCAGAGAGTTCGGGGTCTTAAGAGAATGAGACACAGACAGGTAGATTTTGCCAGGACCAGATAGCATATCACAGTGGGGAATTGTGATCAAGCAGAGGGGTGTTGCCCTGAAAGAACTAAGGGAGAATAACAGAGCAGTTGTTCTAGTTATCTATTGCTGCATCACAAACCTCTCCAAACTTAGTGAAATGAACAACAACCATTTTATATGTTCAGGAAGGCTGTGGGTCAGAAATTCAGACAGGGCACAACAGGGGTGGCTTATCTCTGCCTCAGCTGTGAAGACTTAAACTGTGGGAGACAGGGATCATCTGGAAGCTACTTCATTACATCTCTGGCACTTGGGCTAAGATGATGTGAAGGTTGGGCTCAGCTGGGACTGTCAATAGGTGGTCCACATGTGGCCTCTCCATGTGTCCTGGGCTTTTCACAGCACAGAAGCTGAGTTTCGTGATGGCACATCCCCAAAAAGTGTCCAGAGAACAAGTGTCCCAAGGGCCCCAGGGGAAGCTGCATGGCTCTTTCTGACCTAGCTCAGAAGTCACACAGCATCATATCTGCCATATCTGATAACTCTAGTGGTTATCAGTAAGTCACTAAGGCTGGCCCACATTCAAGGGGAGGAGAATTCGACCCCACCTCCTGATGGTGGAGTGGCAGATCCCATTGCAGAATTACTTGTGGGATGGGAGCTTTTGTTGCAGCCATCTTTGGAAAAAAACACCTGCCACTATCATTAACAGCTAGGACTCTGGAGACCCACCTGGCTTCATTTCTTGGCTCTGACACACATTTTAGCTGTGTAACATCAGACAACTTTCTTCACCACTCTGTGCCTTAGCTTCCACATGAGTGAACTTAGAATAATAATAATTCTGTCCTTAGAGTTATTGTGAAAATTCAACAACATGACACGTGCATCATGTTAGCAGAATGCCTCACACATTATAAGTGCTCATAAATGTCACCTTTAACTAACACCTGAGGAGGTTATTGCTCAAGACCAGTCTCACCTATGACACCTTTCCTTAGACCCATCCTAGATGAGAAGGTGGGCTATGAAATTCCCATACCAGACTGCCCAGGACCCACTAGCAGTTAACAGGGGTGACAAAGCCTAAGCACTAGTATACAGCACCTGACAGTTTCCAAAAAACTTATGTATTTATCGTTCATTTAATCTCCCAGGCAACCTCGTGGGGCATACAGGACTCCCATTTTATAGATGAGGCTTATCAAGATGTAACGTACCCAAAGTCTACTAAAGTCTACTACATAGCTACTGTCAGGCGGGGCAGCCTGTGGGGTCTCAGCTCCCGCTCACCACATAAGAACGCAGGACATGGTGAGCCCAAACAGGAACACCCATGGAGCCATAGATGGGGGAGTCATACCATTATATTCTCGCTGGTGGCATCCGCCTCTCTGCAATCCGCTCTTGCTAGCTCAGCCACCATCTTCTTGCTAGCCCCCATTTGCTGCTAGTGTAGCCACAGCAGTTATATTAGTGGCCAATGGCTCACTGGTTACAGCTGACGGCCAACTAGCCACAGCTGATGGCCATCCAATCACAGTTGATGGCCATTTACTACCTGAGTGAGCACCTTTCCACCTGAGGCTGAGAGCCTGGAAACTGCACTCTTGGCTCTGTCCCCACAGCTACTAAATTACAGAGCGAGGCCACATCCCAGAGCTCCCCTCCAAGGCCTTTGCTCTTATCTTCTCTAATGATCTCAAGGGCATTGCTAAGTTATCAAAGGAAAAATACAATTTAATTAGAATTTAATTAATTTGAAAAGTGCCCTGAAGTCCTACTAGAAGTAGGGGGAAAGGTAGGAGGTCAAATTTTTAATAGCCATAAAATGTCATGGCCAGGGCGGGAAGGTGACTGTCACGCACAAGAGGAGACCTAAGGTTATCACTTTCTTCCAAAGAAGCTCAAAGGCATTCCTGCAAATGCCCCATAATGGTTTTCAAATTTCATAGCTAATCATTCAGCCAAACAGTTTGCTCTGAGAACTCCGAATTGCCTAATCATTCCTCACTCCTTAAAACCAAGAAACTAGTGGTGCCCTTTTCCTTCTGTGTTTTCCTTCAGATTTCAGTCCACGCGCATCAACATCAAAATGCACAAATGTTCGGAAAGCATTGTAAATCCTGCCTTTTTGGTGTCTTTCATTTATGTGACAGGAGGAAGGATGGTGCATTCATCCACTTTTGGAAACAAACCAAAACACCCATAAATATTCAAGCTTATAATATTGACTTAAAGCTCAGTTAGAGCCCAGGCTGCAGTCAGCTCCTGATTATCCATGTGTGACTTATCCACAGCTAATTTTAAAACTCAAAATTACTTCCTTCGAACTTGCAGAGCACCCTCGCCCCCTCTGCAGGCATCGGCTTGGGGGTGCAATGAGATGAGGTGGAATAGTGCCAAACTGAGGGTCTGACGACCCTGCTTCTGCTCTTGCCACAACTCCTGATTAGCTATGTGACCTTGAGCACATGTCTTTACCACCTGGGACCTCCTAGGTTTTTCAACTGTAAAATGAGGAAGCTTGGCTTTTATGCTTAAGATCCTTTCTCACTCTAAAATTCCATGAGGTAGCAAAGTAATAAAAAGAAATGGCAAGATGTTTGCTGCAAAGATATAGCATTGAAATCAGTAGTCCAAACAACCCATTTTCCAGAAGAGGTAGTGTGTGGCTTCAGAACTGGTGAATGGCAGATCCAAACCTAGCACTCTAGAATCCAATGGTTATTTCATGAATTCCAAGGCCAGACATGCATGTTTTTTGTACTTCTCAAATTATGATTCTCATCAATGAGCACAGGTAGTCAAAGATTTGGCTCTGTCTGAACAGGGGAAAGGCTATTTCTGAATTTCTTTTTTCAGAACTTTGAACTTCCCTTTTGATGGAGCCAAGGTGGGGACATAGAGATGTATGTCTGTGGGAGTCAATGCCACTGCTCACTGCCCCACCCCCAATAAGGCCGAATGGGGGAGATCAGCAGGACAGCTTCATTTCCTTCTTCTCCCTCCTACCCCCCTTGCTCCCACCACCATTCCTATGGACCAGAAATGACCCTTCCTGTCTTTCAAGGGAGAAATGTCTGGTGTCTTGTTACTCCCAACTCAAGTTCAATTCCCCAGACCCAGGCTTTCCTTATAGGAGGAAGGAGAAACCATGGAGTGATGGTGGGAAAGGACTTTAAAGCAGGGATAAGAGCAAATGTGGTGAGATTCCACCACCACGCCATTTGACCAAACATATCTCTAGTGCATGTTCTGTGACCTGTACCTAGTAGTAAAGAATAAACACCCATCCTGCTCTCAAGGAGATCTTGGGTTCAGAACAGAATAGAGTGAGACATATGCGAACGTGGTTTTCATAATGTATTGTACATGCTATGAAAGAAAGATGTAAAGGACCCAATGGTGGCGAGGATGGGAGAGGACACAGAGAAAGAAGTGTTCAGTTTCAACCAGGGCAAAAGGTATCATATAGGTAAGTTGTCAATTAAAATATTTCACCCTTTATTTCTCTTTGGCTAAAGATATTAGAACACCATTTTGGGGTCATCCAGATTTAGAACTTGAAGAAACACAGCCTGAAAAAGGTGGTTATATGTCCTTGAGCTAAAGTGCATTATGTCAGCAACATTTTAAATGGTTGTTAGTTCTCCAGTAGTGTAGTAGTGTTGGCTCTGATGGCACAATTTCATCAAGGGTTAAGTAACACTGAGCACCTGGCCTGAAAACCCAAGGACTCCTTATATCATTTCTGTGGAACAAGACATTCTATGTTCTGAACAACTTATAAACAATCTTTAGAACACAGAGCATTCTTTAGCTGCATGGCGCCTGTGTTGTGCAGAAAGAGACCATCACTTACCTGAACAATACGTGGTATGAAACCACAATACAGTTGACGTTGGATGCTTCAAGATCTGAACAAGTGCTCCCCTGTTTGGGACCCACACTTGTCTCCAGCTAGCTGCAGTTTGCTTGAGATGAACAACAGATGAAAGAACATACTTGGTGGAAATTCTATCACCCAGGAGGAATGTGAGAAGGAAGGCTCCCCTTAGCCTATTTGTTTATACTCCCTCTGGTGGCTAATGCAGATCTCCGTGTTCTGTCCTTCTGGGGTGTGTAGCAACCACATCCTATCTGATTCAAGAAGCCCAGAACACTGGCATTTTGTCCATATCCACATGAAAAAACATATGTAGATTCAGCATCTTTTAACTATTGGTTTTGGTGTTTGGAAACGCATGATTTAAATTAATATATCTTATTCTTTTTGTGCCTAGCATACAGTTTGTACCATACAGCCTTGTAAAAATTCATAGAATCATAGACTTCAAGCTCCTGTTCTAGTTAGGCTCTTTTGAGTTTCAAGGAGAAACAATAGGATAAGGTTACCTCAAGATAATCTGAATAGGATAAGGGTACTTGTGAGTAAGAAGTACTCTATGGCTAGGCCTTGGGAAGTGCAGAGAGTTGACAGAAGGCTCTAAAACCAGTGAGTATATAACCTGTAGGAACAAGAATTTGTGGGCTCAATAAACTCCCGTCTCATTTCTATTCTCCTTTCTTTATAAACATTGTTGTCATCTTCTAATCCTTTTACAGCTTCTGCTTGCCTGCATTTCCTTCTCCCTCATAATGTTGACTTGCATGGGGCCATCTTGTCCTATGTGACTTCTCTCTGCATAATGACCCTTCAGTTTTAGCTCCCTTTACAAATGGATCCCTTCTCTTTGTAAATCAGCTAAAGGCATGGCAACCACTATAATCGAAATATATAGTACTCACCTTAAAGTAAACTTTGAACTTTTCTAGTTCATTGTATGGGAAAATTGGTACCCCCAAGAGCTAATGAGACTTTGCCTAAGGTTATAGACTAGCCAAGGAGTGTCGGTGGTAGCATGAGACTCCAGTTCTTTTGCAGCCTACTGAAACCATCTTTACATTAATGTGTGTCATCTCCTACACTGTTTTTTGTGGTAGGAATGTTCCCATACATGGGTGTCTTCTTGCTTACCTAGTGTGCTTACAAATTGGGAACAGATGGTCTTCTCTTTTCTGCCTCCTTCCTTCTCCCCAACTTCTGCTTAGGTATCTAATATAGGACCTATACCAGTGACAAAGTGCTGCTTAAGAGAAAGGTGTTTAAAATTAGCTCCCTTTAATAATACTTGTTTCTCTTAGAATTCATGGCTGGTCTATGTAACAATGATTTCAAAGTCACTAAATTCAAACTAAGATTGACAGTGAAGTGTCTTGGTTGCCAAGTAAGATTCATTCAGAAAAGGGACACTATGCAGTAAACTTCAAATGAGAAAACTTGATAAATAAAACTGATTCTGAGTTGGTGAAGCCAACTAGAATATAGGTAAGTTGTCAGTTGAAATATTTCACCCTTTATTTCTCTTTGGCTAAAGATATTACAACACCATTTTGGGGTCATCCAGATTTAGAACTTGAAGTAGATGCTTTCAATAGACTGGGCTTGAATTTAGATTTAAAAGTCTATGCTACTTATGGTTTTTCCAAGACTTTCTTGCTATAAAAGAAACTCTAAGAAAATTCTGATATAACAATCACATATGTGTTCATATTGCTGGAATGCTGCAATTAATGCAATGAGATTTTTAAACAGGAGAATGAATACACTATCATATTCACTCTTGGGTTTAGCAGTTTAACATGACTAAATAAACCATCCATACAGTCATTTGTTCATTCATTAAATCTTTTTTTTTAATTAAAGTTTATTGGGGTGACAATTGTTAGTAAAGTTACATAGTTTCTTGAAAGCCTTCTATAAGATAAGTACCATGCTGGGAATATAAGGATGAGACATTGTTGCCTACAAGAAACTTACAGTCTTGTGAGGAATACAGACAAGTAAAAAGAATTAAGACACCAGATCTGAAGAGCTTGGATATATCAATCACAAAGGGTTGTCTGGCTGTCCTGTGGTATGACTGACTTGGCTGTAATCCCATCAACCCTCTGATAACACTCTCCAAATGTCATGACCTCATTAGCAGATGACCCTCATACCATATGTGAATTTCCCTTGCATGAACATGTCAGTAATTGTGTTACTTTCTGTTCAGCCTCATCTCTTGAGATCTTCAAAGTAAGGCATTTTCATGGGCAAGAAGGATATTCTTTTCTGAAACCTGAGGTAATTCCCAGAGCAGATACCCCAAGGAAGGCAAGTCCTTAGATTGGGATCCAGAACTCTAGGAGGAGCCTCAGGCCAATGGGAGAAAGTGCAGCCTTTCCCTTGCCTTATGCTTGAAAGCATTCAGTTATCTGAGGTACGATGCTAAGGAATGGGGTTTAGAAGTCATAAAAAGCAAGAAATCCAAGAAAAGAGGGATCCAAGAAAGATTTCTTCATCTTCCTGGATTCACCATCAATAGGAAAAGTGAGGCTCAGAAAGCAGCATGTACTTTGCAGGCAGATTGTACAGCTTCATGGTACTCCCAGCTTAAAACCCCTTGACCAGCCTCCAGCCCAGTGCTCATTCAAGGCTGGTCAGGAAGCACCTGCAGCATATCCCCCTGAGGCACAGGGCAAGCATGCAGATTCCTGGGCTCCACCTCAGATCCATGCCTCTGAATTGGAATGGAAAGGGGTGTTTTAGTACGCTCCTTAAATTTGAAATCCCCAGATCTTTCTGTCAGTGAGGTCTTTTGTGAAGGTTTAAGCATCAATTTAACATGGTCCAACTGCTCCTGTTCACCTGGAAATGTTTTTCAATATCACACTTGGAGATGCTAGATTTTATTATTACCTAGACTTGCATTTTCTTTTATCACCTGGACTCTGGAATTCTCTTACAACATCTTCCTCAGAATGTCCCTGCATGCACTAAGTTTAGATCAGGGGTTGACAAACTTTTTCATAAAGGGGCAGATTGTAAATAATTTACACACTGTGGCTTATACAGTCTCTGTCACAACTACTCAGCTCTTCAACTGTAGTGCAAAAACAGCCACAGACAATACTTAAACGAAGGACATAGTTGTGTTCCAAAAAAACTTTATTTACAAAAATGGGGCTGTCAGGATTTGGCCCATGGGTCATAGTCTGTTGACTCCTAGTCTAAGCCATCAAACAATTAAATATTTACCCCTTATAACAGCTCCTTATATTGTAATGCTCTGCTTTGTATTAGTTTCAAGGAATGGATATCTACTTGAGTTATCTCAGTAGTTCTCAAACTTAAATGTGTGTCAGAATCCCCTGGAGGGTTTGTTGAAACGCTGGTTGCTGCCCCCAATCCCAGAATTTCTGACTCAATATATCTGGAATAAGGCCCGAGAATTTACATTTTTAACAAGTTACCAGATGATTCTGGTTCAACGATCACACTTTGAGAATCACCATCTTAAGTAAAGGGAAAGAGGTTATAGAAAGGATTTGTGTGGGAATTAGGAGTCCCCGCCATGAGGCCAAGAATACAGGATGAGCTTCCTAGAGGTCCTCCCTGAGACTGGATGGATCCCTACCACTCTAGGAATTGAGTGATCATAGAAACTAGTCATACTTACCATCATGGGGCTCTGTCTTTTCTAGGTTTTTGCTTCCAATAGTCATTATGTAAAACTCAAATATGATCAATCTACTCCCTTCAAGAAGAGCCTTTATTTTTATTCATGTTCTTAGATAAAGTTCACATTTCTTAACCTGGCTCACAAGGCCCTTTATGACTTTCTTAAACCTTCCACCTCTCTATACTCATTCCTGCCATCCTTTTTTGGTCCACAATAGGGACTCTGGTTTTTGCTTCCACCACACTCTCCACACTATCCTGTATTTCTTTGCAAACAGGCACATGGCCTGTTGGCTGTGAGCTTTATGAGTACTGGAACTGTGTTTTTCTTGTTTTTGTCTCTAGTGTCTGGCACAGTTGATGTTTAGTAAATGTTAGATGAGTGAATAAAGGAATGGTTTCTTCATCAGATTTTCTACCAGACATAAGAGAAGAGGTGAACTCAGGGGGCACAATGAAGGTAAAAGCCTTCAGGGGGCTGATGGCCCAGGAATCTTCATGATAACAAAACTTAAAAGTGAACAGAGGCCACAATGACAGACCATGTCACATCCATTAGAATGACCCTAATGAAAAAGACAGATGATAAAAAGTGTTAACAAGGATGTGAAGAAATTAGAACCCTCATACATTGCTGGTATCACTTTGAAAAAATTACATAGTCACTTTGGAAAACAGTTTGAAAGTTCCTAAAAACTGTAAACATAGAGTTAACACATGACCCAATCATTCCACTCCTAGGTATATACCCAAGAGACATGAAAACATGTTCATGCAAAAACCTGTGCAAAAATATTCATAACACCACTATTCATAAGAGCCAAGACATGGAAACAACCCAAATGTTTATCAACTGATGAATGGGTAAACAAAATCTGGTCTATCCATACAATGGGATATTATTCAGCCACACACAAAAGAATGAAGTACTGATACCTGCTACAATATGTACGAATGTTAAAAACATTATGCTAAGTGAAAGAAACCAGTCACAAAAGGCCACATATTGTATGATTCCATTCATATGAAATGTCCAAAATAGTCAAGTCTATAGAGACAGAAAGATTGGTGGTTGCCAGAGTTGAAGAGAGGAGATGATGGAGAGAGACTGCTAATGGGTATGGAATTTCTTCTGGAATGATAAAAACATTCTAATTTTAGATAATGATGTAGGTGCACAACTGTAAATATATGATGATATGTAAATTACATCTCAATAAAGCTGTTAAAAAAAAAAAGTAGAGGGGAAACTGCTCAGATTGGACCCAGGAAAAAGAATTGGCTCAACATTCAGAACACACTCCCATATCTATAGTGTTACCCTTTGACAGCAAAGTGCAGCATTGGAATAACTTGTCTAACAATAGAAGTCACACTGTATTTATATCCCACACAGCTTGGAACATAGTAAATTATAATGAAAAGTTTTTGATTTTTTGATCTGATAAGAGAAATTCCTAATTTTCCATTAAAAAATTCAATACTTTGAGTATCTAGCACAATTTCATATATTCCATAACTCAGCCTATTCTTATTGATGAAAATGATGAATTCTCCCAAAATGTTAAAATCGTTTTTATTGAAAAACAAAGCAAAGCATAGGCTAAATTCATTTAGGACATTCATTGAAAGAGGCTTGCATTGTTTACAGATCTGCATCAGCTTTGTACACAAAGACCTTTTCTACCAAGGCCTACTGTTATTGTTTTCTTTCTTATTTAAGTTTATTTTTAATTATGATTGACATACAATATGTTAGTTTCAGGTGTGAAACATGGTGATTAGACATTTATATACCTTATGAAGTGATCACCATGATGAGTCTAGTACCCATCTAGCACCACACAGTTATTATAATATTGACTATATTCCCTACGCTGTACTTTACATCCCCAAGACTCATTTTATAACTGGCAGTTTGTACTTTTTAATACTCTTTACCTTTTTCACCCATCCACCCCCATCTGGTAACCATCAGTTTGTTGTCTATATTTATGAGTTTGTTACTATTGTGCTTTGTTTGTTCACTTATTTTGTTTTCTTAGATTCTACATATAAGCAAAATCATAAAGTATTTGCCTTTCTCTGTCTGATTCAGTTCACTTAGCATAATACCCTCTCAGTCCATTTGTGTTATCACAAATGGCAAGATTTCATTTTTTTATGGCTGAGTAATGTTCCATTGTATATATATACTACATATTTATCCGTTTGTCTACCAATGGGCACCTAGGTTGCTTTATATCTTGGGTACTGTAAATAATGCTGAAATGAGCATAAGGATGCATATATCTTTTTAAATTAGTGGTTTTGATTTCTTTAGATAAATATCCAGAAGTGGAGTTATTGGGTCATATGGTAGTTCAATTTTTAATTTTTTAAGGAATCTCCATATCATTTCCATGGTGGCTGCACCAGGTTATAATCTCACCAACAGTGCATGCATGTTCCTTTTTCTCTACATCCTCACCAACACTTATTCTTTGTTGTCTTTTTGATAATAGCCATTCTGATAGGTGTGAGGTGATATTTCACTGTGGTTTTGATTTGTATTTCCCTGATGATTAGATGTGTGATGTTGAGCATCTTTTCATATGTCTGTCGGTCATTTGTATGTCCTATTTGGAGAAATGTCTGTTCAGGTCCTCTGTCCTTTTTTTAGTCGGATATTTTTTATGTTGAGTTGTATGTGTTCTTTTTGTGTTTTGGATACTAACTCCTTATTGGATATATCATTTGAAAATACCTTCTCCCATTCAGTAGGTTGCCTTTTTGTTTTGTCGATTGTTTCCTTTATGATACAAAAGCTTTTTAGTTTGATATAGTCCCATTTGTTTCTTTTTTCATTTGTTTTCTTTGCCCTAAGAGATATATCCAAAAAAATATTATTAAGACAAATGTCAAAGTGTTTACTACCTATATTTTCTTCTAGAAGTTTTATGGTATCAGAGCTTACATTTAAATCTTTAATCCATTTTGAGTTTATTTTTGTATATGATGTAAGAAAGTGATCTGGTTTCATTTTTTTTTTTTGCATGTATCTGTTCAGTTTTCCCAACACCGTTTATAGAACAAACTGTCTTACCCCATTGTATATGCTTGCCTCCTTTGTCATAGATTAATTGACCATATAAGTGTGGATTTATTTCTGGGCTCTCTATTATGTTCCATTGATCTGTGTGTTTGTTTTTCTGCCAGTACCACACTGTTTTGATTGCTATGGCTTTGTGGTATGGTTTGAAATCAGGTAGTCTGATACCTCCGATTTTGTTCTTAGTTCTCAAGATTGCTTTGATTATCTAGGGACTTTTGTGGTTCCAAATAAATTTTAGGATTATTTGTTCTAGTTCTGTGAAAAATGTCATTGGTATTTTGGTAAGGATTGCATTGAATCTTAGATTGATTTGGATAATATGGACATTTTAATGATACTAATTATTTCAACCCATGAGTACAGTATATCCTTCCATTTGTCTTCAATTTCGTTCACCAATGTTTTATAGTTTTCAGAGTACTGGTCTTTTACCTCCTTGGTTAAATTTATTACTAGGTACTTTATTTTTTTTGATGCAATTATAAATGGGATTGTTTTCTTAATTTCTTTTAGTTCATTATTAGTGTAAAAAAATGCAACAGATTTCTGAATATACGTTTTGTATCCTGAAACTTTACTGAATTTATTTGTTAGTTTTAATAGTATTTTTTGTGGACTCTTTAGGGTTTTCTATAGGTAGTATCATGTCATCAGCAAATAGTCCTTCCTTTTCAATTCGGATGCCTTTTATTTCTTTTTCTTGTCTGATTGCTGTGGCTAGGACTTCTAATACTATGTTGAATAAAAATGGTGAGAGTAGGACAACCAGGAGAAGTGTTGCAGCCACCGCCACTACCCATCATCTCCTCCTCAGTCATGTCGAAGCATGAGTTCTCTATAGACATGGCCTGCGAAGGCTGCTATAATGTGGTGACTCAGGTCCTCAACAAGCTGGGAGGAGTTCAGTTTAAGATTGACCTGCCCAACAAGAAGGTTTGCATCGACTCTGAGCATAGCGTGAACACTCTGCTGGAGACCCTGAGGAAAACAAGGAAGACCGTTATATACCTTGGCCCCAACTAGTGAGGGCTTGGGGCCCTGGCCTGCAGGATGGATCGAAGCAAGCATGACACCCATCCTTTCCTGCCTTCCAAACAGATCTGGAACCTGGCAATCTTGCTTGACAATGGGAGTTTCTGGAGAGACCCTCACTTTTCCTGCTTCTCCCTAGCTTCCCTGCAACAAAGTCGAGCTGGGGAAAAAAGTGGTGAGAGTGGGTATTCTTGTTTTGTTCTTGATCTTAGAGGAAAAGCTGTTAGCCATTCAGTGTTGAGTATGTTAGCTGTGGGTCTGTCATACATGGCCTTTATTATGTTGAGGTATGTTTCCTCTATCTCCACTTAGCTAAGAGTTTTTATAATAAATGGATGTTGAACTCTGACAAATCCTTTTTCTGCATCTATTAATAAGATAATACGATTTTTAACCTCATTTTTTAATGCGGTATATCACATTGATTGATTTCCAGATACTGAACCAACTTTACATTCCTGGAATAAAGCTCAGTTGATTGTGGTGCATGATCGTTTTAATGTATTGCTGAATTCTGTTCTTGTTGAGAATTTTTGCATCTATGTTTATTAAGGATATTGGCCTATAATATTCTTTTTTGGTAACGTCTTTGTCTGGTTTGGGTATCAGGGTAATGTTGGCCACATAGAATGAGTTTGGGAACTTTCCTTCTTCAATTTTTTGGAATAGTTTGAGAAGAGTAAGTATTGATTCTTCTTTAAATGTTTGGTAGAATTCATCTGTGAAGCTGTCTGGTCCTGGACTTTTGTTTGTTGGGAATTTTTTATTACTGATTCAATTTTGTTACTAGTAATTGGTCTGTTCAGATTTTCTGCTTCTTCCTCATTCAGTTTTGGAAGACTGCATGTTTCTAGAAATTGATCCATTTCTTCCAGGTTGTCCAATCTGTTGGCATAAAATTATTTGTAGTATTCTCTTATAATTCTTTTTATTTCTGTGGTGTCAATTGTCACTTCTCCTCTTTAATTTCTGATTTTATTTATTTGGGTTCTCTCTCTCTCTCTCTCTCTCTCTCTCTCTCTCTCTCTCTCTCTCTCTTTTGGTTAAGGTTTATCAATTTTATCTTTTAAAAAAATCCAGCTCTTAGTTTCATTGATCTTTTCTTTTTTGCTTACCTCGTTTACTTCTACTTCGATTTTTATTATTTCCTTCCTTCTACTCACTTTGGGCTTTGTTTACCTTCTTTTTCTAGTTCCTTAAGGTGTAAGATTAGGTTGTTTATTTGAGATTATTCTTGTTTGTTGAGGTAAGCTTGTATTGCAATGAATTTCCCTGTGCTTTTACTGTGTCCCATAGATTTGGGGTTTGTTTTATTTTCATTTTCGCTTGTCTCAAGATATCTTTTAAGTTCCTCCTTGATATCTTCATTTACCCATGGAATGTTTAGCCTCCACATCTTTATGTTTTTTACAGTTTTCTTCTTATAATTGATATCTAGTTTCATACTGTTGTGACCAAAGAAGATATTGAGGTAATTTCAATCTTCTTAAATTCATTGAGACTTGTTTTGTGGCCTAACATCTGGTCAAGCCTGGAAATTTTTGCATGTGCACTTGAAAAGAATGTGTATTCTGGTGTTTGGGAGTAGAATGTTCTGTGAATATCTATTAAGTTCATGTGTTATAATGTGTCCTCTAAGGCCACAGTTTCCTTATTGATTTTCTGTCTAGATGATCCACTCATTGATGTAAATGGGGTGTTAAAGTCCCCTACTATTACTGTAATAGTGATGATCTTCCCTCTATGTCTCTTAATATTTGCTTTATGTGTTTAGGTTCTCTTATATTAGGTGTATTGATGTTTACAAGACTTATATCCTCTTGTTAGATTGACCCTTTTATAATTATTTAATGGCCCTCTTGTTACAGCCTTTATTTTAAATTCTGTTTTGTCTGATATAAATATTGCTACCCCAGTTTTTTTCATTTGCATTTCCATCCCTCCACTTTCAGTCTATGTGTGTCTTTCGATCTGAAGTGTATCTCTTGCAGGCAGCATATATATGGTTGTTTATTTCCCTTTATCCATTCAGCTACCACCCTATGTCTTTTGATTGGAGCATTTAGTCCATTTATATTTAAAGTAGCTATGAATAGGTATGTAGTTGTTGCTATTTTATTAATTGTTTTCCGGTCATTCTCTGTTCCTTTCTTCTTCTCTTGCTCTCTTCTCTTGTGCATTGATAACTTTCTGTAGTGGTTGTTTTGAATGCCTTTCTCTTTATTTTTTGTGTATCTATTATAGATGTTTAGTTTGTGGTTACCACATGATTTATACATACAATGTTTATATTTATAGGAGTCTATTTCAAGTTGATGGTAACTTAAGTTCAAACATTCTACAGGCACTACATTTTTATTCATCACCAATATTTATATTTTTGTCATCATATTTTACATATTTTGTGTGTGTGTATCCCTTAACTTATTACTGTGTTTACATATGATCTTACTATTGCCTTTTAACCTTCATACTAGATTTATAATTGATTGATCCACTACTTTTACTAAGTGATTGCCTTTAGAAGTGAGATTTTTCTTTCTTATATGTTCTTATTTTTAGTTTTGGCCTTTCCACTTAAAAAAGTCCCTTTAATATTTCTTGTAATGATGGTTTAGTAGTGCTAATCCTCCACTTTTGCGTGTGTGGGAAACTATCCTTCAATTCTGAATAATAACCTTGCTGGGTAGAGTATTCTTGGTTGTAGGTTTTGTTTTTGTGTTTGTTTTATCCTTCATCATCTTGAATATATCATGTCATTTCCTTCTGGCTGTGACTACTGCCATGTTTCTGTTGACAAATCAGTTGCTAGCCTTAAGGGGGCTTCCTTGAACATAACTAGATGTTTTTCACTTGCAATTTTAAGATTTTCTCTTTATTTTTAACTTTTGGCATTTTATTTATGATTAGTCTTTGTGTTGGCTTCATTGAGTTCATCTTGTTTAGGATTCTTTGTGCTTCCTGGGCTTGTATGTCTATTTCCTTCCCCACACTAGGAAAGTTTTCAGTCATTATTTCATCAAATAAGTTCTCTAACCCTTTCTCTCTCTCTTCTCCTTCTGGGACCCCATGATATGATTGTTGGTATGCTTGATATTATCCCCGAAGTCCCTTACATTATCCTCATTTAAAATATATTTTTTTTCTATTTGCTGTTCCAATTGGGTGTTTTTCACTACTTTGTCTTTCAGATCACTGATTCATTCTTCTGCATGATTTAATCTAATGTTGATTCCCTGTAGTGCATTTTTCATTTCAGTTATTGTATTCTTCATTTGTGCTTGGTGTTTATTTTTTATGTATTCTGTCTCTTTGTTGAAGTTCTAACTCAGTTCATCTATTTTTCTCCCAAGGTGGTTGAGGATCCCTATAATCATTGTTTTGAACTCTTTACCTGGTAGATTGCTTGTCTTCTTTTTGTTTACTTTTTTTCTTGAGATTTGTCCTGTCCTTTCATTTGGAACAAATTTATCTTTCTCCTCATTTTGGCTGACTATTTTTACTTGTTTCTGTGTGTTAGATATATGTCTCCCAGTCTTGAAAGAGTGGCTGACCATATATATAAAGCATCCTGTGGGGCCCTGTGGCTCAGTCCTCTGGTCACTAGAGCCGGGTGCTCCAGAGGTTTCTGCTGTGTGGGTTTCATGTGCCTTCTTATTTTAATTAGCCTCAGATTACTGCTGGCATGTCGGTGGATGGAGTTGACCCTCAGACTGACTAGCTGTGAGTACTGGCTGTGACTACTGCAGATGAGCTGTTGTGCAGGGGCTGACCAAACAGAGTGGGAGTCACTTTGGCAGGGCTCTGGTGCCATTCAAGGCTGCCTGCCAGATGTATCAGTTGTGGAGCCTCTTGGAAGGGGCTCTGGTGTGGACTGAGGCTGTCCAATGCTTGTGCTGGGCTTGGGACTATTTGGTGAGAGATATGAAGCAAGTTGAGATCAGTTGCCACTTGTGCTGGGCTTGAGGTCAGTAGGTTGGGGCAATGTTGTGAACTGAGGCTGGCCACCACTTTTTCCAGGCTTGGGGCTGCTTTGTAGGAGCTACAATGCAAGCCAATGCCAGCCACCACTTCTGTTGGGCTTGGGGCCACTTGGCAGGAGTAACAATGCAAGCTGAGGCCAGCTGCTACTTGTACCAAGCTTGAGGGAACTTGGAAAAAGCTGTGATGCAAGCCAAGGCTGGCCACCCCTTGTACTGGGCTTGAGGGTGTTTGGAAGAGATGGCAGTACTAGCTAAGACCAGCTGCCACTTGTGTGGAGCTTGAAGGCTGTTGGGAGAGACTTCAGTGAATGCTGAGGCTAGCCATTGCTTGTGTGGAGAGTCTGGCTGGTCTAGAAGGTTGGATGGGGCCGGGTCTCAGGGAAATGCTGGGGTGAAGAGAATGTTGTTAACCAAGTTAATGGAGAGGGAGAGATTTTGTGCCAGCCTATGCTAGGTCAGCTAGGTGGGAGGAGAGCTCAACAAAGGAGCAATTGTGCTCACTAGTGCTTCTGTCCCCTGAGAGAGTTCCCCTGATCTCTGCCCCTCCAGCCCTTGCTCTAAGGTTAATCAATTTAATTCCTGCTATATGCTCCAGGTGTTTCACTGTCCTTGTGCTGGAGCTTAGAGCAGTGAGTTTGTGCACAAACCCTCTAAGTACAGTGTCTTGGTCTCTTACTGCCCTTCTACTCTCTTGGACTTAATCCCCACTGATGTTCAAAAACAGATGTTATGAGACTCCTCTTCCCAGCACAGATGCCCTGGGCTGGGGAGCTCATTGTGGGACTTAGCCCCCTTGTTACTCCGGGGGGACCTCCACAGCTATGACATCCCTCACATTTATTAATCACCACACAATGTGTGTGGGACCTGCATGGACCACATGTCTGTCTCTCCTAACTGTCTCGATGTGGCTTCTTCTTTATGTCCTTAGTTATAGGAATCCTCTTTATCCAGTCTTCAGGTAGTTCTCAGTGATGGTTGTTCTATAGTTTAGTTGTCATTTTGATGTGTTTGTAAGAGGAGGTGAGTTCAAGATTTACTACTCTGCCATCTGGATTCCCCACCCCCATTGTTTTCTTTCTTTATCATGCAACCTGTTCTAAATTCATGGTTTTGAGCAAACACAGTTTAGTGAGTAAATGTAGACCAGCAAGCTTCCTTTGTTTTTGTTAATGTTATATGATGCTGAAATTCCCATTAACTATTTCCACTATCAGTGATATTACAGACTAATTCCTATTACTTCTCTACAGCAAATAAGGAATGGCTTGTGATGAAAAACGTTTTGCAGAAATAACACAACAAATTCAGGAAAAAATAATATTGCCATCTAAGGATGTAAGCAGAAAAACATTCATATTTAGGAAGGATTAAAGGCTTAATGGAATGGAAAATAAAAGATATAATAATGTCAATCTAATATCTGCTTCTGAATTCTAAAAGTGATACTAGAGTAGAATAGTTAGAAATTGCTCTGTTGGTTTTTATTACATGTGGTCTAAGTGAACTCGCAAAACCAAACTAGAGCCCATAGCTGGACAATGGTTTATCAATGCCTTTGGGTCACTTAGTCATTTTCCAACTGGATCTCCAACTCCAGGAGACAGTGGCTATCTTCTTTGAGAATGCTTCCCTCTTTCAATCAAAATTATCTTTTTCTAGAATTCTACCATTAAAACTTAGTATCTTTAAGTCTTTAAGTGTTTTTCCACTATCAGAATCCATATTAAACTCCAAATTGCCCCTTACAGACTTATTGGCAGTCAGTTTTGTGCCAAAAGAGTTTAAGCACAAAAAAAATACGTAAGATCCCAGTTGATTTTGCATTAGAGAGGACTTTCCTCTCAGACTCCCAAGGTACCCTGACATCTCTTAGATATGAAGCTCCTTGCCAGTCCTACTAACAGTGGTGAGAGGGAATCATTTCTCAGGACCCATCTGGCTGGAATTTCCTCAGATAGTTGTCACAGGAAATAAATGTGACCCAAGTGCTCTGTGGTTTGTGTAGTGTGAAGATGAAGAATCTAACTTTTGCTTAGGTGACTGTGACTTAAGTTTCCACCATCAAAGCTAAGGAAATAATTAAGAGTGGCATCTCTTTAAGTTTGATTAACAACTTATTAAACAATAATTGGCATTTTAAGGCCATTTTAGAGGTGATTAAAAGCCATATATTCAGATCTTTCAGATATCTCTCCATCTCACACCAAATGAAAAATAAACTTAAACAAAAGTAGTTTATAAATGTCAAGATTTTATGATTCTTTCTTCTCCAATCTCTCTTCCTATATTTCCCTCACTCAGCTTCAATATATCCCCTTTTTCTGCCTTTTCTTTATATTTTCTTTTTTATGAAGACTGCCTTGGTCATAACACTTTTCTTACTTTCTTTACTAACTGTGCTTTTAGCTTCCCCATCCTTTGCCTGTTTTTTTTTTTCTTCTGCTCTATTTACCTTCACCTTAAATAACATAACATGAAACAAATGCATTTGGAAATAGATTTTTAAAATAAAGTTTTATTTCTGAACTTTTACTTGAAATATTGTGCATTTTAGTTCTAGAATTTTTATTTGGTTCTTTTTGTAGTTTCTGTGCTAAGATTTTCTACCTTTTCATTATTGTATACATATTTTCTTTTAAGTCATTGAGCATTGTTATAATAGCTAGTTTAAAATCATTGTTTTATAATTCCAACATCTGGGTTATCTTGAGGTAAGCCTTCGTTCATTGTCTTTTCTTTTGAGAATGGGTCACATTTTCCAGGTTCTTAATATGTCAAGTAGTTTTGGATTATATCCTGGATATTGTGAATGTTATGGGGACTCTGAATTCTGTTATATTCCTCCAAAGAGTGTTTCTCTTTCTAAGCAGGCAGTTAAATTGGTTAGACTCACACTGAAAACTATCTCTTAAGTGGTAGCTCAAATTTCAACATAAGTATTTTGTCTTTAGCTGGGATACTTTTAATCTTCCCTGTGCATGTGGTTCAGGGATCATTTAGAGATTTGAGTAAATGATATACACAGAATTTATACTTACTCTTCTCTGAATAACTCTTCTTTGGGTTTTTCTCTCACATTGTAGTGGCTGTGGGTATGGGTTGCCCCTAACACTTCAGGCTTAAAAAGCTGGTTTGTTTTTTTTTTGGTTTTCATTTCATATATATATATATATATATATATATATATATATATATATGAATATATATATATATGAATATATATATATATATATATATGAATATATATATATATGAGTTTTGGCAGCCTCTTGTAGTACTGGCTACCGTCTAACCTCAGACTAAAAGCTGTAAAAAGCAGAAGCTCTTTCCACGTTTTTCCGTGCTTCCCAAAGTTGACTCCCCTGTAGGATCTGCTTATTTTTTCTCACTTTTTGGAAGCTCCAGGTAGCTGTTTCTTTGTATTTTTTCCCAAGTTTATAACTGTTATCTATGGGAGGGTTAGTCCAGTAGAAGCTTACTCAGACATATTTCAAGCAGAACTACTTTTTCTTGATTTTTGAAATGATATGAGTTCAACCTTTTCTATGTCTTTATCTAAAAGAATGCTAATTTACATTGCAGGTCAGAACCTTTGATTGATTTTTTTTGTGTGTGAGTCAATGACCTTCAATAAAGAGACAGTTCTGTAGCCTAATCTAGGGAAAGATGTCACATCAAGCTTCATTTCAATTTATTCAACAAAATTTACTCTCTTCCTGTTATGAGAAAAGCCCTGGGTTGCCTGTAGTGGTTGTCTAAAGACTATTCTTAAACTTTGTGGGAGAGGGGCAAGGCTGACTATCAGAAAGATTATATGCCTGAAGGAAAAAAAGATATTCTTACCTTTGACAAACACTGCTTCTGCATCAGGTAATCATTTTACAAATGCCTTCTTGTTTAACCCTCATAACTTGGCCAGATGGATATTATTGTCCACTTTTAATAGATGAGAGAAGTGAAGCTCAAAGGCTGCACAGCTGGTAATTTTCATAGGCTTTTAATAAAAAAAAAAGACTCAATGTTAAAAAAAATTGGGTTGGTCATTGTACTGTGTTCTCAAAAATATTAATAATGATAATAAAAATCACAATATCCAAGTACCACTTTTCCTCTTAGCAAAAAGGGATTGTGACTCAGTCCGGCTCCTGACTTTTGACTGACAAGGTTTTATAAACGCTAAGTATAGTCTTCTATTAAGATTGAAGCCTATGAGAAAAAAGCCGTGGGCTGACCCATCTTCAAAGTGGCCATTTAAGATTATTTTCTGTCAGCCAGGTGGCTAATGGGCTGTGTTAGACAATGGATAGATATTGTATTCTGTCTGAAACCATAGAATTGGAGGAAAAAAGAGCATTCTACATTTGTTTGGCTTGTCCACTGCCCGGGAGCCCAAACTACAGAGAACATTTATTTCATTTTAACAAATGGATGGCACCTTCCTGTTTTAGGCTGGAAGGAAACTTCTGCTCTGGCCTCAGTGTGAACAGGAGCATCAGTGATAGAATATCTAGTGTGAACCATTGTCCCCACACTGGGAAAAAATAGTTGAAGCATTTTGGGGCAATTCTAAGGGGAAATGCTAAATTAATGGTGCATTTTTCTAAAGCCTAAATATTTTTTTATTTAAAAAATATTGACTGCTTCATGTTTTACAAAAGGAACTTACAAACCACAGAACGTGAGCTCCCAATTGAATTGAATAATGACTCTGATAAGAAATGAGGACACAAGAAGAGATGTTTAAAACACAGTTGGAAGAAGGAAGTAATAAGCCTGAGTTAGACAACAGACAGTAGCCTCAGCCTGGAAAGTTGGAGATTCTGAAAAAGCACCCCAATACACTCAGTCATGGAAACACTGTAACAAGCACTGTAGCCTGTAGAGGTGTGTTTCTCCACCAAGTTCTGCAATTCAAGTTAGTCATTTGACCTTGGGGAAGTAATTTCACCTCTCTGAGTCTCTATTTTCTCACCTATAAAGAAAGGTGGTTGGATTATGTTATCTTTTAGATCTTTCTAGATTTAACTTTTAAAGATTCAAGAATCTCTCTGTACTTTCTCATTCAGGTCTTTTTCCACTCCATCCAAGAGTCAAGAATTTGACATGTGGGAAAGCAAAATGGCATGAAAGTAGATGAATTAGTCGAAACTTCTGAATTAGAATAGAAACAAATCAAAATAAATGCAGGGAAAATACAGCTTTCTCACCTGAACAAGAAAATAGATGACAGGTGATAAATGAATAGACTTTGGACTACTCTCTGACTGTAAACTTTCCTACACTTTTATGTGAAACTAACAGTTCACTTTAAATATCTACAATGAGTTCTGACAGAGAAGAGCAGGCAGCTCCAATAATGAAGGTCAGAAACTAAAGCCCAAATCTCACTGCTTTAGAATGTGCTCAAAGACAGCCTCAGACACATGAAGAGGAACAAACACATTGGTCCCACCCATTACCCTGTTAGTAGCAGGCTGGGCCCGTGGTGAACATGGCTGGAATCCAAAGGTCAAAGAGACCCAAAGGGAAGGATACACGATTTGGGGAGGTCCCAGTGTGACCTTGATGGAATAGATGGAATAAGCAGTTCAGGCTTCAAAGCATAAAGTTCTGAGATCATGGATTGCTTTTGAACCTTTATAACTTTGAGATGCTTTGGAAGTAAAGGAACGGGAAGTACCATAGAAAAGAGAAAAGGCTTTTTGTTTGTTTTCTAAGGAAATGGTATTTCTCAGAACATTCCTAGAAGCCAAACCTTTTCTGTCTGAATTTTTTGGTTTACTAAGGGATAGAGGGAACCTCTCTCCGGCCATATAGAGGGAGTAAATCAATCAAAAAGCACTGACTAAAAGAAAGCAAATGGACATGAAAGAAAGAAAAAGAAGAGGAGGAGAAAGGAGAAGGGCAAAGTGAGTTAACTCAGTGATAGAGCACCTATGGGTTTTCAGAGGGCAACAAACCCTGGTAATAGTATTAGTGGTCAGATCTTAAGTTATTGGCAGAAGCATTCCCTACAACACGCATGTCTTAGTTTTGGTTCTCTCAAAAGCAGACCTTGAGATGAGAACTCGCATACAGATCCCACATAGCTCAAATGAGGGAGTGGGAAAAGTAAGACAGTAAAAAAAAGGCCAATGAAAGATACATTAATGAGTGGGTTACCTCTATGGGCAACTGGAGCTCAAACTCCTAGGAACTGTGTAGAGTATCTATGTTAGTTTCCTAGGGCTGCTGTAAGAAATAACCACAAACTTGGTGGGTTAAAACAACAGAGATTTATTCTCTCACAGGTCTGGAAGAGAGAAGTCTAAATTCAATGTGTTAGCAGGCTTGGTTCCTTCTGGAGGCTCTGAGAGAGAATCTGTTCCATGATTCCCCCCCACCCCCCACAGCTTCTGGTGACTGCTGGCAATCCTTGTCATTCCTTGGCATGTAGATGCACCACTCCAATCTCTGCCTCTGTCTTTATGTCACCTTATCCTGTCTTCTCTTCTCTTCTACAAGACACTTGTCATTGGATTTAAGGCCCACACTAATCCAGGATAATCTCATCTTGAGACTTTTAACTTAATTATGACATAAAGGAAGACCCTTTTTCCAAGTAAGTTCTCACTCACAGTTTCCAGTTGGACATATCTTTTTGGGGAGGCACCATTCAAACCTCTAGAGTACCCTTAGAATTGTTCCACTAAGGAAGCTGGAATATGTAGCCCACTGATTCTGGTTCTCTACTGGTTAAAAATTGCCCCATGGGGGCATCAAATCCCCAGCCCTTCTGGGCTGTCCTTGCTTGGAGCCTAGCAACCTCCTTTGGTGCTAATGAAATCCCAGACACAGAGAAGCAGAGAGATGCAGGTGCTTGAGGTGGGAAGCAATCAGAGCGCATGCACATGAAAACTGACAACCCCGGCCACAGGGGACCTTAGAATTGGGCCAAGAAGATGTGAGTAGGAGTATCAGTAATGACTGCTACAAGGCATAACAAAATAAAGACACTGAATGAGGTGACTATCAGATGAGTTGGTGGAAATGGATGAGGGCTATATGAGAAGACTGGACAAAACTAGACAGAGCAGAAAGAGACTAAGATACTAGCACAGTGGTATGATTTGCGTAGACTTAAGCATGTAGTCTTGTGAGTCACTCAGCAACACTAAGCCCACAGGACGTAGTGAAATGCTGACTTGAAGAAATTACCAACTACCCTGGAAAAGCTATCCAAAGGTCCAGGCAGTGTCTATTGGTCACTTGAGCCTACTTCAAGAACTTTTTAGGTGAGTCTCAGCAAGAACTTAAGAAGTTGGTTAAATCCTTAGGGGTTAGGAAGGTATTTCCTGAACTTCTGTCATTGGAGAAGATCCCAACCACCTGAGAGCACAGAGACTGACTCCATCCCTGGGGAAGAATGGGGAATAGAAAAAAGCAGACAGAATAGTAAGGTCCCAAACAGATACCTTAGCTTTAGGATACGGCTTTGTTCTGGGAGAAGGGAGAGGAAACAAGAGAGCAACTACCTAAAAGTAAGGGTGGGATCCTGGGCAGGATTCCAATCCTGCTGGCTAATTCAAGTACCTGGAAAAGGAAGGAAGAGTGAGCACAATGATCCAGAGGCTTCACAGGGCCCTGAAATAATCTGGGCACCAGGTCTGGTCAGCAGGTCAGGAAGGGATATCTGGCCCCTCAAGAGCACAGAATGCCAAGCTCCATTAGATTGAAGGGCTGATACCACAGAGATATTTCCTGCTGTCAGGGTCTTTGCTGATGGATGTGACAGAGGAAACTAGAGAAAGAGGAGAAAGGTATTACTTGAGGCAGCCCTGGGTCAGTGCTGTCCAGACTAAATGGGTTTGTTTAATTTAACTTAGTTATTTTGGCTTAAATTTTGTCCATGTTGTGCATAGAAAGACATTATCCAATAATTTCATTTTGCTTTCAGTTCCAATTTAAGGATCTTAAAAATGCAGTTTTTTTGTATCAGAAATTCCTGGTTTGTAAATGAAGATAATGCTAACTGCTCTAAGATATACACCTGAAGATATACAACACTCAAACATGGTAGAAAATTATTTCTAGCTCACTTGAAGTCCAATACAGACATCCCTGATTGATGGGGAGAGTTCCAAGGGGATTCAGAAACCCAGGTTCCTTCTATCTTGTGGCTCTACATTTTCAACACATGACTTCCAAGTTCACTTATCTACATCAAAATTGGATTAGAGGAAACATTTTAGGTAATCCCTGTAAGAGGTCTTCAGGGGCCAAGCCTGCTAGTGTCACCCATAGCCTCTCTCCTGGTCCATTGTCTAGATTTAGTCATGTGGCTTCCCCCAACTGCAAGAAAGCCTGAGAAATACAGTTGTGTGCCCAAGAAGAAGAGGAAATGAGCCTGTGAACAGCTAGCTAGTTTCTATCACTCCTGAATAATAAGCATCAGGCCACTACACTAGCACCTAGGCAGGATGGAGAATTGCAGGCCTGATTAAGTGTACCTGCAGGGATGGCTTATTTCTGCTCCATGTGGTATTGGCTAGGCTCATCCATATGGCTGCACCATCTGGTGATGGGTTGCCAAGTCCAAGATGGCTTCACTCATGTCTGGAACCTTGGTTCTTGCTTTGGACTTGGGCATCTCGGTCCTTATCTAGATGGCCCCTCTTCATAGACTGTCTCTCTAATTGGGTTGCCTGGACTTCTTTGCATGGTAAGTCAAGGTTAAGAGTAAAAGCAGAAACTGCAAGACCTCTTAAGGCCTAGGCCTTGAACTGGTGTAGTGTTACTTTCACTGCATTTTGTTGGTCTGTGCAAGTCACATGGCTAGCCCAGATTCAAGGGGAGAGGAAATAGACTCCATCTCTGGATGAGAGGAATGTCATGCATGTACAGGATAGGAAGAATTGTTGGTGGCCACATTTGCAGGCAATCTACCACAATGTCTAAAGCAGCAGGCAACAGGAGGAGATCCAGGCCTGCAGCTAGTGAGCCTAAAGAAATACAACAGTGGACAGTAGGCAGATGTCTTCACATTTGGGCAAGAAAGTGACAGGGAAGGCTGGCAACAAGTGATGGTGTGTCAGCCAAAGGGACTGGCATTACAGATATTACTTGAATTTCTAGAAGGTCTGGTGAGGGCAGAGGCAGGTTAGAAGCCCCATGTTTGAGTTAAGAGCTCCCACGCATGTGTCTATCCATGTGTTTATCAGGAAGATTACTCCCACCCTATTAGAATAGCTTATATATTTTTTCTGTGTCACTTTCTCTCTGTTTTAAGGCCTTTGAAGGTTGATGTGGAGTCTTATTCACTGATGTGACCCTAACACTTAGCACAGTGTCTGTCACATACTAGATATATAATGAAGGCTTGTTGAACATTCTGTATAGGCAAAGCCTACAGAACAGCATGATCTTGGCAGGGCTGCCCCTCCATTGGCTTTGACAAGGCCCAAAACAGGCCTGCAGAAGGGCGCACAGAGCTCTGTAGGTTCCTGGTGTTCTCAGTGTGTACCCTTCTATGACACACCCATGCAGGTCCCAAGAAGGGGGCCACAATTACAATTGACCATCTAACACATCCCAACAGACAATGAAGACTTATCCCATCATGCCCCACATCCCCATTTTTCTTGGCTACCCCCAGCTTTCCTGTCTCTCCAGGTTTCTCATTCCTAAAACCCCTCTCCCCAAATGGCTCTGAATTTTCCCCAAGTTGACTCAGTCTGTGCTCACTCCTGGCTGGGAGAAGCTGGTAGGAGGCAGGAATTTCAGAGTGCAGCAGCTAGGGCCATCGGTCAATTACACTCCCCACAGTCAGTGGTTTGAGAGGGGCCTTCTCTTGGCTGCCACACTCTCTTTGTTGCAGTTGTCTTCTGTCTTCTGATCAGACACACGCTACTCCTACCTTTCACTGATGACTTTTGCATCAGAATCACTGTCTTTCTCTCCACCACCACAACTTTCTTAATTCTTGGCCATTTCAACATACATATGGAGAGTCTTTTCAACATTTTGACCTCTCATTTCCTGACATCGTCCACTTCCTGTGGTCTTTACCATGCCCATCTCAGCCACTGCCAAGATCTCATCACCAAGGATTATACCATTCCCTAACGTGTGTTTCAAGCTTCTCAAGTTCCCACCTCCTGTCATCCCAGCTCACTCCTTCTAATGCTCTGACTCCAATCAAACTTGGGCCCATTTAGGCCCCTCGTCCTGTTATTGCACCAACTTTTCACTGCACCTTACCCCCTTCACTTCCTCCATCTCCAACTTTTGCACCTTGCAGTCCACAGTCCATTCACCATATATACCACTCCTTGTACATACTGTCAGTTCCTTGTGTATTCTCTCAACTCTGTTATCTTGCTTGTCTTTGCTAAGCAAGCTCAGTCTTGTTTCATTGCAGCCTGCCATTTCTTCCATCCTAGCTTCTAAGTAGCTGAAGGTGGCTAGTGAAAAACACTCACCCATTACTGATTGGTCTCACTTGAAATTTATGACAGCAGACCTCAAGTGGCACCTCAGTGCAGCAAGCCAATCCTACCTCATTTACCCAGTCAATTCACTCTCCCCTGTCTCGCAGATGACTATTTCATACTTTTTCATTTTCCTCAACTCCCCAGCAATTCCTTTCATTCCTCCTTCTCACCTAATAACTTGTTTGTTTTTTCCCTGAGAGAGAAACACTCAGAAGAGAACTTGAGAACTACTTCCCACCATTTCATCTGCCCACCTACCTGTATTTGTACTCACAACTCTCTGTCTTCCTCCTGGTAAAATAGATAAACTGTGTCCTTCTATCCAAGGCCAATTCCTCAAACTATGAATTGGATCCCATCCCCTGTTGCTTAATCAAGTCTTTGCTCCTGCAATTATCTCCTCTTTCTCCTACTTCTTATATATTTCTCTCTTTACTGAACCATTTCCATCATCATAAAAATATGCTGTAATCCCTGCCATTAAAGAATAAATTGAATGTGCAAGATCAAAATGGTGGCGTGAGGTGAGCCTCTGTAAATCTTCCCTGGAATTTACAACAAATCGAATAACTATAACTCCACAAAGGACTCCCTGCACAGCAGACAGGCAAGATGAAGAGACCCAATACTGAATTCACCTAAAGGTGGGCGAATTGCGCGAGCAGGGGCTGAAGGAAGGGAGAAGTGCAGAGATGGAGCCGCGCGGGCACAGTGCTTTGAGCTCGCTGCATCCCAGAGCTACTGCAGCTGCAGGAGAGGGAAGAACTCGGACTGCTAGGGCTCCGTTTATGGCACACAGGGCTGAGGGGACAGCATATAACACAGCTGAACCCAACGCTCACGGCAGAGACCTCAGAGAAAAGACTGAGGGAAGAAGGCTGAAAATGGTGGTTTAAGCCCTCACTGCTGCAGACAACAGAAGCCTTAGGCGCTGAGACTAGCTGCCCCCTCCCTACCCTCCCAGAGCTCGCCCCACCGCCCCTGCCCGGTGCTAGAAGCGAAACAGTAGCGGTGTCAGATCAAAAGAACAGAATATTTGCTGTTCTGAGAACTGTGGTCCTCAGACACAGATTCGCAGCCCAACTAGTTCCGGCAAAGGGGAGGGAGCTGTGGAAGCAGGACTGGCTGTAGTGGTGGTCACCGTTCACTGCCATTGTTCTGGGCCACCTCTCACAACTCACCCCGCCCCTGTCTCCACCTATCTGGGCCGATCCCTGCAGGAGTAAACAGAACTGCTGAAACACATGGGCTCTGAATCTGGTGCAGGAAGAGCTTTGGAACTTCAAAAGCTCTCCGCATACCCACACAGACATTGTGCCATGTGACCCAGGCGAACTGATAACAGAGGAGAAGCCCGTCTCCCAGGGAATCCTCCCATTCTGTGAGAAGCTGGAATAGTGCAGAGAAAACATAGCACTACAGTGTGAGAGAGAAAAAAAGGCTGCAGTAGGAGAGAAAATAAAACATTCTACCAACAAGTACTGGAAAACAAAAGAAAGACATCTTTCTATCAACCTGTTGCAGAAGCCACTCCTGTAGATGCCTAGGAAGAGAAATAACAAATCGGTAATTGCCATGAATAACCAAGGCAACAAGGCAGCTCATAAAGAAAGTGAAAAGTCTCCAGAAAAGGAACTTAAAGATATGAAAATATGTGACTTAAATGACAGAGAATTCAAGATTGCAGTTCTGAAAAAACTCAACGAGATGCAAGAAAACACAGAAAGGCAGTTTAATGAACTCAGAAACGCAATCAAAGAACAACATGAGCCTTTTAAGAAACAGATTGAAATTTTAAAAAAGAACCAAATAGAATTTCTGGAGACTAAGAACTCAATAGAAGAAATTAAGAATGAAATAGCCACCTTAGGTAGTAGAGTTGACAAGATAGAGGAAAGAATCAGTGACATCGAAGATAGAAACCTGGATATTACACGGAAGGAAGAAGAAAGAGACTTGAGACTTAAAAGAAATGAAAGAACTCTACAAGAACTTTCTGACTCTATCAGAAAGAACAACATAAGAATAATGGGCATACTAGAAGGAAAGTTAAACAACTTTCCTGAGGTCAGTCATCTATTTAGTGGTTGAGCTGGTACTTGAATTTCAGACTTCTAGATTCAGATTAGATGGTGTTATAAGCCATATAGCCTGTAAAGATTCTTACTTACCAGGTACCCAGTAAAACATAATATGAGTATCCAAGGTTTGTTTCCATAGCTGTATAACTTGCACGGAGGTACATTTGGCCTTTTGGTGACCAGAGGGATAGTAAAGTCCACATTTTCCTGATTTCCTTCTTCTTAAACTCAAAATGGTGGGTGAGTAAAGATGGCCACACCCCATTTACATGTATCACTAGCAGCAGTAGGTAAGATATGTGGTATTGTTCTTTAGTTATGTATTAATCATCCATATTGCTTTATCTCCAATTTATAATCATACTTAGTTTTGTCATGCAATGGTGAAACTATGATTTGTATTTACTGAGAAACTCTTAACAAGCATTTTTCCAAGTATTGAACAGATGATAGAGTTCATACTTAATTTGTAATTGTGCTAGGAATATGTAATTCTGAGGTACATATAATATGTATTACCAATATGTAGCCCCTACATAACTCTGTTCTCCAATAGATAAGTATCTTTATTCTTCAGGATCTCCAAACATTTGATGAAGACACAGTAAGTAGAAACATGTAACCTCTAGGGGGAGCTCAAGGCTTCTCTCACCTACCTCTATCCTCTGGGGAAGATGAGGACTGGTTGGTGGGTGAAGGGCAAGGACATTATTGGGCCCATGTGTGGGCAGGTGGCCTTTGACTGTGCCTAGCCTAGAGGCTATAGGGCCTTGCATGTGCGTAATGAGGGTCTTTTGACCTTCCCTTGGGAAGCAACCTTTTGAGAATTCTTCTCCCATATGCCTGATGTCACAAAAAAGGCCTTTTCCACACACAAGGGACCATGGCAAGAACTGGATAAAGCAGGGGGAAAAATGACACATGGATGTGTGTTAGTCTGGGCCTTAACCCAGGGGAGCAATTCTATGACTTGCCACAACCCAGCTCTGCTCTTTAGGTCCAGGAGCTCAACATAGGGGGCATATGGGGGTTGGGGGTCAAAGCCACGTGGCATCACATAGAGAGACTTTGCCTAGGAGTCTCTCGGCTGAGCTCTTGGGGGAACCTAGTAGTATGGCCGTCTGTGGCCACAGTGGGCTAATGTTTGTGGACTTGAGGATCAGGAGGTCTGAATCGTCCCTGCATTAGTAACACAAGTAACACGAACCAACACAGCAATCTAATTTATGGAGTAGAAAATGTGTCCTGAGAAAATGTATATGATGTAAATATAAATACAATACTATGTGTTTATGCAAATGAGTTATAAAAATTATATATTGAGCAAAGTTGCAAGGAATGCATTACTGAATAAAACAGAACTATAACTTAAATAGTCAACAAAATGAATGCATGTGGCATGGAATCAAGGTGAGAGCCCTGGCCTGGAGCTCAAGGGGCTAGAACTCATGATCATTCACCATATCAGCTCTCCCAGTTCAGGGGATGTTCAGGGAAGGGAGATTCACTTGGCTGGGGGAAGGGCTTTCTGGGGGAAAGACACAGAAATCTTTTGGCTTCTCTGGGCTCCTGACTTAGGTTGAATGCCCTCAAAACAAACGCTGAGAGAAGGACTTGGGTGTAAGTGATTTATTTGTAAGATAGTGTGAAGAAGCACAAGTGAGAGAGTGGGGAGAATGATAGAGGGAAGGGAGGGAAGTTAATAAATGTGAGTTAATGAGCAGATTACTGCTCAGGGCAACTAGGGTTCAATCCATGTGAGACAACACATGGTTCACACCTTAGAATCATCCCCTGGAGGACAGGGAATCTAGGGCATTCATGTACCAATTCCCATCTCCCACTTTTCAAGGGTTCCCCCCTTGATCATCAACTTGCCCACATTTTTGGTTGCACCCAAGATTCTGGAGAGTAAGGTCAAGTTTGCAGGACAAACAATTGAGGCAGGAAGGTGCTAGTGTGCCCAAGGTTGTCTAAGACTCCAGGTAACTCAAGTGCGCTGAGAGGACATGGGATGGGGCATTAATAACATCCTCATATCAAAATTAAGACTAGTCTAGATGACCTCCCAGGCTGCTCCCAGCTATTATGTTCAATGATTCTCTGATGTATGGAGTTGTCTGCAGCATGAGTTTTCTATCCTTGGTGGTAGTGAGTTGTCCCTCTTTAGAAGTAACTAAGCAGATGCTTGATAACCACTTGAGAGGAATGTGCTAGCTACAGATATGTTATTGCAGTGAGGAACTTTTAACATCCTGTATTAAATTGAATTCCTTGGATTCAATGTAACGAGGATTCAGGCGTGAGTGAATTTACAAAGGAAATTCTCCCTGGGGAGGGCAGTGAGGGAGTGGGAGAAACAAGACATGAGAGGAAGTAAGCGAGGCAAGGATTCCAGGTCAGGGAAAGTCCCAGCCTCATTCTGATCCCACAGGGGACCCCACAAGTATATGCTACACCTCAGATTCTGTCAAGACTCCCGGCAAGGGAGCTGGGTTTTATACTCCTTTACTCATCAGTCACTAGCTAAGGGCCATCCCGGGGGACATAAACTTCCAGGCATTTCTGGCTTTCCATGAATATGGGCAGAGTGGTTCCAGTTGCCTGAGGACAGTCTTCTGTGGAGAGCAGGTGTAGGCAGCCAGGAGCAAAAGCAGAATGAAGCCAAAAGGGGTGCACAGAAAGAGTAAAAGGGATGCAAGGGGATACTGTTACTCTCTGCTACAGATACTATAAGAATGGCAGTCACACTTGTGCAGGGGTTTTCTGTGTTCTGATATAGATTTACAAGGCCTGTGGGCAGAGCCTTGGCCCCAGTGCTCCAGAAGTCCTGTCCTTGGCCTACTCTCATGCGGCAGCAAGCTGACATGCAGGAGACTTAGCATTTCAGAGCTTGAACTTCTTGAATCCCATGATGCTGAAGCAAGCAACCCGGGGACTTTTTCATGGGATGGAAATTAGAGCTTATAAGGTACAGAAAGAATGACCTCAAGCCCTCATGCAAACTATATGGAATTTTTTCAATCTGAAGTAGATTTGGGACTCAAGACAGTAAAAATATTTCTGAAATAAAGGGATAAATCTAGCTGAGCAGAGATGCAGCACAATGCCGTCATAAAAAATCCACTTTTGTCCATGCCACAGCCCTGAACCCCCTGTGCACTCGATCAGAGACCCTGATAAATCTGGGCTGCTAGAAATGCCAACCAGCTCATATGTTTTCAGTGAGCAATGACAGGGAGCCAAATTGCTTTATTCCGATTAGGGAAGGGCCTCTGACTGTAAAATATACTGTGTGAAAAAAATATTGAGTTTTAGTTCGCTGACACATCAATTTAAGAGAGTTATGGCTCTCACACGGAGGCCAAGCAGGTATCTCCCCACATGTATGTGCAATAAAAATTAATTGTGGCCTTTTATACAGGGCACTGTTCTCACTTGTGGGATCAGAGGGTGACCTGAGTGTCACCTCCAGTGGCAAGCTGCAACACTGGAGGAGTTGGATCTTTTCTGAGAAGCCATGGAGAGAAACAAATGCCAAAAGCCATGAACAAGCTACATGTGTAACTCTTTGAATTTAAAAAACATATATATGCAGCCATGTCATGTTCATGTGTCTTTCCTAAAGTATATACGTGTTTTATGGTTATAATATGGGTATATCAGTTGGGGTCCAGACAGGAAAACAGAAACTTCGGCAAGTCTTTCAAATTAATTCAGGGAATTGCTTACACAGGAAACGGAAGATGAAAAAGCCAAACAGAATGATGAGGTAACCCACAGATTAGCAAAAGCAGGAAGCTGCTACTACCTTAAGGTCCTGGAGGACACAAGGAAGAGGTTGTTTAATGGAGATACGGAGCTAAGGCCATCCAGCGGGAGCTTGAACCATGGTGGCAGGGCCCAGCAGGAGCTGTTACCACAGAGTGAAGTGCTGGAATATCTCTGCTGGCAGAGATGCCACAGGAAGCAGAGATTGAGGGGGGTAAAATACCCTGGCTTCTCCCTTCCACCTGCCCTCCAATCTTCCCCTACTGACTCTCATTGACCAAACTGAGCTTGAAGCAGGAGGGCAAGGGAGTCTGGGAAATGTAGTTCCCTGTGATACAAGACACAGCAGAGGAAGGGTATAGAATGGATCTGAGAGCAGAGGGGCAGTTGACAGGCACGATATATATGTAAATCCTCCTTTGTTGGTTTGTATACCAGTTTGACAAGTCTGTAAAGGCTCTGCTGACTGTGCTATTTGGATGGAAGGGAGCTGGCCTGTTCAATCCTGAATTGACTCTGGAATTTTCAGCTTGGGAATCTATTATATCTGACTGGGATTGCATAGTGGCAAGGCCCTTCAGAAAGGGCGCAGAGGGCTGACAGACATATCACACATCACAGAGATAATATTTTAGTAGTACTTCCTACCAGACCTCCCTTCCTCATGAGTCCATCTCTTTGACTACACCCTCTTCGTTGCTAATGCCAAGATATTAGGTGTATGTCTTTAGAGAAGGATGAGCTCCATCTAGAACAAAGTATTCCATGTCCTCTTCTGAGAGCAGGTGGCACTGTAGAGAGAAGAAAATCAGGGAGAGCTGAACAAAGCTATGATAAGATCTCAGGGGTCTGGCTTCCCAGCGTGCAGGGGCAGAGTGAGACCCCAAATATATTGGAACGAGGAAGCCCAAAACAGAGGACTTTTGTTACACTTCCTGTTGGGCCTTTGGGAGGAGCTCACCTCTCTGGGGGCCTGCACTGTCATGGAAGGATCACAACAGAAAATAACAGGACATCACATGAGTAAGCAGAAAGATGGCTTTGGAGCCATCCAAGTTCCTGTATGGTGTAGCAAGGATTCAGATGTTTCCAGTTTACCCAATCATGGCATAGAGCATAGCCAGGTTGAGGGTATCAGCCAGATATTGGGTCTCCATTGGGGAGCCAGGTGACCCCACAGTAGCAGCTCAGAGGAAGAGGAGAAAAGTGGCAGAGCACAAGCCAGAGGCAGATGAAGGGTGTGGCCATAGTTGAGGGCTGTGAGAGTCTGTGGCAGCAGTGAGAAGGGAATGATGTCAAGAAAGCCAACCCAGGGGACTCCAAGATCTACCTGTGCCGGGAGACCAGACAGAAGTCTTCCCTGACACTGATTTTAGCAGCAAATGTCAGTGCAAGATACCAGATATCCTGTCACAGGGAGAGCAGAAAAATTTTCCCAAGAAACACTTCAGCTTCCAGGGAGTTTAGGTTCTCAACCAGGGTGATGAAGCAAGACCAGTAAAATAAAAAACCAGTCTAACTCCACCCAAAATGTGAGCACCGTGCAGTCTCAGTCTGGATTCTAATTCTCTCTTGGGTCATGCCTGACAGTAGAATGCTGGTGAGGGGGGAAAGCACACGATTTGGCATCAGACAGAATTGGCTTGGTTTCTGGCTCTACTACTGTCTGGCTGTGGATTTCTTGGACAAGTTCCTTAACTTCTCCCAGCATAAAATCATCCTCTGTGAAATACAGATGACCATCCCTAACTCTTGTAGTTGTTGGAAAAAGCAGAGCTAATGTATGTAAATCTCAGCTAGTATGTAAATCTAGTGCTAGAAGAAGAATGGGGTCAGAATGATGGGTAGTTATTATTATTACCAATACTAGTAATAACAAATACAGTCTTTGTTGTGGAGATTTGTTGATTTTTGACCAGATTGTTTCACTTCTCTTCCAATTTGGTGTGACCATGGGACTGGGTTTGGGTAAATGGTATGTGAGTGAAAGTAAGGTACACTGCCTCTGGACCTGGCTCAGGAAACGTCCCACAGACTCCTCCACACTCTGTTCTCTTGTTTGTTGATGACTTGCATGGATGAGGTGAAGGGTTCTGAGGTCCTCAGGAATGGCAGAGCCACAAGATGGAAGGACCATGGGTCCCTTAGTCACTTCCAAACCAGGAACACTCGTGCTGGACTGCTCCATGGGTGAGAAATACATTTTATTTTGTTAAGGCACTAAAATTGTGGGATTGTTTGTTAAGGCAGCTAACCTATCTAAGACAGCCTATCTCTTCATTCAACTCCCCCCTTCTTTACCTACCTCATAGAGTTATTATGAGGATAAATATGAAATGCATGTGAAAGTGCTTTAAAAGCCTGAAAGCACTCTAAAACTGTAGAGTACTGTTAAAGATGAAATCAACTTCTTCTAGCTTGAAAATCATACCCATTTTTTATACTCTTACTATTGGTAGTGATATGACATTATTCTGAGTTCTGTGGGCCCTTGTATTTACCTCTTTGAACTAGCTTTCCCCTGAGGAGGAAGGGCAGAATATGGGATGGGAAAGACAGGTACAATCTCCTCGAAGATAGTCTAGAAGAGATCTCAGAGTCTCTCTTCCCTATTGTCCTGACCTGAACATTCTGTCACTGGCATCTTCTGGCACTGGAGGTGGCTGCAAGGGTGGGCATCTCTGGGGATCCAGACCTGGTCAGGGACAGAAGCAGTTCTTGAGACTCTCAGTTCCAGTGAGGGGAAGTGGCCACTTAGCAGTACCCACACTTCCCTGTTACCCATATCCCAACCCTGTCTCCCAAACAGTGGATAGCATACATAACAGCCAGCTCACACCTGATGGAGCCAGTGGCCTAGGTGGTGATTTAGGAGCACCCAGAAGGACCCTCCCCATACATTATTCTCATTCTCATTCTGAGGTCTTCTCTATTATTATGAAAACACCTTTGTAGGGGTTGGGAGTGAAGCATTAAGCTAGTGTTAGGCACTAATGTAGAATGAAATAGTGGCTCAGATCTTTCCCTCTGTGGCAAATAGCTGGAAGCAAGAGGCTTAAAAGGTGCAGGAAAAGCAGAGTCATTTGGGAGCATAAGTTGCTGACCTGGAAGCCAGGACCAGGTGGGATGCTATAGTAAGGACACAAGGAAGTGAGGAAGGTTTCTGAGGAAGGAGACTGGAAGAAAGGAAAGGGTGATGCGAGGGAATGAAGCCAAACTAGGCCTGCTTTCCCCAGGAGCAACCTTCATGGCATCAACCCACCAACAACTGCACTTTTAATTAAAAAACAAACAAAACAAAAAAACCCCAGAAACCTAGTGTTCTCTATATGCCAGGCATTGTTCTAAGTGCTTTATGTCCTCCAAACAATCTTTGAGGGGTAAGTATCATTATTATCCATTCAAAAGATGTTGTTGAGCACTACCAATTGCCAAGATAATATAGCTTATAAGTGGCAGAGCTGAGATTTGAACCCAGGAAGACTGACTGTGGAGGTGATTCTCTTAACCACTAAATTATACTCCTTCTCAACGTAATAGAATTGAATCCAACAAACACTTTGAGGGGGACTTTGTATGAAGCACTACGGAAGTTGACAAGATGGATGAGAGATACCATCTTTACACTTCTCAAGAATTTCTACTATAATGAAGACAAGTTAGGTACCGTACACTGCGAGGGGCTTTGGGACAGCAGCCCTGGGTGGTGAAGACATTTAGGTAACATCCATGAAATTGGTTCCCAGAGAGAGGGGCTGCAGGTGTCTGGCTCAAGTTGAGGGCAGGACTCCTGTCCTAGATGAACAAAACAAAGAAGACCCAAGGCTTTGAGAGGATGAGGGTGAGAACCTGGGGATAGGATGAGGTACTGACATTGGAATTCAGAACAAGACTAAAGCTGTATCACACAGTGCATCAGTGAGGAATGTTTTACTTGCATCTAATAGAAAACCTAACAGTGCCTTGGTTTTCTTTTGTTTACCCTCTCTGCCTCCCTGAATCCCTGGAACGGGGCCTAACAAACTTCCCATCTGCACATTCAGCACTGTCCTGAGTCCTAGAACAATCTATTGAGGCAAGAAATTATCAACGACCCTTGGCTTCTATCCCTCTATCTGATGCACCTCGATCCAGAGCCAATCCCCACACGCCTTAGGCTGACCAGGAAGCAGGGGATCTCCTGGCCTTGGTCTCTAGGCTTCAGAGTTGGGCATCTGGTGGTAGCCCAACTTCCTTTCCCCCACAGTTCATCTTTCTGAGTTCCCAAACCCTAGCCCCAGTTAGTATGATTGTAACACCCATCCCCCCTTCTTCCTTGCTAACAGAAATTCAACTTTGTTTGGGAGCAATACGTCATCCCCAGGCACCAGATCGTGATTTGTCTAAGCTAATTATGACAATTTTCTTCTCTTTTTTCCCAGCCTCCTGGGAAGCTAATGATGTCACATGAGACCAATAAGACTGTGTGTGTGTGTGTGTGTGTGTGTGTGTGTGTGTGTGTGTGAACATGCTCACCCATTCACACATTTGGGGGAGGGGAGTTGTTGCGGTGGTATACTCTGGGAAAGTTTTTCTTCCTGATTAAAAAAAAAAGAAAGAAAGAAAAAGCTTGCATGGCCCACTCCCCACCTTCTCCTTGTCTTAAATTTAGACTTGATGTCTGTGGTTTCTCCCCCTAGTTTGTAGCTTGTGACATAAGTATTTAGATTTGAACAAAACTGAGCTATCATCTGCCCTCCCAATCTGCTCCTTCCAAAGGTTGACAGTCTCTGATTTCACCTGCATATATCAGTCACCCAAGCAAAAGCCAAAGGCCATGTTTGCTTCCTGGGTCTTCCTCTCTATTACTCTCTACTCCGCCCCCTAATCCTATCAATCACCAAGTCTGATTCATTTGACCTCTTGACTATCTCTTGAATAGTTTCCTCTTCATCACCAGTGCCACTGCCTTACTCAGACCTTCATCCCACCTCACCTTGATTATTGCCAGGCCTCCTAGCTATCCTCCTCCCCTCTGAACTCTCCAATCAGTCCTCCAGAAGTGAATTTGAGTTTCATCTCTAAAATACAAATTTGATTAGGTTGTTCCTCTGCATAAAATCCTTTTGTTGATAACTGGGCTTTAGCTTAGGCCCTTTGAGATCTGACTTTTAACAGATTCTTTGGGTTGTGGTCCCTACCTACTTACTCCTCCTACCATCCCCAAAAGGTATTCTTCCATCTAAGTTCATGCTCTCTCTCATGCTGTTCCCTCTGCCTGCCTGGATTTGTCCTTCCTTCTGATCCTCTTCAGTAAATCTGATCTTTAAATCTCAGGTCAATTTCTCACTCCTTCCTTTCTCAGAAAGCCTTCAACTCCTCTCCTCTTCTGCCTACATTAGATGTCCTGTTCTCTGTTTCTACACCTATATTATCACCTTACACATGGATCTATAATTTCTAGCTTGTTAAATGGTTAATGCTAGTGGTTACCAGAGGGTAAGGGGAGATGGGGTGGTAGATGAGGGTAAAGGGGATCAAATATATGGTGAAGGAAGGAGAACTGACTCTGGGTGGTGAGCACACAATGGGATTTATAGATGATGTGATACAGAATTGTACACCTGAAATCTATGTAACTTTACTAGCAACTGTCACCCCAATAAACTTTAATTTAAAAAAATGGTTAATGCTTGTTTAGATTTACTCACCATTCACCAAGTTCATCACTCATCATTGGTTTTTTTTTTTTTTTTTTTTTTTTGCATCCTATTGCTTCCTTCTGAGTTTAACTTCAGAGTTCCATTTCTGAAATAAATCTTTTAGTAATTCTTTCGGTTAGGATCATAAGTGTAAATTCGCTCAGATTTTGTTCTAAAATTTCTGTATTTTTTTCACCCTCGCTTTTTTTTACTTTTTGTTATAAAAAGTTTCAAATATACAGGGAAACAGGAAAAATAATATAGAAAACATGCATATTCTTCATCTGGATTTAACAATTATTATATGCCATATTTGCTTCATCTATTTCTTTCTAAAGTATTTTAAAGTAGATTACAGGTATCCTCACATTTTTCCTGTGCAAAATATTTTTATTTTTCCTATTCCTTCCTCTATCCTGCTCTGTTACCTCTAGGAACTGCATCCACAGACCCTCTTACCCTCTGGATCTTGGTTGGGTTTGGTCAATAGGAGGATGCAAGAGAAGATTAGAAGGTGGGCCTAGAGTTGCCAGTAGTCGTATTTCCCCACTGAAGACCACACCTTCTGTCAGGTGATCTTTTAGAGTCATAGCCACAGCTCTTTCTCCAGGTCTGAGTAACTGCCCCCTCCTCTTTCCTTTAAGACCCATGATTGAGAACTCCTATATCTCTGGGCGCTTCAACATACTTTCTTGGTTTCCTTACATCTTAACCACACTTTGTAAATAGTTTTTTAATTAAACTTTCCTCTATTATCCCACTTGATCCTGACTAATAAACACTTCTATATACTTAAATATGTATCTCTAAGAAAGAAACTTTTTAAACATAAATATAATACCACTATCATAGAAACAAAACAAAATTAACAATGCTTTCTTAATATTATCAAATATCTAGTCCATATTCAAATTTCTCCAGTTGTTCCCAAAATTTTCTTTTATACCTCATTTGTTCAATTCAAAACTCAACTCAAGTGCTACATACTGCATTTAATTGTTGTGTCTCTTAAAACCCTTTTAATCCTGAAGAGTTCCTCGTCCCTTCTTTTTCAGGTTAAACATTTTTGACAAGAATACTTCATAGGCAACATTCCCTATTTCATCATATCAGGAGGCACACGTGGACCCACTATTAATAATGCTAATTTTGATTACTGTCATCCTCACTCTTGTGATAGTTCAGATGGGTATAGAATTTTTAAATTAACAATTATGTTTCCCTCTGTTCTTTAGCCATTGTTTCTTCTGGCCTCTACTGATGCTGCTGCAGAATCTGCTGTTGTCATTCAATTGTTGCTCCTTGTAAATAATTTTCCTTTTCTCTACAGCTATTTTTGAGATTTCTTCTTTGTCTTTTATTATGATGCACCTCGTTGTGAATTAATTTTCATTTACTCTCAGGACTCACTGTGCTTTTGAATCTGAGAATTCATGGATTTCATTAATTCTGAAAAGTTCTCTACCATGAGTGTTTCTAATTTAGGCACACCCCTACATTCTACATCTGCTAGTCCTAGAGACTTTATTAGATATGTGTTAAATCTTCTCATCATATCCCCCATATTCTCTCACCTTTCTTTTACATTTCCCATCACTTTACCTTACTATACATTATAGGTAAATTCTTCAGCCATCTCAAAGTTCACAGATTCGCTTTTTAGCTTCATCTCTTATTCTGTTTAACTCTTCCACTGAAATTTTAAGTTCACCTTTTTTTTTTCATTTCCAAGGAGAAATTTTTAATTACTTCTTTTGCAAATCTGATTTTTTTTAAAAAAAAAAACACATAGTGTCACATCTTTTCATTATGACTTATACTCTTTTATTGATTTAATTATTTTAAATTTATTTACTTTACAGTCTCACTCAGTTCTATTACCTCAAGTTCTTGGGATGCTTATATGTTCATTTGTTCATTTGTTTTTCTGCTGATGTTTCCTCATGGTAAATCATGTATTCACCTTATTTGTAAAGTGTTTTATTATGAAATCACCTTCAACAGGCTTTTGTAGCAGATTGGATGTGAGTCTTTTTCACTCTGGAATGTGGCAGCATTGCTACAGAGTTTTGCCTTTGCTTTCTAGGGCCATATTTTATGCAATTTTATGACTTGAGGACTGCCTGTACCATACATGTAGTGTAAATTCAGCCTCCACTGGGCTTTGAATTGCCATTGAGGGTTTTTTTTTAAATTTATATATAATTGACATATAATGTTATATTAGTTTCAAGTGTACAACCTAATAAAACAATATTTGTATTTATTGTGAAATGACTGTCACGATAAGTCTAATTAACATCCATCACCATGCATAGTTACAATTTTTTTAATTTTATTTACTACCTAGAAATCTGGGAAAAGAGAAGAGGATACTTGCCACTATCCTAGACTTATGGCAAAGTTGTCCACTACCTTTTTTCATCCTCATAAGGATCAGCTTTAGGCAAAGATCTCACTTTCAGCATTCCCATTTTATAAGGACCCATAACCATATTTTCTGACACCATATACATGTTCAAATGTTAATCCTTAGCTCCTAAAGTCTATATTCTTTCTGATAGACTCCCTGGATGCCATAACATCCATTCCCAGATTATTATTCTGGTTTAACTTTTTATTTGATCCTGGCACCTTGGGAGTTTCATTTCCAGCCTTTACTAATTATTGTAATATTTTGTTACTACACTTTTCCAAATTTCTATGTGTTATTGTTATTGTCTGACTAATTTATTCTCTCCACATATAGACTGTAAGCCTTTTGAGGGTATTATTTATTGACAGATTCAACTCCATATTTCTCAAATCTAACAAAGTTCCTGGCAGATCATTGATGCTCAATGAATATTTTTCTAATGTGTGAACAAATTAATTCTATTGTAATTATGAAGTTAATGTTTTCATCGGCATTGATTTACAATTAGTATGTATTTGTGTGAAAATTTTTCATTAATCCCCTTTGACCTATTGTATCATGGAGTCAGGATGTTGACTTTATATGTTTGCATCCATTCCTTCTACATTTTAGAAGAAAACATTTTATCCACATATTTATTATGCACATTTAACTGCTTTCTTCTTTAATATATTATGTTATTATTTGTTAGTATATCACACTGTGAGAGTTAATTCTATTTAGTCTAAAAAATAAATAATAATAAAAAGATTCTCCTGTCTGTAAGGAAAAGAAACGCACTCAAGCTAGCTAGCTCCAGGAAGTAGGAGATTTACTTGTGAATACACAGATCTTGCAAAATCCCAAGAGCAGGAAACGGAGAACAGCCAGTCTTTTGTAAACTGAGGCCAGGAATAGAAATTCAGGAACTGAGGGTCTCACTCTCTCAGGGGCCACATGATCTCTTTCATCCTGGACTCTCTTTGTGAGCTTCACCTATGCTCCCTCTCTCTTCAATGGTCTTCCTTCTCTTACTCACTTTGTGCATAGTCCGTCAGAGACACCCCAGCCCTGAATCTACATGCCCTTGTAGTTTCAGCAGAGTGCAAGCACAGGGACGCCTATATAGTGCGCCTGACCAGAGCATTTATGCTGCCTAAAACAAGTGGGGGTATGCACAGAAAAGCAGGAAGGACTCACCATGGGGTTCCAGAATGATTGAATGAAAGAAAGTGCCTGTGAGAGAAACCTGAAACGAGGTAGGTGATTCAATAGGAAATCCTGAAGGAGGATCTCAGCCCTCACCCAGCAGCACTGAGAAGGCCTGACATCATTTGGATTAATAGATCAGTCTACCCTCATCCACTTCTGGGACCCTAAGAACATCCACCCCCAAACTTCCTAGCACCTGCTCCTTTAAAAGCTTCAATGACACATACGTAAGCCACAGAATCAGATATTATTTATCAGAGAATGGCACTCTAGAGGCTATTATGGGGTTTATTTCATTTTGTTTCATATTTTGTTATTTGTGTAAATGCCTGTCTCCCCCAACAAATATCAGAGTTCTCAAATGTCAGGAATGTGTCTCATATGACACCTATGTCTCTAAAGCACATAACACCTTGCCTTGCTCACATTTTTGCCTGTCTTCAAATCTTAGCCTAGAACATTACTAATCGCATGACTTTGGACAAATTACTTCTGCATTCTGTACCTCAGTTTCCTCATCGGTAGATAGGGGATAATAATAGTACCGTGTTTCCCCAAAAATAAGACCTAGCCGGACAATCAGCTCTAATGCGTCTTTTGGAGCAAAAATTAATATAAGGCTTGGTCTTACTTTACTATAATATAGGATTGGGTCATATAATATAATATAATATAATAATATAATATAATATAATATAATATAATATAATATAACAATATAATATAATCTAAATATTAATATAATATAATATAATAATATAAGGCTGGGTCTTATATTAATTTTTGCTCCAAAAGACGCATTAGAGCTGATTGTCCGGCTAGGTCTTATTTTCGGGCAGACACTTTACCTATCTCATAATGTTGTAATTAAGATTAAATAGCTAACACATGGCAAATAATTCAGAACAGTTCCTGGCATCTAATAATCTCTTAAGAAATGTCAGCCATTAACAATAGGTGTTTTCAGACTGAGTTGAATTTTTAAAGGCTCCTGAGACTATAGAAGATAGAGACTGATCTCTGTGTTGGCTTTGTTGTTTATCTACCACATTGGGACATCTGTAACTGCACAACCTCATGGACACTACTAGGATCTGGAGGTCACTGTTGAGAACAAAAGCTATATTCAGCCAGAACTGAGTCCCAGGCAAAATGGTTATCACTAAGTCTCTCCCCCAGCATGTTGTCCTAGCACTCGAGCACTTCCTCACCTAAGGGTACACCTTTATGCTGCCTGTAAACTGTGCAGCCCCCTTTACACAGGCATACACATGTACACTTACACACACACACACACACACACACACAACTTAAGGCACACTTCCTGCTGCCTGCCCTTGCTGTTGTCTCTCCTGCAGAGTCCTGCTTCCCCAGGGCCTCTTTTGCCCTGTTCCCTGTCACCCCTCCCCCATTAATAATCTTGCATCTCTTGGTTCTCTTCTCTCCCTGCCTTCCCTGGTGACACATAACTGCTGTGATGAAACTTCCACATGAATAGGGGAGAGGGAGAGAACTTTTTCTCCCCCACTAAGTTACATGTGTGCATTTTTACAAGAGCTATTGGAAGATGCCCTGCTTTTACTCTGCTCTATGGACCGAATCTAATGATGTGTATCTGTCTTAGTTTGGTTCTTCTGGACGCAGAACCTGAGACTAAGATTTGGGTACAGGGCATTCATTTGAAAAGTGGTCCCAAGAATCAAGAAAGAGAGAAACTGGAGAGGGAGACAAGAAAAGGAGAAAAGCCAATGTAAGTGTGAGTTAAGGTTTCTTCCATAAGCAGCCAAGGTTTGGACTTTCTGGGAGACCTTGAGAAGTATATAGAATACTTCTGGACTTGTCCACCTGAAAGAAGGGCGCATTTCCCCATATGAGTTGAAAATTGCCTCTTCAAGTGTTAACCTTGTTCTTCTGGGGTGCACTTGTGCAGTCAGGGAGGCTGCTGCAGCGTCGGAGAAGCCTTGGGGAAGAAAGTGGAAAGACTAGTGGTCTATACTTAAGCTGGGATGCTGCCAGCTGGAAGTGAATCTGAGCTCAGGGGAAACTGATTGCCACTAGCTGAGGTTAGCCAGAGGATGCAACTCTGGGGACCAGAGTGTCTGATACCACATGGCAGGCCAGGTGGGAGGTATGTGAGCTTAGGCATCACAGAGGCAGTGGGGTAGGGCCAAGCTTCCCTGTATAAGAGGCACCTGGCTGAGAATATCCAGGAGCCTAGAAATAGCCCTCCTCCTTCTCCTTGTTGCCTGCTCTTTCCTAAAGGACAACAGAGGCCCAAGATTGTATCAGACAGGGCCCCATACTGCCTGAAGCCCTGAAACCTGGCATAAGAACTGTAAAACTAATGCATGACAACTCATCGTGCCCAGTCACAGTGTGGCTGGATTCTGGGCTGAAGCTGAATGGCTGTCCTCCCAGATTCCAGGAATGGTTATGTTTTATGTCCATTTTCATCCAAACAAGATCCTGATCTTGTTGGAGGAGCAGCAGAGGGGGTCCCGAAGGGCTCCATCTGAACTCATTATTTCCATTCCTCAGGGGATCAGAGAAACTTCAGGCCAGGCCATCAAGACTCAAACAGAAGACTTCTGATTTCTGGGTGTGATGGAAGGTCGTGTTTTATCATATAAGTATGAGAGACCTCAAGCTGGGTGACTGGAAACTGACATGCCTTCTATTTATTTATGAAATTTGTAACTGTGAAAATTAGCCTTAGAAGTTGTAGACCCATTACTATTAGCTTTATCGTCCTCCTAAGACATACCCTGAGGCATTCCTCCAGATTGAATCCTATTGTGCTTTGCAATAAACCCATAATTGATAATGCCACGGAGCTTTAATATGGATGGAGAAATGAAATCTAGAAAGTAAATACATTCAGAATTTTGCTAGCAGGCTGAATTTAAAACTGATTTTCTGAACCTACCAGGATTATTTCTCCTCAATAATGATTTAATTTGAGTGAGCCACCCTGAGAGCTCTTGGGGGGGAGGGGAGGGAGGACAAGTGTAGCCTGGTTTCTCACAAGGGCCCCTTAAAGAACTTTATCCTGCATTTTGCACCTGTAAGTTTGTGAAGATAAAATTAAACTCTGAAATTATACATGATGGACCAGTAAATAACACAGGCGCCTGGGTCCTGGCTGCTGTTCCAGTGTCCTGATGCGATCACTTGTCACTAACACTGTCAGCAGAGGGGCGCTGATTCAGTTTGCTTCCACAGGGTGAGCAATTACACCGTGTTTCTACATGAGCTGGGCAGCAGCAGGGAGGGCCAGGTCAGAGGAAGGGAAGTTGTCTTCATAACTGCTGGCCTGGAAAGAGCTACTTGGGCTGCAGGTGTTGGGAGAGCCTCCGTGGGTGGTCCATCATGCTGCCTCTTGGGAAAACAGCCCTCCTGGACCCCTGAGGAAATCCATTTTGCTCACTTCTAATAGACTTGCTGGGAGGAAGGAAGGGAGAGTCCAGAATGCCACCTTCTCTAGGTAACATTTGATCATAGGAAGGTGTGGCTTTTGACTATCCATCGGGCAGGATTATGTGATTAAAATGTGGAATCTGGAGCCAGATTTCCTGGGTTCATGTCCCAGTGTTATCACCTGCTAATGGTGTGGCCTTGGGACAATTGTATGATCTCTCTGGACCTGTTTCTTGATTTGTAAAAGTGAGGTTTTCCAGGAAGCCAACTCTGAGATGGAGAAGAGCATGGAGGAAGGTTATTAAGGTGAGCTTTGGGAGTTGGCAATCATGGAAGGAAACAGAAGGAAGCAGGATAGGGTCTGAGGGAGAAGTCAGGATGTGATGGAGTCTTGACAAAGGCTTCAGCTGACATAATGGGGAGCTCTGGAACTGAGATGGTCTAGAGTTGGGGTACAGGGGTCCAGCCTGTATACCCCTGCATTGATCAGTCATTCAATGAGGTTGCTAACTGTCTTTAACTAAGGCATTTCTTCAAAGACTAATAGTCTAGGGCATCTACAGGCAAACCCCGCCCCTGCCAGCAAGGGGAGGGGAGGGAGAAATCCTTAATTCTTGAAGTGGCTGGGGGCATTACAGTTTCCAGTGCAGAAGATAAATAAAAAGAACCTAATTTGCAAGCTTAGGTGGCTTAACATGCACAAGGTGCCTAGAGTAGTGCCTGGAACAAAGTAGATGCTATGGTAGTGTTTGCTATTTTTTAATATAGCACTTTGCCCTCTTCCTGTTGAAAGAACCCATGCAATTCACAATGACAGTATGTGCAATTTTATGGGGAGTATGCATAAGAGTTTGAAAGGAAATATTAAGAGGTAGGAGGCTTCTGTTCTGGGTTCAACCAGCCTACATTTCTTCTGAACACACATGAAGAGAAGCAGGGTCTGTGTGTGGAAGAGGGGTACCACTACTCCAGGTGACCACTTCCTTCCTTGGTTAGTTTTTGGTAAAACAGACAAATAGGCAAAGGTAGTGACTTAGTTAGCTCAGGCTGCCATAACAAAATACTACAGACAGGGAGGCTTAAACAACATGCATTTCTTTTCTCACAGTTAGGGAGGCTAGAAATCTAAGATGAAAGTGTTAGCAGGGTTGGTTCCTCTGAGGCCTCTCTCCTTGGCTTGCAGACGGCTGCCTTCTCACTGTGCCCTCATATGGCCTTTCCTCTGCATGGGCATGCATCCCTGGGTCTCCCTGTATGTCTAAATGTTTTCTTTTTATAAGATCATCAGTCCTGTTGGGTTAGGGCCTCACCCTAACCACCTCATTTTAACTTAATCACCTCTTTAAAGGCTCAATCTCCAAATACAGTCATGTTCTGAGGTACTTGGTGTTGAGACTGAACATAAGAATTTTGGGGGACACAATTCAGTGTATAACTGGAGTCACATTCATCCCCTTATTTCCCCATATAGGGCCTGATAAACCCCACCTCTGTACTTCCTTAGCTCACCCCATGCCTCCTACCTACTGCCAAATGCTGTCTGGCTGTGCTCCCACCCTGCCAGTCCCTTTACCCTTCCTACAAAGCTTATCTCTTTATTGTCCCACTTCCTCAGAGCTATGCTGGGTGATTGCTTTGCTTATGGCTGAAAACCAAATTATAGGTATAAATGGTTGAGTAAACTACTTAGAGTTTTAATCGTATTTTTACAATGAAGAGATTTCCTAGGGGCAGCTATTCCATGAGGAATGGGTGACTTTTGTTGGGAAGAAGATGATAAGACATTTTGGAGCTGATGAGGGTTTTGACTTATTGGGTAAACACTGAGTTTTTTTTCATCAGGCCCAGGGCTTCTCAGATCTTATTGTGCACATACATCCCCTGGGGATCTTGTTATAGTGCAGATTCTGATTCAGGTGTGAGGTGGAGCCTGAGATTCTGTATTCCTAAACAGCTCCCAGCTGATGCTACTGCTGCTGGTCCCCACTCCACACTTTGAAGAGCAAGGGTGTCCATATTTTTTAATTCAGAGTGTCCCCTATGGTTCAGCCCTCTGTGGCTAGAAGAACTCCACCCTTGGATCATGAGGGTCCCTCTCACAATGCCATGGGAGATTTCCAGGAGAAGGGACATCAGAGACCACCCATCCTGTGGATCACAGTCCAGATTTATCCCCCTGGTCAGGCTAGGGGAAGGAGGCCAGTGGGGAGAAAAGGCATGGGAGAAAGTGCAGGGTCTCTCAGCTGAGGAGGCTGTGAAGAATATTTAAGGCGAGATCAACAAGTATTCCAGATGAAGGAGATCACAGGGGTTTCCAAAACCCATGTGGACCAAAAATAGGTGTGGATACTAGGGATCCCTGAATCTGCAAACCAGAATGGCAGGTCTGAGTTTAGGGGCACAGCAAGGGGTGAATGAGAGCTAGCTGGCAATTACCTAGGCAGTCTCTGGTCTGCAGTGTTGTTGGTACAGCTGAATTTCAAGACCATGAGGAGATAGGAGTATGATTGCCATGTTTAGAAAGATTTTACAACAAAGCTACAACTGTTATATAATAATTCATTCATTTCCCCATATTTATTTAATAAGGAATGATAAAATTATAAAACAAGGCTTCAGGTCAGCACAATCTGGAATTCACTGGTATTTCTTCCAGAGATGATGTAATCCTATCCCAAAGCAAAGGTACTTGACCTGTTCATTGCCTGGTTTCTCAGAGAAAAATGTGTGGTTTCCCATTCTGATTGTGGAATTATTGACAGTAGTGGGCATATTCCCCTTACTTTACCTCTTTGAGATCCTGGAGTCAAGAGATGTCAAGCTGGTAAAACTAATTTAGTCCAAGACTCATTCTACCGACAAAGATTGTGCCCAGAGAAATTAAGGGACGACTCATGCTCAATGATGAAAATGGCAGAGCAAGGCAGTAGTGGGCTGTGAAAGACGAAGGACAGACCAGATCCCCTCCCATGAACCAAATGAAGAACATTTCTTTAAGCTCTATATTTCTAGATGCTAGAGAGAGGATGTTGTCTGGGAAGAACTGTGTTCCGTTAGATGAATATTGTTTAAGCCTCTTTGAATAAGGCATTGATTGTGGTAGACTATGGAAGATAGAGATGACCAGCACAGGTCCTTGCCCCAAGATCCCCAAGTACAGAAGTTAGGTTAACAAACTGGGGCTTGAGTTGACATTGAGCCCATCCCCAATCAAATGCTCTCAGGACACATAACTCTTTAAAGGCTTTTCACTTTTTTCTAAGATTTTTCTTGATATAGACCCAAAATTTTACTCTTCATCCACACATTCACCCATTCACCACTCATCTTTCATCCACCCACTGTCCTACAACCACTCCCATACCCAATCCACTTACTCATCATCCACCCATCTATTCATCCACCTACCATCCATGCTCCTATTCATTCACCCAACTGCCATTCATCCATCCTTTCGCCCACTTTCCACCCAGTCCACATCCATACACCTACTCATTATCCATCCAATCACGTACTCACTATCTGACCATCAGCCACTACCCATCCATCCCTCCTCTTATCCACCATCCACTGAGGCATTCACTCATCAACCCACCCATCCCTTACCTATCTGTCTATCCTACCTACCACCTATCTACTCACCCATTCATCCACTCATACACCACAGTCTCGGCATCCATCCATTTATAAATCTATTCCATATTCATTCAACATTTATTGAGAGACACAGTGGTGAGTAAGTCCCAGTTTATGTCCTCTGGACCATCATATTTTATCATATGAAAGCAATAGCATTTGATAAACACTTTACTAGGAAAAAGGAGCAGGAAGGATTAGTGATTAATGCTGTCTGGTTGCATCAGAGAATTCTCAGATAAGAGGGCATTTGAATTGGGATTTCACCAGTCATTCCAGGCAGAGGGAACAGTGTGATCAAAGGCTTGCAAGGGGTAAAGAACACTCTCAAGTTTGGGGAGTGGTTGTAAGCAGTTGAGACTTAAGATGCTGGGAATGGGGAAAAGGCTGGCAGGAGATATAGTTGCATAGGCCACCTGGGACCAATTTGGAGAAAGACTTTGCATCCTATGTTACGGAGGTTGAACTTCATTCCCTAAAGCCAGAGTCATCAAAGTGCCATGACCATGATTTGTGCTTCAGAATAATCTTTGATGACAGTCATTAAGCTGAGACAGAGGGAACAGACAAAAGGCAGAAAAACCAGTTAGAAGTGATTGCATTATTCTAGATAAGAGATGACAGGGATCTAGCTGTAGGAGTAGAGAGGAGATGACAAAATTTGAAAACAATTTAGGTGGTTCGGTCATTTACATTAATGGAACTGAGGTTTCTACTAGGGACCACAGAATTGATGGTGAGGTCACTTGCTGAGATGGGGACCTGAACAGTATGAACCAGATGGTGCAGCCAGAAGAGGAGAGAAGTAATCAGCTGTATCTTGCCTGAGCAGCACCCAAGTGGATCTGGAATACTGGAAGCAGGTGGGTATTCACTCCAGAGATCGAAGAGGTGCCTTTCAGGTCATGGGTTTGGCTGTGGGCATTAGGACTGTGTAGAAAAGCAGAGGGACAAAACAGAATGCTGGGTAACATCAGCCTCTAGGGTGGGCAACAGGGAACACTTACCAATAGACACTGAGAAAGAGTAATCAAAGAAAGGGGAAACAGGAAACTGGAGTCCCAGATGCCATGAGAGGAGAGGTTTGGGGTTTTTAAAATAAATATTGTCATCATTTTATGTGCTTTTCTTGTTATTATTTAACTTCTATTTTGAAATAAGTTTAGACTTACTGAAAAGTTGCAAAAATAATGCTGCTCTCTCATATTCCCTTCACCCAGCTTTTCATAATTTTAATGACTTAAATTATCATAGTACACTTATGAAAACCAGAAAATTAACATTGGTACAATACTATTAACTAAATTACAGACTTCATTCAAAGTTCACCAGCTTTTCCATTAATGTCCTTTTTTCTGTTCTGGGATTCAATACATGATCCCATTTTGCATTTAGTCATGTCTTCTTAGTCTCTTCTAGTCATCGAAGAGAGGAATTTGAGGAAAAAGGAAAAGGCCCAGGTCAAATGCTAAAGATAAATCTGGAGAATGATTACCACAAATAAACCATTAGGTTGGATAACTGTTGGAGTCTGGCCCAGTTACTACTGAAGTATAACAAATTAGCCCAAAATATAGTGCCTTAAACAACAAAAATCATTTCATTATCCCTCACCGTTTACCACTAGGCTCAGAAGAAATAGCTTGTTGCTGCTCCACAATTTTAGGGCCTTACCAGGAAGACTCAAAGGCCAGGGGCTGGAATCTACTGGAAGCATCTTCACTCACATGTTTGTTGGTTGATACTGGCTATTGGCTGGTATCAGCCCTGAGCTGAGCTATTAGCCAGGTTACACCCACATGTCATCTCCATTTGGCTGCTGGGCTTTCTCAGAGCACGGTAGCTTGATTCCAAGAGTGACAATCTCAAAAGAACTAGGTAGAAGCTGTATAGCCTTTTATAACCTAGTCTCAAAAGTTACATAGAGTCTGCCATGGTCACAGTCCTGCTCAAATTCAAGGGGAAGGAACATCAACCGTATCTCTTGATGAAAGGAGTATAAATGTGACATTATAAAAAGAGCACAGGAGACCTTGTGGCCATCTTAGAAAACATGATCTACCATAGGGTCTTCAGGTTTCAAGGGTGTAGTGGAGGAAGAGGTCAGACTGAGAGGGGTACAGAGTAAGTAGTAATCAGGAAGTGAAGAGAGCATGTTGCATATTTTTGTAGGTAATTTGGTACTGGAAGGATACAGAGAGCATTGAGGAGAAAGAGTTGGAAGCAAATGTTTCTTTTAAGAAGAAAGATAACTTGAATATGTAGAGAAAGAGAGATCGAAGAGATTAGAGTAAGAGAGATAATTGATGGGACAATTTTCCTGAGAAAACCAAGAAAGAACCTGCAGTTGCTGAGATAATGGGCCCTGCAGCCAGATAGCCTGGGTTCAAATTCCTGCTTGGCCAATCATTACTGGGTGGCCTCGAGTAAATTACTTCTCCTCTTTGCACTTCAGTTTCTCCACCTTTAAAATGAAGATAATAATAGCGCAAAGCTTTTAGAGTTGTTATAAATATTAAAGCATATAGAATATTGGAACTGTGGCTGGCACAGAATGAATTGCTCACTACACATTAGCTACAGACAGCTAAGAATCAGGACAGGGGAAGGTGCCATTCTGCACAATGAAAAAGGAGTTATTTTTGGCGAGGAAAGTAGATACTTTTCTTCAGAGATGGATGCAAAACAGGAAAAGATAAAGTTTGAAGGCAAGGGAGTCAGAATCTACAGAATTTTTTTTTTTTTTAATTTACTGGGGTGACAATTGTTAGTAAAGTTACATAGATTTCAGGTGTACAATTCTGTATTACATCATCTATAAATCTCATTGTGTGTTCACCACCCAGAGTCAGTTCTCCTTCCATCACCATGTATTTGATCCCCTTTACCCTCATCTCCCACCCCCCACCCCCCTTACCCTCTGGTAACCACTAAACTATTGTCTGTGTCTATGAGTTCTTGTTTCTCCTTTGTTTGTCTTGTTCTTTTGTTGTTTTTGGTTTATATCCCACATATCAGTGAAATCATATGGTTCTCTGCTTTTTCTGTCTGACTTATTTCACTTAGCATTATACTCTCAAGATCCATCCATGTTGTCACAAATGGTCCTATATCATCTTTTCTTACCACCAAATAGTACGGAATCTACAGAATTTATATCTCAGCTCTTTTGTCTTTGAATTAAGATATTAGGGCACCTAACAAGAATGAGGGAGCTGGAGGTAGGATTGTAAGCTTTAGGAGGGAAGAAAAGGAAGCAGCTGACTAAAAGAATAGAAGCAAGATGAGGGGAGGGCAGTGTAGTGAGGAGAATGGGGAATCCTAGTCTGGGTAAGAGATGGCCACCCCTTGTCAATAGTTCCACTGAGGTGGAATACAATCAGTTTGTAGTCTCCTGCTTGAACACAGTTGTGAGATTCCCCAACTGGGTGACTGCTATCAGAGAGGGGAAAATGGAGGTTTGGATTGACCCAGGTGCTCAGGTGGAAAGACCAGGGAGGAAGGTACTGAGGATGCTGATAAGACCACCAAACTAATGATCATCAGCAGAGTCCAAACCTAGTCTAAGAGGCAAGAGGGGAGGGTGTTTGCTGAGGAACAGGAGAGAGGGAAAGCCTAGTGGCCCAGTGGACACAGGAGTTAGAGAAAGGGAATAAAAGAGTGAGAGGATAGGAAACAGTGATCAGGAAAGGAAATTTCTGAGCTCACAGCTTTCACATGTATATAGATCTTGGCCTTAGAGGAGATGTCCACCCAATATAATTTGCTGCAGCCCCTGACTAACCCCTAGAGTGCTGCCTTTACCTACTTCCTAGCTGGTCTTTTTCATGAAGTCCCCACCCACCCACCCACCCAACACACACACACACACACACACACATACACACACACAAACACACACACACACACAGCCTCACTCAGGTCCTCTGAGCCACTTGTTACTGGGATTTCTGGCTAGAGTGGCCCATAAAATCCCTGGTGACTTCTAACACTCAGCAGAGAGAGAAAGAAAGGCTCAAGAGTGTGGATAACAGTAAAGGAGTCCCCCAGGGCTGAGGCACTGAGAAATACTGGATATGATGGGTGACCCAACCTCTTAGCACCCCTGTAAACTGGCATCTCAGTGTGTGAAATGGGGAGAGATATTTCCCTGTGAAATTTCCCACAGTCTTGTCACCTGGCACATACTGCCAGGGTGGCGTTGATATAAAAACAACTTGAAAGAAAAACAAACCAGAAAAATGAGGAAGTTCACATTCATTAAGCAAAGCAAACATTTTTTTCCCTTCTAAAATTAACTTTTTGACAATGTTACTTGGTGGTTGTCTGTGAAGAAAGGAGGGCAGGAAATGAAAAACAGTATTGTTTGCATTTAGGACAGACTTCCCAGTATATGGGATTAAGCAAGTTTTTAAAATTATAGAGTTCTGTGCATTATATAAATAATAACAACTACAATAATAACATTTCCCATTTACTGATAACTTAGTATATTCTAGGCACAATGACAACAAGCACGTTTCCCATATTCCGTTTAATTCTCATAACACTCCTCTGAGATAGATGTTAAAATTCTCAATTTACAGAGGAGAAAACTTAAAGCTTAGATTAAATAACTTGCTCAGGATGACACAGTAAGCAATAAAATTACGATTTGAACCCAAGATTATTCGATCCCCCAAATCCATGCTTATAACCACTATGGTGTATGGAAAATTTGGAGAAAAAGAACAATCGTCTCCAAAGCCACAAGGTGACATAGTATTTGGTATATTTTCATCCTCCCTTTTTACATGTTTTAATTTATGTGTGTGTTTGTGAGCATGAATCTACGTAATTATCATATACTGCTTTGAGCGAATTTCCCTCCTCTTTCAAGTTAACATTATGCGACGTTCCTTTTCCCAAGGTGCTATCCAGTTTTCCTAGCCATCACTTTTAATGGATTCATAATGTTTCATCTGGCAAATGCACCACAATTTATTCTATCAGTCCCTTGTAGTTGAAAGTTTAAATTTGGGTATTTGCGATTCTGCTGCTATCGCATTCCCATGCATATAGTGTTTTTCCCATGCTTATGGTGTTTATGATCATTTCCTTAGACTAGATTCCTTTGGATAGAAATGGAATTGCTGAGTGTAGGTATATGAACATTTTTATGGATCTTAATTTGTATTTACCAAATGCCTTCCCAGCATAGTTGCATTAATTGACGTCATCAACGTTTTCACTCTCAACAGCACTAGGTAAGTTTTTAAGCAATTTTATGGGGGGAAAATGGCACCTCATTATTTTAATTTGCAATTATTTCCTTACTAATGAGGCATGACATTCTTCTCAACGTTGGTGAACTAGTTGTGTTTTCTCGTTGGTGAATTATCTGCTCATGCTCTTTGCCCACTGAAATATTAGCAACCGAGTGCTTTTCTTTTCTCCCCATTTTCTATCTCCACACAATAAAGAACTTTGTCGCAAATATTTTATAAATATCGTGTGCATATACATGACTTATATATAAACAAATATTTTTAACCTTGAAGTTAAGCTGGTTGGACTTTTTGCTTTCTGATTTGTTCTATCATTTCAACACATAGAAAGTTCTTCCCCTAGAGCCCGACTAAATATACACTTCCATTTTCTTCTGCTTTTTCTACCAGATTTAAATATATAATGTATATTATATATATTATATATTAATATATTGTTATATATTAATATATAATATAGATACAGATTGTATATCTATATATAATATAGATACAGATCTATAATCCATGTGGTATTCTTTTGTGTATGTAGTGAAAGCGAATGACTAACAAAGATCATCAGCCATAGCTTGAACAATGAAATTCATAGATAATCCAACAACAACAAACAGAAACCAACTAATTGTTTTGAATTATTCCTCTGCTAAATCTTTCCAAAGAACTGATGGATTATGCCATAAAATGGACTGGGAAAAGTATATTTCCCTTGTCCAGCCTTTGGTTGAGGGGCTGATAAACTGTGAAATGACTCAAAGGAGAACAGATGAAGGGGCCTGGGTGGCCCATAAACTGGTAAATAAACCCTTTTCTCCCCAACAATTGACAAGTACTTATGGAGCTCCAAGCCCCAAGTCAAGAACTTACTGAGATCGTAGGAGAGTACAGAGATTATGTTTTTGTCTTCACTTTTATAGACTTCTCAGCAGAGTTTGATTCTTTTGGCCAACTTATGGAACCTCCCTTGATTTCCCTTATATCATATCCCATTCTCCTCTGATATCTTTGACTATTCCACCATCTCCTGTGCTGGCTGTCCTTACATGGCCCACTCCTTTGATGTTTATTTTTCCTGGAATTTGTCTTCAACCTTCTTTGTTTCCCCCTCAGATCACTTACCTTGAATGAATTAATCTGTTCACATGGCTTCAATTATTGCCTACATGCTGATGGTTGCCAAATCCACATCTCCTCTGAGATCATCTCTCCAATTGCCCACAGCACATCTCCATCTGGAAGTCCCCACCTGTGCTTTGAATCCATTGGATCCCAACTGAGCTCTCCTACCATCACCACAACCACCACCACCACCAAAATAGCCTCTTTCATTTCTGTCCCTTGGTACACAGCCACAGTGAAGGGTCTCACTTTCCATCTGGTCCCTCAAAGTAAAAACCTTTGAGTCAGACAATCCTGACTTTCCACACTGTCCCTATCCAGTCTTTTCCATTTTATCTCCTTCAAACCTCTTAAATCCTTCTCTGCCGATTTTATCCATGTGCTACCTCTTTGGTTTCAGCACTCAAGTGGAGTGTTGCAGTAGTCTTCAGACTGGCCTCCTCTTCCCACCTTCAAGGATCCCTCAGGGATGTTCCCTGGCAAAACACACAATGCCTTTGTGATTGGGACCCCATTTACTTTCCCCTTCTTATTTCTTTCTCTCTATCACTTACACCCCACACAGCAGCCAGGCGAATTATGGTTCCTTCAACTATACCGTGATTTTGCACATGCTGTTTTAACTGTCTGTCATGCCATTCCTAGTCCCTGTGGTCCTCATTTCCAAACCTTTGGTTGTCTTAGTGGGTCTCTTTGGCTCTACTATGCCTGGACTTCATGTGTACTCTGTGAAGGTAGAGATGAGACCAGGTCCCACTGGCCTGCCTCTATCTCATTCCCTTGGGGCTCATCTCTGGGAATAGACACATAATATTCTGCGAGGTTCACTCTAATGAAGGGAGTGGTTGCTCTAAATCCAGACCAGAAATCTGGATAAAGTCTTCTTTTGCTTTTTAGGGCTTATTTGGGGGCTGCTGACTTGTGAGAAAGCTAAGATGAAAGTATAATTTGATTTCCATTTTTTAAAAAACTCACCTGTGTTTTATTCTTCACACTTGGATGCTCTTTAGTATTCTTTGTAAGATTCTTTCTCCAGGGTGGCTTAGCCGAGCTTCGTGGCTCTCACATAAGCTGCAAGGCCAGACCTGCATTTACATACATAATCACAACTGCCTGTCTGCACTAGTCTCCCCGGCAGGCAGCTCACTTGGGAGAAGGCTCCAGCTGCCCCCGTAGATGTGGGTGGCATATTCCTGGCTAGGTGGGCAGCTGATTGCTCAAAAAAACACAGCTTCTGAATACCAGCATGGTCCCCATGCAGCCAAATTGAGCCACTGGGTCCTGTGTCCTTGATCACGCATTCCTGTGACATTTATTGGACTCCTACTATGTACAGGGCCCTGTGTGGCTGTTGAGGTCCCTGTCTTAGTTTGGGTGCTCTCAAAAACAAATCCTGAGACAAGGTCTAAGAGGCAGATAGTTTATTCAGGAGAATACCTAAGAAACACAAGTGAGGGAATGAGAAAAGTGAGACAGGAAAGCAGAAAAAGCCAATAACTGGTGCTTTAATGAGCAAGTTACTGCTTTGGGCAAGTAGGGCGCAGTCTCCCTGAGGACTCTTTGAGATGCCATGTAGAACCTGCTGGGAATCCTCTACCCAGAGGCCAGGAAGCCTGAGGCACCAATCCACCAACTCTCATCCCTAGAGCCCTTCACTCCTTTGGCCCCAGGGGTATTCACTGCCCTGTACTCCAGACTTGTACCTACTTGCAGCAGAACAAGTTCCTTAGGTGCTGGGGAAACCCTGAGGCCCAGAAGCCTAGAGAGGCAGGCTGTTTGGGTAGGAAGTTGTCAATGTGCTTTGAAGTTGCCCTCTGTGGCTGCAGGTAACTCAGGTGGGTTAAGGCTATATGGGCCAAGACAATGTGGAACAGGACATCAATGAGGTATGCTACAGATGGAGAGATGAAATTAGGGCACAATACCTCTGCCCTCAAAGAACTCACCACCTATGGGAAAGACAAACAGGCCAACAATCTAACCATTAGCTGCCTGAATAAGCCCTGGCTCAGAGATGTATACAAACTGTGTGGGAGCCTGTAATTCTCCTTGGGCTGGGAGAGATGGAAGATCAGTGATGTCTTCCAGGAGCACATAATATTTGGGCCAGGACTTGAAGGATGCATGTTCCTCAGGCACAGAAGGAGGAGCAATGAACTTCAGGGAGCACAGGCAGGAAGCCCCAAGCACGCATGTGCAGTGAAGCGTAGGCTGCCCGGTGTGGCCGAAGCTTTGGCTGCTCTGTAGGGAGCTGTAGGAGATCTGACCGGAATGTAAGCTGGGGTCAGACTGTGCAAGAACTTGAATATACCAGAAGAAGGCATTAGCATTGCAGCCCCCAGGAGCCCATGGGAGCCCATAAGTGTTTTGATAGTGACATGTTTTGAGCTTTAGAAAGCTCACTCAGAGAGCAGCTTGGAGGGTGGGTTGAATGGTGACAGGTGAAATTGGAACGCAAGGATCATGATTAGGAGGCGTGTCAGTCAGGCTCTGGGCACAAAACAGATGGCATTCTCAAAAGGAGTGGAAGGGTTCCCAGGCACTAGAGAGTCCCCTGGCTACAGAAGAGGGCCACTGGACAGGAGTTGGGGCTTAGATAAAGGAAAGCAGCCAGGGCCAACATCACCCTGGAGAGAAGACGGAGGAAGCCAAAAAAACAAATTCTCCAACTGTTCTACCTGCATACACTTGTAGCTCTTGCCAGAGATGCCCTCTGGCTAAACCCAAACAGAAGCCAGATGGCAGGGCTTCCCAGTTGATGCATCCCACAAAGGCCAGCCTTTTGGGGATTGGAGCAGGGTGGAGAAGCCCAAAGGGTGGGTCTAAAGAGGCAAATGAGATATCTAGACCAGGGGGTCCCTACAAGTAGCTAGGCCAGAGGTGACAGCAAACGAGCTCAGTGCTGAGACCACAGAGTTCGAGGAGTCTGTGGCACTCTGGTGGAGGTGGTGAGTGATCTGAAAACACCAGGCTGAAATTCTTGCCACTAAAGGATCGTTTCTTGGGTGCCAGTCTCCTAAAAGGCACATACTTCTGAGAGGGCTAAGACTTTGTTATCTACCTTTGACTTCATTATTAAATGGAGTGTTGATGGTGCATAAAGGCAAAGCCTGAGTGAATCTTTGAGGAAAAGTGTCTTGTAGAGAGGAGCCACCATAGATCTCCATGGAGCCATGTTGGAACCTTCGCAGCCACAGGGCAACAGGAGGGGGAGGGAGATAGCACAACTCTGGGGACAAAGGGCTAAGAAAAGAGAGTGTGGGAGGACCCTGAACAAAAGCTCATCCTGGGCCCCAATTGCCAAGGACAGATCTTATCCAGGAGTTCGTAGGATCACACAGCAAGAAGCCAGCTTCATGGAAACCTACTTGCTGCACACACAGTGCCTACTGCCACACACTGCCTATAGGCAGCACACAAAGATAACCCCTCCATATTAGGCTGGTAGGGCTGCCATAAAAAAGTGCCACAAACAGAGTGGCTGAAGCAACAAGACTATATTGTCTCACAGCTCTGGAAGCTAGAAGTACAAAACCAAGGTGTGGCAGGGCCATGCTCCTTTCTGCAGGCACGAAGGAAGGATCTATATCAGGCCTCTCTCCTAGCTTCTGATGGTTCCTTGGCTGTGGCAGCATAATTCCAATCTTCACGTGGTGTTCTCCCTGTGTGTGTTTATCACTGTGTCCAAATTCTCCTATTTTCTAAGGACACCAGTCATATTGGGTTGGGGCCTACATCAATGACCTCATCCATCTTAATCACCTGCAAAGAACTATTTCCAAATAAGGCCACATTCTGAAGTACTGGAGGTTAGGACATACCTTTTATGGGGGACACGATTCAACTCCTAACACCCCCCCCCAACACTCACAGAAAGTTGATGTGACTTACCTCTCCCTAACTCAACCTTTATATGGGGTCCAAGGAATCTGGGAAGGATATTGAGAGCATTAACCCAGCAATCCTTTCTAAGCCCACAGGGCATAGGGCTGACAGGAGCCCACAGGGAAAAGATTCCTTCCTGGAGGGTCTCAAGGGAATTTTTTCAATAGACACACACAAAATGTAGGCATAGAGATCCACAACTGAATTTCAAATATCCAGAAACTACAAGAGTAACATGGTACCATTGTGTCACACCAATGTTTGGGTTTGGATTCCCTCCAAGTAGACCCTAAGACAAGGATTTAGGTGCAATAATTTGAGAAGTGATCCAGAAGGCACTGCGAGGGGGTGGAGCAGTGAGAGGGAAGGGAGGAAAGCCAAGGGAGGGTAAGCAAATGAGTGTGTTACCAAGGTGGGCAACTGGGGTTCAGAGCTTCTGGGAAAAGCTCTGAGAAGTTCTGAGAGACTGTGTGGAGCTGCTTGGGTGTGGAAGCTGGGGTTTCTAGTCATCAATTCCCATCTATCACTGGTGGAGGGGCTCTCCAGGGCCAAAGACTATGCTCAGGCAGAAAGAGGCAGGAAGCCACAATTTGAAAGGGAGCTGACTGCAGTTAACCTTCAGGGTGGGTTACAGGCATGGAGGTGAGGCATCAATAGCTTCTGCTGGCCCCAAGTGCGGCACTTGAACTTCAGCATGGAAATATGAAGTTGATATTATTACCCTCACTTTGCAGATGAGGAAACGAAGGGGACTCAAACACATCCTAAAATTCACAAGTTAGTAATTGGTTTATCCAGGATTAGAATTCATCTCTATATGATTTTAAGCCACTATTCTTAACCACAAAACTTTATGACTGCTCGATTAATACGTATTTTGTCTTATGCTACTCTAAAAGGATGAGACTTTTTTTCTGAATTGGGTCAGGAATTAATGCTGACGCAAAGTACAGACACAAAGCAGAGACACAGTGATCCCCGGCAGATAGCTTACGCCCCAACTGCCAGTCTTTCATGTGAACTTAATTCTCTTGGGTTTCTCCATACAGTGCCTTGAGATTTATTTCTGAGGAGATATGCTGGCAGGGAGAGGGCTCTGCCTGGACCCTCTTCTGAAGCCTGTCAGGGGAGTGTGGCTAGATGTCGGGAGAGAGGCCCAAAGCAGCCACACCCAAGTTCCAGTAGATGTTCATGGGTCCAGTCTTTTGCGGACTCTCCCTTTGTCAGGCTTGCCACTGCCTTCCCCTTCCCAGTGTTCTCTAGGCCTGGGGCAGCGGGGAGACCCAGACAAAGGGCCACTTAAGTCTCTCACTACCTACCACTGCGGTGACATTCTCCCCTGGTTGGGGTGGAGTGACAGTGATAGATTAAACGCGCCAATTAAATTAGATCCTATTTTAAAGAGCTTGAGCTGGATTTACTTTTAATTATAGTGCTGTGCTCGCTGATGAGGTATTGTCGGGGACTTAACAATTGGTTGATTGTGCATCCGAGTGTTCAGAGCGCAGTTTCTGGGGAGAGACCAGGAAGGGCTTTCTTCCTAAGGAGTTCCTTGGGATGAGACAGAGGAGGAAGAAACAGGCAGCAGGGAGGGAAGAAAGGAGGGAGTGGAGGGTATACTGTCTCCACTGAGAATCCATCTCTCTTCTCCTTGTTTTCTGCTTTATGAGTCCCATGTTATTTGGAGATTCGGTGATCCTAACACAGGGTAGAGAAATGGACCAGAGGCCATGGAATCGTACTGGCTTAGGGTGCTGGCTTGGGGCCCATTCTGCCTCTGCCCCACTTGACTGAATATGTTACCTGGCCCCAAATAACTAACCTGTCCTGTCTGTTTCCTTTCAGTGATTCATTCATTCATTCATTCATTCCTCTCAACAAGTATTTATTGAGCTTCTAGAATGCACTGGCACTGTTCTAGGTGTTGGGAATAGAGCAATGAGCAAAATGGAAAAAAATCTCTGTTATCATGGAGCTCACATTCTAGTGGTGGGGGTGAAGGGGGTGGCAATAAGCAAACATATTACACAACATCAGGGAATGATAAATGCTGAGAGGAAAATCAAACAGGGTAAAGATATAATGGACAGGAGACTCTATTTTCGACAGTGGTCAGGGAAGGTCTCTCTGAGGATGGCATTTGAGCAAATCCCCAAAGCAAATGAGGAACAACATTCTAGACCAAGGGAGGACTGAATGCAAAGGCCGTATCAGGTGGTGTCCCCGCTGCCCCCTAGATCCTCTGCCCTGCTATCAGCTAAGCCCCATCCACGTGATCACTTCTCTCTACCATGAGAGAGGCAGGCTCTGGGATCTTTGTGATCATCCTGCTGGGGGTCCAGTCACTGCAGATGCTGATCCACAAACATGTCTGGCTCAGGGAGAAGTGCAGTACCCACGCACATGATTAACTGACAAATCCTGGCAATCCCCTTTTGAAGACCGACATTTGGAACCCAATTATTTGTTGTAATGAGAAAGAAGGGAAGTTCAGAACAAAAGCCCATGAGCCAAGTTTGCATGTGCACAGTTGTACTTGAAAAATGCCTTGGACCATAAATGCAGACAGATTTGGGTTTTGGTTCCCGCTTTGCCTGCCACTTACAGATCAAGTGAATTTAGACAAATTCCTCACTCCCCTGAGATTCATTTTGTTGTCTGTAAAATACAAAATGAGTCCATTGTATTAGACCTACAGAACCTTGTAACTAAGGATGGGGGCAGAAGCGGCAGGACATAGAGAACCGTGGAATCATGAAAAGAAAGACAGAAAACACCTAAGAAGACATCGTAGAAGCCTCTAGCCTTAGCTCCTGGGCATTGAGAGTTTTCAGAAATCTTTGTCTTCAGCTTATAAGTGACAGCCTTATTTCTGGCTGGGATGACAGAGTTCTTCTCCTGATAAGTTTGGATCCCCAAAAGCAGAACTGAGATAAGGATTCGAGAGCAAACAGTTTATTTTGCAGGTAATCCCAAAACACGCAAGGGGGGAGAGTGGGGAAGTGAGAACCGGCATCATCCATTGCCATTATTACGATGCTGCGACTCTGTGTCTCAGAGTTCTCTCACCTAAGAGCAGAGTGTTTATACACTCAGGCCTGTCTGTCAATGGTTAAGGGTTGCTCTGGGGCATTGGGAGGGGTGTTAATTCTTTGGGACTTCTAACCTTCAACAGCAGTAGGCAAAGTACACTTCCAAGCTTGAGAAAGCCCTGAGGTAAAAGAACGAAGGAACTGATGGTTGAAAGTTGGGTGGCATTCACTAAAGTGAATATGGGCAAGACTCTGATAGCAGGACTCATACTGCCCCTGAAATAGGCAGCGCCTTCCCCAGATCAGCCTTGCACGCAGGAAGCCCCGAGCTTGGGCTCCAGACCCACAACAGAGAGGGCCACCTCAGTAGCAGGTGGCAGGTCTGCTCCCTGGCCCGAGATCCACACCCATGTTGTTGGGCCTATGGCGTTTGGGAACTAGCAGGGACGGGAAGCTGAGCTGTGAGAGACCGAGTTTAGGGCCCCATGAACTTCAGTATACCATGGAAACACTGTGTGCTCAGCCCCTCCGATAACGGACGAGCTTGGCAGATGGACATGTCTCTGTGTTGTGCCCCCTTTGGGGGATGCTAGTCACTGACTGGCAAGAGAGTGGCTGGCAGTATTACCATGGCAACCAACAAAAGCACACCCAAGGACACTGTAGTGATGGAAGAGATGGAGTGGTGACCAGGATTCCAGAGAGTGCACCACTATGCCAGGTACCAGAGCCAAAGATAGTTGGTTTTCCTTGCTCTTGGCATTGTACTTGTAACCCATATTACACTCACACACACACGGGTTGGGGCTTGGGAAAACACCTGTCACAATGTTATGGCAACTTGCTGTGTAAGCAGGAACAAGTGGGTGTCTCTGTTTTCCCCTCCATAAAATGATTCAGATGGTACCAGTTCCTTGGCCTCCACTGTGGGAGGCGGCAAGAGCTGACACAAGAATGTCTGGGAGGCATTTGGAGCATCTTGAAAGAAAGAGGTTGTCAAGAATCCCTGTTATGAAATGCTGAAGTTTTCCTTCTCTTTTTTAATTTGAAGGCTTATGAGTTTTCAAATTGCATTTAAGATATTTCAAACCAGCAGCTCTTCTGAGACCACAAGCCATCCAGAGCCGCTGACCACAGTGTTAAGGTAAAAATAAAATACAAATTAAGAAGATGTGCTCCTGACTTGTGGCCAGATTCCAGGTTGAATGTTAAAAGCTTCCTCTCCGGCCAGCTTCCTGCGCTGACCCCCAGGCTCACTTAGCTCTGGGCTGCTGCATGTTCCTAGCCATTAGATATTGAAAACAGGAAATTAAGGGGCCTTTGGGGGGATGGTAAAGCTTGAAACAACTTCAGAGAACAAGCTGATGAAGTCATAGATCTTATCTCCCTGCCTTTTCCATGTCGGGTTTCTTTAAAGATAAGGTAGTGAATCAAAATGATCTGCCTTTTTTTTTCAAGATGGAAGCAGAGGAGGATTTCTTTAATACCCTCTTCCCTCCCAGTGTTTCCAAAGATAACCAGATGAGAGAAATGCCTGGATCCTGTACATATGAAATGCGATTACAGGACAATTTCCCCATCTTGGTACCAGAGGGCTGGGGGAAGAGTGGGAAGAGGTATACGGCTTGGGATGCAGAGGAGGCAGGTAGCCATTGAGACCTTGTGTCGTGGTTGTTCACGATGATGTTACTGTTGTCTTGTTGTTTTACTGAGGCAGCGCTCAAGCCAGAGGGGACCTGATAGGCTCACGGCCAGCTAATGCTGTAGAACTCAATGAAGGTGACTGTCTGACTGAAAGCAAGGGGAAAATGTTGTTGTGTTTGGGTCCTGCCTGTGAGATGTGGGCTCACCTAGCAGGAATGCCAGCCCAGTTGGCCATATTCCTAAGTGTCTGGTCCCTCAGGCTGGGCTGGGTCAGGCAGCAGTATTATAATGAAAGTGGCTGGAAGCAGCCCAGGAAGACAAATGTGAGGTGGGGTCAAGGCAGGAAGGTAGGCCTCCCAGCTGACCACTCAGGTCTGAGGGGCGAGGCAGAATGATGACCCATGAGTGCAGACATTAAGGGGATCAGGGAAGGTGGGACGGAGGGGTAGCACAGCTCAAGGCGAGCAATACGGCTCAAGGCACAGGCTTTGGGGCCAGCAAACCCCAGTTCAAATCCAGCTCTGCCACAGGCTTGTGGCAGACCCCAAGCCTTGAGGGTTTTTTCCTTCTAAAATTGGCCAATACCTATACCATGGGGTTGTTGTGGAGATTAAACAAGTTAACTTTTTTAAAAAAAGTGCTTAAGGCTGCAAACTATGTAGGGTGCTGTAAGGGTGTATTTATATAGTTTCAGCAAAATCGTGCTGAGAGAGGTAGTAGCCTGGCTGTTTAAAGGGAAAACGCGAAGGTAGATGCTAAGCTTATTTATGAAACAGCTTCTATGGCCTTTTGGTGAACCTAGAGAACAATTTACATCTGGCAAATAAAAACTGTGATGAGCAAGAGATTCTGTGTTTTGTGGGCTGTTTGGAGCAGCCCATAGGGAAAGGAGGCCCCTTGAGTCTCTGGAGTCTTGGCCCTGCCACACCCTGCCAACGGTGATGGGTGTGGGTCAGGCCCTACAGAGACCAAGCTTCCCTCTTGAGGCAGTTAGCAAAAAGGAACTTGGAAGAAATTAAGTAAAAAGAAGGAATCAGATCTTTATGGGGTGAGGATGGTAAAGATACCATAGGAGGGGTTGGGGCAGGGAGTGGGGTTATACAGTGCACACAACATGAGTAGCTTTACAGAGCAGCCCACGAGTCAAGACGTGAGAGGAAACAGAACAAATTAGAAAAGAGAAAGGCAACAGGCAGAGTGGCAGACAGGAACACGGGAGATGGCTGTTCCAGGTTTGATTTCTTCCACAGCCCGAGAAAACTGAATGGGTGTTGCCTTTGGAGTTCTTTCTTCCACTGAAAAGTTTAACTTAAAAGAAAAAGCACAGGCTACAGGTCATGTGCATTTCCCAAAAGAAGGGAAAAAAGATGAATTAGTATTCCTGGGAGAGGAACTCAGCAAATGGGTTTATCATTTCTCCCCCGCTTCCCCCCACAAACACACACACACACACCCATACCTCTCCTGCGGACACCAGCGTGGGAGGAAGGCTCCTCTAAATTCTCTCCCCTTCCTGCTCCTGGAAGCCATGTTCCCACCTCCTCCCATCCCCCAGGCCCTGGGGAGCTCCCTCTAATTAGGGCAGAGTCTCTCCTATGTTCACATTCACAGATGGATATTGGCCTTTGAAACTCCCATCCAAGTGAGTAGAAGCTTCCAGGTGAGGCATTTTCGTGAACTTTCTCCAAGCATCTTGGAATAGCCTGGATTCCCACTGGACTCCTGAGAGCCAGGCTCTTCTAGGTTGGGGGTGGGGAGGGATTGGTAGCCTTTACACCCAGCTCATAGATTCAGGATGCCTCTACCACCCACGTCCAGGAAGAGACGGGATAGCCCTTCACTATAAGGAGCAATAGGCTTCATCCTCTTCATCAGTGATTCTCAGCCCTGGCTGCCCATTAGAGTCACCAGGGGAACTAAGAAAGAAAATTCTGTCTCCAGGTCCCACCCTGAACCAATGGAATTAGAATCTTTAAGCATGAAGTCCAGGCATCTTTATTTCTTAAAAACCGCTCCAGGTGATTGCAAAAAAGAGGTTGAAAAAGTACTACTCTAAGAACTTAAGTGACTCCAAGTAGCAACTCACATTTCCTCTCTGGGGCTCACCAGCAAAACAAGGGAGTTGGACCTCATTTTATACACACACACACACACACACACATATCTTGTTAGCTCTAACATTCCACAACTCGATGACTGAACAGCAGGTAAAACATCCATATACATACACTCATGAGTTAAAGGCACTCAAAACACACACACACTCACACTTACACATTCCTCTCCTGCTCTGCTCTACAGTCTCCATCTCGTACCTCCTAATGTACAGAAATCCTTGATCTCAACTACTCCTCCCAACCCACCCTTCCTTCCCAAAGAGGACTGTCAGAAAATTCTAGAAACATTTTAGATAAAAAAACAAAAGTCAAAAGTTTGGGGGCAGTAATAAGAAGGTGAGTGTGCTAAGAGAACTGAAGGGACAGACACAGGTTCCCATCCTGAAAGAGCCCTGGTGGTCCCCTCCTACCCTTTCGACTGTTCCTGAAGAAACTAGGCTCCAGAAGGTAAAATCAGTTGTCCAAGATCACTCAGGTAGTTGGTGACAGAGCCAGGGCAAACTCAGGATTCAAGTATGGTTCGAGGACCTTCTGCATCAGAATGACCCAGGGAGTGACTTAAAATGCATATTCCTGAGCTCCACCCCAGATTTAATATGTCAAATTCCCCTTGTGTGTGGGGGGGGGGGAGGGAGAGGCAGGAATCTGATTTTAAATGTGTTCCCCTGCTAAGCCCAGACCTGTTCTGCATCCCACCACCCTGATGGCAAGGAAACAGACCTGCTATACTGGAGACCAAGTAGTCCAAGGGTACACACAGCTGCCCTTTCCTTTCAGTCCTGAGACCTGGGACAAAAGTTGGGCTCATAAGGCTTGGTAGCCGGAAATGCTCAGTGCACATCGCTCTTTCCTGGAGAACTGGGTGGCTCAGTGGTGGGGGTTGGGAAGGCAGGAAGGGGAGGAGACTGACCTAACTGTGACCCAAACCTAGTACCTGACTGGACAGGCTGAGGCCACAAGACCAGTATCCCAGACCCCTCCCCCATCAGCAGCCCCCTGGAGGAGTGCCTGCACTGAAGGAAGCCCCACTCAGCATCTGCAGCCAGCCAGGGAAGGAGGGCAAGGCTGAGTTCAGGGGTATAGCCACAACCCTGCAAGGCCAGATTGCAGTCCGAGCCAGATTAGATGGCATCCACTCTTTTGTGGCTCAGCAGATGTTAGATCTGCCTTTTGACCATGCTCTGACTGTAATCTGTTAGTGAAACTTCAAGCTCAAGGGCCTGCTCTGCACAAGGCTTTCTGCCAGCCACTTCTCTCACAGAAGGGGGTGGTAAAGATAATCATGGGTAGCATGAACCAAGTGCCTCCTATGTGCCAGGCTTGTGTTAGATGCTTTCCAGACATTTTCTTGTTTGATCCACATGAGTGTAGTAGGCAGGATAATGGTCCCCAAAAATGTCCGCATCCTAATCCTCAGAACCCAGAATATGTTGCCTCATATAGCAAAAGGGGCTTTGCAAATGGGATTATGTTAAGGACCTGGAGATGGGGAAGTTAGTCTAGATTGTCTGAGTGAGCCCAGTTTGATCACAAGGGTCCTTATTAAAGACCCTTATTAAAGAAAGGCAGGAAGGTCAGAGTCAGAGAAGGAGATATGAGGATAGAAGCCGAGATTAGAGAGGAGAGACGATGATCCACTGATGACTTTGAAGATGGGGGAAGAGGCCACAAACCAAGGAATGTAAGTGACCTCTAGAATCTGGAAAATCAAGGAAACGTATTCTCCCCTAGAGCCTCCAGAAAACATGCAATACTATCGACATCTTGATTTTAGCCCAGTGAGTCCCATTTTGGAATTTTGACCTCCAGAATCGTAAGAGATTAAGTTTGTGTTGTTTTAAGCCAGTGTTTGTGGTAATTGGTTATAGCAGCAATAGGAAACTCATCCAATAATTACTTTCTACTTCACAGATGAGAAAATGGAGACTCTAAGTGGTAGAGAAGTTGCCCAAGGTCAAACTGGTGGTTAACATAGTCAGTATCAGAAGCCAGGTCTATTTACTCCCAAACTCTGTGCTGTTTTTAACTTGACCACTACATCCTTATCTTTCTTTCATCCGTGCATTTGCCTATTGCATGCTAGCCACTGTGCTCAGCCTTGGAGTTACAACGGGCAACAAAACAGCCTCAAGCCCTGCCCTCAGGAGCTTACACTCACTCCAATGTAGGGGACAGAGAGTAAACAGGCAATGGCAGTAGAGGCCTCTGGGTCTGGGCCAGGGCAGGGGGAGCTAGGGTCCTGTAAGAATATCAGCAGGAGAGTAGATAGGGGCCTATCCCACATGGACAAGATCAGAAAACGTTTCCCAGATGAAGGCAAGTCAGGGTTGGCCAGGTTGGGGGTGGGGCTGGAGTACCCAGACAGGAGAGAAAGCAAGCTTCAGTGTCTGCCTACTGCCCCTCCTCCACACTTCACTACCATGTTATGCAAAGCATTCATGGTGGACATTTTTGCTGGTCTGCCATCTTTGGGTAAAAATGATCCCCGACTTTCCCTCTGAGAGCCCTGTCTACACAGCAGCCATGCTTTGGGTGGGACTATCCACATTTCAGGTCCCAGAGATAGGGGTCCCCATTGGCTTAAACCAGTCAAAGACCCCCTCTCCGAGGCCATGTTTGTACCTCTGGGTCCATGCTGGAGCCTCTGGGTGGCAGGGGGTGGGAGAAGGGGAATGTTCCTCTTCCTTCTCTTCCTTCTTCTGGAACTACTAGAGAGATTTTCTCTTCTACTGGATGATGAAGGGTGAAAGCAGGAGGCTCTGCTACTCTGGGCCACTTACAATCACAAGGGGAGGGCCCTTCAGTTTTCCAGCGTGTGTGGGGTGGGTTGACTGTCTCTGAACTTTACTATATTGTCATGGTTTGCAGAAAGGGACCCCAGAGTGGAATGAGGGCAAAACCTGGAAGCCAAGCAGAAGGAATGCTTGCATAAGAACCAATTTTATCATGGGAAAAATAATGACAGTCCGAGCTGGACTCTCTGCCATGGAAGATAGGCCCCAGTCTTATACCTGAGTATCTACCAATAAGCATTTGTTGAGTGAATGAATGAATGGTTGGATGGATGCTGAATGAGAGCAGAGGGCAGATAGGAACATAGCAGAGTGAGTATGTCACCCTGTAATAGCTGCTAACTGACCTCAGGAGGAAGGATGTGGAGCCCCTGACAGAGACAGGGCTCTGACTTTGTAGGGGTTTGGGAACTGAGCCAAAAGGAGCAAGCCATGTGTAAGTGGGTAAGTGGACAAAGGACAGTCACCCCTGAACCATGGGGTGGGGCTGGGGTAGGCTCACTGAAGACCATCCTGGAGTAGCCAAGGGGAATTTCAAGCCAGAGTTCTAGAAATTTTACTGAGGTACCAGAGCTGGTGACTATTCTTGGTACTGTTATTGGGTCCTTTCCTCATGCACGCTCCAATATGATGGATAAAGAAAATCAATTATTTGACAAACTGGATACACCTTCCTCAGTCTGAGGCGTGTCTCCTAATGTTCAACTCACTTTGTTTGCAAACCTCCATCTTGCAATGTCTCTTATCTAGCACCTGTTGCTATTCTTCCCTCTCTCTCTGTATCCCATGGTAGGTCCAGACACCACCTGAGCTCATGTCCAAGAATTCAGAGAAAAATGAGGAAATCTTTTTCAGCCACGTCCCATTACTGTCACTCACCAAACGGTTGTCACGTACATCAGGAGACATGTTCCAGAATATTCACAGCATTATGGCTTGGAACAGCTAAACTAGAAGCAACCCAATGTCTGTCAGCAGGAGAGCAGATAGATAAATCAGTGTATATTCATTCATGGAGGAAGAAAAACGAGCAGTTATATGCAACAACACAGAGGAATCTCACCATCATGTTATTGAGCAAAAGAAGCCACATAGAAAAGTCCCAAATGTGTAAGTCCATTTATGTATATATTTCAAAGGCAGGCAAAAGTAAAGTGTGATGTTTGAAATTAGGATGGATAGAATGGAGAGAAGGGATACAACTGAAAGAGGAATGAAAGAAGCTTCTGGAGTGCTGGTAATGCTCTATGTTTTGACCTGTGTCACAGTGAAGTAACGCTTGCTTCGTGGTAATTCGTTGGGCTGCACATTAATGGGCTGTGCACTTTTCTGCACCCCTGTTTTCTTTTCTAATAAAAACATTGGAGTCCATAATGGCATTACCCAGGAAAAAGGAAATTTTACACAGCTGGTCCTGCCCGGTCTAAGACCCACTTTACTGTATCGTGCTGCGGGTGACGCAGACACATGACTCTAAGAGTTGTGCTTGGCTATGGTAGTCCCAGGGCACAGTAGGCCTGGGCTGCTGGGTTCCCTTTGTTATGTTTAGTCACCTAGTTCACTAGATGCCCATGCAGACGCGCAATTTTCTAAGGGCACACGTGTGGTTTCAAAGGGCAGGTATCAAGAGAGGTGCGGAATGCCACTCAGCAGTGGGCGCCCCACGAACACTGGCCGTCGTGCTCGGAAACCGACCTCACTGTGTCGCGCAACCCACAAGGACAGTCTAAAGTCATCCCGGACCCCCAAGGAAAAGGGTCAAGCTTTCAACCCCCTATCTCCTACTAGATCTTCTCCCTATGTAAATTTTCCTGCATCTAAGTTGCGGGGGCGGGGGAGAGGGGGTGCGGGGCAGACTTTTTCAAGTCTTCTCCTTAACAGTGGGGGTCTACTTGCCTTACAGACACAGAACTGAAACATCCAGCTTCCGTGATTGGCTCTTCATGAAAAAGAACAACTTTCTCCCTGGGGATTTTTAGGTCTCCTGTTTTAGACATGAAGAAGCTGATAACTTAAGGATTAATCTCTATGCATAACTTCCCATCTCTGCCCTTTGCACAGCTGGAAATATTTCTATAGCTAAGATCATTTCACTTGTCTCTGTCCCTCCATTTGTAGCACAATGTGTGACCATGGTGAGCCCCACCCTAACAATATTGGGTGAATGAGTAAGTGAATGGTGGGCAAATCCACAATCACCACCAAAGCCTGGCTGGTCAAGATTTCTATGAGTGTGGCTGGAGTGGAAAGCCACCTTTTTGTTGAAGAACCAGAACAGGAGGGTAAGAGAGTGGGGAGGGGGAGGAAACAGAGGGAGGAGTGGAGGGCAGGGAAAAGGAGGGAAAGCAAGGGAAGTTCCAGCAGAGAGGGAGGGAAGGAAGAGAGAAGGAAAGATAAGGGACTGGAAGAGGTAGGATGAAGGACAGGGGACAAGGGAAACGTGGAGGGAGATGAAAGAAGAAGGAAGGGAAGAGAAGAAGAAATGGGAAAGGAGAAAGAGAAGGAGGCTGTTGTTAAAATCCAGGAAAGGTCACTAGCTACACAGAGAGCATCCAGTTTGTGGGCTTCCCTGGTTGTTAGCCTTAAGCCAGAGATTCCAACTGAACCAGTAAGAATGCAATGCTGTTGCAGCAAGCCAAATTCTATTACCCAGGGAGGCATGCCTCCACATGGAAGAGCATGGTCACGTAAGTCCAAGGAAATTTTGTCATCCAATTGAAAGGTGTTGCAATCTAGGCAAATCATTTCCAAAGTTAGGAGGACTCTAAATTTAGCCTGAAATTGGTGTGCATCAACTTACAAAAACATACTCCCCTATCACACACACATTGGAATCTGCTCTCTCAGACCATACAAGGATAGGACCTTGATGGCCTGCAGGCCTCAGTTTCCTTTCTCCATCTTTCTATCCCCCACCATATCGCTATCCTTCTTTAACTGCATTGGGTTCTCAAGGATTTCCTAGATACCCAAGTGGGAGGTCCGTTCCCCTTCTCTGAGGTGAACCTCTTTTCTCACCTACTACCAATAGTTTCCTTTCAGCCAGGAATTGGTCAGGATATGACTGGAAAACCCATTTGTAGAAATACCAGTTGCCCAGCATATCAGTTAAGACAAAGCTAGCACTAGCTTAACACAATGGAAGTTTATTTCTTTTTCAGGGAAAGTCCAGCTGGTGGCAGAGGGAGGGAATTCTGGTTTACACAGTCATTGAGGGACTCAAAACAATGGAGAGCTTTACCTCTTTGACAATAGAAATTGTAATTCCATTGGTTCAGGGTGGGACATGGGCACAGAATTTGTTATGCTCCTCCGGTGGCTCCAATGGACAGCCAGGGCTGAGAATCTCCTGTCTTCCAACATTACCCTGGGCATCAACATCCAACCACCAAATATGGGAAATGGAAGAAATGGATCAAAAGGGCCACGTGGGAAATAATTATATGCCAGGCCTAGTAGTAAGATAAATCACTTCTATCTACATTTCTCTGGTCAGTCACATGGTCACATTTCACCCCCAAGGGCAGCTGGGAAATATAGTCCAGCTGAGTGTTCAGGCACAAAAAAAAAAATGGGTTGAGGATCGTCTAGCTGGTCTCTGCCCACCCAAGACTACTGCTATCTCTGAAATATGACCTTAAGCAAGGAGAAAACGTCTCTGTTCGTTTTGTTGGCTTTTTTTTTTTGAATGACAAAAAAGATATCAAGCCTAAGAGCGTTAAAAGTTTTAGAAGTCCCTGAGGAAGTTAATGACATGATCCTCTACTGAGATAGTCTGACTGAGAGGTTGTGATGGTACACTGTTTATTCACCCTTGAGCTAAGCCAGTCATGTAGCCATGGAACTAATGGATGTTTGAGGAGGGCATGGTGGGGAGTGGAGAGAGAAGAGTTCCCTATAACATAGTGGGAGAGGAAAGGCAGAACAAAGCCCGGGGGACCAAAGAAACAACTATAAGGAGAGGGGGGGGGAGAAGGGTCATGATTTCAAAAATGGATGAGACACAGCCCCTGCCTTCAGGAATTCATAGGCTGTAAGGAGAGAATCGGGTGTGTCTGTGCGCTGCTCCTTGTAGTAAAATGCTAATTGAACGAATGGCTGGACCTCATGCCCTGCCTGATCTTTCAGCACATGACTAGTGTGAACAAGAGAAGAGAGTATGTAGTCCACAGAGAGGGGACAGAATGTTTCTCTGCCAAGGCTGGCCTGCCTAAGTTGGATATGTAGACCACAGTTTAGGTTCTAGAGGACTCAAATCAGCAAGATGTTCATGCTTGGGAACTGAAGATATTGAGAAAGCCTTCTCCATCTGAGCACTGAGCCAAAGGCACGTGCTGACTGGAACATGTTTGTTGCCCTTTGCTTTTTGCACCTCAAAGCAGGTTAACAGAACAAGGAATAATCCAGAAAAGAGCATCTGAAATCTCCACGAGGACTAACTTGAAAGGTGAGGTATTCTTAATTTGTCTTAGTTCATTCTGGCTGCTATAACAAGTTACCACAGACTGACTGGGTGGCTTAAACAACAAATGTTTACTTCTCACAGTTCTGGAGGCTGTAAGTCTGAGATCAAGTTAGCAACATTTTTTGGTGAGGACTCTCCTCCTGGTTCGTGGATGGCTGCCTTCTCATTGTATCCTCAATTAGTGGGGAGAGCGCTTCATTCTCATGACCTTACCTACACATAATCACCTCCCAAAGTCCAAATACCATTATATTGGGGGTTGGAACTTCAACCTACGAGTTCGTGGGGACACAAACATTCAGTCCGTAGCAGCAAGGAAAGGAAAGAGATGAACATCTAAAAATGCCAAAGTGTTTTCACCAAGTCCAGACCTGGAGAAGTGGGGCAGTACCACTGCAAGCTGCTCATGAGGTTATTCAAGGATAGGAAAAAAGATATACATGGGAGTAGGAAACTGAGGCTCCTTTCTGCCCAAGTGGTGCTACAGGCCTCAAACATGAGCAGAACCAAAAATGCTGGTGGAAAACTGGGACTGGCGAAGTCCGGGGGCGTGTGTGAGTTATGAATAGATGGCCATATTATTTATCTTCTTAGCAGGTTGAGATAGACATACATTAAAGTGCACAAATCACAGATATACAACTTGATGGCTTTTTACAAATTCAACATATCTGTGCAAGCAGCTCCCAGATCCAGAAATAACATGACCAGCCTCCTAAATGTCCCCTTGTATTCCCTTTCTTTTATACCTATATCCAATGGTATCCTGACTTCTAACAGCATAGACTAATTTTGCCTGTTTCTGAACTGTGTATAAATGGAATCATAATATGTACTCCTTTTTGTCTGACTTCTTTAATTCAATATTATGTTTGTGAGATTCATCCATATTGTTGCATTTAGTTGTTGTTTGGTCATTCTCATTGCTATGTAGTGTTTCGTTATGTGACTATGCCATGCTTCATCTCGCCTGTTGATAGACATGTGAGTTGCTTCCAGTCTTTGACTATTATGAATATTTTTGTAAGTGTCCTTTTAGTAAACATGCATGCATTTCTGTTGGATAGACATCTAGGCATGGAATTTCTGCGGAAGACGTACATGTTTCTTCAACTTTTGTAGATATTTGCAGTTTTCCAAAGCTATTGTACCACAGAGACACTTTTGAGAATGAATGGGGTTGCTAACTGAGCCACTGGAATGAACTGGGACTGTCCAAGCAAACCAGAGCGAATAGTTACCCTGTTCATAGAAGATCTCACAATACACACACCCTGGATGTTCCTGGAATGGCCCAGCTCTGAATAAGGCGGATGTGGTTTGAGGCTTGAGGGGCATTCTTGCTACTCTATGTGTTGCATAAATCTGAGAAGCTGCAAATGTCCTTGCAATAAAAATCCATAAAGTAACACCTTTCCCCCAGCAAATAAGGAGGTCTGGACACATACCCTCTGGCTAAGCTCTTCTTTTATCACTTAAGATTATTCTCCCAAAACATTTTCTTCCTTCTCCAGCCTTCTTCATAGAAGTCGATTGAAGCTGAAACTCTTGGCAGGTCCCTGAACCACACAGCCAAAAAATTATATGCTGAGCACATCTGCAGCGAGGAACGTGAGGCTTTCTAGGGGAGATTTATTGCCTCCCTTCCCTCCCCCTTTTGGAAGGTTTCTGAATGCTGCTCCTTGTGTATAGCATGTGCCTCCGGCTTATCACTACGGTAAGTATAAAAGCAATTAATTTTTCCCCCTTTTGGAAAGCGGAAGTTTTAACCGCACTTCAATACCATTTGCATTTCTGATTTCTATCAAGTTCACACTTCCAGCAAAGAGAGTCCTGCTGATATAATTTGTTTTTTTTTTTAATTGCATATTCTCTGGCATGAAGCTGCTTCTTTTGCCTCCAAAGCAGAAAATATGTACACATTGGGAGACGCTCAGCTCTCGACCTCTGCTGCAGGTTAACTCACCTTGCTGGCATTTAGGGAAGCGAGGACATGTGTGGGGATTTGGAGCAGGGTCTTCCTGCATTTTACGTTCACATATGCTGAGTTTGTGAAAATCAGTTGCCCGATTTGGGTGAAGTGGGCAGCTTTTGAGAACCATGTCTTTATATCTAGTTGTAATTTATTCATATGCTCAGAGAATTTTTGCTAAAACCAGATTTATTTCTTGCTCGCTTTCACTGGTCGATATCCTTTTATACTGTTTCTACATCATTGTTCAGATTTACAGAATGTTTAGGCTGTAAAGGATCCAAAGGACCATATGACCTGATGATCCAGTCATGTTATAGCTGAGAAGAGTGTGGTAGACTGAATGAATGGTTCCAATGCTTCACCCCAACTTGCCCCATGGCATTGTCATGGGCAGAGTTTACTTCCCTGCCCTTTGATTTGGGGCATGGCCAAGTGACTTGTTTTGGCCAGTGGAATGGACCTTAAAATAGTTCTGAGCCCTCAAGAGACCTCACATATTTCCACGTTCTCCTGGGCCTCTGCTGTCATTTGAGAAAAACATACCCACCTAGCTCACTGGTCCAGGAGGAGAAGAGGTGTGAGGAAAAGATTTGGTCCAGCCAGCCCCCAGTCCTGTAACATGAAGCAGAGCCACTGCAACCTGACATGTATTGCTGCCAAGCTCAGCTCAGCCTAGATCAGCCAAACCCCGGCTGCCACCCCCCCCCCCGCATCTGTGGTACTCATTGTTTATTTTTGTGCACTACTACGACTGTGGGTATTTCTACATGGCAATGGTTAACCAACACAGACGCTGGAGGCCAGAGAGGAAAAGTAACTCACTCATTGTCACACAGCTGGCTTGTGTCAAAAGCAAGTCTAGAACCCATGTCCCCTGTTCTCAGGCCTGCAGCAGTTGCCTCCCCTTCCCCCACCAGATTTTCATGTGAAAGATACTGCTTGGTCATAGGTCTTGCAGCTTTTGGAAAATATAGCTTGTAAAAAATCATTCAGAGAAAACAGATGAAACTTTACATGGCTCCAGGGATTAATAATGTAACGGGAATTGTTCCACTTCTGGTTTGAAGTGAATCTGAACTGGCTGTTCCAGCCACTCTCTTCCTCTCTGACATCTGTGGAGCTCCCCAGGATGAAGGGAGCTGCTGCAAATAGCATCCGCAAGAACCGGGGCCCGAGTAGCCCTGGAGACCATCAGTGTCTGGAACTGGGATTTGTCCCTTTTCTAGACAAGCAGGAGGATAAGCCCTCACCTCAGCAGCCCTACCCCCAGGCCAGCCTATGCGAGAAACACAAGGAAGACCTGGAAAAATAAGCAGTCCAACATCCCACCTCTCTCCCTCCAAAGATTAAAATCCAATGTTTATAACTCTGCCTCTTTATACTAATGACACCTGGGATGTAGGTGCTTGATAGAGGGGGATAAGGAGAAGGACATGTGTCACACCTGAAGCTTACATTACCCATTTACACCTGCCTATCAATAAACGTTCCCTTCACCTTTTCCAGGACATACCACTTACTGACCAGTCTCCCCTTTGCCTGCATAGAAGGAATGCTGATCATGATTAGAATACCAACAGCTAACAGAATTTGTGTATTATCTTTTTTAACCAATGACTGCTGTGGCTGCCTGCCTCCTGGCACAACTCCAGACTCTCTCTCCACCTTTAAAACATCCTGTCTCGATATGTGCTTGGGCTCCAGATAGAGAGTGGGTATGAGAAATAGAAGAAAGAAAATCTCATGCTGCCATATAATTATGTATATTTTATATTTGATCAATATCTGCTTCCATTCTATATTATAGGTTCACAGAAGAGAGAGATCACATTTACCTTGTTCCCTCTTGTAAGCCTAGTTCAAACCATAATGCCAGGCACATAAGCAGCATCAGTAAATAATATATGAATGAATGAATGAATGAATGAATGAATGAATGAATGAATGAATGATTGGATGGATGGATGGATGGATGGATGAACATAGCTGTTCTGGAAGATAACCAACAGATGGCATCTTTGCACACCCAGCCTGACACAGTTCAGCACGTCAGACCTGGGCCTGTGGGTCCTTCGGCATCTGGTTGAAACCCCTCTGCCACTCCCCATGGCACCATGCCATGCTAAGCTTGTCTCAACAGATCAGTCACCGCTGAGCTGACATCTCTATCACTCAGGTCTCCCTCATGACTGGAGGACACAGGAAAGGACTGGGAACGTGGTAGCCATGGCAAGTGATTGAACTCTCCTCTCCCCCTGGGGCAAAATTGGTCTCCTGTTCCTGCCCAGTCCTTCCCTGGATTTGTTGGCAGGAGTTGGTGAGCTGGCAGCATCTGCTACTGTCTGGGACTAATGCTGCTCATCTCATGCCTGGTGCCAGCTGGACAGCAGAGCAAAGTCACCAATACAAAGAAGAGTCCAGACTGGCAGGTGCCACCAACCGCCTATGACAGGGAGGAGAGTCTGACAGGAGGTGTCTGATAAGGGGATCACGTGGCCTTTATCCTTGCTCACTGCCATGAAAGGTTATCTGAGTCCAGTTTAGAGAGGATGAAAAAAACGTTTCTGAGTGCTTCTGACTTCCCCTGGTACATGTGTACTGCCTTAGTTCAGGTTCCCCTGAAAGCTGATTCTAAGACAAGGTGTAGGTCAGGTATTTTATTTGGGAGGTGATTCCACAGAGTGGGAGTGAAGAAGCAGGGAGAGTGAGACAGGGAAGGGAAGAAACTTGGTTTAGCATGTGCTAATGGACTCTGGGCATTTGCCAGCGTTCTGCTGAGAAACCCCATGGAGCACACCTCAGGGAATGGGGAAGCTGGGGCATTTATTCACCATCCTCTGTCCCCCATTTCTTGCAGATTGCCCTTGGGCCGTCAACTCACTCGCATTTCCCAGTTGGGTCTGTGCTAAGCTAAACAAGATCCCAAAGTGCTGGAGCAAGCCCTTAGATACACAAGCTGAGAGATGCAGGCCCTTGGATTGGTGGGTGGGTGGTAGAGAGGCTATAGTGTGCTCTGGAACTCACCAGCTCAGCTACAGTAAACTCAGGTGTGTTTAGAGGGTATGGGTAGGATATCAGCAGGGTCTACATATTTTGCCTTCAATTGGCTTGGAGCTAGAAGAGGTGGGTCCCAGGCCTCTTCCACTTAACTATGAGATCTTAGTCAAGTCAACTCCCCCTCAGCCTCAATTTCCCCACCCAGAAAAATAAATAATAGATTATGCTCATTCAATTTGAGTGGTTGTTGTGGGAATCAAATTAAAGCAGAGAATCAAATATAAATTATTTTTATGTTTATATGAAATCCTGTTCCTTTAATTAACTTGTCCAAAGAGCTATATTGCTCACCTGTCACTAGGTTAAATATGGAGGGTTTGCAAGGATACAAGTTGTCGAGGTGCTTTAAGAAACCCGGAGTAAAATCCAGTTTCAGATGAGACTGTGCCAATGAGTCAAACTGCAGTGAGTTCAAGACGTTCCTTTACATAAATTTGGTCTCATAAAAAGGAAAACTGTCATTACCTCATTCAAAGAATTCTTCCCAGATTTGTCTGGCTCTACTTCAGCATGAGTTACTGGTCTCAGCCTCCTTCCACATAAATTCCCCAGTTCCTCAGGGGTGATGCTAAGAACATCCCTGCCTCTTGGGTTCCTTATTATGGAACCCAAGGTAATACTAGCTGCTGTCACTGATAGGCTTCCACATCTCAGGGACTAATCACAACAAAAGGGTTTGTTGCTGTTGTTGTTCTCACTCACAAGGCAATACAGCACGCGGGATCCTGGTCAGGAAGAGTGACTGCATGCAGTGATCCAAGAGCCCAGGCATCTTCTACCCTGTAGCTTTGCCACCTTCAATACAAGGCTCCAGAATTTGCCTTGAAAGTGTCTCTATTTCCAGTCAACTGGAAAGGGAAAAGAACATGGAAGATCGAATGACAGATTTTTTAACAGCCCAGGTCTGGAAGTACTGCACGTCACCATTTCTAGCCATGTTCTATTGGTCAGAACTCAGTTGACAAGACCACACCTAACTGCAAGGGAAGCTAGGAATGATGGTGTATTTGAATGCCCCCAAAAAACAAGAGTTTTATGGCCAGATAGCAGTCTCTGATGTAGCCTCTATATTTGTATGCTCAAGGAAGAGCTGGAATTGGTAGTTCTGCAGAACAGGAAGAATTGGCTGGGAAGCAAGACAAGTCCAGGAAAGTCAGATGACGCAAGGAAAGAGGACCAGGCAGAGGCAACAGCTGAGGAAGCCAGCACTGTAGCTTTATTATACTCCCCGTTGCCTATATATCCTCCTAATCACAACCCTGAAGTAATTAACTTTCTCCCCAAAACCATGCAATTTCACCCATGTCTTTGCTCCTATTTCTCCTACTGCCTGGAGCCTCTCCTAACCTCATCTATCTGGTCAACCATGTCTCAACCCCAATGAACCATGCTTCCTGGTATTCATGCCCTTGTGTAATTTCCTCCCCTTGAATCTGGGCTGGCCCTATGACTACCTAACCAACAGTTCAGGTGACATTTGGACAGCTCCTCACCAAACACTTAAGAAGACCTGGAAACTTCTGCTTTATCTACTTTGGAGCCCTGGGTCACCATTTAAGAAGTCTGGCTACTGCGAAAGACCATGGGTAGTAACTGTATGGCAAGGGAAAGATCCCAAGAATATATAGTGAGAGAGAAAACATCAGTGGAATCCAGGTCCCAGCCAAACTACCAGCTGAATTCAGCCACAAGAGCAATTAACAGCAAGACTAGCAAAAGAATCACCCAACTGATCCCAGCCCAGATTACAGAATCATGAGCAAATAAAATGTGTTAAGCCACTACATTTTGGGGTCATTTGTTAGGCAGCAGTAGATAACTGGAGCAATGTCTTCCAAGTATCATGCCAGCCTTTCCCTCTCCTTAGATGCATTCCCCTTATTCGCCCCTCTACCTTCTCCAACAGCCCCTTAGGAGAGTTAGGAGTCTTCCTTTTTGACACTTTTCTCTGCTACCACAGAATCCTATACACACATCTCTCTTACCATTTCTCACTCTGTGTCACATTTACATTCTTGTCCCTCTACCTTGAAGGGCTATGCACTTTTTCATAGACCAAATTTTATTCCTTTCTGTGTTTTCTGTGCCTACTACAATGTCTGACACACCATAGGTGCTCAGAAGTGCTTCTTGAATAATCAATCATTGTTCTTTTAAAATTGGTTCATGAATGGAAATATGGGCTGAATCTAAGGAAGAGAGCCCAAGGGAATGAGAAAGTGTGACCTTCACCCAAAAGTTTATAAGAGAATTCAGAGTAGACCTGTGGGAGGAAATTGTGCTGGATAATTCAATTTGTTTTTCTCAAGCACCAGGTGAACCTCCTTCTATGTGGAGATGTTGGAAAGCTAAAAACTACATTTTGCAGACTCCTTTCAAAATAAGTTTCTGCCAATTTGATAGAGGCCTGAGAGATTTGGAAGGTAGAAGGAGACAGAGGCCATCTCTCTGAGGCAGTTTAGGTGGCCAAGTGGGCTCTGCCCACATAAGTATTGGTGGCAGCTTGACTCCACAGTCCATTGTCTGGTCAACAGATTTATGAATGTGGGTGGCCGTGAAGGAAGTGAGCAAACATTTCCTGACTTCTGGGTCATAATTGTAGTGGTGTCTGCTCCATGACATGAAAGTCAAAATACTTTTCTCCCTCCTTGCTTCCAGTGATTTTGAAAGTACCTAATTCCCTCCATTAAATTCCTTTCTATTTAAAATACCCACTGCTTTTTGTCTTCTGCACTGACTCCTGGAGCAAGTATGCTGATTGGGAACAATAAATGAAAAGAAAGAGAGAAATTTCCTGGACATCAGAAGTTGTGGAGAAAGTAGAAGTATGGCAGCCCTGGGGAGGAGCTGAGAGTCTGGCTGGCTAAGCCCTAAGCAATGTAGAGAAAGCGCTGCAAGGGCCTGGTGTACTGGAAAACATCATTGGCCCTGGCCTAATGAATGCTGGGAGGTCTGGTGGCCAAGAGCAAGAGAAGTTTCCAAAGTAGGGAGGGCATGATTGGGAGATACGATCACCTCATGTAACAAGGAAGTCTGTGTGCAGGATACCTCTGGGGGCTTCATGAGAATAGGATTCACAGACCCCAAACCCCAGGTCTCCATATACCATCTGGACGAGCTGGGCAACATGAACTCAAGATCAGGAGTGGAAACAGGGAGATTCTGTATCTGGTTAAGAGTGACTGAGAAGAATCCAGGCTAAAACCCAAAAGGTGGGGTTCTGTGGAATGAGCCTCAAGCACTAAACACGCATCCACATTTTATTATACAACATGGTGTTGATGAGGCTCTAAGTGGGGGCAATGCCGTTTGTTGATGATATATATTTTTCCCGGGGTCAGAAAGTAGAATGGAATTTACTCCACTTCCATAACCACAACAAAAAGATCCCCGAGTCCTTGCTGCAAAGGACATCTCTACATAAATGTTGAAGACAAGATGTCACAGTGGTTTGGAGTAAGGACTTCTACATCAAGAAGATCTGGCTTTGAGTCTCAACTCCACCATTTTTCAGTTGTTTAACTTAAAGCAAGTAATTAACCTCACTGAGCCTCTATTTCTTAGTCTGGAAATGGAGACGCTAATATTATCTCCCTCCTAAGGTTGCTGTGATGATTAAATGCAATATTGACTTTTAAAGCACAAAGCACAATGCCTGGAAAACAGAAAATGCTTTAAAAATTATGGCCACAAACCCAGTGGATTGTGGGAAACAACAGACAGTCTGGGGCAATTCACTTACATGGAATCTATTGTTCGCATTTAAAAATTCTTTCAATGAGACTTACAAGAAAAAAAGAAACTTACATGAAATTATGGTATTGTTTGTAAACATTTTTTATCCACAGTACAAAGTAGAAAAAAAAATGATGAAACACTTGTTTTCAGTGACTGGCAATAACAAAAGTTAATATTTATTTATTAAGGGTTTACAGTGTGCTAGAAGCACATTGAATAACTTTATATGCATTAAATCATTTAATACTCTCAACAATCCTATAAAGTAGATACTGTTATTACCCTCATCTTATAGATGAGGAAACTCAAAGCTCAGAAAGTATAAATAACTTACCCAAGGTCACACAGCTAGTAAGATGTTGAGTTCAGATTTGATCCCAGCTGTTCTGGCTAACCATCAATTAACCACTACCATAAAATTTCTCTAATTTGCAGAATATTCTAGGAGAGCTGCAAGATCAGAACTTATTTGTAAGCAGGAATTGTTCTGTTATTAAAGAACTTACAAGGGAGACTAGAAAAAGAAATATATTGTTCGTGTGAGTAAATATTTACATATACCAAAATATTTATGTTCATATATGCGAGTATGCTTTCCGCAGGGGGAGAGGAAAAACGTGTAAATATTTACTCACTGGAAATAGCTGACACGTAGTTAGGAAATAGGAATATTTATACTGTACATTGCTTTTGTGCTGTCAAATTGTTTCATCTGGAGTTTATGCACTAATTCCCAAATTGGACAAGCTATACAAGAATTCTGAAACTGTAAATTCAGGGCTCCTTTTGGAGGTCCCTAACTCGGTTATGAGGCCAATTTCCACATACAGTTAATTCCAGTTTTCCTGTATCATTTTTTCTAAAATTGTGTAGTGCCTTTTAAGATGTCCTGATTTTTTCTAGGAGAAATTATTCTTAAGCTCAAAATCAGAGACTCTGCCTTTATGCCTGGAGTCCCATACTGTGGGTTCTGGCTGGGAGACATTCTCTGGGGACCACTTCTGGACCAACAGTTGGAAGTGGTTAGGAAACAGGTCAAATACTGAATTGTCTGGACAATGGCCCAGTTTGGTGGTATCCCCAGATGGAGCCAAGGACAAGAAAATTTTCAAATTAAAAAAAAAAAAAAGCATTATTTTTGCATGACTAGTGGGGATTTTCAGAGAGATTATAACAAAATGGTATTGGATAAATAAATAGATATATATTATGGGCCTAGTATATTGATTTTGGGTTGACACTTTCACATGTCATTTTGTTTAATCCTTACTGTGGCATATACATATATCCTTTATATCAATTAGATTGCCTTTAGCTGTAAGCAACAGAAAATCTCAATGCAACTGATTTAAATAAAGAATTCCTTATCTCATGTAATAAGGAGATTCAAAGTTGGGATGTTCTAGGGTTGGTTAATTCAGTGTTTCACCTCTGTCAACTTGGTCTCATGTTCATTCTATCTTTCTGCCTGCATTCTTGGTCTATTTTCTTGTCTTTGGTAAGATTGTCTCATGGTTGCAAGATGGCTGCTATAGTTCTGGAAGTCATCTGCATATACCACAAGGTCTAATAGAAGAAGAGGGATTATCTTTATGCATCTCTCTTTCTCATCCAAATCATTCCCAGAAGGCTTCAACAGACTTCTCCTCACACAGTATTGGTCGGAATTAAATCCCACACCCATGCTTAACCAATCACTACTGAAGAGAAGGGGACCTCCATATTTAACTTAGACAAATCATGAGTCCTCTGCTTTATTAGGACAGGGCTGAGCCCTACTTCCTCTGAAGCACATGGTTTCTCTGAGCAAGAGGGGTTCCTGAATGACACTGAGGTTTGGTAAGAAAGGATAAAGAAAATAATTGGCTACTGGGTAGACAACTAACAGGGTCAATGGCATGTCATTTGAAAGATGGAGAAAACAAAGCTCAGAGAAGTTGTGACCACGCCTTTAGTAAATGTGATAGCTGTAATTCAAACCCAGGGCCTTTTCTGTCATACCATGGCTGCTTTAAGTACTTCGAACATGTTACTGGAAACAGTTAGTTATGTGGGCACAGTTGATGTTTTCCACTGAGCTCCCTTCTCTATTTCCTGTCTAGACAATAGTGAAAGGGTTATTTGTGTAAATTTAATTCATTCATAGGCATTACCTACCCACCATTGGCTATAAGCCTCCTTTCTCCCTCCCTTTCCAGCAATTTTGTCAGAAGTTACATTGCCTGAGCTTGGAGACCTGCCCAGAAGAGCATCTATGGACCGAGGCAGCAGAGAGTGAGGAGCCAGAGAAGGGACTATGGCTCCTTGGTCAACATTGTTTGGGCTATAGGTGCCTGGCCTACCTCACACTCTGTCTCCACCAGGCTTAAATTCTGGCTGCCCAGTGCTCAGTCTCCCCAGCTTGAGTTGTGTATTGCCTGCTATCCAGTTCCCTGCCCCTCTGGTCTCTGGAAAGTATCTGCTCCTCTCTCCTTAAGATAATATCTCCAATATCTCTTCATTTCTGGAGCCCTGACTCCTTGACAGATCAGGGTGCTCCTCCTTTTGTTTCCCATTGTCTCTAGAACTTTTCTCTCCTCCCACTTAAGGCATTGTCTTATATCCAAGATTTCCGTATGTTAGTCTGTTTCCTCACTACTATATATTGTGAGTTTCCTGAGGGTGGAGTTAACATCTCTTTATCTTGGCTCAACTGGCCCCAGTGAAGACTTAGATATTTTTAGCATGGTGGCAACCACCTTCCTTGCAAGATCTTAATACATGAGCTTTCATATGTATACAAGGCTTTGTGTTCTAGCTAATGAGGAGGAAGGAGATTTGTTCATATTAGTTTAATTTGTTTGCTTTGCTTGTTTACTTGTTTTTAATGCTAAGTCACTAGAAGAGTAGAGAGAAGAGAACCAAGGAAAGGGACAAAAGGATATGGCATCAGTTCTGCCATGGCAGAGATGGCCTACTTAAATATCTTAAATATGCTTGCTATATTTGTTATTAACAGAACCTTCATTTTGTTCAAAGTGGCAATATGTCCAGCTAAAAATCTACTTTTCCTACCTACCTTGCAGCTAATAGTAGCTACATCATATAGCTACTATTGAGATATAAGTAGAAGTCATTAGATGGGACTTCCATGAAAGCTTGAGTGGTAGACTCTGTGGTATACCATCCAGATATCCCTTCATAAATGAAGAACTTGTTGCTTCAGCCATTGGGAGCATGGCTGCCAGACATCCCTTGGCTGTTAGCACCTGCGTGAGCTACCTCAGTTGAAGAAATCATCTTCTCACCTTCCAGTGACTTATCAACATGGGAGAGTAATATCTGATTCCTTCATCCCAATTTTGTTCAACTCCAAAGGGCGATCCAAGCTTCAGAACTCCGAATGGGATTAGTTGAGACCTTCACTGGGACTGCATTATGGCCCAACTTCTCCCTCTTCCCATTCCTACTTTCTTCCTCTCTCTTCTCCAGGTGCTGTTTCTAAGAGTCCTCCCTAATAAACCTTCTACGTGCTAATCTCCATCTAAGAGACAAATCCTGGGGAATTCAACCTGTGACAGCTCCTTAAAGAAGAAGACTCGTTCAACTTACACCTTTTGACCTTTGGCCTCCCCCTTTTTCCTACCTGGCACACAGATATTACACAGATGGCAGAGCAGCCATCCTGTGGCCATGAGATTAAAGCATAGGATGAAACCACACACTTAGGACAGCCAAATAAAAGCATGAAGGAGAGATGTCATCAAAATGGCGGCATGAGGTGAGCCTCTGTAAATCTCCCCTGGAATTTACAACTAATTGGACAACTATACCTCTACAAAGGACTCCCTGCACAGCAGACAGTCAAGACGAGGAGGCCCACTACTGAATTCACCTAAAGGTGGAGAATCGCGCGAGTGGGGGAGGAGGGAAGGGAGAAGTGCGGAGACGGAGCCCAGGGGCGCAGGACGCAGACCCGGCTCAGTGCTCCGAGCTCGCTGCATCCCGGAGCTACCGCAGCTGCGGGAGAGGGAAGGACTCGGACTGCTAGGGCTCCGTTTATGGCCCACAGGGCTGAGGGGGCAGCATATAACACGGCTGAACCCAACGATCATGGCAGAGACCTCGGAGCAAAGACTGAGGGAAGAAGGCTGAAAACGGTGGTTTAAGCCCTCACTGCTGAGCAGAGAACGGAAGCCTTAGGCACCGAGACCAGCCGCCCTCCCTACCCTCCCAGAGCTCGCCCTGGGCCCAACTGCCCGGTGCTAGAAGCGGAACAGTACCAGTGTCAGATCAAAAGAACAGAATATTTGCTGTTCTGAGAACTGTGGACCGCAGACACAGATTCGCAGCCCAACTAGTTCCTGCAAAGGGGAGGGAGCTGTGGAAGCAGGACCAGCTGTGGTGGTGGTCGCCGCCATTGCTCTGGGCCACCTCTCACAACTCACCCTGCCCCAGTCCCCACCTATCTGGGCAGATCCCTGCTGGAGTAAACAGAACTGCTGAAATATACGGGCTCTGAATCTGGTGCAGGAAGAGCTTTGGAACTTCAAAAGCTCTCCACATACCCCCACGGACACTTCACCCTGTGACCCAGGCGAACTATTAACAGACAAGAAACCCGTCTCCCAGGGAATCCCCCATTGGGTGAGAAGCTGGAATAGTGCAGAGAAAACATAGCACTACCGTGTGAGAGAGAATAAAAGGCTGCAGTCGGAGAGAAAATAAAACATTCTACCAACAAGTACTGGAAAACAAAAGAAAGACATCTTCCTATCAACCTGTTGCAGAAGCCACTCCTGTAGGTGTCTAGGAAGAGAAATAATAAATCAGTAATTGCCATGAATAACCAAGGCAACAAGACAGCTCAGAAAGAAAGTGAAAAGTCTCCAGAAAAGGAACTTAAACATATGGAAATATGTGACTTAAATGACAGAGAATTCAAGATTGCAGTTCTGAAAAAACTCAACGAGATGCAAGAAAACACAGAAAGGCAGTTTAATGAACTCAGAGACACAATCAAAGAACAACATGAGCACTTTACAAAAGAGATTGAAATTTTAAAAAAGAACCAAACAGAATATCTGGAGATTAAGAACTCAATAAAAGAAATAAAGAATGAAAGAGCCAGCTTATGTAGTAGAGTTGACCAGATGGAGGAAAGAATCAGTGACATCGAAGATAGAAACCTGGAAATGACACGGATGGAAGAAGAAAGAGATTTGAGATTTAAAAGAAATGAAAGAACTCTACAAGAACTTTCTGACTCCATCAGAAAGAGCAATATAAGAATAATGGACATACCACAAGGAGAAGAAAGAGAGAAGGGAACAGAGAATATATTCAAACAAATTGTAGATGAGAACTTCCCAAACTTGTGGAAAGAACTGGATCCTCGAATCCAAGAAGCAAATAGAACACCTAATTACCTCAATCCCAATTGGCCTTCTCCAAGGCACATTGTATTGAAGCTGTCTAAAATCAATGACAAAGAAAGAATCCTCAAGGCAGCCAGGGAAAAGAAGACAGTAACCTACAAAGGAAAGCCCATTAGATTATCATAAGATTTTTCAGCAGAAACTCTACGAGCCAGGAGGGAGTGGAACCAAATATTCAAACTATTGAAAGAGAGAAATTATGAGCCAAGAATAACATATACAGCAAAGATATCCTTTTGATATGAAGGAGGAATAAAGACCTTTCCAGACATACAGAAGCTGAGGGAATTTTCTAATACACGACCTGCACTACAAGAAATACTAAAGGAGGCTATTCGACCACCATCAACAGTGACAATTTGTGGCAACCAAAACAAAAAGTGGGAGACTAAAGGACTGAACTGGAATACGGGAATGGAGAAAATAAGCGTGCTGAAGAAAATGGAATCCGCTAAATATCAAATTTTCTTTCACATAAACTTAAGAGTAACCACTCAAAAAAAAATCCAGAACTGAAATACGTACTGTAATAAAAGAAGAAACACAGGGAAGCATCATAGAATACCACCACACAGAAATAATAGACAACAACAACAAGGCAAAGAAACAATGGAGACACAGCCTTACCAGAAAACTAAAGATAGAATGACAGGAAATCCTCACATATCAATAATCACCCTAAATGTAAATGGATTGAATTCACCAATAAAAAGGCACAGAGTAGAAGACTGGATCAAAAAACTAAACCAACCATATGCTGTCTCCAACAGACACATCTCAGCTACAAGCACAAGCATAGACTCAAAGTGAAAGGGTGGAAATTTACACTCCAAGCAAATGGTACCCAGAGAAAATCAGGTGTAGTCATACTGATATCAGATGAAACAGACTTCAGGGTGAAAAACGTAACAAGAGACAAAGATGAATATTTCATAATGGTAAAGGGGACTATACAACAAGAAGACATAATAGTCATCAATATTTATGCCCCCAATCAGGGAGCACCGAAATATATCAAGCAACTACTAACAGAACTAAAGGGAGAAATTGACCAAAACACAATTATACTAGGGGACTTAAATACATCATGGACAGCTATGGATAGATCATCCAAACAGAAAATAAATAACAAAATAGCAGCCTTAAATGACACATTAGATGAAATGGACATAATTGACATAGATAGAGCACTTCATCCTAAAACATCAGACTATACATTCTTTTCTAGTGTACATGGAACATTCTCAAGGATAGACCATATATTGGGACATAAAATCAGCCTCAGCAAATTTAAGAAGACTGAAATCATACCAAGCATATTCTCTGATCACAAGTCTTTGAAATTGCATATGAACTGCAAAAAGAAAGCAGGAAAAAACACAAGTACATGGAGATTAAACAACATACTTTTAAAGAACAGCCAGCTCAAAGAAGAAATTAGAGGAGAGATCAACAGATACATAGAAACAAATGACAATGAAAATACATCCTACCAAAATTTTGGGGATGCAGCAAAAGCAGTTTTTAGAGGGAAATTTATATCATTACAGGCCTCTCTCAAGAAACAAGAAAAATCCCAAATAAATAACCTCACGTTACACCTTAAAGAACTAGAAAAAGAAGAACAAATGAAACCCAAGGTCAGCAGAAGAAAGGAAATAACAAAAATCAGAGCAGAACTAAATGAAATAGAGAACAAAAAGACAATAGAAAAAATTAATGTGACAAAGAGCTGGTTCTTTGAAAAGATTCACAAAATTGACAAACCCTTGGCTAGACTCACTAAGATAAAAAGAGAGGAGACACTAATTAACAAAATCAGAAATGAAAAAGGGGAAGTTATCACGGACACCACAGAAACGCAAAGGATCATCCAAGAATACTATGAAGGACTATATGCCACCAAATTCAATAACCTAGAATAAATGGACAAGTTCTTAGAAGCATATCTCCTTCTAGGTTGAACCACGAAGAACTGGAAAATCTAAACAGACCGATCATCAGTAATGAAATTGAATCAGTCATCTAAAACCTTCCCAAAAGCAAAAGCCCGGGACCAGATGGCTTCACTAGTGAATTCTACCAAACCTTCAAAGAGGATCTAATACCAATCCTGCTCAAACTCTTCCAAAAAATTGAAGAAGAGACAGTACTCCCCAACTCATTTTATGAGGCCAACATTACCCTGATACTAAAACCTGGTAAGGACAACACAAAACAAGAAAACTACAGACCAATATCTTTGATGAACACAGATGCAAAAATCCTAAACAAAATTCTAGCAAATCGAATACAACAATGCATTAAAAAGGTTATTCATCACAACCAGTTGGGGTTCATGCCCGGGGCACAAGAATGGTTCAACATCTGCAAATCCATCAATGTGATACATCACATAAACAAAATAAAGGACAAAAATCATATGATTATATCAATTGATGCAGAAAAAGCATTTGACAAGATACAACATCCATTTATGATTAAAACACTTAATGAAATAGGTATAGAAGGAAAATACCTTAACATAATAAAGGCCATCTATGACAAGCCCTCAGCTAATCTCATAATTAATGGTGAAAAACTGAAGCCCTTCGCTCTACGTTCAGGAACACAACAGGGCTGTCCCCTATCACCTCTGCTTTTCAACATAGTGTTGGAAGTCCTTGCCAGAGCAATCAGGCAAGAGAAAGAAATGAAAGGCATCCAAATTGGGAATGAAGAAGTTAAATTGTCACTCTTCGCAGATGACATGATGCTATATATAGAAAACCCTAAAGACTACACCAAAAAGCTATTAGAAACAATCAACGAATACAGTAAAGTTCCGGCTACAAAATCAACGTACAAATGTCCATTGCATTCCTATATACTAACAATGAAATCTCAGAAAAAGAAATAAAAAAAAAAACAACTCCTTTTGCAATTTCAGCAAAAAGAATAAAATACCTAGGAATAAACTTAACCAACAATGTGAAAGACCTATATGCTGAAAACTATAAGACATTTTTAAAAGAAATTGAAGAAGACACAAAGAAATGGAAAGACATTCCGTGCTCATGGATTGGAAGAATCAACATAGTTAAAATGGCCATATTACCCAAAGCAATACACAGATTTAATGCAATCCCTATCAAAATCCCAATGGCATTTTTTAAAGAAATAGAACAAAAAATCATCAGATTTGTTTGGAATCACAAAAGACCCCGAATAGCCAAAGCAATCTTAAGAAAAAAGAACAATGCTGGAGGTATCACACTCCCTGACTTCAGCTTGTACTACAGGGCTACAATAATCAAAACAGCATGTCATTGGCAGAAAAACAGACACATAAACCAATGGAATAGAACTGAGAACCCAGAAATAAAACCACATAAATATGGACAGATAATTTTTGACAAAGAAGCTAAAAATATGCAATTGAGGAAAGATAGCCTCTTCAATAAATGGTGCTGGCAGAATTGGATAGCCACATGCAAAAGAATGAAACTGGACTGCTATCTGTCACCATGTACCAAAATGAATTCAAAATGGATCAAAGACTTAAGCATAAGACCTGACACAATAAACTACATAGAAGAAAACATAGGTACTAAATGTATGGACCTTGGGTTCAAAGGGCATTACATGAATTTGACTCCAAAGACAAGGGAAGTAAAAGCTAAAATAAATGAATGGGACTATATCAAACTTAAAAGCTTCTGCACAGCAAAATAAACCATCGACAAAATAAAGAGGCAACCAACTGAATGGGAGAAGATTTTTGCAAACAGTGCCTAAACAGGGCTAATATCCAAAATATACAAGGAACTCATGCAACACAACAACAAAAAAACAAACAACCCAATTGAAAAATGGGCAGAGGATCTGAAGAGACATTTCTCCAAAGAGGACATACAAATGGCAAATAGACATATGAAAAAATGCTCAACATCACTAATCATCAGAGATATGGAAATAAAAACCACAATGAGATATCACCTCACCCCAGTCAGAATGGCTATCATCAACAAGACAAATAGTAACAAGTGTCGGAGAGGCTGTGGAGAAAAAGGAACCCTCATACACTGTTGGTGGGAATGCAGATTGGTGCAGCCGTTATGGAAGGCAGTGTGGAGGTTCCTCAAAAAATTACGAATAGAATTACCATATGACCCAGCAATCCCTCTCCTGGATATCTACCCAAAAAATCTGAAAACATTTATCCATAAAGACACGTGTGCTCCAATGTTCATTGCAGCTTTGTTTACGGTGGCCAAGACATGGAAACAACCAAAATGTCCTTCGATAGATGAATGGATAAAGAAGTTGTTGTATATACACACAATGGAATACTATTCGGCGGTAAGAAAAGATGAAAGAAGAACATTTGTGACAACATGGATGCATCTTGAGAATATAATGCCAAGCGAAATCAGTGAGACAGAAAAAGCAGAGAACCATATGATTTCACTGATATGTGGTATATAAACCAAAAACAACAAAAGAAGAAGACAAACAAATGAGAAACAAAAACTCATAGACACAGACAATAGTTTAGTGGTTACCAGAGGGTAAGGGGGGTGGGGGGTGGGAGATAAGGGTAAGGGGGATCAAATATATGGTGATGGAAGGAGAACTGACTCCGGGTGGTGAACACACAATGGGATTTATAGATGATGTAATACAGAATTGTACACCTGAAATCTATGTAATTTTACTAACAGTTGTCACCCAAATAAATAAATAAATAAATAAATCATTCTAATATAAAACAAAAAAAGCATGAAGGAGCCTCTGTTGCTGGTGGCATTGTGGAACCATGGTACAGTCCTGAACTGACTACCTCTGTCTGTAGCAGTGCTCAGTAAATAGTCCTCCATTATTTGATAATCTGACTCTCAGTCATTGACCCTGTTTTATTAAAATGAGAATTAGAATGGCCCAAAAATGGTTCTTCACAGGCCAGGATTTTGCAGGGTTCAGAAACTGGAGCTTTCTGTTTTAGCTTCTATGGAACAATGTATTCAGATTTTCATTCAAGGTCATGAGGTAAGCATGGTATTGGCAAACAGCTCCCTGATCCAGAAAGGCAGTGTGGGTTTGAACAACAGGCAGGAAGCCGGGATCCCATCCCAGTTCCTGTTCTGAGTGCTTCTTCCCTGGCCCCCTGAAGGTAGAACACCACCAGTTGAGGCCGCCATTTTGGCTCTCTGTATTGGCAAAGAACTCCAACATATTTTTCTACTTATAATCAGAATATTAGTGCTGGAAGGAATCTTAAATATTGATGTAGTTCAGTGTTTCCCAACACAAACTATACTAAGGAGGGGTAAACTCTCTAAATTCTCCACATGGATCAATTAAAATTATATAGATATAATATATATTTATTAAATTCTTCAATAAACAGTAGAAACCTATTTAAACTCTTTCTCTTTCATTTCTTTTATCACAGAAATAAAACATTAATTCACATTAAAGACATTTTATTTAAAGATGAATTTTACAGATTTTAAGAAGTCTAGGTTTTCAGTGGTAAATTTGCAGTCTGGAAAATTTGTCCTGGACAAATGCCAGATTGAATGTCAGGAAACCCTGATTCTGTTTTAACCCCTTTTGTTTCTTCTATAAAGAGAGAGAACTGAGAGCGAAGATCGGAGAGCTGGGACCTAGACTTGGCTCTCTGGACATCAGTCCATTGACTTTCCTGCTGTCCCCAGCTCCTTCACAATGACAGGCAATGGATATCAATCTACAAACAGATTTGGTGTCGCTAAGGCTCAGTGTGTCACCAAGGCTCAGTGTGTCACCAAAGCAGAGGACAATTTGTATTTACCATCTGGCAGAATTCATAGTACATGTTTTCAACGTATTGACCAGTCTGGTGCCAAAGTTCCATCATCAGTATGAAGTAGCAGTTAGGATATGTTTCAGCACAACAAAAAACTATCTGCCTAACAGAGGCTTTTGCCATGAGTACACCTATGGTTTACTTAACAAGTAGTCTGGATGTGGACAGTTGCAGGATTGGTTCAGCAACTTAATACGGCCAACAAAGCCCCTCCATTGCACCCAATGCTTTAATCCTCAGGTTTCCTGCCTCATGGTGTCAAGATGGCTGCTGCAGCCTCGGGCATCATCCTTGCCTGTCAGTCTCCAGTCTCCAAAACAGGAAGCAAGGAAGAGGTAAACGACCTTATTCTCTTGTGACCTTCTGTTTATCCAGGGGCTATTATCTCCAAGCATCCCTCCATCACAGATCGTTTTACATCTCATGGGCCAGAACCATGTCACAAGACACCAGTCAATGGTGAAAGAAAACAGAATTGCTCTAGTTGTCTTGGTCTGATCATGATGTATCCCCTGATCCTAGGCACATTGCCACTGAACATACCAAGGTTCTATTAGCAAGGAAAAAGGGGAAATGATCTTTGTCTAAACAACCATCAGTGGCTGCCACACACACACACACACACACACACACTGACATATGAAAATGAAAGGGTCTCCATTGGAAGAAATGACCATGAACTGATGCCCCACTTTCTTTCAACACTGTGAAGCCACAACTAATTTGTCTCTAAAAATATAGAGAAGCCATCACATAGCACATCCTGAGCTTACAGCAGTCAATCAGATGGGCATTGGTAAGTCCCTGTCTTAGAGACACATCAACCCAGAGGCACTGCTGCTCAAGGCCATGGGGCAGCTCCCTTTCTGCGCTTCTGGATCCTGCCACTTTACCTGCCACTCTATTCTCTTCCAATGTCTTTGAGCCTTCAAAAAGGACACCTAAGAAACTGTTAACACTTCCATGTGTTTCCCCACTGCATCCGACCCCCAGGAGTTCCCTTCATTACATACCAGATACCATACGAGTCCCTGAGCATCAAGGGAGCTGATGTCAGAGGCAGCTCAGCGTAAATGCTATTGCTGCTCAAGATGTGAAGTGCTCTGCAAATGGGAGAAATTCTCTTCTAAAAGCCAAGGGGAAATATTTCTTTGCATTGACATTCTAGATATTGTAACACGGAGGTGACAGTGGGGAGAGGATCTGTTTAGGGGCTCTCTTGTAGCCCCCAGATCATCCCATCAGAGGGCACTGCTTGCCCTGCCCAAGTGAACAACCTTTAGCCCTGACGATCTCTGGCCCGGCCTTGCTCTCCCAGGAGGTGCCCAGCCAGCTCCAAAGGTCTGACGGCCACCAGCTCATTCCAGACAAATGTACAGCACTGGATAAATGCAGAAAAGTTTCAACCCGCATCCTTGAACAAGTCTGTCCTGTCTCCAGGCCTCAGGAAGAGAAACTTGTCTTTCACAGAGGCCCGTTATTGTTCTCGAGTGTGTCAAAGGCTCTGCATTCTAAAATCATGCATCTTAGGTGACTCACAGTGCTGTCACTGAGTTTCCAGCTCTTTGGATTTGATGTCCCAGAGGTTGTACAGCACATGAGCACATCTCTGTCATTCTGCAACTCGCTCTGCTGTGGAGGCAGTTTCTCTGAACATGTTTGTTTCCTCCTCCAGACTGGGGGTTCCTGGAGCCCAGGGCCGGCATCTCATTTATCTGTGCATCCCTCATGCCTGCCTCTCAGAGGGGCCTCAGTAGCTATTCTGCTAATAACAAATGAACACATAGACCAAGAGGGAGGATAAAGTTCTCCCCCAGTCTAAAGGCAGGGTTGAAAAAGAAGGAGACAATTATAGCCTTCGCTTTCTGGCAGAAGACCCACAGTGATGTCCTGTGGTCCTGAGTTACACCATGCTCTCGTGCACACACCGCGAGTCCCACAGCTGCCTTCCTAATTCCCATATCCCTGTGGCCAGGGCCATTTTCCCCACGTTCAATTTAGATCTATCAATAGAACACACTTGGAGAGTTTCACTTTGTGCTTCCTTCTTCCCTCTGCACTAACGACATGAATGTCCTTATTACAGCCACACACAGGCCCCTGGTCTCTTGCTCTCTCTGTCAGATTTACTCGGGCCTGCAGGAACCCACTATCACTGTGGATCTTTTTGCCAGAAAGCAGAGACTATAATTGTCTTCTCTCTTTCCCAACCCTGTCTTCAGATCAGGGCAGTTTGATCCTCTCTTTTGATCTATGCATGTCTATGTTCTCTTTCCTTATTCATCTGTGGGACATTCTCTCTCTCTCTCTCTCTCTCTCTCTCTCTCTCTCTCTCTCTCTCTCTCTCTGTCATTGTAACCCCCTTATCACATGTTTTAAGGAACAAGGAACCAACAACAGGGAGATGCGTACAAATGTGATTAGGATGAAGCCGCCTGTGTATCCCCAGGTCTCTAGAGAGAAGCAGGAGAGAGCAGTGCTAGTGTTTGTGTTGTCTGTGTGTTGAGAGAATCATGATCTGTGTGCAGGGAGAGAACATAAACTAGGGCACATGCCAAATGCAACGTAGGGAGGGGAGGGCTCAGGGTGTGCCATCCATAACCCCATAGTTTCTCCTCCTAGGCCACCCGATGGGCTGAGAGCTCCGGGAAGTGCAGCGGCCTAGGCTGGCTGTGAGCCTTCATGCTGAAGCATTGCCTTTTTCTCCTTGAGCGCCTGCCATTTGGAACCACTGGCATACAGAAGACACACACATTGGTGTTTCCAGCTGTGCTGGAACCTGGAGCACATGAGCTCCCAGAAGCCAGCCTGCATTGGCTCAGACCAGGGCGAGACTGAGGGCTGTGAAGGAGCTGAGCGTAGAGTTGAAGGAAGCGACTAGTAGCCAACGAGTCAGTGAATACAAGCTTCCCCGTGTCTCAGTTTCTCCAACTTTCAAAGAGGAATCACACTCCCCACTCACCTTACATGTGTTTTTGTAAGTACATCATAAAATATCACTTGCTAAGTGCCTGACACTGTTTCATATGTTTTAATTTATTTAATTTACTCAATAGTCACAGCCTCCTCACAATTTATGTACCGTTATTATCCCCATTTTCCACATAAGAAATAGAGGCACAGAGAGATTAAATAACTAGCCCAAAAGTACACAGCTCCTAAGTGGCAGAGGTAGGATTTGAACCCTGGCAATCTGGCTCCAGTGTCGGTGCACATAACTACTGCACTATCCTGCTTTGTACTGCATAAATACAAGTTCTTTACATAGTCAAAAGTTCCATACCTATGCGCTCTTAAAAATGGGTCAGGGCTACTGGGCTCTGGAGGTGGTATTGGCTCATGACACAGACCCCACGACTATTTAGATAGGCAGAGGAAACAGCCCTCAACAAATGTCACAGGAAGTTGGTGCATAAATATTCCAGCTTGTCCATCCTTTTGGTGGGACAACTCAGTTGTGCTCCCCAGCATCTCCCGGGGGACCCAGCGGGACTGAGCCCTAGTTGCCCAGAGCAGTAATCTGCTGAGGAAATCACCCTTTATTGTCTGCCTTCCCTTCCTTCTCACTTCCCCACCCCATCAGTGCTGCCTGGATCACCTCCCATATAAACAATTTACACTTCATTCCTGTCTCAGAGTCTATTTTGGGGGGATCCCAACCTAAGATCACTATACTCTCTAAAGTGCTTTCTTATAATTGCATCTTCATAACAACTCTATAGAGTAGATAGGGCGGGTGATAGAACCAACCCCTTTTCACAGATGAGAAAACTGAGCCCCTAGAGAATTCATAGACAGAGCCAAGAGCATATAGTTTGTAAGCAGTAGAGCTGGATTTGAAGCTGTTTCTCCTAAATCTGAGTCTGACGTGCCTACATCACATGACTCTGAGGTTCCTTGGGACAGTGACATGATACTGAATGCTAGGTAGATAGCACATCTAAGCATTTTTTCTGTCAACAAAGGGTATTTATGATTTCTGAGAGATGCAACCTGTGACTGCTGAGGACTACATTCTCATTCTACCTATGATACTGTGTCAATAAGGTGTTGTTTCTAAACTTCATTGATTGCACACCTCATCCATAAAACATTTCAAGTTCCCCTATTAGCTATATACACAGTTATAAATTTTATGTATGTTATAGTATAAATTATATAAGTATATAGCACTGTACTAATATGATATATACATAATACAGTAAATTGAATTATTGGTTCAAATTTTTTACTGCCCTGCAGTAGCATTGTATATTCACATCCTTGCATCCTTGCCATGGCCTCATGGTAGCCAGTGTATCTTGCCACCCCTTAATTTTAGGCATGGACCTGTGACTTGCTTTGGCCAATGGAATGCTAGTAGATGTGATGCAAGCAGAAGTTTGAGTTGGGCTAACCCTCTAACATGGCTGCCGTTGCCATAAGAAGAACATGACCCACTTGTGCAGCGGGTCCAAAGAGGATGAGAGACCCTTAGAACAGACCCGACTCAACCCACAGTTTAGTGCCAAGTCCAGCCAAGCCTAGGCTAAATCAGCCATCCCACAAACATGAAAATAGAATAAATGGTGGTTGTTTTAAGCCACAGAGTTCAAGAGTGATTTGTTCCTCATCGTCATTATGGCAAAAGCTGAATGATCCAATAATAAAACATACAGAAAATAAAATTTAGAAGAAATTATATATAGAGAGATTTCTAATACTTCTTCTGGCCCTCACTGGCTCATCTTGAATACCTCCTGTGATATGAGACCCTATTTATGAGACCACTTCCCTAAGTTTTCAGGAATCATGTGTATATTTGTTGATTTATGCTTTCAATGACCATGAATTGGGCATGTACTATGGGTGCAGGGTGACAATACATCCCGGCTACCCTGCAATAATTTTGGTTGTCTCGGCTACCCTGCAATAATTTTGGTTGTCTCGATGTAATTATTACCAACATCTCCTTTCACTCTCAGAAGTGTCCCAGTTCGGACCACAGATTCTTTGGTCACCCTCACCATATGCCAGGCAGTAACTAAGAGAGACAATCCTCTGAGGGTGTGCAGAGTGGGGTCAAATGGCAATGTTGCCTGGTGCAGCAATGCCTGAGCTGAATCTTACAAGACAGAGCTGGAGGAAGAGAAGGAGAAAGTGTGCAGGCACAGGACTCACAGGTTCAAAGGCATAGATGTATCAGAACATGCATGGAAATGAGGCCGTGAATTTAGGAGACATGAGAGGTGGTGCTGGAGCCATAGACGGTAGCCTCATTTGCCAATACTAAGGAGTCTGGCCTCTTCTTTGAAAGCTATGGACAGTCCAAGGGGGTATAGCAAGGAAGGCGCATGATCATATTTGCATTTTAATAAGATTATCCCAGCAATAACATAGATTGGAAAGAGTCAGAGAATGGAGGCTGGGAAGCCAGTCAGAAGCTCTTGCAACAGTCCTGTTAAGAAATGATGAAGATTTAAATGAAGACACAGGAGGAGGCAGAGAGGAAGGGGCAGGACGTAAAGCCTATGTGACATGGTGACAGATTAGATGAAGAGAGGTGGAGGGCGAATCATCTTGGTCACTGACATTAACAATGTCTACTTGGGTGTAGGAAAAGAGTGGCTCTGATAGTTTCCTTAAGTTCTACACAGTGACCTGAACCTACCCCTCTTACTTGTATATGATTTGACAGACATGCTTATGAGTAAACAAGCAGTATATTTAGAGTAGACATGGCCAATGTTCTGCCCACCCACCTCAGCCCAACCGGGAGGTAACTGCTGAAAGTTTTGGTGAGTGCCTATGGCTTGCCATACCTCTCTAGCCAAAGCTGTCCTCTGGTTATAGGGGCATGTGTGTCACATACAGGAGCCGGCCAGAGATGAATACATCAAGAATGACCCTCCACAGTGGGTTGTACCCAGCCACTCAGGGCATCCCCAGCAAGACGGCACCCCAGTTGCCCACAGCAGTAACCTGCTTATTAGCAATTCTTTATCAGCTTTCTTTCCTTCTCTTCCTCATTTCTTAACTATGCTTACTGAAATCATCTCCCAAATAAATGACTTAGACCTGAATGCTTGTCTGAAGGTCTGCTTTTGGAAAATATCAGAGTAGGACAGTGGTTAAGAATGTGGACTCTGGAGCCAATCTTCCTGAATTGGAATACTAGTTTTGCCCCTTACTATCTGTATGTCTTTAGGCAACTTCTATCTCTATGCCTTGTGACTCACCTCCCTCATCTATAAAATGAAAACAGTTTTCTCACAGGGTTATTGGGAGGATTCAATTCGTTAATATATGTATAGTTCTTAGAATAACGCCTGGCTCATGGTAAGTTCAGTTTAGTGTTAGATATTAGTAGTATTATTATTAACCCATTTGTCTCAACCAAATGCATCTTGCAACATAAGATTATGATATCAAATGACTGCCACAAAAAAAATGGCTGCCAAGATTAATGGAAGGGAGTCTTCCACAGTAGCTCTCATTAAATACCATTGTCCCTTGATCTCAACTTCACATGATGGAATATCTAGTCAGGAAAACAGAAACCAAGTATGTATTTCAAACAGGGGACTTAAAGCAGGGCATTGGTTACCCAGGTATTGGAAGGCTGAAAGAGGCAAAAGAGAAAGGTAAATTAACCTGAAGATTAGGAACTGCGGGAAGCAGCTCCCACCCCTAAGCCTAGGAATACAAAAGGGAGGTGGTCACTAACCCCTCTGGGTAAAGAGAAAGGACCACTGCTTCAGGAACTAAGACCATGCAACAGTGACGCTAGCTCCTCCCAGAGACCCCCATAGCAGAAGGAAACAAAAGGAGAAAGGGTAAGGGAGGCAGGCAATGCTGCTTCCCATCTCCTGCCTTCTGATCTCTACCAGGGCCTCCCTATTTCTTTTGGACAGTTTTGGGGGTCTTATGGGCTATTGTTGAGTCTTTCTCCTTTCCAGAAAGTCTTCCTTTTCCTCTTCTTGCAACAGCCTGTCACTCACCTCCCATTTACAGAGTCCACCCTTTCCCTGAACCTGTGCTTCTGCTGACATACATGTGGTTTTGGCCCAAAGCCCCAGAGAGTCAGAATTTGTTTCCAATTTGGCAGCTGCCTGTCACATCAAACCATCCTGGAGTGAAGCCTCTAGCCTGTGTTCTTTGATCTTAAGGCAAAATAAATATTCTGGCTATTGTCAATGGGTATTTGGAGAAATTACTTGGTCCTATGCTCTATAGAATTCAAAGTTCATATCCTCACCTTCAAGGCCAAAATGGAAGAGGCGCTGCCTGCTTCTTAAAAACCCAACCATCTTCATGTATTGCTTAGCAGAGAATATACCAAATGTGTTTCCTGGATATCAGACTCAATTCAGGCCAATTCAAGTAATTAGTGCCAACTGCACACACAATATGTTCTAGATATAAAGGAGGAAGCTTCAGCCTTCCAGGAACACCTAATCAGATTGCATCACATTAATCATAATAGTGATGATAGAAACTAAGATTGACACAATACTTTGAACTTTTCCATACATAAAATTATCTCATTTTCTCGCAATCACCCTGTGAAGTAAACAGTATCACCACTTTACAAAGAGGAAACTGAGCCCAGAGAGGCTAAGTGACTTGTCCCGAGTCACACTGCAGATAAATTCCAGAGTTTAAATTTAAGTGTAGGTGTGAGTCCAAAGTACTCTGCCTCCTGGCACATGAATGAGCTCCTAAATGAATGTGGGAAGAGGGAGGGCCCACAGGCAGCCAGAAATGGAGGAGGTCAGTGCAGGATGATGTCAGTGGGGACAACTCTAGGTTGATACGGTTGGGGCTGCACTCTGAGAAATGGATGGCACGTGAAAAGTCAGAGAGTACAAGGGCAGGTATCACAATAAGAGATCCGCACGTGACAACTGGAAGTGAGGGACCTCAGAGATCAGACAGCTATTTACCCCATGACAAAATGGAAATTTACTTCATTTAAGAGATTTGTGCAAGGTTCGCCAACTGGTTAAAGGCAGAATTTAGATTGGATTTCAGGGTTTCTGACCCCAGGTCATTTTTTTGCTTGCCCCTGGCTCTTGAGTAGTAAATACACTAAGACAAAGTTTCCAAGAAAGCATCAAGGTAATCATCCCTTCCCTAGGATTTCTGGGATTCACATCCATAGATTGATCCTATCCCATCCCACAGTGCCAGTCATGACATCAGACTTATCTCCCCCATATGCAGCATGGGCTTTGGACACGAGCAAACCCAGGTTTGGATCTTACACCGGCATTCATTTGCCATGTGACCTTGAATAAATTCTCAACCTCTTGAATTTCTGTGCTCCAATCTGTAGGAGAACTTAAAAGAGCCCACTTCGGAAGATGGCTGTGGGAATCAAATGAGGCATTCAAAAGAAAAGTCATAGTAGGGGCTCAGGAAATAGTAGGATTGCTGGTTGTCTTGGTCGTGAGGGTTCTATTGCCATTGAACACTCAGAACCCAGAACACAAGACTAAGAAAGAGAATAAAGGGAAAATGGTTACATGAATCAAATTCATGCAATATGTTTAATATACGAGTAACCAAGAATTATACAAATCTAGCACATCAGGGTACAAACACAGGTACCATCTCTCTTCCTGTGAGGTGAGCTTCACCAGAGCCCCTTTCACAGACAAGGAAACTGAGGCACAGAGTACAGGAATGATTTGCACGTGGTTGAGGACCCACAGCTGCTTAGTGATGGAGTCAGCACTCCAAACTGGGTCTGACCCCTCCTAACCCTGTGTTCTTTCTACTGTGTTGATGAGGAAAATGCAAAGCAGGAAACTGCTGAAGATTCTAGTGCAATCTGAGAGACAACTGCAAGGTCTGAACCAGGCTGCTGGGGACTGTGTGGCAAGAAACACAGGTGTGATGAGTTGCCTGGGGAAAGGGGCTTCAGTGCATGACAAAGGAGAGAGCCAAGGAGAAAGGGAGGTTTTAGGTTTCAGGGAGAGAAGAAAATTAAGTCTAGAGAATGTGTGCCTCTATGAGTGTGTGTGTGTGTGTGTGTGTGTGTGTGAGAGAGAGAGAGAGAGAGACTGACTATGAGTGTCACCAGCTGGGTTTCCCAGGAAGCAGACTTGGAGACTGAGTTTAGTATGCAGGATGTTAATTAAGGAGAGACCTTGGGATCAACATCTGGGGAAGGGAGCGGAAGGAAGTAGGAGTGGACAGATGGAGCTGACAAGCTACTGTGAAGCAGGCCTGATGACAGCCTTGGCCAACTCAACCGGGAGCTGGGGAACTAAAATGGTCCTTCAGAGATAGGTTGAGAAGGCCAAGCCTTCACAATTCTGTATCAATCAATCACTGGATATGGGCCACCCGGCAAGGGGCATGGCCTCGAGTGAGGCGCTCTCTGCTGCTGAGGCCATTCCTGAAGGGCTGACAGCTGGAGGGTGTCCACTTCCACCGATGACACTCCCAGCAGCTGGGTTAACAAGTCCTTCCATGATGGGGGATCTGGGTAGCTTGTCAGTGGATCTACCTAACTGTGTATGTGTGAGAATGTTTGTGTGTGAGTGTGAGTGTGTGGTTTGTATGTGTGTGTTCTCTGCTTTCCCAGTTAGACTTGGGTTCCTGCACGAAATTCCCACGAGAGCCACGGACCCTCCAGCTTCACTTTGTGTGCCAGCGTGGGATGAGTCTGGATGGCGGAGAATCTGTAGGCACCAAGCCTGCCCACAGAAGAACCCTCAGACTGAGGCCCAGAGCCACGCACTGACTGGCAGCTGGCAGGGCGGAGACCCTGAGTCAGAACCTGAGAACAAACCATGTAAGGCAGCCAAACATAGATGTAGGAACATGAGAAGACATGCTGCTGGAGAGTAACTCGGAGACATGAAACCCTGAGAAGTGAGAGAGATGAGACAGGGGGAGAGACACACATGCACAATGAGACATGGAGAGAAACATGAGGAGAGACAGATTCACATAGAGAAAGGGAACAAGATGGCAGGAATCAGACAGGATGAGAGAGAGACAGAGACAGAGACAGAGATAGAGAACAGAGAAGGAGGCCAAAAACACCAGGCAGAGAGCGATGCAGAAAGAATAGAGAAAGAGACAATGAGCAAAGACAGAGACACAGAACAGAGACAGAAGTAACAAAGAGAAAGGGGTCCTAAGCTAGGACCCTTCTCTCATGTGAGGGGATGGGCCAGATGATGTCTTGGTTCCTCTGCACCTCTCTGATTCCATACATTTGGGGACTTCCGGTTTTAATTCATACATCAAGCAAGTTTAATCTCCCCTATATCTTGAGGCTATAGCACGAGAAAGATGTCCCTATGTAGGAGCTGATGGGGAATTTGAAAGAACAGAAAAACTGGGTTAAGGAGTCATGGCATGTTGCAATCAAAATAGACCCTGGAGAACCTAGAGCCACCAGACTCCTTAGTATGATAAATGTGAAAAACGGGAAAATCTAAACTGGCCCTGCCTTTTGTTCTTGTTTAAAAGATATGATTGGACAGCAGTTGTTAAAACATATTTGAATCATAAGGTTTGTAGTTCTGTTTAAAGAAAGTTAATTTTAGTGTTTCTCCCTCAGTTCCCATCTGTGGTAAACTATACATTTGTCTTTCCCTCTTTCTTCTCCCCTAATGAACCATGCCTCATAGCATTGCCTCCTTTGTGGAGTCCTCTCTCTCACTAACTTGGGAATTGGCCATGAGACTAGCTTTGGCCAATGGGACATTAGCAAGCATGAAGCAAGCAGAAGCTTAACAATCATTTGCACATTGGGGTTTGCCCTGTTGTACACTCCCTCTCGGAACCTAGCTGCCATGCTGGGAGAAGCCCAAGCCATATACAGAAGTCACATGGACAAGAAAACAGCCCCTGTGAAGCTCCCAGCTAAAAGCCAGCACCAACTTGCCAGCCACATGTGTGAGCCATCTTGGAAGTGTATCTTCTAGCCCCAGTTGAGCCACCCCCACTGATGCTGCATGAAGTGGAGATGAGCCTTCCCCACCTAGTTCTGCTCAAATTGTAGAATTGTGAGCAAATGACTGATTGCTGTTGTTTTACACCACTAACCATTAGGTGGTTGGTTACCCAGCAATAGATAGCTGGAAAAACTTATTCATGCTCTGAAGCATCTGGGCCCACTCCCTGGGTATCATGCGGGGTCTCAGCTCCCACTCCCCGCACAAGAACGCAGGATATGGTGAGGCCAAAAAGGAACACCCACGGAGCCGTAGATAGGGGAGTCATACCATTATATTCTCACTGGCGGCTGGGTTGGAGACACAGGAAGCAAGAGTCACACGATGTGCAATCTGCCATCCACTTCTCTGCCAACCAACCAACCAATCCCCCAATGCAGCCATGGCAGTTATATTAGTGTCCAATGGCTCACTGGTAACAGCTGACGGCCAACTAGCCACAGCTGATGGCCATCCAATCACAGTTGATGGCCAGTTACTACCCGAGTGAGCACCTTTCCACATGAGGCCGAGAGCCTGGAAACTGCTCTCTGGGACTCTGTCCCCACACTGGGTCTGACAGAATTCTTAAGGGGGTCTCCATACTGCCTCCTAGGGCTTCTTCCAGAGATTCAGTTGAGTGCTTTTAATCCTACTCAGGTGGGGCAGAAAACTGCTTAATGGCTTCCAAATTACACCTTTGCAGTGATGGGTAGGTTGATTCTTTGTGTATGTGTCTTTTGAATATAAGTTTGTTTTCTTTCTCTAAGATAAATATCTATTTGCATAGATAAATAAGGACGGGTGAGATAGAAAGAGCTGATTTAGGGAAAGGTTCTGTAGTTAGCTTGCTTATCAGATGCTTATGGGGTTTGAATGCATAAAGGTTCCAAACCTAAAGGTTAATGTTTTGACACTGAGAATCCATCAGTCAGGGGATGAGGATGGGGAAACAGTTTGCATTAATTATTAGCCTGACTCTTAATTTGAATCAATGAAAACGCCAGAATGACAGAGGTGTTTGGATTGAATAATAATTACTAAGGCTGACATGGGCCTGAACAAAGAGTTGCAGGAGAGGAAGACAGAGTCTGCAGGCAGGGTATGGCCTAGGGAGCCAGGTCTGGGCCTGGACAGGACAGAAAAGCAATACTCATGGCCGGAAATCCCTGGCTTTCGCCAGAGTCATCTGGGGTGGCTGAGAGGAGAAGAGGCCTGCAGGGCAGGGGAGGGCCAAGCTGCTGCTCTGCGAGTCTGGGTGATGGGAGAATGCAGTGTCTAGAGCATCCTTAGTGTTGCTAAGCAAACATGATAGTCAAAGCCACTTAGCTTCTAAATGTGCCAGTTGTTGCTCTTTGAGAAATGGGCCAAGTTGTGGATGTTTACTTGTGTCAAGATCCAGCCTCATCACAGGACCAGAGATGTCCCATTGGATTTGGCCCAAGTCACACAGCTGGTGACGGACAGAGATAGCAATACACCCAGGTCTTCTAACATTTCCCCCAGTTGTCCTTCCCACAGCATTTGGAAGCTCCATGTAAATTAATTATCCTGATGTATTTTCACCATCTTATTTGGGGAAGGGCATCAAGCTGTAGGCCCTTCTGTGGTGGAGAAGAGGACAAGATCATTTGAGAGAAATGGAGGTTGGTTGCGTGGGTAAGACGGGACTCAGCAATAGCTGGAAGAAGCAGCTGGCTAATTGCTGGAATTTGCAATAACCCAGTTCTTTGGCTCCAAAATAGCTTGTCTAAAATTCCACATGGAAAGTCATTTCTTTAGACTAAACATTTCCATCTTCTTATGGTCCTTTAAACAATATAAATGCCCCTGAAAGAGATAGTATAAAAGTAATTATTTCACATCTTAATTTGAATTAACATGATTAAGCCATCCACTCATTTCACAGTCATGTATCCAGCACCTCCTTTGCTCCAGACCCTGGGACCCTAAGGTGGAGTCCTTGCCTGGAGAACTCACCATCTCATAGAGGAGACAGATATATAATGGCAATAGAGTAACTGCCCTTTGCTGAGCATCTGCTCTGTTCCAGGTACTGCATAAAGAAACTTACTTTTAATCAAGCCCATCCCCCTTCACAGAGTTAACTCCAGATAGAGAGAAATTTGGTACTGTTGCAAGGTTACGTAGCTAAGTGAGTGGTGAAGCTAGAATTTTGACTCAGATCTGTCTGATTGCCAAGGCTGAGTGTTTTACACCACATCACACGAAGGCCTATGCCTCACTAAGACAAGCAGCAGATATAACGGGAGGACTGTGGAAGCAATAGGTCTAATTGCTTGGACTTCAAGACCATCTGGGCTGGTAAGGGTGAGGGGATGGTGAGAGAGTACCATGGGAGGGCATTATAGTCAGAGGGAAGAGCTTGGTCAAAGGCATAGAAGGATGAAAGGATTGTCTGCTTTCAGGAAACTATAAGTAGTTCATCATGACGGAAGCCAAGGGTTCAAGGGCAGTCTGCCTAGGAAACTAATCTAGGCAGGCAGGCAGGGCCAACTCTCACAGGGTGGTGTTAACAAAATTTGGATTTTATCCTGAGCTGTGAGAAGTCTTTGGCAAATGTTAAGCAGAGGAGTGTTTGAAAAGACATAGTTTTTCAGTCCAGGACTCCTATAGAATAATGCTTAAGAGCACAGGCCCTGGTATGAAACCTGGGTTCCATCCTGCTTCACAACCATATAAGTAGTTGTTTCATTGTTCTCGTTCACCATAGACTCTAAACTCTCTGAGATCACCGACTATGTCTTAGTGATCACTGCTGCAACCATGGGATATGGAAGTCTCTGGCATACAGTAAATGCCTGTGGGAAATTATTGGTTGCTCCTCCAAATCCATGCTCCTTTTCCTCCTGGGCACATGGTCACCCAGGTATAGATGACATTTCCAGCCTCCCTTGCAGCTAGATATGGCCACATGATTAAGTTTTCCCCAGCGAAATGAAAGTAGATGATGTGTGTGCAACTTTGCCTCACTTGCTTTACAAACGACTTGTTCTGAAATTCTCCTTTTACCTTCCCACAAGCTAGGATACAGATGTGCCCCTGACCAGACTTTGACCTTAGAGATGAGAGCAACACCCTAGTGGGTAACAGAGCACAAGAGCAAAGGATCTTGGATTCCTGAAGAGCCACATAAAGCTGAGCTGTCCTGCAAATCTGGACCACGGAATTTAGAACTGTTACACGAGAGACATATGAATTCCTCTGTTTTGTAAGCCACTGCACTAGGGGGCCTTTTGTTACGGTGCCTTAGCCCTTACCTTAACCAATACCAATCAATGCTCAATAAATATCTGCTGAATAAATGAATTGTTCTGCAAATGCTATAGGACTCTTATATTATTTCTCCAACAAGACCATACTTTGAGTGCAGGAACCTTATCTCTGTTTACTGTCCCCAAAGCACCTAGGTCGGTGCCAGACTCTTGTTGAGTTGAATTAAATAAAACAAACTCAATTCTGACTAGATGAGTCTACTTAGACCAACCATTATAGTAGTCTACTCTGCCAGAAGGGAATAGGATTGTCTTCCTAGACTGGTAATAGTTAAAGAGCTTAGGAAGTGTTTGAGGCTCTTTGGATGAGGAGTTACTAAGTGCAAAAAAAGTTGAGGTGGCACGACTAAGGTAAAAACCTCATAGATGACACTAGAAAATTTGCAGAATTACAGCTGGCAGAGCTCAAGCATTTTCACAGTGGCTGGAAAGTCACAGGGGAGAAAAGGAATCCCTCTCTGTGAAGAGAAGCATAGTGCATCAAATTTAACAATGTTGCCATACACACACACACACACACACACACACACACACACACAAGCCTGTTCTGCTGAGAACTCGTTAGTTACATCGGATGTGACATATGGGTGGGTAATATAGTCTGGAGCCTAGATTTCTTTAATTAACCAATAGCAATCAGGAGTGAGGGCAATTCCAGGGGAATGGTAATTGTCTGGAAGTTCTGGATGCCTGCAGGCTGAGCCGCAGGCCAGAAACCCAGCCAGCTCTGTCCCTGTGAAGCGCGCTGAGCCAAGGTCATGACTGCCATTTTAAACAGGGTCTTTTTTCCCAAAAGGTTGAGATCACAGCTGATTGTTGTGGGTGAGGATTTCCTCTGTGATGTATACAGCCTTGGGAAAGTGAGCAAGCTATAGTGCCACAGTAGGGAACATACAACCTTCTGGAGCTCTAGGGACCAAATTCGGCGGGTGCTGGGTGACCAGTAACTGGGAGAGGTCAATCTGACTGAGAGTTCTTTGGTTCAACAAGTTTTTATCGTATAACTAATATATACCAGGCTTGAGGTTGAGGCTAGATAATTAGGAAACATTTTTAAACATTTAAGAAGAAACACAAAAAGCATTTTTTAATATGGTGATATAAACTCCTTGTGAGTAGAGATTACATAGTTTTCATCTTGGTATATCCCACAGGATCTACCTCATATTCTGCAGGGAATAGGAGCTCAATAAATGTCAAATTGAATTTAATTTCATAGAGTGATGTCAACTAGACCACCGATGAGTTGCTTTAAAAAAATATTTTGATATCAGCTTTAATAAATGGATAAGAACATGAATATTTTTGCCTATAAACTGATGCTTTTAAAGGGAGGGAAGGGTGTTTTTTTTTTCCCCTCCTTAAACTTATTGAAATGGTTCCCTTACAGTCATGCTCACATTCTCCATTTGCTTGGCAAGCTCTTTTTTTCCTGATAATACAAAAGTAAACAAACACCCTCTGGGCCCCTCTCTGGATCATCACAAATTCCAAATAAGAACAGTCTGAATTAATGAGGTTTTTTTATTTACTGTTCTAAGTGAAGTTGAAAGATAAACAGCTCTTCTTTGTCTAGGCCACAGGACAGTGAGCTCAGAACATTCCCAGGCTTATGTCAGGACACTTAACATCACTGAGGAGTTAAACTGCCAGAGAAGAAAACAACAAGGTGGTTCTGGGTCCCTGAACTTCCAAAGAGAGCCTCAAGCATTAATTTGAACTTGGAAGGAGGTCAAGTCTTTGTTCCTGTCACAGGTTGTGCTCTCGGGAAGCAGAAGTGGAGTTTTTGGAGCAAGATGAACACTTGCGGAAGAGAGGGGAAGGAAGCAGGAGTGTGTGTGTGTGTGTGTGTTGGGGGGCGGGGAGTCAAGCTGTCATGTGTGCTTAAAACTAGGCCAACCTAGTGGGGTGCTCTGGGCGAGGATTGCCCATAGAAAGTCTCAAGTTGGGCAGAAATGGTTGGCCCTTTACACTCCTCCAATGCTCAGTTGTGGGACGTGGGCCATCCCAGGGAAAGGCATGACCTTGAGCCAGACACTTCTCTGCAGCTGAGGCGCCCCTGAAGGAGCTGACAGCTGGAAGCTGTCTGCTGACCACACTCCTTGCAGCTGGGCAGTGAGACCTTCCTTGAAGAGGGACCTGGGCAGCACATTTCTGTCTATCACAGATCCAGAGGCAAAATTGGTTGTCAGTGCTTCCCCAGGCTTCCTGGCTGCTCAGAGCCCCCTGGCTTACCCCTCTCCTCTTGCTCTCTCCAGCATCTAATGAGGTCCAGGAAGAACTACAAAGATGCTGGTAGTCTAGCCTCATGTGGTTCCTTCCTCCTTCTATCCTGTTTCAGACACTTATCCTTTCTCCTTCTCTACTTTAGACATAATATTCATTTAAAACTATTATCAAACACCAATTCATTGCTCCAGGCTCTGGGAATACGCACAGGTAAACAGACTGGTCCCCGCTCTCAGAGCTTATATTCCAGAGAAGAAAATGACATTGAACTCTCAACAAAATTAATTGTTTGATTACTGATTTGATATAAGTATATAAAAGAGGCTTGTGCAATGCTAAAAGTGCAGTGTATACTAACTTATTAAAGTGACCAATAATAACCACCATTTATTAGGTGTTTGCTATGTGCCAAGGAGGCTGCCTATGCTAGCATTGATTTCTCACAGTGAGCCCAAGAGGTAGGCTCAATTACCACCTCTGAGTTGAGGCTTAGAAAAGTTAAATAACCTCCTTACCATCGCTCTGCTAGTAAGTGGTGGAGAAGGTTTTGAATCCGTTTAGTCTAGCTTCAGAGTCTGTTGTCTTAACTTTATGTTGCATTGTCTCTCCCAATTATTTGATACAGATAACAACCTATTGTGACCACTTGGAATTGGCAGGAAGAGAAGAGATTGGCAGGCACAGAAGTGTAGGGGAAGACCCCAGGGAGGAAGAGGGCTTAGAAAGATGAGCAGATGGGCGTGAGAGGAAAAGGGACATTCCAGGCAGGAGAACTGCATGAACAAGGTTTGGAAGAAATATTTACAAGATGCATGCTTAGTTTAGAGGCAAGGATTCAAGTGCAAGTAGTTTATTTGGGAGATAATTCTAAAACACACCAGTAGAAGAGTAGGGTAAAAGACAGGGCAGGAAAGGCAGCCAACAAAGGGAGTGTTATCAAACTAGTTACCACTGGGGACAATTGGAGTGCAATCCCCCTGTGGAACTCTGGGGGGCAGTATAGGAAACACCTACCCCCAGCGGCCAGCAGGCATTGGTTAAGGCCTGCTCCCAGGTTCAGGAGGGAAGGGTGTGGGTGACATAGATGCCTTGGCTCCTCTCTCTGGCTATACACATAGTCAGAGCAGTCTGTAGTGGCCAAAATCCCTTAGTCAGAGATGTGACAGCAGTGGAAAGTCAGCCGAAATGCACAAAAATATTAAGTACTGAAGGAGTGTGGTCAGGACAACAGCAGGGTCTGCTAGGAAACATTCTGGGGATGGTGCAGGAAGTAGCTCTGTTACAGAGAGAAGAACAAGACTCCTGATAGGCTGAAGAATGGCCCCCAAAGATGTCCACGTCTCAATCCTCAGAACCTATGAATATGTTACCTGATATGGCAAAAGGGACTTTGCAAATGTGAGTAAGTTAAGGATTGTGAGATGAGATGAGATGAGATGAGATGAGATGAGATGAGATGAGGTGAGGTGAAGAGATTATCCTGGATTACACTGGGTGGGTCCAGTGTAATCACAAGGGTCCTTATACGAGGGAGGCAGGAGATCAGAGTCTGTAGCAGATGTGATGATGGAAGCAAGAGGTTGGAGTGATGCAAGAATGGGGCCACAAGCTGAGAAATGTAGCCAACCTCTAGAAACTGGAAAAGGCAAGGAAATGGATCCCTCAGAACCACCAGAAGGAACCAGCCTTGCTGACACCTTAACTTAAGCCTAGCGAGACTGATTTCAGACTTCTGTCCTCCAGAACTAGAAGAGAATAAACGTGTATTGTTTTAAGCCACCAAGTTTGTGGTAATTTGTTACAGCAGCCACAGGAAACTAACACAGAACTGTTCCATCAAGCCACTGTGTGCCATACAGGAAGTTTATCTTTTCCATCATCATCTTGTATTTGTGTGGCATTTACATTTAGAGAATTTTACCAGTGGCACCTCATGACAACCCTTTGGGGTAGGTAAGGAAAGTCTTGTCTCCATTTGTTTGACAAACTGCGTCTCAGAGAAGACAATGACTTTTTCCTGGGCTGCTTAGCCCCTTGGTGGAGGAAAGCAACCACTTTCTCCACAGCCCTCCTGCTCCACTCTTGCATCTGAATGGCCTGCATGCTGTGGACCCTCTAATTCTGGAGAAAGCCTTTTGCTACTTGAAGCCACCACTCCAGCTGCAGCTCTGGCCAGCACCTTTCAGCTGCTGCCTGGGCTGGGAAGACTCTTAGGACGTCACCACCTGAGGCCCCATCCTTTGGAATCATGGAGTTGGTCTAAAGGGAACACAGCTGTGCTAGAACCACTCTCAGAGCTGCTCTTAGATGGAACAATTCCCTGAGCCTACTTGCACTTGACCTCCACTTGCTGACTTCTTAATCCATCAGACCGCCAAGAGAAGCTTTTCATGAGTTCACAGTATTACAGGAGGGTCATTTCATATGTTGGTCTCATTTGTGTCACCCTGGGGTAGTGGCAGAAGGGTAGAACTATTCCTAACTCTGCTACCAGTTAGCTTGGGCAAGTTACCAGTGACCTTGGGCAAGTTACATTACATCTCTCACACTCAATTTCCTGGTAAAACAACCATTTCTGGCTTGTCTTACAAAAAAAGGCAAAGTTAGAGCCATCTCTGTAGGGTCACTTGAGCATAATCTCACCACAACAAAACCTTTGCTTGTCAACAGATAGAGTGCCTAAAATTCTACCATTACGTATTCAGTTCTTTATAGAGATGATCTTCTATTTTTCAAGGGTCCCCTATTAAGATGAAAATACCTGCATGGTAGTTATACCTCAGGATATGATGAGTTATCACTTTAACCCAGGGTCATTGTATTCCTTGTAGCCTTATCATCTGTCTGAATTTAGAGCAGAAGAAGAAAGGACACTCTTTGGTAGGAAGATGGGGATAGGTTCCTTATGAAGAGAGGTAAAGAGATGCTCAGGAAAATTTTCATACTACCTTACAATTTTGTTCTAAGCTAGTCTTAAGACCAAGGTCTGAACTCAATGTCATTGGCTCAGTGACTCATGTTTCTCACCCAATGATCTACCCTTCCTAATCTAGACTCACAGGACACCCTTTTGTAAAGCCAGATGCCATTTTAGAAAAGTGTCTGTGAATCTGAGGTCAAGGAGGGACTGTGTAATAAAAGCTCCCAGTAAATCTTGCATTTTGGTACCCAAAAAGTCCGACTACAGAAGTAAAATTTATGACTCTGGGCGGTGAGCACACAATGGGATTTATAGATGATGTATTACAGAATTGTACACCTGAAACCTATGTAATTTTACTAACCATTGTTACCCTAATAAATTTTAATTTAAAAAAAAAGAATACTACTAACATAAAAACGCCATGAGTCCTATTTTATTTTTCTGACAAAGCTTTATTTGCTTGTACCCTGATGAAATTAAAAATCTATTACACATGTTCAAAAAAAAGAAGTTTAGTTGGCACCATAGCTGGAGTCCTCGAGAAAACAGAGGCTAAGGCCAACTTACTTGCTGATGCTTTATGAGGGAGGTGACCCAGGACAGCAAAAGTGAGAGGAAAAGAGAAGGAAGGCAGGGAAAGAAGAAAAATCAAGAAAAAGGGGTGCATTTCACAAGATGCACAGCTGATAACTCAGTCATGCTGGACATCTGCAAAGTAGCTGTATGGAAGCCTTTGCTGGGCCACATGGGTTTGAAGAAAATAATCCCGCAGCCCAAAGGCAACACATTTTCGAAGTTATCAAAGCACAGTCTGCAGATGGCCTTTTCCTCCTCTGGGAAGTTAGCAGAGTGATGCAAACAAAGCTTGAATAAGCGCGTATGTGTTTCCTTTTGTGCTCTTCTACCAAAACTATTGTTATACGAGTATGCCTACGTTATAAGAGTATGCCAGCCAGCTAGAGGAAGAAAGACGTAAGCAGCAGAGTCAAGTCACCCAACATATACCAAACAAAGCTGTTCTAGATCAGCTGATAATAAGCAGGGCTTCAGACATATGAATGAGCCTAATCAAGGTCCACAGAGCTGTCCAGTTGACCCACAGCTGACTGCAGGTGCATGAGCAAACCCAGATGAGATCAGCTGAGTCCAGCCCAGAGCAGCCAAAACTTGGAGACCTGAAATAAATGTTTATTGTAATACACCACTCAGATTGGGGGCGGGGTGCGGAGGTACACATAATTATTATGGCGATTGCAGACAGATGCAACTCCAGCCATCCCACGTCGAACTCTCCCTCGGTGAATTTCCATTGGCTCTCTCCACCAGTTTTTCATTTGTCTAATTCTTTCATATATACAAGTGTCACCTCCCAGACCTGACTGTAGACTCTTGAGTGTGCAGGTTTACATTTCTGTTTCCTTATAGAATATTGAGCAATCTCATTGAGCATGCAGTAGACCTTTCAAAATGTTGATGTGATTTCTAAACCCACATAGCATGGACTATTTACATTAATTTCCAATGCCACTGCTATTTGTTTTTCATAATTTTAGGATATGAGAACTAGAAGAGAACTTAGATAGCATCAGGCTAACTCCCTCCTTGGACAGATGAGAAAACAGGCTGGGAGCGAGTAAATGACTTCTCTGTGGCCACGTGGCTAGCTGGAAGCAGAGCTTGACACAGTGAGCAGGTCTCTTGACTGTGTCTCCAGTGCTCCTTCCCTTGGTATTGATACCAGTTCCATAACGGACTTGCAGGGGCTGCCTGGCACCAGTGTGATGAGAAAGATTCTGAGGCTACATCTGGGCATAGTAGGAGACAGTCCCGTGATTGATTAGCCATGTCTTCCAGGAGTGAGGAAGAAGGAAGTAGGGTTAGATATGCCATATGGTCACCATCCCTGCTACATCTGGCTACTTATTTGTTAATCCATTGTTTTATGTGTATTACAAAAATGCCATTTTTAAAAATTTTTGCCTTCATCTAGTTACTGATTTGAAGTTCACCTTGGGGACCTCCAAAGGCTCTGGATGACTCCTTTCTGGTGCAATCGAGATCAGCAATCTCTTCCCCTTCATGCAAGGCAGCATTTTCAAAGCCCTTCTCGTGATGCTGTACAAGGTGGTGAGCACCCAGAAATGAAGTCCCAAACCAAAGTAAGGTTGAAGATGTGCAAATGCCATGTCCAAATTTGTCAGAGTTCAGAGCAGCAGATGGAGACATTATAAGCTGGAGAACAACTGTAGACTTTTTTTTTTTTTTTTGGCCTGCTCCTAAAAGCTGGGTTCTCCTTGCCTCAGTCAGTGTCATTCATCCCTAGGTTAAGAGGCAGGGACATCACTGACTGCAGCTCAGTTGGCCTTGAACTGCATGAAAGGCAGCCAGGAGTCTGTCCTTCGTGGAGCCGTGGGTGGGGAAATCCTGTGAGAGTGGAATGAAATGGGGGTTGTATTTTCCTTCCCTTCTTCCTAAGAAAGTGGAGTGGTCCTTTCCTGGCTTCCTATCCTTGCATGGGCCTCAACTTAATGTTGCTTCCTCAGGGAACTCCTCTTTGATGTCCAAGACAGGGTCAAGTGCCCCATTGCATGTTCGCATGCCCCTTACATTTTTCCTTTGTGGCAGGGCTATTTCATTGAATCTGAGAACCATTTAGTCATAAGACCTACCACTATTTTATGTACCAGTCAGAAAAAAATATGCCACTATTTAAATTATAACACCATGCTTTCATACCACTTAGAATTTTTATTGTATAGTTATTAAAGAGCACTTTTCAATTTATTTACACAGGCTTGTATGATATAGCACTCCACTGCAAACGAAAATATACTCAAAAGTAACTGGTTGAGGTAATAATCCTTGACTTTCTTCTCACTGATAATTTGACTATTTGGAATTGCTTTGTGACTCGGAATCATTGAGAGCCAGTATTGGTCTCCCCACCATCAGGACCACATCATCCCTCACCTCTCTTTCTCCAGGACTCTCATCCACATTGCAAGGCCCTGTAGCTGCCGTGTTCACTGTTGACAAAAGGCTTTTACATAGTCTAACTCATGACATACCGACAAATTCTCTTCAGGTGAGAAGGACTAGACTTATTTTTATCCTCAACTTGTAGATGTGGATTTTGAAGCTAAGAGCTGTGAAATTACTTGGTCGAGTTTATATAGCAACGTAACCAGCAGAGCTGGTACTAGGGCCCAGATAGTCCGATTCCTGGTAAAATGCTCCCTCTGTAAACCTTCCTTAAATTCATTCCTCCCACAGATTAATATCCAGGACTCACGGAAGAGGGTAGTTCAGGCAGTTGGGCCTTGCAGGGAAGGGGACTGAGGTTGAAACCGCAGCTCTGTGACTTCCTAAGTTATGGGAACTTGGGCTAGTGGCTCTACCTTTCTGGGTCTTAGTTTCTTCATCTGAAAAATGGGGGTACCAGGCTTTTTATCAGAGATGTTGTGAAAACTTAGTAAGTAAATACTGAGAATGAGGTTAGCATGGTGCCTGGCACATAGTGAGTGCATAGTAATTGTTAACTATGATTATTATTGCAACATTATATGTACAAGGGTCAATGCTTTGTACAGCAGGATACATAAAACTGTAAGACCTTAGCAAAAGAGAGAGTCCATATACATAAATAAATACAATGCAAGATAATGCCTGATGAATGCTAGAAGTACATACTGCTCTGGATGAAGAGGGGAGAAAAATGTTAATTTTGATTGAAAGTATCTCAGAAGTCTTCAGGGCAGGATGTAACATTTGAAGGATAGGAAACAGTCCAAAACTTGACATGTTTGGGAGAGTGGCATTCCATGGAGAGGGTGTGGGGGGCGGGGGGACAGCAGAAGACAAATATTGAGCTCTGTAAGTCTAGGGCATATTCTCACAATAGTGGATTGTTCATTTTAGCTAGAAAATAAAATAATAAAATAAAACAAGGAGGCAATCTGAGTTTTATTCTGTGGGAGAAGGAAAGTCACTGAAAGATTTCCAGCAAGGGAATGTTTTGCTCAGGGTCACCCTTTGGAAGGATAACTCGCTGGCAGTATATAGGATGGTGTGGTACAGGGTAAGATGGGGGGCGAGGAGACCAGTTAGGAGGCTATTTCAACAGCCCTGACAAGAGGTTTTGAGGGCCCAATCTCAGACAGAACTGGGGGGGACATAGAAAAGGCCAATCAATTTGAACCACACTGTAGAGGGAAAATCAAGTGATTCTGTGGTTATTCATGGGGAGGCCGAGGTGGGCCAAAGGACGAGATGAAACAGCAATTGAACAAGTTCCTCTGTATGTCCCAGTCGTAATGTCTGGGGCCATGTGGGAGCAGCAGGAGGGACCTGCTGATGTGAATCTAGCCTTAGTAGAAGGGCTGAAGGATGGGAAGGAAGGAAATGGCCTGGAGAGGGGGTATAATGAAAAAGGAGAGGGCTTAGGACATGAAAAAAGTGGGGTCATGCCTTCTATGGGGCTCAAGGTTCTTAAGTCAGTCAGTAAGATCACGTGTAGTCAAAATCTTTCATAGAGGCAACATACTAGAGGGCAGTTCCCATTCTCTCGGTGAGTTTCACACAGCAGCTGTCCCTGTACTGACCATCTTTCTTTCATGAGTCACCAAATAAGGCAGTTGACTTACACTGGGTGAGCTTGTTGTATGGGAAAAAAAAGAAGACACTTTTCATATTAAAGTCATACTCTGTGGAAGGAGACTGTAGACTGTCACATTAAAAGAGAGAAAAATGCAAAAAGCAAAGATGATCAAGGGAACATTTTTCCTCATCCCAGGCAATCAGTGTGGATTTGCCCACACCGTTTAAATTGTTCTCTCTCTCTCTCTCTCTCTCTCTCTCTCTCTCTCTCTCTCTCTCTCTCTCCCTCTCTCTCTCTCTCCACACACGCACGCACGCATTCACACACACACACGCACGCACACACACACAAGTGCACAGAGCCACAGTTTAATTTGCTTAAGTAAAATGTGTTTGTCATATGACTCCACTGTGTTTTCACAAGTTCATTTTATCATGTGTGGAAGGTTATAGAAGACGCTAGAGAATGCAGGCCCTGACTTTGAGAAATTCTCAGCTTAGGTGATATCAGCCTAAGAAAACATGACTTGCAGCAATTCCAGAGTTACCTAGTGGTAAACACAAGATTGTCTTTTTCTCTACATATACAAAGTTATTGAAGAATTTTAGAGAAAGCAAAAGACCACAATTCTTCCAAGGGAAAGAGTTAGGAGGAAGTGAGTATTGACCTGGTTCAGGAAAGGAAAAGACAATTTAGAGCAACAGAGAGGAGGGGTAAGGGTGATTCCAGTAAAAAGAACAACACAGACAAAGAGATTAAAAGTAGTACATTGGGGCACAATGAATGTATCTGCTAGGATTGTTCAGTTGCAAGTAAGAAAATATCCAAGTAGCAATAGCTTAAATAAATAGGGGCTAGTTTCCTATAACAAGAAATTTACAAGTTGGCAGTTGCTGGTGTTGATTCAGTCACTCAGGTAGGTCAGAGATGGCATCTCTGCCACTTTCCTAGCCTTTCCCTCATGCTGGTCTTAAAATGGCTTCTTAGTTCCAGCTTCTTAGTTCCAGATCACATCTGCATCTGCATTGAAGACAGAAGAGGGAAGATGATGCCAGCTATGTTAGTTTGGGTCACTCCGAAATCAGAACCCGAAAAAAAAAGACTTGGATGCACATTTATTTGGCAACTGAATACCTGGGAGCAGAAGAGGAAGCATAGAGAGTAAGGGAAGAAAGGAAAAACAGACAATATAAGGGTGTGCTAAGGAGTCTGCTGCCTTCGGCAACAGGGGCTCAATTCCAACTGGACCTCCGGAGAAGTGGACACAATGCCTCCCAGAATTGTACTCCTGAAGGACAGGTAGCTGGAGCATCGACCCACCAGGCCTTGTCCTCCACTGATTGAGAGCCAACCCCAAGAGCATGAACTCCACACCTCCAGGCTTTGTTTGTGTGCAAGCCCAGTGAGCTTAATAGTGTCAAAGAAGCCCCGGAGCAGAGAGGGGAAAGATGCACAGTGCACAGTTGAAATTGAATGTTGTCAGCATGGAGTGAGTCCAAACAACACAGAACTATCCACTGCAGCTGTGGCTGAATTCAGAGGTGGGTTGAGGGCATGTGTGACAGGGTGCCCAGCCATCTGCCACAGCAGTAGACCTCCTCACGTCTTGTTGGCCAGAACTACGTCACTGTCACTTGGCCACTGCCAGCTGAACAATAGGCTGGGAAGTGCGCATCTTAACTCTTCCAGAAAGAGGGGAAGAAAAAGATTGGAAAGAACTATCGACAGAGAGAGAATAAAAAATTGTAAAATTTCAGATTTTCAAAGGATATGCGAGATTGAGACATCCACTCTGGATGCATCATGCACGGTTTCACTGAGTCCTGGGTAAGGTGAGTAACTTGCCTGCCCCAGTACTAGAGCTGGGGCTTGACCCAAGCCTTTTAGCTTTGGAGAGCTTGCCATAATAACCCGCTTAGATTGCAGAGGAACGTCTAGCCCGGAAAGCTGTTTAAAAAAGAAAGAAGAGAAGAGAAGAGAAGAGAAGAGAAGAGAAGAGAAGAGAAGAGAAGAGAAGAGAAGAGAAGAGAAGAGAAGAGAAGAGAAGAGAAGAGAAGAGAAGAGAAGAGAAGAGAAGAGAAGAGAAGAGAAGAGAAAGAAAAGGAGAGAAAAGGAGAGAAAAAAGAAAAGAGCTTTTGCATAACTAAGGTGGGGTCTCTTGTCACAAGACCTGAAACAATAAGCCCAGGCATTTGGACTTGCTCTGAGTGAAAATAGGGAGACATTGTAGAATCTCAAACAGGAGCTTGGCAATTTGAGTTGCTCGTAGATAGATATTATATAAATATAAGAGCTTATTTTTCTGTTGATTACGGCTGCTGATTCAGCCAAGGAGAAATGGAGTTCTGGACAGGCTTGTACCTCCAGCGGTGACTGCAGGTGCTGTTGAGGGGAGGTGCAGGCTGCTGTTTGACATTCTCAAAAGGCCCCTGCTCTCCCGAGAACAGCTTGATGCTTATTGCTAATAACAAGGCTGGCAGCCGGCTGCAGCTTTCACTCAAAATTCTCCAGCTTTCAGTAATCAAAGCCAGGCTTGGGTTGTTCCTTGGCCCTAGACTGCAAAAGGAATTTCCTTTATTTTTGAACACGGAGAGAATAAAAAGAAGTACAAGTTGTTTTATAAGACAAGTGGGGCAGCAATTTGAAATAGGCATTTAGGCATCTCTTAGGGATTAACATCAGGACTCATTTAAGGGCTTGGAGTGTTAATAAGGAGGAGATGTATTTATTTTTCCCTGGGTTCTTTTTAGGAATCCCTGGGCAATGTTCTGGAATTGATCTACACTGGTTCAAATTTCACACATCCCCCATTTTCCATTCCGACTTTCCCACCCCTCTTTTGATTGAGTTGCACCTCCTATTAACTCGGAGAAAATGCCCCATCCAGGGTGCACAACTGGGCATAATTGGTACTCAGAAATAGTGTTCATCAGGTTGAGGCAGCTCAGCAAACAAAATGGCCTTCTTTTACCTAGGGAATCTGGTTTGAAAATTGGACATTAAGTTACACTTCTAATTGAAATGAATTTGATGGTTTCAGAACAGTCCCCAGTGAGCCCAGCCCACATCATAAAAACCACCATAGGCAAATTGGCACCATTCAGCCTTGGCTCAAACAGACTAGGGAGTAAAAGATGTAAACTGAATTTGTGGTTGTTTTTATCTTCAGATAGACAGGCTGTGGGGAGCTTCCAGAGGAGAATTCTTGGGTCGGATTACATCATTTTCCTAACAGTCTGGGAGGCAGTGCGGCATCACAAGAAAGCACTAGGTTAAGAGTCCACTCTTGTCTTTCCCAGTAATTGATGTTGTGTTTTTTTGGTAAGTCATTACATCATTCCATGCCTCAGTTTCCTCATCTGCAAAATGGGGATCGTAGCATTACCATGGCTCATAGATTGGGGTTGGGCTCAGGCAATGAATGCTGAGTGGTTTGCCTGATGAACTAAGACAGCCCCCAGAACCCAAGGCCGCTGACTGATGGACCAGCATGCACTTTCCACTCCACCAGCTGATATCCAGTGGACAAGCTGCTTGTCCTCCCATAAAACTTGGCTATGAGGTTAGATGAGCTCGAAGCAAAGGACAGTGACAACACAAGTAGGGTCCTCAAGGGTAGCCAGAGATTTCCACCGCTAGGGGGACCTGAACCACCTCACTGTCCACATCAGCTCTTTATTTATCTCAGGTACATCTACTTTAAGCAGCAACATACATAATATTCTGTACCTACTATGAAAGATGCCAGCTCTTTAATGCACACTTTATGCCAGGCACCCTGCTAGGAGATTTACACTTACTGATTACAATCCTCTCTACAACCATGTCAGGTAGATTTTAACATTCCTACTTTACAGATAAGAAAAGTGAGACACAGCAAGGTCACACAGCTTAGCCAAGGCCACACCACTAATACATTATTGGGTAGAAATCTTACACGTTAAAGTCTGACTTCCCACTCTATTTTCAATCACTGTTTGAAAGTAATAAAAGTAAAATAGAACAAAATGCAGTCCCAGCTTTTAAGAAGTTCATAGTCTAGTCACAGAGGTGATTGCATATACAGAAATATATGTGCAGAAGCAGAATAAAGGTCTAAGAGAACAGAAACACAATTACATACTTTTAGAGAATAGAAATGGAGTGAGAGAGGGAGAGAAAGGGGATTGTATTAGTCAGTTATTGCTGCCATAACAAACAACCCCAAACCTCAGTGACTAAAGCAATTCTTACTCACATATCTGAGGGTTGGCTGTGACGTGGGGCCTAGTCACAAGTCTGATCTGGCCTAGACTCCACTGGGAAGCTCTTTTCAGGCTGGGTTCAATTCTTCTGGTCATGGGCCAACTGAGAGGCCGTCATTTCCCTAGGAAAGCTGCTCTCACGGTGATGGCAAAGACACAAGAGGGAAAGCACAACCACACAAGTACGTTTCAAGGTGCTGCTTGCTTCATTCCTGCTAATATCTCATTAGCTAAAGCAGGTCACATGGCCAAGCCCCAAAATCAAGGGGCTCAGCAAAGGGTAGGGAGGGATACGGAAGGTGTGAAGAACTAGGTTCAGCAATCTAATCTACCCCCAGAAAGCTTCAGTTTTTACAGTAAAATATCTGCATTATTAATGTATAACTGATAACCACGTATTATTTTTAATATAGTCCCCCAATTTTATTTTATATTTCATTTTTAAATATGTATTTTTATTATATTGGGGAACAGTGTGTTTTTCAAGGGCCCATCTGCTTCTTCAATCTAGCTAGCTGTGGAAGGCGCAGCTCAGCTCCAAGTCCAGTCACCGTTTTCAATCTTTAGTTGCAGGAGGTACAGCCCACTATCCCATGTGGGAATTGAACCGGCAACCTTGTTGTTGAGAGCTCACGTTCTAACCAACTGAGCCATCCGGCCGCCCCTCCAGCAGCTCAGCAGCAGCTCGTTGTCTTCAATCTAGTTGTGGAGGGTGCAGCTCACTGGCCCATGTGGGAATCGAACTGGCAACCCTGTTGTTCAGAGCTCGCGCTCTAACCAACTGAGCCGTCCAGCCACCCCTAGTCCCCCAATTTTAAAAACACTACAATGCAAAAACCATTCTAGGAATATTAGAATGGACATTGCCTGGGGGACATAGCCCAAGGTGACATTTCTCATCCCATTTCCTATTCCCCAATAAAAACAAAAATTCACACACACACACACACACACACACACACACACACACACACTGCAATCTAATGGCTGTTGTAGCATAAGTATGTTCCAGTGCTATGGGAGCCCATATGAGAGATATTAATCATTCATTCATTCATTCATTCAACAAATATCTGTTTAGCATTACTGTGTGCCTCGGCATTGGAAACAAAAAGAACAAAACTGGTTATATCACTGCCATCATGTAACTTGAAAGCCTAGCAGTGAAAATAGAATCTTGGCAAGTACCACTGGGATGAATTATTGAAGGAGAGGTGAAGGAAGGTATAGAAACGTAAGAGGAATATATTTAGATTGGGACTTTGGCAGAGACTCCTAGGAGTTGTGCCCCAATATCCTTTCCTACATTAATAGTCAAAACCCCAAATTTTAACTGATCATGTGGTTGCCTGGGATAAAAACAACATTTTTCATGGTTCCTTACAGCTAGCTATGACTACAAAGTTTTGGCCAATAGATATAAGTGGAAATGGTGTATACAACTTCTAGGAAGGAGGGAACATGTGCTTCTTTTCCCACTCACCTTTCCTGGTATCTGGAACATGAATGTGATAACTGGAGCCAGAGCAGCCATCTTGGATCATAAAGTGACCTTGAGAATGGAGACCACTCAAGATGAAACAAAATGGAAGGAGCCTGGATTCCTGAGGATTTCTTGGAGGAGAATGGTCAAACCCAGCCTGCACTGCCTACCTCTGGGCATGTGTGTGAGTGAGTACACCTGTACCTTGTTTAAATCACTTATATTAAGCTTCTGTTACTTGCAGCTGAAACTTATCCTAACAGATAAAAGGATTCAGGGGCAGGCCTCCCTGAAAAAGTGAGATTAAGACGGATATCTGAATGATGAGTAGACAAAGAGTATGGGTTAATCTGTTCCAGACACAGCGAGTAGCATATACAAAAACTCAGAGGTGAGAGAACATGGGGGTTCAGGGCAGGTGCAGAGGAAAAAGGGAAGGTCAAAGATTGCCATCATGAGCTTAGATCCCTTTCAATTACCCATACATCTGTTTACTCCTGTTCTCCTTCTGCCTTTCTCCTGTCTTCTTTCCTTCCTCCTTGCTCCCTTCCTCCCTCCTTCCTTTTCCTTTTGCCTCCCTCCTTTTTTTCCCCTCCCTCCCTTTCTTCCCCATTCCTCCCTCCCTTCTTCTTCTCCCTCTCTGCCTTCATACCTCCTTCCTTTACTTCCTTTCTTCCGTACTTCTTTTAGACAAATACCTGTTGAAAACCTACTATGTGCCAGGAATTGTACTAGGCACTGGGCATACAGCTTCATGGAACTGACAGTCTATTGGAGGAACAGATACTAACTGAAAAGGAAGGAGTGAGAAGAGCATGTGTTGACTTCCTACAGCAGACATGGAGAAGCACCATTCAGATCCCCCTTCAAGAAAGGACTCACTGCCCTACTGTAGGAATTGTGGTTAGTTGGCTTCCTCAGAGTAAGCCTCAGCTTTTGAGCTGAAGTCAAGCCCTTCTCGGGTGGCCCCCGGCCAACAGTTGAGCAAGGCGCTGGCACTCAGGGCTGATCATTTCTGCCCAATGTGGGGCTGCTCTGATGGGCACCCTCTGCTTGGGGCTCCCACTGGGTGGGCAGAAACTTTTCAGATCAGCATTGCTGCCTGCTGGCTCCCCCTGTCCGGTCCTGCTTCCGCCTGCCTCCTTTCATGCATACTCCTCTCCAATAAACCCTTGGCACTCCTGACTCATCTCAGCACCTGCTTCCCAGAGAACCCAACCAGAAATAGGTCTCAAGGTAAGTGAGAGCTTGTCACATTCTTTAGAGGAACTGAAGGAAGACTGGTGTGTCTGGAGCCTAGAGAGTTAAGGGACAGGCTAGAACGCCATGCGTGACTTGTAAAAAGCTGGGATGTTTTCCTTTGTGCATTGGGAAGACATTGAAAGGAGTTTTTTGTTTTGTTTTGTTTTGTTTTAAATAAACACTGATTTCTGCATGGATTGAAGGGGGCCAGAATACCAGTTATAAGAAACTGCAGTCAATCAAGGGGAGAGAGGAAAGGGGCTTGCACTAGTTCAGTGGCCATGAGAGTGGAGAGCAGGGGACAGATTCTAGATGTCCTAGGTATTTATAGAAGGAGACTCAGCAGTACTTAGTAATGGATTCGATCTTGGAGGAAGGAGGGTGATGAAAAGGGAGGCATGGAGAGTGAACAACTGGGGAGAGGGATTTGCCATTTTCTGAGATGGTAAGTGTTGGTGGAAAAATAACAGATTGGGAGTGATAATCAAAATCCCTTTTGTGGACATGTGGATTTTGAGACTGTTGAATATACAAAGAGTCAAACAGTAGTCTGGACATGAACTACACACTTTGAAGTCGTCATCATGCCAAGGGGATTGGAAACTCTGGGAGCTGACAAGGAGGCATAGGGAACTGTCCCCTTCCCTCCAGGCTATCTACTATGCCCTCTGCTCTCAAAAGCTTCTCAAACCTTATTTCCTTCCAGAAAGAGTTCTCAGGTAGAAAGGACAGAGTGTGCACAGGGCCTGCCCAGGCTTGCCCCTTCAGCCTTAGAGACTTCGAGGTCCTTACACTCCCTAGCCCCATTCTTAGCCTTGTCCTTCAACCAAAGTACCCTTGTCTGATAAGCCTTTCCTGTAATTGCTGCCCCCCCCCCCCACTTACAGAAAAAGACTCCTCCTGTTCTGGAAATCAATCACTGCAGAGGAGATAGGGACGCCTGGCCAGAACAGGCTGGGGACTTGGAAAGGCTCTCCCTCCAGCTGCCTAGCTCTCAAACACTGCCCATAAAATACTCTACCCACTAATATCTAGACTGCACATCATAGATATGCAGTATAAGTACGTTGAATGTATGAGGTCATTTTATTGTTTGGTTGCACAATCGGCGTCTCTCATAAAGCCCATCTCTTCGATTTTAGCTTTCAGGACAGATGAAAACAAGATGGCCATTGGTTTCCATTCCAGTCCTTGTCAAGTCCAAGTTCCTCCTAGCAAAGTAGCTTGCCGCAGAAGAAAAAGTGTGGGAAGGGAGGCCCATCTTTCTCCTCTGTGTTAAATGGGATGACAATACCCACACCACACACCTTACAATTAAGTTGGTTTGAGAAATAAACACAAGTCCTCAGCCCAGCAATGCTTTTGCCTTCACAGAAAGACAGTAGGTCTACCCACCATTAACCCCAGCCCAACCTGAGTCTTCTTTGTTGAATGAAATAATCTCAGTTTCCCTCATTTTTCCTTTGGTATGATATTTTGCAGCACAACATTTTATGCCTGCAAACCTTGGGAACTGGCATTAACTCACAGGCACCATGCAGTGTGCTGGATACTTTTCACACTTTGGCCATACCTTACATACCTCTTCCCTCTTCTAGCTGCCCTCCAGTTTTGCTTGTGGGGAATTTCCTCTCGCTTATTGTGTTACGTGGGGGTTGGTGGCAAGGGTGGGGGGGTTAATACGATGCCTGCCCACTCCCTGTGGAAGCCAATGAGGAGGGCTCGCCATTAAAGGGCAGTCAGGTGTCCTAATCTTCTGGGAGGAACTGGAATGGTGAGCAGAGTGACATGAAGCCAGAAGGGCTTGGAAAAGATTTATTTGCCCCAGGAGTGGTGCCCGGTCCTGACCTCCATAGTGCCTGCTGCCCAGCTGGGTTCCTGTCCAGGTTTCCTGCTTTCCATCATTAATCTAAGCTCCAGATATCATTCCATAACATCCCCTTTTGTCCAAGGTAGCCAAGAGTCTATTTCTGTCACTTGTGACCACAAAATTTTGAACTGATACAGGCAGTTTCTGAAAGGGGCACTATGTTATCATTAATACCCAGCATTGCTGAAGAGGGAGGATTAATTAGTGCGAACCCTCCTACTTCACCTATCTTTGGGGCAGCCCACAGAGGATTTATCCCTGAGCCACTAATGAATTTTGCAACTGTCACAAAACAATGCAAATAAGTAAGACCCACATCTGCTGAACACCATCATGAGGTCAAACTGTGTGTAAATAAATGCTTGCTTCAAGGAGAGGGTAAATCCTAAGGTGAGGAGTGACAGGGCTTTGTTTGCATAAACCCAGCAAGGTATTATGGGTAGGATATTAATTAAATCATGCTCCTGGGCCTCACCGAGCCCCAGCTCAACGGCTTCAGCTTGTTGACAAACGGAACGCAGGGCCCCCAGAGAGAGCACTAACATTTTGATGAACAGGGTTTGTTGGGGGTGATGTTTCCTAACGAGCATTTTAATATCATTTTTGACGCTTTATCTGAGCAACTGGGAAAGAATGTTCAGATAAAAGAGAGGGGCAAACATCAAATGTCCAGAAGATGAAACTTCCATCTAATCTCGGTCCACTGGAATTGCTTCCTGGGAAGAATTTTTCTGCTACTCCCACTCTGTCCCAGGCCTTCCTGCACTCTCTCCATCTACCCCCACTCCCATCCCAGTGCACACACAGCTGGGAGAACATCTCTGAATAATGTTGAATTACCTCAGGTTTAAATGAAGTTTTAATGATTCTGATAGTCTGCCTAAGACCCCTTCGAACTGTCCTTTTGTTCTTCCTTCTTTTTTGGAGAAATTAACCTGATGGTAGGTACTTTACTATCTTCAAGGAAATGGCTTTTATTTTAAGGTTGAAATAAAAAAAACCCATCTCAGCTGGAATGGAAGGTTGGTCATCGAAAGACTCTCTGTGACCACCAGATGTGCCCAGTCTCTGATAGATGCTGACTGGGTACGTTCAAGATCCTCATAATTGACTAATGACCCCAGTCCACCCATCCCAACCATTCCCGTCATCATTTGCACTACATGGCCTCTTTCCGCTCAAAATGTCATGCTTTGCTTGAGAATTACAAAGCCCCTTTTATCTGAGAATATGCAAACAAATATAAACTAATTAATGCTTTCATTACTCCCCTAGGAGTGTGTGATCGTCTTATGACCCACCAGTTTCCTGGCATTCCCTGACTTACACTGGTGTCCAATATCACAGGTGTCCCTGCCTTGTTTCACCTCATCCGTCCCCTTAAAATCCCCAGCCAGCAACTTTCACCCGTTTCCTCTAAAATATCTTAAGAACCTGTCTACTTCACACCATCTCTGCCACTCCCAGATTGTTGCTTGCCTTAACTACAGAACCAGACCCCACTTCTTCTCTTGCATGCCTCCAATCTATTACCCAATTCTCAACCCAGCAGGTAAAGGGAGATTTCTAAGACATAAATCTGGAAAAGTCACTTCTCACATAAAGGCCTGCAGTGAACCTTTTATGGCAAACCTTTCCCTGCTATCCCCACCTTTCCTCAACATTGGCCTTTTGGTTTCTTAAACCAAGATCTCTCCTGCCTCAAAGCCTTTGCACACATGTTCCCTCTGCCAATACAGTAGTCCCCTCTTATCTGTGGTTTCATTTTCCATGGCTTCAGTTACCTGCTCTAAACCATGGTCCAAAAATATTAAATGGAAAATTCCAGAAATAAACAATTTATAAGTTTCCAATTGTGCACTCTTCTGAGTAATGTCATAAAATCTCATGCCATCTTGCTCTGTCCCCAGAGGATGTGAATCATCCCCTCGTCCAGCGTCTCCACACTGTGTAAGCTACCCACCTGTTAGTCACTTAATAGCCACCTTGGTGATCAGAGTGACTGTTGCAGTATTGGAGTGCTTGTGTTTGACTAACCTTTATTTTACTTAATAATGGCCCTAAAGTGCAGGAGTAGTGAGCTGGCGATTTGGATACGCCAAAGAGAATTCATAAAGTGCTTCTTCGAAGTGAAAAGGTGAAAGTTCTTGACTTAATAAGGAAAGAAAAAATTGCATGCTGAGGTTGCTAAGATCTACAATAAAAATGAATCATCTCTTCTTAAAATTGTGAAGAAGGAAAAAGAAATTTGTGCAAATCTTGCCGTCACACCTCAAACTGCAAAAGTTATGGCCGAAGTGCTTAGTAAAAATGGAAAAGGCATTACATTTGTTGGTGAAAGACATGAACAGAAAACATGTTCTGACTGATGGCAACGTGTTGCGCCAGAAGGCATTGAGCCCATATGAAGGCTTCAACAAGGGTTCCCTGAAACAGGTGACATCAAGCCATTTACTGCGAGTAAGGGATGGTTCCACAGATTCAGGAATAGGCTTGGCCTGAAAAATATAAAAATTACTGGAGAGGCTACATCTTCCGATGAAGAAGCTGCTACCACATTTCTGGCAGAGTTGACTAGTACTATGTGTGGTTTCAGGCGTACACTGTGGGTCTTGGAACATGTTCCCCAAGGAAAAAGGGGGGCTACTGTGTTTGGACCAGGAAGTGCCCAGTATGGCAGATCTCCTCCACAAGCTTAAATCTAAAGAATTATTCTAAGCCTCTTAGTTTTAGGATGGTTTGTTATATGCATTATTGTGACAACAGCTAACTGATACAGCACCCCTTGTCTTTTTTTCTAGTAAGAGCACATGGATTCTATTTTGGAGGTTGCTCCTCCCCCAATCTCCATCCCTATGATTCTGATGAGGATGACATCACCCTGACTCCAGACATGGCCAATCAGAGCATTCCATCCCTCTTGCCAGAGGGACTGGGTCAGTCTCAGTATGTGACCCAAACTAGGTCAATGAGATATAATCCTGGAAATTTCCCTAGAAATGATTAGAAAGGAAAAAAAAGTTTATAACAGAGTTTCTGAGCAACTAAATAAGAAGAATATAGCTGCCACCAGGAATAAAGTGCCTGCCTAAAATTCAGAGGGAAACAATTGACAGGAAAGACACAGAAATCTGGTGACATTGGGTGCCTGGATCCATTTCTAATGATCTGCTTCTGGAGTTCCCAATTTCATAAGCCTATGTATTCTTTTTTCTTAAGCCATTTTGACATGTTTTACAAGTCACTCATGAATTCAAAATTTCTGACTAGTACAAGTTCCTGATGTGTCTAGTCCAACCCTGACATTGTATCCCCGTCTTCAATTATGTATACTTTGACCAGGTCTTGCCTTAACTTTCCCCCTATTTCTCTGGTCATTCTTAGTTTGTGGTCTTATCTTTTGGGCCAACCCTGCCCCTTTCCTCTTTCTAGAAATCAAATAAGAGGCAGTAGCTTCTTTCAGAAAATAACAATGGCATCCCAAGTTCCCAACCATTTCATAGTTCTCCCATGAGCACCAAGGCAAGGAAAGGCTAGCAGGGAAAATGGCATGATCTAGACATGACAGAGAAAAATGGGATACATGTCCTGTCCTACTCTTTTAAAAATCTGTTGGTTTCAAAATCTAGAGAAAGAGCTCAAGTCACAAGAAGCATCACTGGATAAATTGTACAATGTATGGAGCTTCTGAATGTTTGATCTGTTTTCATCAAATGTGGCTATCTTTGGGTAATCTCAGTACAGAACTGCTAATAACCACTGTTTTCCAACATATCCCAGGGTTTGTGTTGTTAATCAAGCAATGTTAATCTATTTTTATCAAGTAAAAATTGTGATGAGAAAACAATGGTCCTACATTTTAAGCAAAATAAGATAAGGAAAGAGTGATTTTTTTAAAAAGTAGGTAAATAAATAAATACAAGCATTCAAGTGACTGTCTTCCTTTCGCAGAAATCATCAACGGAAGCCCTGTACTTATTGTGGTGATGCTGCCATTGCTTTCAACATTTCTAGAATTTCTACTTTGAAAGGCACCCCTCTTTAGGTTGTATAAACTCCAGTATGGGCTTATCAAGTCATGATGTTAGTGTAAGATATTTTTTAAATCTTCCTTTTTATCCTTCCCTCTCCTAGTGTTTGAGGACTATTGACACATGACCTTTGTAACAAAGTAATTCACATGTTGGTAGGTATCACGTAAACCACCATAGATTTCTTTGTAACTTCCGGACAGAATTTGAGGTTAACCCATCCGGCATTCTTCTGCTAGTGCTTTAGTCATCTTGGGCTGCTTTAACAGAATACCATGGACTGGATGACTTATAAAAAAAAAAAACCCAGAAATTTATTTCTCACAGTTCTGGAGGCTGGGAAGTCCAAGATCAAGGTATTGGCGATTCAGTGTCTGGTGAGAACCTGCTTCCTAGTTCATAGATGAGCATCTTCTTGCTGCATCCTCACATGGTAGAAGGGAATAGAGAGTTCCCTGGGGCCTGTCTTATGAGGGCAATAATCACATCCATGAGAGTTCCACCCTCGTGACATAATCACTTCCCAAAGGCCCCACCTCTGAATACGATCGTAGTGGGGGTTAGGTTTCAACATATGAATTTTGGGAGGACACATTCAGTCCACAGCAGCTTGATATGACCTACATTCATAATTCTTAATGATGTAAAATTATTCTACATTTTTAACGATCAGTCTCTCAAGTCACAACGACTTGATATAAAAGTTTTTCCTTCCAAACCAGTAGCCATACAAGAGGGATATAGGAATCATTTCCTTCATAACCCTGTGCAACCTTCTCCAAACAGCTCCACACATTTGAAAGCGCCCCATCACACACTGATACAGGGCATCATTCCATTAAGTCAGGCAGCAACCTGCTCATGATCTATAGCTGCCCTGGCTGATGTAACCACTAGCCACAGGTAACTATTTCAATGTGAATTTAAAGGAATTAAAATTAAATGCATTTTAACATTCACTTCCTCAGTCTCACTAGTCACATTTTAAGTGCTCAATAGCCACATGTGGCCAGTGGCTGCTGTATTGGAAAGCACAGAGATATGGACTGTTTCTATCATCACAGAAAGTTCGGACAGGGCTGAGAGGGAGAGCACAGTCTGGCCTTTCCATTTAGTAAATAACCCTGGGAAAGTTTCTTCACCTCTCTGCATTGCCTTTTCTATAAAATGGAGATAATCATACCTGCCTCACAGTGATTTTGTGTGTGAGTGAGTTGAGGAAGATGATGTGTGCAGAAATGCTGACAACATGTCAGTGCTCTGGTTCTCACGTGAAGGCAATTCTTGAGTTCCCCCAAAGGGAACTGGCTCTTTAACACTCAACCCCGAGAACCATTTCAGTTCTTCCTCCCACCAGAATCCTTCCCTTATTTCCTACCCATCTGTTGTCCCCATAGCTCTGAGACTGTGTTGTTCTTGCCTATTTTGCCAAGATAGATGCCCCAGCCCTCCCTGTCTATGCTTGGCATTTGGCTTGGGTGTTCTGTTAGCAATACCCAGCCCCAGTCCTGGGCATCCTACTGTTTCTGTTGCATCTCCCTAACTCCTACATCCACTCCAATTCAGTATTGTTGGCCTTCTTCAGCTCTCATGAAACTCAGTTACCCCCACCATGGATGAGCAGAGCCAACCTTGGTTCTTGATGGTACTGCAGACACATTAAGTTGTGGCCATGACACCCATTCAGGCCTTGGATCAGGTAGCAGCAACTTTCCCTGATAAGGTCCCCAGACTGATTCTCAGTTTTCCTCTGCAGTCCCTTTAGGGCCTGTGGAACTTATGGCTACCTTACACAGCACCAGGGAAATGAAGATGGCTCCAGGTGCTAGCTCAATCTCATTTCTCTCTCTGTCTACCTATGGCAGATTGTATTTTTCAAAGATGATGACATCAGCATCTCCCATGCCACATGTTCTCCTTAGAATATGAAGTTCATACTCATTTGTCAAGAAATGGGGACTGTGACCCCTCCCCTTGAATCTGGGAAGGCTTATGATCATGGAAGAAGTGATACTGCATGACTTCCGAGATCATAAAAATGAATACAGCTTCCACCCGGTCCTACTAGGATGCTCACCCTGGGAAACTAGCCACCATGTTTTGAGGAACTCCAGGTCCCACAGAAAGGCTACATGTAGGGGTGACATACTCACTGAGCTCCCAGCCAAGAGCCAGCATCAAGTGCCAGACATGTGAATGAGTGAGACATCATATGATTCCAGCCACCAGTCTTTGAGCTGTCCCAGCTGATGCTTTGTAGCCAGAGAAAAGCCGTCTCCACTGAACACTATGCAGACTGCAGATTTGTGAGCAAAATTAATGTCGCTATTTTAAGCCACTAAGTTGATGGGTGTTTTCTATTACATAGCAGTAGATAATCAGAACACTACCTAATCTCCCTAATGGCTGTACTGCCATTTTTACTCTGCTGCAACATATATGGCTATAACCAGGTGCCCTGGGTCCACTCTGCCTGACAGTCTCCACACCTGAATTCTAAATAGGGAGAACAAAATTGCCACTGTTGCTGATAGTCTCCTTAACCTCTGGGATCTCAGCCTAGACTGAAAGCAAGAGTCTCACCATATTCTTTCCCTCTCCCTCCCCATCTCTCTCTTCCTCTTCCCATCCTCCATCTCAGCTAGAAGGGCCTGTTTTTCTCTTTTTGTATAAAAGGAACTTCCCTCATAACAAAGCCTCTTCCTTCCTAAGAAGGCATATATTACTCCCCTTCCATGAGGTCATAAACACAGATGGGATGCTGGGAGAGACACTGACTGTCTTGCAGGGTGTCATGCAGGGTCTCTGGTCCTGCTCCCCACATAAAAACACAAGACATGGTGAGGCCAAAAAGGAACACCCACGGAGCCATAGATAGGGGAGTCAGAGCACTATATTCCTGCTGGCGGCTGGGTTGGAGACACAGGAAGCAGGAGCCACACAATCCGCAACCTGCCGTCTACTTCTCTGCCAACCAACCAACCCCTTGCTAACTGTACTCCACCATGCTAACTGCAATCCATGCTTGCTAGCTCAGACACCATCTTCTTGCTAGCCCCCATTTGCTGCTAGCGTAGCCACAGCAGTTATATTAGTGGCCAATGGCTCACTGGTTACAGCTGACAGCCAACTAGCCACAGATGATGGCCATCCAATCACAGTTGATGGCCATTTACTACCCGAGTGAGCACCTTTCCACGTGAGGACAAGAGCCTGGAAACTGCACTCCTAGCTCTGTCCGCACACTGACATACCCATAAAAGAAGGTTCAAAGATATTTAACTTACCATACAAGAATCCAAATAAGTTATTGACCTTGTTACAGAGGCACAATGTGATGGACACCATCAAAGAAGAATAGCACACCATGGAGAGCAGAGGAGAAAGACCATACCCACAGGATTTTGTGTGCAAGGGGTTCTAGATGTTGATACATTGTATAATAAGAGAGTACAGGTATAGAAGCCCACCTCCACAAAATACCTTAATCTGATTGCCTGACTAAGATATATTTATAATATTTTCTCCACATGCAGCGGGAATACTTTCTTCACTTTTCATTCCATTTTCGTATGCTGAATTCTCTTCACCTGCAGGAAGCCCAGATATGTGGATGCTCCTCCCTCGAATAAAATCTGCAGTGATTTTATCTCTCCTAACCACAGCTCCATCCTCACAGTGATTTCGTGCTTTCACATTTATAAGGATGTGGATATATCCATAAGTAACCCTACTTGCAAGCTTCATTCCTGTCCTTCATCATTATAATTGCTAATAACGCTATGTTTTAGAATTGGCAGAAAGCTTCAGCATCAGTGTAGTAGATGCTTATTGGTGTGTCTGCCCAGTCCCTGTTCCCTAAAAATTTTCCTCCTCACGTACAGGGTTTGTTTCCAGCACACTCCACAGCCATGTTTTTTCCACATGACTCCACTTCCCTGACCATAGCTGACTTGCTCAGAGGAAAACACATGATAAAAACACATGAACCAGATTCTTCCTCTTCAAAATATAAATGGAGACATTTAGAAACTGGAAGTTAGTTGTTGAGTTTCATGAATGGTAGAGTTCTGGTGGGAAGTGTTATGGTAGAGGAGTCAGTGAGTGCTGATGTTCAGACCATTGCAGGGAACCAAGTTGTGGCCCTCAATGCCTCCCCAAAGTGTTGGTTTGGATTCTCCTCTCTCATGAGCCATACTGATAAAAGAGATGACCATCAGTTCCATGGGTTGACAACTTGTCTGTCTAACTCAGTTTGGGTTCCCCCAGAAGAAGATCCTGAGAGGGATTTAAATGTACCATAACTGGTTTAGTTGGGAAAGACCATTAAGGGAATGAGGAAGTATATTAGGGTTTTTCAGAGAAACAGAACCAATAGATGTGTGTGTGTGTGTGTGTGTGTGTGTTGGGAGAGAGAAAGGTTTATCTTCAAGAACTGACTAACCTAATTTGGGGGCTTGGGCTGAAAAGTCCAAAATCGGCAAGGCAGACTGGCAGGCCAGAGGCCTAGGTAAAAGTTGATGTTGCAGCTGGAGTCCAAAGGCTGTGTGGAGGTAGAATTCCTTATTGCTTGAGAAAAGGTCCTTCTTTGTCCTATTAGTGCCTTCAACTGATTGATGAGACCCACTCACACTATGGAGGATCACCTCAAAGTCTACTGATTTAAATATTAATCATATCTAAAAATACCTTAAGAGCAACACCTAAACTGGTATTTGACCAAAAATTGGGTATCGTGACCTAGCCAAGTTGACACATAAAAATAACCATCGTTGAAAGTGAAACAAGGAAGGGAAGGCCACCAGTAAAGGGTACATCATCAAGATAGTTATCACTATGGGCAACTAGAGCATAATCCCACTAGGGAATTCTGGATGACAATGTATAAAATACATCTCAGAGTTACTCTACATGAGGGATGAGGGAGCTGGTGTATTTATCTACCAAGTCCTAACTGTCATTGATTGAGTGCTGCTCTAGGGAGCAGGCGTTAGTTCTGCAAGCCTCTAGGCCTGCGGCAGGCTAGGAATAGTGAACTACAGCAGCCAGAGAAAGCCTGCAGGCAAAGAGACACAGGTGCGTGAGTTGGAAATCAGACTGACATTTATAGGCTAAGTAAATGCTAAGGGGATATAGATGGGGTATCCACAGCATCCGCTACATCATCATAATCTTGGAGAGAGATGGTCTTTGCAGCTTTAGAGGGTAATTAGAGAGATAAGAACCCCTTTCTAGCATTTAATTGAAGATTAGTTACTCTGTACTCAACCTCTTTCATCTGAAGATCTCACAGACCTGTTGACAAGTACACTTTGGGAAAAGGGGAGGGACAGTGTGAAAGGAGATGAGTACTTGAGGTCTCTGGCTATGCAGGTATCCCCTTGACCCACAATCAGTGACTTTTTCTGAGCTCATTGAAAATGTAAATTGAGAGACAAAATAAAATGGTACCCAACACTGCTAAATGCCTACCCACTATTGATTTTTTTCTTCTTACACTCGTAGAAATCGAATCTTGTTAGGGGTGATTATGTACCTAGTTAAACCACTTATTCCCAGACTCCCTTGCAGCTATGTGCAAGTAAGTGATTCAGTTTGGGTCAAAGAGATGCAGGTGGAAGTTACTGAATAGGACTCTCAGGAATGTTTTTTATTTTGTTTATTAAGAGGGAAGACTTGACAGGTGTCAACCCTTTGACTTGTGTCCTTGTTCTCATGTCATCCTTCCTGACATATGGTCACAATGTTGGGAAGTGGAGCAGCCCTCTTAGGGCCATGTGAAGTTGGCAGAACAAGAAGTGAGAAGCAGTCTATAACCCCGATGATTTCCTGGAGCAAATGCACCACTAGGCTGCCTATTTCAAGGCTTCTTATTATAGAAGAAAAATAAAGGCCTTTGTGTTTAAGCCACTGGAGTTTTGTTTCTGTTCCATGTAGCTAAATGCAATCCAGACTGATAGAAAGTAGGGAAGGGTGTTAATCAGCTGCAATTATTATTCTCATTATTTATGTACATCCCCTGATAGAATATAAGCTTCATGAAGGTAATAATTGTGTTTGTTTGTTTACTACTATATCCCCAATACTGAGCATTGTAGGTACTCAATAAGTCCTTGTTGAATGAAGGAATAAATAAACAAAGAACTGTGCTCATCTTTAATTGCTTGGTATGTATTATTTCCCCAACAAAATTTATCCTCAAGTGCTGACACACAGACTTCCTTAGCATACTCCGAAGCACACATCACAAAGGCAAAGCATAATTGAATGAAAGAATAATTGGTGGTCATGGGCTTAAATCCCAAGTGAGTCACTTTGGGCAAGTCACTTACTCTTTCTGAGCCTATTTCCTCTCTGTAAAATGGGAAGAACACCTATCTCACAGGGTTGTTGTGGAGGTTCAGAACAATGTATATGTCTTAGACTGTATGTGAATAGTTTATTTGGGAGGTGAGCTCAGGGAGGAAAGAGTGAGGCAGCAGAGAGAGAGAGAAATAGGAGGAGGAGGGAAAGCCAAAATAACAATGCCTTTAATGTAGGCACTTGGGGGCTTGATTCCACCAGGACCTCTGAGAAACTCCTGAAATTGTCTGCAGGAAACAGAGGAGGCTGGGGTTTTATTCTCCATTAGTTGAATTGAGCATTCCTCCTTCGTAGAATCATCTTTCCCACATTTCTGGGCTTTGCTTTCAGGCTGAGCAGGTTCCCATGCCTTTACAAAGGCCTTGAGGCACAATAAAATGTAGAGAGATACATGCAGCATGCTTGAGATAAGACACTATTTCAGTGTGAGTCTGAACTCACACAGACCAATCCATCTCCCCTGGGACAGATAACAGCAGTGCTCTGAGGAGATGGAAATGGGGCACCCAAAACATCTGCTACAGTGTCTAAAGAGGCTGGCCCTTTCTAACCATCGAAATGGCCAACATTAGAAAGGTGAATCTGTGAAGTGTTGATGAAGATGTGGGGGCGGAGCACTCTCATGAATGGCTGGTTGGTGTGTGAGCTGCAGCAGCTTTTCTGAAAAGAAATCTGGTTTGGCTTAGTGAAATTTAGTTGGCACATGCACCATGATCCGGTGACCCGCTCCCTGGTGTAGAGCCCAGGGGAATTGTCCCATGCACAGGTCCAGGACATCTTTATAAGGATGTTCACTATGGAGCTGTTAGGGACAACTTGGTGGAGAGTTGGACACAACCTGGCTGCCCATTTTTAGGGGAATGGGTAAGAAAAATAAAGTGGACATGCATTATGAAATACCATGCAACAGTAAAAAGCAACATGCAGAGTCAATATATAGCAACGATAGCTCTTCATGACATTGTGTTGAGTGAAAAAAAAAGTAAGAAAATGAATAAGGTTTATAACATGTTATTGGTCATGTAACCTAAAACCCACTCATAAAAATGTATTGCCTATTTTACGTGGATGCCTGCATACATACCAAGCACACAGAAGGGATGCCTGTATGGGGGAAGGGAACAAAAGTGAGGGTTGGAGATGATGGGGGTAGAGGGGAGGGATTAAGACACAAGCATGGCCTTACATGGCCCAGAGTTCATTATGTGCTATGAACTGAAGAGTATGATTAAGCACCTCCCTGTACCTGAAGGCCTAAATAGATTTTTTTTAATTAAATAAAGTGCCTGGAACACAGTAGGTATTCAATAAATTGTTGCTTAGAATGTGGCTGTAGGGACAACTGAACAATTTTCCACAAAGATGAAAGTCTGACATCCCTTCTAGAAACTAGAAGTCAGCAAAGAAATTACTTTCTCCACCCTGTGCCTCATATCTGGGGGTAGGGGTAAATATTAGGTCACTGGACTCCTACAGGGGGGTCTGTCAATTTAGATGGGAAAAAAATCATATATTTATTTTCACTAACCTCTGATTGCGATTTAGCAAGTTCACAGTAGTATTAGTAGTATCCAGGAGTTTATCACCAAGAGAAATTATAGATATTTTTATATGATATTATAATTGTTGCAGGTACCTTGAAATATGCTTAGCACTACTTAAATTATGGTAGTTATTAGACCTCCCACTAGATCATATTTAACGCATTAATAAATGTGCATTTATCACATATCTGTTTTATAAAAAAATATTTTATCACTGTATTTCAACATAATTGGTTTCCTTTGTGATTCTCTGTATTTTATTTTATGTACTTAAAGCTATTATTCCGCAAAAAAGTCCACTCGTTTCACCAGATGTCAAAGGGGCCCATGGCATAGCAAAGTTTAAGACCCCCTCAGTATGCTTTATCATTACTTCCTTTTCAGAGGAGAGAAAATTCACAATTAGGACTTTCCATTGTGCCATCTTCATTGGACAAGAATGAGTAAAAATGGTGGCCCCAGCACTGGTGTCATCCAACTGGTGCCTCTCATTGCTGTGGGAACAGGGGAGGAAAGAGGGCAAAGGGGAGCAGGGAAGGAGAGGGAAAAAGGAAAAGAAAGAAATGGGAAGGTAATTTCCCTGTCTTCTTCACATCGCTGAATTGAACTTTACTTTTACTAAGACTATTATTAAATAGAAACGGTGCACTCATTTTTTTGCATTTAGGTGATATTCAGAGACATGGTCCCAGTAATTATTTGTGCTGGGCAAGGCTGGACCGTTCTGTTTTTCTGAATGCAGTTAAACCAGCATCTCTCCTTCCAGACGTGGCCTTTCTCGAGGCTACGGAGAGGCATAGACAGTCTCTACTGTCTTCTTCCCTTTGCCTCCCTGGAACTAACGGCACCCTTAATTAGACCCAGAGTTCCCCCACTGGTCATGGAGTACCTCCCTCTGGTATGGAGAAATATCCCACCCCCATAATTGTACTGTTTGCATCAAAAGGCACCCCAGAGAGTGCCTTCTTTGTACACATCTCAGCTATTCAGACCTGGGCTTTGTTTAGGTTCTCCCCACAGCAGACCCTGACACAGGATTCAAGCACAACTAGTTTATTTGGGAAACGCAAGATTCTCTAGTATAGACACGGAGCAGCAAGAGGGGGAAGGGAAGGCAGCCAGTTACAAGTGCATTATTAATCCAGCAACTAGATCTCAATATCCTGGGGAAACTCTGGGAAAGGTGCAGACCACATGCCTCAGCGTTATCCCACCCAAGGCACAAAGGAGCTGGGGCATTTATACACCACCATCCCCAGACTCATTGGTTGAGGACTGCTCCCAGGGGTGTTACTTCCTTAGTACTTCCACTTTGCACAGGCAAGGTGGCCTTTTGAAGTTTTGAAGAAAAAAAAACTCTCCGGAACAGAACTGCAGATCCTGGCTCTCGGGGGTGAAGGGAGCCCACTGAATCGGGAAGATGGGTGGGGTGATTATGGAGCACTGACAGTATCTACTGCAGGCGCACTGCTTGCAGGTCTCTCCATCTCTCCACTGAAGTTTCCCTGTCTCTGCAAGATGCAAGGGTTCTCCGAAGGTTGCTAACTGGAGGCCTGTGAACCAAATGCCATTCTTGGGTGCATTTTCTTTGGTCCACATTACTTTTTTAAAAATTTTTTAGAATTAAACCAACTTAAAATGAGGAAGTTTTACATGAAAAATGACTTTTTTTGATCTTCTCTAGAAAAATCAAGTTGGCAACATTAGCTAGTAGATCCCAAAACCACATGGCTCTAGGAATCTAGACTTCTTTTCTGCCAAAGTCAAATGGTTTAAGGGAAAACTTTTTTTTTTAATTTATTGGGGTGACAATTGTTAGTAAAATTACATAGATTTCAGGTGTGCAATTCTGTATCACATCATCCATAAATCACACTGTGTGTTCACCACCCAGAGTCAGCTCCATTAAGGGAAAACTTTTGAAGCATGCTGGTCAATTCTCCTTTCCCCTTTTTTGAAAATGATTTTTGTTTTGTTTGTAAAGGACAATGTAACTCTCTGCCTTTTTAAATAGTTGGGAGGTGGTAATTGGGTTAAAACCAAGGTAGCCTCAGCCTTCCTGGCCAGGGTTTAGAGCCAGGATGTTGTAGGATCAACTGGCAGGCCCGCTGCTCACAGGGAAGACCCCACGCATCTGTTCCCAGAGACTGTGAAGGAGTCATCTTCCTCCCTCCACACCTGCCCCCAAACTCAGGCCCCCGGACATTTGATAACCCAAGAACAGTTCTGTTCTGCACCACATATGGTACCCCACATTTCTCTGCTCTTTCTCACATTTTCCTTGGGCTCTATATATACGAGATGAGTCTGAATCGACCGTCTCCTGCTCAAAGAATCTCTCTTAGGCTGCTGGGTTCCAGCCAACCCCCCGAGGCCACCAATTGTGCCCATCAACAGAAGTGGGAGTCGAGGGCTCTCAGCCCATTGCTGTGCTGCCTTGGAATCGACAGCTGATGACACAGGCTGGCCCCTGATTGCCAATCTAGATGGCGCTTTAAAACATCCCAACCCCGGCGATCCCCTCAAATGCAGCTGTGATTAGTCTCCAAGGCCTTCAAGAAAAACTTCAGTGACTGAATAATAATGGCAAAGCCAGTCTAAAAGGGTGGAAAATCTGGATCCAAGAGTCTTTTTGCACAAAATGAAGTTTTATTTCTTTTACGTGCATGAAATGAGGGTTAATAAGATGGTGAAAGAGCAGCTCAGGCTCAATGAATGGTTAAGAATCATCTATTGGGTCACTTTCTTTTTTTTCAGAACAGAAATGGGTACTGTTAAAATGATTTTTGAGGCCTTAGAATCAATTCGAATTCTTAACTGAACTGGGAGTTGCCTTTCCAAACATGATTGAGAACGTGGCTCCGGCATTAGACTCCTTGGGTTTCAAATCCGGCACCAGCTGTATGACCTTGGGCAAGTCTTGACCTATGTCTCAAAACCTTCAACCAAAGAGACTAATCAGAACTTGCTCATAGGGTGGCTTTAAAGACTAAATGAGATGTCCATGTAAAGCACTCCAGACGGTCCCTTGTTCAGAGTCAGAACTCAGTAAATGTTATATATTATTGTTGTATTATTATGAATGATTTTTTTTCAAGGATAGTGCCAAGATTAACATCAGTGCTGGTTCTCCATGACAAAATAAATAAATCCAAATTTCTTAATAGAGGGGTCTGGATTGATGAACTCTAACCAACATCTTTCTTTTCCCCCAGCCCTTGTCACAGTAAATCTGATAAGCAATGCAGGGGGTGTGCTCTCACATACAAAAATAAACTGTGGGGCTGGCGGCAGAGCCCAGCATTGGTTGCCGGCCTGGGTTGAGAGGAGAGCAGAGGCCTGGTCATGGTGGAGCAGGGCCTCCGTGCAGTGCCTGTGAGCCCATGGAATTTGTGTATTCAGCTGGCCTCCCTGCTCATTAGCAGGTGAAGGTGAAACATCAGAATCCAATTTTTTGTCACCTTGTGAAATTATGAGCCTCCATTCCCGTTGCGTTGGTATCATCAGAGCACAGCAGACACGTGGGGTGATGGCTGTTGCTGGGTTACTCCTTGTAAGTTCAAATAGTTCCACATGCTGAATGACAACATATTTGCCGTGACCTGGGTAAATTAAACTGATGCTTCCTGCCTAGGTAGACTTTGACGTGATTCAGTACATCTGCTTCTCATGAAGGGAATGCCTCACTCAGGAAAGCAGGAAATAAAAATTCAGTGCTACCTTGCCAATTGTTTTCCCTCCCTTTCCTTCCTTCTTTCCTTCCTTCCTTCCCTTCCCTTCCCACCCTTCCCCTTTCTTCTTTTCTCCCTCCTCCCCTTGCCTTCTTCCTTCCTCCCTTCCATTCTCCTCCGCCACCGTTCCTTTCTCGTTCTTTCCTCCCTCTTTCTTCTTTCTTCCCTCCATCCCTCCTTCTTTCCCTTTCTGCCTTTCTTCCAGCCTTCCCTACTTCCCCTCCTTCCCTTTTCTTCCTTCCATCTCTTCCACCCCTTCTTTCCTTCTCTCCTTCCTTCTCCTTCATCCTCTTTCCTTCTCCCTCTTCTGTCATTTTTTCTTTCCTATTTTGTCTTTCTTTCTTTTCTTTGTCATTTTTTTTTCCTAAGAGGAGAAACACCAGCGCTGAGTTGCTCTGTGTTCTTGGCGCCAGATCCTGTTCTCCATGTGTACACAAGTCTGAGTCCTGTGTCCAAACATGAGACAGAAATGTGATCGGGGCAGGATAGAGGAAGGGATTTGACAGGTCTTCTGCATCCCAAATCTCCAAGATGCAAAGGTAAAGTCAGGCTCTTTTCTTAAAGGTTAAATTTCACATTTTAATTGCCTCATGTGGAGGCTGCTGTGAGCCGGGTCTCCCACAGTCGGCTTGGCTGCCTCCCAGCTTACTGAGTCTTAGGTCTCCCATGGAGTGCTTCCCTCCTCCCTCTGCTCTATGAGGATTGGGGTAACAACAACAACAAACACCAACAAGTGGAATAATAAGTAAGTCTGCAGATGCTAGGGGGATCTTAGCCCCTCATGCTTGTACCAAGTGGATGCTTATTCCAGCTACTGTCGCTGGGTAACAAACCACTCTAAGACTTTGTGGCTTAAAACAACAGTTGTTACTGTCTCTTGGATTTGGTGAGTTGACTAGACTCAGCTGGATGGTTGTGACTTAGGGTATCTCAAGCCATCACAGCTAGATAGTGACTAGGGCTGGAGTCTTCTAGGGGGCTCAACTGGGCTGGATGTCCAAGATGGAGCACTCACAGGGCTGGTGGTTTATGGGAGCTCAGTTGGGACTGTCCACCTGAGTCCCTACACACAGCCTCTTTGTGTGGCTTGGGCTTCTCTCTGCATGGTGACTGAGTTCCAAGAGTGTCTTGAGAGGGAGCATGAGAAGCTGAACATTCTGAGAACAAGCATTCAGGGAATATTCCAAAGGAATCACATAGAAGCTGTGTGGACTTTGATAAGCCAGCCTAGAAACCACATACTACCACTTCCTTATCGTCAATTGGGCAAAGCAGTCACAGAGCCCACACAGATTCAAGGGGAGAGGACACTCTAACTCTCAATGGGAGGAGTGCCAAAGAATTTGGGGGAGATTTTCTAAAACTGCTACTGTTAAAAACAACCACTCTGCTAAATTTCTTTAACCTGAACGTCCTGATTGTACTGAAGTTGAATACACCAGCCTACCGTGTTTCCCCGAAAATAAGACCTAGCCGACCATCAGCTCTAATGTGTCTTTTGGAGCAAACATTAATATAAGACCTGGTCTTATTTTAATGTAATATAAGACATGGTCTTCTATAATATAATATAAAATAATACCGGGTCTTATATTAATGTTTGGTCCAAAAGACGCATTAGAGCTGATGGTCCGGCTAGGTCTTATTTTTGGGGAAACACAGTAGCTCTGCTACTAATGCCAACATCTGGAGGGGAAAGTGGAGGATTTAAAGGGAGGAATGAATGGCACATTCTATTTCTTATCTTTCAATTGTTCTTTCAGGGCACAGGTGACCAACCAGAAACTCCCAGTATAAGTGTAGCCTATAATGGGTTTAAGAAATTGATCCAATATTTTAAAGGTTGGAGATTTCCAATAAAACTCAATGTTCAGCATCTCTTAAAAAAAAATCAGATCCGAGCTGAATGGTGGCTGCCCCTTTGGACAAGGCTGATGTGTACCAGTTAGCCACAGTCGCCACCTGTTTTTATTGCCCTCAATACTAAGATTGGATTTTAGTACCCATTTGTCTACATGGCTGCACTTTTTTTCTTGCTTTTGTTTTTATTTTCATTAGAAAAACATTTATCTTGGTGCCATGTCTTTATCAAAAGTGGGAAAATACAACATTAGACCAACCGGGCCACATGCTTGACACAATTGGGAAAAGGCATTTTTAACGGGCATAAACAATTTCCTATGCTGTTTTTAATACACACTAAAGAGGATCCCTATTGATTACTCTCATGTCCCTCCCTGTCTCTCTCCCCCTTCTTTCTTCCCTTTCATCCCTCTTCTCTCCCTTCTTTCCTCCCTCCTCCCCCTTTTTCCTTCTCCTCTCCTCTCTCCCGCTCTTTCTCTTTCTTTCAGTAGTTAGCAGGAGAATAAGGAGATATTATCAATTCTTGTTAATAACCCTGACTTAATTTCATTTTTAGCCTTATGCTTTTAGTTGAGTTAAAATAGTTTTTCTCTCTCCTGCTGTTTATCTTTTACATGATATACAACACAATAAACATTTGGGACCTCAAAACACTACCTCTGGTATAATAGACACATCAAAAATCCCCCTGGACAAGCCTAAAGTGGTCTACCAAATGATGTAGGTGGTCTGTTCTCCCTAGAAAGAGGCCCCTTGCCAGCCCGGCTCTGGGCCTTTATGGCTGTGTTTATGTTCCAGGTCAGAAGAGGCAGCTACTGCAGAACAACCACTCCAACTGGTTGTTCAAAGTACAACAAACTATGAGACAATTGACAAGTAGTTTCTTTTGACTGACAACTCTGTCATGTTCACCTTTGGTGTTCAACACTTGGCTACATGGTCCAGCCCCCTTGGCCTGAGAGAAGCCTGTCACCTCTCCAGTTCTTGGCTTGGGACTTTTCTGTTCTATCCACCATTTCCATTGATTCTAGGAGAAGTCTGTTTCTCTTTCTCTCTCTCTCCCCAAAGCTTGACTCCAACCTTGTTTGCCACTTGTTCACAGTTGTCCCTGATAGTCATTAGGCCCTGGTTCATGTATTGCAGGTGATTATTTGCAAATACCTGTACTCCTTTAACATAGACAACAGTCTTCAGAACAGCCCTCCTGGATGTATTTAAGGAGGAGGAGATCCTTTGACAGGGAGCCTCAGAATATCCAACTCCTAAGAAGAACAAGGGAGGGACTGAACTAGAAGAGGGGCTTAATTAACATGTGGGCCCTGCTCGAGGACCCTCAATGGGCCAGATCTTTTTCTATGGGACAGCTACCCACTGTGGCTCCCAGTGGAGCCCTGTGAGGCCCGGGATGCAAGAACACCGGTCCTCCTGGGGCCTGGAGCCCTGCAGCCGCACCCATCAGGCCCCACGAGGTAGAGGAGCCAAAGAGGGGAGAGGGGGCTGCTTCACTTGTCTTCATGTCAAGAAAACAAATGTTTTGGTAGGAAATTTCCCTTTAAGAATGTTCTGATTTTTGAGGAAACATTTTTCTGAATCATTTCCTCAGGGGAAACAACTCAGCTATCTCAGGAAGGAAAATGTTCTTCCTTCTGAGCCCAACATGCCACTTTGACTCATAGAGGAGATGTGCCTATGAAGTAATGAAACTGATTTCCTGACTCCTGCAAAAATCAGCTTGCATGAGTGCATGTGCATGGATATGCGCTTGTGGGTTGTGTGTGCGCGTGTGTGCATGTGCATGGATATGCGCTTGTGGGTGTGTGTGCGCGTGTGTGCATGTGCATGGATATGCGCTTGTGGGTGTGTGTGCGCGTGTGTGCATGTGCATGGATATGCGCTGTGGGTTGTGTGTGCGCGTGTGTGTATGTGCATGGATATGCGCTTGTGGGTTGTGTGTGCGCGTGTGTGTATGTGCATGGATATGCATTTGTGGGGGTGTGTGTGTACGTATGTGTATGTGTGCACATGTGTCTGTGTGCCTGTGTGTGCATATAGCTGTGTGTGTATATATGTACATGTGTGTACAATGAGTGTATCAGCCTGTGTGTGTGTGTAGGTGTACATGTGTCTGCACATGTGCGCTCATGCATTGCAACAGATCACAGAGGAGCCTAAAGGGAAACAAGGAAGGCAAAGGCTGTTTTCCCATGAGCCTGCAGATGAGGAGACTTCCAGGAATGCTGTGAATTCTACACAGTGCCATCCCTACCGTGACTTTCCCACAGCTGCATGCCCACTGGCATCTGGCCCCTTAAACACCAGAGATGAAGTCATTCCATGTGTCCACATACCCAACACTGGCTAAGGTTTGATAATCAGGGAGGCATGTAAGGAGAATTGCCAAGTACCCCTTCTACCAGGCTCTCATTGCATAGGTGACAGCACTTTTATTGAAGACCCCAACTTGCGCTGGTGGCAGGGGTATCTGTGGTAGAAAGTAGAACATGAGAAGGGCAGTAAAAACACCACAACACTTCACTCAGATGAATTCCCCTACACACACACACACACACACACACACACACATACACACACACATGCACGCACCTTTATAACTCCTTCACATTTCTAAGCAGCCTGCTTACATAGGCTGACAGGCATGAGAGGGAGATTATTATGGGACATTTTTTCACTTGCATACCTCTGTAGAGAGCCCAAATTTTGAAACAAAGTTGAGTATGGTGGTTGAGAATGCAGGTTGGGTTCTGACCCTTTTCATCTGTGTGACTTTGGGCAACTTACTTCACCTCTTTGTACCACCAGTTCCAGAGTTGTAAATGAAAACCTTTCCCTATGGGATCATTATGAGGGTTACATGAGTTACTATAGGAATGGGACTTCATAGTACCTGGTACATACTTGGTGCCCAATATATGATAGCTATGGTGGGATTCTTCTCATCCAGTTAGCATACGAAATGCTGAGCACTTAGTATATAGTAAGTACTCAATAACTGTTAGCCATGAAGAAGTAGAACATTTGGGGGCTTAAAGTATAAATCTTGTAGCCCAATGTTAATTGACATTTGAAACACATAGTCAAGGAGATCTGATCACACCATTCTCCTCCTTTTAATCTTTTAGTTACTCCCTTTACTTGGGGACTAAAATCTAACTCCTTTCTGGCTCACAGGCATAATACTCAACTATCTGTCATCCTCCCCAGCGCACCATGGTCACTCTTGTCATCAGGACTTTGCTCATGCTATCTGTCCTGCTAGAAACGGCTTTCCCTACCTTCTCCATCAACGTAATCTTCATTTAGTGTGGCAGCCATGAAACGGCACCACACAGGCTTCCCTTCAGTGGAAAATGTTCTGGGAGGAGTGCCATTAGCAGACAGCTCCCACCTGCCATACCTTCAGGATCCACAGCAGCGTTCCTGCCAAGGCCACATTCCCTCCAGACTGTTCCCCAATGGTAGCAGGGCTGGGACACCAGAACTGGGCCATTCTGCCTGACACAGGACTTCTCTGATAGGCCATCTTTGCTCTGGGCTCCCCATCAATCTGGCTGAGACTTTCTCAGAGTTCTGCTTTAGTTTCCTACCCTGTCCTTCCTCCCCTATTCTTTCTCAGGGGTCAGACCTGCACCATAGTCTGGAGGTTCTCCCCACATACTTCTGTTCCCTCCCCCTTTATCCTTCATCAGCGTCTAATTTCATTTCTGCGTCTGTTTCCCTGAGGACCTGAAGTGACATGCTTAGCCATCATGGCTTAGCTCAAGCTTCACTTCTTGGAGAGTGAGGGACCCTTCCTCCATGTCATGGGGAGTCCAGACCACCTTGTGACCACCTCAACCATAGCTCTTCTATTCTGCTATACTCATCAATTTCCTATCTGTCTCATCTCATAACTTCCTTGGGGGAAGAAATTTCCCTATTAATCTCTGAATCCACCATTTATGATCAAATACCAGGTGTGTAGTAGGCGCTTAAGTTTTGTTGAATGATTCAATGAATCATGTATGAAGCCAAGCCAGAGAAACTATGAATGCAGAGCTCGGAAACTATAAGCATGTAAGAAGTTTTTCAGAACCAGGAAAAGAAAAACAAAAAGATTTAAAGGGCAATTTCCATGTTGTTCATGGATTTCAAAAGCATGAATTCTATGGCCTGACCATGAATCTAAAGTTTTATGAACCAAAATGCACACAACTCAGTCTATCACCAATCCTTTTCTTCTTTAAATGAAGACGTATCTCTTATTTTACAATGAAAATTGCTGAGAAAATAGGACTTGCTTTAGAGCAATTTGGTCCCCAACTCTCCTGGAAGTCAGAGGACCGCCAGTTTAATCATAGATTGCTTGATATCAGAAAACTGAAGCCCCCAGAGCTAGCTAAAGTAAGGGGGCTTTAGGTAAGAAAGCTGGGATAGTTCAGGGGCCCCAGGGCACACAGCGCAGGCAGGTCTCAGGAGAAATGGCTGCCAAGACCTGGAAGCTGGTGTCAGAGCCTCCTAGCCCACCAGACCACAGGCCCCTGTTCACACTTCTGCCTGACAGGCCCTCTTTCTGCATAAGACAGCTGCTCATAACTTCTCAGAGCAAGCATCTGACTGAGGAGAGCAAATAAATTCCCTAGGTCCCAACCTCAACGTGTTGAAAAGGGGCCTAGCTTCGGCCAGTTATCCACCCCTCCTGGCCCTCAGTTTATGTCCCGAGGGTGTGGTCTCAGAACCTGGAGCAGGGCTTGTGGGAGGACACTGAGAGTAAAGGGGTGGGCCGATGTGGACCATATCCACCCCGCATCCCTGCTTCTTATTCATGTAACAGCCTGGAGAGGCAGAAGCCTCCAAACTCCTCTATGCCTCTTTATCTCAGGAATGTATGGCATGGAGGGCTTGAGGTTTGAACATTGTTTTCCTCCAGAGCCCGTAAGTTCCATCACTACACCACACCCTCTCCCTAGACTCTTTAAAGTACTTTCAGCAGCGCTTTTCCTCTCTTGTTTAGCAAAGCCTTGAGCTCTTGAAAAATACTGCATTTAACATTTTAAGGCAAAATTTTCTGTAATTCCCACATAATAACAAAAATCATTCAAAGCCACTTTACTTTCAGAAAGGAAACATCTATGCATGCACTTAGATCATTTAAGCCAAATGCCTTTTTAACAACATTTCTCAATTAAATATTCAGCAGAGATAATATGAAGTCTGAAGCATTTCATTTAGTTAAAAAAAAAAAAAACTGAGGTGAAAGAATCCAAAATGTGGAATATCCGAAATTAGAATCAAAGCACCACAGCATTTGATGCTTGTCCAAAAGGGCAGAACCACAGGTCAAAGACACATCTCTCTGGATTTGCTGGCATTTAACTAAATGCAAAATGTCAGCACAGAAAATGGCTTGTTCAGTGCAAATATTAACAGGAGAGGAGTGTGTCAGTGTGTAAATGGAGCTTCAGCCAACCAGAGCCTTCCTGACTCACCCCCCACAGTCATTCCCAGGCAACAGGGGAACTTTCTTTTTGCTTATTTTCACCCTCTTTGCTGGAGGTAAAGCTGCAGGGCATTTGTTTCATGGAGGAAAGGGAAGGCTGATGCAGGAACCACTAAGTGAGATGGTTTTGTTTGCTGTAGTGAGGTCAGCTTATTCTATTCTATCCTATCCTGATTAGGTTACACTATTCTATTCTATTCTATTCTATTCTATTCTATTGTTTCTTCTGCACATATTCTGAGGAGACTGGCACTTAGCAACATTATTTTATCAAGACCAGGAAGAAGGCAGAAGAGTAAGAAAATATTTTCTTTGTATTGCCCCTTTTCACTGCATTAAGGAGGTTTTGGTGGTAGCTCCAAGCTGCACATTTAGCATTCTGTTCTTACTCTCCTCTGCATGGAGTAGTCTCAGAAAGATCTTCCTACTGGTGCCTTCCCAAGCTCATTGCATTTGTGGTCTTGCTCTAAGATGGGAAGCTAGTGTGTGCGTCTGGTTGAGTGACAGGTGGAAAGCTTAGTTTAGTACTGCTCTTTCAAGTGAGAAGAGCCTTGATTCGAGGGACATGGAAGAGTGATGTCTGCCTGGCTCTCCTCTGAGGTGGCTTTTTGGTGAATCCCAGGCAGAGTTAGACCCTCAGCCTGGCAGCCGGATGTTCTTAGCCCCTTGAGAATGGATTGGCTTGCTCTTCAGGCTCTGCTCCTCCGGCTCAACAGAGACTTAAATTGACAAACCAGGATGACTAATCAGACTAATGCAGAGTGATGCCAAACATCCCCACCAGCCTGACGATCACATTCTCTATTTATGAGCAAATGATCTGGGCCGCCACATTAGCTGATGGTGGCTTGGTGTTTAGAACTAAGTCTGGCTTAGTTGGAGCATTAAAGGGATTGTTGAAGCAGTATTATATGGTTCATACAGCAACTTGCCAGGAAAGTTGGGGAACTAGCCTTGGAAAGCAGGTAGGATCAGAGGCGGGCTGGGCAGCCAGACCCCAGCCAGCCAGAACACCAGCTTGTACTACCAACAGATGACAGACACTTGACTCCTTTGATTGCTGGTGTCTGAGTTTGGGTTTCCTCAAGGGAAAACCTGAGATAAGGATAATAGATTACCTTGGAAGTGATCCCAGGAAGTACCAGTAGGAAAGTGGGATATTGAGATAGGAGAAGGGAGAAGCCAATAAAGGACATGTGATGGAGCCAGTCACTGGTGTGGGCAACTGGGGCTCATTCTCCTCGGGGACTTCTGAGAGACAAAATAGACCTTCTTGGAGTTGTCCCACCTGAGGGGTGAGGAAACTGGATTTTTGATCCATCAGTTCCCCATCTGTCATTGGTTGAGGGTGGCCTTAACTCCCAAAGGATGTCAACTTCCCTGCTCATCTAGCCTGCCCTGCATGGAGAGTCACATGTGCTTATATTGACATATACAGGCCGTGACTTCCGAGTGCTGATGAGTGCACGCAACAGCGTCTGCTACAGAAAGTGACATGCTGCTTGAGTGAAGGGGAGCTCTGCCCTACCTAGATTTAGAGAAAGGGGGTCCAGAAGCCAGGCAATCAAAAATATGACAACATTTTCTATAAGTGGATAACTTGTGCTTTATCTGCCAAATTCTCCTTCCCACGCTTTCTCTGTCAACTGCCCTGCCCCCAAACCTGGTGATCCCCAGGGGAGTGACCACTTTTGTACATGGTCACTGGGCTGTGTTAATTGGTCCGATGTGGCACCTGAACCAAGATGTGCCAAATCGGAACTCTTCCCTGAGTTTTCTAAACTAGAAAGCAGTTGGGTTTTCTCAAGTGGACTAGGATTTAAGATGCAAAATTTAGAAGCTCTGAATGGGCACATAGGAGAGAATAACATGCACACCAAGAGTCATAGACCTGAGGGAATGGAAGCATCTCAGTAACATTTATATCTGTGATGTGGAGACCCAGTGGTTTCCACTTTTCCTACCTTTCAACTTTCCCAGGATTCTATAATCCAACACATTGTCCTTTATGCCTAAATTTACAACCAAAAGAATCCTGATTAATATGGCAAGCAGAGAAAGAGAAGAAGGGAGTGGGATGATTATTGCAGGTCGGGCTTCCTGGGAGGCAGACCCCCAAGAGTAGTTGGCACGCAAAGGGCTGTAAGTTCATGGAGGAGAGCTCTTGGAGTGAATGCCAGCGGGGGAGTGAGGGAAGCTGGACTAGGCAGAGGAGGTACTCGGGCTGCAATGTCCATATTGAGAGGCTTCAGCTGACCCTCTGGGGGCTTTGGAGCTGAGAGGGCCTTTCAGAGTTGTCCCAAGTTTGGCTGAGGGCCCTGGGTCTGTGTACCCTCAGATGATTAGCCATTGGGTGCAGGCTGCCGTGGGAAGGGAGCTGCCCTGGGAAGAGGCAGCTCTCTGCAGCTGAGGCAATTCCTTCAGGGTTGACTGCTGAGGTATTTCTGCCAGCACCTCTCTCAGCAGGTGTAGGAGTCAGTCCTAAGGTCCTGAAGGGGAACCTGGGTGGAGCATCACAGCATCCACTATAGTGACCTTCAGAAACATCTCTCAAATAAGTCTAAGGAGGACTCTCTCTCAGCAGAGAGAACACCTTGCCTAGCTAGTCATAACCATTTACTGAAGGCTCTATGTTTAGTACACGGCAAGCATCATCCCCATTTATCCTTCTCTGAGATTGGAATTGCCTCCCTATTTTACGGACCAGGAAACTGGAGTTTAGAGAGTTAAGAACCAGCTCAAGATCACAGAGCTAATAAATGACTGAGCTGACATTCAAAACACACCTTCTAATCTGGAGCTGGGGCCTTCACCTGTCTGCCTGGGCTGGGACTCAGGGTAAGCAAGGGAGGCACGCAGGGTGCACTCAACTGTCAAGCTCTTTACCCTGCACTTCCATAACCGTGACAGTGACCACCTTCTTCAATCTGTGCCCTGTGTGTCTCGCTCATCTCACCCGATCCCAGAGCCCTGCTCTTGGCTATTGGGCAGAGGAAACCCCCATGCTCAAGGACCCTGAGCCAAGACCTCTCTCCTGGAGTTGCTCAGTGGGCCCCATCAGCATCTGCGTCCAGGTCTCATTTTTCTGGAAGTCTTCATGGCTGTCCACCCTCTTTTTTTTTCCTGATCTTTTTCCAAACAGAGCTTAGGACAATGGATTAGATTTATTCATTTAGCATTTCTTAATTTCCAATCATATCCCAGGGCTGCTTCCTGGGACATGCCCCTATTCACCTTAGGCTGACATTTTGGAGCTCATTCACTCCATTAGCCCATCAGTCTCTGGGTGGGCTTCACACTATAGAAAATAAATCACACCCATTCTGTGTGCATTGCACCAGTTCAACTCTGAGAGTAGCCCTATAACCTCTATTTGGCAGACTGGAGGGGGCTTCATAATGGGTCTCATATATGGACAGCCCCTGAATTGTTACTTGTCTGCCTATGAAGAATCTTCAGACCTCGCCAACACCCTCAGTACACTACGTTATAATTGTCATTGGCCTGCCTCTCTCCCCTCTGGGCTGCGTCCCAGCAGACCCAGTGGTGTATTGCTGCCCCCCCCAAAGGTGCTCAAGATATATTTCTTGGATGAAGATTAACTGACCCTCTCTAGAGCTTAGCTCAGGTGAATCCACTGCCCCAGCTGGAGTGAAAATCATGCCAGGCCTCCATCTGTTTTTAAATGGTAGAAGGGCATTCCTACTCTTTGGGGAGAAACTGCAAGGATTTAATGAAATGTTTCTGCAGTTGAAGCTACGGATGATCTGTTGACATGGTCTAAAGGGTTGTAGGTTGTTTAATGTCTTTCTGTACCATCAATTCTGCACTTTGTACCGATTCAGCAAATTGGTATGAATTTAGGCTTCTGACAAGGACCTTGGAAATAATGTGCTTCTGTAGGTTTAAGAAAGGAAAGAATTTGCAGGCAGTCCTAACAAAGTCTGAGATTATACACTCTGCAGTCCAGTGCCTCCAAGGACTTTGCCTTGGATGGACTACAGCAGCATGTATGGATTTCTGCCTCTGGTGCCCCTGCCCAAGGGCTCCAACCCTGCCTCCAAGTGCCAGCCTGGAGACTCTACGACACTCACCTGCCCCACTCCCTGTATTTCTTCTTGCAATAAATAATCCCAAAAGCACACTATCTCAGGGCAGCTTTCCAACCCTGGAGGCAATTGTTGCTTATCTCCCTCAGCTTCATGCAGTGGGACAAGCAGGCTTTGGAATTAGAAGACTTGAGTGTGACTCTGGCTTAGCCATTTACTGACAGTGACTCAACATTTCCCAAAGAGGGTTCCACTGAGTGCTAGGATTACATGACGTATCAAATAGAAATAGTGTATCAGTTAGCTGTTGACACTGACAATAATGCTGTGTAACAAGCAACCCTAAAACTCAGTGGCATAGAATAATTAGCATTTTTTTTCATTAATGCATCTGCAGGTTGGCTGGGGCAGCTCTGTTCCATGTTTCTCATTCTGGGGTCCAAGATGGAGAGGCAGCATCTGCCTGGGGCATGTTCTTCTCATGGAGAATGGAAAAGCACAAAAGGCAAATGGAAACGTGTGATGTTTCTTAAGGCTTAGACTTGTTACGGGCACACTGTCAACTCTACTCTCATTCCACTGGCCAAACTAAGTCACATGGCCAAGCCTTTCATCAATGAGACTAGGAAGTTTACTCTTTCCATGAAGGATTAGAAAGAAGGGATGAATTTGTGTTGCATTAGGTGCAAAAATAATTGCAGTTTAAAGGGTTAAAAATGATTGCAAAAAAACGCAATTACTTGAGTACCAACCTAATATGTAATTTAACCTACTACAAGTTGCATGGGGAACATGTTCTATGGAGAAATAAGGTGAGAAAATGTTTTTCAAAACAGTGAAAAAGAGTTGGAATGTTAGGCATTGGGGAAGGATGTCAAGTATTTTAAAGAAAAAGTCAAACAGTCCTTATAGCCTTTAATATATGAGTACATGTCTGTTCTGACCTTCTAATTGGGACTTATGGAATGTGATGTTTTCTAACTTTTTTTTTTTTTTCACCATGCCACCAGTGTTCTACAGAACCCACTTTCGGAAAGGTTGCTGTCGATCAAGGGCAAGTCGCCTAACCTCTCTGAGCTGTTTTAACAGGAATAATGATATCTACGTTGGAGAGTGGTCTAGTGATCCTATGAGACAGAGTCTGTGCAGTGTGGTAGCACAAGGTTGGTTGAACATAGATGCCCCGTTACTCATGAGTGAACCCTGATTTGTTGGAAAGAGGGGTCCCTAGCAAGGGACAGGCCAGACTTAGGCCACTGGGTATACATGCACTGGACTGGGCAGCCACTGGGTGGTAGAACCATCTATAAAAATGGATGAAAAGGTCCCCTGAACTCTGATGATAGTGATACACAGTAAAGACCTCAGAGATGGGGGAACGCTAAGGGGTTACAAGGTTGTAGTGAGATGTGGGGTTTTGTGCTAGCAAGGCTTGGAAGACTATGTTGAGCTGGTATGGCTACAGATGGGCAGTGTTGTTTCACGGAAGGCTCCAGTAGGACGCCGGCCTGGACTGACCCCTGATCCAGACCCTGAGGAAAGACTAGGCCTTCAGGTCAGAAATCAGACCCCCAGTCAGGTTGCAGAGGGTTATGAGGGCAGGAAGCCATGTTTGTCATTGTACCCCAAGCTCCAGAGCATAATCTGGTTTTAGTCAGAGCCCTGCCTTTTACCTGTACCCTCCAAAAGTTTGTGTTCTTTTCCTTCTGTCTCACCACCCCCACACTCCACCCCCGACCAAGACAGTAGGAGGACTGGTCCTCTTTGTCTTCATCTTTCCAAAACAAGAGTGTCCCTTCCTGTGGCCTTCACAAACAATGAAACACCAGAGTCATTAGCATAAGGACACAGGCAGGAACAGAGTTCACAGATTTCCATTCTGCTCAGGTATGAATACGAAATTCTCCATGGAATGGCATGCTTCTCCTTAGTTACACATGTGGTTTTCATTTCTCTGGAAAAAAAGGACTCCAGGTGCTGTTCTCCAAAACCCCCACCACTGCCTTGGCAGTCTTCCAACTGCCCAGGTTTGTAGAAGTGCCAGTGCTGGGGCTGACAGCTTCCAGCATCTTCCATTGCCACCCTGACAAACATGAGAGACTATTCTATACACTGGCTTTTCTTCCGTCGAAAACTTTCATATATTTGTCCTCTGCTTCTTAGGGTTGTGTCTTCTCCTTTCTTTGCCTGTGGCTCTGATAAACAATGGTTGAACAATATTTTCGGTTTCTCCCCCCTAATAATTCAAGGATCTTCACCCTAAAATCTCAGGAAATGTGCCTTGGAGGTCTACAGGACCGTGGCCTAGGTCCCAGGGTCTCGGAGCTATAAAGACAGCACAACATCAACTGGTCTGGGTTTTTTTGTTGTTGTTCTTGTATTTTGCCTTTAGACATTTTTCAAAGAAAACAGATACCACATCTTTTTCCTTTGGGAAAATATCTTGGGAGGGAAATGAAATCCTGGGAATATGCAGATGCATCCTGAAAATGAAAACATCTCATTGTGGAAAGAAAATCATAATAGTGAGATCACCTTCAAAGTGTCTATTTGAAGGAAATAATGTTTAAATGAAAAAGCAAGATATCTGAATAGTTAGGATCATCCAATGATGAGGAAGCCATAACCTGTTAGTTTATGAATACATAAAAATTCTTATGAACACAGCCACTGAAGCGAGGAGGTAGCCAGGGCTAGTTGGAACCCCAGCTCTGCTCCTTTACAGCCTTGTGACTTTGAGCAAGTTACTTAATTTCTCTGTGCCTCAGTTTCCTCCCGTATCAAATGTGGATAGTAACATATCCACCTCCTGGGATTGTTATGAGAATTAAATAAGTCAAGTTTCATACAGCTCTTGCTATAGTGTCTGGTACATAGTAAGCACCAATTGTTTGTGAAATAAAACACCAGGAAGAGAGCTACCCTCTCTGAGAACATAACATGTGCCAACAATCAGGACACGCTGGAAACACAGGAATCACTCGTCTTTCTTACGTTTGTTTTGTTCTCACTGACCTCACCCCACCTTTTCTCCATGCTCTTACCTCCACACTAATGCCCTCTCATGCTGCCTTTTATGTATCTCACTTCCTTCTTTTAAAACGGAAAATGAAAAAAGAAAGAAAATACAATTCTAGGGAAAACAGCAGGAGGACTGGCATTTTAAGGGTAGGGAAACTACAAAGTGAAAGGAATGAATGTCTAATTGTAGAATTTGTGGTTGCTGACGAGGGGTGACTGCTTGGTGAGGCAAAAGTGGCAGAGCAGGGCAGGACAGCAGGGAAAGACAGAGGATCAAACTGAAATCCCTCTATGCAGGCAGCTGCCTACTGGACTTTCCAGAAATGCCAGCCTCTACTGTGTACAAGGAAACATGCTTCCTCTGAGATCACTCCCACTCCAAATGGAAACCCACGCATGCCCTGGACCAGTTCTTCCAATTATGGAAAAGGCCCTCAAACATCCCCTGATTGGAGTACCACAAAAGCCGCATCCCGCAATAATGATGATGATAATAGCATTGGTAATAGCTGCAATGCAGCTGTTACTCAGCCTCATGCATCTTCAGAACCTCCTGGGGATTGGCGGTGTGCTAAGAATAGTCCTAGTACCAGCATTTGAGAACAATCAGCTGACCAAAGTGAACTTCACAAGGTGGGATCCTGCTCACTGAACGGGCTGATGGTGGTGACAGTCAGGTCTGAGGGGAGGAAAGAGGTCTGCTGAGTGTGCTGAGAGTCCATGAGGAGCCTTGGTTCAGGCCAGAGAAACCCTGGAACCAGGACCAGGGAGAGACTTCTAAACTGCAGCACTCAGAGTAACCCTGCTGTCAAATCCCACCTGTGCCCTGGCTCCTATGACCAGCTCCCTCATTGACTTCACCACCCAGAGCAGAGAGAGTTAACCACATGATCAGTGACAGGTGTGGAAAAGATAAAGCGCCGTCAGGATAGCATTAGCTACAAGTGATGGGAAATGCCAACTAAGACTGATTGAAGTTTCTTTCTGTTTTGTATAAATAAAGTTCAGGGCTAAAAAGGTGGCTTCACAAAGTGAACAGGATCCAGACTATTATTAGTAGCATTATCATTATTCATATTATCGTACAATTTGCATGTGGTAAAATATACAGACGACGATGATACAGAGTTCGATGAGTTTTGACAAATGCATACACTGTGTAATCAACAACCCAACCAAGAGAGAGGACATTTCCATCATGTCAGAAAGTTTCTTCGTGCCCCTTTCCAGGTGACTACCAGTCCTCATGAGCAACCACTGTTCTGACATCTATCACCACAGTGGGAGTAGTTTTGCCTCTTCTAGAATGCTATATAAATGGAGTCATACAGTATACATCCCTCTGTGTCCAGTTGTTTCATTCAGCATAATATTTTGGGAATTCATCCATGTTGTTATATGTATCAATAGTTTATTTTTATTGCTAAGTAGTATTCCATTGTACAAATACACCACAATTTGTTTAATCACCTATTGATGAAAATTGAGCTTATTATGATAAAAAGTGTTAAAAACATTTGTCTGCAAATCTGTATACACATAGGCTTTCACTTTTCTTGGGTAAACACTTAAAAGTGAGATTGCTGAGTGTAGTGTAGGTATATGTTTAATTGCATAAGAAACTGCCAGTTTTCCAAAGTGGTTCTACCATCTTAGGCTGTTTCTGTCTTGCTCCTCTACCATTTTCTGTACCTGAATTTTACCTCATGGTATAATATGGCTGCTTGAATTGCAGCCATCATATTCACATTGCAACCCACAAGAAAAAAGATGAAGGAAATGGTATGCTTCCCTCGCTTTAATAACACTTTCTGGAAGCGTCACATAATAATTCTGCTTACATCCCATTAGCTAGAACTTAATCACATGGTCACATGTAACTGTAATCAGCGCTGGGACATGTAATTTTTATTCTGGAAATCCACTCACCAGATCCACCACTCTTCTTGGGAAAGAAGATTATATTGGATATTGGGGATCAAGAAACATTCTCTGCCAAGACAGGTGCCCAGAAATCACACAGGGACCATTTCTGTCTTGCTCAGGGAGGTTTCTCCAGAACCTATCTTGGGCCTTGGCTCATCTTATGTGCTCAGTAAATGTTTGTGAACAGTGGAAAGAGGGAGGGAAAGAAGGAGAGAAGAAAAAAGAGAAAAGTAACCATGGCAGCCAGCCTCACGAGACTTGAGAAAGTTCTCTGGGATCATTATGCTCATCTGACAAGAGGGCTGTTTTTAAAGGGCTTTTACAATACTTCAGTTCCTGAAGTTGTTTCAAAACATCACTTAGATGCAATTAAATGTCATTGTTTGAATTGTCAAGAGAGTCTTTCTGTGGCCTGATGTAGGTAAGGGACGTTTTGACTTTGTTCTCTGATGGAGATGGTTTGGAAATTCTGTTTTTCAATGTAGAATAGAGTGAGTGAGTGTGTGTGTGTATGTGTGTGTGTGTGTGTGTGTGTGAGAGAGAGAGAGAGAGAGAGAGAGAGAGAGAGAGAGAGACCATGTGCGTGCGTTCGCACATGCATATATGCACACAGGAAACCTTTGGACCTTTTCCTGTCAGAGTCTCACAAATTGTGCAGTGATAAACCTGTTGTCATCAAGGCCTTATGCCTTGGATATTGAAATGAGGACTGAAATGCCTGATGGGAGGGGGAAAAAAGAGCCAGACAGCAAGGTTGTTTAGGAGCAGCGCTGTGGCCGTGGCAGGCAGTGGGAACTTTTGCAAGAGGCCTCCGTGTTTCCAGCTGGGTGCCCCTTCAGCAAATGAGGGGGTCATCAGGTTATGTTATTTTATGGTACAAAAGCAGATACGGTCCGCTGCCTCCGCTCTACCCTGATAATTTTGTTTTCCTGGCGGGTTTGCCATCAAGGATCTGACATGCCATTAGGTTTTTATCTCCATTGCCCGAGGAGGGGCAATGGTGAGTGAGGGCCTGCTTTTCATTAAAGTGAGCCTGGTTGCATGAGCACTTCTTTGAACAAAACAACCACGGTTCACGACAAGGTTAGGGGAAGGCGGGGCAGAGGGAAGGTTATTAGTTATTACCTCTGCTTCCTTAGCGGAAGGTGGGGGCTCCTCTCCTGTGGGTTTTGGCCCCCTCCCTAGGGGGCTGAGAACTAATTCTGTGCTCAGGCCATGATCCCCAGGCCCGCCTAAGAAGCGGCGCCTTCTAATCATGCCCAATCATCAGGCTGATTCTGTGACATCAACTGTTACCCATTAGGGAACAGGCTGACACTAAGAAAGGCTTTTCGTTTGCAGTCTCGGCCTGCGCTGGAGTCACAGTCCTAGAGGTGAAAGGCACAAATTCCCCAGCAGGAGCTCTGCCAGGGCAGCTCGCCCCATCTTGCCAGGGACATGACAAAGACTGCCCGCCAGCTCTTAAGCTTCTGCCAGCGTTTCTCTTTCCGACGGAAAGCAGTGTCTAGGAGGGCATGGAGGATTGGGGTAGACTGGGGGCCTGCAGTCAGCCCAAAGTGGCTCTTCCTGGAGTGAAAGTGCCTGGAATATTCTAAGCCTTTCATCTGCATTGCTTTCCTTGCAGGAGAACAAGCAAAGACGTCCACTCAGTAGCAAATCTGAGGGTAAAAATATTCTGCAGATATCTCCATTTTTTTTTCTTTTCAGATGCAGGAGATGTTGGTGTCAGGAGGGATCCCCGCTGTTTATGGTGCTTACCAAAACAGCCTGATTGACTTTTGCTGTTTCTGATAAGAGCTGCTTTAGTCAACCCAAGTATTCCAGGCCACCTTTTTATGTTGTTCCCATCAGCAAAATCACACTGAGCTGATGCTCAGTATGGTGTGTTGGCCTCCCATGAAATTTTGTCGTTATTACTGGCGGGACACAGAGCCTTCCTCTCAGCCTCCCTGGCCCTTCCCCCACCATCCTTCCTCACCCTCCTCCACACTCACCTCACCCACTCCTGGGTGGGATTTATAAGCATGGAAATCCCCTTAATCCCTGAGATATGTGGTTTACTTCACCCAATAATTCAGAGAGCTGTGTTGTCTCCCTCGCAAAGTGAATTATAACAAGAGCATAGAATATTGATTCCAGGCATGTGGAATTTTAATCCCCAAGTTCCCACGAAATGCTCCTGTCCATGGCGAATTGGTCCACCATTTCAGTATGTCCCAGCAGCTAGGGAAGATGAGCCCCTCCCGCCACCGCCTTCATAGTAACTTGGGGGGCCTCTGAGAGCCTGCATGTCACTCACTCACGTGACTTTGTATCTGCTCTCAGGTGCAGCATGCAATTCTGGTTTGTATTTCTGTGGAGCCCAACATCAATCGGGTATTTTAAAATCCCCCTGCTGACTGCAAAGCCAAAGCCAGGCAGCCGTCTTCAAAATGTCACCAGCCATTAACGGCAAGCAGGGATGAATTATGCTCATCACCATCGCCAGGTGCACTGGGAAGAGCAACTGTTGGAGGCAGCCTGCTGTGCACTGGGACGAAATCTAACTCCAAGCCCTGCCCTGGGCTGTCCCAGGACTGCCAGCCCGGGTTTCCAGCTCTGTTTGCAATTACGTTGGATTTTTTCAGGTATTAGCCCCATGATATGCCAGGCCTTGTGCCCAGCACTCTGATCCCATTATTTCCTGGTTGTAGGTGAGAATTGAGAGGCTCAGAGCTGTTGGGTACACTGCTCAAGGTTGCATAGCTTTTGTGTAGTGGAAACACGTACGCTACCAAGATCTACCTACTTGTTTGTATTACAACATCACACCCAAAGAAATCAATCTTCTGCGTGGTTTTGACTGCATGCCCCAATAATACCACTAGGCCTAGGGACCCACTACACATGGGCCTAGGGACCCATTTTAAGGATGATACAGCTGAAGCCCAGAGACGTTAAGTGACCTGTACCAAGACACCCAGCCGGGGTAGTTAGAGAGATAACAGGCACTAACCTGGAATTCCACAGACATTTATTGAGTATCCACGATTTGCCGGGTTTGTGCTAAGCTTTGAGGACACCCAGCTAAAGACGCAGCCCCTGCTCTCAGGAGACTGGCAATCACACAGGGCAGACAGACCTTAACATACGTGATTCCATTCAATTCTAAATGTGGAATGTTATTTGTATATGGTGTGTGATGAAGGAGCCCAGAGCTAGAGTGAATCATTCACAGAGCAGGTGACATTTGAGTTTGTCCAAGGAGGCTGGAGAGAAATGAATTGGCAGCAAGTAGAATTCCCAATTAGCATACTGCCCCCACCACAAGCCTTTCTGCGGGGTGGCCAGTTTTCTGTGAATATCAGCAAGGGAATGTCAAATAGCCTGTCCTATCCTCTAACTCAGAACTGTCCAACAGAACTTTCCACAATAATGGAAATGTTCTAGAGCGGTGCTGTCCCATATGGTGGGCCCCAGCCACATGTCTCTACTGAACACTTGAAATTTGGCCAGTGAAACCGAGGAGCTGAATTTTTTATTCTATTTTCTCTTCATTCATATTTCAATTGAAAAAGCCTAGCGGCTCCCGTATAGGACAGCACAGCTCTGGCTGTTCGTCCCCAGAGGAGAGGTAGGAATACAGGATCAACCTGGCAAGGGGATGGCAGACCAATCTCTGTGCAGGTGCTCACTGGACTGTTCTCCAGCACTGACAGGCAAAGGGGCGGAAGCATGGACTGGGCATAGTCCTCACAGGAGCCCGTCACACATCCAGCTGCTCTGACTGTTCAGCGTTCCCCTTCCAGTGATCCTGCCATCAAAGAACACAGAAGACCACACAGGAAATCTGGGTTTCACCTGGAAGAGGCAGTCTTTGTTGATTGCCCACCGGGCTGAATTCAGATTTGAGGGACCTCTAAGCACTGAAAAGATTGTGGTGCTCTGCACCATCCCATATGTTATTCAAAATAAGAGTGAGGCTCAACTATAAAACAATGAAATTGCAATGAAAACCATGTTCCAATTTTTTCCATCGTGATGACATCAATGTTTTGAGAACCCTATATTAAAAATCAAATTGCTTTTTATTTTTTAACAATCACCTGTGTTCTTCTTCCTTTTTTGGTGCCTTGGGCACGTGCTTGGTATTCCTGTGGGACAATCCAGCTCTAGTTTTCTCCCTAGAATGCTTTTCCCCCACCCTTGAAGCAAAAGGATCCTGATTTTTCTCTTGGGGACTCCACCTTCATTTTCAGCCAGTGTGATCTGTGGGGGTGAATCTCCTCTCCACCTCCAGGGGCAGGGTCAATGAGATGTGAGGACAAATTTGGTGGGACTTCTCTGAAAGTCCCTTGGGCAGTGTGATGTGACGATATTTAAGATCTGGTGCTGGGTAGTATTCTGTTACCATGAGGGGCGGTCCTGGAGCAAGTAGGGGCAATCATGTAGGGTTGAAACCAACATGGTACAATTCAGAGAAGAGAGATGAAGAAAAACCAGGGCCTTGGTATCAAACTTTGCCTGAAGCCCACATTTCTGTTCAGTCTTTTTTTTCAGTTACATGAGCCAATAAATTCCATTTTGGTTTAAGTTACATTGAGTTGAATTTTCTGTCACTTAAAACCAAAAGATTCCTAGCAGATATACCTTGGAAACAAGAATCATAACATAGAGAATTGAACAGACTTTAGCACCTTTCTAGATGTATAGAGGCTGACACATTTTTACAACCTTTTCTTTTAGACTCTATGAAGACTGCTTCCTTCTGTTAAGAGTCATATCATTTGGGTTGAGTTATAATTAATTAGATCCCTTCATAAACTCCATGAGGGCCAAAAGTTTGTTTAGTTTACTGCAGTATCTTCAGCACCTAAAACAATGACTGGCCCCTAGTGGGTACTCCATAAATATTGGCTGCCTGAATAAATGAATGAATGAATGAATGAATGGTGAAACTGAAACACAGAAGAGAGTGACCTGCCCAAAGTCACGTAGCTAGTTACTAAGATAATGAGATGGGAAATCTACCATATTACCCTGGCCAACGTACTTATAAACCTTAATTCATCACGAAGAGAGGCAAAAAGCACATTTGCTGTGCTGCTTTCCTAGACCAGGCACAGATTGGGTGTGTTTATAACCAGCATCTTATTATTATATGTGAATCCCCGACTATACACACACAATACCAAGAGGTGGGTATTATTACTCTCATTTTACAAATGTGGAAACTGAGGCATGGTGATTTAAGCTATGTTCTCAAGATCACAAAACTACTGTGTGGCACAAAACACAGCTCAGCTTAAAGGGATTCTGACATGGAAAGCATGAGGGTGGCTGGGATGTGGTCAGCTCTCAGAAAATTCTGCATATAACTAAAGTCATGCATATGAGGTAGGTTTTTATTAGATTCCACTTCAGAGACTGATATTTTGTGATTTAGCCCCTCAGATATGGAGGAACAGCCTCCCTGCACAGATTACACACGTGTGTGCGCCTGGGAGGAGAACACGCAGCACTGTGGTGGCTGTAGTGTCACAGTCCGTGTGAGCTGTGTGTTGGTAGATGAGGATATTACGTGAGCATCCCTGTTCATAAAGGTGTGTGTGTGTGTGTGTGTGTGTGTGTGTGTGTGTGTGTGTGTGTCTTTTCACAAAGATAGTCTCAGAGCCATAGGACTATTATCTCTGCAGTCCTGCCTTGGTACAATGTAGACACATCACAATGAAGGGAAATGACAGAATCTTCTGGTCACATCCAACCACCCAGATGTGTTGCCAGCATGGCCATAATTTAAGCAGACCCTGCGATACTACTTTTCTGAACAAAAAACAGCAGAAGAGTCCCGGTGTCGAGGGGAACTCAACATAAACCAGAACAGAAAAGTGACCCTACCGTCGACTCTAAGTAGTGCTAATTCACGCACCCTGATTGGTCCAGTTGCTTTCCCGTGCCCCCTACCGGCTTAAAGTGGGTTCATTTAGTAACGCTTTGAAGGGTCATGGGCTGACACCAAGCTCAGTTCTGTAGGAAGAGCCCTATGAGGGACAGAAGGACTCCTGGTGACACTGTTGTACCTGGCAACCTTGGAAAACCCTCTCTACCCTCTGGGCCTCGGCACACTCATTTAAGGAAAAAGGTTGTGTGTGCAGAACATCTAAGCTCCTTCTTGCACAGCACCAAAGCAGAACCTTTTAGTCACAGAGATAGGGAAATACTGTGGCTGTGGCTTTTCAAACGGGGAAGATTGGGATCTGGTTGGAATTATCCACTGAAGCGTCCCCATAATTCTGGGAGCGGCTCAAGACCTCATCCCTGGCCCCAGTGGAAGGCTGTGGGTTGATGCACTGGGGAGAAATCAGAAGAAAAAGGAGAAGATGGAGAGAGAAGGATGGAAGGAATGCCCTGGTTTCACAAACCCTGGCTTACAGAGGCAGCTGCCTGGTTCTCTCCACTTTGCAGGGAAAAACATGAAAGTGTGTGTGTGTGTGTGTGTGTACACACACATATACGTGCGCTTTTTCTTAACTCACGCAGCTCACAGGGGAAACTGAGAAAGCAAACATCTAAGAGAAAGAAAGGGTTTCTCTCCTTTGTGTGTTTCCTTCTGTTGAGACAAGCGCCCCAGAATATATTGGAAAAGGCAGGGGCTGGGGGCTGGGGGTTGGGGAGAGAGCAGGGTGCTGTTAACACTCCCCTCATGCCTTTGAAGACTGCCGGCCTCTCTGTAAACACAAGTGACTTCTGACTTCTCACGGCTCTAAAAATAATCAGAGTGTGGGGGTTCTAAATCAGGAACAAAGAAGAAACAAAGGGTTAATGAGAGGACACAAGTTTGATGTTTCGTTGGATAAACAGAGTCAGCTAGGAGCAAAGGCGCCAGGGGCTGGCCTTGCCAGGAGGTAACAGGCACAGCTTTTAGTCCTTGAAATTTGGTACATTGCAATTTCTTCTTCACATTTGCAAAGGGCACCTCACACCCTGCTCTTTGGACCAGCCCCTTTCAAATCCTTGACTGCAAAAAGTTGACCCTTTCATCTAGCTTGGTGCTCCTCCCCAGTACTTTCACCCGTCTCCCCTCACCTTGATCCAAGCCTGGTGGTGAGATCTAACTCATACTAACATGTCAGTGATTGATATCGCTTCAAGCAGCCCCAGAGGCAGCAGCTCAGTTTACTGGGGGGCTTGCTTTCTCCGCGCTCTGTGTGTGTTCTCTGCATTCCCTACAGCCCCAGGTGTAAGCAGTCAGATCCCAGAGTCCAAACCCTGAACCCTCACTCCCCGGCATTTCAAGCCAGGGAGGTTAAGTAATGAGGATTTCCCCAGAAACCAAGAGACCCAGGGCTTCCATCGCAGGGCAATCTTTCCCCGTGCCTCTCAATAGACCCATCCTCCCCAAACTAGAGAGGTATTGCAGCCTAGTGTTAAAGAACTCTGGGGAATATCCGGTCTCCACCACCCCAACCCCACACACTATGTCAGGCTGGCTCAGGAATTCAGCATACACACCCATCTAGCTGTTTGCATTCCAACAAGTAAGTTCTTGGCCCAACCAAATGTCCTGTACTAGTGATTCCACTCTATGCGTGATGTGTTTTCTGAGGTGGGGGGAGTAAGGAGAAAAAAACTAGGCAGGAAAAAAAAGGCAGGAAAAGCCAGGTAGGTAATCACCGCTGCAGGTCTCTTTACTAATCTCATTTCGCTAGCAGGTCACAGCTCCTGGCCTAGAGGGGGCACTCAAAGAATATTTGTTGAACGAATGCATAAAGGAATGAAGGAATGAACAAATGAACTAATGACCAAACTGACTGAGAGCTACGTCCCTTCTTTTCTTTTCCTGTGTTTTCTAAGTCATCGTGTTATTTCCTCAGCCTGTTACGTGCATCCTCATTAGATTGTGGTACAGATTCTGATTCCGGCCTCTGGGATGGTGCCTGAGACTCTGCGCATCTAAGCAGCTCTCAGGTAAAGGCCGATGCTGCTGGTCCATGGACCATACATTGAGTCATGAGGGTCTAGGCCACCTGAGTCTTACTCACGGCTGTTGTCACAGTTCAAGGCCACAGAAGAAGAGAGTGTCATCTTTTCCATGCAATTATTTGTATTAAATTTCCCCAGCCATTTCATCAGTGTTTGTTGCCTGGTTGCTTGGTTGCTTGGTTGATTTTTACTGTACAGTTTTGGTCTGAGGTGAACAGTACTTTGTGTGAAGATTCCATCTGTGCTATCTCTTATCCGTGGCTTGTGCAAGAGGTGGATTTCTCAAAAAGCTAATAAGCTTATGATTCAGGACCCCTCACTTGCACGGGCCCCTTCCCACATCCTCAGACATAGATAGCAATATCTCACGGTTATACATTTCTGTACATTTGCAAAAGTAAAAGTATTGCGTATTTGTAAAAGTAGAAGTAGTGTGTGTCAGGCCCTACATAAGCCTGACTCCACTCCTTCACTCGTCCTATTGAATTTCATAGAGTAGATTAATATTTCTCTTGTACCCATGTCTCTATCAAAAAGGAAAAGATGGCCGTGAGTTTTAAGAAAAATGTGAAAGAGCGTAATTCTTTCAAGAAGGGAAAAATACATCTGTATTTAAATATGCAAACATATAGTTCTGATGTATGATATGTGCTGCCCACTCGGGCCCAAATAGGCATCTGCATTTGCAGCCACTAATCTGGCTTTTAGTAAAGAAACATCACAAAGAAAAACATTCTACCAGTGTCAGCCCATTACCCTGTAAAAGTCCGTGGACTCCATCGGCTTTGGTCTCCTCCCTTGTCCAGGGAGAGGGCTGTGAGTCTCTGACACAGTTGCGCAGTGCAGACCACCATGTCAGTGAATTACACGTACTTTACTAGAATGTCACAAGTGAGCCTATGTGGGTGACAAACCTCAAAATAGCTGGCTCCATGTGTGGAGCCACATGGAGATGTTGACCAGTTCTATTCAACCTTGGCTGTACCTTAGAATCACCTTTTTAAAATATTGTTTGAAAATATTTTTAAATTTTAAAATATTTTTAAAATATTGTTGCCTGGATTGCAGCCCCAAAGACTGAGATTTAAATGATCTGGGATGTGGCCTGGGCAATGGCATTTTTTAAAGCTCCTCAGGTAACTGCAGTGTGCTGCCAAGGATGAGTCACTGCCTTAGACCATCAGATACGGAAAGATTGAGACCCTGCCTACTCACAGTGTGGTCCTCAGACCAGTGACATCAGCATCACCTGCCAGCCTATTAGAAATGCAGAATCCCAGGCCCCACCTCAGACCTACCCAATCAGAACCCGCAATTTAACAAGGCCCCAGGGGATTTGCATACCCACTAAAGTTTGAGAAAAATTGCCTTAGAAATTAGTCGTTTCCGGATCAGCCTCCTCCAGTTCTTGATGCAGAAATTGGAACCCAATCTTATGAAATGATTTGGCCAAGGTCCCCCAGAAACAGACTAAAGTCCTAGGTCTCCCATTATTCAGCTTCAGCCAGCCTTCCTCTCCCTTAGCTGAACTTTGTGTCATTCTAGAAGGACACTGAGAGTCTTCAGAGATCCCCACTCCCCTATGTGGACAGCCCCAATTCAGAGACACAGCTGTCATCTCAGAGTTGCCAAAAACCACACAGTTTACCGTAGAATTTCTGACTTTTTCTTGCTAGGGGAAAAATATGTCTCAGTAAGATCCATTATGTATTCTGGGTATACGCAATGAGTTTGTCTTGAGACATATTTATGCCCAAGAATATTATGTATTCTCTTTATATACCATGCAAGGTTAAATTTTTTGAAAATTTATATTTGCTTTTTATCACCCAGACATATAAGCGATTTATAGCCAGGCCTGATGGATTGGAATCAGATGGCAAAACCCAGATTAACCCCATGGATCCTGGTGGCAGTTGGTCAGTCTTTGCTATTAATGATATTTTCACTTGAGCGAATGCATTAAAGACTTTCCTTTTAAGATAAATATGCAGGTGGATATCATTTTTGCAATGCAGGCACTTCCTCTGGCTGCTTTAAGTTCATCCAGCATTTTTTTTTAAAAGACAGACATATTGAAACAGTCATACACTGAATTATTCATGTGGAAAAATTGGGGGGAGAGCTAAATAGAGGTGACTCGTGGTATATTCTTACTTGCTGGTTAGGAGGTGGAGAGTTCCTGTATTACATAATTGCCATTCACCAGAAATGCAGTGGTTGAAGCGGCTAGGGACACTTCACCTAGCCCCTTTTGCACCAGCCCTTCAGTCATTCAACCAACTCTTAACAGCCCTCTACTGGAAATCAAAGATGCTCAGAGGACACTGGCCTGGCCCATGGGAGGTCAGGCAGCACATCAATAAGAGCTTCCTGCTGAATGCACGCCTTATCACACCTGCATGTGCATACATGTAAGCACACACCCCCAGCCACTGGTGTGATCTATCACCCACAGTTATCTGCCAGACCCAAAGAGGGTCTTTATGTGCAAATACTTGGCCAAGGGTGGTCCCACAGAACTGTTCAGCATTCACCCAGGTGCAAAAGGCAGCCAGAGGATGAATCATTATTATTTTTTTAATCAAGTAACAGACCCAGGTGTAGCAGCAGCCCAGCTTTCTAATATCACTGTGGCTTTGATAAATATGTCCCATTCCTTGATAACTTTTACAAATCCTTTAATATCCTGCAGCTCAGTCCCTGATGTCTGGCTGTCGCAAAAATGTGTGAAGGGAGACCAAATGTCAATAAAATTTCCCTGCCTGCCTCAACCCAGTACATAATCGGCTCCAAGGTAAATAAATGGTAAGTTAGTTATCTGCTGCTGGGGAGGGCAGGGCTCTGGGCTTATCTGGTTTCATTGTTGTCTTCCTATGGAGGTGACCAAAATGTCCTCTTGTTCCACTGTCTTCTGGGGGAAGGTGTTGGATTTTTCCCCCCTTTTTCTTTTTTTCTTTTCTTCCCCTTGGAGGGACAGTCTGCTCTGCTTTTCTGAAATGGCTGTCTGCTTTCTGCTTCGTTCTCCTCAGCTCCATTAAATCACCTTTCATCACATTAAATACAGGTCTTCAGGGTGGTCAGAGAGCTTCACTCTGAGGGATGATGTTATAATGAGGGCAACGTGTATGAAAAATCATTTTTCAGCTCAATCCCAGGCAAGCCACAGGAAAAGCCTGAAGGGGAGGGGCAAGACACCAAGGGTGTCTCACTTTCGACAAGAGCCAAGTTTCTGAGGAGAGGTTTCTTTCATTCATTCATTCATTCATTCCTTCATTCATCAAACACATGGAGAGCACTCCTCTGTGTCGGGCTCTGGGAATACAGTAATGAACAAAAGAGACAAGACAGCCTGCCCTTCCCTCATGGAGCTTCTATATGTAGAAGCATTTGAAAGCCTCTTGGGGAACATACTTAACATCAGGACTCACAGAAAAGCAAATGAGGGAGCTGATTTGAAGATTTTTGGGTGCCCCTGCCCATAAATTACTCCCATGCCAGCACCAAAGAGTGGTATTCTTCCGGAAGACACTCTTTCTTTTGAGCTAACCTGTCCCTTTTTTCAAGAGCAATTGCCCTTGGACGGGATTAGCTGTTATCACTCTCTAGCACCTTAGCATGAATTTATTTATTGGCTACTCTTCCTGCCTAGATAGGAGGGCCTCTAGGGCTGCCAAAGACAGGAAAATCCTGAAGAGGCAGTGGCAAGAGAGACTGAGGACAATTGGGGGCTGGTCTTTCTCCTCAAAGTCCCCTGGGGCCACCTGTTAGGGAGACAGACACCTCACTCTCATCTGGCCCCACTGAGTAAGGGTACCACTCCACAGCCCAAGAGCCTTCCCACTCAATGACCCAGGGACATTAAAAGAACTCTTTAGGGAGCAGGACAAATGACACTGAGGTTCTCCAAGTTCAGATAACTTCTGGTTGCCGTTCCTAGCACTGTTACTTAGCCGTAGGCACAGTACTGTGCTTGGTCAGTGTCTTTAAACCCTGCCCACAACATTGCAACAAGTCTTTTTATTAAACACATACCTTATTTGAGTGTGCCATATGTTTGCTGCTAAGACCCAGATCCATACAGGCGGTAAAAACAGAAGCAGAGTGAGTAGGTCTAGGGCTAGAATCTGGACACAAGGAAGGAAAAAATGGATGCCTACAGAGCCTGGTGTAAGGCAGTGTATTCACATGCAGTGGGCATAAGAAGGTCCATGACATGTGGTCTCCTGCCTCATAGCCCCTTCTGACTCAGTGGGTCTGACTGAAGGCCTGGGAATGCGGATTTTTGGCAAGAAGCAATTTAATATGTGTTGATTTAATAGGTCCTAAGTAAGCATGGTTTCTTCCTTTTGCTGCAATGTCATTTGCCTTTGCACTTTAAAATCTCTACAATCACAGCCCTTAACAATTTAAACACCTGATGAACAGCAACAAAATATAGGAGGATAAAGAAGAGCTAAAGAAATAACTATTTAGTTTTTGAGAAGAATTTAGACAAAATGTAGTGGAGCCAGGACTTGCTGGGTTCAAATATAAAACTTTTTTTCATCCCTGGTCTTTTCTGGCAAGAGTTTCAAAGTAGTAATTGGTATCCAGGCTGTCAATAAAACATGGCCGCAGGGTAAGATCATGTCAAAAGTATATCCATAAGACCCTTTCTTGAGATCTCCAAAGATTTAGTACAGGGACTTGTAGACCATCTTGAATACACAAAATGTTTTTCTAAGAATCTTAAGGATGCTGTCCCACAGCCCTGACTTGCATCCTAAAATAGAGAACAAGCTGTCTCAACAAAATTCGTGGATGTGATTTTTGTCTAATGGAGTCTATTAGAACTTGACACACAGGAAACCCACTAAGTTTTGAAAGGAATTCCATTGGCTTGAACTGCAAGGACAGAGATAGTTCAGAATAAAAGGAGTCCTCTGGGTCTTCAACTTCCTAAAGAGAGGAAACAGAATGACAAAGCTATTCAGATGCAAACATGACTATTATTATGGAAATGGAAAGTTGACTCAGAAAGCAGAATCAAGAGCTACAGGGAACCACTCCCAGAGAGAAGCCTGGCAGCTTTTACTTCTGTACTTTGGAGGAAGTCAGCTGCCATGTTAGAAATCCAAATTCTATGAAGATCAACGTGCTGTGGAGAACAGGCCACATATAGGAAATTTGAAGAGCAAAGCCCGTGTTGAAAAATGAGGCCACAGACATCTTAACCAAATCAAGCCATTCTCGGAGGATTCCAGCTTCTTGAGCAGCTCCTGCTGTTACCAGGTGGAGAAGAAATGAGCTGTCTGTCCAAGCCTTGCTCAACTTGTAGAATTGTGAGCAAGTAATTAACTGATTGTTGTCTTAAGTCACTAAGTTTTATGATGTTCCGTTGTGCAACAATAGGTTACTAACAGATGAGCTTAGCATTATATACTGTGAATGTTTAAATTTTAAAAAATTTATTACAGTGAAGGACACATTGCCATTAACGCCCATCAGAATACTCCCCCTCACTTTGAACACACTTATCCCGTCGTTCTTGCCACTTTCTGAAGAAGTTCTGGAAGTCCTCTTTCATGAGTGTCTTTAATTGCTCTGTCGTGGCTGCCTCAATGTCCTGAATCATTTTGACTTTGGGGAAAAGCCAGAAGTCACATGGGGCCAGATCCAGTGAATAAGGTGAATAAGGACACACCATAATGTTTTTGTTTTTTTTAAAAGATTTTTTTTTATTGGGGAAGGGGAACAGGACTTTTTGGGGAACAGTGTATACTTCCAGGCCTTTTTTCCAAGTCAAGTTGTTGTCCTTTCAGTCTTAGTTGTGGAGGGCGCAGCTCAGCTCCAGGTCCAGTTGCCGTTGCTACTTGCAGGGGGCACAGCCCACCATCCCTTGCGGGAATTGAACCGGCAACCTTGTGGTTGAGAGGACGCACTCCAACCAACTGAGCTATCTGGGAGCTCAGCAGCAGCTCAGCGGCAGCTCAGTTCAAGGTGCCGTGTTCAATCTTAGTTGCAGGGGGCGGAGCCCACCATCCCTTGCCAGACTCGACGAATTGAACTGACAACCTTGTGGTTGAGAGCCCACTGGCCCATGTGGGAATCGAACCGGCAGCCTTCGGAGTTAGGAGCATGGAGCTCTAACCGCCTGAGCCACCGGGCCGACCCTATATTTTATTTGACAGAAATTTCCACACCAGAAGCAATGTGTGATATGGAGTGTTGTCATGATGGAGGATGAAGTAAAGACACTCACAAAAGAGGACTTCCAGAACTACTTCAGAAAGTGGCAAGAACGATGGGATAAGTGTGTTCAAAGTGAGAGGGTATTTTGAGGTGGATTAATGGCAATGTGTCTTTTACTGTAATATATTTTTTTTATTTAAACAATCACCATATAATTTGATCACACCTCATACGTAAGAAGTCTTTGGTATCTATTTCTCTTGGGGCCCAGGCCCTGCTAATATGAATATCCTCCCTTAAACACATATTTACTATTACAGCCATTGCCATACATGACAGCATTTGAGTTGAAACTGGAAGAGAGAAGAGTTTGAGAGGAGAAAGGAAGAAGACAGGACGTGGTCTGACCTCTGATCTCCTGTCATCCTCTTGAACTAAGTAGAAATGTGAGTACTCAAAGCTGAATCAGTCATACAGATAAGAGATGTTGTGAGTCTGAGTGAGGACTGGAGGCCCAGGCTGTCAGATCCATCCCTGAGAAATTTTTGTAGAACCTGACCTACTCTGAGGCCCATAACAGAGAGGAAGCCGTGGTCATCACCCCCACATGTTCTCCTCAGGTTTTGCCCCTCCACTTCATGTGCCAGGAATCCTCAATATCCATATCCAGCCCTGATGTACAGTGTGATCAAAATGGCTTAGAGAAGTTTAGTAATCTGCTCAAGGTCACACAGCTATTAATGACTGAGTCAGGCTTTGAACCAAAACAGGTTGACTCCTATGTCCTGACCCAAGACAAACTATTGACTTGGGATGGGTGCCTTTGCATGTCAGTCCTCAGGCTTTATTTTTCTTTTTGAAAAACAATTTCTATTAAAAATATAGCTAACATACAATATTATATGAATTTCAGGGATGCACCATAGTTGTTCAACTTTTATAGACCAAAAATATGATCACCATGATAAATCCAGCAACCATCTGACACAGTACCACGTTATCACAATATTATTGACTATGTTCTCATACTGTATATTACATACTGATAACGTCCTTGTTTTATACCTGGAAATTTGGACCATTTATTACCCCCCTTTTAATTTTTCAATTACAGTTGACAGTCAATATTATTTTATATTAATTTCAGCCATATATCATAGTGGTTAGACATTTACATAACTTAAGAAGTGATCCCCCTGACTAGTCTAGGACCCACCTGGCACTATACATAGTTATTACCATATTATTGACTATATTCCCTATGCTTTACTTTATATCCCCATGACTATTTTGTAACTACCAATTTGTGCTTCTTAATCCCTTTACCTTTTTTCACCCTATCCCCCAACCCCCTCCCATCTATCAACCCAATAAATCTGGTACCCCTCTGACATCATACATAGTTATTACAATATTATTGACTGTAATCCTCATGCGATAACCTATATCCTCATGACTACTGTGTAACAACCAATTTATACTTCTTAATCCCTTCCCCCTTTTTTCACCCACACCCCCAAACCACCTCCCATCTGGCAACCATCAAAATGTTTTCTGTATCTATGATTTTGTATCTCTTTTGTTTGTTAATTTTGTTCTTTTACGTATATCTTCCACATATACGTAAAACCACATTGCATCTGTCTTTCTCTGCCTGACATACTCTACTCACCACAATACCTTCCAGGTCCATCCATTCCACCACACATGGCAAGAACCCCTTCTCTTCCATAGCCAAGCAACGTTCTACTGTATGTATGTACCACCTTCTCTTTATCCATTCTTTCGTTGACAGACACCAAGGCTTCTTCCACATCTTGGCCATTGTAAGCAATGATGCAATGAACATATGGATGTACACGTCTCCTTGAAGTAGCATTTTGGGTTTCTTCAGATGAATGCCCCAGAAGTGGGATTATTGGGTCCTTCTTTGTCTCCTGTTATATAGCCTTTGTTTTAAAGTCTATTTTGTCTGATATAAGTATGGCTACTCAAGTTTTTTTTGTTTGTTTCCATTTTCACGAAATACCTTTTTTCATCTCTTTACTTTTCGTCTGTGTGTGTGTCTTTCAATCTGAAATGATTCTCTTTTAGGCAACATATGTAAGAGTTTTGCTTTTCTATCCATTCAGCCCACCAATGTCTTTTGATTGGAGCATTTAATCCATTTATATTGAAAGTAATTGTTGATAGATATGTAGCTATTGCCATTTTATTATTCATAATTTTGATCTTTTTTTTTCCCCCTGTCTTAAAGGAGTTCCTCTAACATTCATTGTAATACTGGTTTGGTGCTGATGAACTCCTTTAGATTTTTCTTGTCTGGGAAGCTCTTTATCTGTCCTTTGATTCTAAATGATAGCTTTGCTGGGTAGAGTAGTCTTGGTTATAGATCCTTGCTTTTCTTTTCTTTTTTTTTTCTTTTTTTTTCTTTTTGTGTGTGTGTGTGTGTGTGTGTGTGTGTGTGTGTGTGTTGAATATTTCCTGCCAATCCCTTCTGGCCTGCAAATTTTCTGTTGAGAAATCAGCTGACAATCCTATAGGGGCTTCCTTATAAGTTACTAGTTGCCTTTCTCTTGCTGCTTTTAGGAGTCTCTCTTTGTCTTTGACCTTTGCCATTTTAATTATTATGTGTCTTGGTGTGGACCTGTTTGGGTTCATCTTGTTTGGGACTCTCTGCACTTCCTGGGTTTGTATGTCTATTTCCTTCACCAGGTTAGGAAAGTTTTCAGTCATTATTTCTTCAAACACATTCTCAATCCCATGCTTTCTCTCTTTTCCTGCTGGTACCCCTATGGTGTGAATGTTGTCCCAAAGGTCTCTTAAGCTATCTTCATTTTTTTATTCTTTTTTTTATTTTTGCTGTTCCAATTGGGTGCTTTGTTACCTTATCTGCAAATTGCTCATTCAATTCTCTGTTTCATCTAGTCTACTGGTGATTCCTTCTAGTACATTCTTCATTTCAGTTATTGTATTCTTCACTTCTAACTGGCTCTTTTTTATGGATTCTATGTCCTTTTTTATGCTTGCTATCTCTTTTTTGAAGTTCTTACTAAGTTCCTTGAGCATCATCATAACCATTGATTTGAACTCTGTATCTGGTATGTTGCTTGCCTCCATTTCATTTAGTTCTTTTTCTGGAGTTTTCTCCTGTTCTTTTATACGGGATGTATTTCTTTGTTTCCTCCTTTTGGCTGCCTCCCTGTGTTTGTTTCTATGTATTAGGTAGATCTTCTATGTCTCCCAGTCTTGGCCAGGTGACTTTATGTACTAGGTGCCCTGTGGGGCCCTGGCACAGTCTCCCCGGTCACCTGCTCCAGGTGCTCCAGGAGTGTCCAGGGTTGCGTGTGCCCTCCTGGTGGAGTTGAGCCTTGACTGCTATTGACACATCTGTGGGTGGGATCAACTGACAGGCTGATTGGCTGTGAGATTTGGCCATGTCCACAGCTTATAGGCTGCTGTGTGGAGGCCTCACCTGAGTGAGTGGGATTCACCCCAGTGGGCGCTGGGGCCTATTAAGACCACCCTTTGTGTGTGCTGCTTGTGGGGCTAATTGGGCAGTTCTCTGCTATGGACTGAAGCCAACCTCCAGGTATGTTTGTTCTGGAGCCTCTTGGGAGGGGCTTTGGTGCAGGCCTGGGTCACCAGCCAAGGACTACTTGGTAGGAGCTACAAAGCAATCCATGGTTTTTTGCTGGCTGTGCTAAACCTGGAGGCACGTGGGAGAGGCCGTGCTGTGAACCGAGGACAGCTACGACCAGTACTGGGCCTGGAGTACTGGGCCTGGAGCAAAAATCCAAGACACCCCGAGGCCTGCAACCATCTGCCAGCTCCCTAAGGTTCAGCCACTGGTAACATTTCATGTGTTATGTAAGTTGGGTGAGGCAGGATCTCAGGGAGTCATGAGAATGGGAAGAATGTGATAAACCGGTTAATGTAGACTCTGGTTGGGAGCCAGTCCTGAGCCTAGAGCTATTCAGGAAAAGTCTCAGAGCACACCGAGGCCAGTGGTTGCCTGCCTGGGGCCCATGGACTCCAACAGTTTTCCAAGAAAGAGTGAAATGTGCGCAGGGCTGGCTGCTCACAAAGAAAGTGTCTCAGGCATTTGGGGAGTTTGGAGGGGCAGAGTCCCAGTGAGTCAGCAGGGCAGAGCCCCAGAGCTCACCAGACCAATCAGATTCAAATTTGTCCATAAGCATAGGGGGTGGGCTCAACACATTAAAATGGAGGCTGCCTGCCCAGCTGCCTGGGAGAAAGACCCCACACAGGAAAAATAGTGACTGTCCTCCAGCCCTGGCCTCGAAGCCACACACTTCAGTCTGCTCCCCATATGCCTCTGACACACCCCCCCATCACCGTCCCTTTGCTAGAGCCCAAGGTGAGTGCCTGCCAATGAGTCTATCTGTTGGCCATTTAAGAGGACATCTGGGTTTCCTGCAGCCTTCTGTCCCACCCAGATGGCTGGAATCCCCCACTGTTTTTCACAACCAGATATTGTGGGGGCTCTTCTTCCCAGCACCAGCACTCCAAGCCTGGAGTGGGATTGGGGTCCTTCGCTTCTCTGGGGGAAACCTCTGTGGCTGAGGTATCCCTCCCTATTTTCAACCACCACACAGAGGTTTGGGACCAGCCCAGTTCACGTCTCTGCTCCTCCTACTAGTTTTGACGTGGCTTCTTTATATCCTTAGTTATAAAATTTCTGTTCAGCCAGACTTCAAGATGGTTCTCCAGGTCGATTGTTCTATAATTTAGTTGTAATTTTAATGTGTTCACGAAAGGAAGCAGGCATGATGTTCATCTACTCCTCCATCTTGAATCTTCTCCCCTCAAGGCTTTTTAATTTATTTCATAGGAATTTCATGTGAAATTCATATGAATTTCATTCATATTATTTAGTGCAAAATTTTTTGCTATTTTCACCCTGTCAAGAAATGAATGGAACCTAGGTTGGTGTTCTTCAGTTTGCACAATGATCTCAGGAACTATATGGCTCATATTCTACCATACTTACCTGCTCTAGGATGATGGGATAGTGTTGGGTAAAGGTGGGAAAGAATAGGCCCCAGGTCCCACAGCTCCCATCTTCATTGCCCTCACCCTCAGACTTCTCACTGTGCTCTCTGCAGTGGCTTTGCTTATATTGGCCCTGCCACTGGATTTGCCCTTTCACTCTCTCCTCCAGGCAGCATTGCTGCTTAACAAAGTCCGCCAAAACCTCATAGCTTAAAACAACTATCATCTTATTATGCTTATGAATTCTGTGGGTCAAAAATTCAGACAGGGCCCAGAGAAGATGGTTTGTGCCTGTTCCAGGAGTTTTGAAGCTTTAGCTGGGAAAGCTCAAGGGCTGGGGGTGACCTCCACCTACTCAAGAAGTTGATGTAGCTTGGGCTTCCATACAGCATGGCAGCCTCAGAATAGTCAGACTTCTTACATGGCAGCTTAGGGCTCCAAGTACAAGTGATCCAGTGACAAGGTGAAAGCTGCGTTACCTTTTATGCCCCAGCCTTGGAAGTCACCCAGTATCACTTTTACTATGTTCTGTAGATTGAAGCAGTCACAAACCCCTTCCCCATATTCAGGGGGAAAGTACATAGAGCCCACCTCTCAATGGGAAGAGAGTTAAGGTCACATTGTAGAAGAGCCTGTAGATATTGTTGGCCACTGTGGGGACAGAGCCCCAAAAAGCAGTTTCCAGGCTCTCGGCCTCACATAGAAAGGTGCTGGCTCAGGTAGTAAATGGCCATCGACTGTGATCAAATGGCCATCAGCTGTGGCTAGTTGGCCGTCAGCTGTAACCAGTGAGCCATTGGCCACTAATATAACTGCCGTGGCTACGCTAGCAGAAAAAGGGGGAGCTAGCAAGGAGACGGTGGCTGAGCCCGCAAGCGGCGCAGTGAGGGTTGAGAATTGTGTGGCTCCTGTTTCCTGTGTCTCCAACCCAGCCACCAGCGAGAATATAGTGGTGTGACTCCCCTACTTATGGCTCCATGGGTGTTCCTTTTTGGCCTCACCATGTCCTACGTTCTTATGTGGGGAGTGGGACCAGAGACCCCGCCTGACACCCCGCATGACACATGGCGTAGTCGGCAGGATACCCCGCAGACCCCGCCTGACACCCCGCAGGCCACCCCACATGATACCCTGCACGACAAATGGCGCAGCGAGCAGGGCCTCCCTGCACGACAAATGGCGCTGTGAGCAGGATACGGTGCCGGCCAAAGCTCTCCAAAAGGCATGGAGCAGTTTGTGCGTATGAACACTCAGTTGCAGGAAGACCAGGCAGGAGGAGCAGCTGCCTGAGAGCTGGACCCCCGTGGAGGGGTGGGAAGACATGGATGGTTCCCCAACCAGCAGAGGCCGGAGAAAGTGAAGGTCCTTGCGGCCCTGTGGTCTGGGAAGTGCTTGCTGAGGCAGCCCGGATGCAGGACTTGTAGTCCCAGGAGGAAACACTTGCTGAGTCCTCCGTGGGAGCTGAGGGTGAGGTCAAGGTCACCCTTCACCCCCAGGACAGCCCTAGCGAATGACTATGGACTATGGGGAATTGTCTTCCATCCCTAATTTAATGGACAGCTTGACTATTTGTTTGGAAACATACCACTATGTAGTGGAACTGGCAGATGTTTGCTATTGTGTCTTGAGTGGCCGCCATCGAGAATATGTAAGCACCTTGACTGTGAGCTGGTGTTGTTCCACCACGGTACCGAGAGGCCCAGAGAGAATGGCAGTGCCCTGAGAGCCCTGGCTGAGCCCAGGAAGTTTGGCTGTGCCCAGAGAGAATGGCGGTGCCCTGAGAGGCCCTGGCTGTGTCCAGGAAGTCTGGCTGTGCCCAGAGAGAGTGGCAGTGCCCTGAGAAGTCCTGGCTGAGTCCAGGAAGTCTGGCTGTGTCCAGAGAGAGTGGCAGTGCCCTGAGAGGCCCTCGTGTGCCTGGGGAGACTAGTGGTACCCTAAGAAGTCCAGGAAGTCTGGCTGTGCCCAGAAGTACTGGTGGTGCCCTGAGAAACCCTGGCTGTGACCAGAGAGCTTGGCTGTGTCCAGGAAATAGCATTCACCTCCAGGCTCCTTGCACAGGGCCCCTTGCGGAAGACGCCTGTCACATATTGTGAGGCGAAACCCTTTGGGGTGGAGTGTGGGGACAGAGCCCCAAAAAGCAGTTTCCAGGCTCTCGGCCTCACATAGAAAGGTGCTGGCTCAGGTAGTAAATGGCCATCGACTGTGATCAAATGGCCATCAGCTGTGGCTAGTTGGCCGTCAGCTGTAACCAGTGAGCCATTAGCCATGAATATAACTGCCGTGGCTAGGCTAGCAGAAAATGGGGGAGCTAGCAAGAAGATGGTGGCTGAGCCTGCAAGCGGTGCAGTGAGGGTTGAGAATTGTGTGGCTCCTGTTTCCTGTGTCTCCAACCCAGCCGCCAGCGAGAGTATAGTGGTGTGACTCCCCTACCTATGGCTCCGTGGGTGTTCCTTTTTGGCCTCACCATGTCCTGCGTTCTTATGTGGGGAGTGGGACCAGAGACCCCGCCTGACACCCCGTGTGACAGCCACAATGTTTGGAAAATATAGTCTGTCAGTCGGCTCTCTGACCACAACAATTTATATCCTCTCCCCTGTCCTTCCATGCCTAATCCAAGCCCCCTTGTCCAGGAAGACTTCTCTGATCACTGCAGTCCACTTTAACCCCTATTTTCTATCAATCAGTTCTACTTAATATCATAGAGGGGTAGAGGAACACTAGTAGTATAGCTAAGATTATGAGGCATTGAACATTTCATTTACCTCAACTCATCAAATCCTCAGAACCATTCCATCAGATAGGTGCCATTATTATCACCCATTTGTGAAGTCCAGAGAAGTTAGATTATTTGTCAAAGCCACATAGTTGGCAGAGCCAGAGTTCAAACCCAAGCAGTCAGTTGCAGAGTCTGACTTCTTCCCGCCCCCTAGCCTGACTCTCAGTAGCTTACTTACCTCAGTTAAGTTTCCACCAGTCAGTATGAAACAGCCCCACTCCTTGGCACTGTCACGATCCAGGGCATGGTGCTGGGCTCACCTGCACTCTTATCGAGGGAGTTATAAATGTATGGCCATTAGCGCTAGCAACCCCTGAACCCTAGCACTGAACACATTTACAAATGCCAGCGTGCATGGCTGTGCAACTGACCTGCTCACCCCAACCTGGACCAGGCCAGGAGGAAGCTATTTGGGGAGTTTATAAAAGAGCTTCAAGAGAACCGTTCCAGTGCAAAGCCCCTTAAGCAGGGCAGGGCACTAGAAGCTGATGGCCAACAAGGATGTCTAAAGTGCCTGCATAACCACACCAAAAAGGCAAAGGGAAATGCGTTACTAGACGGAAAAGTGAAAATTAGCTTTCAAGATGGTTTTAATTCTGGGCTCTAGGAGTCCTGGGGACTTGTGAGGAGAGAGAGAGAGAGAGAGAGAGAGAGAGAAAGAGAGAGAGAGAGAGAGAGAGAGAAAGAGAGAGAGATGATTTAGAATCACAGGGTTTTTATGGGCAGCAGGACCTCTTTCAGCCTGAGCAGGCAGATTGAGAAATCCGTAAACAACCAAGGAGCAGGCTCCAGATAGAGCACGCAATCTAACAGGCCGAGGGATAATAGCACTCAAGTCCAGGGAGGCCCTGAGCCACATGGAAATGATTCAGGGCATAAAAGACTGCGCCTGGGCGCTTTGTATCTGAACAAAAGCATTCCACGTGCACACAAAAGTGGCTTCAGAAAAAGAACAGGTTTTTCCTGACTTGCCATTCTGGCCTATAAATTAATGCTTCGGACCTTTACCTTGCAGCTGCCTTGGCCCTGTAAGAGCCAGTCTTGGAGGTAAAGTGGAGGGTGTTCAGTATTAGCCAGAATATTAGCAATTCTTGGCTGCCAAGTGCCTGGAAGCGAGTCTTCCATCAGCCCTGACCAGTCTGCCTGACTCTAGAGAAGCAAAGAGCAGTGAGGGCAATGACCTTGACCTTAGGCCAGGGAAGCAGGAAGAAATGTGGAGGTGAGCAGATAAATTTATCATCCTAATGGACTACTTAACTCCTTGGAGAAAGCGTCAAGAAGCCACCAATGGCATGCTGGGGCAGTAGATGGCAGCGTGGGCTGCCTTATACACTGCCCACAGGACAGTGTCTGAGTTTGGGTTGCCCCAGAAGCCCATCTAGAGACAACAAAATGAGTGCAAATAGTTTTTGTGTTAAATGCAAGAAACAGTGATAAGGGAATGGGGAAAGCAGAGAGGGAAGGGAAGGCGGCCAATAATGGGTGCACCATCAAGCCAGCTGGCACTGCAGCAACTGGTGCTTAATCCCACTGGGCAAACTAGGAACGAGCGAGTACAGTGCTTCTCCGTTTCTGGGTCAAGGACCATGGTGTTTGGTGTTGTTATCAATCCACTGTAGGTACAACACAAATGTCACAGCAATGTCAAAGTGTTCTAAAAGTTTCTAAACGCAGACTCTCTCTTTGTGTACTCATCTCGAAGTGGATGAGTAATAAACATCTCACAGCTTGTCATGGGTCTGGAGATCACACTTTGAGTAGCACTAATGTAGAACGCACACCTCTGAGGTATCCTCCCCCTGGGGAGCTGGAGTATTTATACACTAACTCAGGCTAGTCATTGGTTAAGAGTGTTTGTGAGGGTGAGGCAATTCCTCCCTGTGCATGGACAGGGTGGTGGTGCAGTTTCTAGAAAGTCATTGGGCAAAAAGATGCAGATACTGGCAGTTGGAAGTCAGCCTGAACCCACCAAGGAAACAGGGCAGGGCATGACAGCATCTCCCACATCCTGTCCTCTTCCCCATCTCGTCTTGCTTAGCAAAACTCTGAAGCTTGAGGTGAGAGCAAAGCAAATGCCAGATGGGAGTGCCCAGAAACCAGGGAACTCCAGACCCCCAAGTTAGGGCTTCACTATGGCTGGTGGTAAATGGAGAATTAATATGGGGAGAGGGACTATTTCAGCTGCCCAGTCCAGCACCTGAATTCAGCTCTTGTCCAAGCAGCCAAACCACTGTTAAAAGAAAACAAAACGAAGAACCCCAGCACCTCATGTCAGTTTTGATCATCTCCGATATGTAGAGGGGCTATTTTCCCTGACCTGAGGCTGTTGGATTTGCTCCTGCCTAGAGCCTGGCTTCACATGCCTCTTCTGCTCCAGACTTGTTTTCCAGGGGACTCGGCAGCTATTTGTGGCCATGGAATCAACTCTTGGTCTGCAAGTTAGAGACAGGGTGTGACTGCAGTTGTGGTGAGGGGGATCAGGGTAATGATGCATCTGTTTCAGCTGCCCAGTTGTCCTCAGGGAGAAGCCAGATCAGCCTGGCTACTCTAAAGCCAGCATCACTCCTGAGACAACTCATCTCAGGGCACACGGGAAGATGAGGGGAATAGTAATACTAAAATGATGGCATCAAGAATAGATACCTCCAGACTCCACCTGGGCATTTATTGTCTGTTGGGCCCTTCATGGTTCTAGACACAGTGCTGAGGTGTAAGTTATAGTGACTGAGAGCAACAGCTTGGCTATCACACTGCCTGAGTCTGGATGTTGGATCTCCTACCTCCAAGCTATGTGAGTTACTGTGCCTATTTCCTCATCTGTCAGATGGACTTCTACCTACCTCATCACATTGGCAGGCTATTAAATGGGCTAATAATATCTGTGATGTGCTTAGATCAGAGTGAGGTCTAGAGTCAGCACCCAGAACTCAGGAGTCCTGGATGCCCTGGTCAGGTTCCCAGCTCAGCAAGCTGGCAGCTGCTGGGCCTCAGGCCAGCAGGGCCCCTGGTTGTCTGGAAAGTGATTAGTATCAGGTCGGTTAGGCCCCCCTGCAGCACAATTTCACTGTTGTCACACAGATGGCAGCCAAAGAAAGGAGTGTGACTAAAACTTTCCATTTTCTACTGTCGGCTCTGTGATGACATGCAGGCCCGAGACAGAGGGCTTCCGCCAACTGCGGTGGTGGCGGCGGCGGCGGCTGCTGCTGCTGTTCCTGCTGCTATTCCTATTATTGCCACCTGGGACACTCTTACAGTCACTGCTTCAAAGGCCAATAGGGTTTTCGTCTTGGGGAACATACCTTGGGGTCGTAGTCATCCCCTTAACCTCTTTGGGTCATGATTTTCCCCCACTGTCCTCTCACCGTGGCTGTATGAGGTGCCCAAAGGGATGACGGGATGCAAACCATTCCCAGATTAAGTTGGATAAAGGTTAAAGGTTCATATATCAGCCTTATCCAGCCCAGAGTCACACATAATCCAGGCCTCTGTGATCTGTTCCAGTTTCCTAATTAGTTCACCATCATTTTCAACCATGGTTCAGATTGCCAGATAAAATGTAGGACACCCAGTTAAATGTGATTTTCAGATAGAAAACAAAAATTTTGTAGTCTAAATGTACCCCCAATATTACATAAGACTGATTTATGCTAAAAACATACCCATTGTTTATCTGAAATCCAAAGGTAACTGGGCATCTGTATTTATTTGCAAAATCTGGCAACCCTCGTCCAGAGTCACAGAGTGGTCTCTCAGTGTCATCAATAAATTTGGTTCCCTCCCAAGTCAGTTTAGATGCTGGCTTAGTACATTCAGGCTGCTATCACAGAATACCTCGGATAGGGTGAGTTATAAACAATAGACATTTATTTCTCACAGCTCTGGAGGTGGGGAAGTCCAAGATTAAGGCACTGGCAGATTCTGTGTCTGGTGGGAGACCCTCTTCCTGGTTCATAGATTGCTGTCTTCTCACTGTGTCCTCACACGGTGGAAGGGGCAAAGGAGCTCTCTGGGGCCTCTTTTATAAGGGCACTAATCCCATCATGAGGGCTCCACCCTCACGACCTAATCACCTCCCAAAGGCCCCACCTGCTAATATCATCAAGCTGGGGATTAGGACTTCAACATATGAATTTGGCGGAGGGGGAGTAAATGGAAATATTTATTTCCCAACATCCACTAACTCCCATCCCCCATGGTGGAAGGTTGCACTGAGGACATTAACTCCCCTGCACTTCCTGGTTGCACCTATACTTAAGGAAGCACACCAGGGCAGAGAAGCAGGGAGAGACAGGCGCTGGAGGGGAAAAGTTGTCAGTGTACTAGAAACTGTCTACCACAGCTGCGGGTGAACAGCCCTACAGCGAAGCCAAGAGAGTAAGCTATGGGATATCTAGAGCACCTGCTTCATTTTCCTTTGCCCAAGGCTAACCCCTAAGCCCGAGGAAGATAGAAGAACTTGCTTGGTTGGCCTTGGAGGGTTGTTGTTAAGATTGGATAAGATCATATGTATGAGAGGCTGCTGTAGACTGAATGTTCCCCCTTCCGTCCTGCTGCGCCCCAATTCATATGTTAAAAGCTAATCCCCAGTGTGATGGCATTATGAAAGAGCTTCGGGCGATGATTAGGTCATGAGCATGGAGCCCTTGTGAATGAGATTAGTGCCTTATAAAAGATGGCCATGTATGAAGACGCAGGCTCCCCACCAGACATGAATCTGCTGGCACCCTAATCTTGGACTTCCAGCCTCCAGAACTGTAAGAAATAAATTTCTAGTTTTTATAAGCCACCCAGTCTGTGGTATTTCTGTGGTATTACAGCAGCCCTAATGGACTAAGACAGAGGGTGTTGAAAAGCACTACAGAAATTGAAGGTATAGTAAGGATTATTTAGTTAAGAAAGAAAGGAAGAGGGAGAGAGAGAGAAAGAAAGAAGGAGGAGGCGGAGGAACAAGAGGAAGAAAAAGGAGAAAAGGAGGGAGGGAAAGAAGGAAAGAGGGAGGGAGGGAGGGTAGAAAATTACACTGATTACTAACAACGTGGAATAAGACCCAAGGAGACGAATTAATTTTATGTATTCAACAATTATTTTTATTGAGTACCTTCATTTGTTTCAGTCCCTATTCTAGGTATTAAGGATTCAATAGTGAACCAAACAGTCCAAATTTTTGCCTTCACGGAGCCTATATTCTAGTAGGGGAGTGAAATATGTAGTGAGTTGGTAAAGTGCTATAGAGAAAAATAAATCAGAAAGGGGGCTAAGAAAAGTGGGGAAACATAGGGTTACAGTGTTTAATAGGATGGTCTAGGAAGGTGTCACTGAGAAGGTGACTCTTGGGCCATGCTCTGAAGGAGGGGAGGGAGAGTGTTCCAAACAAAGGAAGAGCCAGGGCGAAGGCCCTCACATGGGTTTGTACCTGGCCTTTCGTGGGTGGAGCAAGAAGGCCACTTGGCTGGGGTGGAGAGAGCATTTAGGAGGATGGTAGGAAGTGAAGTCGGGCGGTGGGGGGAGGGGAGATTCTGTAGGGCCATGAAGGCCGCTGTGATGACTCTGGCTTTACTTGGGGTGAAATTGGGGACCATAGGAAGGTAGTGAACAGAGAAATGACATGGTCTAACATGTTCTAAATGAGCACTGTGCTGTGTCAACAATTCTCTCTTAGGGCAGTCATTTGGAAAGCTACTGCTGTAATCCAGGTGAGAGTGGATGGTGACCAGACCAGGGCAATAGTGGCAGAAAGGGTGGGGAGTGGCCAGATTCTGGATCTTTATTTTAAGGTATTCCCAACAACAAGGTTTATTGAAAAAATGGATGAGAGAAAAACATTACGGATGAATCTGAGGTTTTGGACCTAAGCAGCTGGAGGACTGGAGCTGCCAAAACAGAGATACAGAAGACCATGGGCTCAAAGGTTTCAGTCAGGGGCTGATGGGGAGAGTGGCTGAATTTGACATGGTGTTTGGTGTTTCAGTGGAGATGTCTGCACTGCAGACAGGAATCAGGCAGTCCTCCGGTAGAGATTCAGTGCCAGAAGACTGGATGAGGCTACCTAGGGAAACGGTGGAGACTGAGAATGCTGCGTGAGTCCTGGGGCATTGCAAAGGTGAGAGGTCGGGGAGGCAAGAAGGAACTAGCAAAGGGGGCTGAGGAGAGGCCACAGGGATGAGCAAAAACAGGAGAGGGTGATGGCCTGGGAGCCAAGTGAAGAACAGGGTGACCTTAGCATTAAGGCATCCTAGGCTATTGTGGTAACACCACCACAAAAGTTCCCCCGACATTGAAAGTCCTTCCAGGGAGAGGGAACTCCCGGGGGTCTTTCTACGCAGCTCAATGCTTTCCTGGCCTCCACTTGCAGACAAAGCCACATCCAGGCCCCCAGTTGTCCCTTTTCTTTCAACATCCCACTGCTTGATCACCTGCCCACATCCAGGCCTGGCTTCTGTTCTGCCCTCTTGCATCGTAGTATCTTCTGGCATCTGGCCCGGTCCTCAGCCAAGCATCCATGAGCCCATCTGCATGTGTCTGTCTCAGCTCCACTCTGGTTTCCACCTGGTTCTGGACCCATCATCCGCCTTCTCAAATCTGCACCTGCCAGGGTTTGCACTCAAACCATCAGCAGCATCTCCACAGCTCCCCCTCCTGGCACAAGGCTTGTTTGTGACTTGTGCTCTATTGGCCAACAAGTTCTGTCCATCTATTATGGCAGGCTTCACCTTTCTGGAAGCTCTACAGTAAGCACACCTTCTTTCCTCCCACTTGGTCAACCCCAAAGTTACCCAGCATTACAAAGACCTGGTAAGCAGGGCCAACTTTGTTTTGAAGAAGCAGAGATGCATTCATGCTTACGCATGCACGCATGTGTGCAAACACTCACACACACACACACACCACTGCCACCACCAGCATCCCTTGCAACCAAATCCATTGCTGAACCACTCAGCTGTTAACAACTATTGGGAATCATGACTGAAGAGGCCAAAATTGCGTGTGCACATCTCTTCTCTTCTTGCCACTCTGAGGCAGCAAGAGCCCTTTAAAAACGATTAGAACATCCTCCCCTTCTACAGAGTAAATAAATGCTAGTCTCTAAGGAGGGAGGGGGGAAGGGAGGTTAGGAGGCATTGGGTGTGTTTTTCCCTTGTCACAGCAACCTATTCACTCATCGGAGGCTGGCTCAGGTTTTAGAGGGAGGCAGCGCCGTAACTCACGAGATTAAAACATGCCCGCTTCTCCTCAGACATGTATTCTATATGAAAATGTGGTTTATGGGCATCAGGTCCACAAATCTAAAGCCCAAGCAATTCTACCTATGACCATCAGTCATGGAAGTTACACTCACTGAGAATGAAAATTTACACGACTACTGTTAGCCCATAACCAGCGATGGAGCGTCCCCCTCCCCAGGAGCCAGGTCTCCCTGACAACAACTATCCGCCCCGTTTTTACTGGCTCGTACTCAGACTAGTGGCAATGACTCTCAAATGTGAGTATTTATCATGAGGCGCTCTCAAGGCCCATCTCTTCGGCTTTGTAGAGAGGGGACTAGATTAGGAATCAGAGCAAAGAGGTTGATTTCCACGTCTGCCACTTACCACTCAAGTAAAACTCCGCCATTTACCCTCTCTGTTCCAATTTCCTCCTCTACCTAACTGCCCTGACAACCTCATTTCAATAGTTGCTACAAGAATTGTCTTAATTCAGCAAAGCATAGCATAGCATAGGTACAGTCTTTAGGCTCCAGAGTCAGACCGCCTTTCAAATTCTATCACTTGCTCTGCAACCTTGGGTAAGTTAATTAATCTCTCTGTGCCTGAATATCTTCTTGCAAAATGAGGATATGAACAATACTTGCTTCATAGTGGTGTTATGAAAATTAAAGGGGTTAATATTTGTATAATACTTAGAACAGTGCCTGGCATTTTTATAGTGCTAAATAAGTGTTACATCAAATTCATTTATTCAAAGAACATTTATTAAGCACTGTATTCATTTCCTGGGGCTGCCATAACAAACTGCCATAAATTGAGGACTTATAACAACAGAAATGTACTTTCTCACAGTTCTAGAGGCTAGAACTCCAAGATTGGCAGGGTTGGTTCCTTCTGAGAGTGTGAGGCAGAATCTGTTCTAAGCCCCTCCCCTAGCTTCTGTGGATTTGCTGGCAACCTTTGTCATCCCTTGGCTTGTAGAGGCATCACCTGGATCTTCGCCTTCGTGCTCACATGGCATTTCCCCTGTACGCATGTCTCAGTGGCCAAATCCCCCTTTTTACAAGGATACTAGTCATATTGGATTAGGGCCCACCCTAATGACCTCATCTTCACTTGACAATATCAGCAACAACCTTACCTCCAAATAAAATCACATTATGGGGTGCTGGGAGTTAGGACTTCAATATATTTTTTCTGGGGCACACAATTTAGCCCATAACAAACACCTACCAAGGATCAAATACTCTGCACTTTGCCAAGAATATCAAAATTAATGAAACGTGGTCATGCCTTAGGGAATTCACATTTGAATGTGGGAAACACACTTTTATGCATTAACTCAATAAGTGTGGTACCAGGGAAATATACAAAAGACAAAGACAAAAAGAACAGGGGTGGTGGCACCAGAAGAGAGGTTGCAGAAGGCTTCACATGTATACTGGGCCTTCAAGGATTAGTTGGACTGACATGCCCCAAAGGGGTAACACACGATCAGAGCCACAAGAGGCTTGATGTACTTGGTGTTTTCTGAGAATGCAAGTCCTTGATGTGGCTATAATGTCAGATGGAACTCAGGGAAGATGAATCCAGAAACATTGTTAGGACCAGATTTCAAAAGGCCTTGATTTCCAGATTTAGGAGTGTCGTTCGGGGTGGCCTGCGGGGCCTCTGGCCCCGCTCCCCACATAAGAACACAGGATATGGCTAGGCCAAAAAGGAACACCCACGGAGCCAGAGATAGGGAGTCACACCACTATATTCTCTCTGGCGGCCAGGCGAGACACACGCAGTAGTAGCCACACGATCCGCAATCCGCCATTCACTTCTCTGCCTGCCAACCAACCAACCAATCAACGCAGCCCCGCAGTTACGTCAGTAGCCAATTGGCTAACCAGTTACAGCTGACGGCCAACCAATCACAGCCGATGGTCATTCACTACCCGAGCCAGCACCTCCCCACGCCAGTCCGAGAGCCTGGAAACTGCTCTCTGGGACTCTGTCCCCACAGGAGTTTTCATTTTATCCTCCAAGTACATAACTTATGTTAAGGTTCTCAGAAGCAGACTCAGAGACAAGGATTCTTGTGAAAATGATTTATTACATGTGACCAGGAAGAGCTAGAAAAGGAGTAAGGAAAGGTCAGGAGCAAAGTCAAGGGAATATACTAAGCAAAGTCCCTCCAAGGGCAAATTTAGCCCAATCTTGCAGGGGAACACCATAGACAGAGGTGTGCAGAATGGAGCAAGGTTGCTGAAGAATTTACAGTGCCCACCCATCCGTCACTGGTTCAGGCCTTCCCCCAGGCACTTTGGGTTGTCCACACTCCATGGCACAGGTGAAGTGGCTCTGGCCTGAGGGCAGTCCCTCAACAAAGAGACAATGGCTGTCAGGATTGAAGGCACACTGGAAGCCAGTGTCCACAGAATTGGCAAAGAGATTAAAGGGTGGAGAACTGATAGTGTCTGCTGCGCTTATGGAGAGTTATTACACTGTTCTAATCAGGGAATTAAGTGATCTGATCTCTATGTCAGAAATCTAACTGGTAATGGTATAAACCAATGTCATGGCAGAGAAGCAGGTTAGCAGCAAGGAAAGCACTTAGGAAACCATGGCAATAGTCCAGGCAGGAGCTATTGGGGATCTGAACAGCAATAGGGGATGAGGAAAAAGAGACAAGAGAGGAGAAGGGGAATTAAAGAAACATTTATGGCTAGAATCTGATGACCATCTAGCTTTGAGAGGTTAAGGGATATAAAGCAGCTTTACCAAAGAGGGTGGGAGGGTAGTTTTGGACACTTGAAAGTCTACAAGATCCCCAGCTGAAGATGTCCAGTGGGCTAGTGGAAATATGGACCTGGACATCAGGAGAGAGGCTACAGTTGGAATTATACATTTGGAAGGTACTGGTGTGCAGAAAGAAGATGACAGTAGGAGTCAGGCAGAAAGGGTAGAGTCCAAAAACAGATCAGGAAGAGCATGCCAATACTTAAGAGATGAGCAAGGGAAACAGATGAAGAAAGAGCAATAGATAGGTTCAGAACTAGAAGAGCTGTATAACGGGAAGCAAGAGAAGTTGCAGGAAGAGAAAAATGGTCAATGGCATGTAATGATGCCTAGAGGTCATAGAAGGGTAGGAATGAGCAAACACAATTAGATTTGACTATTACACAACCGTGGTGATGGGGGGGGGTCAATTACACTGTGCTAACCTAAAGGGGAACTAGAAGAAGAAATGGAGGCAAGAACATACATTGGTGTTACCAAAACCATGGTCCACAGACCAGCAGCATCTGGGAGCTTGTTAGAAACCCAAATTCTTGGGCCTCACCCTAGAGCTACTGAATCTGAAATTCTTAGGGTGCAATCCAGGAATCTGGTTTTTAACAAGCCTTCCCAGTGATTCTGATACAGGCTAAAGTTTGAGAACCGCTGCTATATACAACTTTCCAGAAGTTTGACGATGAGCTGAAAGCAAGGTAACAGCTATCTATAGGGGAGCTGTGCCCGGTTAGGATTAAAATTTGCACAGTACTTCAAATATAGAAGAAGGTATTGAGAGAAATACAAATAGTCCATTGGGTTTGTCACTGACAAATAGACAACCTGCAGGTTATCAGCTAACATGGTGAAGCCTGACACCCATGGGCAAACTGCTAAGACAAGTGCCCAATGGAAATGGGATGGCTTTCTTTTGGAGCACAAAATCGTCACCTGGATCATAATATTCACCTAGATCCCTCACAGCATTTCACAGAGCAGTGACTGATTATGGCTATGTGTACCCAGCACAAAAACCAATCATAAACCAGGTCATGAGACATGAGTAAACTTCTGTTTTCAGAGGCAGATAAGCTGAGATGCTGAAGGAAGCTTGTAGCAAATCTTACCATAGAAGCCAGACCTAATTTCTAATGTCCAATTTCATTGTAGTTTTATATTGCTGTGAAACAAGCCACCCCAAATTTACTGGCATAAAACCACAAAAATGATCATTGTTCCCTCCATTGGTTCTGGGGATTGGCTGGGCTCAGCTAGGAGATTCTAGCTGTGGTTTCAGTCATGAGGGGGCTGATGCAGGAGTCATCTCAAAAGCTTGCTCCTTGCAGGTCTGGCTATTGATGCTGGCTGTTAACTGGGACCTCAGTGGTGGCTGTTGTCAGGAACATCTCCATGTGGTCTCTCCGTGGAGTTGGCTTTCTCACAACATGATGGCTGGGCTGCAAGGGTCGTGTCCTGAGAGAGAACCAGGCAGAAGCTGTACTGCCTTTTCTGACCTAAACTCAGAAGTCACATAACCTCATTCCTGCCATACTATTTGTAGAAGCAGCCATAGGCCTTCCTAGGTTGAAGGGGAGGGGGCATAGACTTCACCTTTTCATGGGAGTAAGACAAGGTTCCAGAAGAGCATGTAGGGCAGAAACTATTGTTTTAGCCATTTGCACAAAATACAATCTTCCACAGGAAATAAATCCTCAGTGGTCAACCCCATTATGACCTTGCTCACTCTGGCAGGTAAGCTCCAGCCCATCTCTAATTACCCATGACCAGGCTGATTTGTCATTCCAGTGACCTTCCTTCAGAGGAGAGGACTGGACAATTGGAAAGCAAATCCTCCAAAGGCCTCCATGGCCAGAAATACTGCCCTGGGTCCAGCCTGGAGGCCCTGGAAACCCCGACCACAGTCCTTTCCTCCTTTAAGAGTTAAGCACTGAGAGGGTGTGGTCGCTGGAGGGACAAAAGGAATTGATCAACAGCTGGAATTACATCACCCCCTCTCTTTGTTCATTTTTCATTACTGTTGTTGTTCTTTTTCCTGTGTTTAATTTCTCTCCTTCCTCACTCTCCCCTAGGACCTCCCCCTGAGAGATGGGGTTGGGGGTTTGATTGATTGGTGCTGAAAGCAGGGAGGTTGCAAGTAGAGAGAGATCACCTTACCCCAGATAGTTTCCATAGCAACAGGGACAGGTTGGTGGGAGGGGCAGGCAGATAAGGGCCCCACTTTGGGGTTCAGTACACAGTGGAGGTGAAGGCTGGTGTGTTTACAGTGGAGAGAGAGAAAAAAAAAAAACAGCCTGTTCAGCTGGGTCAGGGAGTGGAAACATTATTCCAGACAGCTTGGAGGCTGGCCTTGGCTGACCTCTCACTCTTCCCTCTCTCCTCTTTCATTACCCAACAACCTTAGCAGCAGCATTTGCAAGCCCACCACCCCTCATCCTGACTTGTAGCCCTTCTGGTCATTATTTCCTCCAGGAAAACCTCTCTCCTCCTCCTTCCTGTCTCTACTCTCATTTTTCGTGCTGTCTTGGCTTCTAACCTGAAAGAAGAAACAAAGCCTAATTCCTATCCTGCGAAGTCTTGGGTGAGGGAGAGAGCCCAGCTTCCTGTTGCAGGAACCCCCTGGCCATCGCTCTAGCCTCCCACAACAGCCTTTACCTGGCATTGTTCCTCAGGGGACCGGAGGTCACTGAGAGAGAATCTGGGGAACCACCAAAGGCCATTAATTAGCCAGGAAAACACAGGAAGCCCCTGAATGGTGACCACCCAGGCATTGAATACCCTATTGTGTGCCCTCCCATGCCTAGTAGTTTGATGTCAGACCCACTAAGGTGAGGTGTGGCCCAGCAGTTCATATTGCAAGCAAAAAGGGATTTACACCCCTTTGCTTTGAGGTTACTCTTCCTTCCCCAAGGATGGATCCAGAAATTGACTCTCTTCCCCTTCCCCTTCCCTCTTCCATCTATTAACTCGCTGACACAGATGGCCCCACACTCAGGGACTACCACACACTTTGATGAGCTCCATTTGGTTTCATAGCCCCCATTGGTTTTCTTCAGTGTAACTGAGCAACAAAAATCTCTGGGGCTGGCTCATCCTACCGTAAACCTTCCTCCAGCTCTCCAAGAAGACCATGGTAAGGAAGCGAGATGGACGCTTGACAGCCTGGGCTGGTAACTGGGGGAACTGGGGGTGACCTGGGCTTCAACAGGCAGGCCCACTGACTCACCCCCGGACTGGCACCAGCAAGGGAAAGGTCCAGGTAGTGTTTTTCTCTGGATCTTAAGGGTCTTTTCAGTCTCCAACACATAGGGAGACTTAAAAATGCATGTTGTTCCTCAACAAGTTAAACACAGAACTACCATATAAGCCAGCAATTCTACTCCTAGGTATAGACCCAAAAGAATTAAAAGCAAGGACTCAAACAGATACTTGTACGAGTGTTCAAAACAACGTTATTCACAATAGCCAAAGGTGGAAACAGCCAAAATGTCCATTGATGGATGAATAGGTAAGCACAATGTGGTATATCCACACAATGGAATATTATTCAGCCATTGAAAGGAATGAAATTCTGGCACATGCTACAATGTGGATAACCTTTGAAAACATTATGTTAAGTGAAAGAAGCCAGACACAAAAGAACACATATTGTCTCATCCATTTACATGAAATGTTCAGACTAGACAAATCTATAGAGATAGAAAGTAGATTAGTGGTTGCCAAGGGCTGGGGGAAGACAGGAATAGGTAGTAACTACTAATGGGTATGGGGCTTCCATTCAGGGCTATGGAAAAGTTGTGGAACTTTCTATGGAACTAGAAAGTGGTGATGGTTGCAGAACATTGCGAATGTACTTAATGCCACTAAATTGTACACTTTAAATAGTCAAGTTTCTGACATTTGTATTTAGCTACAATTTTAACTTAGTAGCCAGGGCCCCAGAGACTTGGGTTATCTGCACTTATGGTGACCATGCTAGTTTTCTTGGGGCCATCTTGATTTTAGCACTGAAAGCCCTTCAGTTCCGGATGTAGCAGGCTGGTTGCTGACTCTCTTTGCACTGGAACCCTGCCTCCTCCTGTCTGGTTGCTGAGGCAGCATATATACCTTGTCTGAGTCGCGGTTTCCTGCTCTGTGGGTGTGCTGCGGGATTAGATGGGATAATAAATAAAACCACTAATCGCAGCCAACAGTTACAGAGCACTTACTACGCTCCAAGCGCTGTTCCGGCCAGTGCTTCTAGTGTGCACGTGAACCCCTTGGGGGTCTTGTCAACATGCAGATGCAGATTCAGCAGGTCTGGGACAGGACCTGAAATCCCGCATTTCTCAAGAGCTCCCTGAAGAACGCAGAAGCTGCTAGTCCACAGACCATACTTTGAGTACCAGGGTTCTAAACTCTCTATATATGTTAATCCATGTAAATCCCTTCAATGTCCCAGTGAGGGAAGAACTATTGTATCCCCATTCTACAGACAGAACCAGAGGAGAAAGGAAGTTCAGTGACACTCAAGTCACATAGCTACGATATGATGATGATGCAACCTAGCACAGTCTGGCAACAGTACACAGTGGTAACCAGAACCCTTTCTACTGCAGAGATCATGTGGGCAAAGGATTTACCACCAGGTCTGCCACAGGGTAATCTTCCAAAAAATAGTCACTATCGTTATCATGAATTACGTTAGAAGCCATCTTGTCCTTGAGAAAATCAGTCATCTTTTCAGATTCCTCACTAGACCACATGGTCTCTAAGGTCATTCCGATGCTCATCTAGTCTACAGGAAACGGACAGCCCTTCCAGCCAAATACATGGAGCAGAGTCTTCCTTCTCATGTCTTTGCCTCTCAGTAAGTTGTGCAGAGCTCCCTAGGAGCTGGGCCCCAGGGACAGGCTTCTCTACAACTCTGACTCTCGTCTACAGTATGCAAAGAAAGGAAGCTGAGCCTCCTACCTTCTCATTCAACAGTAAACCCCCTACCCTCCCATGGGCCAGGGATGATGACTTCCTCATATCTGTCATCACCAGTGCCTAAGCCAGAGCCAGGCACAAGAGCTAAACAAACACTGAATACCTGTCAGCTACGTCTGTGCTTCTCGAGTCTCAGTTTCCGAATCTGTAAAATGGAGCCATTAATACTTACCTAGAATTCTATCCCACGAAATCAGACAATTGGAAAATAATCATTTCACACTACACTGAGAATCTGTGATTAAACATCTAGAGCGTGCCTAGCTAGAACTATAGTACAGCCAGAGAGAGAGAGAGGGAGAGAGACAGAGACACAGAGAGATCTGAAGCACAAATTTCCCTGTCCCCCATCTGGCACTTTTGTGATTTCTCAAAGCAGATGGTTCTAAGGAAACGAAGAATCAAGAGGCAGACTGCATAGCACAACTGAGTGTTTTTAAGCATTCTGACCAGGGTGTGGGAGGGAGCCCAGGACGGCTCTGTGAGAAAACAGGGGAGGACAAGCTTAATCTGGGTCTTGATCAAAATCCAAGAAAATATTTGGATTTACAGAATGGAGGAGGTTTCCCAAGCCACAGAAATACCAGGAACTGACAGCTGTTATCCCTTCCCCTGTATGCCCTGTTCAGAATCTCCTGGACTACTCTGGTCTGAGGGAGTGTGAGGTTGAAAGCTGGGCAGAAAGAGGGCAGATGGTAAGACCTCTGTGGGCTGAGGTTCCTCAGAATGGGTTTGTGCCAGAAGGGGTTTGTCCTGAAGTGGTCTCCTCCTGCACAGGCAGAATCAACGCTCCTGTAGCCTTTTAAGCTCCTTGCCCACCCCCTAGTAGGCTCTCCACAGGGACAGCTTCCAGAGGTCTCCCTGAACCCATATGTAGGTTTTGGCTTTTTCTGTTTTTGGCTCTGCTCAGCAGCAAAGGATTTAAGGGGTGGTTGTGTGATTTGTACAGCTGTCATTAGGGTAATTGCACGATATTTTCCCAAATTTCTCCTGGAGCTTCAGGCTGGGTTTCCAAACTTCCTGCCTTAACAAGAGCTCTGGTAAGAGGGGGCTGGCTCTGAGCCTTCCCAGCCCCTGCTGGTGGCACCCACAGGCAGCCCTCCCCACTATTCCCACAGGACCAGGCTCTAGGACAGGGGCAGAATGGGGCCCCTGGATTGGAGGTGTAGTGGCTTCCGATAAAAGACACAATTGTGACCATTGCTAATTGTACCCAGTGTCACGTCCCCTCTCAAAACAGAAACAGATACAAATCAACCTGTGTCTCTACTGAAAAACAAAGAAAACTCATGACACCAGGATTTGGAAAGTTCCTTCAATGTCCTCAAAGCAGGATGACAGACCAAAACCCTGCAACCCATTTCACAGCAGCTTATCAACTCAGTCGTAATTATACACAAAGTGAGGGTCTCAACCTGGCTTACATTAGTGCCCACATAGCTGGTGTTGAAAGAAAGTAGGGAGTTGTATGGACCTAACCCATGTGGGGAATCAGAGGGCTTTTCAGCAAAGTGAATTAACGGGTGGCAGGATGAATGAACGCCGGGGACAAGCTAGGATTTGACCGGTGAAGGATTACCTCCCTCTCTTCTCAAGTGGATTTGCCCACCCACTTCCCACTCTGACAGGTTAATACTCTGAACTGGCTTCCTTAGCCTTCCCTCTCTCACACACACAAACACACACAGTGAGAAAGAAAGCAGCCCCTTTTTTCTGCTTGCGTGTGGGACCTGGGGATGAAAAGAGGCTTGGCCCACAGTTGCAAACCCTTTCAGGAAGTGAAAAAGTGCCGGGGGAAGATGCTCCCAGGGACCTAGCTTCCTGGACCGCCCAGAAAAGATTCTCCATTGTGGGTCCTCTGAGACTGGAACACCCAAGGAGATCGTGGAGCAGATCTGCTGGCTTGAGGCCTCGGGGCTCATGTTCCCTCTGACCCGCTGGCTGGGGAGTGGGATGCACCGCGGAGAGCCTCGTCACTTAGCATCGCGTCTGCTCCGACACGATGCCTCCGAGTAATGTAATTTATATTTCATGCACAATTGAAGCAGCTAATGGTGTAATTCTCCAAGGGGGAAACAAGTTGTTATAGTGTTAATTACATTGCAGGCATGTTCCCTCTTCTTTGCCCCCCAAGTGCTCCAAGGGAAGTTACCAGGTAGCAACTGAGTGGGTGTCCAAGACAGTGGCTTTGGTGAGCTCCACTGATGACGGAGCTGGGCGGGAGGATTCAGGATGCCTTCCTCCTCTCTGCTGGGGGCAGAGTGGGGGTGTTGTGGGTTTCCTCCTTTGGCCTGGTAGTGGAATCCTCCTGGGCTGGGTGCCTCTTTGTGTTCAATGGAACACTGCTGGGAGGGGAAAGTAGAGACGATATGTTTGGGAAAGGAGGAAAAACACAATAGAAACAAACCAAACCCAGACGAGAGGTCAGCAGAGAACATGTAGAGTATGCTGGTTGAGCATGAGGCCTTTGAGGGCAGACTCTGTCACTGGTAATCCCAGCTCTGTCACTGGTAAGCTGACAACCCTCCAGGGAGATTGCTTCACCTCTGTGTACCTCAGTGTTCTCAACTGTAGAATGGGAATAATGAATCACCAGCCTCATAGGGTAGCAGCGAGAATTAAATGAGTCAATATGAATGCAGTACTCAGAAAACTGGCACAAAGCATGTGCCCACTAAATGTAAGTTATTACAGCAAGTGGAAGTAAATGGAGTTAAACTGTTATAAGGCTCTGGCATTTTCTGTGAAGTGGTCGAAGTACATATTTTTTTCCACGTTCATGAGAGCTAAATCCGCTGAAAAAGAACAAATGTCTTGCTTTTCAAAAAGAAAGGAGAAATGTAGATTTTGAAGAATTGTAGAACCGTAAAATTGAGGATGATTCCTAGAAAAAAATTTTAAGTCGACTATCAAAGAGGTGGTTTTTGAATTCCCAGCAAAAGGAAAAAAGAAAGGGTGGTAGAGGAAGAGAGGGAGATTAGGGAGGAAAGATCACTGAGAACCAGCATGGATTCATTATACACAAGTCAGGTCAAACTTACTCTATATCTTTTTATAGATAAATCAGAGTAAGTCACCCAGTAGATCAGGTAAAAGTAATGCACATAATAATTCTTGATTTATAAAAAACATTTCACAAAATCTCATGGCTTACCTTTATGGAGATAATGAACAAAAGTGGACTGGCTGGTAGTATGGTTTGCTGAATTATACCTGATTGAATAATCGCATGCTTATGAGGGTTTGAACCCTACTTCTGGTACCCATTCTGGTATTAGTCAAGGTAGGCTAACGGCTGTAACAAACATCCCCCAAGTCTCAGTGACTCAAGCAACAAAATTGCTTGCTCACATCACAGCACAATGTAATAAGCAAGAGGGGCTTTGCCCCCAAACAGTCATTTGGAAACATGGGTCCTTGCGTATTATAATGCTGCCATCTTTAATTTCTGGCTTCCAAGGCTTCTGGAGAAGGGGATAGGAGACTCTTGTGTGGGAGATTTTTGCCAGCCAGGACTGGAAATGATGTATATCATCCCCACCCACATTCCACGGGCCAGAATTCAGTCATATAGGAGCATCTGCCAACATGGGGCTGGGACATGAGTCTTCGCCATGTGGTCAGGAAGAAGAGGACAATATGGGTAGTGGTGAACACTAGCAGCATCTTCCCCGAGTATTGATGTGCATTGACGTCAGTCTTCAGGGAGGACTCCGGTGGCAAGCCAAACTCCATCATTTGCTTTGCCCTAAGCAACAGTATATTTTTCAGTGACTCGGATGAAGACTTAGAATGTGTTTTATTACCCAGTTTGCATGCAGCTCATTCAGGCAGCCTTACATAAAGGCAGCTTACTGGGAGTGTCCAGTAAGAGAGCCATATGGTCAGATTTCACACTGACTGGATTAGTGCAGAAATGGAAGAATGTAACACATCTGTAGGGGCTGGATTATCACATAGACCATCTCCCCTCTAACAGTCAGCAAGAGCTTACTGATCTCCACTTGATGCCCTATCTTATATGTGACTCAGCCACTCTCCCAGACTTACGTCTCTCTATGTCCTTCTACTTCCTCTCCTCCCACCAGGTGACCAATTTTCTGGCACGCTTCTCAATGGCAGTTCCTGAGTTGGAGGGAGAGAGCACATCTGATATGTGCAGGAACTGGTAATGATCCCCATTTAGGATGAGCGTTTCCCTCCAGATCCCCCTGTAGGCATTTGGGCAGCATAGGACTTGGCTGACTTTGGACAGGAAATTAGGCTTGTTTAGCAATTTTCCAGGTAAAACAAAGCTGGAAATAAAAAAGCTAGTATGACGGATGAAAAATTAAGCCTTGAAAAGATTTCACTGGACTGGAGTGATGAGCTGAAGTCAAGAAAACTAAATTATATCTGTCAGGGACCCAGCAGGAACAAGTCACACACTCAGAAGATTTAATTGAAGAGGGTGTAATGAAGGGGCTATTTACAGAGGTGGAGGCAGGGTTACGGGAACTCGCGCTGAATGATGGTACCCCCATGGGCTACCAACAGCAGGTTACTGTGACCACTCTTAGGTCTGTGCCATGGATTGCATGTTTGTGTCTCCCCAAAACCTATATGCTGAAATCCTAACCCCCAAGGTGATGGTATTAGGAGGTGGGGCCTTTGGGAGGTGATCAGGCCATGAGGGTGGCGCTCTCATGAATGGAGTTAGTGCTCTTATAAAAAGACACAAGAGAGTTGCTTTCTCTTTCTCTGCTCTCCACCATGTGAAGATACAAAGAGAAGACAGCCATCTGCAGGCCAGGAAGCAGGTCCTCACCAGAGCTGATGGCACCTTGATCTTGGGCTTTCCAGTCTCTCGAGAAATGTGAGAAATAAATGTCTGTTGTTTAACCAGCCCAAACTGGCAGGGACAGCCTGAAAGGGCAAGGAGAATGAATGGTTGCCACAGTTCAGCATGGCAACCACAGAGAGGACCCACCAGACAGGAGCTGTGTCTATAGGTAGAGAAACGCAGCCAATACTATGGCCTAGAAAAGAGATTTGGAGGTAGGATAAATACTCAACTTCACTCTCTTTCCTTACTCCAAACTCCTGTGGGTACCCCCTATTGGCCACAACCAACAGGAAGCCCAAGGACCAGGAAGCCCAGTGATGTTATCTACAGAGGTCAGCCTCCTGAAACACAGAACATAACCAAGACCACAAAATAAATATGGAGGGGGAAAGGAGAGCAACTAGCACAAAGATGAACAGAAATACATGTAAAATGTCACATTCAGCTTAGAAAGTCAGTTGCATGAAAATGACATTTCAACGTGAAATGAGACATATTTCATTTGAAAAACTTTCTGAAGTGTGACTAGCTCTAGGTTCTGTGTGAAGCAATTGTGGATACATTAATAGGAGCAAGGGGTCTCATTCAGGGGAGATTCATGTACCCACTGCTTTCTGCCCTGATCAAATGATCTGGGGTTCTAAGCTGGGCTGGGTCTCACACTTTAGGACGGACATTTATAAGCCTGTATTCAGAGAGGCAACCAACACGTTGAAGGATCTGAGAAACAAGTCTAATGAGGAAAAGCCGAAGAGGGTGGGGAGCAATACTTCTGCTGGAGAGAAGATGCTGGGAAAAGATTACAACTTTCTCCAAGTAGTTGAAGGGCAGACAGAAGGGCTGTCTTTTTGGGCACACCCTCCATCCCCTCAATGCCCCCAGAATGTATGGCACCACTTCTGTGAACTTCCACAGCAAACAGTTTTCCAGAATTTTCTCACCCAAACTGTTTGCTCGTCCATCTTTCCTACTAACTGAGGGCAGATACTTTCTCACCACTGCATCCCAACACCTAATGCTTGGCTCCTAGCATATGCTCAGAGAGCCTTTGTTCAATGAATGAAGTGCTCCTACAGGAGCCAAGCAATCCCCTGCAGGAATGTGGAGAAGGGAAGTCATGCAGTGGGTGGGAGTGGGGCATATTCCTTTCAATGTGAAAGTCCTAGACTATAGATGCATGAGTCTGGACAGTTATCTGCTCTCTCTGCACCAGTTTCCTCACTGTCTTTCGGGGTGCTTTGAAGACTCCAGGGGCTAGTCTATTTGTAAAGAACTCACCACAGCAAGTGTTCCCAAAATGGCCGTTGTTGTTATCACTGGTATTTGAATGACTCAGGCTGGTGAAACTATCTTAGGGTAGATCCCCCAGAAGTAGACCCTGAGACAAGGATCCATATCACAGTGACTTCTTAGTAAACGGTCTCAGTAAAATCCAGCAGGAAAGTAAGGAAGTGGTACTGGGGAGAGAAAGAGCTAAACAAAGGTGTGATATCAGGCAAAGTCACCCAGAGGTAACTTTGAGGAACACATCTCAGCAGCATGGAGCCAGCCAGAGTATTTACCCCACCCTCACACACATCCATCGATTATTGGTCAAGAACTGCCCCAGAGGAACACACATTCCCAGGCACCTTTGCTCTCCTTGCTTCCAGGTGAAGAAGCTGCAGGACCCCAGGTGCTGGTAGGCATGGACTTGGTAAAAGGATGGTCTGCTACACAGTTGCAGAAACAGGTGGCCAGAGGCCAAGGTTGCCAGGGAAACTCCATGCACCCTCTAAGCTGTGGCCCCCAGGCCCTGGTGCTCCAGAAAGTGTGGAAGCTGGAGGAGCCACATCCCGAGGAGACATGTTTTTCTCCTCTCCCATGCTCATCCCAGTATTTTTGGAGTGTGTTTATCCTTCAGGACCATCCCGGGCTGTTAGCAAATAGGACCTGCCAATCGATCGTGGCCCTAAAAACCCCAGGAGCCTGCAGAATCCGCTAAGAGCAGTTTGGGCAAGTGTGGGGCAATATCCCTGAGCTGATTCTTCTGAAGCCATTTTTTGTATTTTTCTCATCCTGTTTGTGAGGAGATGATATCTCTGTCTGCATGTGGCATATTCCTCTGGCCCCTGTACCAGTGTTTATGGTCCTGGAGGCAATAAAGGTGCCACAGGACACTGACCCCCCCCCCTCCCTTTGTGGCACTGATAAGGTTCTTTGGGAGGGTTTCTGGTTTTAAGAGTTGCACAGCTTTATCTCTGGAGCCCCTTATCCTGCAGTGGTGGGAGGGGAGGAAAAAAACGGTCATGCCCAGAACCCAGGTTCCCTACAACCCAGGGTTTATTGACCCTGACCTTCGAGAGGCTTCCAGTACAGTCCCAGGAGCTCTGAAGGATATTATTATGGACTTAATGTTTGTGCCACCCTCCCCCCTCGCAAAAAAAAAGAAAGAAAAAAACTTATATGCTAATGCCCTAACCCCCAATAGGATGGTATTTGGAGGTGGGGCCTTTGGGAGGTGATTAGATTTAGATGAGGTCATGAGAGTGGGGACCTCATAATGGAATTAGCATCCCAATAATAAGAAGAGACCAGAATTCTCTCTCTTTCTCTCTCTCTCTCTCTCTCTCTCTCTCTCTCTCTCTCTCTCTCTCTCTCTCCCTCTCCCATTTGAAGACACAGTGAGGAGACTGTCTACAAGCCATGAAGAGAGCCCTCACTAGATACCGGATCTGCCAGCACTTTGATCTTGGATTTCCATCCTCCAGAATCTTGAGAAATAAATGTCTGTTGGTTAAGCCACCCAGTCTGTGGTATTTTGTTACAGCAGCCAGAGCTGACTAAGATACTGTGTAAAGTGGGAAGAATGCCTTCTGCTTCCAGTAGCTTGTCATTTTTAAGGTGCCATATACTGAGGTCACATTATACCCCACAGGCTGCTTCAGGCCACACCTAAACTTCACCTCCCACCTCCTCTCCCTGATATGATCAGAGCAGAAATCCTCACTTCTGCACAGAATTGATAACGCACTTTCCCTGTGTTTAACACATGCAAAGTGCTTAGGACAGCGCTTGGCCAATAGTGACTGCTGTTAGTGGCAGTGCTGCTGCTCCTGATGACACTGTCCCCTTACAGAGGGCCCTGGAGACCAAGGGCGAGCATTGGTGCCCCCATGTAACAGAAAAGAGACTAGGATTTGGGAGAGTCGGTTATGTCAGTGCTAGGATCCAAACTCCCGTTGCTCATTCAGTTAACGTGTAATTTGTGTGCCAAGCATTGTACAGAGTTCTGGGAATCCATGTTCTAAGCAAAATGCACGTGATCCCTGCCCTCACAGAGTTTATCATCCAGTCAGAGACATGAGCTGTAACCAATTAACCCCACGATGTTTATGCAATTACAAACTGAAACAGCCCTTCTGCAGAAAAAACCCCAACTTACACTCGGATGGAAGTTGTCACAAGGTCATCCCTGAGAGCATAAAAAGTAATGTGGGCCAGGAATTCTCAGCCTTCGGTGGGTATCAGAATCTCCTGGAGGGCTGCTTGGAAATCAGAGTGCTGGGTTCCACCCCCAGAGTGTCTAATTCATCATGTCTGGGGTCAGCCCTCAAATTTTCATTTCTAATATGGTCCCAGGTGGTGCTGATGCTGCTATTCCCTGGACCCCACTATGAGAACCACTGAACTAGCTCAAACAGGATTGGAGAAGAGTGTTCTGCTGAGAGAACAGCATGTGCAAAGGCCATGGGGCAGGAAGGAGAGTCTGAGGCCCTGTGAGGCCAGCGTGGCTGGAGCCCAGTGGGTGTAGGGGACCTCCAGAGGTGGAGGATGAGTCTGAAGATGTCCACAGGGGCCAGATCATGCAACACGACTGCCACAAGTTTGGTGTTTAGCCCAAGAATGATGGGAAGCCATTGGAGGCTTAAAAGCAGGTAACTGCTATGACCATGTCTGTAAGGCTCTGGCTGCTTTGCAAAGAGGGCTGTAAGTGGACGCCAGGAGGCTAGACAGCTCCAGGCTTACAAATGCCCCAACAAGTTTTTTTTCACTGCCTGGTTGCTGCCACCAAGCAAATTGATCATGTCCCGCATCCCTACCCTTTGCCTGTTGAGGTAGAATCTTTTGTTGCTGTTGTTGGCTACAAGGTGAAGGTTTTTCTCAAGGGCTGGGCTTAGAGAGAAGACATGGATGGCCGCTCTTTTTTAGGGGTCTCTTTTTGTGCTGTGCAATTTGGCATTTGTCCCAAAAAGTAGCAAATTTAAGACCAGAGGCTATGAAATGTGGGCTTTGAAAACATCAAAACCACTGCAATAATCAGTGCAAGTTGACATTCAGAGTTTATTTCTGAAAATGGAGCATTTGGGGAGAGATGAAAGTCAGTGTTTCTAATGCTAGGAAATGGGGATCTCTTCCAAGTGTTCCAGACCACATGTTGGATGAGAGTGGTATAGCATGATGGTTACAAAAAGGAGCGCTGGAGCCAGTCTTCCTGGGTTCAAATCCCGGCTCTGCCACTTACCCACAATGTCTCCTGGGGAAGCAACCTCTTTATGTTTCAGTTTCCCCCATCTATAAAATGAGGGTTATAATAGTAACTACTTCATAGGATTGTGGCGATTTGATGAGTTAACACACATAAGGTATGTCGATTTTTGCCTGGTATATGTAAATATTCAACGTCATCATTATCAGGCTCATTCATAGGAATTTGGGAAGGATGGTTGGGCTTACCATGGGATAGGTGAACCAAGTGGACCAAGGTTCCACTTCATACCTATCTTGCTTTGCTTTTGATTTGTCTTTTGAGAACAATGGGAGTGAAACTAACGGCTTTAGGGGAAATTTTGAGAAGAATGGGGAAGGTGAAGAAGTAGCCAAATGACGCTGTCCGGCTAGTGTAACCGACAATGTTGTGCTTGCCCAGAGCCCCTGGGGTGCCTTTTCACCGCTTCTGTGTCCCCGCTCTTGAATGTGCTTTCAGTGGCCTGCACCTGCAGCCTGTCATCCTAGGACTGCCCTCTGAGTAATGGACCTCTGCCTGCAAGTATAAGGAACTGAAAATGCTTGGGATCTTACAGCCCCTCCCCTGCCCCCCACAATTGTTGAGAAGTGACTGTCCCCTGGTCCCAGACTTGGAGAGGGAAAACTAAGAGGCATAACTTGCCCCCAAGGACCTTGCTTGAGATCCCACCTTTGCTCGTGTGCCCTCTTCCCGTTGCTGTCCCCACCCCCTTACCAGTCCCCTGAAGCACTTCTTCCAGAAATTCCTTACATGTGAATCTTCATCTCAGGGTTTGTTTGGGGGGTTTTGTGTAAACTTATCCAAAAGAATTTTTCAGAAGGGGGAACCAGTATGAGTTTTGTAGCATCAGAACCCAGTTCAAGGGGGCCATATTTGACTCCAGCACCCTGAAGTCAAATAATTAAAGGAGGCGGGAGGAAAGAACACCGCCCCTGCGGCAGGAAAATGGCCAGGCCAGCCTACAGGCCTTGCTACTGGGGTGTGCTCCTATGTGTGCCTGTCTTCAACCTGCTCAGAGAGCTAAAGCCCCGAGCCAGCAGACCAGGAGCAAAACATGGTACAAATAGACTGTGTGCCTGGGAGGCAAAGCCGCCCAGTCTAACTGCAGCCCTCAGTCACTGCCAGGCTGGGAGGACTGGGCGGGAAGGGAGGCAGGCAGGGCTAGGTAAGGAAAAGAAAATAGTGTACAGTGCTGGGCTCACTGGCTCTACAGTCCACCTGGGACCTACTCTCAGGCTGTGCATCGCCACAGTGTCCAGGAGAGAGACAGAGAGAGAGAAATTGAGAGAGACAGACAGAGAAAGATAGGCAGAGAAACTCACAGAGAGGCAGAGATGAAGAGAAATGGTGAGAAACACAGGGACAGACAGACAGGGACAGAGAGAGACAGAGCGAGAGAGAGAGAGAGAGAGGGAGAGAGAGAGAGAGAGAGAGAGAGAGAGAGAGAGAGAGAGAGAGAGAGAGAGAGAGAAAGAGACATAGCAAGCAAGAGACAGAAATGGAAACAGAGACAGGGAGAGGAAGGCAGGAAGTAAGAGACAGAGAGAGATAGAGACAGAAAGACACACAAAGGCGAAGAAATTTGGGGACACACACAGATTGAAGGGAGACATACAGAGACAAAGGGAGCAATAGAGAAAAGCAGGAAGAAAGAGATAAAGGGAGAGAAACCCAGGCAGGGTGAAAGTGAGAGGCACAGAAAAAGAAAAGGGAGAGAGATTCAGAGAAACAGAAGCAAAGGGGCGGGGAGCGAAGAGGGGAGAGGACTGTGGGGGAGATAGCCAGCGGCCACAGAAAGATGCCAGGGAATGTCTCAGGGGCTTAGGTGGGAGCAAGCAGCCAGAGTTGAGGTTGGTGACTGCTCCCCAACCCCTGAAGCCGAGAGACAGGCTACACCATCGTGGCTCATCTTGAATCAAAGTGGAGGGTTCTCCCCATCCAAGAAAATCCTAAGGGCCCCTCTGCTGTGCTGGCACCAAGCTGAGAAGCACTTGGGGCCCACCCTGCCCCACTGCCCCACCCCTCCAGCTTCCAGCCTTAACTCAGGGGCTCAAAGACACCCAACATCAGCACCTGCACACAGAGTAAAAGCCCATGATCTCCATATCAGAAAAACCCTCCTTAGCAGCTTGGGGTTAGCAGCAGAGAGAGGCCAGTGGGCCGTGTGTTGTCAGGGAGCTTGTTTTCCCAGGAGCCCACGCTGTTCAGATGTGCCATGAGCAATTGCCAGTCCGCGCGCCTTCCCCTGGCAAATTATTCTGCTGGAGTTTCTTCCAGCGTTCAGAGCTGCGCTGCTGTAAATGCCAGAAATCATGTACATTAAGCCCAGAGTGACGGCAGGCTTATGGATGGATTTACCTTCAAACAGAGGCCGCTGAGGCACCCGGCGTGGGGGGCGGCACTTTATGCATGCAGCTCTCCACTTGCCGAGGCCTTAAGCGGTCAAGTTGGCCACGTAATCCATTTCTCATGTAGGCTTGGCTGTGGGCCACATGTTCCCTGGCGGGGTTTTGGGAAGCAGCCCCCTCTATCCATACCCCCCACTGTGAGAGTTTGCCCCCACCCCCCAGGAGAAAGACTTGTTTCTGTCTACCTGGGGTGCTGGTGGCAGGGGACATGACAGGGAATAACACCAAGCTAAATCAGGCAAATGCAGAATTCCGGGGCCTGCCTCGCTTCCTCAAACCCCTGTCCTCAGGACCCCTTGCAAAGGCGGCAGCCATCTTCAATGCTAACTCACATGCTGGGCCTGCCCCCCACTCTTAGCCCCTCCCCTTCCCCAAAGCTGGGCCTGAGGTCTCCATAGGGCAGTCTGAGCTCAGCTCCTTTTGCCACTTGATCCACCGTTTTACATCTCTAATCTGGGACACATGGGTCACTGGCTTTGCTGTCCCTCCTACATGGCTGTCACTCAGGCCCTCCCCTCTGTCATTCAGCTCCTCTTGCCCCTTGGGACGCCTCCCCTCACTGCCTTCCCACAGCCTTGACCTCCCAGGGCTCCTGATCCAGGCAAATCTCCATTTAGCACCCAACTGAGCAGTCCCCTAAAGCAGCTAGGTACCTCAGGTGGAACCATCAGGGACACAGTCTGGGTCAGGAGACCTCTTTGGGGCTATTCATACTGTCCTGGAGCCCCTGCCATACCCCATCTGTGGCAGGTAGGATTTTCCAAAGATGGCTCTTCTTGGTGACTTCGACACTCCTTCCATGGAGAGGTGAGGTCTATGTTCTCTTCCCTTAAACCTAACTATGGTGGGAGTGACCCTACATGACTTCTGAGTCTAGGTTATAAAAGACAGTACAGTTTTTGCCTGGGTCAGTAAAACACTCAGGTTTGGAACCGTGAGCCACCATGTGTCACTATCCTGAGGCCACCATGCTGCAAAGAAGCCCAAACCAACCCATGCTTAAAGACCACATGGAGATGCCCTGAGACCACAGGCTAAGAGAGAAAGCCTTGGCCAGCCCCCACTATTCCAGCTCTAGCCCCCTTCTGCCTTCAACCACATCAGAGACACCGAGCAGAACCACCCAGCTGAGCCCGTCCTGAATCCCTGACCCATAGAAACCATGGGAAATAGGAAAATGGCTGTTTTTCTTGTAGCCCACTCAGCTTCTATGTCCACAAAACCAGTTTTCAAAGGTCAAGTATAAATACAGTAAAAATAGGAGACATAAAGTAATTCCCCAAACGAGACTAAACAATCTGATCTTTCTTTGATCATCAAAAGGCTCTCAGGGGGTTGCAGAGCACAGCATGTTGAGCGTCTACTCTCATTGCACAGTGCCCGGGTATTAGAGAGAGGACTCCCAGACCCTCCTCCCATTTATTCACATTCCAGCTACTGGAAAACACGTGTGACCAGAATTGTTTGGCTTCTTAATGCCTGGGAAGTCATGAACAAGCAAACGATGTAAAGGCAGGAATCGTTCCCAAAAGCAGGGCCTATGGTCCACACATATTCAGTCCAACATTTCCAGATGTTCTCTCTGGTACCAATAACTGTGCCCTCTACCAACTGGAGGGGTTTCGGTAACTAGTAATCTGAGCCATGAGGTATCTTTTTTTTTTTCTTTTAACATGAGGAGTGGATTTCCCCCTGTGCCTTCTTTTGCCATCTGTAAAATGGGAATGATAATAGGACTTTCCTCCTCAGGCATTGCCAGAATTAAATGAGTTAATATATATAAAGAGCGCAGAACAGGACCTGCACACAGCAAGTACTAGATAAGTGCTACCTATTATTATTATCGCTGCTGTTGTTGGGGGATTCTAGGTTACTGACACTAAGAGATCCTGTTCAATTTATTGTCAGCAACATAAATGTCAAGTGAGAAAATGACCGTTCCTTACATGAGCCCTTCTTCAGCATCAGCTCCTCGCCCTAATGCGTGGACATGCACACACGTGCATGCACGCGCACATGCCCACACTCAACAATCAGTGCTTGTTGGCCAGAGGCCACACCATGGTAATATATTAGTGCAGGAGAAACAAGCCCCTTTATCTTCCTCTCCAGGCAGAAGCACGTGTATAGAAGATGGATGCAGAGCATCTGTCTGCATCGACAGAGGAAAGCACATCCAGGCTGGCTCTGCAGCCCCTGGAGAAGCAGGACAGAGGCTGCCCCTGAGGCCCAGACTCCAGGAGTTCTGAGGAGCAATGGAGGCCAGGTTCCGTAGGTCGCTGCCACTCCCTCCTAATGGCAAGCCCAATCTCCCAGTACTTGCCTACTACCAGAGCCCACTCCTTTGGCTGGCTGTTGTGTCTGCTTCATTCTTTCTGCTGTGGACACAGTCTCCGAGGGGACAAAGCACTACCTGTGGGGCTGAGGGGCAGGGATGGGAGTGAGCCACAGTGAAGAACGACATACAGGGACTTCCCCTCTACAAGCAAGGGAGCCTCTACTCAAATTCCTGTTTTGTGGCAGATCCGATCCCAAGGTGGCTTTACTGGACCAAGGCTCTCTCCGAGGGACATAATCCAGCAGAGCCCTGTTGTCCACAAATAGTGGGAAAGGCCCCCGGGCATCTCACCTTTGTAGGACTTTCTCAGCGGACTACACCAGGCCCAGGCAATTTTTGCAAACATAGATTGTTACTAAAGGGGAAATTTTTGGAAATAAAGAAACCAATCTCATTTTAGGGGTACATTTAGCAGAAGAAAAACAAACACTTCGGGACAGATTAGCTTTCCAGTTTTGCAATCATTTAACAAATATTTATGGAGTGAAAACTACATGCAAGGCACTGAAATTGGCTTGGGGCCCCATCCCAATTAGAGTTCAAGGTCTTTCCCCTTCTGGTAGGCAACTTAGTAGAAAGCAACTGTACTAGAAGCTGTGCTTCACATCCCTCCAACTTCAGGGAACATAACTGCACAAGAGCCCCAGCTGCCGAGCTCTGAAATCCATCCCAGCATTTGGGTCAAAACTATACTTTCCAATGGCTGCTCCAGCCAATGACTAAGCGAGGAACGGTGCTAACAGGCCCGTTCCTGTGAAAAACAGGGCTCCTTTGACAGCTGACTTTGGTTTAAGGGCAGCCTGCCAGTCTTGCTGAAGCTTCTAGAGACTGCATGGCAGTCAAGAATGCTCCCGAACACCTCCCTGCCCTCTCACCTTCACTTGGGTAAGACCCGTATCACAGTGTCTTGGCTTTCCCAGCCTTGCCGAGCTCTCTCTTTATCGTTCTCATTTCCCCTAATGCAATCCTTGCACATTTAATCCTCTCTTGGCAGCTGCTTCTCTGAGGACCCAGACTACCCCAGAAGCATTGCCGTATCTTCCTCCTTCTTCCTTCACACCGCCTTCCCAGATGGACCATCCCACCTCTAACCAATATGGATTCCTTGCATACACTTGAATTGGCGTATTTCTCAGGAGCCTCTTTATAGTTTGGTGTCTCCCTGGTAGATTCTAAGTTCTTTAAGAACTTACAACATCCTTAAGTCTCCTCATGTTGATGGTTCTCAGAGGTATTGCTGACGCATGGCAGGGAGGTCCTTGCCACCAAGCTCTTAGATCATATTTCAAGATGCCTCTCTGAGTTATTAATATAATTCACAATAACTATTGCATAATGAGCCCAGAGCACAATGCTAAGCTTTTTACATGCATTCTGTCATTTAATGCCTAACTCTCTCGGCACACGCCCCCACCACCCACCCACCCATCCATGCAGAGGATGCTCTTCTTCCAACAACAGCTCTGTGGCTTATTCTCACTCGGCAGCCCCTCCTCCTCCGTGAATCCAAATCAAGACATTTGCAGGCAGAACACAGAGGTCTGATCTTGTAAAGTGTGAGCATTTTCCAACACACGACTGATACCCAGGTTGAGAAATTCCAGGCACACGGCTTTAGTAACAAAGTCCAGGCTAACAGGTGATATAGTCAACTCCTCTTTTTAATCCTATCCTGTTTTACCCCCACCCCACCCCCAGCCATTTCTTTCCTCTGTGTGTCTTGGCTTCTTGGTACTTGAAAAACAAGGCCTCTGGGCTCACATCCAAGACACATCCCAGGCGTCCTCCGACCCTCCGAGCTTGAGTTGTCCTCCCCAGACCCACATTCAGAAATGTTCTCCAGCTCACTCTGAGACACAGCTCTACATACTAAACAGAAAGCCGTAGGCTGGCTGGCTGTGGGACCTCACACAAGGTACTTGGCATCTGTGAGCCTCAATTCCCTTGTCTGTAAAACAGGGTCATTTGTGAGGATTAAAGGAGAGAGCGAATTTGAAAATTACTGTAAATCCTTACTACTAAAAGTGTGATCCCCAGATGAGCAGCAGCGGCATCCTGAAGCGTGTTAGAAATGCAGACTCGCTGACCCCACCCAGACCCACTGAATCAGAGCTCCTGGGCTCACAGCACCCCTTTCCTCCAGGGGATATGCTTGTACACTGACACTTGGCAAGCCATGCTCTCTGAGTTGTAGACCTTCACCACTATTCTCCCTTCCTGGAAAACACCCTCTGCCATTTCTTATATTCCTCCCACTTATTCCTAGTCTTTTTCACTTCTGTCCCTCCTCTTCCTGTCCTCAGCCCCATCAGGGCTGTGCTCTCCTCTCCACCCTATTCCATTGCTTCCTCTCCTTTGGTCAATTACACAGTCAGCACTCCCCAAACCCACTGTTTCTACTGCCTCAGCACAAAGGGAACGTGGGGGGTCGGCAGGAGACTTGGCAATATATGTACACTCAGAGAGTGCCACGCATCCAGCTTCATGGCCTACAGGACGTGTAGAGAGTGTTGGAAATGCACAAAGGGGCACAGCCAGGGTTAAAAACCAGGGCCAGCTGATGCATCCATTCACTTCTGATTCTAGGCCCCTCTGGGTGGTGAATTGCCCCCACTCCATGTGCCTGATGTGTAATATATTTTCTGTAATTATGGTGATGCCATCTGTGTATGTTAGATGACTATAGCAGTTAATTATTTGTGGGTAAACAAGGGATGCCTCTTTGCCCCAGGAGAGACTGAAAGATGCCCCCTTTAAAGAACCACAAGATCAAAGAGAAAGGGAGAGGGAAAGTGAGAGGAAAAGTCATTCTTCCCCTGAGAGCTTCTGGAGAGGAGGGGGTGAGCTGATTTGGCCTTTGAAGAGACCTCAAGCAAGGGCAAAAGGCCCTTGTGGCAAGAGCAGACCGTCCTCAGGGATCCGAACTGAAGTGTGAAGATAAGGGGTGATCTCCAAAAATTGGCAGGAGTGATCCGAATGTCAAGCAGTCCCCACACAGCCCTATCCTTCCTGGGGGTCAACACAGCCCCAGGGAGCTTTGTGGTGGGGGGACACACATCTGGAACCTGCAAATATCCATTATTGCAAATATCCATCTTCCTCTTCTCCCTTAGACATAAAATCCCCAATTTTCAGCTGTACATGTGCCCCTCTCCCCCAGTAAAGACTAATGTCCCAGCCTCAGCTTGTAGCTATGCGTGCATGTGACCAAGTCTGGTCAATGGGATATAAGCAGAAGCAACTTCTGGAATTTGTTCTGGAAGAGAAGTGAGGACATCCCTCTTCGTCTTCTTCTTGCCCACTAGAACAGGGATGTGATGGGGGGCTTGAGCAGCCATCTTGAACCATGAGGTAACTTTGGGACTGGAATCTATGTTTGGCAAAGCAACAAGATCAAAGAAACCTGAGTCACTTACATCTTACAGCCCTTATGCCAACCATGTTACCAGCCTGGGAATTCTGACCTCTGGACATTTATATGAGAAATCAATTTCTGGCATATTTAGGTCACCAGCATTTTGGACATTTTGTTGTTCACAGACAACCAAAATTGAACTAATAAATATATGTAACATGGTGTCTTAGATCAGGTTCTCCAGGTTGCAGACCTTGAGATAGAATGGAGGAGATTTACTCCTCCTTTGCATGGAGGAGATTTACTGAGGCGTGGTCTCATGGTCAACACTTGAGTTGGAATGAGAGAAAAAGATTGCTCAAAGGGGAAACTGAATGACAATAGGATCACCACGGTGGATCCCACCATTTGTGGATCCCACAGGGACCTCCAGAGTGAAGATAGCAAGAGGGCTTAGCCTTTGGATCTCTCTGGGCTTTGATTTTCTGATCTTTAAAATGGGTGTGTTATTGATCTTGAATTTGTAATGAAGATATTTTTTAAATGTGTGTGCAGGGCCCAGCTCACAGGTGAACAACTATGAGAGTTAACCTGGGGAAGAATTGAGAATTTTTGTCTATGTCCTCTGGGGGCTCATGTCTCTGTATCCACAATTGGCCTGTTTGTGCATCATAGAAGACAAGCAGGTGACTATCACTTCTCCAGAAACTTCTCTAACACTGGCACCTTCCCTAATTGGGAGAACGCACAATATCCTCCTCTGTGTTCCCACAGTATTCTATTATTTAGCAACATCATGGCTCTTACCACATTGAATGTGGCTGTTTTCCTGGGGCTCTGAGCTCTGACATCACCTCTGTATTTCCCACTTTCAGCTCACTGCCAGAGAGGTAGAAAATGCCCAACGTACAATTATTAAATTAACGAGCTTCACTGAGGGGCCAAATCCCTGTGATGTCAAGAAGACAGACTATTCCCTTGAACCAGGAGACATGGCTTTGAATTTCCATCTTACCATCTCTTCCGTAAAGCTTCCCTGAGCCTCAATTTTCTCATCCATGTAATGGGAATAATAACAAACAGGGCTGTTGTAGTGATGAAATGATATATGAGTTTTAAAACTGCAAAACATGGCATAGATGTTACATTATTGAAGATGGGGTAGGAGAGGAGAGTTTTTCATCCATTGAGTTTAAACCTATGACTCTGGAGATTGTTTTCAGCACATACACTCTGGCTACATAGCTCTGCAAAATTAGGTAGCCACCAAAGTGTAGGGCTGGGGACAATTGGCCGCAACCCAAGGGTAGCTCTAATGCCAGCTTCTTTTGCCTAGAAATGCAAACTGTTTGGCCACACAGGACACGAGGTAAAAAGTTCTTCACAGGGCCCCAGCCCTGGAAGTACAGATGGGAAGGGACAGCTGAGACAGAGCAGATAGATGTGAGATCCGAGCCCTGCCCACAATGGCAAGGGGGCCCCTGCATAATGCATACAGGACTCAGACACAGGACAGGCTTCCTCAGTAGATGGCTGGGAGTGGTAATAAATAACTTGGGCTCTCTAGCTGTTCCAAAGCAAGCTCAGGTGAGGAGCCCAACATAAATTGAGGGTGGTCATGATGTACCTATACCAGTCTGGCAGGAGGAGGAATTCAGATCCCAAGTTGAAGCTCCAGGGACATAAGAAGGAACTCACAGCACCCTGGAGGATCTGGAAAGCAAGTGATGTATCAGCAACGCATTTAAGAGGCAGCAGGTCAGAGTGGTTAGGGGCAAGCACTCTGGAGCAAGCCAGCATGGAATCAAATCTTGTTTCTTCAACTAATTAAATGGTCGAGTTATATAATTCCTTGCTTCAGTTTCCCCATTGGCAAAATGGGGACAGTCATAATTCCCACCTCAGGTTGTGGTAAGGGCTGAGCTAACAGAGGTAAAGCACTCAGTGCCTGGCACGTAGTAACTGTGCCCAGGGTCTGGGAAGTGTGAGGAGGCTGCAGGAGCCATCTGTCATTCCATCAGTACTGATCACCTACAGGCACCCAGGAGACGGGGGCCCCATTCAGCAGAGTCTCCATCCAGTTGGAGATATGGATCTCTCTACATGAAAATTAAAATAACACCGTGAAGCTAAATGTGGTCAGAACCCAATAAAGGGTAGAGGAAGCAAGGAGCTAGAGCTCCAAACAGAGAGGGATCTCTCGGGGATGGGGCAGGAAGGACTTGGTTGTAAGGCAGAGAAATGCCATTAAAACTGGCTCAGTTTTCGCGGGCTCTCAACCACAAGGTTGCCAGTTCGATTCCTTGACTCCCGCAAGGGATGATGGGCAGCGCCCCTGCAACTAAAATTGAACACGGCACCTTGAGCTGAGCTGCAGCTGAGCTCCCAGATGGCTCAGTTGGTTGGAGCGCGTCCTCTCAACCACAAGGTGGCCGGTTCGACTCCCGCAAGGGATGGTGGGCTGTGCCCCCTGCAACTAGCAATGGCAACTGGACCTGGAGCTGAGCTGCGCCCTCCACAACTAAGATTGAAAAGACAACAACTTGACTTGGAAAAAAGTCCTGGAAGTACACACTGTTCCCCAATGGAGTTCTGTTCCCCTTCCCCAATAAAATCTTAAAAAAAAAAAAAAAAAAAAAAAAAAAAACTGGCTCAGTTTTTTAAAAATATGAATTGTAAAAACCAAAATGGCTCAGGAAACCAACACATTAAAAGGTACTTGGCTTCAGGCATGACTGATTCCAAGTGTTTATCCCAACTGGTAACAAGATGGCCACCAGCAGTTTCAGACTTACATTTTAGTAGGAGAGCAACCATGATAGAAAGGGCACTCTTTCCCAACAGTTCTAGAAAAATCCCCAGGGCTGTCACTGCCTGTCTAGAATTGGAAAGCTTGGGCCATGGCCCATCCCAGTACCCTGGGGGTATGGCTGACTTGACTTGAGCCACACAGCCTGGGGAGAAGATGAGGAATGGACAATGAGTGGTCAGGAAAAATACCAGATCTCCCCTTTAGAAGGCTTCTGCTAAGGAGGTGAGACTAGAGCCCACTCCACAGCTTTCCACTCTTATTTAAATAGTAACCAGCATTTGTTTAAAGCCACAAATTGCAAAGAGCTAGCACCTGTACCATTTAATCTCTTAACTCACTCAAATCACTTATAGGCAGGGGAAAACTGACCATGCAAAGGCCCAGAGGTGGGGCAGGCCCACAGGAGATTAGTCTAGCAGCTTTATGGAGGAGGGATCAAAGGACAAGAGCCTGATGGGGCTGCGGGGTACTCTACTTTTCAGCCTGAGGGAAAGGGACTCATCCCAGTCTTTTTCCAGTTCATCAGGAAAGTCCCAGGGTGGCACGGCAGGAGGAACAGGAGAGGAAGGGGGTGTAGGAATAGAATGACAACCAGCTCAATTTTGGAAGCTGGCTGTGAAGGATAGGGCATTCAAGTCAAACATAATTCTCCAGTCTGGGCTGAGAGAACAGTGACAGACATCTCTGACAGAAATGGGGAACTCTGTTAGGGGGGCACTTGACTGGATTCATTTGAATCAAAAGTGCCACAAGAGCACCCAAGTGAAAGTGACTGTAGGCTTAGGCAGAGCTGTGGATTTTGGGGACCTGAAGTCACCACTGAACCCATGGGAATGGTTTGGCTCAGCTTCCATAGGGCGATCCAACAGAGAGAGAAGTGGGAAGGCTGAGAACTAGCCTTGGGAGATGCCTACATTTAAAGGACTAGACAAAGAACGCAGCCACAAAGAAGACAGTGAAAGCTCAGCAGCATGAGAAGAATGAAAGGTAGAGGAAAAGGGGGAGGGTACTTGGCAAGGCTGGGGACTGGGACACAGGTGGGCAGAGCTGCTGGAAGAGAGTGGACAGTTTCCCAACCTCCGTGGTCCGGGGTCCTTGGAATAAGACACCTGGTGACCTTCCTGCTCTAACAAGAGCTGGGGGACTATGGCTCATGTCATTCCAACAAGCATATAGGGAGTCAACAGATTTCGTATGGGGCCTAGAGGAGGGGTCAGAAGGGTGTTTAATCAATGCTTTCATGATAATGACTAGAGAGGAAGAAAAAGAAGGGGACATAATGAACGGGAGAAATAGGAGGAGTGCAGTGGCTGTGGCACCACACACACGCACACAAACACACACACACACACACACACACGGGCTTGAGAAGGGAAGAGAAATCATTTCTGTTCTCAGAGAATTACTTGGAGAATCCTCCCCACACGCCATCTCCTGAAACATAAGGTTCTCACACACAGGCATGCGTGTGCACACGCACATACACACACAGTCATACAGAGGCACACATGTCACCACAGGGACTGGGATGCTTGGTTCATACTCCTCTGGCTGTAGAATGACACAGCCATGGTGGCAAGGGACTAGGAAGAAGTCAGCCTCAGAGGGAGCCTCAGCGGCTTCCCCTGCAGCCACCCTTTGTCCAGGCAAGGGGTGGAGGAGCCACGGGTCTGAGTGTGACTGGTTGGGAGCTCAGTTCTCCCCAGATGTCAGCGCTAATGCCTTGATAAACAGGGAGCTTGCTGGAATGTGGCTGTTAATTGGGGATAGAGCCGCAGCCTTTAGCTCTGGGAGCAACGGTTAATGACGGGCCCGCTGGGGGAAGGTGCAGACGGTTGCCACTGTTCAAGTTCTGTCCTCTCTGCTTCTTAAACAGCAGTTTATCTAAAAATTGAAAACACTTTTCTGGGAATAATTATTTCTTGGAAGCTATAAGACTGTTATCAGATTTCACAGCCAGCTGTCAGGTTGACCTTCTATAGGCCAAGGGGCTGTGGCTGTCTTTTGGGGGATAATTTTGCTCCTGCTCTTCCTCTCATCCGTCTCTTTCCTGGGTCCCCACTGCATAGCCACTGTGGGCACATTTGAAGGGGCTTTGTGGTTCCTTTAAGGCTGAGCAGGAGCTTCATTGAGTGAAGGTGGGCTGGAGGAGGAACAACAGGAAGGCAGGAGAGAATCTTCAGACTTCCAGGGGAAAATGCTTCTAGCATCGCCAAAAACCCACCTAGAGCCCTCAGTGTCCTCTGTGCCCACTCCTGGCTGAGGCTGAGCTCCAGTTCTACGGACGGGAGTGTCAGGGAAAAGGGACTGTGGTCTTCAGAAGACCCTCTGTGGGCCCTGTTTCCTCCTCAGAGGCTGTTTGCACAGCAGTGAGCTTGCGGCAGTAGGGAAGGGCAGAGGGCAGAGGGGCCAGAACAAGAGGCCCCACCAACTGTTCAGATGAAGGTTGGGGCACCCTGCCCACGGGGGCGCTCCAGAGCCAGAGCTGGCCTTTCCTTCCATGGTTGGGTCTGGGTGCAACCTCCCAGGCTGTGATGGAGGGGTAAGAACCCATGCCAAAAGCTGACCCCACATGTGTCCTCCCAGGGTCAGCCCAGGCCAGACCACGACAGGGCACTCAGTCTAGAAACATGGCCGCAGGCAGCATCCTCCTTGGATGTGGAGGGCAGTGACACAGACGGTTAAACTCAATGTGCTGGCCACAGGCCAGCCTTCCGGCTTGGCAATTACACACTGTCTACCTCTGCCTCTCCCTGCTGCCCCATCACCTCCCTGTCAGGCGGCTTTAATGCCGCTCGCCTCTTCCTGTCAGCAAATGTTTGTGTGTGGCGTTGCTGGGAGACAGTTGAGCAGGGCCTGCATTTTCCTGGCCCCTGGGCCCCTAGAGGAGCCTTCCCTTCCAGGGCTTTGCAGGCCTTATGTGTCAACGCCGCGTGATCCACAGCACAGAGAAGCACGGGCCTGGCTCCCGGTGAAAGACTCACTCAAGCCAGAAGGTGGAGCAGGGCCTTTCTCATGCTCCCAGCTCCCCTGGGAACTGTTCTGTTCGTCCCTTTCACAGACATATCTGGGGAGACTGGAATTCATTTTGCCAAATGCTGATAAAGACAAGAACCATGACTCCACCCCCAAGTGAGGTTACATGTGGCTCCCTGCCCATGGGAATCTGGACAGCAGGATGGACCACCAGACATTCTGTAAACACCATCTATTTAAGGAGACACCTTGAGATTTAGAGGAAAACTTGGACTTCAAGCCAGGCTCTGCCAACCATCAGCTGTGTGGCCTCAGCATCTCACACCACTTCTCTGGGCCTCTGCTTTCCTATCTGTGGCATGGGGTGGTAATAATAACCCCTCCCTTGTTCAAAACCAATGGGGCTTCTTTCTTGCTGTAAGTATGTACCAAGAATCTTCGATTGAGATGTCAGAGTGAGAAAGGATCCTCTATGCAAATGGGGAAAATGCAGGGGGATAATTGAGCCAGGGATCTGGAAAGGAACCAACAGGCACAGGAAAAAGGAAACCAAGTAGTGTAAAGTGTTTTTATTTGGTGAGGGTGAGACCTGAGAGAGTGGTGCCTAATGGGAGAAGATGCTGACGAGTTAAAATAATAGTTGCCAAGTATGAGTAAAGGGCAGCAGGTCTGGAACAAGAAAAGGCAGAAAAAATAATTGGGTCTTCAGGTCACCCAGACCTGAGTCCAAGTTATGCTGCATCCTGTCCTAGCTGTGTGACTTCGGGCAATTTGCTTAATCTTCCTGAACTGCTACGGTCAAATGCACTCTGAGTACTCACCTCACAGGGTTGCTATGGCCTGACACGTGGTGAGCGTGCAGTGAGTTAGGTCCTCGAGCTGCTTGGGGAAAGGGAACATACATGTGAAAAACCAAGTAGTCCCACGAAGGCAAATGCAGTGAGCGCCAAAAGCAAGGTACCAGTACATAGGCTTTCATGCAAGGCACAAGTGCCCAGGGTTGGGGGCAGCCAGTGAAGGTGTGTTAGTAAGGATTCAGGTGGTCCCAAGTGACAGAATCAGAGCTTGAAGTGGAGTGACAACAAAGGAAATTTAATGGCGCAGATCCGATGAGGACAGGAATGCTGGAAGTGCTAGGGAGTAATGCCCCCAGAAGCAGCCCTGACGGATGATGGTCAGGGAGTAGATGGAAAAGCACCCCAACTTCCTCGCTCTCAGATGGGTACCTTAAGTTCGTGTTTCACACTATCGCCCAGAGATCCCCACCTGGATTGAGTCTCCATTGCATAGAAGGGTAACTGGCTTGGTAACACAGCTGTTGTTGGCTTCTTTCTCATCCCTGCCCCACTTCCCCTTTCCCTTACGTGTGTTCCCTGTAATCATTTCACAAATAATCTACTTACAGTCAAATTCTTGTCTCAGGATCTGCTTCTGGGGATTCAAACCAAGACAAACATTAAGCTTTCAGGTTGGGCTAGTTCTAGGTATTTAAGAAATAGCCTCAGGAATACGTCCTTCTCCATCTCTCAGCTCAGCTCTCTCTTCCTCTTACCCCCACCCCAGATGAAGATAAGATATATTCAAAACATTGACGGGAGGGTAGATAAAAATTCTATTTCAGCCCAGGGTGGAGACTGGGCATCCTCCAGAACAAGAGGTGGAGAGGGAAGACAGACAGTCATGAGGGAGGCAGAAATGAATGAGTTAGGCAGAGGGCCAGGACAGCCGAATTCCTCCCTTACATCTGGCTGGTGGAAATGCACTGGGCCACGAGAAGGCACCAGGCAGGGGCTTTTGTGCTCAGAAGAAAATAGTTATAAGAGGGCAACGTAATCACAACCTGGGGGACGATTGTGAAAATGCAGGTGTGCGTGTGTGTATTTAACTAGTGATGAAACCGGCTCATCAAAGCAGAAAGTGTCCTTTGAGCTGGGAGGGGGGACCCCAAGGCAGCTGGGATGGGAGATCCTGGATGTGGAGGCTGAGGGAGAGGAATTGAAAGCAGGAGCTCTGGCATCTGAGAACCCAGTCAAAAGAGCAGAGATTAGGGTGACCAACCATCTCAGTTTGCTGGGGACTATCTCAGTTATAGTACTGAAAGTCCCATGTCCTGGGAAGCTCCTTCATCCTGAGAAAATGGGGACAGTTTGTCACCCTAGTCGAGATACTCTGGCACAAGCTCCCAGGAGAATGCAGGTTCTGAGCAGAGGAGCAGGACAGACCCTGCCTAGATGGAACAGACAGACAAAAAGAGAAAATGATGCAACATCCAAAATATTTTAAGAGAAATGTCTGCTTGTCTACCAATTTTTTTTCTTGGAAAGGTATTTTAATTCCAAGATAAATCATGCTCTCCTGTTGTCTAGAATTACTTTTACTCTTACAGGTATATTGTAGAATTTGAAGTGCCATCTACACCAGAAATTCAACACCACCAATGTCACATGTCACAACATGAAACGCAAACTTAAGCTTGTGGACATCAGCCCCCAAATGTCCATACATTTTGATGAAGAGATTCTACCTCTAAGAGTCTTTCTTTCAGAAACACTCATGCTCACACCCAAAAATATACACACAAGAAGGTCTATCACGGCCTCATCCGTAACATTCAGAAATTGGCAGCACCATAATTATCTAATAATAGGACAGTAATAGGGGAATGTTTAAAGAAATCATGGTATAGCCATACTGTAGCATATTCAGCAGTTAATAAAGAACAAAGGGTATCTCAAGATTGTCATAGTTTGGGTTTCCGCAGAAACAGACCCTGAGACAAGCATTAGAGTGCAAATTATTTATTCAGGAGGTGGAGGAAACATGGGAGAGGGGTGGGTGGGATGTGGAGGGGAGTAGGGAAGGGAGACAGGGCAGGGAAGGCAGCCAAAAAAAAGTGTGTTCTCAACCCAGTTACCCCTGTGGGCATCTGTGCAGGAATAACTGCACGGGAGCTATAGGATACACTTCCAAGTTGTCGCTGCCAAGGAGCTGGCAGACTTCTACACCAACTCGTTCGACTCTTTGGCTGAGGGCTGCTCCCTGGGCTGTTAACTCCCGGGTACTTCCGGCCTTCCCTGTTTTGGACAGAGTATTGGAGAAAGCCCCCAAGCCAAAGCACGTGGACCCTGGCAGTTAGAAGGCACACCAGAAGTGGGAAGGCTCCAGGGACACTGCATGGCACCAAGAGCATCTGCCAAACATTAGCGTTGTCATGGGGCTTCCCCTCAATCATTGTTTAAGTGTGTGTGTGGTGGGAGGGGGGAGGTGTAGAGGGCTCTGCAAAGTGTGATTGCGCTTTTATTATCAAAATGTTTCTGTTCACATGTGTGTTTCAGGCTGTACCTATACACGTGTATAAAAGAAAAGAAAGAGAAAATACAGACACCAAGCTGTGATCAGGAGCAGAGGCAGGATCCTCTATTTCTATAGTCTGAATTTTTCCAACCAAGTATTACTTTTGTAATTAATAATAATAACTGTTGTTGCTGTTATTTAAAATAGGGGGGGATTAAATAAATGGAATACAACATCTATGAGGGGGAAAGGAGATAAAGGTCTATCTGAAACCCTTCGGGCCAGATAAATTTCAGAATTGAGAAGTTTTCCTATAATAGAAAGGGAAGACCCATAGAAACCCTGTCTTACAAAACATCCCCAGGTGGTAATCAGACACATTAATATTGCTGTGTTGAAACATATGAATAGTCACACAGAGTGGGATAAATAATGACTATAAAAAGACTCACGTCAGTTCAAACCAGGTTTTGCTGCCAAGTACATTTGTGCCAAACTTACATAAAATCTGTGGGTTTCTGTTGCAAATAAGGGATTGTGGATCGCTAGTGAAAAAAACGGGTGAGTTTCTAAAACTAGAACCGGGATGGCAGGGTCAAGAAAGCAGAATAACTAAGCCTTCACAAAATAATACAGCGGTGGGACCACTTTGTCCAGCTCCTACATGGGCCTCAGTGACCAGAAAGGGGCCAGCCAGACCCAGGTGCTTCTGGGGAACCCTGCTTCCTGATAAAGTGTCCATGCCACCTTAGAGCTGCTCTTGGTGTCACGACCTAAACATTACAGAGAGATGAATCCCCCGGGGATCTCATGAAAATACAGATTCCGATCCAGTGGGTCTCCATATACCTCCCACCCATCATTCATGACAACTACGAAGAACGTGTCCAGTCGTCCCATAAATCATTGCGTTTCTTTAATTAGGTGCCAGCAGGGAGAACAGGCAGCATCCCTGGGCGTATCCCAAGCCATATCCAGCAGGGCAGTGGTGATAGGAGGGGAACCCAAATAGGAAAGACCATATTCCTTGAGGAACATGAAGCAACCTTCAGAGATAGTGAGACCAGGACCAGCGAACAAATAAAGCCTGCCTGAGAGGAGAGGGGAGGAGCAGATACCTGCGCATGACTACTTAATTCTGTTTTTTAACCTGGGTGTCAAGGAGGTCCCGGCCATGAAGGTCACTTCGTGCATTGAAACCAGAGTGAGGTAGACAGGGTATTGTATTGTGGAACTGTAGTTCCAGTCAACCTCAGCAGGAAGAGTTTATATCTAGTCACTCTTTGGCCCCACCCTGGATGCCGTAACCTTGCTTCCTAATTTTCTCCTCCCTGGCTGCAGTAGACAGAGAGAGAGGAGGGTTGCCCAAAAAAGCAGGCAGAGGGCAGAAGCCAACAGCACAGTTCCCATATGGATGAATCTAGGCAGCCTGAAAAGAACTTATTACCTGTTGGTAACAGAAGTCAGAATCACGGTTATCTCTGGGAGTGGGTATTGATAGAATAGAGGTTAGGAGTGAACATTTTGGGTATGGTTGGGGGTCCTGAAAATGTTCTATAACTTGATCTGGGTGGTGGTTATGGATGCATACATACGTAAAAAGTCATCGAGCTATACACTTAAGATTTGAGAACTTTAGTGTGTGATTGTCATATCTCAATTAAAATTGGGGAAAAATGAAAATGAACCTCACCTCTCAGATGAAGTAGGTGAGCTAGACTTGGGCCCTCTCTGAGCATTGCCCAAGAGACGGCTGGGCCAAATTGCCCAGCAGAATGACAAATTGCCTAGGTGGCCAGAATAGGGGACTGTGTGCCTTTACCTCAACTAAACTAACTAGATAACGTGAGTCCACCCCAAGTGTGAAAATTAAGCAAATAAGACTTATGCAAAGATGTCTGGTGAGTTCACACTCACACACGTTTCTGAAAGACCTCATTTGACAAAGATCCCAGCATCCATTCTGCTCCTCCTCCCTAGTGACACAAAATTTATCAGAAGTAACAATGTGCCCAGCTTTTCCTGAGCCTTCCTTGCAGGTAGATAGGTGTGTCCTGTACCACGGAGTATGGCTAATTTGAGACCAATTAGACGTAAGCAGGAGTAAGTGAAACTACTGGAAATTCTTCAAGAGAAGGATATGTCCTTTTTTTAACTCCATATTGCTTCCTTCAGATGTGATGGCTGGAGCCCCAGCAGCCTTCTTAGACAATAAGGACAAGGGAAGTTGTCTTGAGGTGGTAAATCAGTGACCTGGAAGAAGGCTTGATCTCTGATAATTCCATCAAGGCTCCTATACTGCCTGTTTAACCTGAGAGACAGAATTTTCTATCTCGTTTAAATCTACTGTTATTTTGGATTAGTTTTTGCTGTCATATACACCCAAAGATGGTCCCTTTGCCTGTGTATAACGGTACTCCAGCTACTCCAAATCTCTCACAGTGTAGTGCACATTAAGCCCATACTGACTGCGTGCCTTGGACCAAGGGGCGGAGCAGGAGGGCATCAAGGAGACCACACACCAGAAAAGTGGAATGGAAAGGCTGGGATTCAGAAGTGGTAGATTGCACACATTACTACAAACTATTCCCCTCCTGATATCCCTGTTCTTAAAATATAACCTTATATCTCCTCCCCTCAAAGGATACAGTCTATATCTCTACCCCTTAATCTGGATGGTCATGTGACATTTTTTGACCAATGAAATAGTAACAAAAATTACCTAAGCAGAGATCTAAAAAGCACTTGAGCACAGGGACTTGCCCTCTTGGCCCTCTTGGAACCCTCCAATGGCCATGTGAATAAGCCCAGACTAGCCTGGCAGAGGAGGAGAGACCATGAGAAGAGAAGCCTCAGCCAGCACCACCTAACACACTAGCTGGCTGTGGAAGGACGCATGAGTTAGCCCAATGGAGATCTATAGAGCCCAGCCCAGACTAGAAAAAAGCACCTTATTAAGCCCCAGACTAGTAAGAAATAATAAATAGTTGTCGTTTTAGACCACTAAGTGTTGGAGTAGCTTGTTAAACAGCAATAGATGACTGATACAGGGGACCTAGCTCTTGAATGGCAAAGTTCTCACCAACTTATCCTGGTGGATTTTACTGTGTGGTTGTCATATATCAATTAAATTGGGAAAAAATGAAAATGAACCTCAACCCTAGGATGAAGTAGGTGAGTCAATGAAAGAATCAAAACTGATCTGGAAAAATACAAGACACCCAGCCCTTTGTCACCACCAAGATTCCTCTCTTTACCCCTGACTTTTCCCATCTCTCAGCTAGGTACATACCTCCTCCAGTAGCACAGAGAGAAGTCCTGGATGACTTCTCCATTTCTTGGCAGTGGGCAGTGAGTGGGAATAGCAGGTGGCCACAGAGGACAGCCACGTAAGCAGAGCTTTTCTTGGGCAAAAGGAAAGCTTGGCCAAGGAAAGGAGTGGGGGTGGAGGAAGACACAGCCCTTGGGGCTAGTTTATGCCTTTAAAACATGCAGCCATACAGAGAGAACGAACGAGTCTTTTCTATTATAAAGTATGTGCTTAGCATATTTATGTAATAGTTTCACCACGTGCACTGAATGAATCAAGTCCCTGCATTAGGGAATGAGGGTTTCCTTGCTGCTTTGATACACTTCAGCAGGTCTGCAGTTTTTGTGCAGGTGGTCTTCACACACCAAAGAAACCCTGGTGGCTGGCAGGGCAATGACCTGGGGTGGAAAATTGGCCCACAGGCCATGCCTGGCTTTTAGCTTCACTTTGATGGCCCCCCATAATGTTGCTCCCATGAAACACATCTGAGGGTGCAAGGAGTCCCATGCAGAGCACTTGAGGCAGCCCCCAGAAAGATGGAGTACTGGGAAAATTGGAAGACTTTCTGGCTCCCAAGAAACTGGCCTCTTAGGACCGCAGGCCAGGGTGAAATGATATGAGATGTGGGGTTCAGGTGGCAGAAAACACCAACCTTGCTTTGGCATGTGACTTTGATCCTTGACCCTTTTTATCCCCACCAAAGCCCCTTCCATTTTCTTCCTTTCATTCTCTTCTGACACTTTCTTTCCCTCCCTCTTTTTCAATCTTTCCCCTTAACTTGTTTCTATCTTAATTGGTCATAACATGGAAGTGAAATTCTTTTTATTATCTACTATATTTATTGAATACAGTTTTATGTTCCTTGCTCTTAATTTTTAAAGTGGATGAGCCGAACACTTTATGGTTTTCTTTCAAAAAATTTTATATCGCAGAGGTAGTCATTAGGGCTGTTCACAAATATTCTGGTTGTCCTTTCAGGCACAAGGCTGGATCACACATCCCCTCCGGGTTTGTCCGCGTGACTTGTTTTGGCCAGTTAAACATGGGCACTCCTGGATGGCAGCTTCACAGTCAGTGAGCTTTGGGGTCACCTTGTTTTCTTGCTGCTATGGTAATGGGAGAAGCCTATGTGGAGGTGAAAACTTTCTCAGCCTGGATGTGAATGACTGCAGTGGGCATATTCTCCCAGCCGGCCCGTGTCAGGTCCAGAGCGTGAGTAAGGAATAAGTTGGGTTTTTTATATATATGAAGCCACTGAATTTGTTACTGAAGCATTGTCTTATTTATTCTGATGAATGCAATCATTTTACTATGTTATCTTCCTCATTTCCGTATCTTCTCTAATAAGAAATCATTTACTTTGATGCTACACTTATTATCTATGCCAATGGCTTCTTTAATCTTTGCGGGGGAGGTCAGGATCCCTTTGAGAATCTGATGAAACAATGAGCTCCCTTCCCCCCAAAATGTACACAGGATATTTTGCATACAATTTCAGGTGTTCACTTGCTCCAGGGTAAAAACAAACATCTTCTTTAGTCTCGGAACTGACGTCTAACCATCACGGCTCCTTCAGGTACCTTCAGTCCAAAGGGGCCCGGTCAGGTGAAGCCTTCTTTCCTCCTTATCCTTGCCTCTGTCTGCAGTCCTTAAACCATCAAAGGCACAGACCCCTGACCATTGTAGCAGCATCCTAATGACAAGAAACCATGCATCATGTTGATTGCTGGAGCCTTGGCAATCATTAGAATATGGGTAATTAGGTTTCCAGGGAAGTTCCCTCTGGTGAGGATGAACAACTACAGGGACGTCCTTAGCAGCAGACAGGGATTTGGGCACTCCGGGGCCACACCTCTGAAACCCCTTGTCAGGGTAGAACTGAAAAATGAAGGATGGCAAGAAGGAGGAGGAGAAGGAGGAGACAGGATGCAGTAACAAAGCACTTGACCCTGACCTCTCAGGCTCATCCTCACGGATTTCTTTGTACTGAGAACAATTCCTTGATCTGTGACAGGACGCATCATACATCTGGAAGACTTCTTTTTTCAAAACACATGTGACCCCCTTTTTGCCTTCCTGAATGTTAGTTTTCTCATTTGCACAGTCTAAATTAGACTGAAAAAATTCATTTGCAAGCTGGTTGTTGATTGCTGGGAACAAATCTCCCCTGTGAAAACAATGTTTTAAAGGGTGGTTAGTCTCCTTAGACAAATCACCAAAGTCTATCAGATGCATCTGAACACTAGCAAATGTTGGAAGCCAAACGTAGGAATCTGTGCAGTGTGATAGGAGAGAGGAAATCTGGTTGCGGAGGCATTTTTTTATCCACTTTCCATCTCCCGTCTCCCGCCCACTGTCATTCACATCCTTGGTCCTGTAAGCCTCTTCCCATCCCCACGGCACTACTGTTAAAATCATCCCTTTCTCCCTCCAAATCTCACTGTCTCAGTGTAGCTCAATCCACAAAGGTGTTCCGAGGAAAGCAATTTTATTGGAATAATTCTCACTAAAATGTGAGTGACCAGGAACCCCTTCATGTCCTCAGAATTATTCATATTTTTAAAGACAAATGTCAAAAATTCAGTTGGATGACTAATTGGTAGACAATGTATCAGAGTAAAAGAAAAACTGGCAAGAATGTTTTCTGGAAGTTTGCCTCCTGGTATCAAATCCCCAAAGCATAGCTCTTAATTATCATAGCTTCTTTCCATCTTTCTACCGGCTCACATAGCCTCTGAAACAAAAGTATTTTTCAGACTAACTCTTAAGGTCACCATATTGAGGCTGCGTGTATGCACACATGTGTGTGTACATGTATGTGCGACTGTGTGTGTGTGTGCGTTTGTGTGTGTCTGAGGGGCATCACAGGCAGGAAAAGCAGCAGCTGTCAGCAGCCATGGGTCACTGATAAATCCAGGTCCGTTAAACCAGAGGACAGCCTAAAACAGAAGTAATGACGCTTTCTCCATGCCAACTTCACACAGAATCTCCCATAACAAGTGAGTGGCATTGTCTGCAAAGCAATCTGGCGTCTTGGGAAAGGGAAACCCTTATTTGAAGGAGTGAGCGGTTGGGGGTGGGAAGGACGGATTTTTTTTTTTCTTTCCTCAAAAACCACTTGCAGAATATAAAATTAGTCACAGCCCCTTGATACCGGGAACAGAAATCAAATTCACATGGCAGCTAATTTTGCTTAAAAACACAGCTCTGTGCCGCGGGGCTATGTCCAGTGGTCTGACAGATGACACAGTCTTCGTTTCCTTCGATGGGGGTGGGGATGCCCCTTCCAGAAAGAGGTCTGGTGCCAAAAAGGACGATTTCACCCCTTCCTTCATTCAGCAGCTTTGTCTGCAAGATTGGGAAAAGGCTAGTTGGTATATTTCAAGGAAGCAAATAATTAGTTCGCTTGGAATCTTGTTTTAGATTTTAATTCTTAGTCTTGGAGCCAAACTATAGGAGCAGAAATTTCTATCTGCGGCGGGAGAGATTCAGTTTCAACACACTAAAAAAAGGCACTGCTTCCGAGGCATTTTTCCATGCATGAATCAAATTATTCCAGCTGGGTTTTACCAACACGTAGGCAATCAAAACCTACTTTAACTTGCTATTTTATTCTTTATTTACTAGTTCTATAAATACTTTGATGGGTGTGTTTTATATCGGGCTAGGGGTGCACGCAGGAAGAGCAGCAGCTGTCTGCAGCCATGAGTCATACACAGGTCTCGAATTTTGTTCATCTGCAGTGAACACATCCCCTGCCAGCTCCAGTCCTGGGCTCACGAGTGTGGCCACGAGTTCTCCGTTTGGCAGACCTGTACAGAACACCTTTGCCACCCCCCTTTCCTTCCTGGGACGACAAGGATCACATGATTTTTCAGAAAGGGCACCCAAGCCTGGCAAGGAAATAAGAAAAAAACACTATTCAAAGCAGACAAATGCAAGCGTCAGATGATTCCGACCAAGGCTGGTGCATCTGGAAGTGGCATCAGGAGCAGGAGAGGGAACTTAAGATGAGGGGTTGGCCTTGGTGGCCTCCAGCTCTGATAGCTGATGATTTGATGAATGATACTTGTGCGCCAGGCCCGAGCGGATAAACCAGGATTAAGGGGTGAAGCGCCATGGAGGCAGATTCTGACTTAGCATCAGGACCAATTTGATAAAGATTAGAGTTGTCTAAAATGAATTGGGCTGCCTTGGGGACAGCAAGTGCCCTGTCTTTGCAGTTTATTCAAGCATGGGGTGACCCTAAGGAGCAACCACAGAGAGAGAACTCAAAGCTCTGAGGAAGGTTAGATTTAGTGACAGGTATTGTCTTCTCCGACTCAGGAATCCCACAGCCTGTGCCTCAGGGACTCTAAACTTCCAAAGGAGGTTCCTGTGCTCCTCAGCCTCTCTGTCACCTTTCCTACATGGTCACAGCTCCTTCTGCCCATGGGGACCAGAGACCCTACTGTTAGAGCCAGCACAAGGGCACAGAAGCAGTGGGGAAGCCACAAAGTAGCCGTGAGAAGAATACAAGATTCCCAGGGCACAGAAATGTGGAAGGCCTGGATATATGCATGCGTGACATCCCAGGTTCATGCTCTCTCAGACCCGGGCGGGGGGGGGGGGGGGGGCGTTCCTCAGAACAATCAGCCTCATCATGCAAATTATCTGCTTGCTCCCCCTCCTTCTCCGCGAGATTCTTTCTTAAGTCACTGGAAGGCTGCAGGAACCCTTGCCATGTGTCAGTTGTTTTTATCTTGTCAGGACAGATCTCCAAAACCAGCAACAACAGCCTGCAGTGAGACCCAGGCTGCTGGAGCTGTGAGGCCAGGTGATGATGTGCCCTGCCCAGTGCTGGGCAAAGAGTGCCCACTGCCTCCCCAACAGCCTTCCCAGGTGAGCCAGCCTGCCTTCCACCCCAGCCCTCTTCAGAGAGACTACCCACAGCTCTGTCAGCCTATGGAGGGGCCTGGGCTCCCCACTGCCCTTCCGGGCTATCAGTGGCGCACGCCTGCCTGAGACATGAGGCCTCAGCATAGCTTGATGGGACTGCAGCCTAGTCTTCCTGGACACTCACCTGGTGATGGAGTCAAAAATTCAACCTGGCCTATATGTCCTGAGTTGAATAGTGTCTCCCAAATTTCATGTCCACCCAGAACCTCAGAATGTGACCTTGTTTGGAAATAGGGTCTTGGCAGGTTAAGATGAGATCACACTGGCTTTGCGTAGGCCCTAAATCTAATGACCAGTGTCCTTACAAGGAGATGGAGAATTGGAGACACACATACACACACACAGGGAAGATGGTCATGTGACACAGAGGCAGAGATTGGTGTGATGAATCTACAAGCCAAGGAACGTCAAGGAGTGCCAACAACCACCATGAGCTGGAAGAAGCAAGCGAGGATTCTCTCCTAGAGCCTTCAGAGGGAGTATGACCCTGCCAACACCTTGATTTCAGACTTCTGGCCTCCAGAGCTGTAAGAGGATCAATCTCCATTGTTTTAAGCCACCTGGTTTATGGTACTTTGCTACAGCGGCCACAGGAAACTAATACAGCCAGCCTGGCTGCGCCCAGCTCCGGTGGGTTCTGACCAGGCATCTGGGCCTCTGTCTGCCTGCCCCTCTCCCCACTGTGGACTCTTGATTGACCTAGATTTCCACGTATTAAGCATTACTGCAAGGGGAGCAGCCCCCATCACCTTCTGGGAGTAGTCCCAGTGACATGGAATGACCCAAACCCGGAGCAAAAGGCCTCCTCCCACTTCAGTTCTCAGAGGACCGCCATCTGGACCATGGTTATAAGCCTTGAAGGTGTCACTCTTGGGGAATGTTGACAATCTCACGTTGAAGAGACTATCTCCAGTGAAGATCTAGAGAAACAGGTGCAAATCAGGGGTCCACATCCCACATCTGGTCTCTACAGCATTGCAAAAAGTGTGAATTAGTAGCCAATGCTTCCAAATTAAAAGATTTCATATTAAAATATTTTCCCATTTCTTTTGCAAAATTCGAAATTCTGGCCTCAGGTGCTGAAGCAGAGAAGCCAATGTCTCCTTTTAGATCTGGACATGGCTATCCAGCTTTCCACAATCCCCAGCACCCCCTATTACTGTCTGACATTGCCATAAATCATTTCTTTTCATTTTGTGGGTGTAGTATGGTGTTATTAAAAGTAGCATGAACTACTTCGTACACCCATGTCAATACTAAAAGTGCATAAGAGAGGGCTGTGTCTTTAAAGGAAAGTGGGAGTGAACATATATCTTGGTAGAAGTGGAGATTCTTCTCATGTGATTACTATGTTTCTGCACCTAATACACAAAGCCTAAGGTGCTATTATGAGGGGGAAAGAAAAACAAAAACAAAAAACCCAGACTGCTCCATCCCTGTAGGAAGTTGACCAAAATTCCTGATGAAAAGATTAAAAGTTGTTCAGGTATTTTCTCTTCCTCAAATTCCAATGATATAGCCCTAACCAGGGTTCCCTCTAATCTCTCTTCAGTTGCCTCCATCTTCCATGGGACTTTCAGTGGAAACTTGATAAAGTTTGGAAGATGCCACTTCCCCTTTTTAAAGGCTTTTATGGTTATCACCACCTGCAAGACAAAGCCCAACCCTCTTAGCCACTGCCCTCCTTCCCGTGCAGCCGCACTTTGCAGCCACCTCCACTTCCGCCAGCCCTGTCTCACTGAGCATGTTCTCCCAACACCACTGCCATGTTTACCCCTTTGTGCCTTTGAGCAAGCTTTTCCTTCCACTTCAAATGCCTTTCTTTATGGATTTGAGGTCCTGCTGGCCTCATCAGCTCATCCAACTCAGAAGCTTGGGGATGTCATGGTAGACTCCCAAAAAATCTCGTTTTCATGGTGGCCTCCAGATCCCTTGAAAGTTGACTTTGAGAACTTAATTGTGCCATCCTGGGAAATTGAATGTGCTTCTCTAAAATTAGAAGCCCGTCAAAACTTGACCTAGCCTCTGGGAGTAGAGCACAAACTCCCCGGAGACAGGGCACTCCCTCACGCACATAGCAAGGGCAGTTGAAGAGTAAGAATCCTGGCCGATCTTAAGTTTGAACCCAGCACTAGAGTAGTTGGTTCTAGGCCCCAGGCCCCAGAAAACTGTTTTAGTTATCCTATTTGGGATTCTCAGAGTTTTATAATTACTCAGCGATGAAACCACACAATTTCAGTGGTAATTGCTTGAAGATGAAAAATTCTTGATCCTCAGAGGCAATGAAACTTCAATGACCTGTAAAATATAGACAGCTAAAGGCAGCCGGACAGCCTCGAGCACCAAGCAGACAGGGTCAAAGATAGCAATTGCAGGAACTTTATGGAAAAGGGAGGGGTCTGTGTGCAGCTGGAATTATCACCCAAATCCCTGACACTCCCATTCCTCCATCTGCTAACAAACTCCTACTCACCAGCTATGCCCCAGTTAAAATGCCCTTTCTTCTGGGAAAGCTGCCCAGGTCCACTTCCCTTTTCCTGTTCTCCAACTTGATGACTTTCATAATGCCCCCAACTTAGTACTATACGCAGCCCCATCAATCAGTTCTTACCCTCAAACCTCTTGCCTCCACCAAGGGCTTCACTTCCCCAACGGCTCACTCATGTTTCTTGTTTTCTGTGCCAGAACACACGACAGTTCTTCCTCTCAGTTTTTCTCTGCTTTGGATTAGGTACTTTGGACTTTTTGGAAAAAACTTGTCCCAACCCAGGCACAAACCCAATTCCTTTGTCCCATGCCCTGCAGCTGTGGGCCAGCTCAGCTGCTCCCACACACAGTCCTGGCTCCCAGAACTGCAGCCTGGGCACAGCTCCAAGGACCTTGGTTGCACAGTGTGGGAGGATAAACATCCCAGCAATGAGAGTCATTCCCACCTCCAAGCTCCTACTACTCGTTTGTCCTACATCGCATGTATATCAATCACCCTCTTGTATCTTTATGTCTTTCTTACCAATCTGTGCTTCTCAGAGGCTGACAGCCTGTTTTGTCTTTCTGGGTCTCTCCAGAACTTCATGTGGGGCCGGACACCTAACAGGTTGTGATAGATAATATTATTTGTCCATCATTTTTCTTTATTTCTTGTCTCTGACACTGTTTACTGTGGACAGAGTATAATCTCCCCATTCTCTGGCCACCCTCTGACTTTGAGCTTGGCCATACAAATTGCTTTGGCCACTGGAATGTGGGTGAAAGTGGTAGTGTGCCAGTTACAAGCTAAAGCTTAAGCCTCTGCCAGCTCTCTCAAAGCATCTGCCCTCCATTATGAAAAGAGCATGTCCAAGGAAAGACCCAAGAATTTGCATTTCTAAAAAGTTCCACAGTGGTGACTATGCTGCTGGTCTGGGGAGCACAGTTGGAGAAAACTGAGTTTTTGTGAACTATATTTGGGGCTGCGCTTCTTTTCTTAAGAATGAATTTTACTTTCACTTATTCATTCCCCATTGGTTTATCCTTCAAAAGTGCCCTTAGGGACTGTGTATTAGTTAGTTTTTGTGTGATCATGCTGTGTAAGAAAGAATCTCCAAATCTCAGTGACTTAAAACTGGAAACATTTATTCCATATTCACAGACCTGTAAGTTGGCTACAGTTCAAGTTGGGCTAGATTTGAGTCGAGGCTTCAGCTGGGGTTCATGTGACCCACAAAGATTCATTCTGAGATCCAGGTTGAGGAAGCAATGGCTACCTCGGACATGCTCTTATTTCCTTAAATCCAGACACTCCAGAATTTTAAATGATACAGCCCAATTGACCATCACGAACACCATCGTCATCCCATTTAATCTGAGGTGCCCTGAGGCATTCCATCCAGGCATGAAAACTTTCTAGTTCAGTGGCTCTCAACTCTAGCTGCATAATGGAATCTCTTGAAAGCTTTTTAAAAATCCTGATGCCCAGGCCACACCCCGACCAATTAAAAATGTTATCCCTGAGAGTGAGACACAAGCATCAGGATTTCTTTTTAAAGCTTTCCCATTATTTCAATGGGCAGCCAAGGTTGAGAATGACCTTTCCTTTTTTAAGGGACCCGGGCTTGCCCAGCACTAGTCTCCCTGCCACTGCCTGCTCCTATTCCCCACCATGCAAAGCATTGTGCATGACCTCCCTGCCCCAGATCTCAAGAATCTAAAGGCTTGTTAAAACTTATGATAGGGGCAGCCAGTTGGCTCACTTGGTTAGAGCGCAGTGCTCATAACACCAAGGTCTTCGGTTCGATTCCCACATGGGCCAGGGAGCTGCACCCTCCACAACTAGATTGAAAACAACAACTTGACTTGGAGCTGATAGGTCCTGGAAAAAACACACTGTTCCCCAATATTCCCCAGTAAAAATTAAAAAAAAAAACTGACTATAAGCCTCTTACCCACCCCCTGAAGACTCCTCCCTTGCTAGCTACTTCTGAGTTCCCCAGAAGAAGACCTTGAGCTGAAAATTCTAGCACAAGCGACTTATGAAGGAAGTGCTCCTGGGAGAAACTGGTAAAGGAGTGGGGGAAGCAGGACAGGCAAGGGGATATAGCCAATTGCGTGTGCCATGTCAGGCCCAGTTATGCAGAAGGGAGCTTCTCCTGCTGGAATCAAGACAGCAGAGCTGGGCTTTCACAGTCCTGTGCCCAACAATCATTGGCTTGGCTAAGGACCACCCCGGGATGAGGTGGGGGATGTAAACTCTTAGACTCTTCCACGGTCTACATCTACAAGCAAAGCTGCTCCAGCAGCCCAAGAGCAGGCCTGCAAAGAAGCATCACAGGTGCACTGGGAGCAAAACCACCCGAAACTGTAGAAGGGACACGCAGAAATGGTAAAAGGGATCCAAGGTAGGGTAGCCAGATTTAGCAAATAAAAATATAGGATGGCCAGTTACATTTGAATTTCAGATAAACAATCAAGCTTCTTTTTTAGTTTAAGTATACCCCCATGCAACATTTGGGATATACTTATACTAAAAACTATTATTTGTGTATCTGAAATTCAAATGTATCTGGTCGCCTTGTATCTTATGGGGGCACCCCTATTCTGAAGATGACAACGTAGGCCTTTGCTTTGCAGCTCCTGTTTCCTAGTTATGCTGCTGCGCATATGTTATCTGAACCACTGGTATCACCCTGGGCCACCACTTACAGCATTTGGGAGTATTGGCCACTCTGTCTTGGCTAGCGACAAAGTTTTAGACTGAAAAGGCAGTGATGTAGCCATTATTAAATGTCTCGCTGGCTCCTTTGACACCTCTTCTGCTTTAGACTAGAGCTGTGAGGCTTACCCAGAGCCACCTACAATAACAGGGATAAAATGATGCCTGGGTACCCAGTCTGCCTGCCCTACCTCAGAGATCAAGGTGCTAATGTCTTTCTGACAGCCTGGGCCTCAAATCCTGAGTCAATCCGTCACTTGGTCAACCTGATCCTTTCATTAAGTATTTTTGCATTCTTTCATCAGTCTTTAAATAATGAAAAGAGGACTCCAATAGTTCTGGTGGTTGTCCCGATGATTGGCAGGTCCTGAAAATAGGTTGGGATTGATTGATTATGATTATAACCAGCAGGCTCTGCCATGGGTGCCCCCGGCCCATACGTAATATAAAATATACAAACAGCAGACAGGGAACAAAGCCAAGGCTGTACTCTTTACTTTGATTTGTGATCAAAGTTGAAATCCCCTCTATTAGAAGATTCTGAGAATGAATGTGATCCTGCTTCATATTCCTGGTCTTTCCCGGGGTCCAGAGATCTCTGGAGCTGAAGAGATGGATACAAACAGAGTATAGACAATGCTTGAGACTTTTGTGGGTGCAAAACAGAGGAAAGGGATGAGAAGACAGTGGGAAATTAGATGCTTCTGTGAAACTAAGGTGAGGATCACAATGGATGATCACATTCCAGAAGTCTCACTCATAATCATTTTTTAAATGAATTAAGACATGGAAGGGATAGAAAATGCCTCTTGATGAAAAACCAGGGTCCCTAATGACATTGCTAAGTCACTGAATTACCCAACCCTGAGCACTGACTGGCCTTCTTAAAATGTAAGAGAATACATGTTTCTTGTTATTAAAAAAGCAAGGAAGGAAGGAAGGAAGGAAGGAAGGAAGGAAGGAAGGAAGGAAGGAAGGAAGGAAGGAAGGAAGGAAGGAAGAGAGAGGAGAAAAAAGAAAATGTCTCCTGAATGATTCTAAATGCTCTTAACATCTTGAGGTATTTTTAAAAGGTTATTTCCATGGAGAAATTGTAGGCATTTTGTTTCAAAAGTACAAACACTTGAAAATCACAGGATGTAACTAGGTTCTGGAATAAATTGAAAAGAAATTGAAGTCATTGTCTTAGGTTGGCTTGACCTCAGAAGCAGACCCTGAGACAAGAAATTGCGTGTAGTTTATTTAGGGGGATATCTCAGGAAGCACTGTCGGGTAGGGGGGAGGCCAAAGAGGGAAGGGAAGATAAGCAATAGGACATCATTACTGAACGGTGGGGGCAACCAGGACTCAATCCCACTGAGCCATGCTGGGAAACTGTGGACAACATTTTTCCTCAAATTATCTATAGTGAAGGATTAGGGCTTTTTTCTCTTTTTAATTTCCAAGCCACCGTGGACCAATACCTTTTTTCCCTGATACTTTTGAATATACAGTAAAAACGAATTATTAGAAAGATAAGAAAACAAAGACATGCAAAATACAAGTCCCAATTTCTTTATTATTAGATGCAAGAGATCTATAACTACTCTATGTATGAAATTACTACGGAAACTCCTAAATGCTTACTCTCAATTTCTGTACATATTGTACAGCAGTAATAAACAGGTCCCAGACTGGCACCAGTTCAAGGGCTACACCTTGCACCTATGTCTCAGAGTTTGCCCATCTGAGCGGAGAGGAAGCTGGGGTATTTGTCTACCAATGCATTGGTTGAGGCTTGCTCTCAGGGAGAGGGGCAGGGATGGAAGGTTAGCACCAATTCCTTCTCACTGTGTGTGCAGGCACAGCAAAAGCTTCGGACAGAGAGGCAGAGGTGCTGGCAACTGGAAGTGCAGGGGGTGTGGCACACTAAAGTGGTAAGGGCCAAAGGGCCTATGGATGGGGCAGTCAAAGCATTCTAGATTCATGTAGCAGGAAGGGACCACAAGAATCATCTGGCCAGCCTCTTTTCCCGCAGGAGATGGAGAAACTGGTCCCTGAGCCAGTCATTGTTTCACTGTGGTGCTCAGATGTTATTGGATATCACTACTGCCAGGACCAGGGGAGAGGGAAGGGGTCCCCCAGTTGTCTCTCTTTTGCCTACCCTGGCTTTCTTCTAGACTTCTGCTTGTCTAGTCTCTGGCACCAGAGGGACAACTGCCAACTGGGAGACAGGTGGTGCCATCTGCAGCAGAGCCAAACCCCACAGAGGTGCGACCTGGTTAAGCTTTCATCTGCCCATTAATCTTCTGGGGAATGGTGGAAAGGCCCGTGGACTTAGCGTAAAGCCATGGCTATACCATAGATCTCCTGGCTTGAACTCTGAGTCTCTGTTTCCTCATCCATAAAATGGAAATGCTAACCTGTGCCCTACTTACCTCACAGGGCTGTTGTAAGGATCAAGTGAGATAAATAAGTAAAAGAAGTTTTTGAAAACTTGAAAGTCCTTTGTAGCTGTCAACTCTAAGAGGCACTCATTATCCACAGATGAATTGTCCAGCACCCTCAGTTCTCAGAACACAGACCCCAAATCAACAGCGGTTTTAAAAGGTTTCTGATTAAATTCAATGCAGAATCTTGGTTTGGATCCCAGATCAAAAAACTAATGCTATAAAGCACATTGTTGGGGCAATTGGCACTATTTTAATAAGGCTTATATAGTAAATGATAGTTACATCAATGTCAAATTTCTGAATCTGTGTTGTATCAATGTCAAATTTCCTGAATTTGATTATTGTACTGCGGTTACATAGGAAAACGTCCCTAAGAGATACATGTGGATGTATTCAGGTTTAAAATATCATGATGTCTGCAACTTACCCTCAAGTGGTTCGGCGACAGCAATAACAACAATACTAATAGTAGCAACAATAACAGTAATAACGTGTGTGTGTGTGTACACAACACAGAGAAAGAGAGAAAGAAGATGTAAAAAGTTTAAGAAATGTTGAATTTTGATGACTTGTATATATAGGAAATCATGATACCGTGTTTGTAACTTTTCTGTAAGTTGATTTTTTTCAAAATAAAAAGGTTTTTAATAAATAAGTGAATAAATAAATAAATCATCCTTTTCTCAAAAAAAAAAAAGTCTCTGAGCCACTCTAGCCATTGTACTAACACTGCAAAATTCCTGGTCCCTCATTCAGAACTTACTGACTCATATTCAACACATTTCTAAAAGACTTGGTTATCTGATTTCTTAGCCCTGAATAGATTAGAAATAAAAAGGTAGAATGAGGTAATGGCAGGCATAATGACAACAGAAGAAGTAATAGTTGACATCTGGATATGAAGAAATGAGACCCGCAAAAATCCAAAACGCAGAGACACAGCTGTAAAACCTCAGTGTTGCAATGGATGTCAAGATGCTAAATCCGGGACGGATGGGTGGCTCAGTTGGTTAGAGGGCGAGCTCTGGGCAACCGGGCTGCCGGTTCAATTCCCACATGGGCCAGCGAGCTGCTCCCTCCGCAACTACAATGAAGTCAATGAGCTGCCGCTCAGCTCCCGGATGGCCAGACAGCTCAGTTGGTTGGAGCGCGTCCTCTCAACCACAAAGTTGCCGGTTCGACTCCCGCAAGGGATGGTGGGCTGCGCCCTCTGCAACTAACAACAGAAACTGATAACCCTGTGGGACCTGAGGAGGAGACTTCTGAGTAGTTTCTGATAAAAACGTTCCTCTTTGATTGAAAAGAATGTGTAATAAGGAACTCTTCTTTATGCCCTGCGTTGGACATGATTAGGTAAGCATATGATGTCTGGAGCTGTGGCAGCCATTTTGTGATCATGAGGAGACAACATGAAGACTAAGAAGCAATATTAGGCGGATGGTGAAGAAGGTTGGGAAGATCTTCAGTTTCTAATGACCTGTCTAAAAAGCTGAATTAGCCAACCATGCAACCAAACTTGTTAGATGTTCTCATTATTTAAACCACATGCAGTTTGCTAACCTATTACTTGAAGCCAAAAAAAAAAAAAAAATTATGTCACACTGGGAAAGCATCTGTTTTCTGGAAACATCTATTTCTTCAGAGTCTTCCATTCTCTGCAATGCCTTACTGTGGGGAGGAAGGTTGGGAAGGCCTGAACAAAATATGGGAGGTGAGTGCCTCTTGAAAAACTGCTTGGAGCGTGTCAGCCTAACAGGGATTCTAATATTGTCAATATTTTTTTTACAGGACCTCTACACCACTAGCTCCCTAAACCAACAGCATGATAATAAAGAGGGCTTGTTAAAAATAAGAAAAGATGAAATAGTGCCATTTGCGACAACATGGCTGGATCTTGAGACTATTATGCTAAGCAAAATAAGTCAGACAGAAAAAGTCAAGAACCATATGACTTCACTCATATGTGGAATATAAAACTGAAAGCAACAAAGGACCAAGACAAACAAACAAAGAAACAAACCTCATAGACACAGACAACAGTTCAGTGGTTACCAGAAGGTAAAGGCGGGGAGGTAGAAGAGGGAAAAGGGGAACAAATATATGGTGATGGAAGGAGAACTGACTCTGGGTGGTGAGCACACAATATGATATATAGATGATGTATTATAGAAATGTACACCTGAAACCTATGTAACTTTACTAACCAACGTCACCCCAATACATTTAATTTAAAAAAAAAAAATACAGATGCCGAGTTTCTTTCATTTCTTTGGAATCAGAATGCTGGAGTCCACAAACCATTCATTCCCACCAAAGACTTCCTGAATGACTTTATATCGTGCAGCCTCTGGTCTGGGCCATCTAGTTGGCTCTCTCCACACTTTAATCCCGTAAACCAGTTCCCGTCAGATGCAAATAGATTCCTCTCCGCGTCCTTTGAAGAGTAGTTTTCCCACCCCAATTCAGCTTCTACCCTAAAAAGGCTTCTCACAATGCTCCCACACAAATACAGTCCACTTGCTAAGGAAAATGTTAATGAACATAATTTATCCATCTTATTGCATTGGCAAAAATTAGCTGGGACTGTCAAATATGGTCTGCATTGTTAAAAAGGTTCTAAATTTTTCAGAAAATAAGAGAAGAGCATACTCACAGAAATTCCCCTAAGTGTACTGGGAGTTATTTTTATTTCTCTCTTGTGGATGAAGTTTGGCCTGTGGTTCTCCTCTGTTTTCCAAATCAGTGACTTGGTCTTTCCCAGCCAACCATGCAAAGGAGTTCATCTGGAGCCAACCAAGGCCTGCTTTAGGGTATGGAAGAGAGTTGTACAGGGCTAAATATGTACATGACCATGGAAAAGGGGCATCCAGCCTCCCCACCAGGGACAAGAACTTTACTGTACCACTTCCAGTGCTGACTGCCCAGTTCCCCATGAAAGAGAAAATTACAAAAGAGAAGTGTGGTTGATTCACTTTACACCCACAGCAATGCCCTTAGCTTGCCTTCCTCCATTATAGGGTCCAAAAGCTAAAAACTACAATTCCCAGGATGCTCTATAGATCAGGGTCAGGCACATGACCTGAATACCATCAATCAGTCACACTCAGTAAGATTTGAATGCAAATTTGAGCAATGTGAGGCATCAGACTCATGCAAGGACATCAGGTCTTCTGGCAAGAATTCTGACAGAGGCAACTGGCAGGGACAGCTGAAGCAGAGCTTCTGGCACCCAGTCCTGAGGGTCAAAGAGGCTGAGCTGTAGGCAGAGGGTTCAGGGATGTTTCAGCTAGAACATTTACTAACTCTCCTTGGGTGTTTCCTGCTAAGTTGTCCTGGCTGCATTGCCCTGGCTCTGAAGCATCCGAGGCTGCAGGTCTTTGGCCCTCCTAGGGGTATATTAGCTACTTAATATCTTTTCATAATCCCTTTCTGCTTAAACAATGTGGAGTGGACACTGTTGTTTGCAAGTGAGAACCTTGAGCTATTGGGGAGGCAATTTAAATATTCCCCCAAATGAAAAAAACAAAAAAATGAACGTCTTTTTTTAATGCAAAAATTAAGAAATACAAGTAGCCCAGAAAACATCCTTGCACCCATTCCCAATCAATAACCCTCCACAGGTAACCACTGTTGTGATTCTTATCACCATAGATTAGTTTAGCTTATTTTTCAACATCACGTTAATGGAAATAAATCATACATTCTATACACTTTTGCGCCTGGCTTCTTTTTTTTTTTGTTTTTTTTTGTTTTTAGTTTCAGGTGTACAAAGCTACATAATAGTTGGATATTTACACTCCTCCCAAAGTGATAACCCCCCTGTGCCTGGGTTCTTTGCTCAGCACTTTTTTTCCCCACGAGATTCGTCCATTGTTCTTCTTTTTCAATGTTGTATAGTATTCTGCAGTTTATTTCTCTATTCTCACAGTGATAGACAACTAGGTTGTTTCCAGTTTGGGGCCATTACAAATAAAGCTGCTGCTGTGAACATTCTGTACACACACCTGAAAATGGAATTGCTGGGTTGTAGGCTTAGGATTAGCTTTATCAGGTACCACTAAACAGCCTTCCAAAAAGGTTGAACCAGTTTACATTCCCATCAGCAGCGTATAGGGCAAAAAAACCTTGGCAAAGTCTTTGTCTATTTTTTTCAGTTACAGTTGACATTCAATATTATTTTATAATAGTTTTAGGTGTTCAGCATAGTGGTTAGACATTTATATAATTTACGAAGTGATCCTCCCCAATTAGTGTAGTACCCATCTGGCACTATACATAGGTATCACAATATTACTGACTCTATTCCTTATGCTGTACTTTACATCCCCGTGACTGTTTTGTAATTACCAATTTGTACTTCTTAATCCCTTCACCTTTTTAACCCAGTCCCCCAACCATCCTCCTAGCTGGCAACCATCTCTTTGTCCTCTGTATCTATAAATCTGTTTCTGTTTTGTTTGTTTATTTTGTTCTTTAGCTTCCACATATAAATGAGATCATATGGTATTTGTCTTTCTCTGTCTGACTTATTTCACTTAGCATAATATACCCTCTAGGTCCATCCATGTTGTCACAAATGGTAAGATTTCTTTATTTATGGCTGAGTAATATTCCATTGTATATATGTACCACTTCTTCTTTATCCAATCGTCTACTGATGGGCACTTAGGTTGCTTCCGTATCTTGGCTATTGTAAAAAATGCTTCAGTGAACATAGGGATGCATATATCTTTTTGAATAGTGTTTTGGATTTCTTCAGACAGATACCCAGGAATGGAATTGCTGGGTAATAAGGTAGTTGTATTTTTAACTTTTTGAGGAATCTCCAAACCATTTTCCATAGTAGCTGCACCAATTTGCAATCCCACCAACAGTGCACAAGGGTTCCCTTTTCTCCGTACCCTCGCTAACACTTGCCGTTTGTTGATTTATTAATGATGGCCATTTCTACAGGTATGAGGTGATATCCTATTGTGGTTTTAATTTGCATGACTCTGATAATTAGTGATATTCAGCATCTTTTCATATATCTATTGGCCATCTGTGTGTCCTCTTTGGAGGAATGTCCATTCAAGTCCTCTGCCCATTTTTTAATGGAATTGTTTGGGGTTTTTTGGTGTTGAGTTATATAAGTCCTTTATAAATTTTGGATGTTAACCCCTTATCAGATGTATCATTGGCAAATATCTTCTCTCGTTCAGTAGGCTGTCTTTGAATTTTGTTGCTGGTTTCCTTTGCTGTGCAAAAACATTTTTAGTGTGATGTCGTTCCATTTGTTTATTTTTTCTTTTGTTGCTCTTGCCCAAGGAGATGTATCAGAAAAAATATTACTAAGAGCAATGTCAGAGAGTTTATTGCCTATGTTTTCTTCTAGGAGTTTTATGGTTTCGGGACTTACATTTAAGTTTTTAATCCATTTTGAATTTAGTCTTATATATGGTGTAAGAAGGTGGTCCAGTTTCCTTTTTTGCATGTTTCTGTCCAGTTTTCCCAACACTATTACTGAATAGACTATCTTTGCATAATAGATATCTTTGCATCTATGTTTACCTCATTGTATATTCTTGCCTCCTTTATCATAGATTAGATGACCATATAGACCTGGATTTATTTCTGGGCTCTCTATTCTGTTCCATTGATCTATGCATCTGTTTTAATTCCAGTACCATGCTATTGATTACTATAGCCTTGTAATAGAGTTTGATATCAGGTAGTGTGATACCTCCAACTTTGTTCTTCTCAAGATTGCCACGGCTATTTGGGCTCTGTTATGGTTCCATATAAATTTTAGGATTATTTGTTCTAGTTTTGTGAAAAATGCCATTGGTATTTTGACAGTGATTGCATTGAATCTATAGATTGCTTTGGGTAGTATGGACATTTTAACAATGTTAATTCTTCCTTTTTGTGAACATGGTGTATGCTTCCATTTATTTGTATCATCTTCAGTTTCTTTCTTCAATGTCTTATAATTTTCCAAATACAGATTTTTACCTCATTGGTTAAATTTACTTCTATGTATTTTTTGGATGTAATTGTAAATAGGATCATTTTCCTATTTTCTCTTTCTGATAGTTCACTATTGGTACATGACAAAGCAACCAATTTCTGAATATTAATTTTGTATCCTGCTACTTTACTGAATTCATTTATCAGTTCTAACAGTTTTTTTGGTAAAATCTTTGGGGTTCTCTATATATAGTATCATGTGCAAATAATGACAGTTTTACTTCTTCCTTTCCAATTTGGATACCTTTTATTTACTTCTATTGTCTGATTGCTGTGGCTAGGACTTCCAGTACTATTTTGAATAAAAATGGTCAGAGTTGACATCATTGTCTTGTTCCTGATCTTAAGGAAAACTCTATTAGCTTTTCCCCATTGAGTATGATGTTAGCTGTGCGTTTATCGTATATGGCCTTTATTATGGTGAGGTATGCTCCCTCTATTCCCAATTTGCTGAGAGTTTTTATCATAAATGGCTGGCTTTTGTCAAACACTTTTTCTGCATCTATTAATATGATCATATGATTTTTATATTTCATTTTGTTTATGTGCTGTATCATGTTAATTGATTTGTGGACATTGAACCAACCTTGCATCCCAGGAATAAATCCCATTGGATCATGGTGTATGATCTTTTTAATGTATTGCGAATTCATTTTGCTAATATTTTGTTGAGGATTTTTGCATCTATGTTCATCAGGAATAACGGCCTAAAATTTTCTTTTTTCTTTTCTTTTTTTTTTTTTTTTTTTTGTAATATCTTTGTCTGGTTTTCAAATCAGGGTAATGGGGGCCTCATAAAATGAGCTTGGGATGTTTCCCTCCTCTTGAATTTTTTGGACTAGTTTGAGAAGGATAGGTGTTAATTCTTCTTTGAATGTTTGGTAAAATTTACCTGTGAAAATATTTGATCCAGGACTTCTGTTTGTTGGGAGTTTTCTGATTACTGATTTCACTTTGTTTGCAGTAATTGATCTGTGCAAGTTTTCTGTTTCTTCTTGATTCAGTCTTGGAAGATTGTATGTTTCTAGGAATTTATCCATTTTTTTCCAGATTGTCCAATTTGTTGGCATATAATTGTTTGTAGTATTGTCTTATAATTGTTTGTATTTCTGTGGCATCAGTTGTCATGTCTCTTCCTTCGTTGCTGATTTTATATTTGGGTCCTCTCTCTTTTGTTCTCAATGAGTCTGGTTAAAGGTTTATCAATTTTGTTTATTTTTTCAAAAAATCAGTGCTTGGTTTCATTGGTCTTTTGTATTTTTTTACACTCTATTTTGTTCATTTCTGCTCTGATCATTATTATTTCTTTCCTTCCACTCACTTTGGGCTTTGTTTACTGTTCCTTTTTTAGTTCCTTTAAGTATAAAATTAGATCGTTTGAGATTTTTCTTGTTTCTTGAGGTAGGCCTATATTGCTATGAATTTCTCTTGGGACTACTTTCACTGTGTCCCATAGATTTCGGTTACTGTGTTTTCAATTTCATTTGTCTTAAAATATCTTTTGATTTCTTCCTTGGTCTCATTGTTAACCCATTCATTGTTTAGTAGCATATTATTTAGCTTCCGTGTATTTGTGTGTTTTTCAGTTTTTCTCTTGTAATTGATTTCTAGTTTCATAACATTGTGGTCAGAGAAGATGGGTGATATGATTTCAATCTTCTTAAATTTATTGAGAATTCTTTTGTGGCCTAAATGTGGTCTATCTTGGAAAATGTTCCATATACACTTGAAAAGAATTCTGCTGCTTTGGGGTGAAATGCTCTAAACATATCAATTAAATCCGTCTGGTCTAGTGTGTCACTTAATGCTTCTGTTTCCTTGTTGATTTTCTGTCTGGAAGATCTGTCCATTGGTGTCAGAGGGGTGTTAAAGTCCCCTAATATGACTGTATTACTGTTGATCTCTGTCTTTATGTCACTCAATATCTGTTTTATATATTTAGGTGCTCCTATGTTGGGTGCATAAATGTTTACAAGAGTTATGTCCTCTTGTTGCATTGATCCCTTTAACATTATGTAATGTCCTTCCTTGTATCTTATTATTATGGCATTTGTTTTAAAGTCTATTTTGTCTATTTAAAGTCTATTTGATATAAGTATTGACACCCAGCTTTTTTTTTCACTTCCATTTGTATGAAATATCTCTTTACTTTCAGTCTGTATGTGTCTTTTGATCTGAAGTGGGTCTTTTGTAGACAGCATATGTCTGGGTCTTGTTTCCTTATTCATTCAGCTACCCTATGTCTTTTGATTGGAGCATTTAATCCATTTACATTTAAAGTGATTGTTGATAGGTACATAGTTATTGCCATTTTATTATTTATATCTATGTTTGTGTTTTTTTTTTTATTTCCTCCTTCTTCTTAAAGAAGTCCTTTTAACATTTCTTGTAATACTGGTTTGGTGGTGTTGAACTCCTTTAGCTTTTCTTGTCTGGGAAGCTCTTTATCTCTCCTTCAATTTTAAATCATAGCCTTGCTGGGTAGAGTAGTCCTGGTTGTAGGTCCTTACTTTTCATTACTTTGAATATTTCTTGCCAATCCCTTCTGGCCTGCAAAGTTTCTGTTGAGAAGTCAACTGACAGTCTTATGGGAGCTCCCTTGTATGTCACTAAATGCTTTTCACTTGCTGCTATTAGGATTCTCTCTTTGTCTTTAACCTTTGGCATTTTCATTATGATATGTCTTGGTGTGGGCCTTTTGGGGTTCATCTTGTTTTGGACTCTCTGCACTTCCTTTGTCTATTTCCTTTGCCAGGTTAGGGAAGTTTTCAGTCACTATTTCTTCAAATAGATTCTCAGTCCTTTGCTCTCTCTCTTCTCCTTCTGGTACCCCTATGATGCAAATGTTGTTACACTTAATGTTGTCCCAGAGGTCCCTTAAACTATCTTTGTATTTTTTATTCTTTTTTGCTTTTTGCTGTTCTGATTGGGTGCTTTCTGCAGCCTGAGATCGGCTGCCACTCACCTGGGGCCTGCAGACCCCTGAGACTTGTCCAAGAAAGACTGCAGCATGGTCCATGGCTGGCTGTCCACCACTTAATGTGCTCCTGGCAGTGTGTGACCCCAGGCCAGTTGCTTGCTGCTGAAAGTGCCTCCTGAGATGTGCGGGCCTGGGCATGCTGCCTGCCACCAAAGGTACCTCCGGCAGCATGTGAGCTGAGACTGGCTGCTTGTCTTTGTGTAATTTTAAAATAGCCACAAAGAGTAGGGAAGTCCCCATCTACCAGGACTGCTCACAGTACAAACGATAGTGATTACTAGAAGTTTGAGGTAAATGCCTCAAAGAAGCCTATCCTGGTATTCTATTGCAACCTTGGGCTGGACAGGCTCAGGTGGAAATAATCTCAGACTTCACAATAAGACTTCATAATAAATAATAATGATACTTCAGACTCATGGGACAGTCAAGGAAGCAACTGCATAGACAGAACAGATTCCAAGATTTCTTCATTTCTTCATAATCAGAATCCTGGAGTCCACAGGCCATTCATTCTCACCAAAGACTTCATGAGTTTAGTAAAGTTCCTGATGGCTTTACATCATGCAGCTTTGGTTTGTGCCATCTGGTCAGCTCTCTTATACAATAAAATCTATAATCCTAAAATGTCAGGTTCAGGGATGAGCCTGTCACAATAGGGTACAAAGGATTATTGTCCACTCCTCCTCTTTTATCACACCAATTCCAAGTTAGAGTTCTTGCTCCCTTGATCATAACTCCCTACCACCCCACCCAACCAATCCCCTACTAAAGAAGAAAAATTCCTAGGCACTCACTTAGGAGTGTAAATGCTAAAATTGTACAGACCTGGGTTTGAATCCTGATGAGGACCAGGACTAGGGTAAAGCAAACAAGATCCTTCAGTGTAAATTTTAAGGATTGCTACTTTTCTGACCCTGAGAGTGAGGGTTTTCTTACATTTTGTGCCCTAAGTGCTTCACTTGCCTCGCCCTCATCCAGACCCTGACCCTGACTGTTACTAGTTGTATATCTTGGACAAGTTGCTTAAGTTCTCTACGTCACAGCTTCCTTTTCTGAAAAATGGGAGTAGTATCACTACCTACTTCATAGACACTAATCATATAAAGCGGCAATACAGAACAGGATTCATAGTAAGTACTCAGTAAAGTTTAGCTGTTGTTATAATTAAACCTGAACCAGGTTGATTTTTGCTAACAGAATGATTGTTGGGAACTTGGTGTCTCTGAGCAAAAATTACTAAAACCCATCTTTCTTTCCTCTCTTACCCTACCAGTGCTGTTCCATCTAGGCACATGGCCATCCCATCTAGCTACATGATGATTCCTTTCCTCATCATTCTCTAGACAACTCAGTTTGAGGCTCAATTATAATTTAGACCTTGGATAGCTTTGGCTGTAATGGACACAGTGCAGCCCCTTCCCAACTCAGAATCTCACCTTTAACACTCTCAAGGTCAATCTCGCAGTCTGCTTGGGGTGGGGCAGCTGTTCTACCAGTCTTGGGTGGGAATAAGTGTCAAACAAATCAAAAAGACGACCCCCAAGGTCCTATTCATCTGAAAAGCCAGAAGGAGATCCACAGAGACAGATGGATGAAATAATTCAGAGCTTTGAAGACATATTCCAGAATAAACTAGTGTTTTCTCCCTAGACAGAGTAAGAGACTAAGCTCCCACACCCTCTCCAAAAGTGAAGTCTCATTCACTTCCTTTGTAGGGGAGATGGCGGTAATGTCTTTTACATAATCCTGGAGATATCTCTCTCTCCTCTCCTCTATTCTCTTCTCCTCTCCTCTCTGTCATACATTCATGGAATTTACGTGATATCAGCAAAATGAATGATGTGAGTTATATCTTTCTTTCACTTTTTAATATGAAGAATTTGAAACCTACAAAAATAGATATAATTATATAATAAACCCCCATTTACCCATCACACAACTCCAACAATTATCAATTCATGATCAATTTTTCATATCCTCATCTACTTCTCCTATTCTGATATTATTTTAAAGCAAATCCCAGACATCATACATTTCATCCATAAATATTTCAGCACACTTCACTAAAGATAAGGACTCTCTTTTTAACATAGACATAATTGCATTATCACACCCCAAAATTAACAAAAATTCCTTAATGCCATCAAATATACAGTGTTCAGATTTCCAATAGTCTCAAAAGTGTCATAAAAATAATCATGACACATAGTTTGTTTTGAATCCAGACCCAAATAGGGTTAGGACTTCTAATTCATCTTTACTGTTATTCTTTTCTCCTCTCATGGCCACCTCTCTGGGGATGATTACATCATAGTTCTAAAATTCCTGCCCCAAATGTGCATATGGCTCACTTTGCTGATACCACATAAATTCCATGAATACATGATGGAGGAATCGGGAGGGGCTTAGCACACACTCCTAATTGTAGCCCATCAGACTGCTATGTGCTGGGGCTCAAACTGTCGACACATCATAAATTCACAGGATTCTCAGCAGGGGGTGGGGGGCTGGGACCCTTTTGATTGCAACCTCTCAGGGAACATTGTGTTCCTGGGTTTTCTCTGCTTTGCTAATTCAGCATCCATTCTGCCAGCACAGGGAGGGCTGGGGGACAGATTTGTTTCCAGAATGGACTCTGTCTCCAAAGTGGTTTCCTGGCTCCCTCAACCCCCACAAAGTTCCTGACATTCCCCAGACTCCCCTGTTCAACCAGCCCAATCATCAGCCCTTCACATACATGGTCAAGTGCTCTGTGATAGTCTGCCAAGGACACCGAAGAGGCCTTGAGGGCTCAGGCAACCGCCTTGATGGGAATATGTTGAGGGAGTGCTGGCGTGTGTGAGGGGGTGTGGGCATGTCTTTGATGCTGCAGCACCCCCAAGGAGATACTGTGACTGAGGCAAAGAAGCCCTCCCACCTGTCTTTGCATACCCAAACCTAGTTGCTGCCACAGCTGAGCTTCATGTGAGCGCATTTCAGGCAACTGGCCCCTTTCTAGACCCTGGAGTCTCCCAGAACCGAATAAGCCAGCCAAAACTTTGCCTCTCAAAGTATGGTCCATGGACCAGCAGCGCTGCCATGCTTGTTGAAAATGCAGACTCTCAGGCCCCACCCCAAGCCAACTGAATCAGAACCTACCTATTAACAAGATCCCCAGGGGATTTGTGTGCATGTTAAAGTTTGAGAAGCGTGGGAGCAAGGACAAGTTTCTGAGGAAAGGATGATAAGGCTGAGAGCTTGAGAGCTAGGACCATTTTCCTACACGTCCATGCATTACACAAGGCTTCCCGTGAGGGCCGCCGCTTCTTAAAAATGTGAAGGTGGAGCCCAGGAGAACTGGCAACCTTGTAATCAGGACTAATGGGTCTCAAAATGGAAAATGAGGTTCTTCTCTGCCTGTGCCCCAGGGCACAGTCCTTGGCCCGCTCTCCTGACGCCCACCAGCCCCCTCGGAGATCTCTGTTCAGGGAGAACTTGCTTTTAAATGAGAGTCAATGGACCAGGTCGCGAAGCTGTCAGACGCGGAAATAGCTGGTGCTCGTGACTGTTGTAATTAAAATCATCCGAGTTGACTAAATTGGCCGAAAAGGAAGCAGGCCCATATGACTGCCGTTCAAAGGGGAGCAAAATAGCTCCTAATTTGTTAATTAAAAATATGAATGCACTCCACATGGAATGACTGTGTGTTAAATTCTATTCAGATTCCATTAGAAAACAAATAAGCTCTGTGCCCTGATTAGAGGGACCCGGTTCCCCCAAATCTGTGTGGATTTGGTTGGGCTTTTTTCAGAGAACAAATTTACAGCTTGCAAAGACCTTGCAGAGAAGTCAAATTCCTGGGGAGACTTCTCTGGTAAATCAATCTGGTAATTAGAAAAACACGCCAATAGATTAGATCTGCTCTCTGTTTCTTCATCATACTGATGAGACTGGTTCAAAGAATACACATTTCCAGGGAGATGGGTGAGGCATTCTCTGCCTGTTCCGGAATTCATCCGCTGTGGAAACTGATGGGTTGGAGGCAGGAGGGAAGGAAGAAACAGGCAAAACAAAGCTGAGCTGTGGAGACGGGTGGGGGAGAGGTCACGCCTGATTCCTGCTCAGCCTGCCCCTCTCTGCCACCCGTTTTGAATTCCCAGCTCTGCCACCAAGCAGTCATGGGCCAGGCAGCTGAGCCTCAGTTTCTCTCTGTGAATAAAAGGTGGGTTGCATGCTCTCTGAGGTCCCTGCCAGCACCAAGGTCCTGCCATTCCTCAGGCCCCGAGTGTCCCCGAGGCTGCATCTCTCAAACTCTCCACCACTGAACTGCGTAGTCTTGATTCTCAAGTGGGCCCACTTGGGCCCAGCGCTCTGAGGCAGTTTAGGATTGTTTATAGCCTGAGGCTGGATTTGAAAGGCTCTCTCCAAAGGACAGGAGTTAATCTCTTCTGCCTCCATGGGGTTTGTGCTTTCCTGAGGCCCAAGGTTTTCTCCTGCAAAAGGCAGAGCCCTTGGCACACTCTCCTTTCCGTGACCCCCCTCCCGCCTCTTTCCCATCCTTCTTTAGTGGCTGGATTCTGCTTCTCAAGCTGCCCATGTCTTATCCTACATACATGTATCCTGGGGGTATGGGGGCCTTCTTGGGGACCAGGCCCACCATGGAAATCTGGGCTGACCAGAGGCCACATGGCCTGACACATTGGACATACATGCTGTGTTTGCACCTTTAGCTCACTGCAGCCCACAAAACGCATTTATAATGACGCAGCTCACCAAACTCTCACAAGTGAGAAACTGCACAGGGCCTTTGATCTCATTCCCTGCCCCTGGATGGGGTCCAATCACACCCTCTCAGGGGGGATGCTGCCAACCCAAAGCAGCGCCTGCCTCAGAGGGCCTCCCAAGCAGCAGGTCGGCGTCTGTGGGGAGCATTTTTCTGAAACGGCAGCAGCTCAGGGCTGTGTCAGGATGTATTTATTTTACAGACTCGTTGGTGTTCTTTCAAGGTGTGGAAGCTGTGGCTTTGCCTTTATTAGAATGAATCATTTTCAAACTGTTTAAAATGAGTCTCCAGAAAAGGCACTGTCTATATGTCTGCTGTTTTTCACCAAGAGAAGCTAGAGAGCACAGAGGTCAAGGGCACACACTTGGAGTCAGGTCGACTGGGTTCAAATTGCAGCTCCACAACTTACCATGGCTGTGACCCTGGGCAAGTACTTCAGGTGGCAGATGCTGCCATTCCCTGCTTGCATGCGCTCAGCACTCTCTATTCCCATGCAAGCTGGCAGCTCCTTACTGCAAGAACCTGCAAGAAGCCTGAGGGTTTGCTCTGGCTGAGGGAACAAACGCCACTTTCCACAGGTTAGGACAGAGGTGCCAAGAAAGTTGAGACTCCCCAGAGCAGTCTTCAGCCAATGAGGTCAGGAATTGGAGGACAAATCCCCCAGCTCCCTTGCCCTTGGGTGGGACAATTCTGAGGTGTGTACTACCGTCTCCCCGAGCTGCCCAGTTGTCCACTACTGTTACCTTCTCAGTACTGCTTTCATTCCCTGCCGCCACTTCCTCCAGGTGCCTTCTGGAATCACCACTTTTCGCTTACCACTTGCACTCAAAGCTCTGCTCAGGGTCTGATACTGGAGAAAACCCAACCTAAATCACTTAACTTTTGAGTTTAGCTACCTGTGAAGTTGGGGTGATAACAGTGCCTTCCTCATAGGAATCGTACTGAGGATTGAATGGGATGAGATATGTAAAGCACTTAGCACAGTGCCTAGCACTGTGGAAGCACTCCATAAGTTTGAGAAATTAACATTATTAGCTAATAATTAGTCATCCAAAGACTCCTTTCCATTCTCAAAGTCCTCACCTCACAGCCCTCACCAACGCAATTCATGGTATCTACTTCTTTTATTCATTTATACCTCACACACACACAAAACCCACAAAAATAGATTTTGGGTGGCTTAGAAAACATCACAGGGTCCAGCCCCTTCTATTGGCGTGGCCTTTTGAGGGGCCATTTCATAAGTCCACATAATGAAAGCTGCATGCTTTCCCTATAGTTCTCTAGCACTCCCAAGTCTGTACCGCCAGGTATGGGTGCATGAAGCCTACCACCTCTCACGTCTTCACTGGAAGAATGGAGAATTGCTATTGCAGAAACTCTGAGAAAGCCAAGTCCTGCCTCTTAATGCTTCTGTGTCCTGCATCTCCCCAGAAGCCAGTAGAGTTCTGGGCAACAGGGAAACATAGGCCCTGAAGGACAGTACCAAGTACTGTGGAGCCTCAGCAGAGTCCCAGAACTTGAGTGACCCCTCACCAAACTACACAGCCCAAACCAGCTTTAGCATGTACACAAGACACATACCCAGAGTTCTCTTTCTCACAACCATTAGTCACCAACCCTAATGGAGCTCTTTGGTCATTTATTTTCATTCATACTCTTGCTCACACTCAGTTTGGAGGGTGTTTAATTATCAATTGCTGCATAACAAACCATCCCAAAACTTACTGGCTTTAAAACAACCACAATTGATTATTTCTCTCAGGAGTCTGTGGGCTGATTGGGCAAATCTTCTGTCAGCCTTGGTCACTCATGCAGCTGCAGACATTTGGAGACTCATCTGGGGCTGGAATGTTGAACATGGCTTCACGCGTAGTTGTATTGGTTGTTATTGGCTGTTAGCAAGGTTACTATGGTTGTCCACCACATGCCCTCTCCATATACTGGCTTGGACTTCCTCACAGCATGGTTTCCGGGTACCAACCAGGAGCACTCCAAGAGGACAAAATCCAATACGGAAGTGCTTATTAAGCTTCTACTTGCATGATGCTTACTGATGTCCCTCAGACCAAAGCAAGTCACATGGATAAGCCTGCAGAATCGGTGTGGCAAAGGACTACACAAGGGCATGAATACTGCGATCTGTGTTCACTGAGGGCCACTAGTGTAACAAGTTATCACAGAGGGCCCCAGCTTTGCAAGGCTTCCTTAATAAATCAGGCACACAGCTTCAACTTCCCAGTATATATAATCAAAGGAACCAGGGGTGTCCCATCATCACCTCCCCATGTATCTTTACCCTGATGGGGCTGACCCACTCACCCATGCACATTAGGTGATAAAGCCTCTGCGTTATTGGATCCATGAGATTCCTTTGGTTGAAAGTTACAGAAACTCAATTCAAACTCTAAAACAGTGAATTTATTGGTTTGTGTAACTAAAATGTCCAGAGGCAGTTAGTTTCAGGCATGGCTAGATCTAGGCATGCAAAGGACATCATTAGCACTTATTCTTTCTGTGTGTTCCCATTCATTGGCTCTGCTCTCCTTTGTGTTGACTTCATTGTCAGGAAAGTTTCTCTGGAGTGGTGGTAAAGATGCCCCATTGGCAACTCCAGGCTTGCATCCTACTACCTTAGAAATTGCATCAGAAAGAGACCTTCACTTTTCAAGTAGTTCTAACCAATGTCCCAGAATTAGGTCTCGTTGGCCAGGCTGTGTCACATGTCTATCTGTGAACAAATCACTGTGTGGCTGGCTAGTGGTTGGCCTCAGATGATGGGTCAAATCTGGGTTGTGTGCTCAACCCTTGAGCTAAGGATGTGGGCATCTACTCCAGCCAAACCCCATGTACTAAAATGGCAGAGAGTTAGTGTATGAGTCATAATTCTCTAGCAAAACAGAACCAAAAAGATGTATGTGTATATACACAGAGAGATTTATTTTAAAAAATTGGCTCATACAATTATGAAGGCTGCCAAGTCCAAAATCCACAGGGTGGGCCAGCAGGCTGGAGACCCAGCGAAGATCTAATGTTGCAGTTCCAGTCCCAAGGCCATCTGCTGGAGAATTCCTTCTTGATCAGGGAAGGTCAGTCTTTTGTTCTATTCAGGCTTTAACTGATTGGATGAGACCCACCTGCATTACGGAGAACAATCTGCTTTACTCAAAGTCCACAATTTAAATATTAATGTCATCCAAAAACACTCTCATAGAAACATGCAGAATAATGTTTGACCATAGATCTGGGCACCACGGCCCAGCCAAGTTGACACCTGCAATTAACCAACACAGTTAGTTTCTCAAATGACAATCAAGACACTATTACTAGATAAAGGGGAGGCAAAAACATAACATCCACTAGAGTAAGAAAATAAATAGGGGAGCTCAACAAATCCAACTTCTAGGTGTTTAGGGAATGATTACCCAGGTCTCCCCTCAGTTTCCTCTCCATGTGCTCTCTCTTGCTGCTGTTTTTGACCATTTTAGTGCTCGGAAATAATCTTCTAACAGGGGGAGATACAAGAGGCAAAGCTCAAGTCAGTAAATCTTCCTATTTGCTAATAACCCTGATTCCAAGTTCTATAAAGAGGAAAGTAAACACCTATTTAAAATAAATAGTAAACGATTGTTTTGTTATAATTATTATTATTATCATCATCTGGTGACTCTGAGTATGTAATCTAGTCATTTCTGTGACCATCAGTTATCAAGAATTAATTATTGGGTGGCCGGATGGCTCAGTGGTTGTAGCACCGTGCTCATAACACCAAGGTTGCCGGTTCAATTTCCACATGGGCCAGTGAGCTGCGCCCTCCACAATTGGATTAAAAAAGAACGACTTGACCTGGAGCTGAGCTGCACTCTCAACAACTAGATTTAAAACAACGACTTGACATGGAACTGATGGGTCCTGGAAAAATACACTTTTCCCCAATATTCTCCAATTTAAAAAAAAAGAATTATTTCCAGGATGACACATGTCTTATTTCTAACAATGGTGAAGAACAGAATGTACAGTCATGCGTCACTTAACGATGGGGATACGTTCTGAGAAATACATCATTAGGCTATTTCGTTAGGCAATTTTGGCACTGGGCAGACATCACAGAGCACACTCGCACAAACCTAGATGGTATAGCCTACTACACACCTAGGCTGTATGGTATAGCCTATGGCTCCTAGGCTGCAAGCCTGTACAGCTTGTTACTGTACTAAATACCATAGGCAACTGTAACACAATGATATTTGTGCATCTAAACCTATTTAAACATAAAAAGGTACAGTAAAAATATGGTATGAAAGAGAAAATGGTACACCTGTATAGGGCACTCAGCATGAATCGAACTTGCAGGACTGGAAGTTGCTCTCGGTGAGTCAGTGAGTGAGTGGTGAATGAATGTGAAGATCTAGGATGTTACTGTACACTACTGTAGACTTTATAAACACTGTACACTCAGGCTACACTAAATTTGTAAAACAACATGAGATTAAATCAAGCACAAGGGACAATGATGCAATTAAGAGACACAGTAACCATGAGACATAAGAGGCTGCTGCCAGTATAACACAGCATACTGTTTTAGAGCAAACTTTTTTTATGTAAGGAGAAAGAATACATTCTAAAATAATGATAAAAAGTTTAGCATAGTAAATACATAAAACAGTAACATAGTCATTTATTATCAAGTCTTATGTACTATACATAATTGTATGTGCTATATACTCTTATATGACTGGCAGTGCAGAAGGTTTGTCTACACCAGCATCGCGACGAACGCATGAGTAATGCGCTATGACGTTACAATGGCTATGGTATCACTAAGTGATAGGAATTTTTCAGATCCATTGTAATGATGTCAATGGAGCACTGTCAAATGGACTGCTATCATGTGCCAACGTTTTGTTGACCGAAACGTCGGCACATGACTGTATTCACATGAAATGATGATTGCTAAGAAGAGGGGGAAATTTCCTGCTGACAACAGGAAATCCACTGCCACACGTTCTGTGAACTGTCATCACAAATGCTAAGCAGGACTGCAGTGCATTGGTACCCAGCAGGAAATTCCAGGAAGCGGGGGACACGGCACCTTTCTTCAGGAGACACTGGACCAATAGCCCTTTGGAGCAGGATAGAAGATGAGGAGAAATAGAAGCAAAGAGGATGTGAGTTCATCACAAAGTCATCATGAGCTGCCCCAGGAAGGGGTGTGGCCTAGTGTCCCTACCACTAAAGCAGTCCCTGAAGATACAGAAGACTCAGTAGCACTCCCAGGCAGCTGGGTCAACCAGCCCTTCGCTAAAGGGGACCTTGGAGGTGCATCACAGTGCCCACCCCAAGTGCTGTCATTCACACCAATCCTCACAGAAGATATTAAATACGTAACGAAAACGGTGCTCGGTATCGCATCTTATATGCTGCAGATGTGTCCTGTAACACCTTAACCTTTGGGACAAGAGGTTGTAGCAGAATGTTTTGCCAGAGATTAAACTTGTGTTTTCACCTCTACTGTATTTAGAGAAGTATGAGGGAATCTCGAAGGCTCCCTTGGGGAGTGTGAGTCACCACTGAGGCAAGACGTCCCACCAGTCTAGATAGAATCAGCCTTTGTGTTTAAGGATAAAAAATGGGGAGCCACCAGACCAAGGCGGGCCTTTTTGAAGCCAGTGTCTAAAGGGATTTTTGTGTCTTAAAGGTCTGGGCCCAGTTGTAGATAATCAAGCTCAATTGTCTGGAAAAGAGAGTAAGATCAGCCCTTTGTGATTGGAGGCCCTAAAGGAGGGGTGCCTGGACCCTGGGGAGCAATAGGGGGCAGGGGAATGGTCATGAAGGAGACTTCAGGCCCCAAAAGTAGTGGAAGGACCTGCCCTCGCTTGTGTCAGGGTTGGTTGGTGGCCCAGGAGATTGGAAGGCCTGTGGATGTGGGAAGCAGGGATCATGAGACTGCCCAGAACAGTGATTGCGTCCTCCCTTAACATTCAGGAGACTCACACAGGCTGGCCACCAACACAGCTGGATCCTGCTCATTTCTATGCACTGGAAACACATCTGATAAACTCCCTAATCTTCCCGTTGCCCTGGAAGTCACCGGCCTGCTTCTCCTCAGTCTCAGTGCCTGACCCTCAGCCTCATCCCTCCCACCCCTCGCTGCCTCCCATACAAGGTCTGATTTCCTGGGTTTAGAGGGGTTTGGGATAAATTGCCTGCCCCCATACAACTCTTCTGTTCCTCTGCCCAGTTTTACCCACAAATCTTTAAACAGGAGATAAATCTCTTATTCCACAATACAGAGATGAAGTTTGAATTGCAAATAATCCCAGGGAAGGCAACTCCTTTATCTGAATTTCCGCTAAGGTGTAAAGGACAGTGAAAAGAAGTATCTAAAGAAAAAAGGAGGAGACACTGATGGGGACGGGGTCAGTAGTAATAAGGCAGAAGGAGCACTAAAACAAGAGGCTGCGTATGAAAGACTTCATAATTTTGCTTAGGCCCACCCCTGATGACGACGTATACGTATCGGCTGCTACGACTTTGTTGACCTAGATTCAGGGTTCTCAGCCCTGGCTGTACCTTAGGATCCCCTGGGGAGCTTTGCAAAAATACTGGTGCCTGGGCCCCACCCAAGACCAATTAAGTCAGAATCTGTGGGGGTAATGCCTGAGAATAGGGACATTTTTTTAACTCCCCAATCATTCTGAAGGACAACCGTGGTTAGTATATAGTCAGCTATCATCACAATACTTCTGTGTAAAAAAACAAACCATGAAAACAAATGAAGGAAACAAATGCATATTGCCAAGTAAAGGAAGCTAATCTGAAAAGGCTACATATATTGTATGATACACTTAATGACACTCTGGAAAAAGTAAGTCTATGTAGACAATAAACAGATCAGCGGTTGCCAGGGCTGGGGAGAGAGAGGGATAAATAGGCAAAATACTGAGGATTTTTAGGGCAGTGAAGATACTCTGTATGATACTATAATGATAGATACATGCCATTTGTCCAAATCCATAGCCTGTATGACACCAGGAGTGAAGCCTAATGCAAACTATGGACTCTGGGTGATAATGACGTGTCAATGTAGGTTCATCGTTTGCATTAGGCTTCACTCCTGATGTCGTACAGGCTATGGATTTGGACAAATGGCATGTATCTATCATTATAGTATCATACAGAGTATCTTCATTGCCACTCTAGTGAGGGATATTGATAATGCGGAAGCTTATAGGTGTGTAGGGGTAGAAGGTACATGGGAAATCTCTGTAATTTCCTCTCAATTTTGCCATGAACCTAAACTGTTCTTAAAAATAAAACCTATTAATAGCAAACAAATTTTTCAAAAGTCTAACCAAAAGCCAGATACAGAGTGAACACTCATACCCACGAATGCAACTGGGAGTTAGTAAAGGTGCCTGCAGGTGCCTCAGGGGCCTGGGGTAAGGACATGAGCCAGCATGTCCCAGGCTGCTGTGGCCAGTGTGGGTCCTCCCTCTCCCACCTGGAGGCCTTGACCTAAAGCAGCAGATTCTGTGAAGACATCCCAAACTGCCCAGATTACCCCCTTCCCGGCTGCGTCTCGCATTTCCCCAGCTGCCAGGGTGTCAGCTGCTAAAGACCATCAGCCAGGTTGCCTCTTGGAATTGCGAGGCCAACAGAGGTGGTTTCACCCAAGGGTGCATCCCCTCCCCATGGACTGCTGGTTACTAATGACCAGTCAAGGCTGGAGTGTAAAGCCCCTGCGTCCTTGCTTCAATTTCAGCACAACTCCTCAGAGCAGAGCTATCCCAGTCCCAGAGCTCCCCGTGGGATCCACTGAGCCTCTAGTGCAATTACACCCTACTTCAACTTCTCCTCTGCCCAGTCCTGCCTTCTGTATCACCTTGCAGGTGTTGTTCCCGAGAACACTCTTCCATATGCCCTCCCACATACACAAGCAAATCTCCAACCAGAGCCTCCTTCCTGGGGAACTGACTCCAACAGCACCCTGGGAGGAACAGTCACCAGATTCTCGAGAGATCAGACAGAGGGTGCCTTACTTACATCAGAAACCTCGGAAGCCCTCAGGCCATCACTGGGCCACAGACCTCAAGGCACTGGTCTGTGTGGTATAGCAGTGTACTGTGTGACATCAGACACTAGACTCGTTCAGAAAAAGCAGACTCCTCTTCAATAACAGATTCCAGCTGCAGCTGAAGGCAGAGCCCCCAGGACACCCCCTCCCTGTTGTTTGTGCTACGAGTGTGCATGTGCGTGTGTATTTGTGCAGTTGGAGTGAATAAATGTTTAAATCAGTGTGTCAGTTATAATTAGAGAGACTCTCCCTTCTTCATCGAAGAACAATTCCTTCATGCTTAATGCCTGGAATGTCATTTTCCACTGTGAAATCCTTATTCTTCAAGGCCTAGTGCCAAAGTCAGTTTCATGATGCACCTCCCCCACTCACTTGCACCTCTCCATCCCCCAGAGGGGATCTGTCTCTCTCCCAGCTGTGACCTTGGGCACTCGACACCCAGCCTTGAGTCTTACTCACCATCCTTAGTACCTACTCCTCTATCTTGATCTCCCAGAGGGCAGGGAACATTCATCTGTTCAGTGCACACAAGGGGTGATCAAAACAGGACAAATGAATGAAAAACAAGGGTGGGAGAGAAGCAATTAATTCTGGTCACAGCACCAGAGAAAGCATCCTAACCGGGTCTTAGGGGTCCTGCCTCAGAGACCGTTGCTGGAGCTATAAGATTCCCAGCATTCAGAAAGAAACCAGACTCACCTGCACCTCTCCTCTGGCTACCCCACACACTGTTAGCAATCCTCCAGGCAATGTACCTGACTTCCCCAACATTGGGAAAATGCTGGAGCACAGCCTTCCCCCACCCCACCGCAGCATGGAGGAGGGGTGCCCCAGACCTCTTTCTCCACCTCCTTATCCCTTCTTTGTATACAGCCTGCCTGTATGGCTAGCCTCAAAGCGTTCAGGGTTCAGCAGACTTAGCAGTTGTGTTATTTCAACTGATCAACTTATCAACGCCCAGTTTGATATGTGCTTGGGGCAGGTGTTAACCCAGAGGAAAAGCCATGGATTTTCTCTTGAAATAAATTCAAGTAGAAAGGCTCACCTCGATGAAGGCACCCTTCCCTTCCCCCACCGCAGCACCCTTCCCACCGTCCCCCATCTTTATTGAGAGTCCCCATAGGTGGGAGGATGAGGCAGGGCTAGATCCTTCCTAATCCTGTCTCTACCGTGTTTCCCCGAAAATAAGACCTAACTGGACAATCAGCTCTAATGCGTCTTTTGGAGCAAAAATTAATATAACATCCGGTCTTATGCCAAACAGGCTTGTGCTTTTGAAGGGCCTTTCAGACAGCAGCACGTGTTTGGGAAACCTTATTTTTTTAAAATGCCCTCCCCAATTACTTCCCCCAGAGAGTGAAAGAAGTATGGACTCCTAGCCTAGACTCAGCATGCTCAGGACTAGGGAAACCCCACAGGAAGACGGGCACCCGCCCCAGAAATACTCCTCCTGCACAAAGCTCTGCAGTGGAGCCTGGGCGGGGGCTCAGTCTCCATCCTTCTGGGGCCTGCCTTCCTCAGGGGAGAAATAATTGGCCTGTCTATAGAGCATCAGGATTCAAATAAAGCTTAAAAACGCACGCAGCCCCGCGAATTCTATAAATGTGGAATTATAAATGATGGTCCGCCACCACATACACAGACGTGCGCGCACAATGCTGAAGTCTGCCTCTGCTGTTCTCTGATTGTTTCCCAGATCCACCTGATTCAAATACGCCCACTCTCATTTGAACAATCAGGGTGGAAAATACCCTGTTCTGTTGGTACAGGTCCAAACTGTCACCATTTGGCATCCTGACACAACGCCAATGTCCCCATCAGCTGTTCCACGTCAGCCAAAGGGGGCCTCCCCCAGCCAACAAATCAGAGATTTCATTAACCAGCAAAACCTCCTGGAAGGATGAGCGACCTCACGTGGGCCTCCCCCACCCCATCCCCCTCACCTCCCCCTCCCTTCTGCTACACAAACAGGCTCACAGCAACTAGATTAGATTCAGATCTTGTATATGAAGAAATTCAGATGCGACAGCAGCGCCTCACCAGACCCCAGGTGAGGGCCAAGCCCTGCACGGCAGCTAGGCTGCCTCGGTAATAACCACTCGTAATATCTGACAGAAAGAACCCACGCTGGTCACAGACGAGCCTGCCACATGAAAAGAAGTATTACACTAGCCTCTCGGGGGCCAGGGCTGGGGGAGAGGCTCTGCACAAATCAGAAACGTTTTCCACGAAGCTGCTATTCAAGGGCTGGAAAATCAGCAGGGGCTGTTTTCCTGACGTCCTGGGAGCTGCTATTATTCTCTGGGCGGCGCAGCAGCAAGGCCAGCTTAACCCGAATTTGCTGAGCATTTGGCATTTCTGAACTCAGAGGCCTTGGATGGGTGGGAGCAAAAACCCATGCTGGTTGTGGGAGTGAGCTGTGGGGCTCCACGGGGGTGACATTCAAAATATTTAACCACTGGGACAGCCTGAGCCTCGGCCATTCAGAATAAACACTAGCCTCAGCCCTGAGGCTAGAGCCTGTGCCTTGAGCTGTGTCAGAGCAGCCAGGGAAGAGAGGGCACTTGGGATAACTGACACAGAAGAATTTCAATACTCTGGCAACTAGTAGGGCTTTTGGTATGGCCCTGGTCCAGAAGTCCCTGCCTAAGCCAGGCTTGGTGATGTCATAGCACCTCATCCTTTGGTGCTCAAGACAGCCCTGAGCCTCACCCCTGAGCCTGAAGCTTCCAGATGGGGGACATGCTCTTCCAGACAGAATTGGATGATTGCGTCTTCCAAGGCCCGCACCTACATAAATCATAAGTTTACAGCTTGGGCTTCCCAGAGTGTTTCACCAAAGCTGAATTTTACATTTTTAGTGTCTCTGGACACTTCCAACCACCTGTGACAGATACCCAACAGATGGCTCTGCCAATGGTCCCCCTTGTCCTCCCAAATTCTTGTCCTTCTCATCTTATTACCACAAACATTGTCCCAACCAGGAGGAAAGCACTAGATTCTAGATACATCTAGGTAGAGACAGGTATCTCTACAACCCCATATTCCCAGCCCTGGCCTCCAGTTGGCTTACGTTCATGTACGTATGGAGGTCTTAAAGGCCATAGTCACTTGGAGACGTTGGTTCCCCAAGTCCTTGCCTTTTTGTGTGTAAAGCAGCTTTGCCATGGGGAACCTTGTGATGTCTCACCAAGGTGAGGTGACCTCCACCCAGCAACAAATGTTGAGCTTGTAAATATGTATCTAAAAGGACACAGGTAAAAAAAAAACAATAATAATAAATAAATAAAAGGACACAGGTAGTGTAGCCTGAAATTTCACGGGCTGGACTGGAGACAAATGAGGCATATGCAATTTACTTCATGTTGCTCTCACTCAATTTCTCCACCAGTAAAATCAGGCCAGTGTATCTTCTCTGTGCCTCAGTTTACTCATCCAGGAAATGGGACAGATCTATATCCTGGAAATGGGATAACCCTATACCACAGGGTTATAAGGATCAAATGATGTTGTACATGAAAGTAAGTCCTGTAAGCTGTAAAAGCGGACATCCCAAATGAGCCCCAAAGTAGCCCCAGCCCCTGCACAGCTAAAACACTCTCTCTGCCAAGTCTGCTCCCTTGGGAAGCAGAGTGTGCCCAGGTTTCTTAGGCTGGCATTGCTGGAGTGCAGTTTTCTGAGGACAAAACAGCCCCAGCATTCAGGCAAGAACCCACCACAAGACAGCGTCAGCATTTCTATAAAAAGATTGCTCGGGCTCTGGAGCCTGGCTGACAGGCAGGGCCAGCAGGGTGTGTGCGTGTGTGTGCACATGTGTGTGCAATGAAATGCTCTCCTAACAGTTGGCCTCGGCCAAGAATCCATGCTTACCCTAAAGCCCTTAGCCCCGCTGGCAGGAGAGGGATAGATGTAAGGAAGGGAAGAGAGAGAGAGGGTGGGGGGGGCTGTGCATTGAAGAATGGGGCTGAGCAAAGAGATGTCTGCGGTGCTGATCTGTCACTCTGCGCAGCGAACACAATGGACCTCTGGGTGGGCTCAGAGAACCTCCCCCACCCTCCAACCTCCTGCCCGTGACACAGATAAGGACCTGGAGAACTGCTCCAAGCTGCTGCGTGCGCCCTGGGCCAGCCGGCAGCGAGGCCAGCCTGGTGTGAGTGGCAGCAAAGATAAACGGCGACCGAGCGGGCATTGACTGCCCCGACACAAAGGCCGCCTCTCCCTGAGTCCCTCTGAGGCCCAGATGGTCAGGGAAGCCCTTTCCCGCCTCACAAAGAGGATCACTGCATGTCTTTTTCTTTTAAAATAGAATAAAAAAAAAAAAAGCCATTGCTCACAAAGGACCTGAATGAAAAATAAACCCTGAAAAAAACCCAGCCTCTCCTCGCTCAGCAGCCCGGCATTTCTTCCGACTGTCAGACTTAGCAGATTGCTTTCTGGAAAGGATCCAATTGGCAAGACCTGCCGCTGTGCAAATGAAATTTTAAAACCTCGCTCCTTGTTGCACTCAAAGAGCTTTTCTCTCTCTGCTTGTTCTACACGGCCTCGTAGAATTATTCTCTTGTCTCTCGTTGTATCGGAAACTAATATTCCCTCGCTTTCCCGCCCCACGTGAGGGCTCCTCACCCCAGCTGGGGATTTGGGTAATCAGGGGCAGCTGGAGCACCACTCCAGACCCCCATCTTGACTCCCCACCTGGGCTGCATCTCACAGAATCACCTACTAATTAGGAGAGAGACTTGCTCCTGAAGAGAATAAACACTTCCAGGCTGCCGCCCTCCCTCCCTGACGCCCTCCCCCCCTCGCCCCTTCCATAATGAGATAAGTGTTTGGGGGATGAGGGAGAGAGTATAATGCGGACATTCTTCACACACAAGGTTTGACACCCGTCAGACCCGTGACACCAGCTCTGTGGCTGGCGTCCCCTTGGTGAAAAGTCAGCGGAAAAAATAGCCACAGGACTTGTCTGGGTTTGACAACCTGCCTCAGCATGTGATGAACTTGTAGAGAGAAGGCAGTGTGATGTGTCAGGAGAGTCCCAGGCCCAGGAGCTGGGTGATCTGAGTTCAGATTCTAAGTCTGCCCCACATAGCAGCATCCCAGGCACTATGCTATGCTCCAAACATGTGTTCTGCTCTGCTGCTCTCTGTGCTGGCACTGACGTACGCAACAGTTGCTCAAAACCTTGCCTTGTGGAGTAGATTGCATTATCGGTCCCCATTCTTCACTCCTCACTGTAGCCATGCCCTTCACGGTGAGAATTTTCAGCTCCTCTCATTAAAGAGGCAAAGTGTATGTCATGCGGGGGACCCTGCTCGCTGCGCCATGTGTCGTGCAGGAGATCCTGCCGACTTCGCCATGTGTCATGCGGGGCAGCCTGTGGGGTCTCTGGTCCCACTCCCCACACAAGAACGCAGGACATGGTGAGGCCAAAAAGGAACACCCACGGAGCCATAGGTAGGGGAGTCACACCACTATACTCTCGCTGGCGGCTGGGTTGGAGACACAGGAACCAGGAGCAACACAATTCTCAACCCTCACTGTGCCGCTTGCAGGCTCAGCCACCATCTTCTTGCTAGCTCCCCCTTTTTTGCTAGCCTAGCCACGGCAGTTATATTAGTGCCCAATGGCTCACTGGTTACAGCTGACGGCCAACTAGCCACAGCTGCTGGCCATTTGATCACAGTCGACGGCCATTTACTACCTGAGCCAGCACCTTTCTATGTGAGGCCGAGAGCCTGGAAACTGCTTTTTGGGGCTCTGTCCCCACAGTGTATTTCCCCACCTTTTGACTCTGGGTTGACCCTCTGATCTGCCCATTAAATGGGGCAGAAGGGACAATGTCCCCCATGCACAGCCCCCCATCCTCATCCCAAGCCTGGGCCTAAAAAGGTGGGTCATGTTCTGCTCACCCACCATCTTAGGTGTCATAAAAAGTGCTTCGTCTTGTGGATGCTGCCCCCTCAGCCTGGGACCCAATGAGCACACATGAACTGGACCCAACTTATAAATCCCCTTTTGGGGGCAGCTGGGTGGCTCAGTTGGTTAGAGCGAATGCTCATAACACGAAGGTCACTGGTTCGATTTCCACATGGGCCAGTGAGCTGCGCCCTCCACAACTAGATTGAAAACAATGACTCCACAACTAAATTGGAAATAAAAAACAACAACTTGACTTGGAGCTGATGGGTTCTGGAAAAACCCTGTTCCTCAATATTTCCCAATAAAAATTAAAAAAAAAAAGCAATAAATCCCCTTCTGGATGATGACATCCTCTACCCCCGCTGGTGGCTACCTGTATTCAACATTTTAAAAAGAAGTTACCCATTGTAGCAATCCTGAAGGATGTCTGTTGAATTTTACTCCTGCCCTATTCGGGGCAAGGGCATTAATACCTAATTATTCATTTATTTATCACTCACATATTTACTGAGCACCTATTGTGTGCTAGGATCTGGGCCAAACACCCCCAAAAAGAAATATGGGCTGCCAGGCAATGACAATGCCATCCTCCAGCAAGGAGAGTCCATGAGTACTTGATCCATCAGTATGTAAGTCCTAATTTCCTCAGTCATAAGACGTTAAGAAAAGAAAGGGTGGGGGGAAGGAGGAAAAGCAGGTAGTGTTTTTTTTGGGGGGGGTTCGTTGTTGGCGTACCAAATTAAAAATATGTACATTATGACCTACTGAATGAGGGGGCACAAGCCACTCACATGGGGTCAGCAATAAGCTCCCCAGCATATGAACTCCCCACAGATTTCAGAAACAGGGGCGTCTTCCCTCCGTGGGCCGGAGAAAGGCAGTCTTCCATCCCAAATCACAACCGAGCAGGAGAGAGAGAGCAGGGTAGCAAGCATCTATTACATACAAAGTAGCTGGGGCAGAGGTCACTAACTTTCCTCAGGCTCAGCTCTAGGTGGTTACTTTAAAAGGTGTCCCCAGGAAACCAAAGCAGGAACTTGGGACAGGAATCCTAAACTCAAGTCCTTACCCAAATGTCCAGACTCTGGGTGTAAGTGGGGGTATCGTACTATAAAATACTTTGGCAGCAACTCCAATAGCTGTTTTCTCCTCACAGGCAGGTAGGCAAGCGACCATATTAAAGGGATACATTAAATGTGAATGATGGCATCCCGATTTCAGAAGTGGCAAGATGTGAAAAGAAAGTGTGTGTCACAGGAGCCCACTCTCCATTGTGCTGCAGTGTCCGGGGCACTCTCCACTGAGAATACAAAGATGTTGAACCCAATTTTGGGGTTCAAAGCACAAATATTGGAAAGAGTCCCCCAAATCTTTTTTGTTTTCAATGACTCACAAGGCCTTGCTCAAGTGTCCAGGTGATGTGACATGCCCCGTATAGGCCACCAACAGGTCCCCCCAAGGTGCTCTTCACTCAAGAGCCTTCCCATAAGCAGGGGCTGTGTCAGTTATTCAGGAGGTGGGGCCAGCTACTTGAACTATCTCAAAGCCAGGGCTTCAAAACCCATCAACCTGACAGTTCAAATCGCTGTAGGAAAGAAAAAAAGAAGAAGGAAAAAAAAAAGGTGGCCTATACCAAAAGGCCAAGCTCGGCCACAGAGTTCCCTGAAAGCCAAGGGCCTCTGGAGAAAGAGGGACAGGGCTGGGGAAATGTCACACCCAGAGCAGCAGCTCCCACCCTGTGAAGTTCTGGTGAGTCACAGCAGAGTAGAGGCAATGGCAAAATGCCAGGCCAATTCTCAACAGGCATCAGTGTTCAAAAGTGATCAGATCTGAAGGGCAGAAGGAGGATAGCCCAGGGCTGGGACTGGAGCCAGGTCAATCCATACTGGCAGCCAAAAGCTGGGGAGGGGCCCAGCCCAGGAGCTCCAAGACTCAAGCAGACAGAGCCAGTGGCACCTTGGGGCCACAGTGAGAAGGAGGAAGCAAGGCCACACTTGCCAGGCTTTTTAATATCCAGGTGGAAACTCAGAGAGAATTTTCCACAAACCCGGCTAGCTGGTGGAGAATTGGCTACAACTATTTTTCCAGCTGGGCTCCTCCCAACTCCTGGGTAAGGTTAGAGACTGAGCCTAGAAGTAGAGCCCCCAAATCATCCCAGCTGGGGCAAGGCTGACCCCCACTGCATGCTCAAGTTTCAGTGTCCCAGCAAGCCCTCATTAGCAGTGGCCTTGAAACAGCAACAACAGCTCACAGATATTCTGGATTCTCAGTCACCCAGTACTCACAGGTATAGCTGTTGCAGTTCTTGACATATTTCAAGACTGGTTAGCAGATAATCAGTCTTGAAAGCTCCCCATCCAGAGTGCTTCCCACCAACCCAGGCCTCCCCCAGATACCACCCCCCCAAGGACTCATGGACCTCTGCACAAACCAGCAAGTAAACAGTTAATGCCCACAGTGCAGGGGCCAATGTCCATTCTGATTCGTCAGAGACAATGCCCTACCAGTTGTTATGCTTTGAACATGCCTCCTGGCTATACAGACAATGACAAGTGCAGTGCTCCATCAGTTAATCATGGCCTGGCATGTGCAACAGTTGTTCCCCACCAAGGGACAAGCCCTTCCCTGACCACCCATAAGAGCAGGATGGTGTCCTCTCCATGCTGGCCCTTCTAAAGGAACCCAGCACACCCACCCAACCTGCCCCCTCACGCCATCCTGGTCTCAGCCCCCATTAGATCCTTGGATCCATGACCCAGCTAGGTAAATCCCTACTTGAACCTTGACGTATCTGTAAGGCAGTGATAAGCATCACACAGCTTGCCCAGCTTTCCACATGGCCCCTGGTCTAATCCCCAGACAGGACAGTAAAAGTCTTCAAGCAACAAATATCAACCCCCTTTGTTCATCTGCACGTATCAGGAGGCCTTGCCCAAGCTGAGCAATTCCAGCCCCCACACCTGTCATCACCTCACCCAGCCCTGCTTTCTGTCCCTCTCCCTGGGGGAAGGAGGATCGTTTAGTTCATGTCAACTGGAGTAATTCCCTCCACTTTCTGCCCAAAAGTATGTATTTGCTGGTCCTAGCCATTTGGGCATAACAGATGGTCAGGAGAATGTGCCCGGGGAAAGTGGCTCACTCCAGGCCAGCCCAGCATCTGGGCCTCCTTAGATGGGTCATGGCTGGAGCAAGTCCAATGTCAAGGGCAGAGCCTCTTAAGTTAGTGCCTTCTCGCTTCCTCAGAGATAGTCACCACTCACTCTCACCTACCCGTGCTGGCTCCCTGAATAGGGAGACCCTGGGGTGGATGCTGTCCCTGAGGCTGGCATTCTCTTGGAGCAGGATGACCACTGTAGCTCTGAAGGCTGAGATCCCGATGCAGTCTGGCGAGGCCCCTCTTGAGACAGAGGTGGGCAAGATCTTAGGCCACTCAAATGCCCACGTGGAGGCCAGATCCCTGACACACCACATTCTCTTCCTGATGAAGTCAGCAACTGGGGAAGTTAGGAGGGAGAAGGGGGGAGCATCATCCGTAATACTGTATCTGGCAAACCCAAGAATGACAGCCTTGGTGTTACTGACTGAGCCAGGGGCAGCCGCCTCAGGAACGGCTGACACTCTGTTCACTTCTGGGCTCTTAAGCATCTCGCAAGGTTAAGGACAGATGCTTCTGCAGCTGACTCAGGGCTGCAAAGGCCAGGGGTCCCTACTAACTCAAGTTGAGGAAATAAATGAAGATACCATTCAGGTGAACGTCAACACCTCAGTCAAGAGGTCATTCATGGCTAGAGGAAAGCAGAGGAGGTGAGGGGTCCAAGGGCTTTCTCACGGACCTGAACTTTCTGAAGCACATCTAGAGGGCAGTCTGCAGATTGCAGGGTAAATGGTTTTTGACTCTTTCATTTATTTAATCACATTGAGCACCAACTATGTACCAGGCACCATTTTAGATTTGGGAGATGTGTAGGGTAGGGGTCTACAATCAGCGGCAGAGAGCAGACTCCAATTTCACTAATTTGAACAGAAAAGTATAAATTGCAGAATCTGGCAGGGCTGTAGAAGCAAGTTCTAGATTGAGCTTTCAGGAGCAACTAACTCCCCAAACCACACTACGGAAGTGAGCTGCCAAGGCTCTGCTGTGATGAGGACCCCTCCGTGATCAGAAAGCACTGCCTCAGTGGCTGGACCACACCGCCTCTGCCACTACCCACCCAACACAATGGGTGCCCAGTGGGCTGCCTGTCATTGCGCCCAAGTTTGAGACTTGCTGAGTTGTCTAATTGAGGAAACCAAAAACATCTCTAGAACCCTATCTGCCTGCAGCACAAGCCAATCTACTATATTTGCCACACATGGTGAACAAGACAGACCCAATCCCTCCTCCAGGGAGCTGACATCCCAGCTAAGGAAATGGATGTTAAACATCCAGTTACCTAGTGAGTCATCGTAGGAGACTGGGAGAAGTGCCAAGAAGGGGAAGTATAGGGTGATAGGACAGGGAATGTTACCCATTGGGGGGGCGGAATCAGGGAAGGTTTGCCTGAGGAAATGGCTGAAGGTTGAGAAGGAGTTGGAAAGAAGGTGGGAGAGAACTGTGGGTGCAGTCTCAGAGAGCAGCTTCCAGGCTCTCGGCCTCACGTGCAAAGGTGCTGGCTCGGGTAGTAGATGGCCATCCGCTGTGACTGGTTGGCCATCAGCTGTTACCGGTTACCCATTAGCCACTGATATAACTGCCGCGGCTATGCTAGCAAGCGCGGATTGCAGTTAGCAAATGAGGTTGGTTGGTTGGCGGAGAAGCAGACAGTGGATTGAGGCTAGCAAGTGGGGTTAGCAAGTGTGGATGGTGGATTGCGGATCATTTGGATCCTGCTTCCTGTGTGTCACCCGGCCACCAGCGAGACTGGGGTGCAGGAAGACCCCTTGTTGGGGTACTGGCAGATGTTTGCTTTTGTGTCTCGACCAGCCACCAGCGAGACTATAGTGGTATGACTCCCCTATCTATGGCTTTGTTGGTGTTCCTTTTTGGCCTCACCGTATTCTGCGTTCTGGTGCAGGGAGTAGGACCCGAGATCCTGCATGACAAGAACCTTCCAGACAGAGGGAATATCATGTGCACAAGCTCAGAGACAGGAAAGAGCATGGCACGTCCTGTTCTTGTGGCTGCAGCCTTGAAGCATGGATAGAAGGTTGAATGTGACGTCAGGAAGCCATTCTCAGCATGCATGAGGACATGGATGCCGACCATGGCTAGCCAGGAGTGCACTTTGCAGAGGAGAGGGCAACATTGAGAGGTAGACAAACCCAGAAGTAATAGTAATAGCTACCACTTACCTTGTGCCTCCTATGTTCCAGGCACTCATTGGAACACATTTCATCAGTTCACTCATTTCATCCTTACAATACCATGCTCTTAGTATCCGCATTTTCAGATGAGAAAACTGAGGCATACAAAGCTTAAGTAAGTGACTTGTCCACAGCCATACAGCTAGGAAGTGGTAAAGCCACAAGTCAAACCTAGAGTCCACACTGCAGGGTCTGCAATCTCAACTTCTGTGTTCCACTGTCCTTGCAACTAAGGGGAGGTTTGGACCACATAGTGGAGGGCTTTGAATGTCATGGGAAGGAGCTTCTGGAAGAGGCGTTAAACGTTAAAATCGAATTAACAATATAAGGCAGAGTTCAGTAAGTAGCAAATAAGCGGACCTGTGGAAATACATTAAGGGGTTTGTAGCAGATGCCATGGGTACCCCGCCTCTGTCCTCTCCCCCTCGCTACATCAGTACACGTGGCCCTAACTCCCAACAGGCAGCACCTGCATCTCTGCCTGAGGGCTTCTCTGGCCACCAAAGCCTACTCTGCCCACCCATTCAGCTGGCCAGAAATGCCAGGGAATTACCACCACCCAGGAGCAGCCTCAGCCGATGACTGATGGAAATTGGAGGATAAATAACCCAGCTCCCTCATCCCCTAGGATGGGATAACTACAAGGCACGTGCTCTACAAGAATTCCCAGAGCTTCCCCGTGGGATTCAGCCTGTCATCCACCGTGGTAACTACCTTGATAGCACATCCTGAACTGCTGTCTTCTCTTCCTTGTCCCATGTCCCTACCCCCTACCAGTGCTTCCTGGGGGTCACCTCGCACATAAATTATTTCCACTCAAATCCTTGTCAGAGGAGGTGGGATTGAGGATACGTACAATCCCAATGTTGGGGGTATGGAGGCACTTATCCTTTCAGGTGAGGGGACCAGCTCATACCCCGGTGAGGCAGAGGGTCTTAAGTAGCCTGGTCATCGTTCATACAGGCTTTGGGATGTGTTTTACCCCAGCAGGGGTGCTCCTGTACTGTACTCGGTCCCCTTGCTCCTGTCAGAATCCTCTACTTACTCCCACACCAAGCCTCAGCCCACGCTGAGAGCCACGTGTTCCCAGGTGACCAAGCTACCTCTGTGAAGGTCACACTCGGGTTCTTTTTCAAGACTCTGTTTGAAGTTGGGATTTTACCCTCCTCTTTTCAGCAAAGGTCACAGGGAAAATGTCATATAACTTGGCCACTGCCAGCTTCCTGCCCCTCCTATCACTGCCCTCACAGCTGAGCAGGGTGGGAGGGGGGCTTATCTCAACTCTCCCCCGCAGAGCCCTCCAGGAGGGGGCATATGAGACCCACAGTGCAGCAGGTTGATTTTCCAACGGTAATGCAAAAATATATGCATCTCATCCCCCATGTTCTCAAACACTACGACTGACACTTCCCACCAAAAGGTGGGGTCTATGTTCTCTATTTTGAATCTGAGTGGGACTGGTGACTGTTCTGACCAAAAGATTATAGGAGAGATGATGCCATGTGACTCCCTAGGTCAGGTCATTAAAAGGATCCAGTTTCCACCTGCTTCTCTCTTTCTCAGAAGCTCATTCTGGGCACCCAGCCACCACACTGTGAGGAAGCCCAAATCAGCTCATGGAGAGAGTTCACCCAGAGGCCCAGGGCAGAAGAGCTGAGGTCCCTCAGCAGCCAGCCAGCATCAGCCGCCAGACACGTGCATGCACAAGCCTTCAGATGGCCCCAGCCCCCAGACTTCCAGACTTCCAGCTGAGGCTCCAGACACCGTAGAGCAGAGACAAGCTGTCCCCATGTGCCCTGTCCAAACTGCTGAGCCACAGAATCTGCAAGTGTAAGAAATGATTCTTGTTTTAATCCACTAAGTTGTGTGTGGGTTGGGTGAAGGGGTGTGATTTGTTGTATAATCATAGGAACTAAAACACCAAGCTTCTAAGATCCTGCCATTTGTGACAACGTGGATGAACCTGGAGGACATTATGCTAAGTGAAATAAGCCAGACAGAGAAAGACAAATGTTGCATGATCTCACTTATATGTGGACTCTTAAAAAGTTGAATACACGGAAGCAGAGAGTAGAACAGTGGTGACCAGGGGTGGGGAGGTGAGGAAAATGGGCAGGTGTTGGTCAAATGATACAAAGTTGTAGTTATGTAGGAGGGATAAGTTTTCGAGATCTAATGTACAGCATGAGGACTATAGTTAATAATACTGTGCTGAGTACGGGAAATGGGCTAAGAGTACAGTTCAGGTGCTCCCATCACAAAAAATAATGGTAACTGTGAGGAGATGGATATGTGAATTAACTTGAGTATAATAGTCATTTCACTATGTATATCAAAAAGTCATGTTATATACGTTGCATAGATACAATTTTTACTTAAACATTTCATTTTAAAGTTAACAAAATAAAACACCAAGCTCCCCAAATTCCCAGGGTTGGGTTGGCTTTGATTTGGTTCTGTTTGACTTTGGTCTGTCCCTATGAGCATGACTGCAAGGAGACAGCCTCTGGGTCAGGGTTCCAGGCCCTGCGCACCTGTCCTAACACCATCCCTTGACTCACATGTCTGAAGGGAACACGCCTGGTGTTTCTACAGGGATATCCTTCCAAAGGACTGGAGACCACAGTTTGTCTGATGACCATGGGACTGACTAGAGTGGCACTGCTAATCCCCAGCCACTTTTACCATCCCATCTTGTGTCTTGTTCAGAGCTGACCATAACCTCAGAACACCACCATCCAGGGAGGCGGTCTCCTTTCTGCTGCCCAGGCCATAACGCCCCATAGCCCCTTTGGTGAGTTCAGAGAACCCTCCACTTCTACAGAAGCAAAGCAGCATGGTCAGGGGGAACAAGTGTCTGTGGAATTTGTTATTTATTCAGTTACTCACATCGGTAAGTTGCGTCCCTCTAGGGTGTGTTCAAATGTTTTTAATCTCCCTTTTAGCTGTTCCCATCAATGTGGCCCACTCCCACTAGAAACACTCTCAAAGCAACAATGCTTAGCCCTGGGTCCAGCCCAGCCCTGTGGACGAATGGTGCTTTAATGGTGACACTGATAGTGAGCAGCTTAACCCGTTACCGTGCACACCTGGCTTGGAGATGCCCATAGAAACCTGCTCCCATAGGCTCCTTCCAGCAACGAATGCCAGGAGCTAAAAGATCCACAATCATGCACTACTAAGCAAAATTGTTAGCTCCTTTGAAATTGCTTTTTGCTTGGAAGTTGGGATGCCACTAACTAGCTGTGTGACTTTGGGCTAATTATGTAAACTTTCAAAGCCTCATGCTCCTTATGTGTAAAATATGGCTGGCACCTACCTCAAAGGATTTGTGAATGAATTAAATGAGATAATAACACATACTCACTGAGTGCTCACTGTGTTCCAAAAACGACACAACACCCTTTCCGTGTAGTATTAGTCACTTCAGTCCAGAAGCCTGTAATAAACTTCTGCCACCATAAGCCTCATGGGGATCCAAGAAACTATACAAATTATTTGCTTGTGATCAATATTAACTACATTAAAATGACTTGAAACAAGTGGATAATCAATGGGACAGGAAAATATCTTGAAAACAAATTTTTTTCTTTGTAATATGAATTGCACGTGACATCAGAAAATCAACCTTGGTTTTGGCTCTCGAGATGGCAGCATGGAGGGAGCACTGTCTCAGGAATATGAGAACCTGGAATCCCCTTCCATATATGTCCCACAGCAGCCAAAAGATTAGGATTCTCCAGTGGCTGCCCATTATTTGAGGGACACAATCCAGGGTCCTCATCAAGGATGCAAAGCCCTGTGGGAACTAGCCCCAGCTATGTCTCCAACCTCATGGCCCACTACTCTCCCTCATTTCATTTTATTGTCTTTCTCATGTGTTTATTGTCTTTCTCCACAACAGGTGTCCTGTGCATTCAGAGCTCCAGTGCCAAGCCCAGGGCCTCCACACCAAGGTGCTCAACAAATATTTGCTGAGTGCAAGCATGCCCTTGGATGAGCCATTGAGCTGGCCTGGGACGCGGTTTTCTCTTCTGTAAGTGAGATCACAGGACTGGAAGTTTTATAAGGCTCTTCCGGGTCAAATACCCTGTGATTCTTCATCCATGCCAGACCTTCTATGGGAAACATGTTCTTCCCTTATTATATCAAAACCAGAATTGGTATCTTTGTGAAAGTTCTTTTTATCTCTTCCAGATCTTATTCAAAGGGAAGGTGCAAAATGATGGGCATCAAGGGCCCTTAGAAATGAGTTTAACCCCAATCTTTCTCTAAGGAGAAGACCAAGGCCCAGAGACGGCAGCAGGCTTACTCAAGGTCACTCAGGAAGCTAATGGAAGAGCCAGGGTCACAACTCAGGGGTTGTGGTTCATTGCATTATTTTTTTTCTGCACACACCCACAAAATATGATTTGGGGAGATTTCCTTAGCAAAGGCAGAATAATGAAAGCTAGCAAAATTTGTATGGAAATTTGAGAGAAAGGATGAAACCATATCTCCTTAAATTATCCCTTAGTGCTTTTGCTGTGACACTGGCTAACCGGTTTAGTGAATTCTTGCCACCAGCCAGGCACTGTGTTAAGTACTTGACATACTTTTTCTCATTTAAATCTCCAAACAATGCTATGGGGAAGGTACCCGTTTTACAGATGAGGAAACTGAGGCTTAGAGAGGAAAAGTAACTTTCCCAAAGGTCCCCAGGTAGTAAGTGATAGAAACAGGATCTGAACCAGCTCCAGGTACCTAACTATGGCACTGTCCTGCATACCAGCCCCATCTGTGAGAGTATTATCAACATATCCTCTCAAATTAACAGTCCTAGACAGACTGATGTATTTAGCAGAAACCAGTTCATACAGCAAGACATGGGCTGTGCATTTCTGTGCTGTAATTTTTTCCCGTGTTTTTCCTTATTTTTTTATGGTGACTTGCTTTGTAGGCAATGTGTGTGTTACAGACACAACCTCAAGGAAGTGGAAGTGGGAAGTGGATTACAGAAGACACAGGTTGTATCAGTCAGCTATTGCTGGGTAACAAACACCCCCAACTCACAACACCGTAAGACAATAAACATTTATTTTGAGGGTCAACTGGAAGGATTCTGCTTCAGCTGCACATCTGCAGGTTGGCTAGCGTAGACTCAACTGTACTTCAAGCTATGAGGTCAGGTCAGACTCCCAGATCTTCTCATTCTTCTGAGACCAGCTGGCTCCTGGGGCATGTTCTATCATGATGACAGAAATGCAATAGGGCAAGTGCAAGCACATGATACCACTTAAAGCTTAGGCTTGGAACTGGCATGCCATCACTTCTGTCTCCACACCAATGGCCACAGCAAGTTACACGGCCAAGACCAGCATCAATGGAATGGGAAATAGACCCCATCTCTAATGGGAGGAATGGTCATGGAGACGGATAGAGGGAGGGGTGAAAAATTGGAATCATTTATGAGATCTAATACAGGGATCATTCAAAATTTAGCCACATCTGAGCATCAGCATGTTTTATTTTGTAAAGATGGGGAGAGAGGGAGGAGAAAGATCGGGGACTGGTGTATTTCAAATGCTGGGACAAGATTTCCCACTTCATCTTAAATTCAAGCCCAAGGTTTCCAGGGGGTGCTGAGTGAGGCAGGGAAGCTTCTGGACTAAAGAGGGTCATGGGAACAAGCGACCTCCTCAGGTATGTTCCCAGACCATGATCAGTACAGCAAATATGTCTATTAAATCAGAGACTTGTACAGTGTGCAGTCTGCGTGTCAGGAAGGGCTGCAGCCCTAACCTCTTCGAAGGGGTTACAGATGGCCCAGACACCTCCATGCCCCCAAAATACTAATTAGATAACTGTTCTGCCTCTTCTGCTTGCACTTCTCCCTGAGATTACCGTGCCGCCTCCTCCTCCTCACCACTCTTGAGCTAGAAGGGAGACAATCCCACCCATACAGGGCTGGGAAATGGAGTTAAGGGGGTCCAGTGAGCAATTCCTGCCCTGGGCTTGCTGTCCTTCTCACTGCCTCCTATCTGCCTAAACAAACAAGCCTCTCTCCCTCTCTCCCTCTCCCCCTCTTCCCCTCTCCGCCTCTCCCTTTCTCCCCCTCTATCTTTCTCTTCCTCTCTCCCTCCTCAATTTGCCCACTTGTAATGGCAAGTGTAAAATCCTCTTCACCCCCTGTCCTGTGGGCTGTGTGATGCACTAGAATGTTTTTGGAGTGGAGATAAGGGTCTAGAGCAGGGGTGTCCAAACTTTTTTCAACGTTTTTCACCAAGGGCCATATGCGGTAAAATACACAAACAGCCGGGCCACTCACTCGAGGTGAAGTACGTATTGCCTCACCTGGTTTATTTAAGTAAACCAAATATATTTTTGGAATTTGCTGCGGGCCAATTAACAATGGATTGCGGGCCACAGTTGGCCTGCAGGCCGCAGTTTGGACACCTCTGGTCTAGAGCCTAAGAAATGGTGAGGGTGGCTCTGGTTCCCGTCTTAGAGGCAGGCGGGCAGGCTGGATCCAAATCCAAGCCTTGCCATTAGCCAGCCTGGTGACCTCTCTAAGCTTCCGTCTTTTCGTTGAGAAAATGCTAATAATGATTATACCGACCTCACAGGAATGCTCTGAGGAGAATTAAATGAAGAAATTTGAACAATGGCTGGACCATAATAATAATCCAAAACTCGTAGCTGTATTATCATACGTCTCTTCAATTTCTGATGCTCAGGGTTGAACGTCATGTTAAATCTATGCAGGCACGGTCTGCTGGTGTGGCAACCATGTTCTGAACATCTCACGTCAGTCCTGCCAAAGTGAAGCTTTGCCAGTGGGCTCCCAGAAACCCATTTAACCATTCAATAATTTTATTGGTGGTCCACTATATGCCCAGAACCAGTCCAGACACTGAGGGAAATAAGAAACGTAAAACACAACTCATCTCTCAAGTAGCTCTCCGGCTAGCTGAGAATCAATGCCTTCCAGCCTAGCACAAAAAACTCTGAGAGACAGGAGGGGCCTAAAGACTCCTGGCCAAACTCCCACCCAAGGCAAGAAGTCCCCCTACCCTATTCCCAACAGATCTAGCCTCTGCTGAAATAAACACGGAGACGGGGAGCTTAGGGCCTGACTGTGCAGGCAGTCAGGTGTTTTCAGTTCTAATTGTGAGGGAAAACAAATCTCTCTCTGACTTTGAGCTGAAATTCAGCTTCCTGTGACGTTTGTACTCCTGGCACGTTCGCAGGCAGCTGTCCCATCTCCCCTGAGCCAGGCATTCATGTTCCCTAAATGGTTCCTCAGACGACTCCTCGCTATCCATCTCCAGGTGCCAACGCCTTCCCGTAACACTCCCTTCATGTAAGGTGTATAGGGGACGTCACAGGACACGATATTGATTAATGTGCTAAATCTGTGCTTTCTAGGGTGTTGCATGGAACACTAGTCCACAGAGCTTAAACTAAGTATGTGTTCCAGCAAATAAGTGCTCATTGGTCATTCCATTTGAGAAACTCTAGGTAAGCAAAGCCAACCAGTTTCCATTTCTGAAAGATGTTGCCACAAAGCCTGTAAGAGAATCATGTAATGCTGTAAAAGGTGACATAAAATGCAGCATATCCCCACATCTTTGGATCCCAGGACTGGACTCTGCTCATAGAGCATTTCCCAGAGCCAGTGTTCCTCAAATAATAATTTGGGGGAAAATAAATTTTTTTAAGAAAAGGTAATCATGACTGTGAGCACATAGGCAAGAAAGAACATTCTGAGTGGGATGGTGTAGCAGAAGCCGTGGTGTCCCTCCCTCACCCTCTCTGCGTTTAACATATCCATGCATATGGACCTGACTTCCAATTGCCAGCACTGCGTATCTGCCTGAGAGCTCCTGGCTACTGGAGCCCATTGTGCCCATGACTGTAACAGGCTGGAATTCCAAGAAATCTAGCCACCCCCTCCCCCGGAGCAGCTGTCAACCAATGACTGACAGCCCAGCTCCTTGATCCTCAGTTGGGATAGTCCTAAGGTACATATTCCACAACATCTCCAGAGTTCTCAGTGGGACTGAGCCCCAGTTGCCCTGAGGGGTGGTCACTAACTTGATAACACTTTCTGGTGGTTCCTTTCCATCCTGCCTCAATTTCTCACTCTCCTACTGGTTTTTCCTGCAATCTCCTTCCAAATAAATGATGTGCATTAAAAGCCAGGTCCAGGCTCTGCTTTTGGTGGGACCCAAACCCCAACAGATGGCCTGGAAAGTTTTCCCTACAATGTCCAGGCTCAATATAAAAAAGGAGGTCATGCCTGGTGGCTAAATGAGGAGGAGGGAGAGGGAAAAAAAGAAGAGAGGTGAGTCACAGAGGTGGCCCTGGCAGACCCTGCTTGAACCCCTTTTTCTTCTGCATACTGTCATCCTCACTGCCTCCCATCTGCCCCCAACACATACCTCTCAAGTCTGTCCCTTCCTCTTTCCCTCCCCCTTTGCCTCAATTTCCCCACTTGTTTCCCCATGGCTTGGGGACGCAATATAACCAGGGTGGAAGAGGACTCCAGAAAAGGAGTCATGGGAAAGGAGGAAAGGGGTCTCTTGGGCACATAAATCACTCCGCAGCTGAGAGGCCTGGTGTTCCCAAGCCTGGAAGGTAATTCCCATGGCTGGGAATTAACTTGGCAGCCATCCCCAAGTCAGGGCGGGACTCAGGGCCAAGCTTCTGGGTCACTTTTCTCCATTTTACTGTGGGTGTAACCTTGATCGCTCTGCAGAGGTAAACAACGGGGTCTGAATTATTTGGTTTGGAAAAGGAAGAGGCCCCAGGGAGGTACACGCCGCAGTAATAAATGCAGAGGAGAGACAGCTGTGCGTAGCATGCCTGCTTCTCTTCCCTGAGCACAAACCCGGGGCATCTCTAAAAGCAAAAAGGCATCACTCTCCTCTCCCTGTAGCATGGGCCAGAGTTGTAGAAGCCACAAATCACTAAGAAAAGTGCAGAAGAATGTTCACCATTTCTTGGAATGGAAATAATAATAAATAATAATAATCTGTTCCATCTATTTAGCCAAGACATTTTCTCCAAGGAGATTTGTGCTCAAATTTATCGTAAGTCCCCAAGGTCTGGATATTTTTTAATTAAAACTTTTAGTGGGAAAATATACAAATAAAAAGAGAAAAATTAAAATTAACCCAGAAGTGAGTTATGTGGAGGTGATCACCATCTTGCATTTACTTCTTTTTATTCTTTTGCCATTGGATGGTTACATCCTGATCAGTCCTGCCATGTTGACTGTTCATTGCATTAAAAGTTAACCATAAATACCTGTTGTGGCTGCTCTGGAAAAAAGAGAGGAAAGGCGTGGAAACACATTGACATCTCCTTAGTGCCAGGCCACTAAGGACACACATTATATTCTTAATTCTATTTACAACCTGGGAGCTACCATTTAAGTGATTACTATGTGCCCGCTAAGTGCTTTCAAAGCATTATCTCATTAAATCCTCACAAAATCCTCTGATGTGATTCTTTTAGTGTCCCCATGTCTCAGATGATGACATTGAGTCTTGGACAGGGTAAAATGTGAGGAAAACCTCACAGGTTTGAAACAGGAGGGAACCAGGTCTGCCTTCTGTTCTGGGGGGAAGCAGAGCAAGAAAGCGGAGGAAACTAGGCGAGGATGCAATCTCCAAGTCCCAGCCTCATCCAGTGGGGGGGGGGGTGGAGGGCTCTGGGGATAACCTACACCCTAGACTCTGTCCTGCCTCCACGGAATGGAGCTGGCGTTTTTTTACTCCACACCAGTCACTGGCCATGGGTGCCCTGGGTGGGGTTGGAGGGTGGGGGTGAGGAGGGAAACAGAAAACTTCTAGGCACTTCCATCTCAGCTCTCCATGCCTCTGGGAAGGCACCAGTGTCTGAGGGCAATGCACTGAAGTTTGCAGCTATTGGCAGCAGAGCCCCCTGAATCTGGGGCTGGGCCCGCAGACCTGAGTAAAGGAACCCACAGACCTGGGAGTGGGGCAAGTACTGCCCACCACACTTAGCAACTTCATTAAGAAAGGAGTATCTAGAGCGCTAGGATGCATGATGCCTCACATTCTTGGGCATGCGACCCTCCTCTTGCCCCACAGTTGCAGCTGCGTGAAGAATTCTGAGAGCAGGTCATTATGTTCTGACCGTAAATGTCAATAGCCTGCCACACCCGCCAGACCTCATGACACACACCACCCAAGTCTCAGGGGATGAGGCATGGGTTCTAGACCCAAGCTAGCCAATCCATTACTGAAGACAACCCATCAGATGTTCTCACTAAGGATTAGACCTCAGATGTGACAAGTCTTTCCGGGTCCTCTCACAGCTTCTGCTTAACTGAGAGCATGTGGCAGCCAGGAGCTGGGGGGCAAAGTCCCAGAGCAGCTGGCTATGCAGGCCCATGTAGCCTCTGAGACCAAGAATGTCACTGCAGTGGTGTGCATTCCAGCCCCGCTTCCAAGTAGACCAGCTGCACTTTGGTCCCTGTAGCTTGAGACTGCCGGTGATGGCCTGACAAATAAGTTTGCTTTGCCTTTTGCAACCACAGAGCCTTGACTGAGACAGACAGCCAGGAGACCAAGTCACAAGTATCCAACCAGAAAGCAGCACAGATGTGGAGTACTGCTGGGCCATGGCAATGGCAGAGCACAGCGTGGGGGTCCACAAACCCCTGCCACCTGGGGGCTTTTGGCTTGTGGCTGCCCTGTGCCCCTCCTTGAGGCTCACAGCTTGCTGTGAGGACTATCTGGTCTTCATGAAAAAATCCCGCTTTGAATCTAGCCAGTTTGAGCGAGCACCTGTGCCTCGCCTCCACAGTCTCTCAGACATTTGACATTTGAAGTTCCCAGAATAACTGGACCTCACGAGGGCAGCCTAGGACATATTGAACTAAGGAGCAAGGGCTCACACACTCACATGCACACAAAACCACATACACTCACACATACATACATATTTATACACTTATATATACAATCACACACACACATATACACTCTTTCACACACACACCTCTCACACTTAGCCTGTCAAACTAAAAAAAGCCCACATCAAGGTACACGTTTTCTATATTTATACATGTTGATACATGTCAATTTACTTCAGTCAATGGAATAAACCTTCGATTGAAGGACATTTAGGAGATTTCTACTGCTTTGCTATTGCAAACAAATAATGTTGAGTGAATAAAAGTTACAAAAGGATATATACAGAATGCAACCACCTTTGTAAAATTTAAAAACATTCAAAACAGTGGTGTACATGGTTTATGGACCCCTACATATGTAGTACAAATCTAAAAGGTACAGAAGATGACCTGCCATCCCCTGAGGGGAGGGAAGTGAGTAGCAGAGAAGGAGGGCAAAATGGTGTTTTCACTATATTTGGAAGCTTGTATATTTTAAATATGTGAAAGAGAGAAACAAAGGAAATACGGAAAAATGTTAACAGTTGTCTAATCTCTGTGACAGGTTCATGGGGAAAACATTACTTCCCATAATGTTTTCTAGTTTTGAATAATGTTTTGAGGCAACCAACTGAATGGGAGAAGACTTTTGCAAACAGTGCCTCCGATAAGGGGCTAATATCCAAAATATACAAGGAACTCATGAAACTCAACAGCAAAAAAACAAACAACCCAATTGATAAATGGGCAGAGGACCTGAAGAGACATTTCTCCAAAGAGGACATACAAATGCAAATAGACATATGAAAAAATGCTCAACATCACTAATCATCAGAGAAATGCAAATAAAAACCACAATGAGATATCACCTCACCCCCTTCAGAATGGCTATCATCAACAAAACAAATAGTAACAAGTGGGAGAGGCTGTGGAGAAAAAGGAACCCTCATACACTGTTGGTGGGAATGCAGACTGGTGCAGCCGTTATGGAAGGCAGTGAGGAGGTTCCTCAAAAACTTACGAATAGAATTACCATATGACCCAGCAATCCTTCTCCTGGGTATCTACCCAAAAAATCTGAAAACATCTACACATAAAGACACGTGTGCTCCAATGTTCATTGCAGCTTTGTTTATGGTGGCCAAGACATGGAAACAACCAAAGTGTCCTTCGATAGATGAATGGATAAAGAAGTTGTGGTATATATACACAATGGAATACTATTCGGTGGTAAGAAAAGATGATATAGGAACATTTGTGACAGCATGGATGGATCTTGAGAGTATAATGCTAAGCGAAATCAGTGAGACAGAAAAAGCAGAGAACCATATGATTTCACTGATATGTGGTATATAAACCAAAAACAACAAGAGAACAAGACAAACAAATGAGAAACAAAAACTCATAGACACAGACAATAGTTTAGTGGTTACCAGAGGGTAAGGGGGGTGGGGGGTGGGAGATGAGTGTAAAGGGGATCAAATATATGGTGATGGAAGGAGAACTGACTCCGGGTGGTGAACACACAATGGGATTTATAGATGATGTGATACAGAATTGTACACCTGAAATCTATGTAATTTTACTAACAATTGTCACCCCAATAAATTAAAAAAAAAAGAGTAACTCATAAAAAAAAGAATAATGTTTTAAAAGTTCACCTAAAACTGAATATCAACATATCCTATGACCCAGCAATTCCACTCTTAAGTATACACCCAATGCAGTGTGTCCATGTGCCCACCAAAAGACATACACAAAGAGCATTCATCCCAGAACAATTTGTCCCAGCCCCACTTGGAAAATGACCCCAATGCCCAAGAACAGCAGAATGGATAAGTAAATCGTGGTGAGTTCATGCAACGGAATACTATTCTGCAATGAGAATGACCAAACTACAACACACAACATGAATGAAGCTCGTCCACATCATGCTGGGCAAAGGAATGCAGACGAAAGAGCCAATACTCTGGTTCTACTTATATGAAGTTTTCGGACAGGGAAAATAACCTCTGGTGTTAGGAGTCAGGAGCGTGCTTACTCCTGAGGCAGGAAGGGACTACAAAGGGTATGAGGGGTGTCTGGGGTACTGGTTATCGGCTGTTTTATTTTATTTTCTCCAGCTTTATTGAAGTATAATTGACAAATAAAATTGTATATATTTAAAGTGTGCAACGTGATGATATACTTTGCAAAATGATTACCACAATCAGGTTAACGCACCCATCACTTCACAGTTACCTTTTTTTGTGGTGAGAATGCTTAAGTTCTACTCTCTTAGCAAATTGTAACTATACAACACAGTATCACTAACTAAAGTCACCATGCTGTACATTAGATCCCCAGAATTTATTCATCTGATAACTGACGGCTCGTACCCTGTGACCAACTTTCTCTATTTCCCTCACTCCTGAGCCCCTGGTAACCACCATTCAATTCTTTGCTTCTATGAGTTCAAATTTCTTTTAGATTCTACATATAAATGAGATCATGCATTATTTGTCTTTGGCTTATTTCACTTAGCATAATGTCCTCTAGATTCATCCATGTTTTTGCAAATGGCAGGATTTCCTTCTTTCTCATGGTTGGGTAATATCCATTATATGTATACACCATATCTGCTTTATCCATTCTTCCATCCATGGACACTTAAATTGTTCCCTTATCTTGGCTATTGTGAATAATGCTGCAGTGAACATGGGAATACAGATATCTCTTCAAGATAGTACTTTTGTTTCCTTCTCATATATAACTCAGAAGTGGAATTGCTAGATCATATGGTAGTTCTATGTTTAATTTTTTGAGGAACGTCCATACTGCTTTCCATAATGGCTGCACAAATTTACATTCCCACCAGCCATGTACAAAGGTTCTCTTTTCTTTATATCCTCGCCAACACTTATTTCTTGTCTTTTTGCTAAAAGCCATCCTAGCAAATGTGAAGTGATATCTCACTGTGGTTTTGATTTACATTTCCCTGATGATTAGTGATGTGGAGCACCTTTTCATGTAACTGTTGGCCATTTGTATGTCTTCTTTGGAAAAAATACCTATTCAGATGTTTTGCTCATTTTTAAATCAGGTTATTTGGAGTTGTTTTACTTTGTTTTGCTTTGTTTGCTATTGAATTGTACAAGTTCCTTATATTTTGGATATTAAACCCTTATGAGATATATGGTTTGCAAATGTTTTCTCCCATTCTGTAGGGAAATTGCCTTTTCATTTTGATTATTTCCTTTGCTGTGCAGAAACTTTAGATTTATGTAGTCCTCCGTCTTTATTTTCCTTTTATTGTCTGTGCTTTTTGGTGTCTTATCCAAAAATTCATTGGCAAGGCCAACATCAAACTTTTTCTCTATGTTTTCTTCTAGGAGTTTTACAATTTCAAGTTTTACATTTAATTCATTAATCCATTTTGATTTAATTTTTGTGAGTGGTGGAAGATGGGGACTAGTTTGATTCTTTCGCTTGTAGATATCCAACTTTATCAATACCATTTATTGAAGAGACTATCCTTTCCCCATGGTATGTTCTTGACGCCCTTTTCAAAAATTACTTGACCATATATGTGGGGTTTTATTTCTGGGCTCTCTATTCTGTTCCACTGATCCATATGTCTGTTTTTATGCCAGTACCATGCTGTTTTGATTACTATAGCTTTGTAATATAGTTTGAAATCTAGAAGTGTGATGCCTACAGCTTTACTCTTTTTTTTTACATTATCTCTAACATTTATTTATTTATTTTTTATTTTTTAATTAAAGTTTATTGGAGTGACAATTGTTAGTAAAGTTACATAGATTTCAGGTGTACAATTCTGTAATACATTATCTATATCTCACATTGTGTGTTCATCACCCAGAGTCAGTTCTCCTTCCATCACCATATATTTGATCCCCCTTACCCTCATCTTCCACCCCCTACCCCCCTTACCCTCTGGTAACCACTAAACTATTGTCTGTGTCTATGAGTTTTTGTTTCTCATTTGTTTGTCTTGTTCTTTTGTTGGTTTTGGTTTATGTACCACATATCAGTGAAATCATGTGGTTCTCTGATTTTTCTGTCTGACTTACTTCGCTTAGCATCATACTCTCAAGATCCATCCATGTTGTCACAAATGTTCCTATATCATCTTTTCTTACCACCGAATAGTATTCCATTGTGTATACATACCACATCTTCTTTATCCAGTCATCTATCGAAGGACATTTTGGTTGTTTCCATGTCTTGGCCACCATAAACAAAGCTGCAATGAACATTGGAGCACACGTGTCTTTATGTGTAGATGTTTTCAGATTTTTTGGGTAGATACCCAGGAGAGGGATTGCTGGGTCATATGGTAATTCTATTCGTAATTTTTTGAGGAACCTCCTCACTGCCTTCCATAACGGCTGCACCAGTCTGCATTCCCACCAACAGTGTATGAGGGTTCCTTTTTCTCCACAGCCTCTCCAACACTTGTTACTATTTGTCTTGTTGATGATAGCCATTCTGACTGGGGTGAGGTGATATCTCATTGTGGTTTTTATTTGCATTTCTCTGATGATTAGTGATGTTGAGCATTTTTTCATATATCTATTTGTCATTTGTATGTCCTCTTTGGAGAAATGTCTCTTCAGGTCCTCTGCCCATTTTTCAACTGGGTTGTTTGCTTTTTTGTTGAGTTGTATGAATTGCTTGTACATTTTTGATATTAGCCCCTTATTAGAGATGCTGTTTGCAAAAATCTTCTCCCATTCAGTTGGTTGCCTCTTTATTTTGTCGATAGTTTCTTTTGCTGTGCAGAAGCTTTTAAGTTTGATATAGTCCCATTCATTTATTTTAGCTTTTACTTCCCTTGCCTTTGGAGTCAAACTCATAAAATGCTCTTTGAACCCAAAGTCCATAAGTTTAGTACCTATGTTTTCTTCTATGCAATTTATTGTTTCAGGTCTTATGCTTAGGTCTTTGATCCATTTTGAATTAATTTTGGTACATGGTGACAAATAGCAGTCCAGTTTCATTCTTTTGCACGTGGCTTTCCAATTCTACCAGCACCATTTATTGAAGAGGCTGTCTTTTATCCATTGTATGTTTTTAGCTTCTTTATCTGTCCATACTTATATGGATTTATTTCTGGGTTCTCAATTCTATTCCGTTGGTCTATGTGTCGGTTTTTCTGACAATACCATGCTGTTTTAATTACTGTGATACCTCCAGCATTGTTCTTTTTTCTTAGGATTGCTTTGGCTATTTGGGGTCCTTTGTGGTTACATACAAATCTGATGGTTTTTTTGTTCTATTTCTTTAAAAAATGCCATTGGGATTTTGATGGGGATTGCATTAAATCTGTATATTGCTTTGGTTAATATGGCCATTTTAACTATGTTGATTCTTCCAATCCATGAGCATGGAATGTCTTTCCATTTCTTTGTGTCTTCTTCAATTGCTTTTAAAAATGTCTTATAGTTTTCAGCATATAGGTCTTTCACATCCTTGGTTCAGTTTATTCCTATGTATTTTATTCTTTTTGTTTCAATTGTAAAAGGATTTGTTTTTTTTAATTTCTTTTTCTGAGATTTCATTGTTAGCATATAGGAATGCAATGGACTTTTGTATGTTGATTTTGCAGCCGGCAACTTTACTGTATTTGTTGATGGTTTCTAATAGCTTTTTGGTGGAGTCTTTAGGGTTTTCTATATATAGCATCATGTCAACTGCAAAGAGTGACAATTTAACTTCTTCATTCCCATTTGGATGCCTTTTATTTCTTTCTCTTGCCTGATTGCTCTGGCAAGGACTCCCAACGCTATGTTGAAAAGCAGAGGTGATAGGGAACAGCCTTGTCGTGTTCCTGAACATAGAGCAAAGGGCTCCAGTTTTTCACCGTTAATTATGATATTAGCTGAGGGTTTGTCATATATGGCCTGTATTATGTTAAGGTATTTTCATTCTATACCTATCTTATTAAGTGTTTTAATCATAAATGGATGTTGTATCTTGTCATATGCTTTTTCTGCGTCAATTGATATAATCATATGATTTTTGTCATTTATTTTGTTTATGTGATGTATCACATTGATGAATTTGCGTATGTTGAACCATCCTTGTGCCCCGGGGATGAATCCCACTTGGTTGTGATGAATAATCTTTTTGATGCATTGTTGCATTTGATTTCCTAGAATTTTGTTTAAGATTTTTGCATCTGTATTCATCAGAGACATTGGTCTGTAGTTTTCTTGTTTTGTGTTGTCCTTACCAGGTTTTAGTATCAGGGTAATGTTGGCCTCATAAAATGAGTTGGGGAGTACTGTCTCTTCTTCAATTTTTTGGAAGAGTTTGAGCAGGATTGGTATTAGATCCTCTTTGAAGGTTTGGTAGAATTCACTAGTGAAGCCATCTGGTCCCGGATTTTTGCTTTTGGGAAGGTTTCGGTTGACTGATTCGATTTCCTTACTGGTGATCAGTCTATTTAGATTTTCCAGTTCTTCATGGTTCAGCCTAGGAAGGCTATCTGTTTCTAAGAACTTGTCCATTTCTTCTAGGTTATTGAATTTGGTGGCATATAGTCCTTCATAGTAATCTTGGATGATCCTTTGTATTTCTGTGGCATCCGTGATAACTTCCCCTCTTTCATTTCTGATTTTGTTTATTAGTGTCTTTTCTCTTTTATCTTAGTGAGTCTAGCCAAGGGTTTGTCAATTTTGTTAATCTTTGCAAAGAACCAGCTCTTTGTCACATTAATTTTTTCTATTGTCTTTTTTGTTCTCTCTTTCATTTAGCTCTGTTCTGATTTTTATTATTTCCTTTCTTCTGCTGACCTTGGATTTCATTTGTTCTTTTTGTAGTTCTTTAAGATGTAACGTGACGTTGTTTATCTGGAATTTTTCTTGTTTCTTGAGATAAGCCTGTAACGATATAAATTTCCCTCTTAAAACTGCTTTCGCTGCATCCCAAAAATTTTGGTAAGATGTGTATTTTCATTGTCATTTGTTTCTATGTATCTTTTGATCTCTCCTCTAATTTCTTCTTTGACCCGGTTGTTCTTTAAAAGTATGTTGTTTAATTATGGGTTTTCCTGCTTTCTTTTTGCAGTTGATATCCAATTTCAAAGCTTTGTGATCAAAGACTATGCTAGGTATGATTTCAATCTTCTTAAATTTGCTGAGACTAGTTTTATGTCCCACTATATGCTCTATCCGTGAGAATGTTCCATGTACACTAGAAAAAAAATGTATAGTCTGGTGTTCTAGGATGAAGTGCTCTATAAATGTCAATTATGTCCATTTCATCTAATGTGTCATTTAGGGCTGCTATTTTTTTTTTATTTATGTTCTGTTTGGATGATCTATCCGTAGCTGTCAATGATGTATTTAAGTCCCCTACTGTAATTGTGTTTTGGTTAATTTCTCCCTTTAGTTCTGTTAGTAGTTCCTTGGTATATTTCAGTGCTCCCTCACTGGGGCATAAATATTGATGACTGTTATGTCTTCTTGTTGTGCAGTCCCCTTTATCATTGTGAAATGTCCATCTTTGTTTCTCATTACCTTTTTTATCCTTAAGTCTGTTTCACCTGATATCAGTATGGGTACACCTGATTTTCTCTGGATACCATTTGCTTGGAGTGTCAAGTTCCACCCTTTTACTTTGAGTCTATGTTTGTCCTTGTAGCTGAGATGTGTTTCTTGGAGGTAGCATATGGTTGGGTTTAGTTTTTTGATCTACTCTGCTACTTTGTGCCTTTTTATTGCTGAGCTCAGTCCATTTACATTTGAGATGATTATTGATATGTAAGGATTTTCTATCATTCTGTCTTTGGTTTTCTGGTAAAACTGTGTCTCCATTGTTTCTTTGCCTTTTTATTGTTGTCTATTGTTTCTGTGTGGTGGTTTTCTATGATTTTTCCTTCTGTTTCTTCTTTTATTACAATACATATTTCAGTTCTGGATTTTTTTTTTTTTGGAGTGGTTACCATTAAGTTTATGTAAAAGAAAGTTTCACATTTAGAGTATTCCATTTTCTTCAGCATGTTTACTTTCTCCATTCCCATATTCCAGTTCAGGCCTTTAATCTCCACCCTTTAATGTTTTGGTTGCCATAAATAATCCCTATTAATGCTGGTCGAATAGCCTCTTTCAGTATTTCTTGTAGTGCAGGTCATGTGTTAGAAAATTCCCTCAGCTTCTGTATGTCTGGAAAGGTCTTTATTCCTCCTTCATATCTAAAGGATATCTTTGCTGGATATATTATTCCTGGATCATAATTTCTCTCTTTCCATAGTTTGAATATTTGATTCCACTCCCTCCTGGCTTGTAGAGTTTCTGCTGAAAAATCTGATGATAATCTAATGGGCTTTGCTTTGTAGGTTACCGTCTTCTTTTCCATGCTGCCTTGAGGACTTTTCTTTATCATTAATTTTTGACAACTTCAATACAATGTGCCTTGGAGAAAGCCTGTTGGGGTTGACGTAATTAGGTGTTCTATGTGCTTCTTGGATTTGAGGATGCACTTCTTTCCACAAGTTTGGGAAGTTCTCGTCGACTATTTGTTTGAATATACTCTCTGTTCCCTTCTCTCTTTCTTCTCCTTCTGGTATGACCATTATTCTTATATTGCTCATTCTAATTGAGTCAGAAAGTTCTTGTATAGTTCCTTCATTTCTTTTAAGTCTCAAGTCTCTTTCTTCTTCCATCCGTGTCATTTCCACATTTCTATCTTCAATGTCACTGATTCTTTCCTCCATCTGGTCAACTCTACTACCTAAGCTTGCGATTTCATTCTTCATTTCTTATACTGAGTTCTTAATCTCCCAAAATTCTATTTGATTCTTTTTTAAAATTTCAATCTTTTTGGTAAAAATGTTCATTTTGTTCTTTGATTGTGTTTCTGAGTTCATTAAACTGCTTGCCTGTGTTTTCTTGCATCTCACTGAGTTTTTCTAAGAACCGCAATCTTGAATTCTCTGTCATTTAAGTCACATATTTCCATGTCTTTAAGTTCATTTTCTGGAGACTTTTCATTTTCTTCCTGAGTTGTCTTGTTACCTTGGTTATTCATGGCAGTTATTGCTTTATTATTTCTCTTCCTAGACATCTACAGGAGTGGGTTCTGCAACAGGTTGATAGAAAGAGGTCTTTCTTTTGTTTTCCAGTAGGTGTTGGTAGAATGTTTTATTTTCTCTCCAATTGCAGGCTTTTATTCTCTCTCACACTGTAGTGTTGTATTTTCTCTGCACTATAACCGGCTTCTCACACAATGGGGAGATTCCCTGGAAGGCGGGCTTCTCCTCTGTGAATAATTCACCTGGGTCAAACGGTGCCACCTCTGTGGAGGGATGTGGACATCTTCTGAAGTTCCAAAGCTCTTCCTGCACCAGATTCAGAACCCGTGTGTTTCGGTGGTTCTGTTTATTCCTGCAGGGATTTGTCCAGATAGGTGGGGACGGGGCGGGGTGGGTTGTGAGAGGTGGCCCAGAGCAATGGCGACAACCATCACCACAGCCGGTCCTGCTTCCACAGCTCCCTCCACTTTGCCGGAATTAGTTTGGCTGCAAGTCCGTGTCTGCAGACCACAGTTCTCAGAACTGCAAATATTCAGTTCTTTTGATCTGACACTGCTACTATTCCGCTTCTAGCACTGCGCAGTTGGGGGCAGCGTGAGCTCTGGGAGGGTAAGGAGGGGGCCGCTAGTTTCAGTACCTAAGGCTTCCGTTCTTTGCGGCAGTGAGGGCTTAAACCACCGTTTTCAGCCTTCTTCCCTCAGTCTTTGCTACGAGGTCTCTGCCATAAACGTTGGGTTCAGGCATGTTATATGCTGTCCCCTCAGCCCTGTGGGCCATAAGCGGAGCCCTAGCAGTCCAAGTTCCTCCCTCTCCCACATCTGCAGTAGTTCCAGGATGGAGCGAGCTCGGAGCACTGAGCTAGGTCTGCATCCTGTGCCTATGTGTCCCCGTCTCCACACTTCTCCCTTCCCTCCTCCCCTGGTCATGTAATTTGCCCACCTTCAGATGATTTCAGTAGTGTACCTCTTAGTCTTGCCTGTCTGCTGCACAGGAAGTCCTTTGTGGAGTTATAGTTCTTCAATTTGTTGTAAATTCCAGGGGAGATTTCAAGAGGCTCACCTCACACTGCCGTTTTTATGACCCAGCTTTGTTCTTTTTCTCAAGACTGCATTGACTATTTACTATTCAGGGTCTTTTGTGGTTTCATGTGAATTTTAAAATTGCTTTTTCTATTTCTGTGAAAAATGCCAATTGAATTTTGATACGGATTGCATTGAATCTGTACATCACTTTGGGTAGAATGGACATTTTAACAATATTAATTCTAATCCGTGATCATGGTATATGAGGTGTGATCAAAAAATATGGTGAATGTTTAAATTTTAAAAAAAAGTATTACAGTAGAAGACACATTGCCATTAATCGCCCTCAAAATACTTCCCCTTGCTTCAAACACTTATCCCATCATTCTTGCCACTTTCTGAAGCAGTTCTGGAAGTCCTCTTTCATGAGTGTGTTTAGTTGCGCTGTCGTGGCTGCCTTGATGTTCTGAATCCATTCAAAATGTTTACCTTTAATGGTCATTTTGACTTTGGGGAAGAGCCAGAAGGTGCAGGGTGCCAGATCCACTGAATAAGGTGGATGAGGACACACCCTAATGTTTTTATTTGACAGAAATTGCCGTATACCAGAAGCGATGTATGACACGGAGTGTTGTCGTGATGGAAGATGATTTACAGCACACTTTAAAACACACCTCTCTCAACCATAGCTCACACCCGACTGACTGCATGCACCAAACAAGTTGAAACTTGTCACACACTGTTACTAAGGTTCGACACGCTACTTCTCGTATTGAAGATCCCTGCCTTTCCCTTGTATAGTACTCGGCAGCAGCAATCACCGTATTTTTTTAATTACACCTCGTATTTTTCCATTTATTTGTGTCTTCTTCAATTTCTTGTAGTTTTCAAGGTCTTTCACCTCCTTGGTTAAATTTATTCCTAGGTTTTTAAAATTATTTTTGATGTAATTATAAATGGGATTATTTTCTTAATTTCTCTTTCTGATAGTTTATTATTAGTGTATAGAAACTCAATGGAGTTTTGTGTATTGATTTTGTATACTGCAACTTTACTGAATTTGTTTCTTTGTTCTAACAGTTTTTGATGGACTCTTTAGGGTTTTCTATATGTAATACCATGTCATCTGAAAATAGGGAGAGTTTTACTTCTTCCTTTCCAATTTGGATGCCTTTTATTTCTTTTTCTTACCTAATTTCTCTGGCTACAACTTTAAATAATATGTTGAATAAAAGTGGTGTGAGTGTGTATCCTTGTCTTATTCTTGATCTTCGAGGAAAAGTTTTCAGCTTTACATCATTGAGTATGATGTTAGCTGTGGGTTGGTCATAAATGGCCTTTATTATACTGAGGTATGTTCCTTCTATACCTGCTTTGTTGAGAGTTTTGATCATAAATAGATGTTGAATTTTGCCAAATGCTTTTTTTTCTTTTTGCATCTATTGAGATGATCATATGATTTTTATCCTTGATTTTGTTAATGTGTTGTATCACATTGACTGATTTGTGGATGTTGAACCATCATCACATCCCTGGAATAAATCACATTTGATCATGGTGTATGATTCCTTTTAAAGTGTTGTTGAATTCTGTTTGCTAGTAATTTCTTAAGGATTTTTGCATCTATGTTAATCAGGGATATTAGCCTGTAATTTTTTTTTCCTGTGTGATTTCGGTATCAGGGTAATGCTGCCCTTGTAAAATGAGTTTGCAAGAGTTCCCTCCTCTTCTATTCTTTTGGCAGAAGATCTTAAGAAGGATTGGTACTTATTCTTCTTTGAATGTTTGCTAGAATTCACCAGTGAAGCCATCTGTTCCTGGAGTTTTGTTTGATGGGAGATTTTTGATTACTGATTCAATCTCCTTACCAATAATAATCAGTCTGTTCAGATTTTCTATTTCATCATGATTCAGTCTTGCTAGGTTTATATTTCTAGGAATATATACATTTCTTCTAGGTTGTGCAATTTATTAGTGTGTAGATGTTTATAATAATCACTTATAATCTTTTGTATTTCTATGGTATGAGTTGTAACATCTTCTCTTTCATTTTTTATTTTATTTGAGTCTTCACGCTTTCTTTTCTTTTTAGCTAAAGGTCTGTCAATTTTGTTTATGTTTTCAAAGAGCCAGCTCTTAGTTTCATTGATTTTGATTTTTTCTATTATATTTTAAGTCTATTTCATTTATTTCTACTCTAATCTTTGTCATTTCCTTCCTTGTATTACCTTTGAGTTTTGTTTGTTCATCTTTGTCTAGTTCCTTGAGTTGTAAAGTTAGATTGTTTATTTGTGATTTTTCTTATTTCTTTTCTTTTCTTGTTTCTTGAGGCAGGCATTTATCTCTATGAACTGTGCTCTTAGAACTGCTTTTGCTGTACCCCATAAGTTTAGATATGTTGCATTTCCAGTTTCATTTGTCTTAAGGTATTTTTTATTTCTTTTTTGATTTCTTCTTTGAGCCATTAGTTGTTCAATAGCATGTTGTTTAATTTCCACATATGTGTGAATTTTTCAGTTTTCTTCATGTAATTAATTTCAAGTTTCACTGTGGTTGTAAAACATACTTGACATGATTTCAATTCTTTTAAATTTAAGAATTTTTTGTGGCCTAACATATGATCTATCTTGGAAATTGTTCCATGTACACTTGTCAAGAATGTATGTTCTGTTGCTTCTGGATGGAATGTTCTGTAAATATCTGTTAAGTCCATCTGGTCTAACATGTCATTTAAGGCTGGTATTTCCTTATTGACTTCATGTCTGGATGATCTACCCATTGATGTAAGTGGGGTATTAAAGTTCCTTACTATTATTGTATTGCTGTTTATTTCTTCCTTTAGGTCTGTTAATATTTGCTTTATATATTTAGGTGCTCCTCTGTTGGTTGCATAAATATTTGCAAATGTTTATGTTGGATTGACCACTTTATCGTTATGTAATGCCCATCTGTGTCTCTTATTACAGTCATTGTTTCAAAGTCTATTTTGTCTGATATAAGTATAGCTACTCCAGATTTCTTTTGGCTCCCACTTGAATGGAATATCTTTTTTCACTCTTTTTTCAGTCTTTTTTCCTTCGTTCTCTTCTAACTGGATAATTTCAAATGACCTATTTTCAAGTTTATAGATTCTTTCTTCTGCTTTATCAAGTCATCTGTTGATGCTCTTTATTGCATTTTTCTATTTCATTCATTGTTTTCTTCAGCTTAGAATTTCTTCTTGGCTCTTTTTCATGCTATATCTTTGTTAAACTTCTCATTTTGTTCATGTATTGTTTTCCTGGTTTTGTTGAATTGTCTTTCTGTGTTTTCTTGTATCTCCTTAAAACAGCTATTTCTAATTCTTCACCAGGCAAATTTCAGATCTCCATTTCTTTGGATCTGTTACTGGTGTCATGTTTCTTTGATTTTTTTTTTTTCATGTTCCTTGAAGTCTTGCATTGCTCTCTTCACATTTAAAGAAGTAGCCATCTCTTTCAGTCTTTACTGACTGGCTTCAGGAAATAAATACCTTCTTTCAGACCTACTAGGGATTCTGAGGCTTTCTTTGACCTCTCTGGATACACCTGCTCTACACTTCTTATTCTCTCTTGGGTAGAGGAATTCTCATGATCATATGCCCTCTCTAAATCCTACAAAGCCAGGCCAAGTGTTAACAGGCTCCCATTTGCTTTCCCCGGGGTGGTGCAAATTTGTGTTTTCTCCCAGTCTCACAGAGTTGGACTGGCTTTCTGTGCATCTTCCATAACTATCTGTGAAAACTCATACTTGCTGCCCTCAGGGACATGCACAGGGAGTTGGCCACAGGGAAGGTGTGTGGGTGAGGCAATGGAGCATTGGGGGTCCCTGTGGGCGTCTTGAGGAGATCAGCAGGTGAGGCAGCCGCAGTGGCTCATGGATTGGCTCCCTGATGGAGCCTGTGAAGTGGTTAGAGAATCAACTTTCCTTTGATACCTTCTGATCCCTGGCTGCTGTTCCAGCTCTTCCCTGCCTCTTAGTCCTGCAGCTAACCTCAGTATTCTGGATGGGGCAAGCAAAAGCAGGTTTCTTTGGCAGCATCCCACACAGCCAGGGAAACTGGCTATTCACTCACATGCTCTAAGTTTCCCTGTGGAAGAAATCACAGGTAAGGAGCTCTCTCGGCACTGAGTTGTGCCACCTGGGGAGAGTGGTTATTCAAGTAAAATGCAACTGTTCCTCTTATCCTCCTCAATGTGTCCAATCTCAGAATTTTTTGCTCCAACAGTGCTGAAATGTTGCTGGATTCCTCGACTTCCACAAAGGCAGTCTCATTCGTGGGTGATTGTCAAAATCTGTGTTCTTTTTGGAAAAGAGGGTAGAAAACTCCTATTCCGCCATCTTGATCACTCTCAAGGTCTATTTCTTGATCCAGGTGCAGTTACACTGGTGTGCTCAGTTTGTGAAAATCCATCATGTGTACACTTATGGTTTGTGCACTTTTCATCGTTATCTTACATTTGAGTAACATCTACATTAATTTTGTTTCCAAAAGTGAAAGTTAAGGCACATTCAACATAATTCTCTCTGTCCAGGCTATCACATAAAGGCCATTGTTGGCCATTAATTTCTCAGCTCAAATTAATTTATTGATCACCACTGTTATAACATACTCAATATTGGACATGAAATTATTGACCTGGAATAGACTCTAAGTTGCTGCAGTAGTGGGGGGTTAGAGTGGGACCTCTGTTAATGGTGTTTCTCAGGAAGTATCATTGCACCTCTGCATCTCTTCAACAGGATGTCTACTTTTAGCTCAGATTCCATCAGGAAAGGACTTATCCCACCCCCAAAGAAAATTAAACTATCCCTTCCTGCTGTAGAGCAGAGGACTGATAACATTAGGAAACCAAGTACCCAGGTTAGAGAAGGGACCGCTGGGAAACTAACGGAAAAAGTCAATCTGCACAGTATTTGAGAGAACAAACTTCCTTAGACATCACCCACAAATGCTTGGGTCTAGAGGGCCTTTGAGCACGAACTGAAGCAAGTGAGGAAACGAGGCACACATAGCCTTTTGAGAAGGGGATGGCAATTACACAGCACATGTGCCCCCAACCTCCCTGCCAAGCCTCTGGCAAACATCACTAATCAATCAAAACCCTCTGAGATGGGACAAGGCCTCACAGTCCTTCTCAATGTCTCTCTGGGAAGCCTAGAAGATGAAGATCTAACAAAGAGACTTCCCTGGGTTATGTGGGCTGAGAGGGGCAGGGATCTTAATAATGAAGATCATTACTAAGAGCAGTTGAGACTAGAAAGCACAATGCACTTTTGATTACTCTGAATTTGATGTATACGTTTATTCCTCTGTTAATTGAATAATAAATATATATATATATTTATACTTTTAGAAATAGATACTTTTTATAATATTTATTTATTTCAGAAGGCGGACTGTCTTCTTTCTATAGTCCTCGTACATTCTCCTTTGGACTATTATATTTGTATTCTAGGCAATGGGTGGAATCTACACTAACACTGAGTTGTACCCTTTTACCATAGTAGGGACAAGCCAGGAGGGAGAAAAGCTGGAAACTTCTCCTGCTTCATAATTGTGTACAAGTTACACTAACTCCTTAAAGGTAAAAGTGATGCCTTTTCTGTGCATAAAACATACCCAAAGGAATAGTTTACCAATGGACAGAGCATCTGCCATGTTGCACATGGGGACACCATTCACATTGTATTTTATGATATTTGCTTTCCCTGAAGTTGTGCAACATGGCAGATCTGCCCACAAGTGACTGTATCAAGACACAATGGGAAAGGCTGCCCATGACCTGTAACATGGGAGGACACAGGGTACCAGGAAAAGCCATCTCAGGCCAGGATCAATTTACCCAATGATGAATAAAACAGAGCCATGTCTCCCATCCAGCTGTTGTTCCCCAGGTGTCCAGCATCCCAGACCGGAGAGGAAGGCCCAGGGGAGGAGTCAGGCCCCTTAGACCCTTCTGCATCCCCAACAGATTCTGAAGCTTGGCTGTGGGCAGAGAAGGGAGTGGCTGACGAGCCTGCAGACAGCCCTCTATTATCACATCCCCACCCCGGGAGGACTGACAGCCACACACAGCCGCAGCGTGGCTCCCAGGCCAGCTGCTGATGTACTGCGTGGCACAGATCCAACCATCAAAATGGCTTTTTCCCCATGGCTGAGGTGGCAGACCGAGTCTTCCTTTCCTAGGGGAGGGTGAAATGGTGACTCAGTCACTGTTAACCCCGCGCTTAACCTGGCTGTTCTCCTGAAATGCGGAGCCAGCCCGTCTCTATTCATTGCAGCGCTGCCTGCTCCCTGAGGTGATGGCTGTGCCAGCTCATCTGCCTCCTTTTAGCCCTCCATTCCTCCCTTTGCTCCTCAGGGACATCCTTCCCCTCCCTTCATCCCCCCTTTGCAACAACACAGAATTGGACCTGAAAAAAAAAAAAAAAACTTCTAAGGACTTTGCAAGTTTCCATTCCATTTCATTCTCTGATTTCAGACCCAAATCATTTGGGCATTTGTCCTGAGATTGATAGGATGAATCCCAAGCCCTGGACCTCTCTCTCTCTCTGGGCTGAGTATCCTAAAAATGAGTAGGTGGATGATGTGAAAGGGAGCAGAAGGGTGCTTCTCCCCAGCAGCTGAGCACGAGACATTTTCTGCGTTTGGGGCAGGATCAACCTTTGCAGAACTGAGCATACTTCTTAATGTCCTAGTCGTCCTCTCATCAGGAAGGGCCCTGGTGAAAAGAGGTGATAGGTGAGGTCATGGCGTGATCTGTGCAAGGGGGGCACACCTAGGGATGGCTCCTTGATGGAGAGCCTTAAGCAGCAAACTAGTACACCTGGGCTTTGATTTGTTTCTAATTGGGAGCCATTAAAAGTTCTTGAAGCGGGGAGTATACAAGCAGAATGATATTTGGGGAAGATGTACAGGAGAAAAGCCTGGGAACAAAGGACCAGTTAGGAGTTCTGCAATAGCCCAGGAGAGAGGAGAGAAGGACCTCACCTACAACGAAAGTCCAGAAAGCTCCAACAAGTAGGGGCAAGCCACAAGGCTGAGCAAACAAAGACAAGGCAACAGTCTACTACTGAAGCCCATAGGGAATGGAATGTAGATGCATGGAAGTGATGTCACCTTACAGAACATCCAAACCAGCCACCTCTTCTCATGGGAAGAAACCTGAGACCAGAGGCCCAGAGGAAGTGCCTCTATTACGTGCCGTGTCTGGGCCAGTCACTATGCTAAGTACTTTATGATCTCTCCAATAACCCAATGAGCCATTTTACTGGGATCATGAAACTTGGCATGGAGAGGTTCAAGGATTTGCCCCAGATCAGGGCTAGAAGCCAGCTTGCTCTTTACTCCACACTGTGCCGCCTCTCAGAAAGAAAAGGGTCTGATCCTCTAGAAACCAACAGTGGCCTGAAATGAACAGCCTTGGTTTCAGATCAAAGAGCAATAGCAGGGGAGATGAGCCAAAAGTGCAGTGCCTGCCAAGGGTGAAGAATGTCAGGGTGACCCACATGTTTGAACATGGAGGCAACCACAAGTAGCCCCTGAAAAGATCAGCAGCATGATGACTTTCACCTGCATTGAGTCACCAGAAAGCCGAAAAGCTAAGTTGAGCTAGGAACTCTGTGAGTAACGACAGAAGCCCCTCGCCCGCAGCCAAGAGCCCTGGTGAGCACTGGCTCACACTCAGAGAGGAGGGAACACCAGAAAAGGCCCATTTCCTAGAAGCAGAGGTTGGGACTGAATGTTTGTGCACATGATTTATTCAGGGCGGGCTCTCCAGAGGACTTTGCAGGGGAGGGAGGGAAGTGGGATGGCAGAAGCAAACAGAAAAACGGAGATGGGGGCTCAGCAAAAGGCGAGCCCAACCAACTGTCCTGGTTTGCTCAGGACACGGTTTTCCAGTGCTAAAGTGGACAGTTCCAAGAAAACTGGGACAGGTTGGGCACCATACCTCAGCCTGATCCTACAGGGAGCTCTGGAGCAGGAAAATCACCACAGAGTTGTCCCCTCTCCTTAAAGCAAAAAGCCTAAGCTTTTGTACCCTTAGCAGAGGTCGTTGGCTATGTATCTCCTCTGGCCCCAGGTGCAGTGTAACCTCCCAGATAAGTCTTGGTAAAGTGGATCCCACTGACCTAGGGAAGTCCCCTTAGAAGGAGGCAGCTATGAGCTGATGGTAGCCTATGCCGACCCCAGCCTGTGGACAGGTGCACCTCCCAGGTAAAGGGGATCTGAGCGAGACATCAACAGTGTCTGCGATGTTAAGAATATAGGCTCTTAAGAACAGCCTCCACCCATGGCCCTCACCCCTTGAGTTCACGAGCCAATCCCTCTTTTCCCTTGAGAGGCAGCAGAGTGACTCCAGCCCTTATTGACTGAGAGGCCTGTGCCCCAGGGCTTCTGGGGGGCATGTTTGCAGTTAGGTTGGCTCAGTCCCTTGCCTCCCACAGGTGCTAGTGGCCTGGTTCAAAGATTTCACCAAGGCCTCTTTGATGCAAGTGAGAAAAGCCTCCAGCTTAAATTTGTGGTTCTGTTCACAACACAGAGCACAATTACACTCCAACCACATTCTACAGTTAACTGGGCTTTGAGAAAAATGAGAAAGTGTTCACTCATCAATAACTGCCTATCACCTGTCATTATTTTTTTCAGACTGTAAGGGTTCCTTAGGACTCCTTAGTGGTGTATCAAGTTTGATGAAGGTTATTAGTCAGCATCTTTAAAAGTATAGTTATTGTGGAATGAATAGAATTGTGAAATGCAACATATTCCTAAGGTTCATATTAGGTTTCTTCAGGAGTTTGCTCAACAAGCATTTTTTGAGCACCTACTGTGTACCAGCTGGCTCAGTGCTTCATGATGAGGGTAGAAGATGAATATTCCAAGGTCCCTACCGTCACAGAGTTCGCCATTCACTGAAGAAACCCGATATAGAAACAGATAAATCCCAGAAAATGTGCTGATGAATTAAAGAATAAGGGGCATCAGCTGTACCTGTGGCAGGGTGTCATGGGTAGGGGGTCAGGAGGTTTCCCCAAGCGTTGAACTTTAAAGGTGGTTTGTCAGCTTGAAACAGACACTGCTACCCGTTCCCTAATATCTGTTCTCCACTTTTTCCTGATTTTATGGTTGAAAACAGGACATCTAGAATAAAAACTTCATTTCCCAGACTCCCTTGCAGCTAGACATGGCCATGTGACTAAATTTGCTGGTCAATGAGATTAAGGTGCCTTGTGTGACTTCCAGGGAGTGTCCTTAAATGGAAGGGCCATGCCTTTCTTCATTTCTCCCTCCTTCCTGTTGGTTGTTGGACTGCGGAGGTAATGGTTGGAGCCTGTGCAGCAAATGCACTCATGTGCTGAAGAGGGTGAAGCAATAAGGTGGAAGAAGCCTGGGTCTCTGACAACTTTGTGAAACTATTTGACAGCCTTGGGCTGTGTAACTCCAGCTTCATTTACTGATATATACTTCTATTGTGTTGAAGCCACTGTTCTTTTGTATCATTCACTGACAAACCTAATAACAGGTGAAGAAGTGAGGGTAGAGTAATGCCATTCCAAATACACAGGCCCTGGATTACCTAGGTTCTGGCTTTGGCTTGTGTGGGTAATTTTTCTTGCTCCCTCTAATTTCCCATTAGCCCTCCACTTTTTCTCTATCTTAACCCCTGTGGTTGCCAAGGTGTACTGACCAGAGCCCTTGTCAAGAAGAAAGGACTTGCTGCCCCAGATGCTGGGAGTGGTGTCAACAAATAGCCTTTGGCTGTCAGCCTTTTGGGGGTGGGCATCTCACCTAAGGTCATACTTCTTCCCAAGGTAGCCTCCATCAATGACTGATCAGAGTGGCATAGGGAGGGCTAGCCATCTGGGCACAACTAAGGACCCCTCCATGGGGCTATCCCCCAGCTCCAGAGCTACCATGGTGTCGACTGAGGCTGTCTTTGGGCCTGGATCACAGATCAACTTCTCCTTCCGCCTTCTCCTGTTTCCTTCACCTCTCTTCTACAGGGGTTGATTGCAAGGGCCCTCCTTAATTTTATTGCCCCGTATTTTTTAATTCAGAGTCTGCTTCCTAGACTTTCAAGACCCAACCTGCAACAACCCTGATGTCTTGGCCCCTAGACTCTGTCCCAATCCTTCACCCTCTCCTTTCCTCCTCCATCTCTTAATAGCAATTTAGGGCCAGTGACACCAACACCTAACACCATGTACAATTAGCACCTAATACAATTAACACTTAATATGCGCTTCCTGTCATGCTATTGGAAGCCCCTCAGCTGAACTCTAAGTTACAGTCCCCACGGGCCTTCTCCAAGTGGCCTACGGGAAGGAAACTTGAATAAACTGAGTCCTGAGTGAAAAATCAGGAAGCCTAGGTTCCCTATCCTCCTTTACCTCCAGTGTGCTGTGTGACCTCAGACCCACCACTCAACTTCTCTGTTTCAAATGCTTGGACCAGAAAACAGAAAGCACAATTTCAATTTTAGAGGACTTTTTGTCACTAAACCAAGGGTTGGCAAACTATGGCTTGTGGGTCAAATCTGGCCTGCCACTTGTTTTTATAAATAAAGTTTTATTTATGTCCATCTATTTCAATATTAACTACGCTTTTGTGCTACAATGGCAGAATTGAGCAGTTGTGACAGAGGCTGTATGGCCCGCAAAGCCTAAAATTTACTATCTGGTCCTTTGCAGAAAAAGTTTGCTGATTCCTGGTCTAAATGAATTAAGGTGCTATTGTATTTCTTGCGTCAAGAGTTAGGACTGGTACCTGTCCATTCTTTCAATATTTATTGAGTACATACTAGGTACAAGGCCCCATTGTAAACACTGTGACTTCAGAGTGAACAAACCAGGTGCAGTCCCTGCTCTCCCAGAGCCTACATTCCAATGGAGAAATAGACAGTAAACAAACTAATAAATATATGTCAAGGAGCGATAAGTGCCATGGAGAAAATTAAAGTAGAGCATATGAGAAAAGGCTAAGGGTAGGGTGAGCCTCAGATTTTAAATCAAGTGGTTAAGGATGGCTCCTCTGATAGGGTAGCATTGGAGCACAAACCTCGAGGGAGTGAGAGCAAGCCATGCAGGTATCTGAGGTAAAATCATTTCAGGCAAAGGAAACAGCCAGTGCAAAGGTCCTGAGGCAGGAACACGGCTGGTTTGTTAGAGACACATAAGGAGGTCAGTGTGGCTGGGGCAGTAGGGATTAGGGGGAGAGAAGGAGGAAGTGAGGCCAGGCAGTCATAGGAAGTCAGATCCCAGAGGGCCTTGGAGGGTATTGTAAGCAGTCTGGCTTTTACTCTGAGAGAGACATGGTATCACAGGAGGGCTCTGAGCAGAGCAGGGACCTCTGTGACTTAGGTTCAAGGATCCCTCTTTCTACTGTATGGGACACAGACTGTAGAGGTGATGGGGAGCAGCAGGGAGGCCAGTAATAATCCAGGTGACAGTGGCTCAGACCAGGGAAGTGGGTGCGGACATAGGAAGAAGCGGTGAAATGTTGGATTTGAGCCAATAGGCTAGCGTGCTTGTTCCAAGAACAGGGCTTGGGCTGGAATGAGTCACTTTTGCCCCTTTCCCTGCTCTTCCTCAAATGGGGACACTGTGCCCTAAAGCCATTTCCTGGATGCCTGGCGTGCTAGGAGTTTACTGGCCCTGGAAGCTCACCCCATGAGAAACTACAAGTATTTATGTGAGTGTCACCAATGAGGAGGAAGGATCTGTCCTCACCAAAGGGCATTTCAGCGGTTAGTGAAGGTGGCAGAAGTTCTCACTGTCGTCCCCTCCCTGTTTGCTCACAGCAATGTTCCTGTGGGGTCCAGAGCTGGTTTGGGGGCAACAAGCAAACAGAAGGATCCTTAAGTCTAAGTCACAGAGTAAGAGTCATCCAAACTCCACTGATTTTGGAGCCCCATTGCCAAGGATCTGTAGGTAGACTAGAACTGGTCACGCAGTGTCCCTCACACAACTGCAGAGAGGCAGATGTCACAGAGGCCACATCCTGCCATCAGTTGTGTGAGTGTAATCCCCATTGAACACCCAAGGTGATGGGGCCCGTGGTCTCCTGTACCTCAGGGGACAATAAGCATTGCTTGGGTTTCGATCCTTTCTTCAGTCAGCTCCTCAGCATGGGTGACGGCATGGGAGGGGTGGGTCCCAAACTCCAGAGAATCGCCCGCATGAACTGAGCAGCGTCTAATGCAAAACAGAAAGTGGGGTGGGGGGGGCACATAGTCCAATGAGAGAGAGATTTATGCCTCTTACTCTCCATCTGCAAAGCAAAACAAAAATAGCTGAAACGCCGGTTTTCTGCTTTATCGGCTCTGTGAATAAGCATATAAATTTCTATGACATTTCTGGAGGCTTGCTGAAGGGGAAAAAAGCCATCTCCCAGGACGCGGCCAGCAGCAGCCATAGCATATGGTTTGCAGAGAGCGGAGGCAGAGCGCATTGTGTGTCTGTGAGCACTGAAAAAGGTGACTTTGCGGGTAATTTCAGACTCAAGGCAGAGTTTTCACCTTTTTTTCTTTTAATTTTTCCTTTTTTTCATTCGAAAAAAAACTGCCTTGCCTGAGCCAAGGCAGCTGTCATGGCCAATCACTCCTCGGCAGGAAAGCAGGATTGTGCTGGGCCATGGGGAACCGCAAGGAGGCTGGCCTTGGGCTGCCTGGAGATAACCCTGCTCGGCCTCTGAAATAGGGCGAGCACCCCCGTCACAAGCTCACACAGGAGAAAGGGGGCAGCAGTCCACAGGATATGTGGAAAAACCCAAGTAACTGAAGAACAGAACAGGAGTCTGGCTTTTTGTCTCACTCCAGCGATTCCTTCCTTCAGTGAGGACTCAGGCAGGAAGTTCAGCGAAGATGTCTCCAACCCCAGCAGACAAGAACCAGCACTGACATCAAGTCTACGTGAGCCTGGCAGGAAGACAAATCCCACCCCTCCTGCCAGGAGGCAGAAAGGGCACAGCCCGTGGGTAGTTTCATGGGTATAGAGAGATATACAGCTCATTCCGTACTTAAATTCTGCAAGTAGATTGATTTTTATGGCTCAAGCCAAATGAGGGCCTTGTCCCCTTTTAGACTGTCATTATGTCTTTTCCTGATATACATTAATGCATTGGTTTCTTATCAGTCCTTTACACTTTAGTATAAGTGAATGTATTGGAAAGTAAATTGTATGAGGAGGAGGGAGAAAGAGAACATGAGGGCACTGGGGGGAAGGAGTTATGGCAAAAGATAGGCAGAGAGGTTCAAGGGAGGAATAATGAAGGAAAAGGTATCCCACAGACAAACCCAGCCTTCACAGTTTCACCCAGGGTCCCACCCTACTGCCAGAAGCCAGGCTGCTGAGGGGAGAAATGCCTGGAAAGACTCAGAAATAGAAATACTGTGAACAGAAGCACTGTGACACGTGCTGCTGCTCCCTCTGCCTGGAATGTTCTCCCAGATGTCAGCATGGCTTACTCCCTCACCTCCTCTGGCTGAACTCAAAAGTCATTTTCTTAGGAAGTCCTCATTGAACTGCTCCATCTAAATACACCACTCTACACAGCCTCTCTGCATTATTCATTTCCTTTCTTGGCTTTATTTTTTTCATAGTATTTATCACCTTCTAACATACTACATATTGCACTTATTTATAATATTTTGTTTGTTATCTATAGTCTGTCCTCTTCTAGTAATTAAGCTCCACGAAGTCAAGGATTTTTTGACTATTTTGTCCACAGTTGTTTCCGCGATGCTTATGACAGTGTTCAGCTCATAGTAGGCATTTGATAAATATTTAGTAAATAAATGAATGATCTGAGTGTAGTAAGAACATAAAGCAAAATAATAATTCATATTCTACAGTCCTTTATACATAGCTGACTGCTTTTACCAACATTCTCTCTTTTGATCCTCACAACACCTCTGGGAGATGACATTATTGCTTCACTTCCCAGAGAAGGAGGTGTAAAGAGACTAAATAAATTGCTGGACGTCACAAAGAGGTGGGAGCAAGATTCAAACTCAGGCCTGTCTGACTGTAAACCCTACAGTCTTTCCAATACACACACATGCAAAGCACTGTGCTAGGAAGTTGCCAAGAACATGGGAGCTAACATCATGAGCTGAACAGAGCTAATTATAAATCCTTTAATATGTTTAATGCTCAATATTGTAAGGTTGGAGTGTGTGTGTGTGTGTGTGTGTGTGTGTGTGTGTGTGTGTGTGTGTAAAATTAGAATTGAGGGGGCTTGTTCCTGTTGACTATGGTACTTGCCAAAATCATTATCCCCGTGTTATAAGGATGTGAAGTTCAGACTCATTCAATCACTCCACAAATGTTCTTTCCACAAACATTTGGTCACTTATCGTCAAACACACTGACCTGCTCTTATCCCTGTGGCCAACTCCCAGGTCACCCGCAGCTTGGTGGATAGCTCCAGACACTGCAAGGGCTTTCTAGCTCAGCCATTCATCACTCTGCCGTCAGGCTTTCTCTAGTGGCAAAAGCGTGCTCAGCCCTCACCGCAGGCATCCTGGAAGTGAGGGGAGGTAAGAGCCAAGGGATGACCCTCAATCAGCAAGTTGAGGCAGCAGTTGGTACATGAGGGCCCCAGGTTCCTTGCCCCTCCGTGGAGGGCAACTCTATGGCGCATTCTTCAGGCTTCCAAAAGGTGCCCCGTAGGCCTGAGCCCCAGTCACCCACCTACTCCTCAGCACAGCCTTTATCAGCTTGCATGCCCCCTGGTATCTCCTGCAAAATAAACAACTTGCACCCACATCTTTGTCTCAGGGTCTGCTCTGAGAGAACACAAACTAGGACACTCGCCATGTGCAATGCACTGTGCTAGGAGTTGGAGATTCCGAGCAGAGTAAGCCGTGGCCAGGTGCCCAGAGTCACAGAATGACGGTCCCAACAATCAAGGAAACTGGAAAGTCAGCTCCCTCTGAAATGTGGCACTCCCTTTGGCAGTGTGTATCAGCTCTACGAACTCTGGGTACGTGCCAGAGGGGTGACATGTCACTACGTTGTTTTCTGAAAACACCTTCCAGGGCCGTTGACAAGCCAGGCAAGAAAGTCAAGCTCATCCAGCTGTAGTGATTCATTACACCTCATTTTTGATCCTGGAAAGAGTTTGATCATTCCTTTATTCCACAAACATCTCCTGAGCCTGTTGCTGGGTTCTGAGAACAGTGCCACAAGCCAGATCAACCTGGATTCCACATCGGGGCCACCCTCTCACCTGATCACCAAAGCATGGCCCACAGGACCAAGATCTGCTACCACTGAAGCCACGTGAAAGCACATGGCACAGGCCCCAAACACTCGTCCATGAGATGTGTTGCCAAAGCTTTTCTGAGTGACAGTAGCCACCTGGTAATAAGGCAAATGCCTCCCAAGGTGTCACCCTCAGAGACCACACTTGGGAGTGAGATATGGCTCTGAAATGCTGGGTTTTAATACAAGGTCTCATTAACTTCAAATTATACCATTACTGGCATTAAACCAAACAGATAGACAACGAAAACGTGGAGAATAAATCATCCACGTTCCCCCAGAAGGCGCCCAAAAAAGCCAAGCCAGTAAGAAAATTATGGCAGGCTCCTTCCACTAGGGTCCCCAAACGATGCCCTCTACAAGGTGCGAAGTTGCTCTGGGCTGACCATACAGAAAACCAAACCCGGCTGAGGCCAGACATTGATCCAGAGGCCTGAATGATCCCAGTTCTCCTCACACAGTTGGCTGAGCTTCCGAGGGACGGCAGAACCCCTGGTGCCTGGCATGCAGGACTCCAGGCATTGCCAGCACAGACAGCCAGGAGCTCTCTGAGTCCTTTGGTTTGGGGTAGGGCTTCAGCGCCAACCTTGAAGTCAGTGCCAGAGAGGGTTTATTCTGGGCTGTTCCATTTAGCCTGCCCTGGGCTAAATGCAATTACCCCCAGGTGAGGCCCGATTCTCCCTTTCTTCTTTTCTCCAAAGGAAAGGAGGTCCTTCTCTTCCACCTGCAGCCACATCCTCCAAAGAGGCTCCTGGGACTCCAGGGAAATGTGACCTTCCCACACCCTCTCCCCTGAGTTGGTCCCCAGGAAGAGGATGCAAGGGGCATGCCTGAAATCTCCTCCTGGCATCTTCCCAGCAGCCTGGCAGGCGCCTCCCCGCATGACTTGGACCATTTTGCTTTCTTCTTGCATAACCCTAGTTTTCCCTCCTTTTGTTTAATTCATCAGGAGGTGGTGGCTGGTGGACTGCCCCAAGGAGATCAAAGGCCAAGGGAAAGGGCTCCCAGGTAGGCGCATGAGGACTCTCTGGGAGGGAGACATTTTCTAATCCAGGAAAGAAAAATTCTGCATTTTTGGCAGTGATTAAAGATGGGATATTCTGTGTCTCCCAGGACTGGGGAAGAATAAAAAGAGGAGTTATTTTTTTTAATGCCACCCAATGCAGGAAGAAGCAAGTCACGTTCTGAAATTCAGCAGCAAGGTCCAGCAGACAGCCGTGTCTTGGAGACTCAGATCTTCTCCAGGGTGCCATGCAGCTATCCCTTTTCCAACCCTTCTCCAGGCTCTTCCAGGGAGCCAAAAAAATGAGTCCTTTCATTCATTCGTTCAACAAACACTTACTGAGCAGCTACTTGGTGCCAGGCACCAGAAATACAACAAGGAAGAAAGCAGATACAGCCTCTGCCATCAAGGAGTTTACCACTGAGTGGGGCAACTCTGCCTTTAGCAAAGATTCCTAAATACATCTACGAGTGATGCTGGGAAATGTAGAAGGTGTTATGAGCCCTAAGAAGGTAATGTGACCCAGTCTGGGGGTGAGGAAACGATTCCTCGAGGAAGTGATTTCCGTGTTATGATCTGAGGGCTGTGTAGGAGTTAACTGGATGTAGGAGGTGTTAAGAGCATTCTGGGCACACGTTGGGACACCTGATATAATGGATGGCAGCAATGATCATCAACGCCAAAGGAGAGCCATCACGAAAGGAGGAGAGCCTTGCAGATACCACGGCCCTCCTGATCATGGCGTCACCTATCACGCGCCCTCCCTACCCCCACCCTAATGCACCTGGATCTGATCAATTCTCTAGCTCTAACTACCCAATTTACAGGGAATATAGGGGACAGAGGAACGCGGTATGACATTACAAGGATTTCATCAGAAAAAAACCGACTGAGAACCTCTACAAGACAAACAACCTGGTTTCCTTCAACAAATACATTTTAAGAGGAAAGAGAGAAAGCGTGAACTTAGAGGTTGCTATTGGCTCTGTGTGGCCCTCCTTTGGATCCCAACTGAAATCAACCATTAAAAAATTATGAACGCTTAGGAAGCAGTTGCAAATCACAACACTTACTGGCTATTTAATACTATAAGAAACTGATAAAGGTTTTAGACGTCATAGTGGTGTTCAGTTGTTGTTTTTCAGTCCCTATCTTTTAGCCATAGATACCAAAATATTTACAGGTAAAATGATATACTACCACATTTTGCTTCAAAATAATATGATGAGGGGAGAGGGACATGACTAAGGGTATTGATAAAACAGATTAACCACGAGTTGGTAATTGTTACACCTAGGTGTTGGGTGCAAAGAGATTCATTATACTATTCTCTTCTACTTTTTGTATCTGCTTGACATTTCCATAATTCAAAGTTGTTTTAGAGGCATCCTGGGCAAAGCTTACAGCATAAACAAAGGCCCCCAAGCAGGAAGGAGCCTGCATAATCCAGTGTGCCTGAGGTCAGGGTGCCTGGGGCTTAACAGGGGAGAAAGTACCTTATGGTGTGGCTGAAGCAGGAGGGGGTCTAGATAGTATAGGGCCTTGAGGCCTAAAACTCACCCCCCCCCTTGGGCCTTATAGGGAGCTCCTTTGACCCTCTGGGTGAATACAGCCCAGGGAAGCTATATTCTGTCCCAGAGGAGGAGGGTAGAAACAGGGAAGGGGCACACACAGTATGAGTACCTCTAGAATAGTTGATAAAGGGCTCTCTCTTGGAACTGTAATTTCTAAATTGGGAGGCAAGTCATAAAGCCAAGGAAACCAAATGCAGTATATTCTTAGAAAGGGAAAGCTAAGATGTGGAAACACATAGTTTCCTATGGCTGCTGTAACAAATTACCACAAATTGGATGTCTTAAAAAAATAGAAATGTATTCTCTCATGGTTCTGGAGGCTCAAAATCTGAAATGACAGTGTCAGTAGGGCCATGATCTCTCTCTGAGGGCTGCAGGGAAAAATCCTTCCTTGTCTCTTCCAGCTCCTGGTAGTCGCCAGCCCTCCTTGGCGTTCTTTGGCTTGTAAATGCCTCACTCCAACCTCTGTGTTCATCTCCACATGGCCTTCTTCTTTCTGTGTCTGTCCGCATCTCCTTCTCTTTATAAGGATGCCAGTCATTGAATTTAGGGGCCACCCTAATCCAGTATGACGTCATCTTAACTGGAATACAACTGCAAAGATTCTATTTCCAAATAAAGTCCCATTTACAGGTACAGAAGTTAGGACTTCAACACAACTGTTGAGGGAATACAATTCAACTCACAACACACCACTCATCAAGTAAACTCTAGAGCTGGACATAAATGGATCCATCTGTACCTGCCACAGATTCTTCCCCAAGTCTTGGGGTCCTGGAGCCCTGAACTGTTGGGCTAGACCAGACCTACAGAACGTCTGATCCCATCACAGCCCTTGGGTGACCCTAAGCTCCATTAAGAATCTAATGACAGCTATGGGTTGCTTCTCCCAGAAAATGTTCATTTGCAGCTACTTGTAAATGTTTGAATAGAACTTTGGGAGGTTCAAGGACCTCTAAAGTCCCAAGGGCCACGGAGCGCAGGTTAGGAGGTCGTGGGTTTGGTCTTCCTGATGAAAAGCAGAGTCCTAGACAAATAGAGCAGGATACTGAGGCCTTGCATCCAGCTCAGGGGAGAGTTGGAAGCTGCCTCTCCTGACAGCAGAGCTGTCTCAGCCACAGCCCAGCCCCTAACAAGCTCTCTGCTAACCTAGAAATGCAGAGTGGATCCAAGGGGAGAGCCACCAGGGTAGGAACAAACCCCATGAGAGGACTGCTCTCCATCTCAGTGGCAGCTGCACGATGTTGTCAAGTATACTGAGAGAGACCTTGCCAAACACATAGCCCTGTAGCCTGCTGATGGCCAAGCAGCCAGGCTTCTCTACCAGACACAACAGACAGCATCCAGCCATCAGGGCTACAGTCCTCTAAGCTATCTAGGCATTTGGTCATCATTTTCTCCAGACAGAGTCATGTGTAACCCATATTTCTCTTGTCCTCGCCAGCCCAGGAGTGTTAAGCCACCAACTACTCCCTGAGAACCCATGGACATCCCAGAGTGTGTACCATGAGCCCATGGCAGGCCTCTTTTGTTCCTCCTTTTTGGGCTCTGCAATGACTTTCCTCCCACCATGATGACCATGGCGCACATTGAGGGGAAGGCCTCACCCCAGCCTCAGCAGTCAGTGCCTCAGTCCGTCACTGCCATCTGGGCCAAGGGTACAGCCTCAGGGCACTCCCAAAGGTGGCCAGCACATCGAACAACCTCTCTCAAGAGTTGGCCTCAAACCAGAGTTCAATTTTTTTCTCTGCTGTGGGTTGAACTGTGTCCCCAAAAAAGATATATTGAAGTCCTAATCCCTGGTACCTGTGAATGTGACTTTATTTGGAAATAAGGTCTTTGCAGATGTAATCAAGTTAAAATGAAGTAATATTAGATTAGGCTGGGCCCTAATCCAATGACTGGTGTCCTTGCAAGAGGAGGGAAATTTGGACACAGAAACACAGAGGAACTCCATACGAAGACAGAGGCAGAGATTGGAGTGATGCGTCTATAGGCCAAGGAACCAAGGAGTGCTGACACCCTCCAGAAGCTGGGACACTGGCCTGGAACAGATTTGCCCTCAGAGTCTCCAGCAGGAGCCAAACTTGCCGACACGTTGATTTCAGACTTCTGGCCTCCAGAATTGTGAGACAATACATTTTTGTTGTTGCAAGACACCCAGTTTGTGGTAATTCGTTGCAGCAGCCACAGAAAACTAATACGCTTTCATGGTCCCTTTAAAGGGATTTCAGCAGGGGAAGACATCCCCCTGTTCCCAGCCCCACGACTTCTCTGATTCCTCTTCCACAAGGTTACTGTAGTCACCACACACACACACACACACACACACACACACACACACACACACACACACTGAGTCTCCATTTGGTTCCTGGAATGACAGACTCATTCCTTAACCAAAACTGCTGGCATCTCTTGGTAGTGCATCCGTGCTCCTTTCCCAGCCACAGCACGGCTGTAAGCAACTACCAGTTTGGGGGGCTTAAGAGGGGATGGCTTCTTCTCTCTTCCTAGCTAACTTCAGCTTTTACCTCCTCCAGTGTTATAGGGTGGAGGGGGGGAGGAAAAAGGGGTACAAAAGGTTCTTATGTAATGGCGCTGTTGTAAGATGACATCCTGGGCCTGCCCAGTGCTCAAAGCTACTTGTTCTTCCATGGGAGACTTTATAGGCCCTTTGCCGGCTCCAACAGCACCCCCATGATGGGACCTGGTACCTCTCTTCAGGTGGACACTCCTGCTGCTCGCAATGGGACCCATTCCTCACAGACATTTGCTAGTGGCCCCCTCACCCTCTGACAGAAGCGCTTGTCTTAGTTTGGTTTCCCCCAGCAGATCCAGGAAGAACTCCAGCACAAGTCATCAATTAGGGAGGGACCCCAGGAAGCACCCGGAGGAGAAGTCAGTGTGGCAGCAGAGGAAGTCAGTGTGGCAGGTTGTGCTTTGAGCGGATTACTGCTGGGGGCAACTGGGTTCATCTCTCTGCGGACTTGAAAGACTGTGTAGAACACACATCAGAGTGTCCCACCCAAGGAAAGGAAACTGGAGTGACACATCAACTCCCACTTGGTATTGGCTAGGGGCTACTCCCACGGGGCATTAGCTCCCTGGCACTTTGGGACTGCCCAGCCAGGACTCAAGTACATTTCTTAGTTGAGAGAGTATCCTTTGGTAGAAAGCTCTAGACGTATAAGGGATAAGTGCTAACTGGTTCTGTGGGGGAACCAAGGACACGTGCTACAGACCTCCTATCTAAATCCCTTTTAGAGATAAACCCGGACCAGGTCAGTATTCCCACCCTGGTTGGGCACCTGGTGCCTGTGATTTATGCACCACTGATGTGCCATCCAAGTTGATGGCAGTTATTTTCTATTCAGAAGCATCTCCCTTGTTCTCTCTCTCTTCTCTCCCTCCCCCCGCCCTCCTCCTTCCCCCTTCCTCCTCCCTTCCCCCTCCCTCCTTCCCTCCCTCCTCCCTCCCTCCCCCTCTCTCCTCCCTCCCTCCTTCCTCCTCCCTCCCTCCTTCCTCCCTCCTCCCTCTCTGCCTTCCTCCTCCCTCCCTCTGTTCTCCCTCCCTCCCTCCCTCCCTCCCCCTCCCTCCCCCTCCCTCTTCCTCCTCCTCCCTCCCCCTCCCTCTTCCTGCCCCTCCCTCCTCCCTCACCCTTCCTCCTCCCTCCCCCTGTTCTCCCTCCCTCCCCCTCCCTCTTCCTCCCCCTCCCTCCCCCCTCTCTTCATCCCTCCTCCCTCCTCCCTCTGTTCTCCCTCCCTCCTCCCTCCTCCCTCTGTTCTCCCTCCCCCCTCCCTCCTCCCTCCCTCCCTCCCTCTGTTCTCCCTCCCCCCCTCCCTCCCTCCCCCCTCCCTCCTCCCTCCCTCCCTCTGTTCTCCCTCCCTCCCTCCCTCCTCAAGCAAACAGCTCCCAGCTCAGTGTCAGATCCCAATCCACAGTGCCCAAATCACTTCTAGGGTCAAATATCATGGGGCTCTGCAAATGTAGCACTTACGTCTTTCTAGGCTCTCTGTTAGCACGCTCCCCCTACCCTCCACACACCTTAACCTTTCCTTGTTGGGGGCCTGGGGCTCCCAGCAAGACAGCAGTTCTCTCCAAAAAAAAACCTGCTCACAGAAAACCCAGTATGCTCTCTCTTCCCCTTTTATATCCTCCTCTAGGTTTAAAGTTCTTTACTGGTTCTTTGATATTTCCTTTGAAAAATCTGCATTTTGGTGTCATGTTGGAATTTCTTAGCTATTGTCTTTGACATCCCAGACAAAATGTGCAGTTTAACATCCTAACCTGGGGGCTCAACTCTCGAGAAGGTAGAGCCTCCTTGCTCCCCACCATCCCACACCCCACACTGGGCTCTATGAAGGGAGAGGGAGCATGGCCTCCTCCTCCTCACCCTGGAACCCCTTCTGATCGGGCACCAGAGCAGCCCATTAGTGCCTCACTTGGCAGAATCAAAACTTTCAGGACACCAGCTTCCCTCCCATCAACCTACAACCAATCTCTCCATAAGCCTCAGTCCAAGTTCAAAGGGGCCAACATCAAAGACTATAGTGGATTGAATGCTGCACCCCCAAAAAGATATGTCCACTCAGAACCTGTGAATGTGACCTTATTTGGTAAAAATGTCTTTGCAGACCTAATCAGGTTAAGAATCTCGAGGTAAGATCATCCTGGATTAGAATGGGCCCTAAATCCAATGACAAGTGTTCTTACAAGAGAAGGGGAGGAGACACACAAATGTGACATGAAGACAGAGGCAAAGATTGGAATGATGTGTCTATAAGGCAAAGAACACCAAGGACTGTCAACAGTCACCAGAAGCTGGAAGAGAGGCATCAAAGAGATCTACCTCAGAGCCTCCAGAAGGAATTGACACTGCCAACACCTGGATTTCAGACTTTCAGCCTCCAGAACTGTGAGAGAATCAATTTCTGTTGTTTTATACTGCCCAGTTTATAGTACTTTGTTACGGCAGTCTGGGAAACTAATGAAAGACCAATTGGGGCTAGCCCCCATTTTCCCATTTTCCTTCCACCTGAAGGGCTCCCTGTCCCCACCCCTGATGCTCATTTCCCCAGACAGATCAACACAAGCAAACAGCTCCCTGCTGCTAAGCTGCCCCACCAACTCCACAAACATACCCCAACCCAGTGTTGATGGGACTGGCCCTCAATCAACATGGACTCATGTGGATTAGGTCCTTCAGCTTCTCCAGGTCCCAGCCCCATCTCAGCATACTTCTCCCCTCATACTCAATCCCCTATGGCTCCAACCTTGTATCCTGCCTAAACACCCAAGGTTTTTGAGGTTCTGCAAAGTGGCCAGAGGTCCGGTGTCGATTCAAGCAAACAGCAGATACTCACTGGGGCCCTGCTGAGGGCCAGGCATAGTGTCAGGCCTTGGAACATAATAGTGAACAAGAAAGCCTGCTCTCTGCCCTCAGGCAGGTCTCAACTGACTAGCCGACTCCTTCAGGCCCCAGAATGGCACAGACCGAGGTTGGCAACTTGGCCTCCTCCCCCTCGAGCAGGAAGCCATCAGCTTTATGATCTCGCTGGACACACATAAGCACCTCCCTACTTCTTACATGGTTGACCTTGACATTTTGACCTCCCAAAGATTATGCATTCTAGAGAACCAAGAAAAGAAAATCAGGATCCAGAAAATGCCTGTGACTTCAAAAATCTGTTATGAATGACTATCCCACAAGTACTGTTATGGGCTACATTTTGTCCCTCTAAAATTTATGTGTTGAAGTCCTAACCCCCAGTACCTCAGAATGTGACCTTATTTGGAAAAATTGCTGCTGCAGATGACCAAGTGAAGATGAGGTCATTAGGGTGGACCCTAATCCAGTATGACTGGTGTCCTTATAAAAGGGGGCATTTGGACACAGAGACAGACATACAGAGGGAAGGCGATGTGAAGGGACACAGGGAGAAGAAGGTGTCATGCAGGGTGTCAGGCGGGGTCTCTGCTCCCGCTCCCCACATAAGAACACAGGATATGGCGAGGCCAAAAAGGAACACCCACGGAGCCATTAGTAGGGGAGTGATACCACTATAGTCTCTCACTGGCGGCTGGGTTGGAGACACAGGAAACAGGAGCCACACTATCTGCAACCTGCCGTCCACTTCTCTCTGCCAACCAACCTCACTTGCTAACTGCAATCCGCTTCTCTGCAATCCGCAATCCCCTCTTGCTGGCTCAGCCACCATCTTCTTGCTAGCCCCCATTTTCTGCTAGCCTAGCCACAGCAGTTATATTAGTGGCCAATGGCTCACTGGTTACAGGTGACGGCCAACTAGCCACAGCTGATGGCCATTGACTACCTGAGCCAGCACCTTTCCACAAGAGGCCGAGAGCCTGGAAACTGCATTCCTGGCTCTGTCCACACAAAGGTCACCTAGGAGCCAAGGAGAGAGGCCTGGACAGATCGTCCTTCACCGCCGTCAGAAAGAACCAACCCTGCTGACACCTTAATTTCACACTTCCAGCCTCCAGAACAATAAATTCCTATTGGTTACGCCACCCAGTTTGTGGTACTTTGTTAAAGGAGCCCTGGCAAACTAATACAAGGGTGTGACAGTTCAGTGAGATAATAAGTCTAAGGGGACAGCAGGCCTAAAGTGACCATCAAAACACAAGCTGGTCATCACAGAAGACAGGAACCCCAGTGGGGTCAGGAATTTTATGAGCTCTCTTGTCAGCTTTCCCACACACAAGGGACGGCTTCAGATTCAAGCATACCTGGTTGTAAATCTGGGCTGAGCCACTTTCCAGCTGTGGGACTCAGCCCAGATTCTGGGCTTAACTTCCTCATCTGAAAATAGGAACACAGTCCATTTCCCAGGGTTGGTAGGAATAAATGTAGCTAACACAGGACCTGGTCCATAGGAGACCCTCTCTGTGAGCTGTCTTAAATTGGGTTCCTGAAACAAGGATTCAGTGCAAGAGATTTATTTGGGAAGAGACCCCAGGAATCTTCAGTAGTAAAGTGCGAAAGTAATACCAGGAAAGAAAGAAGGTAATAAAGGGTGTATTATTTAAGCCAACTATTGCAGCAGTGACAGGAGCTTAATCTCATACAGAAACTGAGAAATCGTATAAAACAGGTGCCTCCAAAGAACCCTACCTAAAGGATGAAGGAGCTGGAGTATTTATCCCCCAACTCCCCATGTACCTGTGCCTGGTTTCAACAATTATCAACATTCTTCCCTTCTTGCTTCATCTCTACTTCTAAACTGATTTTTATAGGTTGGATGAAACATGGTAAGAAAGTGAAGGCAAGAGTCTAGGTAAATGAGACAGCTTACCAAAGGCAGAGGGATGTAAAAGCAGGAAATATGTGGGCAGTCTCTATGACTTGTGTGTCATGGGTAACATGGAGAAATGGAATTTGAGTGGAAAGGTGGGCTGGGACCAGCCTTGGAGAGCCTTGGCCAGCAGGCTAAGGAGGGCATGGAGAGACATTTTCTGGAAAGCTGTGTAGATGAGAAACCCAATTATCTAGCTTGGGTTCCCCAGTAGCAGACCCTGAGAGAAGGATTCGAGAACAAGATGTTATTTGGAAGGCGGTTATAGGAAACACCAGCAGGGAAGTAGAGAAGTGAGACAGGGAAGCGAAGGTGGAAATAAAAGGGTGTTATCAAGCAAGTCCCGATTGTGGGAAACTGACATTTAATCCCATGGGGACCTCTGGGAGATGGTGTGGGACCTATAGTTCAGACTTATCTAAACTTAGGGACAGGAAGCTAGGGCGTTTATTCATTTATTCCCCTTGCATCCTGGCTTGATGGCTATTTTCTGGGGGTAGTAATTCCTTGGCTCTTCCAACTTGTGGTTCTGGAAAAAAAATCCTCAGGAACAGAGATACAGATATTGGCAATCAGAAGTCTGCAGGAACACAGCAAACTGGAAAGTCTGGAGGATATAGATGGAACCCCAACAACATCTGCTCCACTGAAGTAAGCTGGAGTTACTCGGAGGCAGAGTCAGATGAGTTGGGGCAGGGGGACTCAGGAGACAGGGACACATGAGGGGCCTTTGGCTGTGGTCCAGGCGGGAAGTGATAGAGATCTGAACTGGAATAGTGGGGAAGAAGAAACGACAGATGGGGAAGAGAGAAATGGGGGGGGGGGTATCATCAACAGGATTTGGCAATTGATCTTGCATGTATGCATGTAGGAAGCAAATTACCAGAGATAGATTGTAAACAATGCTCAAGATAGTAGCTACATTTTTAAACTTCTGGTAAGGCAGTCGTGTTCATCAATAGTCCTGCTGGGTCTCTTTCAATTACGGCAGCTCAACCAGGCACTCCAAGGCTCAAAGGTAGAAGATGATGTGACTCAGGGGCCAGTATCTTCTTAGGTGTGGCCACAGGCCTGGCTAATTCCATATTGTTCCAAACCACGTTGCAGCAGCAAGAGCAGCCCCGAGTTAGTCAGCAGATCCTTGATCCTCTGCTGTGCTACCTGGAGCAAGTCACTGGACCTCAGTTTTTTTCAGCTATACAATGGGAAGAAAATTGTACGTGCCCTCCCTACCACGAAATATTTGTTGTGAGGACCCAAGATGCTTATGTGTCAGTTTGGCTCTTGATTGTTCTGGCAACTGGATTTGTCTTCAACACCCTCCAACTGAGGAGTTCTGAGACTACCGTGGCCACCTGCTCTACCTCTGCCAGCCCAGGGACTTTGCCTGCACATTTGCTTTTCCGCTACTGCTAACAACAGATACGTTTCTCAGTGTCATTGCCTTGCCCATATCCCTCCAACCTTCTAGTGTATCTGCGTGTCTGTACCTGAGAGCTTCCCTTCCACCCCAGAAGGCAGCTCTGCCTATGTGGAGCAGCCAGAAAGGCCCAATGTGGTGGACTGAATAATGAATGGCCCTCAAAACTGTCCATGTCCTAATCTCTGGAGCCTGTGATTATGGTGCCTTATGATGAAATGGTCTTGGCAGATATGATAGTTAAGGACCTTGAGATGGGTAGGACTATCCAGCATTATCTGATTGGGTCCTTATAAGAGGGAGGCAGGGAGGGTCAGTCAGAATGTGATGTGATGATGGAAGCAGAGGTGAAGATGTGACAGCACAGATCAGAGTGATGTGGGACCACAAGGCAAGGAATGTGACCAGCCAATAGAAGCTGGAAAAGATAAGGAACACAGTCTCCTCTAGAGCATTCAAGAGGAACACAGTTCTGCGGACCCATTTGGGACTTTTGACCTCCAGGAGATAATAAATTTGCTTTGCTTTAAGCCACAGAATTTGTGGTAATTTGTTACAGTAGCAGAATTTGTTACAGCAGCAATAGGAAACTAATACATTCAGGAATTAACACTGCCCCAGGAGCAGCCCTCAACCAATGCCTGAGGGAAGTTGAGGGATAAATACTCCAGCTCCTTCATCCTTTAGGTAGGATTTTTTGGAGGCACCTGTTTTATACAATTTCTCTGTTTCTGTATGGGATTAAACTCCTGTCACTGCTGCAATAGTTGGCTTAAATAATACACCCTTTATTACCTTCTTTCTTTCCTGGTATTACTTTCGCACTGTACTACTGAAGATTCCTGGGTAAGGACTTGGGTTGGGGGTGACTTTTATTTTCAAGGATCCTGAAAATTGGAAAGGGGGTGTGGTGACATAGACCCCTATTGTACGCTTAGGCAGAGGCAGTAAGGGTGAGGAGCCAAACAGCTGTGGTTCCTATCTCCAATCTGCCACTTTCTGGTTGTGTGGCCTTGGGAACGTCACTTAGCTTTCCTAATCCTCAATTTCTTAAATTGCAGGTAATAATAATAACTACCTCATGGTGCTTTTGTGTGGATTAAGTACTTTAGGACATAAAATTCATAGTATTGGCTTAATAAATGTCAGACAGTACTATTGTGTTCACCCAATAAATGATGATGGGACATGTACGATGTGCAGGGAACTGTGTTGAGTCTTCAGAGGACATGACAGTTACTGAGGCATGAAATTTGTCCCCAGAGACTTCATAGTCTAGTGAAGAAGCCAAGACAGGAACATTAATCATTATGAATATAGGCGTAAAATATAAAGTGGAAGGTCAACAGTGTCCACTCTGCTCTCCCTCAAGTAGTTCTTCTGAGGTGAAAATAAGATAATGTAAGTATGTATTAGCCAGAGAAGGTTATATGCTGTAACAAAAAACCCTCAAATGTTGGTGGCTAAAAATCTATAGATGTTTAGCATGCAGACTTCCATGAGGTGATTCAGGAACCCAGGTTCCTTCCATCTTTTGGTTCTTCCATCTTCTAGAACCTTGGAGTTGTCCATTGGATCCTTTCCATCCAGTGGGCAGAGGAGGGAGCAGAAAGAACATATGGGACGGTTGGAAAGCTTTAGAGACACCAGGTTTCAGTCTGTCCACATGTTACTGCCCAGAAACTAGTCATCGGGCCCCACCTAACTGCAAAGTTTTTTCGGAGATGTGGTCTTCCTACCTACCCAACTGGTAAATAAACATAGTTTGGTGAACACAAAGCATTGTTTCTACTGCAGTTGGGAAGGGCTTTGAGAACTCAACAACCACCTAATTTAAGGGATGGGAGTGGTATTCTGGTTACTTATAGCTATGTTATCAACTACCCCAAAACCTAGTGGCTTCAAACAATGGTGGTTTTTAAGCTCATAAATCTGCAATTGGGCAGGGCTCAGTGGAGACAGCTCTTCTTCACTCCACTAAGTGTCATCTGGATTGGCTTGAAGGCAGGGGACAGGGTTATCTGAAGGACTTCTCATATACATTTCTAGTGGGAGATGCTGGCGTAGGCTCAGACAGCTAGAGCTGGAACAACTAGGGCTCCATGGGTATCTTTCTCTATTTCTATGTGGTCTTTCCACATGGTCTCTCCAGCATGGAAGCTTCACAAGAAAGTGGGGCTCCCAAGGCACAAGTCCTAAGAGAAAACAGCATGAGCTGTATGGCCTTATCCAACGTACTCTTAGAAGTCAATCCCACCAGTGACACCAAGGGATAAATTCATACAAATGTCTGCTTCACAACTCTCAAAAGCAAGACATTTTATCTTTTATTTTATTGTGCAGCTCTGGAGCCCCGCTTGCCAGGGTCAGTCATTTCTGGGAGACTCCTTTCCTTTTCTAGAGCCTTATCCATCCCTAGAACTTCTGCAGACTAGAAATCGGGGGGAAGGGCCATGGTGATGGTCACTGAGCTGCTCATTGTCAAACCTTCCGGCTCACACTGTTCACTCTATCAGGTCCCACCATGGGCTCCAAGACCTTCGGTGAGACTCCCGGGGCCATGGAGTTTAGGGTCTGGGCTCCAGGCTCCAAACAACACTCCCGGCAGAGGCTCTGCCATCCCCAGGGTCTCTGTAGGAGCTAGGTACTGGTCTCCCATGGCACCTGCCACCACTAGTTCCATCCTGTCAGTTTTGGGATCCCTCCCATTCCTCACCCCTGCCTAGTTTCTGCTTTCTAACCAGGATCTTGCATGCTCCCCACTTATGAGCCCCCCCCCAGGCTGCTGAAAATGAAGCTTCTTGAGGCAGATATCTACCTTTGGCCGATTAGCAAGGCTAGCCGCAAGGCTACTGATACCACAGCGGCTTCCCTCTCTTAGTGGGGATGGTGTGCACAGAAGGGGCTCTGAGGCTCGGTCCATCCAGAATTAATAACACATTGATTTTTAGTTAAGCTCTGACCTCCAGGAATTACATTTCTGCTTTGTTAGTTTATTTATCAGGCATCCTCCTGCCATACTTCCAAATATTTTAAAGAAGAAATCTGTCCTGAGTCTTCCAGAGCCCACACAGCATGTTCCAGAGGCTCAGAGGAGGAAGGCATCACTTGTAAGGGAAGAGGGGATGCTTCCATGGTGATGGTGACATATCTTAGATTTGCTTAACCTCGAAGAGAACCTGAGACTAGGATTTATATGCACCCACTTTATTTGGGAGGAGGTCGCAAGCAACACCAGTGGGGAAATGGGGAGTCAGACAGGGAAGAGGAGACAGCCAACACAGGGCACGCTAACGAGCAACCGGGACTCAGTCGCGCTGAGCTCTGCTGAGCGATGGTGTGTGATGCCCTTGCAGTTATCACACTGAGGGTGAGGAAGCCAGAGTGTCTATCTACTAACTCCATGCACCCACGGTGGAGAGCTGCTTTGGGGAGTCTTAATTCCCTGTCACGCCTACCCTTCCCTGCACAGTTGTTGAGCACATTCCCATGCTAGAGAACCCCCTCTGCCAGAGAGGTGTGGGTGGTTGCCATAAGAAGCCATACGAGGGCATATGGGTAGGGCCCCATGGATGTCAATCACACATAGGAATTGATTTTGTGTTTCAGCTTTTTATTATGGAAAATGTCGGACATATGCAACGTGAACAGATAGAAACTACAGCTGTCTGGCTCCACCCCTACTGCCTCTGCCTAAGGGGACCATAAGGGTCTATGTCACCACACCCCCTTTCCAATTTTCAGGATCCTCGAAAATAAAAGTCACCCCCAACCCGAGTCCTTACTACCTGCTTTCCCCGAAGAGAGTTTTATACTCCCTGGAGCAGAACATCAGGCCTGACGGCTTTTCCTTCGCAGGGGCCAGGACTATCATACAGGCCTCCCCAGACCCAGTACAGCTGCTGCAACAGAAAGCCTTCCTGGCATGCCTCATTTTGCCAGGCAGCTTCAGCTACCTTCTGCACTTTTAGACCAGCCACCCCAGGCCACCTCGGACTGCAGCAGAGGCCCACCAAGGCACAGGGTTATGATCCCTGGATGCTTGCCCACCACCACCCACACCCTTCCCAAGGCCAGCCTGCATTCTGCTGTGGTGATAACGTAAACCCATCAAGAGAAGAAGAGAGCACGTGTGTGTGTGTGTGTGTGTGTGTGTGTGTGTGTAGAGAGAGATTTGCTTGGAAACGCCAACCCCTCACCAAAGATGTTCCCAGCCCTCATTTGTACACATAGTCTTCAAACATCAAAGTGTTTGTTAAGTGTAAATATTTTTATTCGCTCCCCTCTTTCTCCTCCCTCTCCTCTTCCATCCTGGCTCCAAGTTCAGAGGATGCCAGGAGGCCCTCTGACTCAGAGCCAGCAGGGGTGGTTTAGGGAAAGGGCATTTCCAGGTCCCAGTGGGCAGCCTGCAGCTGTGCCTGACAGCCTCCCTGGACTCTGCTCCCAGCGGCAGGCTCCTCTCTTGGCGCCTGTTTCCATAGGAACAGGCAGGACTGGGATTGCGCCTGGGGAGCCTTACCCCTGCTGGATGCTTTTGAAGTGATCCTTCCATGTACCTCCCCTCTCCTCCTTCCCTGTGCCCAGGCCTGCCCTGGAAGGAACTGGAAAACTGTCCAAGTATTGAGGAGCTGCAGGGCTCCCCAAACCCCTAAATTCTGGGGCACCAAAAGTCTGAGACAACACCTTGCTTGGAGCCTTTTTTACACGCACCCCCAGTCCCCTGCCTTCCTCCACTGGATACTCAACAGCATGCCCAGTTTACCTTTCCCACAGGGCCCACCAGCCTGGCAGAGGACATAGAACTGATCCAGAAAGCCCATCAGGACGTGCTCGGAGGAGGCACCAAGCCACATGGGCAGTCACTCGTTCCCATGCAGGAAAACCCTCTTATTAAGCGCCTCTCTGCTCCACGGTTTCCTGTGCCCTGCAGGTCAAACTGTACTCTGCCTCTTCGTTTCCCCGCCAACCCTGTGCTGTGCATTTCTCATTATTCAACAGAAGCCGGCAAACAGAGGGCCTTTCTGAGTCTCCAAAGCCAGCACGATGATGGCTCTACCAGAGATAATTGAGAATGAGCACATGAATTGCTGCCTTGCTCCCAAGGCTGATTCCCTGCTGCCGGCAGATCTCCTGTGCCCTGTTTGAGGAGCCACCTCAGGGGGGGATGTTCTTTGATGCTGTTCCAGGTTCTGGCTGTCGCCTTTGAACCCTCGTCTCCCGTTGAAGGTCTTCTTGCCATTATCAGGATGTCCCGCAGCCTCCTTAGGCCTCCCCACAGACAGGACCTCCTGAGGTGGGGGTTGATCCGAGCTCTGCAAAGTTCAAAGGGTGCTCTGGGAGAAGCCAGGGCTTTGCTGATGGGCTTGAAGAGTCTGAAAACTCCTGCTCAGAGCTGGAGGTTGAAATGCCAGCCCATCAGCAAGAACTAAACAGCTCTTAAAGCAGGAGGACATTCAGAACTATTGATCAAGGATGCATGGACTACATCTATAATTAGACCCAGAAAGCTGCTTGCACATCAAAAAGTGAGCAAGAAATACACGACCAAGGCTTCAGTAAAGCCAGATATGCAACAGGATTGCACAAAACAAACAACCTCCCCCCCAATGCTGAAAATGCCCTGTGCTGTTAATTTCTCTCTAAAAGGTTCCCTGTGAGTCACACACTTCAGTCCTATCGGAGCTGCCAGATGTTGTAAAGACCCTTTTCACAAGGCAGTAACAGCTGACTCTGGAGGTTGAGCACAGCTAGTCCTCCCAGCTCCACGGTGGCCGAGACCTCCCAGACCATTGCAGCCCAGCAGCTGGTGCCCTGGAAACCCAGGAAGCAAAGTTACTACTGAGAAGTTTCATCTGTCTTTTGCATTATTGAAAGAGGCAGCAAAAGTCTCGGTTTCTGGGCCTTTTGTGGCATTCGTTCGTTCTTTTTTATAATGAATCTGATTTGGGAACTGCAGCTAAAATTTGGAGGGGGAGAGTCCATTAGAAAGAAATACTGTTTGTTGGGGCCGTGGAATGCTGGTGGCAAATTGCCCTTCCTAAGTGCTGTTTTTTGAAAACTCATTCCTGCAGTCGGAAAATAAAGCAGATTTCAAACACTTAAGAGATCATTTTCGGAATGGTCTAGATGCGCGCTGGTGTGCTGGTACATTTGCCTCTCATTGTTTTTTAATCACTATTTTGTCAAGTTTAATTGCTGCCACGCTAACAACCCAAATGGGAGCGAAACAAAATAGGGGATATCTATCATTGGTGAGAGCATTTTGATGGAATCTATATCCATTTGCATCTTCTCCACCAAATTAGGAGACAGGAAAATAGAAAAGGTTGTCTCCGTTGCTGGTAGAAGGATCATTTTCATTGGTCTGGGTGGGGAAACCCCCAGAGTAGCAGGCAAGCTGGGCTGCACCCCACACATCAGTTCAGCCTCTTATAAACTCGTACTGGGGCTGTCTAGCCTAGATTTTCCTTCTAGGGATATTATGAATTCTTACAAGTTCTGCTGGGTGGCGAAAGCCTTGAAGGCAAAGAGACCTTGCCTTAATTATGCACACAATTCCTGGGTTTGCTCCCAATTCTCCTTTTGGGTCTTGTCACTCACTCAGAGTGCCTTCAGGAAAAGACTCTGCCCAGCTGCCCCTAGTGGGGTTAGCTGACGGTCTCCAGCTGTTGGCTTCCTCAGAGAAAGCCTCAGCTTTTGAGCTGAGGTCAAGCCCTTCTCGGGTGGCCCCTGGCCAAAGGCTGAGCAGGCGCTGGCTCTCAGGGCTGGTCATTTCTGCCCCACGTGGGGCTGCTCTGATGGGCACCCTCTGCTTGGGGCTCCCGCTGGGTGGGCAGAAACTTTTCAGATCAGCATTGCTGCCTGCTGGCTCCCCCTGTCCGGTCCTGCTTCCGCCCGCCTCCTTTCACAGGTGTTACTTCTGTATCATTATTTTGTGCCCGAATACATGTAGCTTTTCCCAGAAGTCACTGAAGGATGAAATCAGCTCTCACAATCGCTAACTGAATCTCAGCAGCTGCTTCCTGGAGAACGACGCAACCCTGAGACCGATCTTTTCCCCACATGATGGCTTTTTAGAGCTCAACTTCCGGCTGACTTCGGTGACTAGTTAATGCAAATATATTAGGTGCTTAGTTGAGTACCAGGACCATTAGGGGGTTTTAGCAGCCAAGGGAAAGTGCCAGGCCAGCTGTTTTGAATGATTGGAGGTGCAGCCCAGTGTGAAGTTGGGCACCTCTTTTAGGAGTTTCCGGAATGGCCAGGGCTTGCATCTGACAACTCGGTGAAGAAACACAAAGAAACCACAGTCCACAGGCTCAGCTCTGGGAAGGGGATTTCAGAATGAGAGTCTGTGCCCCAACAGGGCTGGAACTTGTTATCACTTGAAGGTTCACCAAGCCCTTGGCTCCCCAAGTAGACTACCCGTGAGCTCCTTGAAGGCTGAGACACCCCTGTCTTGCTCACCACTCCGTCTGCAGGATCTAGAACTGTTCATGGCACATGGTTGTTGCTCAGTGAATACTTGATGAATGAATGAATGATTGGGCCTTATATATCATTTCTTTGTTATCACCCCATCGCCTTGAGAATAAAGTCCTACCCCATCACATGGTAGACAAAAACATTCCAGGGCAGCCGGTTAGCTCAGCTGATTAGAGCACGTTGCTACTAACACCAAGGTTGCAGGTGTGATCCCCACATGGGCCACTTTGAGCTGCACCCTCCTTAAAAAAAAGGAAGGAAAACTTTTCCAAAAAAGAATTCCAGATCTGGCCTCCATGTACCCTCCCTCCAGCCATAATTCAAAGAATTTGCAAAGTTTGTGATCCCCACTTGGCGTCACTTAGCAGTGGCTGCCTCCCCTACTACTTTTGAGGCAGACCAATGCCTACTCATGCTGAGAAGACTTCCCTATGCCTTCTCCTTCTGTCCTCTGCCTCTGGGCTCTGACCCCTGGACTACAGGGCTATCAAGGGCAGTGCCAGTGTGGGACATTTAAATCCCAGAGCCCCAGGCAAAAACCAGGAAACAGAATTCTTTCCTAGGCCACCTTCCAGGAAGGTCTTGGCTGAAAGTCCTCGTTAGCACTATCTCTCGTGCCATGTGGTAATAATACACTTTAATATGGAATTTAATATAATCTGGGCACTGTTCTGAACACTTTATATATGTTAGCTCATTGGAGCCCTACACCATATCCATGAGGTTAGTATCATTCTTACCTTCACTGCACAGATGAGGAAGCTGGAACACAGAGTGTTTAAGTAATTTGCCCAAAGCGCACAGCTACTAAACAGTGGAGCTGGGATTTGTGTCCGGGCTGTGTGACTCTGAAGTTTATGCTACATCTTCTCCCTGCCTGTGTGGCTGGTGGCGGTACTGAGGTACAGGGACAGCTAGGATGAAACCAGTACTTATGACTAAGGCCTCTGGCCAGCCAGGCCTTCACCTCTTCACCTTGCTGGGTCTCATGCTGGTCATGTACACCTGGTGCCTCATCTACCGTGAAACCTCAGCCACCCACCTGGTACCTCTGCCCTTACTGAGAAGAGGCCAAAGATGAGAGATGTGGACAGTGCAGGAAGAGTGCGGTCAAGGACACGAGACTCCACACTCCCTGTCTGGTGGCCTCTTGCCTCGCCTTCTGCCAAGGGGCACTGGCATGAGCGCGGTCTGTGGGGAGTACCTGCGAGGTATCAGGTGGAGAGCCAAGCACATTTCACCCTCACGACACCCGCATGAGGTGGACGTTCCTAGCATCCTCTTCATCTCAGCGTTTGCATTTAGGAAGTGGCAGGGCTGGGGTTTGAGCCCAGGCAGGTGTGACTCTCGGGCACAATACAAGTGTTAGCCACTGTGCTTTACCAACAGGAGAGACAAATGGCCTCCCACTGCTCTGGTCGGGCTGAGGCCTACCCCTCCTCCCTCATCTCACTCCCATCTCTCTTCACACCTTTCCCACACTCGTTTCCCTTTGGTCAGTCTCCTTGTCCCTCTCCCAGTCCTCTCTTCTTCCTCTTGTCCCCACACCCATCCCACTGCATTTGGTGTCCTCTGCTAACTTTGGAGCCCCAGCTAGAGGCTGCACTGAGCAGCTCCCCTTTCCCTAGACACTGTGCAGCCTTCCCTAAGTGACAATTGATTGGCCCTGCTGACCCGATGCCCAGAGCTATTGTGGCAGCCTGGCCTACAGACGTACGCTGGCCAGTGCATTGGGAAGTCCCAACCTCTGCTCCCAGCTGAAAGAAGAAATAACATCTGTTGGCTTTTCTGCATTTGGGAGTTCCTCCCAAGGCTTCAGAGCAATCTCTTATAGACTTTGCAGATTTCATTCATTCTTCCAGAAGCAGGTAGCGAGGCTGATGGGTGCAGGTCAGGTATCCTAGGAGCTCACAGGGAATTGCAAGTCCTGCTCAGATGTGCTGGTAGAACCCAGAATCAGGTTGGTGGAGAGCAACACCCATAAAACCACAAGAAGGCAACATAAAGGTGTGCACGGTGCTTCACGAAGGGGGAGACTTTTGCAGGAGCCCCCGTTCATGTCCCACCCTATATCCCCTCTGGACACCCTGCAGACATAGGGTATAGTTCTCACCCTAACAGCTTACCACGTCAACTGTCTGCCTCTCTCAACTCTTCTTTCTCAAGGCTTCCTCCAGAGTCAGGGTCAGGGGTCAGCTACATAATTTTGGGGGTGCAGTGCAAACTGAAAATGTGAAACCCCCTTTTTCATAAAGCAGGACACAAGCTTTTTCTTATCTCCTGTGAGCACTCACTCTCTCTTTCTTTCTCTCTCTCTCTCCCTGTCATGGTGATATTTATCTGCTATTTAATGTTGCACTCCTTCTGGCAGGAGATTACTCTCAGAACTCAGGCAGACCCTATTGGAGCCCTGCCCCACAACTTGGTGCATGCCCACCTGAGGCAGAGATCAGCAGCAGTGAGGCGATGGAGTAGGCAGTCAAAAATATTCTGGGGAGGTGGGGAGGTGCAAGAGGCAGGACTACAATGAGCACATGTTCCATTGTCCCATCAAACTTCACTTACAAAGCACAATTTCAAAGATAAAGTTATTAAGAATTGCAAGACCGTGACTGCAAGGCATTAAAACCCAAAGGGTGAGACCCCCTTCTGCAATGGTCGTAGAACCATGAAGCCAGCCCTGACCAGGGGAGCAGGCTCAACCCTAAACTGGGAGGAAATTAACAGCTTTGGGGACAACCTACAGCCAATGTGGGAAGAGTCCATAGATAAATGTCAACTTGCCCTCCAGTGGAATAATTCTGAGGTACGTTCTACATGCTCTACACAGAGGATCCCAGTACGATGGTGCCCAGCTACCCACAGCAGCAACTCGCTCATTAATGCACCCTTTATTGGCTGTCTCCCTATCCTCATGGGTGCTTCCCACAACCTGTACCCATTGCCCTTATTTCAATGTCTTCTTTGGAGGGAACCCAAACAAAGCTCCCCAACAGTTTGGGGAATATACTGTTTTCCTAGGACTGCTATAACAAAGTACCACAAACTGGATGGCTTAGAACAACAAAAATTGACTGTCTGACAGTTCTGGAGGCTAGAAGTCCAAAACCAAGGTGTAGGTGTTGGCAGGGCCATGTTCCCTCTGAAGTCTAAAGGAGAAGGTCTTTCCTTGCCTCTTCCAGCTTCTGGTGGCCTCAGGTGTTTCTTGACTTGTAGACCCATCACTTCAATCTCTGCCTTTATCATCACATGGCCATCTTCTCCCTGCGTGTCTCTGTCTCTTCTCTTATAGAGACACCAATCATACTGGATTAGGGGCTCACCCTACTTCAGTATGACCTCATCTTGACTAATTACATCAGTCACAACGCTATTTCCAAATAAGGTCACATTCTGAGACACTGGGGTTAGGACTTCAATGTATCTTTTGGGGGGAGACACGATTCTACCCATAAGAGAAGGTCATTAAAAAAAGTCTTTATGGAAGAGAACTTGATGTAAGTCTCTGAGCAATACTTCTCAAACGTTATTGTGCAGTTGAATCACTAAACAAACCTTTATCTTTCTTGCTCATGGGTCTATTGGTCATCTGGGGCAGCTCTACTGTAGGCTTCTCAGTGGATTGGTGTGGCTCCACATACCTTATTGTTCTCCTTGGATCAGTAGTTACTTGGGACATATAGATAGCAGAAGTGCAAAGGGTCTGAGCAGAAACACAAGACTGGCACCCTGTCACTCCTGCTTACATTCCATTGGACAAAGGAGGTCACATGGCTAAGCCCAGCGTCAGGAGATGGGGAAGTGTGTGCTGCCTAATCTTGTGAGAGGTGCTGAAAAATCACCTGACAGCCTGCTGCTTTGAAGAGTGATCATCTCAACTCTCCTGACCCCTATGATGGTAACTTGCTCAGTGAGTATCATATCAAGTGCATCCTTTTCATTCATTTCTTCCATCTTTACTAGGTTTTTTTTTTTCCATTAAATTTGGAATTAACTAAGTATTCAGTGTTATATGTGTGTTTTGTTCCTGGAATATGGTGTTAATTGGACAGTGTGTATTACTTATGAAGGAGATCAACTAAAAAGCCACACTGTGAAGTAATTACTGATGAGAAAAATTCCTCATTAGGCTGTGCTATAACATATGTGTTATATATATGTTGTATATATGTGTGTTATAACTAATGGTAACTATTGAGATTCTTTTGTCTGTTTTAATAGGATTTTTGTGTTGTTTTACTCTACTGTGGTATTAGTTTAGGGACTCAGAAATATATGCAGTTTTTTTCTCCTTTGCTCTGGGCCAATGAGAGGTAACCCTACTAGAGGTTTTTCAGGAACAGAATTCTTTCATAAAACAGAGAAAGGCACTACAAGTGGCTGGGGCAGGGGAGGGGACTTGTCTGGAAAATGGGCAGAAGCACATATATGCTCATCCTCCCTCACACATAGATAGCCCAGTGACAGCAAGACAGAACAGGGTTCTAATGGAATAAGCTCCTCCCTGACCCCACCCTGGGGTGAAGAGAAGGCATCTTGCTCTTTCTCTATTAGGTTTCCCCCACTTTCCTGTCTGCCTGCCCCCAGTTCATGTAGATTAGAACACCACTCCCCACCAGTCCTCCACTTGAACAGAATCTCTTGAGTCCAAGTGAATGCCAGAGCCTGGGGTAAGCATCAGGAGTTTTGAAGTCCTTTGTTATTGAGAGAATTTGATTGACTGCGGGTCAGGCAGCCACCGAGGGGCATGATAACTAACACAGTGGTTAAAGGTTAGAGTGGCTAAAGGCTTTGGGGTCCAATACATGAGTTCAACTCCTGGCTCCACCACTTACTAGCTGGGGACCAAGGACAAGTTGCACAACTCTTTGGGCCTCAGTTTCTTCATCTATGAAATGGGAATAATAACACTACACACATGTGCGCACACACACACACAAACACACACAGTTGTTTGTTGTTAATATCCAATGTGATGCAGAGTTGGCCCTGCCCTGGGCACTTGGCATTCACTCCATAGATAGGAGACAGTATGCGTCCACAATACCTTGTCCAAATTACAGGGATAGATAGGTTTCAGAATTCTGAATTTTTTAGATTTTAGGAAGGTCATACAGTGCACTTACCATACTATGTAGGAAACCCCACAACTCACAATCAAACACATTAACATTTCGGTAGCAAAATGTATGAATATTCAGTCACAGTGATGAAATAAGGCCTTAAATAGCCTCACATCAGTTCAGGCCAGGTTTTGCCATCAAATGAGTTTATGCCATAACTTCTTTTTCAAGATGTTGTATTATAGTTTGCGGATGGATGAATATATCAGTAAATGACAAGCATTCGGACTGCAAGGAAGAGAAAGTAGACCGCCTTGTAAGGGCGGGAGGTGACAAGGACGGGTGGTGTTACACAGAGGCCTCTTCTGTTTGGGGCTTGACAACCACCCTTCTGGGGTCAGAGGGAGAATGAAAGCAAATGGGAAACTGGCCACAAGGTAGAGAGGGTGGTGGGAAAGGAGAGCAGACTGTTCCTGAATTTTGAGTAGCATCATTTTGCTCCCCAGGGGCCTAGAAAATATTCATTCCCAGAGCCCCTCTATCAGCCACTGAATAGCTGAATAAATGGATGCAAGGCAATGAATGAATAAACAAACAGAAGGGAGAAAGGAGAATGGCTGAGTCCTGCCATCTAAGAGAGGCAGATGCACCAGATGCCCCTTTCCACCTGCCATTCCAGAAGGTGCCCTGAAGGATCACTGGTGATGCCCCGGCCGAAGGTGCTGGTCAGGGTGAGCAGTCACCCGGCTGCCAGCCATGGGGCAAAAGGGAGCAGAGCTGGGATGACCCCTCACCAGAGGAAATCAGCCAAGGGGAGTGATTTGGCTCTTTCGTCCAGGAGTTTCATAAGCCCCAGGAACCAAATAATTCTATTTTCCTGGGTTTTGTTCCCAGGTTCCCAATAGCAGCCTCTGGTAGATCATTAATAGAGACACTGTGTGTGTGTGTGTGTGTGTGTGTGTGTGTGTGTGTGTGTGTGTGTGTTGTGCCCATGTAACAACAGAGCTACACAGGGAAAAGAAAACAATGGTTTTTCTCTGAGCCCCAAAGGGAGCAGACCTGGTGCTCTGAAGCTGAGCTGAGGGAGAGAGTTGCATGTTCTCCTCCCCGTGTCTTTTCTTATTTTGCATTTCTCATTACATCCGCATGTCACGGGGCTGCCGGCTGATTTATAATTTATTGGTTTAGTGTCTCGCGGCAGGGAAAGGATGCTACGCTATATTTTTCAGGGACACTCAATTCAACTTTGGTGAAGCAGCCAGGGCCACAGCTGCGAGGGGCACAGAAGAAAGATGTGTGAGAGGAGGAAGCCAGGGAGCCCAGTGTTGCCGGGTTTGTCCTGGCTAAATGCCGTCCTCCATCAGAGATGCTGGCTTGCGTGGGGGAGTGTTGTTTAAGTGGAGGTTTTCTAATCCAATTTTGGAAATTCCATCTCAAGCAGCATATATGCACACATCTACAAATCAGAGCACTGGGCTCCGAGGACCTGTTGTGGGCCTGCTTTCGTGAGTTGCCCATGACAGACCCTGAGACAAAGATTCATGTGGGAGTGATTTTATTAAGAAATTCTGCCAGGAAAAAGGAGCAGGGGAATGAATTCGTTTGCTAGGGCTCCCGTAACAAAGTACCACACACTAAGTGGCTTAAACAACAGAAATTTATTGTCCCACTGTTCTAGAGGCTAGAAGTCTGAGATCAAGTGTGAGCAAGGTTGGTTTCTTCTGAGGGTGAGAGAGAGAATCTGTTCCATCCCTCTTCCCTAGCTTTTGGTACTTTGCTGGCACTCTTTGGCATTCCTTGGTACAAGCATCACCCCTATCGCTGCCTTCATGTCCACATAGCGTTCTCCCTGCATGTGTGTCTGTGTCCAGTCATATTGGCTTAGGGAACATCCTGATTACCATATCCCCAAATAAGGTCACATTCTGAGGTCCTGGGGGGTAAGATTTCTACATCTGAATTGGGGAGGGGACACAATTCAACTTCTAACTGGAAGTGAGGAAGTGGTACCAAGAAAGGAAGGAAGCAGGCAAGGGTGCGATGTCAAGTACCACAGAGAGGAACTTGGGCTCAACCTCACAAGGCATTCATGGGGACAGGGGAGGGAGATTGTCCTCAGACGTGCCTGAATGGATTATTGGTTTGAGGAGGTCCCCAGGGGGACATCAATTCTCAACTCCCCCCAGCCCTCCTCCAGCACAGATCAAAAGGGTGCTGGCTGCTGGGAATGAAAGCCACTGGAACAAAAGTGGAAGGATTTCGAGGGGGTGTGGGGAGCACTGACATTTGCTGTGAGTCCTCAAGTCCCATTTCTACCAGAGGTGACGAATTGCCTCTTTGATATGTTACCTCTTGCAGATGGCGGACACATGCCCACTCCAGGGCCTGGAGGGGACACAAAAACAGGGAGATGAGAGCATAAATTCCCCGAAAAGCCTACATTGATATTGAAAAGCCAGTTGTTGCTTCTGCTAGGTTTTTGTATGTGGTTGATTTTAATTGTGGAGAGGCGGAGGGGATGGGAAATGTACAGACAGGCAAGAGGACTGGCCGTTCTGTGTAAAACAGGGAAAAGGAAATACACTTCAGGAAAAGTGGTAATGATCGACTCGTGGGGTTAGAATCACGGTCTTTGATTGAATAACATGGCAGGGTTTTGATTCAATAGTAATCCGATTTGGGTGGCACACCAATAATAAATTCTCCAGCAAACTGAAAAATTCTGTAGGGTAATGGAAAGCATTCGAACCCCATGGTTTTCATTGAATTAAATATGAAAATGTATCATACAATCGATATTGCAATATTTGATTCAATCAGCATTTCGGGATGGGAACCGTTTTCTCCCATTTGTTTTTATGCTGTCGCAAAATATTTCAATTTGCTTCAGAATTTATTATTGACAAATCACCCTAACGGCTGTTGGGGGTTGGGGTGGGGAGCTTGTCACAGAGGATTGGCAGCTGAAAGACGCTGGGCCAAACCAGGCCGGGAGAAATAGGCAGGGAACGCGGAATGCTCAGGTGGAATTCCAGAAAGGAGCTGATTATGCGCAGCAAGGAGGAAAATGAGGACATTTGTCACTAGGAGAAAGAAGACAGGACAGGTGGCCCTGCCTTTCCTCTGGACGGGGCCTACTCTTGGCAATGAGGGCCTGCCCTAAGCAAAATTATGAGGTAGGCAAAGGGGACACTCCCACCTTCTCTGCTCTCTGTGACCTCAGCCCTCAAGAAGAAAGGGCTTTTATCTGTAGCCCTGCAGTAAGTGGCCTGGTGCCATGTTACAAACATTAGTTTGGAATCTCAGAAACTTGGGTCTTAGTCTGAGTTCTCCCACTAACTAGCTGTGTGGCCTTGGGTAAGTGACTTTACTCTGCGTCTCTGTTTCCTTATTTATAGAATAGAAGTAAATTCTTGCTTTCATCATAGAGCGGTTGTAATTATTACATGAATGCATATTAATGAATGTGTATACCATGCTCAGTATTTCATAAGCAACCAGTAAATGGAAGTTATTAGTACTTTATTATTACCATTATTATTTCAGTTATCTATTGCTGTGTAATTAACTTACACTCCAAAACATATTGAATCAAAACAGTAATGATTCTGCTGGTCAATTCTTCTGGGCTGAGTTGCCCTGGGCTCCACTGATCTTGGCTAGACTCACATAGGCATTTGTGGTCAGTTAGAGGGTCAGCTAGAGGCTAAATAATCCTGAATGGCCTCACTTACATGTCTGGAGGTTAGCTGGCTGTTGGCAATGGCAGTGACAAGGCCATGTGTTTCTCAGCCCCCAGCAGACTAGCCCAAGGTTGTGACATGGCAGCTGGAGTCCAGGTGTAGCAAGAGGGCAAGCTTCAATGTACAAACATTATTCATGTCTCTGCTTGTGGCACATTTGCTAATGTCCCCCAGTGGCCAAAGCAAGACACAAGGACAGCTCAGATTCAAGGTGTGGAGAAAAGCTTCACCTCCTGATACATGAATACACTTTGCAAGGACATAGATTCAAGGAAGGGCAGAATCTATGGCCACTTTTGCAAACAGCCATTGTTATCGCAATTTCTTTCAAGGTGCGTATCATCGTATCATATCCTACCTCATGTAAAGCTATAAACATGGAACATTTCTCTCACTGGCCTAGAGTTCCTTGAGGGCAGCATATCTTTGCATCTTTTATACCCAGCAAAGTAGTAGGCGTTTGAAAATGCTTTCTGAATAAATTACATAATTTTATAAGAAGGAATACCTCTAGAAATACATTCATACTGAAAAGCTAAAGGAATCCAAATGGCACGCATCACAAGAGTATTTGCATTTTTAAGCTAATGGCAGGAAAACAGCATGGCTTAACATAAACAGAAGCCATGGGAAGAATTTTAGGAATCATCGATGGGTGGCTATTTCAGAAAAGTGTATCTCTCCCATATTCTTCAGATTGCACCATTAGACAGCTTTCAAATCAGACTTATAAGTATGGCTGCCCTGTGTGCAGCTCCTGAAAAGAGGGGGTAGCCGATGTGGTTGCTCCATCTCCCAGACTTAATTAGTCACCCATGGTTCTGGACTTTACCATCCCACTGGCTTCAAGCATGCTTGGGAAGTGGTAGAAAGAACTAGCAGGAGTTCATAGGAAGAGAAAAAGCAGTAAGACCAAAGTGGACTTATCAAACTGGACCTGGTAAATCTGTGATTAGTCAACAAATCAGACATGTCGAGAACCTGCCTGTGTCACTAACTGCCTCGGTCACTAGGGATACAACAGTGAGCAAGACAGACGGAGTCTTTGCTCTCATAGAGTTCCAATTCTACCATCTGATCTAAAGAGATTGAAGCCAGGAGAATCAGGAGCCACGAACGAATCTAGAGGAGGAGTTGGAAAGCACTCAAATTCTGACACTGGGGGAGGTGGTATGAAGTCTGTTGCATCTCAGCTACTCACAACCCCCAGCTCTCCCTCCAGGCGTGGGGGCTGGCAAAAACATGGTAGGTAGAACGGTGAGGCATCAGTATCCTGGGGGAAAAAAACACAGATATGCAAGGCATAGGTTCATGCCACACCCAGGACTTCCTAAACATATGTCTCACTCACTGTGCTGAGTATTTCACATGTATGAACTCATTTAACCTTCACAACAATGCTATGACTATACTCGTGTCAGTCAGTTTTTGCTGCATAACAGATCATCACAAACCCTTAGTAACATACAACAATCAACATTTATTCCTCAAGTATCTACAGGATTTAGCTGATCTAGGCTGGGCTGGGCAGTTTGCTGATCTTGTTTGCACTTGCTAGTGTATCTGGGGGCAGCAGAGGTGAGCTGATCTAAGCTGGCCTTAGCTAGGGCGACTCAGCTCCACTCCACATGTCCAATTGTCCAGCAAGCATGTCCTAATGGCAGTGGCGGTGGCATTGGGACATGCCTCAATGCACAATACACTTAGTGTTTGCTTTTGTCACATCTGCCAACATCCTGTTGGTCAAGACATGTCACGTGGCTGAGCCCAGAATCAAGAGATGGGCAGACCACTCTGCCACAGTAGGAGGGTATTGATAAGTTACAAGGCAAAAGGCATAGATTCAGGAAAGGCTGAAGAATCGGGACCAATATGGTAATCTACCATAAAGATGTGGGTATAGCATTAAGCCTGTTTTACAACTAAGAATACTGAGCACAGAAAGTATAAGGTACTTGCCCAAGGTAACCCAGCTAGAAATTGGTGTGCCCAGAACTTGACCTCAGGACATCTGCTCTTGACAACTCTTTACCATTTCACTTCTTAGCCCTGGCTTAATACAAAGATAAATCTAAAAGTATTGTATATATGGTCTGCATCTCCTTCAGGAAATCTTCCATAAATATTTTTTCTTCCAGGCTTTGGCAGACATTAAGCCACAGTGCATTCAAGGTTAGACTCCTAGTCAAATACCCAGAGTTCAGGAGTTAAGTGTTACCATATTTATGTAGAGCCACATGCTGTAACAATTAGCCACACCAGGTTTTGACATTTGGGGAAGCTGAAGAGCCTGGTGAGGACACAGCCTGATATGAAGGTCCGTCTCCCTGCCATGGAGCGGGTGGTGCTGGGGAGGGTTATAAGGCAGCGCCATAGGCCACAGGCCAAAGTTTTACTCAAAAAGTTATTTGGGTCCTTATTAGTGAAGAGGGAAAAAAGCAATTTCAGAGTTGCCTACCATGGACTGGTGTATCTTAACCTTTTTTGGGTCACAGACCCTTTGAGAATTGATGAAAGTGAAGGACCCTTCTACTCATCCTATCTGCGATAGGGTCAGGCTGCAGTAATTTTAGGCGGGACCATTGTAAAGCAGATGTCCATTTCCGCCCTGCAAATTTCTGTAACAAGCTCTAGGCTGTTTAACTTGGAACCACGGAACTTCTTGGCATCGCTTTTGAGAGCAACTTATGGCAAAATATTCCCTTGGCTAGATTCCAAGTCAAGAGTTGGGGGTTCCTCCTTGAAAAAGAAGCCTCTGCCCCTCTATTGTGACCTCATCGCAGCTACTGCAAAGATGTACCCAGAAGCTCACACTCATATTGCTCCTCTCCCACAGCCAGCCAGAGGGTACCAGCCACAGATTCAAAATAATTTCTTTCTGGCCTGAGTCTAGTTGTGAAAGTCTTAGGGCTTTTCTGCAGTGAGGGGTGTAGTAGTTAAAGGCATGTATTCCAGGGTCAGGAGCATAAAGATTATCAAATCAATCCCCTTTCTTCTTTTCCTTCTCCTTCTCCTTCCCTTCCTTCCCCTCCTTCCTCCTCCTCCTCTTCTCTTTCTCTCTCTTCCCTGCCTTTCAACTTGCTATCAGAAAAAAAAGAAAAACCCTCTCTCACTCTCCACAAGCACTTATTTTTATTTTTCACGTCTCATGAAGGGCTCCTGACTGGCCCTACTTGGTTCATATGCTCCCCTTAGTTCAATCACTTTGGAACAGAGAAGAGGCTCCTATCACTGGCCAAGCCTGGGTCATATGACCTTCCTGTACCAAATACAGGTGGAACTTCACGACTGACCATCTCCCCAAAACCACAGAGGATGGCAGAGGAGGAGTTCTGCAAAGAGTCGTGTAGGGCAGACGCAACCGGCAGACATCCACTGCGATTATTGAGCACTGTTAGAAGAGAGAGTCCTATCAAGTTTATGGCTGTGCTGCCTATATTGGGATGGTATGTCGTGGGAACATTGCTTCTCATCATACTGTCTCGTTTTTCAAACATTAGTATGCTTCAGAATAACCTGGAGGGGTTGTTTAAACACAGATTGCTGCGTCCCACCCCTAAAGTACAAAGGCAAGAATGTGTATTTCTAACAAATTCCCAGGTAATGATGATGATGCTGGTCCACACCAGGCTTTGAGAACCACTGTCACATTGCCTAGTGCCCTCTTGAAAAAGACCCCCTGAGAAATCTCTCTGGCCTCAGTATTATACGACGATGAGTGTTGCTTCTGACCAGTTGGTTTCTTTTGATTTGTATAGACACTGAATCTTATAAATCACGTCTCCCTCTTTGAGCTAGCCTCTGGAAAACTCGGGGCTAACCGTGTGGCCCAGTTCTGTCATGTCTCTGGGGCCACAGAGCCTCGAGTCCATCCACTGCCCTTAACCCTAGCTTCATTATTTACTTTCACTTCTGTTTCCCCTTCGATCTGAAAAATGATTTAGCTGAAGGTGACAGAAACCAACTTGAACTATGTTAAACAAAAATAACGGAGATTTATAATAAAGATACTGAAGTGTCCCATGAAGGAGGAATATGGTCAGGCTCAGGAACAGCTGGAGTGAGGGGCCACCACATCTTGGCTTTCCCCATAGGTGGAAACATGGTCACGAGCAGCTCCTGTGCTTTACCTCTTGAAGCCTCTGTCAGCTGACCTGATGCTTCCTCCTAGTTTAGTTTAAAAACTCCCAAAGAACAGCTCTGATTGGCCCAATCAGGTCAGGTGTCTAACCTTGGGCCAATTGGCTGTGGTAGGGGTGGGGTCATCTTGTACAAAGTAGCTGCCCTGCAGTAGGTATTTGCTTGAGTTTGAGGGACTGCAGTTCTCATACACGGATGTGAGGACAATCCCACAGGTGCCCACCTCACTCTTTTTCCTAATCCATTTTATGGAATCTTGGCGTATTGTATATGTTAATGTTGGCTACTTGAAATAATTTCCAGAGCAACTTAAGGGATAGACAGAAATAATAGTGGGATATTCTAGTATTAGGGTTCTCCAGGGAAACAGAACCAAAAGGAGATCTCCCTCTCTCTCTCTCTCTCTCTCTCTCTCTCTCTCTCTCTCTATATATATATATATATATATATATATATATATATATACATATATATGTGTGTATATATGTATACATATATATGTGTGTGTGTGTGTGTGTATATATGTATATATATATGTATGGATTATAAGGAAGTGGCTCCTGTGATTATGGAGGCTGGCAAGTCAAATTTACAAGGTGAGCCAGCAGGCTGGAGACTCAGGAAAAGCCAAAGTTCCAGTTTCAAGGCCATCAGGCAGGATGAGCCAATGTTGCAGATGAAGTCCAAGGCCATCTGCTATAGAGTTCCCTCTTGCTCTAGGAGGCCAATCTTTTTGTTCTATTCAGGCCTTCAACTGTTTGGGTGAGGCCCACCTAAGTTAGGAAGAACAATGTGCTTTGGCCAAAGTTTATCTATTTTAAAGTTAATGTCATCCAGAAACACCCTCAAGGAAACACCCAGAATAATTTTTGACCACATATCTGGACATCTCAAAGCCATTCAAGTTGACACCTATAATTAACCATCACAGATATTTTTTAATAATGTAAATTACATATTATCTCATTTCTGAATCCCCTGATCCTAGCCCAGTGTCTGTCATATGATAAGAGCTCAGTAGATGTTGAATCAATGAATGAATGAATGAATGAATGAATGAGCAATTATATTTTAATGCCCTGAAGGGAGGAGGAGGCTTTGTCATTTAAAGGGATTCTGAGGTTAGGCCCTCTATAATGGAATGTGAGGAATTATATCCTAATTCACTCAACTTGTGGGTTCTGACTTTAATTTATTGAGTCTCCTTAACACCCTCAGTAGAAAGGTTTAGTGGTTTTAAGTTTCTTTCCTCCTCAAATGACCGGGGTTGTGATAGAGACACATACTTTTGTGACAGAGACAAGAATTTATCCCTCTACTCAGCTTTCAGCCCGAGAATTTCCGGCTTGCCGGGATTCTGTCCAGATGGTCTCCCACACCTGAACCCAGGAGGCAAGCTGCACCTTTCGTGACTGGAACTGCCACGTGGCAGGCGGTTCATCCTACAGCATGCCCCAGTCATCAAACTGAAGGTGGCAAGTTCTCACTCCCAGATCTGCATTTGGCTGGAGTGGGAGGGATAGGAGCACATATTTCTAGAAATGAGTTGCCAGATTATTTTTTTTCTCCAGTTTAGAGACCCTTATAGCAAATATTCCTGGCTATTTACATTTGAAGGAGGCTCTGACACCACACTGTGACAGAAGGCAGCTGCTGGGATTCTTTGTTCAAATCCTAAACTGAAATATTCAAAATGTGTAGAGATTCTATGCTGGAGGTCAAAGAGGATGAGCAGGAAGTCAGCAATCCTCTGGTTCACTGCACTGAGCCTCAGTTGCCTCATCTGTAAAATGGGAATGATGTTGATTCAATTATATCATTAATTCATTTTTCAATGTGCGTGTATTGAGCATCCACTATATGTCAAGCATTGCTACATAGACATGTCCCCTGCCCTTCTGAGCATTTAAGAAAAATGACCTGGGCATCACTGAGCTCTACCTGAAGCAGTAGGTCAGGGCAGCAGCTGCTACCACGGCACAAGGGGTAGCAAGAAACCCCATGAGATCTGAGACCTCTGGGCATAGACTGGGGTTTGGAGGGGCATTTGTCACCACCGTTGTGCCTCTGTCCACTTTACTGGATATATTGTCTCACTGACATGGCATCACTTTGAAGAGAAATGGTGAATTCTTTAGGAGAGAAAAGGTTACATATAATGAATGAAGTCATTCATTCAGACGGCTTGATGACTCTAGGCACCTTATGGGGGCACAGAAGTGAAAACACCACCCAACAAGCACAGCAGGCCTAACTACATTAACGCCAATTAGGAGAAAAAAATCAAACCCTGAAATGTTTTAGATAAAAAATTTAAGTTACAGAAGAACATAAAGAATACTTATCATGGGTGTGCCTGCTAACACACAAACACAGCCAGACACACAGTCAGTGCTCAGTAATGGTACATGTGTAGGTATTCATTTGGGGCGGAGCAGTGTGGTACTAATACAGAAAACTGGACTTCGAAGTCCTGGATTCCGATCCCAGATTTGCAATTTACTGGCTCTATAACATACCTTCATTGGCACATCCAATAACTATTGAGTGCCTACTATGTGCCAGGCATCCTCCTAGCCCCAGGGATGTGGGCTAGAAGCTCACCGCTGTGGGAAAAAAAAAAGACAACAATCCCTGATCCTGGAGTTACATTTCAATTGGCAGAGACAGATGATAAACAAGTAAGAGATATTATATCAGATGCTGATGAACGTCATGAAGAAAAACAAAGCAGGGAAGAGGGATAGGGGCTGGGGGAGTAGGTTGCTATCAAACAAATGACAATCTTTCTGAGTCTCAATTTTATCACCTGTGAAATAGGTCATAATCTCCACTTCATTGGATTCCCTTGATAAGTACACTAGACAATGTAGATGAAGTGACTAGCCCTAGAAAACCTCAATGGATGTAGGTGCTGTCTTCCCTTAACCTGCTGATGCCAGCAAAAGCCACATGGCCAACACTCAAAAGAAGCATCTTCCTTGTGGCATTTCAGAACATCCCTAGTGTTGTTGGTGTGTATCTATCTTGAAAGCATCATCTTTCCATTAGAAGATTCTGCATTTGTTGTAATCTATGGGGAGGCAGCCTGTGCTGTGGGAAACACATAGGCTTAGGAACCAGACAGACATGAATTCAAATCCTAGCTCTGCCTCTACCAGTCGTTGGACTTCGAGCCTTCATTTCATTGTTGTTAAACTAGAAGTTACAGTACCTACAGAGGTGGGCTCAGGAAAGGGTTAAATTAAATTATATGTAGACTGGCACCGAGAACGTTCCCTACATGCAGTGGGTGCTGTGCCTATTACAGTTCTTCCTCTTCTCCTATGGGCACCAAAGAAATGAATTGTCATCTCCAGAAGGCCAGCTGGTGACAGCGTCAGCACCTGCACCAGCATGTGGCACCTGTTTATGCCTCACCTGCTGTCAGGTGCTGCCAAGAGGCAGCCTGCACCCCAGGAGAGGTAGATAAACAGACTTTGATGTAGGGGACACATGCAGAGGTGGTGACAGGTGACAGGAACCATGAGGGGATGTTGAGGCACCCAGAAACGAGGAACAGCTGGAAGCCGTTAGCACTCTTAGGAACAGGGGAAAGAATAGTGTTATGTGGGAGCCCAGGGAGATGTGGAACCTTGAAGAGGGGCTTCCAGCAGGAGCTGCGACAATGAGGGGACATAGCCTTCCTCATAGCAGGGAAATGAGCAGGAAGGGGGCAAAGGTGAAATACCCCGACCTTTCTGTCCTCCCGCCTCTAATCTGTTGCCTGAAATTAGTGGAGCCCAAGAGAAAGCCAGCTGGCAAGGAGCTTGGTGTGTCAGTCCACAGAGCTGGGTCTCTGAGACACACAACATGGTGGAAAATAATCGAAAATGAATCTTGGAGGGCAAAGTGAGGAGAAACAGCACACACCTACACCCTGATGTTTACTTTTGAGACACATCTGGGCACCTGCTGTTCCTGTACAACACTGGTTCTCACACTGGAGCCTGCCTGCGAATCCCCTGGAGGGCTTGTTAAACACAAATTACCGTGTCCACCCCCAGAGTGTTTGATCCTGAGGTCTGGGGTGGGGCCTGAGAATTTACATTTCTAGCAAGTTCCTGTGTAATGTTGATGCTGCTGAATTGAGGACCGCACTTTGAGAATCCACTGCTTTATAACATGAGATTTCAGGACAGCAGCTTCCCTTCTTGTGTGATTAGCATTTAACCAGGTGCAGGACACCCTAGGACAGCTCCATGGCAAGCAGGACCGTGGGCAGCTCAGAACTATCAAGGGCAGCCATCTGCAACTCCCTCACCTGACAGCACCAGGGCCACAGACACTGCCAGATGGGCTGCCCTCGCCTTGCCTCCATGTGCCCTGTCCTTGCTCCCTCCAGACCTCGTCTTCTGCCAGATCCTTGTTAAGACTCCCTGTCCTGCCTGCCTAGTTGCCCATGGTTGACAACACACACACACACATACACACACACACACACACACACCCCGCACAGGCACACACACGTGCATGAACACACACACTCTGATTAGCTGCACCTGGATGCCCAGCTCATTTCCTAGGGGAAGATGAGTCATCCACTCCTTGGAGCCCTGTGACATCCTGTGCTCAGGCCAGGAGGTCACAACTCCTGGTCACGCGACATTGCCTCTCCACAGGCAGCCCTGCCAGTCTGCAGCTTCCTCTGACATCTTTGTTTCAGGGCAAATGAACACAGAATGCTGCTGGGTCCCTGCCAAAATGGGTCAACCGTGCCCCCTCCTTATTCCCCTGATGGGCTGAGACCCATCTGAGAGCTGTTTCCTCTTTCCCTTCTTGTTCTTGCCAAGCTTCTTGTCTCATCCGTCCCTCTCCTCGGCTTCCTCTTTTAAGGCAGCAGACCCTCTCTTCCATCTTCTCTAAGCAGCTGCTAGAGTAAAATATATTAGACGCCCCATGGTGTGTTTGAGTACCTTTTTCTGGGGGGTCCCCACATCCATTCCATGCAGTTCTAGTCTGGCTCTTGTCCCATGATCCTGTACCCCCACTGCAAACCTAGCCATAGAGCACCAAGAGACCAAGTCCAAATGATAAACGTAGTGCTTTGTCTTGTGCACCTGAAACTAATAAAAAAAAAAGAGAGAGAGAGAGAGATCAAGTCCTGACTAATCAGCACAGTGCGTTGCCCTGGACACAGGGTTCAGTCCAGGGCTGGACCTGAGTGCCAAGCAGCGGCAATCAGACTGATTTCCTGGAATGGATGTGCAGACACCAGAAAAGCCTCCTATCTAGCAGGCTGTGAGAGCCACAGATGTGCAACTCTTAGGTAAGTCGAAATTGACCACAGTGGGAATATTTGTGCCATGGAGAAACTGGTAAATGCTAAAACTCAGAGATTTTTTATTTAGAGAGCCAATTGTTAAAACATTTACCAGCACACCACAGCACGGGAAAGAGAAGTTCTGTTTCCATGAGGTGGCTAAACTGGGAGTTTGTGAAGGCAGCAACTTCTTGTGCAGCAACTTCTTGTGCTGCGTGGAGAGACCTGTGGGCAGCAGCAGACATTGAAGACAGCAGGGAGAAGCAGAGTCAAAATCAATGAGAGAGAAAAAGAGCTGACAATATGATGTGTGCTTCTGGATCTAGCCATACCTGAACTCCAAACTATTCCAATTATATAAATAAAAATTACCTGTTTTGCATTAGTTAATTTGAATTGGGTTTCCCTCAAGCAAGAGCTCTGACTGAAATTGGGCTTGGGAGAAATTATCTTCCACTTGGGGATTCCTAAAATTTGTCACTAAAAAAGTGGACGCTTAGTCCAAAAGGGGATCAGTCTTCTCATGATTCCCGGGTGGAAGAAGATGGAGCCTGATTAGCCCTGCCAAGCAGAATTCAGCGCATCTAGAGTATGGCTCTCCGGTGTTAGACTTAAACTTTCAGCCTGGCCGGGGCCTAGGGGGTGGTTCAGGCCAGGTGCTTCAGGAGTTGGATGACCAACTTGGAGAATTCCCCACCACCATCATTACCATCAGAAACTGAGGATGGCCTCCTCTGGTTTCCATTATTGTGAATCTCAGGATGCAACTGTTTACGATTGGCGCTGAAGGGGAGCAGAATTTGTCACCCCAAAATATGCCTCTTTGGCATAAGGATTATTGTGCATTGATTATTTTTAACAAATATCAGACACAGGTGAAGCTCTGAAAACTGAGTAAAAGTTACCCTTTTTATTTTCTTACACTTATAAGTGGGTGTCTCCCTCTCTGTACCAGGAAGAGGAAGACTTTAAATCTCCAGAAATTGTTATCCATGGAGAAGGCAAGGACCTAAATCTGCATCACAACCTTACCCTTGTTCACTGTGCTTTCCTGCTAACCTCCCATAACTGCCTCCCCACCTCCAACATCTTCTTTCTTTTGTTTTTAGTGGGAGATGATATTTAAGGCGATGGCTTGGGTCATTTAGGGGAGCTGCTTGGCTTTCCTGGGTGTCTCCCATATAAGCAGGAGGTATACAAGTTATTAAACTTTTGTTTGTTTTTCTGCCCTTATCTGTCTTTATTACAGGGACTGTCTCAGCCAAGAATCTAAAAGGATAGAGGGAAAAGTATTTTTCCTCCCCCACGCAGCCCCTTTCCAGCCAGGAGGCCTCCAAATGCTCCCATCCTGCCTATGCTGCTGGCCCAGCCCAGTTGTGCACACGAGCCCTCTCAGGAGGAGCAGTGCTAGCAAGTCATAGGAGACCCCATTATTGCCTGCTCCCCTAATCTGTGTAGCCAAGAGAGGACATTCCAGTGCCTTTGCTGGGAAGAAGATGGTGTGCTCCAGGCTACTCGCAGCCTCCCTCTCAACACAGGAAAGGCCCCCTATTAAGCCCCTCCCTCAAAGGCATTCCCATGCAATCCCGGCCTCAAAGGCTCCCGGTAGCTGTTAGAATCTTGAGGAACTTTGGCCCTTTCTGAAGTGGCCATTTCTGTTATTTCTGGGCCACTCCCCCAGTTTTACCCCCATCATGAATACCCCCACCTTTTTCCACAAGGTAGTTAACCAGCCCCCAGTCCCCCATCTTTTCCCCCATGGTGATTCTCCTTGAAATCCTGACACCAGGAGGTTCTGCAGGTGTTCCTTCTAGCAGAGAGAGGAAGAAAAGGAGAGACTGTGGCTCATCCTGCAGCAAAACCTAGGCAGGTTCCCCACCATGGAGACAGAGCAGTGGGCTGAGCCTCAGGAGCCTGGGAGAGGTAGACAGCCCATGGATGACCTGCTGTGATCAGAAAGGGGCACTGGGCCAGGAGTATGGCCAGCAGAGAGGGGCCCGAGGGATTGAACCCTGAGCCACAGCCTGCCTGGCCTCTGCATGTCCACACCCAGTCTGGATACACATACACCCACACATACCATGTACACCCCAAACATGCCCACATGTCATGGGAACACACACAACACATATACCATACGTACAAGCAGACCACACACTCACTCCTGTGCAGACATGAGCACATGAAGATACATATGCACCCTCACACACATGCACCTACACAAACATGTATAAATATACACACTTACAATCACATATGCATATACATACATATCCAAATACATGTGTGCATGCCCATGCGTGCATGCACGCACACACACACACACACACACACACACACACACACACACCCATCTACAGCTCCTTGTAAAACCCCAGTTCATAAAGCAAGCTCTGGGATGCCTCCCTGATCAAACTCCTTCCCTCTTCACCGATCCAATGCAATTTTTCCTCTCCTCACTGCCACCCCAAGCCCGAAGGAGTTGGGTCACTTTTCCCACTCCTCCCCCTACCCAAACCTGTTTTCTTTTCCTGAGCAATCTTAAGTTTCCATCTGTCATCTTAGGTCATTAATCCCAAGACAGAAGGCCAAAGAAGCCTACCCCATACAGCCAAGCCATTAACTAATTGCCAAAGGTGCGCACTTCACATCATATTAATCCCACTGCAGCAGCCCATCACCCGTGCCTTGCTTCCTGAGTTGTTGTGATAAAAAGCACGAGCCACCTGCTACTGCCCTGGATGGCATCACCATGATGGATGGCCCGTGTCCAGAAAGGGTGTGGGTCAGCCTCAGAGACTCATGTGTCAGGCTGAGGAAGGGGCTGAGAGGTAGGCAGGAGCGAGTGGCCAGCTGCCAGGGTAATTGTTTCTCCAGCTGAGAAGGAGCCAAGACAGCAATGTCCCCAGATACCGCTGCCTAGTCCTCGCTGGCCTAGACCACTGCCCCAGGATGGCAGGATCTGTAAGGACAAGCACAGGTGAGAAGGCCTGAAAGGCCCCCAGCCCCCACCTTCCAGCAACTGTTCTCTTACTAAGTCAGCAAGTTCAAGGAGACCAGCTTTCAATTGACCACCCACAGTCTGGGGGCACAAACCTTCCTTCTGACGGTGGTCCTTGAGGGCAGGTGGTCTCTCCGAGTTTCCTCTCGCCTCCACTGGGGTCTTAGAGGCCACGCCAGCACCGTGCGGGGACTGTCTGATGGCCTATTTCCCAGCAGGGATTGTTGGCAAGTCTGTGAGCGTGCGTGCGCACACATCCTGCTTCTCCACTTCCAGGATCAAAATAAATTGCCTGATTGACAAACCTCCTCTGTAGTTCGTGCACACTGAGCCCGTGGGTCGGCTGTGGCTACAGTTGCAGTCAGCTGACCTAATCCATTTATCTTATTTACAATGTGTTCCAGTTTCCATATGCAGAGTTGGGGCCTCCTGGATCGGTATGCAAATTAGACACAATGATTTGCAAATGAGCAGAGGCCTGACACTTTTTAAAAATTATCATTAAGAACCTTGCCACCCTGCCACTGGGCAGGAGGAGGGAGGCTAGAACTGAAAGTGTGTGATGCACAGCTTCCCCTCCTTTCCCAGCTTTCCCGAAGATTCAGTGGCCCCTGGCCCGTTACTGATCCATTTCATTGTTGGGGAGTGATGAGCACAGGCATTGATGGGGAGAAGAAGGCTGACAGGAGATTCACAGAGAGCTAAACAAGGCCAGAGGAGGATTCCGACTGATACCCACCATGCATACATCCCGGGCCCCAGAGTTCCACAGCCTACTGCCTCGATGAACAAAAGACAGAGGTTCACTCACCCAATCTTTTCTTTTTTGGCAGGAGGGTGAGAAAGCTGGGCCCATGGATGGTGGTTTCTCAGCAGTTTTCTTTAGAGCAAGCAGGAATCTCTAGGGCATTCAATAGGATACTCATGGGTCAAATTGCCCCCCAAAACAAGTTGTTTATGACCCACTCTGAGCTTGGGCAGGTACAGTGAGTACATGACAACCCATGACCATGCAACTTTGTAGAACCTTCTTTCTCCCTCACTCTCCCCTCAAAACCTGCTTCAGACAGATGTGTGTGTTCAAAAGTACAGCAAGCTGAGCTTAGCCTAGTCTTTATCAATGGTCCATCAATAAAGCCAGCATGTGGATGAGGCCAAAGAACAACATCGAATCTGAACCTTCCTCAGGAGCTCCAAGAAGTGCATTCACTATGAGGTGCTGAGGATGGTCCCACGCGGCATCCTGAAGAATGAGTCACCTCTGGCAGGCCGGATGGAGGCCAGTGGAAGAATCCAGGTTTGAGAAATTGGAAAGCATGGCCATCTAAAGCCCCTTGTGCAAAAACCATGACCCTCTGGTTGCCCCTGCTCCAGGTTCTGGCAACTTACTGTGTTATTTTCGAGTGTGGCATTCTAGAAAGGAACTTCATTATAGTTTAAAGTTCTGTGGATTAATTTGAAGCCAACAACTTACTTTTTTTTAATACACTGGAGAAAAGAACATGTAATCCCAATGTTTCCAAAGGCAGAGCAAGACACTACAATAACAAAGTTGTATTTCACTTGGCAATCAGGGAAAGCTGCCCTTTTTTTCCAAGGGTCCTTGTTTATTGTTCTGTTTCTAAGAATATGCAGAAGAGACACCTCAAGGGCAGTCGGAACTCTTCCAACAGGAATTTCAAAAATGGTATTCAAAACATTTTGCCAATAGTTAGGCAAATGTGAGCCGGTCTCCAACATGCAAATCATGGTACCTGACATCAGAAATGGTATGGCAAGTTGTCTCTGACAAATAAGAAAACATTCACAGAGTTTTTAGTAAAATTAAGTATAAAAGATCTTGAAGAAGATAATGCCAGATTTAACCCTAAAGTGCCTGGTTTGCATTAAGAACCTACTCAACCACTTTGCTAGCTTTCAATGCAAACCTGAGTCTCCTTTGAATCTTGTCTTAATATGATTCATTAACGGCAAGCTGCCCTTGGTGACTGGGCAATGTTTTGCTTTTGTTTTTGTTTTTTAATTAAAATTTTTTGGGGTGACAATGGTTAGTAATTTTACATAGATTTCAGGTGTACAATTCTGTATTACATCATCTATAAATCCCACTGTGTGTTCACCACCCAGAGTCAGTTCTCCTTCCATCACCATATATTTGTTCCCCTTTACCCTCATCTACCACTTCCCTTCCCCCCTTACCCTCTCGTAATGTTTTTAATTAATATGTTCCCGTTCGCTTCTGTATGGTCTTGTTGTTACCATTCTAGGAGATACTTGTAAATATGACTTCTGTGGGGGTTCCCTGTGATCTCCACAGGGACTGCAGCTGCTACTGAGAGCCAGGCAGGGCCTCAGCCAAGGGGGCCACTGATTATCAAGCCAAGAAACATCCAGACTCAGAAACTAATGAGCTGGCAGAGACCAAAACAGACTAAGAATGTGGAGTGCAGCATTGGGAAGAAAGGCCACCAAGACAGTCTTAGCAGTGGAATGGAGAAAGGAGACAAACTAATTCTGTCTGAACATTTGCAATTCCTCACAGACAGGGCAGCTGTGTTGGTGGGAGCTGAAAGAGTTATTTATTTGGAGATCTTAGAGATATAGCTGTGGCCCATCAGGCGGAGAACGTGTGGGCCATAGAAGAATAGACTTGGCCTTCCCTGGAGGCTCTGCTTACTCAAGGAGCCAATGTTTGAAAATCATCTCTACCTGGAAACCAAATCCCTATTTCTGGTCAAGATGGTGCAGTTGGTAATGCTGTGCTTGCCGCCTCTCACAGCCACATCAAAATTACAACTAAACTACAGAAAAACCATCATTGAGAATTGCCTGAAGTCTAGCTGAACTGAAGCCCTACAACTAAGGACACACAGAAGAAGCCACCTTGAGACTGGTTTGAGGGGAGGAGATGCGGAACAAGCTGGTCCCACACCCATGTGTGACCATTAAAAATACAGAAGGATATCTCGGCTCCAGAGTCCCACTGGAAGAGAGAGGGGTCCCACTCCCACACCAGGCTCCCAGCCCAGGGTCCCAGTGCCGGGGAGAAAAGTCCCATAATTTCTGGTTGTGAAAACCAGTGGAGATTGTGGCTGAGTTACACAAAGGGCAGCTGCAATCCCAAGCATTCCACTTAAAGGGCCTGTGCATGGACTTACTTGCTGATGGACTCACTCGCTCTGAGTTCCAATGCTGGGACAGCAGCTCGACGAAAGGTGCCAGGGACAAACACGGAGAAACTGAGTTGTCTGGCTTCAAGATGAGGGCTGGAGAGGCAGCTTTCTCCTGGACGGAGGAGCGGACAGAAGCCATTGCTTCTTTGTTGAGCCCTCCCCCCTCCCAGCATGCAGATGCAGGCAGCTGCCATATCTGAGTCTCCATCAACCTGGTTAACACCATTAGTTTGCCCTGCCCCAGGTGACTCCCGAGACCCTGCCCCACCCAACTTTAGGGCACACCAAAGCCACTTCCAGTGGTTTTTTAATGCAAAGAGCCTATCTTGGTTCATGCTACAGACTTTCCTAAAATCATTCAAAAGTTCGCAAAACCCAAACAAGCAGCATCTGGCTTTTTCATGTCCTATACCTTTTGCTGAGCTAGGTGCTGGGGAGATGATTACGTGATGACCACTGCCCTGAAAGAAGAGCTAGGAAGGCTGACATGGAAAGGAATACCACAAGGAAGTGGGAACCCCAATGGCTGTTCCACTCATTGAGAAAGTAATCATGTTCTGCCTTGCGACCTGCTCTCCCAGTGTCCTCTTGATCTGAGATTTCACTCTGGAATTGTTTCAGATATATACCTTGGGGGCAGAGATGGGCCAGATAGTCACCAAAACTATTTCCTCTTCCAGGGCACAGAGTTAAAATAATTTTAAAGCCCCCTTTCATCTTGATGAGAGATACTTTCACCAACCAAATGTGAGCAAAAAGGATGACATAGTTAAGAATGAGGTGCCCTCTCTTTCTCTCTCTGTCTCTCTCCCACTCTCTTCTCCACTGTCCCCCCTCCCCCCAGTATACCAGCTAGCTGAAAGATGTCAAAGTTGACTGTGAAGGCACATTTTGAAGAAGCCAGAGCTACAACATGTTAGGAGCTAGGTTAGTTTCCGTAAAACATCTCGAGACGGGAGTTCCTAAGCAAGGGATTTAGTGATAGGAAGATCCTAGGTGAAACCTGCAAACAAGTGAGGGAAACAAGATCAGGCAAGGGAGAATCTAAGCAAACAGGTACTTTGAAATGAAGTTTAGCCTCTGATCCCCCAGGGAGTTCTGGAGCTTGAACAGCTCCATGGAGTTGTGTCCACTTGAGGCCACAGAGCTAGGCATCTGTACCCCTGTGTCAGTCAATCATTGGCTATGGGCTACCGCTGGGGCTGCCTGTCCTCTCAGGCATTTCTGGGCAGAGTGGCTGCCTGTCAGCTCAGGGCAAATAGCTGGATAATGGTGTGACTGTGAGCAATTAGCAGCCAACATTTACAACAGCTGTGGGATGGGAGTGCCAACCTAATAAAGGGGAACTGAAAAAAGACCTAGAAGCATCTACTACGATGGGCCCCTGAATGACTGCCTGGAGTAGAGCCCCCTGCATTCAACTGTAAGAAGAAATCCTTTACTGTTGTAAGTGCTAAACCACTGAGATTGGGGTTTGTTACAGCAGCTAGTGTCTGACTAGTTGCACACCTAACCTCCTATACCAGAAGTTGGTGAACTTTTTCTATAGAGAACCAGATTGTAAACATTTTCAGCTCCTCGGACCATATGGTCTCTGTCGCTACTGCAGTGTTTCCCCGAAAATAAGACCTAGCCAGACATCAGCTCTAATGTGTCTTTTGGAGCAAAAATTAATGTAAGACTCAGTCTTATTTTACTATAAGACCCAGTATAATGTAATATAATATAATATAATATAATATAATACCGGGTCTTATATTAATTTTTGCTCCAAAAGACACATTAGAGCTGATTGTCTGGCTAGGTCTCATTTTTGGGGAAACACGGTATTAGCCAGATTTGTCTTGTGGACCATAGCTTGCCAACCCCTATCCTAAATTATAACCCTCAAGAGTGGGGAGTATGTCATTGAGTTCTTTTTGTTTCACTTAAGGCCTAGGACACAACTTTACCTGTACTATGCAACCCATTAAAGCCCAGGTGATTGATTTGAAAATTAAAAATAAAAGTAAAGTTTGGGTTATGATTATTACTTAATTTAATTTCATCTTGACTGACTACAGAAGAACTGACTTTCAGGGTCTGATGGAGATTGTTTCAGACTCTGTGTGGGCTCCTTATGAGTTCCTATTGGAAATGGCTGGCTGTAGCTCCCCATGCCTCAGAGTCTCCTGTCTCAAGTCTCTCTCACCAATGAGAACAGAAGCTGGCAGGAGAGATCAGCAAGGTCCAGCATGTCAGCAGGGCTAGTGCTGGCTGTTGAGGGCCCACGCACACAAAAGGACCAATATCCTCATGTCCTAGAATCTTGGGGTTGATTAAAGGTTCATCCACCCAGCCCTTAAGTCCCCTTTCCTACAATCTCATCTTCGTGATCCCACATCCAGTTTTAATGTATTCAACAAATACAGCAGTCATAGACCGAGAAGAGCATGGAACCAGAGGCCCAGGCCCATGTGCAATGAAAGTCTGGCTCACCCCACAAGGAAGGCTTCCCACATGGTACTAGCAGAGACGCTAGTTGAGTGTGAAGGGAGTTTCAAATGGACGTAGGTGGGGAGATAGTGAATATCAGATCAACTAACCCTTCTTTTGTAAGTTCCCTGGGAAATAAGACCATTCAGAATCCTGGAGAAGGTCTTCCCAAGTGGGGCAAACTTACATAAGAAGCAAGTGGATCAGAGAGCACCAGGGTAGACTTTGTGGACACTGAGGACATGGGACCACAGAGTCCCATGTGAGGGCCAATGCACCCATCCCCCTGTGCCTGGGAATATCAACTGCTGACCACTCACACTGTGCTTTTCCCTGGGCATTGCCCTCAGTCACAAGAAACTGCCCTGTCCAAGTTTATGCTCCCCTCCCAGGAGACGATCCTTAGCCATTCCTGGCTGATACAAGTGTACAAAGGCCTGGCCACCTCACATCAATTTGGGACAATTCAAAAAGGCCAACCCAGTTTCAGTGTCCCCATATCTGCAGTTGCAACCGCATTATGGGTCAGATTCCCCATTCTGCCTCCATCACCCCCTTGCAAGTACATTTCCCGAGATACTCCCAATAAGCCTTCTGCATGCAGAAACTGACAAACTGATCCTCATATTTATATCAAGATGGAAAGGAACCAGAATAGCCAAAGTAATTTTGAGGAAAAGAATAAAATTGGAGGACTTATACTTCCTGATTTAAAACATACTGCAAAATTACAGTAATCAAGAGTGTGTGTTACTGGCTTAAAGATAGACATATAGACCAATGGAACAGAACTGAGGGTCAAAAAAAACAGCCCTTACATTTATGGTCAATTTTCAACAAAGGTGCCAAGACTATGCAATGGAAAAGGATAGTTTTTTCAATAAATGATTCTGGGACTACTAGATACACACAGGCAAAAAGATAACTTTAGACCCTTATCTTCACCATACACAAAAATTAACTCAAAATGGATCATAGATCTAAATGTTAGAGCTAAAACTATAAAACTTTTAGAAGAAAACATAAGATAAAATCTTTGTGGAACTGGATTGGTCTTAGATATGGCACCAAAAGCACAATTCATAAAATAAAAAACTAATAAATTGGACAACATCAATTTTTTAAACTTTTGGACTTCAAAAGACACCATTAAGAAAATGAAAAAGAGAAGCCACAGAATGGGAGAAAATATTTGCACGTCAGATATCTGATAAAGATCTTGCATCCAAAAAATATATTTTTAAAAAACCTCTTACAACTCAATCAGAAGACAAACAACTCAATCTTTTTAAATGGACAAACAAATTTGAATAGCCATTTCATCATAGAAGATATACAAATGCCTAACAAGCATATGAAAAGATGCTCAATATCATTGGTCAGTAAGGAAATGAAAATCAACCCATAATGAGATATCACTTCACACTCACGAGGATAACCAGAGTCAAGACAGAGAGTAGCAAGTGTTGGTGAGGATGTGGAGTAACTGGGATTCTCACACACTGCTGGTGGGAATGCAAAGTAGCACAGCTACTTCTGAAAACATTATGGTAGCTGCTTAAAAAGTTAAATATAAATTTACCATATGACCAGCAATTCCACTCCTAGGTATATACCCAAGAGAAATGAAAATAAATGTCCACACAAAGATTTATACACAAATGTTCACAGCAGCATTATTCATGATATCTACTATTCAAAAAGTAGATATAACCCAAATGTCCATCAACCTATGAATACATAAATAAAACGTAGTATATCTATACAATGCAATATTATTCAGCCATAAAAAGGTACAAAGCACTGATACATGTTACAACATGGATGATGTTTAAAAACATTATGCCTAGTGAAGGAAGCCAGACACAAAGACCACATACTGTATAATTCCATTGACATGAAACATCCAGAAAAGGCAAATCTATAGAGACAGAAAGTAGATTAATGGTTGTCTGGGGTTGGAGGCAGAATTGGGCAGTGGCTGCTAATGGGCACAAGGGGTCTTCTTGGGGTGATGGAAATGTTTTAAAGTTGGATTGTACTGATGGTTGCACAACTTGGTAAATTTACTAAAAATCTTTGAACTGTATGCTTAAAACAAGTGAATTTTACAGTATTAAAATCATAGTTCAATAAGGCTGTTTTAATTAAAAAAAAAAAAACCTTCTGCATATTTACCTCCATCACAAATCCTATTTTCTGGGAACCCAATGAAAGACAACATACATTGCATTTTAACAGAAATGCCTATAACTTTTTATCTCTAGCCAAATTTGCGAAAATTACTTTCAAGATGAAAAGCCCCAAAGTACGCCCAAGCACAAAGACCACACACACACACACACACACACACACACACACACACACACACACCTTTCAAGCTCTCTACCTTCCTACCACAGCCACCATCACCATCACCTTCACTGGCACAGGTTCTAGGACCCAACACTGGAACTCCTTCCCATGAAGAAAATAATCCCTGCTCACATGAAGCAGAGGTACACAGGCACATCCTACCATTTCTCATCATTTTAAATTATGAATTCCCATTTTAATAGATATTTCTGTTCCATGCTATTTGTCATAATTCTTTGGCCTGTAAAGCCCAGATACCTTGAGGTGTAAACAGTGGTGGTATAAATTGCCTGTGTTTGGTAGGGAGCGAGGGTCAACGGGTTGGCAGGAATGAGCCCATGAGACAGACTAGGAAACAGAGAAGGGAAGGAAAAAAAAAGACAAGTTGATAAATAAGGACTCCGAGTTCATCCCCACAAGGCTGGCTGCTCATTGCTCAATGTTGCGAGACACTGACTTCTTAGAGGTTTGCAGTAACAGCTCGCTCGAGCTGGAAATTGCTGTGAATGTGCGTTCTACCTGAGGCTGAGCTTGTAAAAAGAGTTCTCTGGCATCCTTGCCTTGCTGACAGGTCTGGGACATCAGGTGTTCCTTTGGGGGCGGCTGAGTGTGAGCCCCAGCAACCCTGCCCCCAAGGTCTTGACCACTAGACTGATCGTCAGTGAAATATCCCGTGTCACTCCCAATCTCTCCTAGCTCTGGCATTCCGAGTCCAGGTCCCGGCCATAGTACTATGCCCTTCCCACTGCCTGGGATGCCATGCTGTCACTCATTCATTCCCCCAACATTTACTGAGCATGTGTCAATGGAACTACCTCTGGGCTAAGTTCTGGGTAAAAATAAGCCATGAGTGACACAGTCCCCACCCATAAGAAGTTTGTAGATGTGAAAAGTAGGTGTTCTTTGTACTGTGGTGGGTATGTAAGGGGGAAACATTGGGAACGGAGAGGTGGTTTTGGACAAGTCCACCTAGAAGGAGTTGTCTGGGAAGGCTTCCAAGAAGAGAAAACACTTACCCGGTTTCTTTATAAAAGGGTGGCTGCTTGCAGGCAAGGTGTTGGATTTCATCCTAAAAAGACTGTCGATTGAAGCAAAATCCGAGAACAGCGCTGTCTGTTAGAACTTTCTGCGATGATGAAAATGTTCTGTATCTTCACCAAAATGGTAATCAGTCACTAATAAGCACTAGAAATGTGGCTAGTGCAGCTGAGAAATGAAATTTTTAATTTTATTTCATTTTGATTCATTTTAACTAAAATGTAAATATGCACATGTGACTATCGGCTACCAGAGTAGATAGTACAGCTCCAGAGGCACAAAACAGCTCGCCCATTCCCAAAAGTGCCAGGAATGGGAAAGGCAGAAGCTTGGTGTGGGGACAGAGCCCCAGAGAGCAGTTTCCAGGCTCTCGGCCTCACGTGGAAAGGTGCTGGCTCAGTTATTAGATGGCCATCAGCTGTAATCAGATGGCCATCTGCTGTGGCTGGGTGGCCATCAGCTATTACCGGTTAGCCATTAGCCACTAATATAACTGCCGTGGCTACGCTGGGGGTTGGTTGGTTGGTTGGCAGAGAAGCAGATGGTAGATTGCAGCTCCTGCTTCCTGTGTCTCCAACCCAGCCGCCAGCGAGACTATAGTGGTGTGACTCCCCTATCTCTGGCTCCGTGGGTGTTCCTCTTTGGCCTCACCGTGTCCTGCGTTCTGGTGCGGGGAGCGGGACCAGAGACCCCGCATGCCACTTGGGATGCCTGGAAGCAGCTACTAGAAACACAGCCAGAAAAAATGAGGCCAGCTCAGGAAGGAGCTGGTGGATATATCTGAGTCAGTCGCCCCGACAGCGACACATAGACACCGTCCCCCCGCCCAGTGAAGTGACTCCTCCCATTTCTGTCCCTCCACTGTCCTAGATTCCAAGAGTGGCAAACTCAAATGCTTATAGCTGCCAGGGGAGATGGGGTGAGAAAAGGCATGCATGCACGTCGTGGGGATCCTGGATTCTGTGTCCAGCTGGATAGTGCAAGTCCCATGGAAAGGGGCAGGCATTACTCAGCATTGGACGCTATTATCGTCTCCAGATGTAGGCCCCCAATTGATCTTCAAATGATTCAAAGGAAGCCAAAAATCATGACTTATTTTATGAAATTGTTCAGTGTCCCAATGTTGGATACATTTTTTTTAGTGCTCTGAAAGCCAAGGAAAGTCAGTCTTGGGGCTGGGATTTGGTCCTTGAACAACATTTTGCAACCAATACTCCTCTCTCTCTTTTGTAGCTCCTGTCATGCTAGATAGCATGTACCTATGTTTATAATGCCTATCTCTACCTGCTAGGCTCACCATTCCTCAAGGCCCAAAAGGGTCCTCGAGGAACCAAAGTCTTATTCATCCATCATTCTCAGAACCTAGTACGACACCTGTACATTGGTCTTTGTTTTGTAGATGTTTGTTGAATGAATGAATGAGTAAGTGAGTGAGTAAGTGAGTGAATGACTTCATTTTGCCAGCCAAGGCAGTGTTTCCAAGAGACAGCAGCAAAGGAGTTAAAAGGCAGGAAATGAACTAGGCTTTGGAATAAAGCCCCATTAATTGCCATCTTACCAGAAATCCTCTTCCCTGCAAATCCGCAGGCTGTAAATTAAGATCTGAATTGTTGTTTTGAGCGCAGCTTTCTCCAAACCGCAGATTTGCAAACACTTCTCTTCCCGGTAGCTTGAGGCCTCGGAACAGTCTTGTGCTATTAAATCTTGCTGAAAAGTGGGCTGAGACCACTAGGTCTCTTGTGAAAATTACCAGACTTGTGGATGGCTGGTGTGGGATTTAGCAAGATGCCTCTACCCCTGTCACCAGGGAGAGCCCAGCCACCATGAGGCACCTGGGGAAGGAGAGTCTCTGACCTCAGGATGACCCGCAGAGCTGTGGGGGTGGGGAGGAGGGATTGGAGTCAGCAGGTGGTCTCCCAAAGTGAAGAATCCAGGTCCACAGTCCCCTTGGCTGTTCCGCTCCACATTCCTACAGTTTAGGGGAAGTCATTTAAACTCTGTGCTCCAGTTGCTCCAAGCGATGACTGGGAGTAAATGTGCTACGCTGCACGGCAGCTTCCTAAAGCCAGGTGGATCTTCGTGCAGCGATTTCAACCTCATGGCAGGAAGAGCGACGCCTGAGCCAAGAAAATACACAGTGAAACTTCTAAAAGGTGTGTGGGGGTGCACCACAGGAGACATAGAAATGCCTGCTCCTGACATACCCACACCGGGTAGAAGAAGCTCAAGACCGCGTTCCTGTGATTTTTCTTTGGGGACCAATTTAGAGATAATCTGAATGCCTGAAATTCATCCTTGTAGAATCAAGAGTGAAAGGCGCTGAGACTTTGAACTGACCCCACACGCTGTACAGATGAGGAAACCGAGGCTCATGTTGCTAACACTCTTTGTTCAAGGGCATGCTGCTGGTGTCCCGAGTGCAGCCCAGCACTCTCTTTCTTATATCGCACCACGGGGCCTCTTGCTAATCCATATATCTGCGCACCACAGTGTCCTCTCTGAGTCACTGATGACAAAGGCCATTTTTCACAGGAGGATATAATCTGCTAAAATCTTCTCCTGCATTCCAGGGTAAGAGCTCCCATATTTCACAGAGCAAGTTAATCACAAATATCAAGCGATGAGGCAGGAAGAAGGGCAGAGAAGAAAAGGAACCCTCATGGTCCGTGGAAACTTCTGAAATGGGGCCCGTTTTGCTTCCCCTATACATACAATAATAAACACATCGCAAAGGCTGGTAACATTTAGCAAAACTGCTTTCAATACCTGGATACAAAATAATATTCTCTTTGAACCCGTAGACAATTTATTTAGGAAAGATAATTGATGAGTTATTTATATTAGTCTCTAGTGTCCAGCGCCACCATCATTGAGATAAAGTGCACAGGACAGAGTGAAATCCCGTAATTACTCTCGTATGTGTTGCGTGTTGCAGGGAAAGAAAACATAATGCAAAGTGCTTATATATTTCAGCAGCATAATAGCTTGATGAAGATTTCTAAATTTTTCAAATTGTCATTTCTTTCCAAAAGATGGATTATTTCTGTTGAGGTTTAGTCTACCTAATTATTCCTGCCTTGATTACTTAACTACTCCAGATATTTCATCCCTCCATGCTCTTATCATGTTCGGCATGTTAGAAGAACCGAGGCAGCTTATTAGCACAAAGTAGGCAATCCTGTTTCCTGGCAGTTACCATGTTTCCCTGAAAATAAGACCTAACCGGAAAATAAGCCCTAGCATGATTTTTCAGGATGACATCCTCGGAACATAAGCCCTAATGCGACTTTTGGAGCAAAACTTACTATAAGACCCAGTCTTATTTTCAGGGAAACACCGTAGTGTGGGAGGGTGGGTTACAAAACAGAGCACTAGGAAACACTCCCATGGAGCAATGGCCTCACTGCAGCTTCTGCTCCCTTTCAGTGACCTGCGCTAGTCTGCGTATGCAGCCAGAACCTACTGGCATCTTCTAGACCATTGTTCTGCCATCCTCCCATCCCAGGAGACAGAGCATGTTAATTCCCCTTTGTTCTCCAGCTCTCTGCCCTGTACATTACATATACGTTGGTTATGGCCTCTGCATTTCTTTCTCTAGAGGAGTGCTTCTCAAACTTCAGCCTGGAGGGCTTGTTAAAACAGAGCAGGCCAGGCCCCACTCCCAGAGTGTCTGATTTGGCAGGTCTGGGAAGGGATCAGAGAATCTGTGCTTCTACCAAGGTCCCAGGCCATGTTGATGCTGCCGGGACCAACCACTCTTTGAGAACACTGCTCTGAGACAATTCTAAAAATTGTTCTAAGACATTTTTTTGCTCTCGCTCTTAAAAAAATTACCAATTTAATGCTGTGGTTAGTGTCTGTATTAGGTTGGAAATTAGGACCTAATGAATGGCATTTACTTATTTTGGCTTTATAAATACCCGTCCAGTGTTCAGCTCTGGATTCAATGAGCACAATAACTATTTAGGCAGAAGGTAAGAGGCTCGAAGTGGGAGAGAGGAAGGAAGGGAGGGAGGCAGGAACATGTTTGGAAACGGCAGCTTCCAGATCATCTCTGGAAGGTGTGATTCTAAATCTATGCGCTGAAGAATCTGGGAGTGGGCACAGTTCCACAGCTGGACTAAAAAGAATATGGCTTTTCTCTGTGTTTTCCTATCACATGGGGTCGTTACCCTACCAACAGCAACTCATTCTTCACTCACGCAGGGGCGATGGGCAAAGGGCAAGCCCGGAGCCCAGCGCCTGCCCCGGGCGCACCTGTCACTCGGAGGGAAGGAGGCCCTCGCCCTTTGGCTGATCCCACAGCCTGGAAAAAAGCCAGACCCCGCTGCCTTTGAAAGCCTGTTCCTTAGAGCAATCCTGGCTCGCTAGGTTTAATTGTTTCGTCTCTTTTTTTTTTTTTTCTGGTTTATGAAGCCGCCCCGCCTGAAGTCCGCCCCTTGCGCAGCGGCCCGGAAAGGTGGGAGGAGCGCAGGCAGCGCTCCCGGCTCGGCAGAGAGGGCTTCTATTTCCCGATTATAAAGAAGCATTTGTTGGAAGCTGATGAATTGCGGCGGGGCTGGGGCCGGGCGCGGACGCGCACCTGTGATGCTCTGCGCCTGCCGGATTCTGTTTATGCATCAAATGTGGCCACAGATTTTCCCTGGCGCTTGGGAAGGAGGGGTGCGGCGAGAGGGTGAGGAGAGAGGAGGGTTTGAGTGCAGACCCTAGCCCCACTACAAGGTGGAAGACCCCTGAGACCTTGCTACTCAAAATGTGGTCCATTGACCAGCAGCTTAACCCTGGAGCTTGTTAGAAATGCAAATCTCGGGCCCCACCCAGACCTAAGGAACCATAATCTGCATTTTAATGAGATCCTGGGGTCATTCCCTATTCACGTTAAAGTTTCAGAAGTAAGACATAAGGGATCCATGGCACAGAAAAGGTTAAGAGTTCCTGCTCTCGGTCAAGGATGGGGGGAGGGGAGCTCAGTACCCGATTTGGAAAGGGAGAGTGGAGGGTTAACCCTGAGGTTTACCCTCTGGGGTGGAGGACAGAGAAAATAACATATGGAGTGAGTTAGTGGGGGAAGGTCGAGGAAGCTAGAAGTAAACACGAGTTAAGGGGATCGATCAATTCGCCTGGCGGGAGGGGTGGAATGAGAGGAGACGGGGTGCCACCCACACTCCCAGGCAAGCTGGGTGTGTTGCGTGCTGGAACCTTTACCTCCGCCTGTTGTGTTTTTCGAGACCCAGCCGAGGCGTTTTAGCACGTATACAGGGTAGATGAGAAAACAGTGGCGGCTGGAGCTGACGGCAGGCGTGGAGCTGAGGTAAAAGCACCTGGGAGTTTCTTAATAAGCAGTCTGACATGTGGTGAATAAAATTTTAATGCGGGAAGAAAGAGAAAGTACACGGTCATAAATAGTGTGACCGGCATCGCTGCTTCTAAGCAAGAGGTCTCGCCTGGCAGGTGGCGTCGGTGGAGCCGACAGGGTCAGGGTCGCACCATCCTCTCGCTGGCCTAGCAGAAGCACCTCGCGTCTCTGCTCAAGAACCAGCCCTTGCTCTCCATTTCCTGAACTAGTGGAGGGGAGAAGAAGTACTGAGAGCGTTAGAGTAGGTTTTCCAAAAAGAAATGATTGGGATTTGGTGTAAGGGCAGAGACTGATACACGCAAGCCTTCCCCGGACCCCATCTGACCCTCTCTTGCCCTGGCCTGTCAGCCCTGCTAGAGCCAGGTGGTGGTGGTGGTGAAGGAAGGGCACTCATTAAATCTCATAAAATCCAAAGTAGGTGATACACTTTCCCAGTCCCCTCCAGCTCTCTTCAACAAAGTTATGTGTGGAGCAGATGGACCAATGGAGGACACACACCGAACAAATTCCTGGTTGCCCTCAAGCTAGCAGGGTAGCTAAAAGATTAGATAATCTACTTGGATCCAATCATGTTTCAATAGACTGTTACAGTAGAGTCTATCCAAATGGTATTCACTTGTTTATTTAGATGCCCCCTCATCTTCTTCCATAAAAGTTTTGAGGAGGTTTGCAGAAATTATAGTAGATTAATTTAAATTTTCAATTAAGAAAATTAAAAATCATGTTCAGTTTCAGTATAAATTAGGATTGGATCAAGATCAGTGCAAATGGTGACATTTAATAGGAAAAAAATATAAGTCCACTACTCGATCTAGAAAGCAGAAGCCCAGGTATAGGATGTGAGAAATGTAGCTTAGCAACATCCTAGATAAAAAAGAAACTGTTATGGGCAGTGAGCTCAGTATAGGTAAACAGTGAAATATGGTGGCTGCAAAAATAAAAAAGAATCCTGCCCTAGGCTATCATCACAGATGTGTATAAAAAGGGAAGGGATGGTCCCACTTTGTCCTATTCTTCTCAAGACCGCTTCTGGAACATTCAGCTCAGTTCTGAAAGACATACTCTGAGAAGGTTATTGGCAAACTGGTCACATTCAGAGGCGAGCAATCTGAAGAGTTACAGATCAGCTTACAGTTCACATCCGCCAGAACTGTGGCCCGTGGCCCCATGGTATGGTTCATTATCAGGAATGGGAGTTGGGTCAGCCAACCAACACTGTCTTTCACAGATGGGTTTCAAGTTTCAGGCTTGGGTGCTTGAAGGGATGGTGGTGCCATCCTTGGAGACAAGAAATACAGAGGAGGAACAGGTTTGCTGGGCATGGGGTGACAGTTGATTAGTTTAGTCTTGGACATGTTCTGCTGATAATCCTGAAAAGTATCTAAAAGTAGAGGTGTTAAGTGGAGAAATTAGATGTGAGGGTTTGAATTGCAACTAAGAGTTCTGACCAGTGGGGACCAAAGACCTGGGTGTAGGTGAGGCTTCTCAGGAAGTGCAGAGTGAGAGGCCTAGAAGGGCTCCCGGTGAGCACCAGTTTGGCATTTAGGCATGAAATTAGAGGGATGAGAGGAGTCTGAAGAGTGTGCTGGCAAGAAACAGCCAGAGAGACAAGCAGGAAACCGGGAGAGAATGGTTCACAGAGGCTGTAGGCAGAGAGACTTTCAAGGAGGAAGAGAGACAGGTGCAGCCGATGCTGTCAACGCCCCTCCCCTTACCCCTTCAGCCCTCCTCTGAGCCCACCCGCCGTTGGAGGCTGTTCCTCCCTATGCCTTGAGTGCTTGTGTCTCTTTCGGTCTTGGGGCTTTCTCTGGCCCCATAAGAGATTGCTCAGCCAAGTGCAGGCACAACTTGGAAGGTAAGGAGTTAACCCCCCAGAAGCATCCCTCAGTCTACCAGGGAATGAGGGAAAAGCAGGAGCCATTGGATAACTGCCCCAGCCTTCACAGTTCTGAGCTGAATCATACATTGGTTTCAGAGGGAACTGAGCTCCAGTTGCCCACTATAGTGACCCACTTTACTGGCTTTGCTCCCTTCCCCATCTTATTCTCTCTACTCCCTCCTCTGTGCTTCCTGACCTCACCTCCCTATTAACTACCTACACCCAAAACCTTGTCTCCCAGTCTGCTTCAGGGAAACCCAAGCTCAGACAACAGGGCCAAATGGAGCAGGGTGGCTGAAAAAGACCATGTATAGTCCTACTCACAAGAAAGCCCTTCGGTAGACATCATAAAACCTCCTGGAGCCCACAGTACAGTACCCACAAAGGGAGATGGCTTGGTGCTGTCACACAAGAACTGCAGGACCTAGAGTCCAGAGTTGGGGCAATCTGACCCTTTGGGGATCAGAATTGCCTTGTGGGTAGTTTAAGCTATTTCAGGGTGTTGGCATGGTCATGGATACAGAAGGCAGTGAGCCCACAATTCATAATTCATTGTCCTGAAGATTCTCTCAGTCCCCCATGATGTGCTAGGCCCACGAAGTGTGGGCGTGCCTCAGGAGACACCAGGAAGGTAATAGGGAGCCAACCACCACCGGTATCAACATCTTGTTTCGATCCTTTGTACAGTTTAGTTGTTGCTTTAGAGATAAACCAAACTACAAGCAACCTTGAACCAGGCCCCAGTCACCATTTTCATTCATCCTTGAACTGGGACCAGACTCTGAGCACTGACCCAGCACAGAGATCAAAAATACATGCGAGAAGGACAGAAGCGTGAAGCTTGGCTTTGGCAAAGGGAGTCAACAATGACCGTGGACCGAGCAATTTCAGATGTGTGCTAGTGTCTGAAGCCAGGTGTCAGTGAGATGAGAAGGAAGTAGAGTTCACAGGTGTAGACTACACTTTCGACACTCTTGACTCAGAGGGGTAAGAGATCCAGAATCATAGCTAGAGCGGGGTGTAGGGTCAAGGGAGGTTGTTTTGTTTGTTATTGTCTTATTTTGCTTTTTTTTTTTTTTAATTTTAGATGCAGGTGAATTGATGGAAAAGCCATCCTAGAGAGAATGCATTGGAACAGGTGAGAGGATGGTTGGTGAAGTACATCCTGAGTCGAGGGGTGGTCGGGGGGGAGCTTAGTGGAAGAGGGCTATCTCTTCACTAACCTTTAAGTGAGGAGGAAAGAATGGGAGGCAGAAGTTCACCCTGTAGGCAGTGAGAAAGAGAGGGGCATTCTTACCTGATAATCTTTATTTTCACATTAAAGTAAGGAGTAATGAGAAATGAGTTCCTATTCCAACAAGAAACATGCACAAGAATGTTCATTGAAGCTTTAGTCATAATAGCCCCAAACTGGAAACCCAAATGTCCATCAGTCAAAGAATGGAAAAACTAATTCTGGTGTACTTCATGTAATGGACAATTATAGAGCAATGAAAAAGATCAAAGTATTTGCAACAGTATGGATGAATCTCAGAGATATTGAGCAAAAGAAGATATAAAAGAGTATATGGTATATGATTCTATTCATATGAAATTCAAAAACAGGCAAAACTAATCTATAGTGACAGATGTCAGAATAGTGGTTAACTGGAGAAAGGAGGTTATTGGCCAGGAAGGATTCGAGGGAAGTTTCTAGAATGATGAGAATGTTCAATATCTTGATTTGAGTGGTGATTACATGGGTGCAGGCATATATAAATATTCATCAGCTGACACAAGATTTGTGCTTTTGTGGGGACAGAGTCCCAGAGAGCAGTTTCCAGGCTCTCGGCTTCCCGTGGGGAGGTGCTGGCTCGGGTGGTGAATGACCACCGGCTGTGATTGGTTGGCCATCAGCTGTGACCGGTTAGCCAATTGGCTACTGATGTAACTGCGGGGCTGCGTTAATTGATTGGTTGGTTGGCAGGCAGAGAAGTGAATGACGGACTGCGGATCGTGTGGCTACTACTGTGTGTGCCTCGCCTGGCCACTAGAGAGAACATAGTGGTGTGACTCCCCTATCTATGGCTCCGTAGGTGTTCCTTTTTGGCCTCACCATATCCTGTGTTCTTATGTGGGGAGCGGGACCAGAGGCCCCGCAGGCCGCCCCGCACGACAGCTTTCTACTGCTTATAGTTATATCTCAACAAAATGTGGGGGACAAGATCAGTAGTAAGATGCCACTCTCTGCTAGGCTGGCTCAAATAGTCGCACCACTGATAGGTGCAGCCTTATGCAGGGGTTATACAGGGGCTATCTGAGTCTAGTCCCAGGAAACGCACAAATCCTGGAAGCCCTTAAGGCAGTCCTGTGACAAAGGCCAGGGCCCAGGTAATGACAGCATCCAGTCAACCAATTTCTGATTGTAAATGAATGCACTAACCTTCCAGCTCCTTCTAGCAGCCTTGTGTTAACTTGGTTCCAGAGCTGACTCACACTGACCAAGGTGAGACTGAGTTTCTGAGCCTACAAAGCTGAGAGCCACACCAGGCCATAGACAGGCCACCAAGGTAACTCTCCCACTGAGGGGAGCTGCCCTGCCCTGTGTCATAGTTCTGCACCATTGAGCTTCATGTGACATTTGAGTTACATACACTTTAAACTTGGTATCACATAGACTCATAGAGCTGGAAGGGGCCTTAGACATGAGATGACCTGGTCCGGGCTCTTCACTTGAAGAGTGAGAGAGTTAGAGATCAGAGAGGCTGAATAACTTGCCCAAGGGTGTTCAGAGAATGAGTGGGTCATGGCAAGCCACCACCCCCACCCACAAGCAGTGGCCTTTTTTTTCATTTCCGCTTTATTGAGTATAATTGACAAACAAAATTGTAAGATATTTCGTGTATATCATGGGTACATCATGGTGACCCGATACACATATATATTGTGAAAGGATCCTCCCATCTAGTTAATTAACACATCTATCACCTCACATATGTATCCTTTCCATTTATTTGTTTGTTTGTTTGTTTGAGAACATTTGAGTTTCATGCCCACCCCCCAGCAAACCTCAACGATACAACAGTGTTATCCACCGCAGTCCCCACGCTTTGCATGTGACTCTCAGGTCTTCAGACCTTATCATCTTATAGCTAAGCGTTTGTACCCTTTACCAATCTCTCCCTATTTCTCCACCTCTACCCACTGGCAACCACTTTTCTACTCTGTTTCTATGAATCTAACTTTTTTTTTTTTTAGATTCTACGTATAAGTGATACCATGCAGTATTTATTTTTTTCTGTCTAACTTATTTTACTTAGCATTATGCCCTCAAGATCCATCCATATTGCTGCAAATGGCAGGATTTCCTTCTTTCTCATGGCTGAATAATATTCCATTGTGTGTGTGTGATATATACATATATATATGTATATATCTACAGATATATATATATAGACATACATATGTACCACATTTTCTTTATCCATTCATCTGTCAACAGACATTTAGGTGGCTTCCATGTCTTAGATATAGTAAATAATGCTGCAGTGAACATAGGGGTGCAGGTATCTCTTTGAGATAGTGATTTCATCTCCTTCGGATATATACCCAGAAGTGGGATTACTGGTTGATATAGTAGTTCTATTCTTAATTTTTTGAGGAGCTTCCATACTGTTTTCCACAGTAGCTATACCAGCTTACTGCTCCCAGGGCAGTGTCCTTCTGACCACACCCAACACTGCCTGTCTACACAGATGCATCTTGATTTGGGGGGCCTGGATCTGTCGGCCAGCAGAAATTTGCAGCCCTCCCATATCTGAGCCATCCTCAGAGCCAGTCAGGGTGCATTTGTTGGGATAGTAGTATAATGCCAGACTCACTAAGACAGGCAGAACTGGAACTGTCTGACCCTCTGAAAGCTTCTTAACCTCTCTGAATCTTTTCCTCATATGCAAAATTGCAGGTAACAATAATTTCTTTCACAAAGTTGTCACGAGGGTCAAATATGATATTGTAGAGGAAAATTCCAAGCTCCGTGCCTGGCTGGAATCAGAGACTCAGTAAATATTACTCAAAACTAAATAAGAGTCTGAAATTGTTCACCAGGTCCAAGCTTACCACTGTACCCTCCATCCCGACCTTACCACCTCCCTCCAGGTTGACATCAACACCTTCCTCAACACCCTTTAATGTCAAGGAAAATGTCACAGATACTGTCAGCACCTCACCTGTATCCCTTCAGCCTTACCCTGGGGGTCACATACCAGCTGCTTTTTCCCTCCCTCTGCCTGCAGCAGGTCTAGGCAAACTGGAAGTGCCAGGGAGTTAGCACCTTCCAGAACAGCCCTCAAAGGATGAGGGCCAGGAATTGGTGGAGAAATACCCAACTTCCTCACCTCTCAATGGGACAGTTTGGAGCCACATTCCAGACAGTCTGTGAGAAGGGCCTCTGTAAGACTGAACCCCAGTGTCCATAGTGGAAACCTGCTCACTGAAGCACCTTTCCTTGGCTTTTCTTCCATGTCTCACTTCCTCTCGCTGTGCTTCTTGGGCTCACCTCCCAAATAAACTACCAGCACTGAAATCCTTCCCTCGGGCCCGCTTTTAGGGGAACCTAAACTAACACCAAGAACAACAGGTGGAGGGAAATCACACCGAGCTTGGCTGGGTCTACACTGGGTTTCCCCCTGCCTGAGCAGCCTCGGGGGTTGGAGAACTCACCCTCCAGTTGTCCAGGTGCTTCCTGGAGAGAATCAGCCTTGGGGGAAGAGAGAACTGACAAGCTGTGGCCTGGCTCCATGCCAGAGTGCAGAGCTGCATCTGAGGATTGAGCAATCTGTCACTAAAATCGTCCTCCTCCCCAGCCCAGCAGGGTTCTGTCTGCACCCATGGGCAAAGGGATTTAGAAAAAGAGCAAGGAAAATCTAAACGACTAAAATAGTGAAGCATCTCACCCCTGCAGTGTTGATGGCTATAGAGAAGGCAAAGATGGGCCCAGGGCCCTCGACCTGGACACCCTCAGGTTGCTCTTAGTGGCATTGCCGTGCCTGGCCCCCATCCCAGCAGCCATTGCAGAGAGACGTGGGGAAGCTTCTCAGGCTTTTGCCTCCAAAATTGCCTCCACTTCACACCCACTAGGATGACTATTATAAAAAAAAAAAAGAAAAGAAAAGAAAGAAAGAAAGAAAAAAATAACAAGTGTTGCAAAGATGTGGATAAATTGGAACCCTTGTGTGCTGCTGGCGGGAATGTAAAATGGTGCAGCTGCTGTGGAAAACAGTATGAAGGTTCCTCGAAAAATTAAACATAAAATTACCATAGGATCCACCAAGTTCCACTTTTGGGTATTTATCCAAAAGAATTGCAAGCAGGGACTCAGACACGTATTTGTACACCTATGTTCATAGCGGCATTATTCACAATATTCAAAAGGTGGAAACAACCTAAATGTCCATTGATGGATGAATGGATAAACAAAATGTGGTCTATTCAAACAACACAATATTATTCAGCCTTTAAAAGGAATGAAGTACCGACACATGGAGACAACATGTGTGTGAAACTTGTTGGACATTATGTGAAGTGAAATAAACCAGACACAAAAAGACAAATACTGGATGATTCCACTTATATGAGGTCCCTGCAGTAGTCAAATTCATAGAGATGGAAAGTCGAATGGTTGTTGCCAGGGACTGGGGGAATCAGGGAAAATGGGGACTTGTTGTTTAATGGAATCAGAATTTCATTTTGGGAAAACGAAAATGTTCTGGAGATGGATGGTGGTGGTGGTTGCACAAGTGAATGTACTTAATGCCACTGCACTGTACGAGGTCTGACAATTAAGTTCGCAAATTCATTCTAGAAAAAGTGCTACATAGTTCATTCCTGAATATCACTATTGTCACCTTTGAAGTACTCCCCTGGGGAAGCTATGCACTGACGCCAGCACCTAGTCCACCCTTCAAAGCAATTTTGGAACTCTTTTCCTGGAATGGCCATCAGAGCTGTCGTCGTATTACCCTTGATGTCCTGAATGTCATCACAATGTCTTCTTTTCAGTATTTCCTTTATCTTCGGGTAAAGAAAGAAGTCATTGGGGGGCAGATCAGGTAAGAAGGGAGGGTGTTCCAATCCAGTTATTTGTTTACTGGCTAAAAACTCCCTCACAGACAGTGCCATGTGAGCTGGTGCATTGTCGTGATGCAAGAGCCATGAATTGTTGGTGAAAAGTTCTGGTCGTCTAACTTTTTCACGCAGCCTTTTCAGCACTTCCAAATAGTAAACTTGGTTAACTGTCCGGTTCATACAAATTCATAATGAATAATCCCTCTGCTATCAAAAAAGGTTAGTAACATCGTTGCAACAAGTTCACAAACTTAATTGTCTGACCTTCATACATTTAAAAATGGTCAATTTGGGGCAGCCGGATTGCTCCGTTGGTTAGAACGCGAGCTCTGAAACCAGGGTTGCCGGTTGCCGGTTCGATTCCCACATGGGCCAGTGAGCTGCACCCTCCACAACTAGATTGAAGGACAACGAGTTGCCGCTGAGCTGCCAGAGGGGCGGCGGGATGGCTCAGTTGGTTAGATCGCAAGCTCTCAACAACAAGGTTGCCGGTTCAATTCCCACATGGGATGGTGGGCTGTGCCCCCTGCAACTAAAGATTGAAAACGGCAACTGGCAACTAGACTTGGAGCTGAGCTGTGCCCTCCACAACTAGACTGAAGGGCAATGACTTGGAGCTGATGGGCCCTGGAGGAACACACTCTTCCCCAATTAAAAAAAAATTTTTTTTAAAGGCCAATTTTATGTTATGTATGTTTTGCCAGAATTTAAGTAAATGCCTCCAGCACCCCTCCATATCTTCTTTCCCCCATTGCCTCTTCTCAGCACCCCTGCTTTCCTGAGATCTTGAAGACAGTTGGCACTATACCATAGTTCCTGCTCCCCACCCTGGCACCCGTGGCTTGACAGCCAGTTTGCAATCCAAATGAACTTTGATTTTTAATACCTGTCTTGGGTCAGTTCTCTTGAAACAGAAGCTGAGACAGGGGTTTATGCAAGTAAATAAGGAAGACCTCTCATGTGGAAACTAGAGAAATAAGAGAAGCAGGAGAGGGAAGAGAAGATGCTGAACAGAGCTGTGGGTTCAGCTGAAGTCTTCCCTCTGCTTGATCCTACGGGGAGCTCTGGAGTGTGAGAGGACCTCAGACTTACCCACCTGGAGGCAAAAGAGTGGGTTTTCTGCCTCCATATGAGTCAGTCATTGGCTACTGGCCTCCACAGGGTGTGGGGACTTTGCAGGCATTTCTAGTGGGTGGTCCCCATCCAGGTGACAGCAATTGTCAGGAGAAGGTACAGGTATGGGTTGTCAGAAGCCAACATTCACAGCAACTAGTGGATGGGTGGACCAGCCTCAGGAAGGGATTCTGGGCCATCAGTATCTTCTTCTATAACACCCTTCCAGAAAACCAGTTCTGGCTTCTGTCCTTTTCTCTAATCCTGCACACATCGATAAGAGACAGCTCTGTTTGGCAGAAGCCAGTGTTGAGGTTGAATCCTGGTTCCACGGCATACCATGAATATCATCTGGGCCACTTTATTTATCTCTCAGCCTCAGTTTCTACATCTGTAAAATGGGAATGGGAATGTGGTAGTTAGTGTTTGGGGTTAACCAGGACTCTCCAAACCTGACCCCTTTCTTTTGGTAGCAGACCCCGCCCACCTCTTACGCAGCCATGAGGCCTGTGACACAGGCCTAGCCAATCAGAGTACCCATTCACCTGCCTACTCAAGAATAGGACTGACCCAAGTAGACCAATCAGAAGCCTTCTCCAAGACTGTTCCAACTGAAACTAGCAGGGAAGGCTCATTGCCTGACAGCCATGAAGCTAGAAATATATAAAGCAGATACTGGCTGTGGCCATGTTCCCCACCACATGCAGAAAATCTGTCAGCTAGAGGAAATGGAAGTCCACACCGAGAAAGGAGAGAGAAAGAAAGAGAAAGAATTTGGCCCATGTCATGTGCAGCTCTAGATCCACTCATGCCTGTGACTAGCCCCATTGCTCTAGTTCCCAGGTAGAGGGGCCAATGAATTCTCCCTTTGTCTAAGCTGGACTTATCCCACTTGCAAATAGAAGAAAGCTGCCTAGTACAAAGAATGTCTACCTTGCAGTGCTGTTGCAAGGATTAAATGAGGTAATATCTGCACAAAGAGGTATCTAATAACGGTTATTGTCATTCCCAGGCCAAAACAAAATGGGTGCAAGCCACTTCTTCTGTCATGTGTGAACATCAGCTCATCAGACCCTCAAGCAGTGAGTGACGCCTTTCTCATTCATCCTCCTACTCAGAATTTAACTTAAAAAGCCTGCGGATGCCCTGGCATTGTTTAAGCCTCAGTTCACTCATTAGCCTTCCTGACACCACTTGTACTATTCTTTGCAACTGTTTTTTTGTTCCTCGTTGGCAATATGTCGGCTCTTCTGCATGATTTTTAAAGATGGTGGTCATCAGGGCTCCCTGCATAGCAGCAGCTCTTCGTCAGGTTCATCGTTTCTTCCTCCTTGGGCTCCTTCCTGGTAGTTGAATTGCAATTTCATTTTTGCGTTCTTCCAAGCTTCTGGATGGTCTCTATAATATCTCAAGCCATGAGAGTTCCTATCTCTGAATTTTTTTTTTTCTAAAGCACTATTCTTCAAAGTGCCCTCTGGGGCCACCTTGCCACAAGAACCGACTTCCAACAGACTAATCAGAATCTTGGAGCGGGGCAGGGGTGCCTGTATCAGCCCTTGATGTATATGGCTCTTAAGCCTGAGAACTTAAGCGTTTTGAAGCCTGAGCAACCCGCTCCTCATGACCCTCATTCTGAGAGGACAAACTCACCTTTTCTCCAGGTCCCAGCCCGCTCCCTCACCAAATGGTTCCTATTTCTGGGTTTGAATTAACTCAAGAGTAGCGATCCTTCTTGTCACTGCTCAATCTTACAGGAAGTGAAACTGTCAGCAAAGCAAGCGAAGAGTTTGTTCAGATGATCTGCTTTCAGCTGATGGGGGACTCTTAGCAGCTGTCCAGCTGGTGGTGCCCCCATCGATAAGTGTCTTGCTTCCAGGCCAGTTGTGTGGTCTCAGTCAGGAACTATCATCAGTTTCCTCCCCCTGATCTGGCACCCTGTAATATGCTCCTACAACAATAGGGCTTCTGTTGCCCTTACCTTTGATCTCCACCCACATGTTTTCCAACACAGCCCCACCCTCAGGACTGGATTTCCATGTGGGTGTAAATCTTTTCATCATGCCCTGGTGCTCCACCTCCCTTTCTAATGGTTTCTCTTCTTATCAAGGTCAACCTTCCTATGTCTGCCCCACTCACAGTTCTGCTTCCTGCTTCTGAGGATGACCCTCCTGCTCAAGTGACTTTAGTCACAGCTACCGTGTTTCCCGGAAAATAAGACCTAGCCAGACCATCAGCTCTAATGCATCTTTTGGAGCAAAAATTAATATAAGAGCCGGTCTTATTTTGCTATAAGACCCAGTCTTATATAACATAATATAATAATATAATATAAAATAATATAATGTAATATAATACCGGGTCTTATATAAGACCGGGTATAATATAATATAATATAATACCCGGTATATAACATAATATAATATAATATAACATAATATAATATAATATAATATAATATATAATATAAAACCGGGTCTTATATTAATTTTTGCTGCCAAAGATGCTTTAGAGCTGATGGTACGGCTAGGTCTTATTTTCGGGGAAACACAGTAATTGGACTAATATTTTACTTTGGGTTGCCCCAGAGGCAGACTCTGGGGCAAGGATTCAAAGTCAAGTAGTTTATTTAGGAGGTGATTCTGAGATTAACCGGAAGTGGAATGGAGAAATGAGACAGAGAAGCAGCCAAGCCTTGTCAACCACTGCAGGTAATGAGCTTGTCTCACTAGAGAATAGTGTAGAAGACAAGCTTTGGAGTTATTCCACCAAAGGAACCAGGGTGTTTTCACGCTAACTCTCCTCAGTCATAAGGCGCACATGCCTAGCACTTCCGGCGAGCCACACCTACGCAGTGGCATCCGGGTCAGAGAAGCCCCCAGACAAAGAACTGTAGGAACTGGCATTTGGCAATGTATCCAGCATGCACGGAAATGATCATGGCTATGGGCAGGGCACTGCCGGCATCTGTTCCAACCAGGCATGGGTCTCTGGGCTGAAGGAAACACATTGCTATGTCAGAATCACCTAAAACTTAACCCAACAGATGCAGACACTGCAGTCCTTTAATATGATTGCTTGGCTTGAGAAGTGCCACAGAACTGGGATGGAGCAGCCATTTTCAGCTACATCCATTCTGATGAGTACACAGAAAACTCCATCTGCAATGTCACAGAGGAGAATGGGATAGATAAGTAGGGAAAAGAAGAAATAAGAACATGTGGCCCCAAGAAGGAGAACGAGAGGTCTGCAGCCTTAGACCCCATCAGTTTCTTTGCAACGCCAGCCCCCAAACCACTAGTCCTTGTCCCGTAAGATGTCTTTTAAATAAAGGTCTCTTTAATTGAGTCTTTTTAATACAGACCTCATTAACTGAAGCAACATAAGTAGACTTACATTCCGCCCAAACTAAAAGCTTTGACTAAGACCACCTATGACATCTCACCTGTCAACATCTCAAATTTTTTTTTGTTCGTACTCATGCTCTGTACATAGGTGTATGGCTTTCTAAGGCAATAGGACTGCTCCTAATGCCCCTTTCAACTACTACTTGCTTGAATTATTAATACAAGGCATTTCTCCCTCATCCTCACTCCTTCCATTTCCCTTTAACCCAGGTCAACACTCACTACAATGTAATTCTTCTCTGTCCTTATGAGCAGTGTTGCTTCCACACCTCCAGCCCACAGTGACCATGCCTTAAGCCAGGATACTCACCACATTATGCACTGTATGTGAGAAATTCACTATGAACGCTGATCTTGGAGTTTTTCCATGGCCTGAGCTGAGGGCCAGTTTCCCAGTGCCTCTGTGCAGCAAGTGTGTTACAGGCAAGCTGATGACATGATCTTTAGATGCCATATGATCATGCGATTAGCCAGACCTCTAGTGAACCAGAGATGGCCATCAGAGCTGATTCATAGAATTTCCCTTAGGTCCTTTACTGCATTGGTTTGATGGATCCTGGGACTCAAAAGCAAAGGCGCAACTCTGCAGCCCCTGGTTTGGCTTCTCAAGCCCTGGTAGCCTCGCCACGAGTATGAATAGCAGCTAAATGCCAACTGTCCAGGGCCTGGGTCTTTTTCATTCTGATTAAAGATCCTCATCTCCCACTTCAAACACCCCGACCCTGGTCTTGAATCAACCCCTGTTCAGTTGGTCTGAGCTAGGAGCCCTCAGTGAAGTCAGATTTTTGTGGTGTTTGATTTTTCTAATTTGCAAATGTAGCGCTATGGTAATAGAAGTTCTTTCATTTGGCCAGAAAGTCTGCCTTAGCAGCATTTAATTAATGCATTACCTTAGGAGTTTCAAATAGTTCTTGGAAGTAGGTGGCAAATTAATACAAAACTAAATAAATAAGCATTTCTTTAAAGCCAGTATTTTTGATGTGCAGCAAATGCTTACCAGATTAAAAACTCAATTCACTGGTGCCTACGTTGACGAAAATCCTGAAGTAATGGGTTATATTTTGGACACTGAGCTTTTAAGAAAAAAAAAGTACAAATGACACAAACAGCACAGTTCTTCAAACTAGGCTGGTACTATTGAACCATTTGGTGATGGAAGTTACTTTTTTTAACTTTAGTAATTTTTTAATTATAAAATTAACAGGTGATCATGGTAAAAATTTCAAACTTAACATAAACAACAAATAAAAGATTTTCCTACCCCTATTCCACCTCTATTCCCAGGCCCAGAGATATCCTCAATTCACAGTTTCTTCAGTATTCTTCTAGAATTTTCCATATATATACAAGTATGCATACAGCATAAAATTAATCTAATGAAATTATACTTAGCACACTATTCTAGCATTTTCATTTTAAACATAATAATGTGTAGATTTACTTTAAAAAAAGAAATAAGGTACATTCTGGACTCAGTATAAATTCATTCTCTGTCTTTTAAATCTATAGTTCTGCATGGAAAGAATTGATGTTCAGTATATAACTTCAAGAATTGCAAAACGCCAATTCACCAAATATTCAATTATGTTTATTATCCTGTAGCAGTTAGATTTTTCTGAGTAACAAAGTACACATAACACTGTAGCTTAAAACAGTAAACATTTATTTAGCTCGAGAGTCAATGGACTGGCAATTAGGGCTGGGCTGGGCTGAGCAGTTCTTTGGACCTCAGGCAGGTTTACTGACCATCTGTGTCAGCTGCTAGGTCAGCTAAGGTCACAGAGATGACTAGGCCACAGGACTTCTATCATCCAACAAGATAGCCCAGGGCTAATTCACATGGTGATGGTGGCCTGCCCAGAGAGCACGAGAGGGCAAGCCAGAAAGTATGAGAGGGCCAGCCACAGTGCACTTTGTAAGCCTCTACTGTGTCACATTTGTTAAGATCCCATTGGCCAAAGTAAATCATATAGCCAAGGTCAAAATCAAGGAGTGGAGAATGTGTCTCTACCTCTTGATGGGAGGGGAAGAATTTGTGGCCATTTTTGCAACTAACCACATATGTTTGGAGAGGAAGGAGAAGCGGGCAGGACCTCATTTAAACAGAAATTCAAATTAACCAAAATCTACCCTCACCCTAAATGTTTTGAATTCTTCAAGTGTTATATGAGAAGTAGGAATAAGAATACAGTCTGTTATACAGAACTAGTCCAGTGTGGCACCAGAGTTCTGGCTCTGAGATATGCTCTAGTTTATGCTAGCAATCATGGAAGATATACACATTAGAAACAGGAAAGGCAGCAATGGAGTCTTCTAGCATATTCTTTCAGATGTCCACAGAGAAAGAGGTACAATAAGCATACAGAGACTACCTAGAAACAGCACCCACAATCCACTTTCTTTTGAGGTTTGGTCATTGGTTGATAATTAGAAAAGAAACCCATTGTAGTGGTATAATATCTTGAAATAATAACAGAATTTTCTTTCTTACACTTTTCCTTTTGCCTCTACAAGCCTTTGGTACATGACGTCAGTGTCATTCATGGTGTGTGTGTGTGTGTGTGTGTGTGTGTGTGTGTGTGTGTGTGTGTGTTGAGAATACAGACAAAAATAAAGAAGCCATTTGAGTTTCAGCACAGATTTCTAGAGAAATCAGAACAGAGGCCAAAGTTTGAAAGGAAGGGCTTTCAGTGACAAACATAGAGCTCTTGAGAGAGCAAAGGTTTCTGCATGCCAAGTGAATAAGGACCTAAGGGGCCTGGAACAGACACTGGAGCTGCAAACAACAGAGCAGGAATGAAGACGTGCTCCAGCCTCCAAGTAGATCAAGGTTAGACCAGCTGGCCAGAGGAGAGAATTAGAGGGGAAGAGATTTGAGCTTAGATGCTGGTAAGTTTGCCATCAGAAGCCGCCCCCTCCCCCATCTCATCCCCAACTAAGCCTGGCTGATCCCTGGGACCAGGACAAGAGGAATGCCGGGGGGACGGACAAATGAGTTTAGGTGAATCCCTGAGTAGAGGAGCCTTTCAGAGAAGCTCAAGGTCGAGCCAAGACAGGGCCCAAGGGGTAGAGTGAGTGTATTGGTAGCATGTCTTGGGTCTTGAAATGAGAAGGATCATAGCTCAGCTTGTCCCAGAGTGGCTGAGAGGGGGCCAGGAAGGTGTGGAGAGGCTCCATGGCCAGATAAGGAAGCTGCTGGATAACGTTGCATGTACCCTGCGAGCTGGGTGCAGAACGGATACAGGCATTTTCCATGCACAAGCAGTGGAGGGGTTGCTAATAACCAAATATGCATGGAGCCTTCACCCTGATTAGGACAGGACCAGGGCAGCACAGAAACAACCTCGTACCAGAGGCCTCACTCCCACGCTAGAACAATGGACGGCCCACCAGAGTTTAGAAGCATTGGAAGTTGAGAGCAGAACCCTGAAATGACTGAGCTTTTAAAAAATCTCTAAGTGACTCCATTCATATAGAGGCCTACGTCAAGTTTTCTGCAATTTGGTACAATGGAGCACCAGGCCGATTTCAGTTCAACTTCATAAAAATAAAAAATGTTGTACCCCTAACTTGGTGATTGTGAAATTTATACTAAAATCCCCTCATCTCCTAATCCCCCATCCACCATTACACTTGGGAGAGGATCCATTTGCTATTTACTGTTGGTAAACCTGTATTTTCTAGCGGCAATTGAGATTATAAGCAATGAAAATAAAGTCATTCTGATTACTAACATGTTGGGCAGGTTTGGCCATTGTTTCAAAAAGAATGCTCCTGCAAACAGTATCCTTGTACTCCAGGAAGAATCTAGTATCTTGTAACTTGGGATAATGACCCACTCAGCAAGTCCCTGGAGACCACATGGCCAGAGTAGAGAGGTGACTCAGGTGTGGAACAGGGAGAAAGGAATGGTGTGGCAGAGCTCCACATGCTCATAGTTTGTTGCAACTGGTTTGTTGATGGAAGGGGGACATCTGCAGTTCCCAATCACTCACATCACAGCTGCCTGCCCGGCATGCTCAGGGACAATGAGGAGCCACCTGGTCTCACACCATCATTGGCTCTCCTTTGCACATCACAGCCAGATTCGTCCTTTTCATTGGTGGTGGTGTTAAGCACAGTTGCTCTGTGCTCCTCCCCACTTCAGAAACCATCTGTGGCTCTCCATTGCACAGCACCATGGTCCTTTCTCCTTAGCAAACTCCTAATGTATAAAACAGATCAATGAGGAGCTCTCACTCGGTCTCCTGTCCTCTGTATTGCTTAGGATTGGGTTGACTATAAGAGAAATCTGACAGAATATATAGATAGAATTTGATTTCTTGCTAACATAAAAGAAGTCCATAATGGTCATTGCATGACGGTGTGGCACTCCGTGTGGTCAGGGACTCAGGTTATTTCTATTTTATTAGTCTGCCGTGAATGTCTTCCAATGTCACTTCAGAATCAAAGACCTGCATCTAGCCAGCTGGAAGGGAGGAATAAGTCTGCACCTCATCCCTTGAAGATTGTTCCCTAGAAGTTACACACACTGCGTCTACTTAAGCCTTAGTGGCTAAAACATGGCCACATGACCACACCTAGATGCAAGGGAAGCTGAAAAATGTAGTCTTTATTCTGGGGAGCCATATGTCCTGCCAAAAATCATGGGTGCTATAACTGAGGAAGAAGAGGGGAACAAATGCTGGAGAACAAGCAGTCTTTGCAATAGTTCCCCCCAGGCAAGGCAACTCTTCTAAGGAGTCATTGTACTCTGCAAAAGTTTTTGAAAACCAATACGCATAGGAACAATTCCAAAATCTTCATCCTGGCTTCCAAAATCTCTCATAACATAAAGCCAACTTCCCTTTTTGGTTTCCTCTCCCATGGCCCCTCTAATGAGCCTTCTGTGCCTATCCAAGGACTCTGTACCTACATATATATCCACTCACCCTCATTGGGGATCTTGTTCATTCTGCCTTCTCAGATGGAATGGCACTGTCCCATCTCCTGTCTAACTCCCACCTGTCCTTTATGTAATCATAATAGGCTTTCCACAGAGTCTCTTCACCTCCCTGGGACAAGATAGAGAAATGGAGACTGGGTGGTGAATAAATTAGATGAATTTATAATATTTAAAATACCAGACCCAAGGAATGCAGAATAATGGACTGCTGGCAACCCAGAAGACACTCTCTGGCAGTGAGATATAGTGTGCTCTATTTATCTTCAGCAAGTCTATTCAACATTGCTATCATTAACACCAATAAGAACACTGGTGACATCATGAGGAAATTTGCAGATAATGAGACTTGAAAGAGGAGAGGGTATGGATTCCATCCTATTTAAATATTTTGGGGCCCTGATTCCATCAAGATAAAAATTTAATAGGAATAAGTATAATGTCCTGCATTTAGGTCTAAAAGGTCAATGGCACAGGTCCAGAGCTTGGCAAGTATTTGTAAAAGACTTGTAAAAAAACTTTCAGTTTCTACTTGACAGTAAATTCAGTCCCTCAGTATGGTTACGTGAAAAGCTTATTAAATCTTAGGTTAAACTGATAGAAACGTGGTATCCAGAAGAAGAGAGGGACAGAATAATCTAGCTCTGCTTTGATCTGATCAGATCAAATCAACAATAGGCCGTATTAATGGCCCCAATTCTTCAGCCCTCCCGGTGTCCATGCCCTTTGCCATGTCACTTTAAACTTCCTCCCACAAAAGAGCCAGAGCTCCCCACCTACTTTGGCTTTAGATTTGGCCATGTGACTTGTTTTGTTAGCAGGCTTGACATGACCAAAACACTTATACAGCTGGGCTTGCTCTCTTACGTGTATTCATCTGCAAGAGAGATGAACATTCTCAGGTTAGACCACTGGTCCTACTTGGGGCTGAGAGACATGTGATACAGACTGAACAACCCCAACCAAGCCCAACCTAGATCAGCTGACCCCAGAAATATAAGCAAGCCCAGTCAAGATCATCAAGATTGCCCAGCCAAGGCAAGCCTAGATGAGCTAGGCCCCAGCCAATCAAAGACTCATGAGCTAAATAAATGCTTATTGTTGCATGCTGCTGGGATTTTTGTGGTTGGCTGTTATGCAGCACTAAGTAACTGAAACAAGAACCATGTGCAGTTCTGCGAGTAATACTTGATGAGGGACATTGACAAACTAGAATGCATCTATAGGAGGGCAGCGGGAACCATGAAGGGTCACAAGGCCAAGGATGTAAGGACCAGTTGATGACACTGATGTCATTTATGCTGCAAAAGAGGAGACTCATGGAGAACATGAGCATGGTTACCAAATATGTGAAATGCCGTCATATGAAAGAGGGGTTGGATTTCCTCTTCATAACACTTAAGAGTCCTAAGACCTGTTGAGAGAAATTATAAAAGTCGATTCCACCGTTAAAGCTATCTGGGAATGGAACACATTTCAGAAGTCATGAGTTCCTTTTTGCTGGACCTATTCAAGTAGAGGCAACAGGACTCCTTGGCAGGTTTGTTGTAGAGAATATTCAACAATAGAAAGACCTCTGAGGGCCCTTCTAACCTCGCAATACTTTGAGAGGCTACCACCTGGCCCACAAAACTTTTGTCTCACCATTGTTCTCATTAAAGTGTTTATGCCCCCGTCACTCTCCCTGCTGGTCCCTCTGCTACCTAGCACCCCTCCTCAGCCCCCTCTTGGGTTGTTTCACTTCCTCATCAGCACCCCTCCCCACTGCTGCATCTGAGGTTTATGTTCTCAGTTTCAGTGACGAAAGCAGAGTGCTACTCACCACACCTGGGTACACATCGGGGCGTGGCTCCTGTGGTTTTCCTGGGCCTGTAGTCACACCAGAGAGGACCCTGGCTTTGTGCAAGCCCCTCTCCCACTGTCTGTGATGTGACGCTCTCTCTCCTCCCCATCGCTCCCCAACCTTGCTCAGCCAGAGCCCTCACACACTGGTCTTCCTTCCTCAATCAAAACCTGGCTGAGAATGACTTTCTAATATTAGTGATTTACAATCGCATGAACTGAAGCCCAAGTCCTACCTCCTCTCCCAGGAGCACTTGGATTTGAAGTGCCATCTCTTGCTGTGGAATGAAGCATGGTCGACCTTGCATCTTGTTCAAGGAATTTACAATAGCCTTGTGGTTTTCCTTTGGGAGCCAGCCTCACTTGTGTTCCTCTAACCCTTGTCTTTATGTTCATAAATAAGGATTTAAATAGAGTGGGACCCTCCACGTGTGAGATAGTGCCTCTGACACCAGCCCAAATAGGCAGCTGAAAACAGAACATATTAGTCAACAATCTGATATTTCCAAGTAATCTCACCTACTTAGTGGTCAGTAAAAACAGTCTTCAGCCTGAGTCTTTTCAAAGGTCATTTTTTTAAATGGACTAACAGTAGGGAAAAGTCAGGGTAAAAAGACAGACTTAGAGCCCCAAATTAGCAGCATGGTTCCTGTCAAGCGTGTTTCTGTGAGAAGCAAAACCCAATGGTCACAGGCAAATGTGTGGCCCTGGCTTGTCAGAGCTATTGATTGACTGCTTGCAATATTGCAGGTGATTTAAAGAGTTCCCCACCACCTTGTTTGTTTAATGTCACCTCCCTATGAGAATGTCAGCCTCTGACATGTTTGACTTCTCCACAGGACAAATGCCAAGCCACGTGTGGTTGTCCCATTGACATAGATTGTTCCTTATTCTCCGTAACCATGATGATGACAATTTCTAAATGCTTAATTTAAAAGAAGCACTAACTAAATCCTAATCAGTGGCATAACATGATTCCAGCATCAAGCTGAGAAAGCTTATCCCATTCACTTTTCTTGTCTATACATCTCAAACCTTCCAAATCTGTGTCATGTTTAGGGGTACTCAGGGGCTGCTTCTCTCAGAGGGAGCTGGGGCTTGGAGGGACAGGGAGCGGGTACAGAGTCAGAGCCAGAGCTGAGACTGTCTGGGGCCAGAGGCCAAACTTGGCCGGCCCAAGACAAACACAGACTGGAGATAAAAAGAGGAAAGTGGGAAACACAGCCAGAGCCGGCAGAAACAACTGTGATGGAGGATAAACAGCACAGAGGACTGGGAAAGCAAGAGTCTGTGCTGAGGCTGGGGGGGGCGGGGGGGTAGGGGGGGGCATGGGGAAATAGGGAGGGAGACCAAGAAGTCTGAGTGTGGAGGGAAGAGGAGAGAGAAATGGACGAGAGAGAAAGATGGGGACTGGAAGCCCAGAATGGAAGTAGGGAAGAGTCTGGAAGACAGAAAGGGAGACAAGGGAAGGAATGGGGGGAGACTGACGGAGAAAATGGAGGAGGGGAGGGGAAAGGAAGAGGGAACATAGGGGCAGGGAGGGACAGCAGCCAGCACAAAAGGGCAGCATAAGCATTTAGTACCTCATAAATACCCAGCCATAGACACGACTGATCATTTTTGATGGAAAAAATTCCAACTGGGGCGGCTGGAGGACTCAGTTGGTTAGAGCGCAAGCTCTGAACAACGGGGTTGCCAGTTTGATTCCCACATGGGCCAATGAGCTGCACCCTCTACAACTAGATTGAAGACAATGAGCTGCCGCTGAGCTGCCAGAGGGGTGGCCGGATGGCTCAGTTTGTCAGAGCATGAGCTCTCAACAACAAGGTTGCCAGTTCAACTCCCACATGGGGTGGTGGGCTGCTGCCCTGCAACTAAAGATTGAAAACGACAACTGGACTTGGAGCTGAGCTGCGCCCTCTGCAACTAGATTGAAGGACAACGACTAGGAGCTGATGGGCCCTGGAAAAACACACTATTCCCCAATATTCCCCAATAAAATTAAAAAAAAAAAAGTTCCAACCTAGTCTGGTGTGTCGTTGAACCATAGTAAGTTTTTGGCACTTTTAGAGCAGATGTTAGAAGAAAATAAGTTCAGATTTAAGTTCAAGATAGTTTTTTTTAATCTAATATGTTCAAACTCTGATGTCAAAAAAGGGGTCTTTGGGGGCCGGCCCAGTGGCTCAGGTGGTTGGAGCTCCGTGCTCCTAATGCCGAAGGCTGCCGGTTCGATTCTCACATGGGCCAGTGGGCTCTCAACCACAAGGTTGCTGGTTCGATTCCTCGACTTCCACAAGGGATGGTGGGCTGCGCCCCCTGCAACTAAGACTGAACATGGCACCTTGAGCTGAGCTGCCGCTGAGCTCCCAGATGGCTCAGTCGGTTGGAGCACGTCCTCTCAACCACAAGGTTGCCAGTTCGACTCCCGCAAGGGATGATGGGCTGCGCCCCCTGCAACTAGCAACGGCAACTGGACCTGTAGCTGAGCTGCGCCCTCCACAACTAAGACTGAAAGGACAACAACTTGACTTGGAAAAAGTCCCAGAAGTATACACTGTTCCCTAATAAAGTCCCATTCCAAAATAAGAGGGGGGGGGTCTTTGTGTATGTCTAGATCAGTGCTTCTGAACTAAGGGGGGGATGGGATTTTGCTACTCAGGGGACATTAGTCATGTCTGGAGACATTTGTGGTTGTGACATTTGGGGGCAGGCATTGTTGGGATGCTACTGGCATCAAATAAAAGCCAAGATGCTGCTAAACAACCTACAGTGCACAGGACAGCACTCCCCAACAAAAATGTATCAGACCCCCAAGGGCAGCAGCGTTGAGGTTGAGAATGGATCAGCAGCATTAGCATCAGCTAGGACCTATTTAGCCAGGCAGAATCGAGGGCCAACCCCAGACCTGCTGAATCAGACACTTTGGGGGTAAAGCCCAGCACTCTGTTTTAACCAGCCCTCCACATGATTCTGATGCCTGCTAAAGGTTGAGAAACACTGCTCTAGAGCTACACTGTCCAGTATAGTAGTCATGAATATGTAGCTATTTAAATTACTTTAAATGAAATAAAACTTAAAATTCATTTTTTTAGTCCCGCTAGGCAATTTCAAGTGCTCAGTAGGCACTTGTGGCTACTGGCTGCCATATTGGATAGTGCAGACATAGATCATTCCTAACACCACAGAAAGTTCTAGAGCTTTGTTCAGCAAGCTATTCTAATAGACGAGAAACCCCAACAAATATGCAGACTGAGGAAGAAGGTTTCTTACCACACCACCTCTACACAGAAGCATTCTGAGGCTGAGCTACAGAAGAGATAGAACCATGTGGGGCGTCTGAAAGAGCACTGGACTACGGTCAGGAGGACAAGATTTGAATTTCAGTGTCATTTTTACAAACGTGTGACACTGGGCAAGCCACCTGCCATAGGAGGTAGGACAATTAAGTTTGCAAACTCATCCTAGAAAAAGTGCTACATACCTCATTGCTGAATATCACTAAGGTCACCTTTGAAGTACTCCCCTTGGGAAGCTATGCACCAACACCAGCGCCTAGTCCACCCTTCAAAGCAATTGTGGAACTCTTTTTCTGGAATGGCCATCAGAGCTGTCGTCGTATTACCCTTGATGTCCTGAATGTCATCCAAATGTCTTCCTTTCAATATTTCCTTTATCTTCAGGTAAAGAAAGAAGTCATTGGGGGCCAGATCAGGTCAGTAGGGAGGGTGTTCCAGTACAGTTATTTGTTTACTGGCTAAAAACTCCCTCACAGACAGTGCCGTGTGAGCTGGTGCATTGTCGTGATGCAAGAGCCATGAATTGTTGGCAAAGAGTTCAAGTCGTCTAACTTTTTCACGCAGCCTTTTCAGCACTTCCAAAGAGTAAACTTGGTTAACTGTTTGTCCAGTTGATACAAATTCACAATGAATAATCCCTCTGATATCAAAAAAGGTTAGCAACGTCGTTGCAACAAGTTCGCGAACCTAATTGTCAGGCCTTCATCGTGTGAGCTTCATTTCTCCATCTACAGAATAGAGTGATATGCTGTTCCTGTCCTGGTGTATTAGTCAAAGTAAGGAATATTAGCTGCTTTAACAAACACTTTCTAAATGTTCCTGGCATTGCCTGATTAAAGGTTTGGCACTCATTCACATCAGAGTCAGGGCCACGGTGCCAGGATTTCTGTCCATTTGTGCCATAGACTCCTCTGGCAGTCTGGTGAAGTCCATGGGCTGCTGCTCAGAAGAAGATTGTAAATGGATAAACTAAAGTAAAATTATGAAGAAAACCAATTACATTGAAATGTAGTTATCAAAATAAAAAACACAGTTATGATATTGTAATATATATGCTTCTTTATTAATGCTGCAATTAATAAGAGAGAGTGGCAGGTCTAATAACTGCTGCAATTTCAAAGAAGTGAGCAGTGAAAATGATATTTTGAGATATGAATAACAATGGTAATATGATATGGAATGTCTGTGATTTCAATTGGAGACAAAGTCTCAGGAACTGTTAATACCATCGTGGTTTGTTGCCTATGTTCATAATTGAAGGAAATGCTAAATCTCGTTAGAAAGTTAGTGAAAATAAAGATGCGATTTTTTTCCCATCCAAGTTTACAGCTTGACAGGTTTGGAACCTCAGGGGAAGTGGCCCCACTGTCCCCTGAGGGCCTCCAGTCCTCCCCCAGGATCTTCTCATTGGTAGCCGGTGAGCAACAACAGAATGCGGGAGGGTGATGAGGGATGTCTTAGGGACCAGGCCTGGCGGTGAAAGTGCTCATGTCACTTCTGCCCTGGCTCTATGGGGCAGAACCACTCCCACACCCACCTAAATGCTAGAGGGCTGGGAAATGACGCCTGGCACTGTGCCAGGAAGGAGAACCCCCCCCCCCCCCGATATGGATAGGTATGTGGGGTTTCTGTGATACCTAACTACCTCAATGGTCAAACAAACAAAACAAAAAAAGGGAGATGAAAGCACTCGGTCAGACCAGAAGAGTTTGATTTTCTGAAGGCAAACTCTTGGGAACTGGAAACAATATGATAGGGTCACTTCTTCCTCCAGCGGAGAACTTGGAGAGACCACTGCAGGCAAGAGGTTAAGGACAATTCCAAGACGTGAGCTCCCAGCTTTAATACCAAGGCCACCCCTGCACCATTTCCACCCCAGACTGCACCTTCCGACCCCCTCCCCCAACTGGAAAAACCCAGAAAAGTTCCAAGACTTCAGGACTGGTGAGCGGCCCACCTCCCTCAGTCATTAAAATCCAGGCCTGGCAGGCCCCAAGGAGGGAGGTAACAAAATTAAAAATAGCCTCTCCTCCAAGGAAAAAAATTAAAAATAGATTCCAACCCGCATGAAAATTTGGGTGGAAAGAAAGGAAAGGAAAACAAAATGAATCATCTTTATGTGTTTTGCTGAGCGAGAGCCCGTTGCCATGGCTACGGGGCCCTGTGTGCAGGCCTGGTCTTTTCCAGCAAGTTCAAGGCCCGCCAGGAGTCAATGGGGGCGGCCCCATCACCAATATGTTATAGCCATCCGATCTGCGATTCCCCAACGCAGCCGCTGCCACCGAGCAGGTTATATTAATGGCTGTCACAGTTAATTTAGTGTTCCCTTCCATTGTGATCTGTCTATCTCTGTAATTGAGCAAACGAGAGGACTTGTGTGGGTCTCCTGGGAGTTTAGGGAAATCTGGCCTGGTTTTGCAATCTAGACAGTCAGGAGAGGTTGTGCGAACTTGTGGAAGAGCTGAGTCTTAAATCAAGGAGTGGGAAAGTCAGCTTTCTGGCCAGCCACTCGCTACCTGCCTTCCTGGTGGACTCACTGGTATGCACACAAAAATCCCCAAGAAGGCAAGAAAGGAAGAGAGGATCCATTGGCCCCCTGGCCTCAGTGGCTGGTGAAACACACATTACTGTTGCCCAATCTCTTCAACAGGTGATTTGCTCGGGGGACAGTCCCCCAGATCAGGAAGCACTAAATTCATGAGGTCCCATCTCAAAACTGAAATCTGAGGCCTTACTACAAACTGCAAAGGGCATCTTAGGGCTTTAGTGGAGCCTCTTGTCTCTTATTCACTTTTCTATAACAGCAGCGTTCTGCCTTTAAGAAAACCCAATAAATTGAAAATCCAAACTTACACAATAAATAAGATGAAGGTGGGAGGAAGAGGAGACTCACTTCTTAAATAAATCTTCACTTTAAAATAAATGGCCTGGAAATGTTCCACATAGAAAGAGAAATGTCAACTAAACGCAATACCTGATCTTAGACGAGATCCTATACCGGAAGAAGAAATGTAATTAGATACATTATTGGGGCAACTGACAAAATGGGAATATGAATGCTAGATTAGATAAAATTATTGTATTAATAAATTTACTGAAGTTGGTCACCATACTGTTGGTAACTGTGCTGTGGTTTATGTAAGACAATATTTTCATTCTTCAGAAATACTGATGTATTTCAGAGTAATGGGCCATGATGTAGGCAACCTACCCTCAAACAGTATAGAAAAAAAATTATATATGTGTATGTGTGTAGATAGAGAGACAGGTACAGACAGAGGATGCACAAATGATAAAGCAAATGTGGTAAAAAGTAAAATGTTAAAAATCAGGGAAAGTGGATAAAAATCAGTATATATCTATTCTTTGTACTGTGATCATTCTTGCAACATTTATGTTAAGCTTCAAATTCTTTCCAATTAATTTTTTTAATTGGCTTGATTTCCTTTTAAATAGCCCTCCCAGTGTGTTTAAGTATCATTTGATTCTGCAAAATTCTATTTACACTCAGCTTTTCAGGGACAACTCTAGTACCTAAAACTCATGTACATCTGGGATTATATTCCTTACATCTTTCATATATAGCAAATCTACTCTAGACCAGGTCTGTCCAATAGAAGTTTCAAGACCTCACCAAAGACAGCCCCAGTGTGGCTGATTGTGTTTTCCAAAAATGCCCATATTATGGTCCCATTGTTCTCCAATATCTTGCACTTGCCATCAGAGGTGGAGTCTGTGTCCCAGGACTGCTCTCACCAATAGTGTCTAGCAAAAGTGATGCTATGTGACTTCCAAGGCTAGGTCATAAAAAGGATACAGCGTCCACCCCTGGTTTTCTCTCAGGACACTTGTCTCTGGAATCCAGTCACCATACTGTGAGGAAGCCCAGACCACACGGAGAGACCACAGCCAGCTAAGGCCTCAGCCAACAGGCAGCATCAACCACCAGACATGAGTGCGTAAGCTTCCAGATGATTCCAGCCCCCAGCCTTTGAGTCTTCCAGCTGAGACTCCAGACATCGTGAAGCAGAGACAAGTCATTTCCGCTGTGCTCTGTCCAAATTCCTGACCCACAGAATCTGTGAGCGTAATACACGGTTGCTTTAGGCACATCATTTGTTTGGCAGCCCTAGTACCTAGAATACCCAGAATGTGGCCAAAAGCATCCAAGCTTTACAGAAGGAAGGCAACAGCTTCAATGCATGCTGGAACATGGGGGTGGGGCCTAAGCAGTAGCCACTAGCCTCCAGACTCTAGCACACCGTGGGGTACATACCAGCTGGTAACCTGCTGTAAGCTTAATAGTTCTCAATTAGGTTTTCTGGAATCATCAGTGGCACGAACAACTTTGTAGAAGAACGAGTCAAATAAAATGCAGAGCAGATTTAAAAACACTAAGTTTGACATTAAATAGGTGTTAAAATATGTGTCATCTATATTGCCTTTCAGCTCTAGAGAACTCCAATCATGACAATAATTAATATAATGGCTTGATTTATTGCTGCTCTTCCTCAGGATCATATTTGTTTCATTATTTTAAAATGTTTGAATCACCCAGGCAGGCTAGCTTAGGTGAAAGATTGCGGGGAATGTTCTGCCAGAAAAAAAGCGGGGGAGAGAAAAAAATATATAATTTATAAAATTAGTAATATAAAGTAAAAGTGACTGCCCATGTACTTGAAAAATAAACTGGCTCTAGGCAATCTTGGAGGTGAGGTCAACTTTTAAAAAACAGAGAAATCAAAAGCTGAATCACGTAGCGGGTCAGATGTGTGCTCTTAGGTAGAAATTGGTAGCTGGTATCTCCTGGTATGGCCTGCATTTGCTAAAATACCTGACAATGCCCCCAAGGAAAGGACAGTGTTCTTGGCCTTTTCAGCTCAGGTCACTCGCTGCAGGGAGTGGCAGGGGCCCACGCATGTACAGGCACACACTTCCTTTCCATCATGCTTTACAAGAACATGCCCCTCTTGCCTGACCAAAATGCCCTCTCCTCAGCCCACTACAGTGAGTCACTGGGTTATGGTGGGAACAGGGTGCACAAAGGATTGTACCCCTCCCAAGGGAGGGCAAATCAGGAAAGACAGGACAGCAAAAGCCTGAAGTGACCAAGCTCTTGAGTGGGAGGAGAAGGGAAAATGCTGGGACTCGCACGTGGGTGTTCTCCTGACCCCAACCATCATTTCATTTAAGCTCACGACATGCATATGAAGCAGATCCTTGTAATCTGTGTATTACAGACAAGAACAATGGAAGCTCTAGGCTGAATTTCCCAAGACCACAAAGTCAAAAATTAGACAACAGTGATAATCAGATATCAATAATATTTTCAGAACCCTTATATGGTCTCTGGAAAGTACTCCTAACAACTTAACTTGCATTACGTTGGTATTATATGCTCTGTGCAGATGAGAAGAGTGAGGCTAACAGAGACAATTTGCCCAAAGTCACAAGATCTTCCACCCCACCCCCACAGCCAAATTATCCCCAGGCCGGTTTTTCAGCCCAGGTTTTTCAGCCCAGAGAAGCGGGAGGGCTGCACCAGGGGTGTAAATAAGGCACTGCAGGGCCAGGCACCTGGGGGCCTCGGACAGCACTAATGGGTATAGTACAGAGAGTGTGTCCCCAAGGAAATACGAGCCGAGCCGCAGCAGCGTCTCTGCGGATGGCAGGGCCCAGGGATTCACAGCCTAATGAACTAGATCATGAAATCTCATTTGCCTGTTCGATAGTTTCTGCGATGTGCTCAGGTTCACTTAGGACTAAAAGAAAAGGGGGGCTGAGAAAGGGCTCATTTTTCGCACTTTCAAAGCATAGGAAGATTGATGGGGAGAGAGATCCCAGGGGGCCCCCCCAGGAGGCAGGCGTGGCCTGGCAAGGCTGAGAGAGAAGGGAGGCCTGAGAGTCAGGACTAACAGCCGGTTGGATATTCCTACACAAGCCATCGCCAGCACGGCCGCCTGCACGGAGCAGGGCTCTCTGTCCATAATTCATAATTTAATTTACTGAGAAAGCCACTACGTGTATCCTCCTACGATCTTCTAGCAGAAGGACGCTATAGGAGGGTGGCCACGGGACCCCACAGAGCAGTGCTTCTCAAACTATCTGTGGTGAGGGACCAGTTGTTTTTTATTGTTTTGTTTTCCCAATCTGTCATAGACAAATCTTTGGTGAAATATAGTAAAAATAAATTACTGGGGGGAAAAATGAAATGAAAAAAGCTCAAAGTTTTAGTATTTGGATTCAATCTGTGTAAAATTACTCTGTCGTATTGCTAAGTTTCTAAATGCTTATTCTCAGTTTGTGTAATTATCTTGTCACTAACAGGTAACGAATTCTTCCCGAATCAGCAGTGGTCTTCGGACCACTCTTTGAGTGATACTGCCTCAGAGGACTCTGAGATGGTCGGGCAGAGCCTCCCAGGGGATCAGACATCCTTGAAAAGTAGATCTCTGGGAAATGGGTTTGACAGAACAGGAACACATGACTGCCCTTAGCTGAGTGTAAAATTCTACAAACATTGATGCTTATCACACTCTTACTCTTGACACATCCCTGAGGGAAGGAACTAGTATAGATATTACACTTGGCCTTCCTTAAATGAGGAAACCAAGGCTCAGGGCATATGGGACTTATTCAAGTTCACAAAATTTGTGAAGCCCAGGTCTTCCTCCTTATCTCCAATAACTTCTTAGACATACTTCCTCATTCCCATGAGGGGACTCCATTGTCTATATAGGGTCACCCCAAGGAAAATCTCTGCAGGGCCCCTCCTTTCTGTGGTTGCTAATGGCTTCAGTGGGAGTCACTCAGATTCTTCCTAACTCTCTTACCTGCCTTCCTCACCCTGTCTTCTATATATGGAATGGGAGTCTTAGCGCCAAAGGAGAGAGCAGAACAGGATGACCAAATCAGAGAACCTCTTCTTGATGGCAACAGGAACCAGGAGATCTACCTCAGATATTTCCTCTCACTCACCAACGAATTTTACCTCCTGGAATTGAAAGGGCATCTGGAACCGTTGGAGTCTGGACCCTTCGCGCCCTTACTCTCACTCCCTGCTGGCTGGGCCTGTCTTCGGTATCACTCAGGAAGGGCCATGCAACCATCTTTCCCAACCACACCATCCGTAAGTCCCCAATATAGATGGACCATCATCTCCTGGCTTGGCAGCCGCCAGCAACAGAAAAACCTGCTTTCGCCAGTTATGCTTTTGCCAGCAGATGTCACTGCAGCCTGACCTCAGATCACCAAATATAAGTCCCTAATTTTGGTCTTGAAGCTCTAGGAGGACCATAGACAAACAGGCACCCAGAAGATACACTCGTTTTGCTCTTTTTCTTTTCTTCCTATGTGACAGACTTTCCATCTGACTGCTGAAAAGAGGCTTTTTAAAAACCTCTGTTTCACCATCTGTAAAATGGACGAAATATGGGAAATCCACATGTTCCTTTCCTTCCCTAGAAGGATGCTGTGGGATTCTGGAATGGCTGTGATGTTTCAGAGCTAATTGGTTCCCCTCATCACACAACCTCAGTAATTTCCTCAGAGTATCAAATTGGAGCACCCCCGAAAATAATTGACTTGCCTTGTATTTGCCTTACCAGGTATCCCGGAACCATCTCCACCTACTCCCGTTTCCATAGTAACAGAAAGGGGAAAAAAAAAAACTCTAACAAAATAAGACACCTAAGAGGCATAAACAAAATATGTGATGGTGTGGGAAGCTGTAAAGTTTTTATTGCCACCTGTTTGGGAAGACCTGCATAATTCAATCGTGCTCCTGGCATTTGTGAGGGAAGCAATCACCCCAAAGTTGTGGCAATAAAGCCTTTATAGCCCCCCATGCTGGCACACCCGCTTTCTAGGTACAAAGCCCAAGTTTGATAAACTTCCGCTGCTCGTATTTGCATAATAGAAACGGACGAGATTTTAAACCCAGGCTGTTGGGAGGCATAACGCGCGCTCTCCTAGAAGTGAATCACAAGTCTGTCTGGGTGAAGGTGGCTGGGAGGCTCACCAAACCCCGCCGACCGGACCGCAGGGCCTGGCAAGAACACCGAGAGAGCCCCTCCCCCGTCCCTGAGGCCTGGGGCCCGGACGGGTTCTGGTTGACGGTCACATTACCCTGCGTCAGAGAATCATAAAATCCAAGTGCCTTCGTAGTGAGCCCGTTGGCCGAGAGAGCCTGTCTAGCGCCAGTTGGGGACAGAAAGGGTGGTTCTGACCCAAGTTCTCATCTGATGTTCCTTCCCCTCGGCCCCCCATCCTGCTCTCTCTGGAGCTCTCACATTTTCTGGCACCTCCTCTCTCATATGCCAACTATCACCTTCCACTCCCACAATGTTTTGCAGAGTGCACCCCTTAGGGACAGGGGTGGGAGAGATGGGAAGTAGCAGCCGCGGCTCTCGGTGCCTCCCCCTCTCGGGGATTACTGCAGCCCTGCCCGCGCTCAGTGGTAAAAGTTTGAACGTGTCTGCAGAGCTTAATCAAATGCTAATTCCGTGTGGTGAAAGAATTTGCTGGAATCTGCAAGGGAGCTCCTGGCAGCAAGAAAATGCGTTGATTCACTCCCAAATCTGCTTTGGCCAAGCTGGGTGCGATTTAGACTGTAAAGCTGCATTAAATCACAAAGTGCTGTGTGGATCACACAGCCATCCTTTGTGCCGTTAATGAAGGGAAAAACAGGGCTTTATTCTGAAGCTTTGTGTATAATCAGATGCCATGTTGTAAAGCTCTGGAAAACACACCAGAAATCATAATTGGGAGGAAATAAAAGGGTTAGTCCAAAACAGCATATGATTTAAATAAGAAGGAAAAAGAAACTGCCCCCAAGATTTGTGCGTTTCAAGAATCAACTTTTAATTCATTCGCAGGGAGATTACAGAAGGGGAGGAACCGCCTTTAAAATAGTATGAAAAGCTAGTTTAGATGTAAATGAGAGATAATGGGCTTTCACGGGGAAATAACGAAGGGGCCAAGTTTGTGTCCAAGGAGGGGGAAGGAGGGGGGACACATCGTGGCATGACCAGCTCCGAAGTCCTCTAGACCCAGATACAGCACAGAACACAGGGTTTTTGGCCTGGCGAGAGAGGTTTCATAGCACAGGGTCTGGTAACCAGCATTCAGAGTAAAGAAAGGTGCTGGCTGCCCTTGGTGGTCCCCAAGGATTCTAGGGCTTGGCCAGGTTGGGGTTGGGGAAGAGCTTGCTGCTTTAACACAAAAAATCTCCTTGGTGTGAGCATTTTGAGGTCACTAAGGAAGGGGGTTAGGGCTTTTCCGCTTGTCTTACAGCTGGAGTTAAGGAGCCCTGCGTCGAGCCTTCCCCAGCCCTAATTCACTAATGATTTGCTTATTAGTTCGGATCAGGGAGCCAGCTTCTGGAGAGATGTGAATTGGCATTGATTTAATCCTCTTCCCAGCACGCGCTCCCAGCCCAGGGTGAGGCTGGGAGGGGAGAGGGGGGCTGCCAGCCCGTTCAGGAGCAAGTTGCTGCTTCTCCTGCCTCGCTTTGTCTGCTCTCCTTGCCGTCTGAGGAGCAGGGTGGATGCAGCCCGGGGTTCTAGCCCTGACTGGCTCAGTGGATGATGCTGAGCTCAGTGGCCTCCTAGGGAAATGAGGAGTGTGGGTGAAATGCTGTGGAAGGTCCCTCAGCTTAAGCATCTCTAATGAGATGGACTGGAACCTTTGGAAAGTTTTGGGGAGAATAATTCTGCCCAATATTTATTCAGTATTCTGTAAGCCATGTGCTGTTCCATGTATTATGCTACTTAAAACCCCCAACGGCCTCTCAGGTAGATATCGTCATTATCCACACTTAACAAGGGAGGAAGCTGAGTCTCAGAGAGGTTAAGTAACCTGCCTAAGGTCACACAGATAAAACCATGGGGTTCTTAGTCTTCACCACCACGTTGTGTGGCTTCCTCTGAGCTGCCTGAGCTTGCACATGCCTTCTTCACCTTTGATGGTCCCCTTGTAAACTGCCATCAAGGGCATCTTTCTCCGTCCTTCTAGCTAGAGATTTTCATGATAGTCTAGGACTTAGCAGTCTAGAGTTTGCTGCCCGTGGTTCATCCTAGTGACTGGGTACCCTTTTCCAAACAGGGCAAGAAGCAAAACCCAGTGTTTGTTTATTCCAACCCAACTAGCCTAGAGTTCCAGCTGGACACCTTTGCTCAGGCGGTCCCCATGTCCTATACTCCCAATTCCTCTCTTTCCCCACCTATCTGTGACCTATCAATATCCCCAAGGTTTAATTTACTCTATTGGGAAGTTGATGATCATCTTGTCCCCAACCTGACCTCTTCTGCAGAGCGTTCTCTTTTCCAATGGGCACTATATGTGCTTACTTTTCTTGTTTCCCTGGTTAGACTAAACTTTTGAGGATTGGAACTGAGTCTTACACTTCTCTACATTTTTAATTCAACAATGCCTTAGACATAGTAGGCCCTCAGAAAGTATTTGTCAGTTGATTAATAGAACGTGGGACTTTACTTGTGGTTTCTTTGAAAATCTCTGGTGGCTAGCTGTTCAATCTCCGTAAGCTCTGCTACTCGTCAAAAGAGATCCATTACAGATTTCCCCTGCCAAGGACTTCGTTTCAGGATGCCATTAAAGGTCCAAATAAAGTAAGAGTTTCCAAGAAATCTCTGGAGTTGGCTGGTCCCAAAGTCAGTTCCAAAAGAGTCCAACCAGCATGTGTTAAACTCCTCCTGGGTGCCCACGTACTGTACTAGGCCTTTAGGAAACCAAAACGAATAAGCTACAGAGTCTGCTTTGCCATCTAGAGGATTATAACCTGAACCGGACAGCCATGATGTGGGTCTTCCCCACGAAATGGTGAACTTTCTAAGAACCGGATCATGTACTAGTTTTGTTCACTATTGTATCTCCAGCATGTAGCACAGTGGAAGGCATGCTCAGTAAATCTCTGTTGAATAAATGAACATACAGAGAACGTTGCCATATTACCTTCTTTAATCTTTACCTTGACACAGTAAAATCAGTACAATGATTTTTCATTCTAATGATGAGAAAATAGGTTTAGAGACTTCACATAAGTTTCTAGAGGTCATATTGGTTGGGGGTGTGCAAAGTCAGATACATGTCTGTCTGACTCCAAATTCAACTACCACACCTGGCACCGGAGACTTCTAGCATGCCCTCCTGACGTGGTAGAAGATGGGGCAGAAAGCCATGAGCCAATTCTGATTAAGTGTAGTTGCCATTGTCACCCCAACAGCCAATTCATATCCTAGCTTAAAAGGAGTTGCTCAGAATGAACGCACCTAGCCTTGATTTCTAAGTACTATTTCCCATCAGAAGGAACCAGACTCCTTGGAGAAATAGATTAAAGGAGGCTAAAGAGACATGACAACTAAATGCAATATTGATCCTAGATTGGATTCCGGATCAGGAAAAAAAACACGATACAAAGTACAGCAGAGGAACTACTGACAAAATTTAAATATAGACTATATATTAGATAATATTTTTTTGTATCAGTATAAGTTCCTTGGATGTGAAAATGGCCTTGCGGTTATATATACAGGAGAAATGTCCTTGTTCATAGGAAATATAGGCTGAAATATTTAGAGGTGAATTGTCACGATGCCTCCAAATTACTTTCAAATGATTAGGGGGAAAGAGAGGGAGAGAAGGAGAGAAAGGGGAGGAGATACAGACAGAACAGCAAATATGGCAAAATAATGATTAGTGAACTAAGATGTAGGGTATATGGGTGCTCATTGTACTACAATTCTATTTTTCTGAAGGTTTGAAATGTTTTCAAGATAAAAATTGGAAGGAGAAAGAATTACGCAGAAATGGCCCTGAAAATTCTGCCTGCATCCACCAGGAAGGTCTGGGATGGAGGTTGGGGACCACAAATGCAGATGCCTTGGTCACAGTAAGTCTGCAACCGCTGTGGGAATGGACGCATTAACCAAAGTCCATTCTCACAGGAACACCCGCAAGAAGCTTCTGTAGAAACAAATCATTTTTACAGGCGTTTTTAAACGTGAAACCAAATTAACTACTCCATACTATTAAATACAGAGTTGTACATGTGAAAACCCTTGAGTGGTAACCCAGGAAGTAGGTTGGAGGTATCCCATCTCCACTTCATAGACTAAAATCTGGGCCACTTATTACCTCGGGTAACACCTAAATGTCAAAAGGCAGGACGGAGCCAGAGAGCAAAGCTCGCCTGTGAATACAAATGGGAACAGGCTTTAAAAATAAAGCCGAGGTTCAGATTCCAATACTCCAAATGCCAATCAAAAGACTCATTTATTTTTTAAATATGAGGGTGAGAGTTGAGAATTATGTGTGAAAGACCACTATCCAGGAATAAATAGAGATCATCCTGTAGATTTCTGAAGTTCTGTTTGTCAGCCTCAGCTTTAGTTTAAATTTTAAAAAAAAAAAATAATAAGGGTGGGGTGAGTACTATTTGAAGTTTTTTAAATGAGCATGTATTTGTGAAATTTTTCAAAATAAAAATTTGGGTGAAACAAAAAGAACTGCTCAGACCTCGCCCGGAAAATATGTGTTCCAGGTATGTCCTGGGAGTATAAATGGAGAGAATTTTTGTAATTAAAGAAAAGTAGTGCAACATAGGGACTCTGATTAGCAATACTGTGTTGTACACTTAAAAACATGCTAAGGGAGTAGATCTTATGTTAAGTGCTCTTACCGCAATACGGAAAAAAACAAAGCTGGTGAAAGAAAACTGAAATGATGGATATGTTTATGGCATTGATAGTGGCAATGGCTTTGCAGGTGTATACTTACCTCCAAATACATCAAGCTGTATCCATTAAATATCTACAGCTTTTTGCATCAAGCATACCTCAATAAAGCAATTTGCGGGGAAAAAAGAAAGGAAGAAAAATGGGGGGAATACATTTTAGGTCTAAAATTTTGCCCTAGGTGGAAAAATACTTGAGGACAAAGATAAACTTTGATGTGAACACTTTGAGGAAGGGGCTGAATCCAGGAGGGCGTCCCTCCCTGCTAATAAAAGTTGAGATGCACTAGCTTGGCAGCTTCAAATTTCTTTTGGTGACGTTCTGGTGATGCCTTTAGTTACTGATGGCAGAATTTCCTCCTAAGGCCTGGCAGTTGAGAGACACCTCTGACTGGGGCAATTCACAAATCCAATGACCTTGTTGTCAAGTGGGAGGGTCCAGCTCAGGGCGCAGGAAAACCCTCACTGCCACCACGACCACCCCTGCCACACCATCAGCCACTCTGAGAGCTCAGTAGGGGCAGAAGTCCTGCTCAGGGGCCATGGGAGCAAAGCCTCCCTTTCCTGACCGGGCACCATTTTGTTCTCCTGAGAAGAAACTCAGACAAGGGCATCCAAAGAGCTGAGGAGAACCGGAAGGAGACCCTGCCAACAAGATATTCCCATTTGGAAAAACAGGGACAGTCCAGTTTTATTGCTACAGGCCATGGGTATTGCTGTTTTAGTTTTGGTTTATTTGGGGGAGGTGGGCAATTACAGAGAATAGAGTCAAGAAGTCATTTAACCTTTTCCTGCTTTGCCTTCCAGAAGTTCTCACAGAGAAGTCTCTGGACTGAAAGCAAAAGGGTGGGAGCCCTGTATGATGTGACTTTGGAATTTATTTAAGTTGCCCTTTTGCTATGTTACATTATCTCTTTTTGTAAACATGCCATGTACGTTCAAAAAGAATGTGTAATCTGTTTGTTGAGTGTCAAATTCTATTCATATCAATTAGCTAAAGTTTATTAATTGTGTGGTTCAAATCTTCAATAGCTTTACTTACTTTTTGTCTTCTTTCTTCATCCATTTTCAGAAAGAGAAATTTTAAAATCTCCAGCTACACTGGAGTTTATCTATTTTATTTCCCAGTTCTGCCCACTGTGGCTTTAAATGCTTGAGGTTATGTTGCATGGAATGTAAATGCTAATGAAGATAAGTATTTCTGTCTGTTTTGGTCTCTGTTGTGTCCTTCAAACCTAGAACAATGCCTAGAATATTGTAGGCATTTAATACATTTTGCTACATGAATAAATGTGTGGTCATCATTGTTATATTCTCAGGAACTATTATTTCTTTTCCATCCCCTTTTGAAGTTTAGTGTCTGTTGCCTTGAATTCTAGTTTTTTTGATAGTAAAATTGTTACCCCAGCTTTATTTCATTTATTTTTCCTGGTACATCTTTTTTCCATTCATTTACTTTCAGCTCTTTTGTATTCTTTAGCTTTAAAAACACAAAATAGCTGAAAGTAGACAATAGCAGGCTGGGTCCTGTCCTGTGAGTTTGACTCACTTATATTTATTGTAATTACTTTTTGAACTTTATTTTACCATCTTATTTCCTTTTCTCTTAACCATAGTTTCCTTTTGTTCTTGTTTTCTTTTATTCTTGACTTCTATTGAAAGTTTAAATGTTTCTCTACTAGTTTATAAACTATACATTCTAAGTTTGTTTTTCTGGTAATTGCTTCTAGCTTATTTATACTCATTTCTTCAATCAATTTATTAAACTCACCAACACTTATGCTGTGGCAGATTGTATTTTCCAAAGATGGCACCAATAACGTCCCCTACCCCACATACTATTCTACAATGGGACCTTGACACTCCTCCCATCAAGAGGAAGTCATTGGGGCCGGGGGTCAGTCCCTGTCCCCTCCTGAATCTGGGTGGACTTGTGATTCGAGTGTAACTTGAATGCAGTGGAAGTGACACTTTATGACTTTCAAAACTAGGTCAAAAAAGGTGATGCCACTCCTACTTTGCTTATGGGATCACTTGTGCTGGAACCCTGAACCACCATTTAAATAGTCCAACTACTCCAAGGCCGCCATGCTATAAGCCCAAATTGCTCATGTGGAGAAACCTCACGGAAAGGCCCTGAGACCGCATGAAGAGAGAAAGATGCCCAACCAGCCCCCAGTTGCTCCAGCCTCCTGCTGTTCCACCTTAAACCACAATCTTCCTGTAGCCACATGAGAGATTCCATGCCAGAACCACTCAGTGGAGCCCTTTCAGAATTCTTGACCCACAGAAATCATGAGAGATAATAAGATGATTGTGGGGTTTTTTTTAAGTTACTATGTTTTAGAATGATTTTTATGTGAGTGCAACATATAAAACTGCGAGGGATACATTTCCCCTGGAGAAAGAGAACTAATATATAGCATTCTCTTACATCCTTCTTAGTTTCTACCTACCTACCCCACCACTATGTTGGTATCACTAGAATTTTGTTCTGATAGAACGGAGTTTCTTACCTTTTTATAGAGCAATGTACTGACTAAGTGATAAAATCATTCTCACTTTCTAGATATCTCATAACTAGAATATTTTATCCATTTATTTTGATGCATGATTTGGTGTATTTGTGTATGCCATCTTATTTTACACTATTTATTATGCTCCCTTTTTATCCTGTTTCTTTTATTAGATTACTTAAGTTTTCTTTATTCTCTTTTTTCCCCTCTATTGGTTTGGAAATTATATACTCTAGTTCTACACTGTTAATGTTACCCTTAAATTTTTAACATACATACAAGACATAAAGTTTTAAGTTAATCAATAGCTCTGCTCTCATCCTGAACAATACAAAGACCTTAAAGTACTTTAATTCCAATCCCTTTCCTCCATCTTTTATGTTAAGATTGTCCTATTTTTGGGTGGTCCTTCAAATTAGACAGCATTGCCATTATTTCATAAATCTGTGCTCACCGACTTATTTACTTAACATTGCTTCTTACATTATACACTCACCTTCTAGGAGCATTTTCCTTTTTTCTGGAGTTCATCCTTTAGGAGTCTTTTCAGTGACAATGTTAGTGGTAGACAGTTTTTATTTATATGAAAATGTCTTTCTTTCACCTTCATTCCTGATTAATAGTTTAACAGACTATAGACTTCTAGATAAATTGTTTTCATTCAGCATTTTGAAGATATCATTCCATTGTCTTCCGGGTTTTTTTGTTGTTGTTGTTACTGATGAGAAACCTGCTGCCAGTCTGAATATTCTTTGTTAGTAGGTAATCTGTCTCTCCTCTCTGATTGCTTTTAAGATGCTCTCTTTCTCTTTGAAATTTTACCATAATGTGGCTGTTTTACTTGTATGTATTCTGCTGAAGATTTATTGTGCATTTTGAACCCATCTCTCATCAGTTTTGAAAAATTCTTAGCTATTATGTCATTGAATACTGCTGCTCGCACATTCTCTCTGTTCTTTCTTCTAAAACTCCTATTAGTTGTATATGGGACTTTTTTCATTCTATTATCCATATCTTTTCACCTCCCTTTCTTATTTTTATTTCTCTGTACTGCATCCTGGGTAATTCTCTTACATCACTTTCTGGTTCAATAATTCTTATTTACCTCATATATTGATTTTTATTTCAATGACTATATATTTTTTTATTTCTAGAAGTCCTAGTTAGTTATTTTTTCAAATATGGATGTTCTTTTTCATAGTGGCTGGGATTTTTTCCTTAGGTTTGTATTTTTTCTGTTTTGAATCATTTGAAGCATGCTAATTTTGTGGTCTCTGTATCAGGGTTCTCCAGAGAAACAGAACCATAGGATATATAAGAGGAGATTTGTTATAGGAATTCATTTGCATGACTATGGAACCAAGATGTCCCATGATTTTCCATCTGCAAGCTAGAGAACCAGGAAAGCCAATGGTGTAATTCAGTTAACGGTGTAAATCCCAGTCAAAGTGGAAAAGCCCAAGAACCAGGAGGGAGGATGTCTGAGAGCAAGAGAAGATAGATGTCCCAGTTTAAACATAAAGTTTCCCTTCCTCCACCTTTTTGTTCTATTCAGGCCTTCAATGGACTGGATGATGCCCAACCACATTGGTGAGGGTGATCTTCTTTACTCAGTCTACTGATTCAAATGTTACTCTCTTCCGGAAATACCCTCAACGGACACACTAAAAATAATGTTTTACCTGCTATCTGGGCATCCCTTAGCCTAGCCAAGTTGACACATAAAATTAACTATTATAGTCTAATAGATTGTTATGTTATCCAAAGTTGTTGGGCGTCTAATCCTGCTGTCTCTTGCTCATGGAGGATTATTTCTTCAGCTGTTTTGTATTTTTGAATTGTGAGCTCATCTTAAGCATGACTTGTATGTGAGAACTCTGTGAGACTTGATTGATGGGGAGTCCTGTGAAGTTTTATTTGCGTTTCTGCCAAGCTCTACAGGGGTTTCACTATCATTTTATAACAATTTCTTAGCTTGGGGCTTCCTAGACCACACAAACTATACATTTGTTTAGTTTGTATATGTATATGTATATATACATATATGTATATATATGTATATGTATATGTATATGTATATGTATATATGTATATATAAACACACACACACACACATATATATTTAATTCCCAACCCTCAAAAGATATAGGTCAAATTTTCTCAGGAGACACTCTTTTCCACTCAGAACCTAGATCAAGATAGACAAGCCCCTCTAGCGGTGGGCACATTTTCTTCTACTCTACCTTCACACTGGAGGTTTCAACTCCATGAATGTATCTCAGGTCCCGCCCTTGCCTCACAGGACCCAAGACATCAGTTCCCTGTCCCTCACCCCAATTGGGCATTAAATTGTCCAAGGCCCTATAGTACTGAGACAATTTCTCTTCCCATTCACTCCCACCCTAAGGCAGTCACATAAGCTTGCTGGCCTAGTTTTCAGTACACTTTTCATTCACAGCCCTTGTCAATTTCCCATGTGCACATCTATTCATTCAAATAAATATTTGTTTCTTTCTAGATAACTGTGGGAAATGGGTTTTCAGGTTATCTTGATCGTAGTATTGTCAGAACTAGAAGCTGAAATTTATTTATATAAGCAAATACTATGAAATCCACCATTTGCTAAGATTCCTGGCTGTGATATTGATATTCTTTCCTTAAGTATCTCTGACAGATAAATATACTGGTTTACATTTTTTTGCACGTAGTTTTTAATATTGCAATCATAAAGCCTCACCACTGCCCTAAGTTTCACTATATGGTGGGGTAAAATTCCTGGCCTCATATCTGGGCTGCTGGCTGGAATTGCTCCTTCATAATCAGTAATCTGTCTTAGTACCTCTTCTGTTGATCTTCACCTAAAAATCCTCCTCCTTTTATGTTTTAGTGATACTATTAAGTCATTAATGAGAGCGGCAGTGCAGAATATGAGAAAACATATACACATGGGCTCTGGAATCAGCAAGACATGGCTCCATTACTTTCCGGCTGGGTGTTTTGGGGAATATAGTTCTGAGTCTCAGTTCCTGCAATCTTTAAAATGGGGATAATGATACATACTTTGCAGGGATGAGGTTAAAATTAGAGATAATGTTTATAGAGTATCCAGCACAAAATAGGTTCTTGAATTATTATTTTATCCACCTTTGATCCTTTACCTACATAAGTATGCCCCCTTGGCGTCATCCACAGTGGCCAAAAGGGTGCTCCCTCACTTACGAGTTCCTTGATCTAACTATTCACCAACTATTTCTTTTTCTTAACATTAATAAAAGTCCCCTTTGTATATGCCTCTGGTCATTCCGAAAGCAGTCACCTTAACTTCAATTGTCTTAACTAAACCTCCATACCCAATAAATGTGCCTTGTTTCAGCCATAAAGTTAACCATAGTTTTAGCATGTTCTTAGCTGGGAGGATGTAAATAAGAAAGGTGAGGTCATTTGTAAGGTTCTAGTTGGAATATACCTGGATCCAAAGGCTGTCAGAGCTGGAAGGGACCATAGAAATCCCCAAGATGAGGAGTCTAAGGGAAAGCAAAAGATGACCTGGCGAACCAAGTTCACTCAATCAGTGAGTGACAGAGCTGAGATCGAAAGCCAGGTTTTCTCATGCCAGGAGTAAAGCTCCAACTGGATTCATTTGCACTGACCAAACTACAAAGTTGCAACTAACCTTCTGGAATGATCCGTTGGTAACCTGAAAGCAAGCCAAATTGTCATTGTTAATAATTTCCCTTTCACTTTGTTTCTGTGGCCCTATAAACCTATCAGTTTCGGCTTTCCAGGGAGCCCTATGACTCAGCGTACGTAGTAGATGTTGAATAACTGTGTGTTCAATGAAATAATGAAGGACTGTCTTGCCTTTTGCTGACATTATGTGCCATAAATTCTAAACCTGAATTGAACCCTTTCACATTCTGGATTCATGTTAGAAGTGGCCCTTAATGTTCTCCTGGCATTGCTATTTTTATGTGTTTTTAATATTTTCCCCACATGGGAACTAAAAATGCCTTTCTTTCATTCCTGGGTGGTTAATCTCTCCGAAACACAGGAAGTTGGCAACCTTTCCATGAAAAGTGGTCATCTGCAAGCTGTGCTCTGCATAGTGACCATCCAGCAGAGTAATGGATGCCATTGGGCAACAAGGAGCCGGCTGGGACAGGAGGTGAAATTGGAGGCTCAGTGGGGATCCATTACCTGATGAGAAAATTCAAATGTTGTGTCTTATCAACAGTGGGTTGGGAACGTGGTAGATCTAGACGGAGGTGTTTAGTCCCCCACAGCTCAGCCAGGGCCTGGGAGGGTCTTGAGAAAAATTTGAGGTAGAGGGTGAGTGAAAGCATGTGTCCCACACTGTGGGAAAGGTATCACTGTCACCAAACACGGCAACAGGAAGGTGGGAGGCCCAGCAGCCCTGGAGATCTGGGTGGGCGGGGATGGGAACCAACAATGATACACCTTTGAGTTCTAACCGGTCCATTTGGTCTTGCCATTGGTTCGGTGGCTGAGTCCTACCAGGTGGACTCCTGGTAGGACTTCCCTTTGAAGTGAAGAAAAATAGTTCTTCAAAACTTGGAATGGAATTGTAGGACCCCATAAGATTGGGCTGGGTTTCATGGCTCATAGTCAGACCACATCCCTTAAAAATAACTGTGCCATGGAGGTCCCTGGGACAAAATAGATTGATCTGTCCTTGAGCTTTAACAGTGTCTACTTGAGTCTTTTGGATCACGAGTGTCAATCAATTCAAAACAGTCCTAACTTGGGAGGTACTACAGAGACAGCTAGATGTTCCACCAAAATTTGTGTCTCCACTCCTCTTGCATGGTATAGAGTTGTCACTGATACACAGTTGTGCAGCCAGAAACTACATTTCTCAATTACCCTCATATTCTGGAGTGGCCATGTGATGTGACTAGTTCTTTCAGCTATTGAATGAGAAAGAAAATGATGTTTATTACTCCCAAATTAAGGCATTTTAGAAGATGCATAGCTGCCTATTCTGTGTTCTCTCTTTCCCCCTTCCTTTAGACTGGAAACTGAGGACACCCAAGTCCTATAGCAGCGGTTCCCAGTGTGGCTGGTTGTGCCTGGGAGGTTCTGTTCCCCAGAGAGACACTTAGTCTAAGACTGACTGGTATGAGAGCATAAAAACCCACTCCCTTGCCTTGAGTTGGTATAAATTCAGAGGATAACACTGCACAGCCTCCTGTGAGATCAGGCTGGACTAAGGCTTAGCCGATCTCACCTTGCCAGCTTCTTCCCATCCGTCCCTGTCCTGCCAATCCTGGTGTCCCTGGGAACCTGTCGTTAATAAATCACTCGCACCCAAATCCTCATTTCAGGTTCTTCTCCTGGGTAGCCCCATCTGAAACAATCCATTATCCCTTTTCCTCTCTCCCCTGCCTCACCGGGTAGAGGGAAAGATCAAGTGAGATGGTGTATATGACAGCACTTTATATCTGCCAAGTAGCCCCTTGCAACTCTCTGTCTGGGTTGCTTTTCCTCAGTGTCCCTCTTCAGTGTAGGTGTGTCAAGGTGAGATAATTATTTTAGCAACTGGTAATGGAGGTTTTGGGGAAGGAACTAGTCTTGATGTAGGAAAAAGCCTTGATGTGGCAGCAGAGGCACTAATGATATTTGTTAGAGGGAAACCATTAAATGATAAATAGAGTACTGCCTAAGGAATAAACAGGAAGTTGGAAAAGAAGAGAGGAGAGGGGAAGGTCGAAGGGGTGACGGGAGGCAGCTGGATTGGAATCCACAATTGGGTGATGAAGGGAGAGCTTGGTTCATACAAGCTGAGTTGTTGACATGGCTCATCTCAGTAAAGTCAGCTGTGCACACAGTCGCCTTGTGAGAGTGGTTTTTAGGAAAGCAGGCTCCTCTTCTTTGTCATCACGGGGCAGGGAAGCGGCCAGCCCAGATCTCGCTCCAAGTTCTGACCACATGCAACACCTGCTGCCTGGAGGGCTCCACCGACCCACCATCGGTGTGAACGTGGCCCGGCCTGAACTCACCAGCTCGCCTCCAAAACCTCGTTCTTCTGCAATTCTCCAGTATTCCAGTTCTTTTATTGCTGTGTCACAAGTTATAATAGTTTTGTTCCTATCAAAGCAGACCCTGAGACAAGAACTTGGGTGATTCCAGGTGAGAGGGTGGGGAGGTGAGACAGGGAAGACAGGAAACCCAGTAAAGGGTGCTCGGAGCCTGCTGAGGAAGCATGCAGAACATGCCTCAGAATTTCCCAGCCAAATATTGGAGAAGCTGGACTTTTTTCCAATGGCCTCCATTGGTTGAGAATGGCTCGGGGTGTGTTAAATTCCTGGAAATTCTGGGCTCAGTGCCTGGACTGAGCAGCTCCCATGGTACCAGAGGAAGGCTTTACACAGAGCTCCAGGGAGGTTTGGGTGCCCAAGATGGGAAGCTGTCGGTGTGCACGAGGACCTACCTACCACTACTGCAGAGCTCCCAACTCCCGGGCATCTGCTGTAACTGCTCCTTCCTTCCCATCCTTAGGCCCGCATCACCTCTCTCTCGGAAACAATAACTTACTCTCTGACAGAAAGATGCCTCCCCTCCTAATTCATATGCTGAAGCCCTAACCCCCAATGTGACTGTATTTGAAGATGGGACCTTTAAGGGGGTCATTAGGGTTTAATGAGGTCACGAGGGTGGGGCCCTGGTCCGACAGGACTGGTGTCCTTATAAGAAGAGGAAGAGACACCAGAGCACTCACTTGAGCACCCACACATTCTGTCTCTCTCTCTCTCTGTCTCTCCCTGTCTCTCTCTCTCTCTCTCTCTCTCTCTTTCTCTCTCTCTCTCTCTCTGTCTCGTCCCGCCCCTCACCACAGTGACAAGGTGAGAAGGTGGATGTCTATAAACCAGGAAGACAGGCCTCAGGAGAAATCAACCTTGCCAGCACCTTGATCTGGGACTTCCACCTTACAGAGCTGTAAGAAAATAAATGTCTGCTGTTTAAGCCACTCAGTCTCTGTCTGTGGTATTGTGTTAGGGCAGCCTGAGCTAACTAAGACACTTACCTAGTGAGCCCTCCCACCTTCCACCTCACTTACTCCCATTGTGATTCAGTGGGAGTGATCTTTCTGACAAGGAAATCTGGCCCTGTCACTCCCAGGGCAAACATTTTTGAGAGTTCCCAAGTACCTCCAGGGTCTAACAGCTTTGACAGTGGCCCCAAGACCCCACATACATACACTCTGTGTATGTGTCAAGCCTTGTCCCCTGACATTTCCTGGCTTGCTTTCAGTATTCCAGCCCCAAACTATTTTTAGCTCTCTAATTTTGCCATGTGCCTGAGCTGCAATACAGTTCCTACTGTCTAAAGTGCCCTTCGCCCCTTTGTCCCCAACAAATCCCTGCTCCTCCTTCAAGAGTCGCTACCTCTACCCTGGCTCCTCCAACCAGAGTCCTATATGCCATGACCCACCTCTGGCTTCTAATGTCTGCTGATATTCTGCTGGTCCCCCCACCGGTCTGCCTGCCCTCCTATATATCCCCAGCATCAAAACCTGGCACATAGTAGGTGCTCACATATTTATTCAATCAATAAGGGAGGAAGCAATAAAGTATGTTCTTTCGTAGATCACTGAGTGTTACAACGAAAAGGAACTTTAAAGATACTATGGTTCAAGCTCTACATTTTGCAGAAAGTGTAGCAGCAGTCAATGCCCCACCCTTGTGCTCTTAGGCTTTCCTGTTCTGGTCCAGCCTGTGTTGCCACTGCCAGGACCTCATCTCTGCCTACAAGCTTCCTCTCGCCTCTGGCACCTGCTCTGCCCATACTTGCACCAAGCCGGAAATGTCAGGAATGAATGCCTACACCACCTTAGGAGCAGCCCTCAACCAATGACTAATAGGACTTGGTAGATAAATACCCCAGCTCCTTCTCCCCTTAGTCTGGACGTCACTCTGTCATGTTCTATACCATCTCCAAGAGAATCCCAGCAGGACTGAGCTCCAGCTCCCATAGCAGTGACTAGTCTGACAATCCCCCTTTTATTTATTTCCATCTCTTCCCGGTCTTACTTCCCTACTTCCCTGCCAGTGTTTCCTGTGATTGCCTCCTAAATAAACTATTTGCACTTGAATCTTTGTTTCCGCATCTTTTCTGAGGGAACCCAAGCTAAGACAGAGACCGAGGCCTAGAGACAACGAGGAATATAGCCAAGGTCACTCTACTAGTCAATGCTAAAGCTGGGTCTACGTGTCCATCTACCGGCTACGTGTCCATCTCCTGCCTACAGCTCATCTTACTGCCCAACATATGGGACTTTCACAGTACCCCAGGCTGCAGGCCAGGACATGCAAACCTCCCCCTGTGTGAACCAAGAAAGAAAGCCATCACCCTTGGTGAGTGGTGGGACCAAGCCTGGGATTTTGATGCCAGGCCTAGGGCGTCCTTCTTTTCCTTCACCACCCAGTCCTGTGCTGTCACTTCTGAACCATTTTTCACCTCCTCTCTTTGGGGAGCAAACTTTCACCTCCCAACGCAGATAAGTCCAGCTGGAAGAGACTTTCTTTGGAGAACCTTTAAATGTTCAAGCTTCATACTCCCCCTCCAGCCCTCACCCCCACCCCTTTCCATTTCAGGCTGAAGTGGATGGGAACACCGCATTGATTTCAAGCCAAAGATGCCAACTTCTAAGCCAAAAACAATGAATCTTACATTTGAAAGCCCATTTCAAGCCCCTTGGGCTTCCGGGAACTGATACCGAAAAAAAATCTCTTCTAAACACACACACACACACACACACACACACACACACACACACACACACAACAGACACGTATAATACACAACACACACAATGCAAATATGGGATGCATATAACACACAACATATGAACACAACACGCATATGACACAGACAACACACGTGACCTACATAACACACACAAACATGACACAATCCACATAGCAAACACTGAACTCACATACAACAACCTACACCTACTACAAGTGTGTGTGCATACACACCACCTCATTTCTTTCAGCTCCTTCCACAGCTGGACAGGAGGCGACATCTGGAACAGGCAGAGCACCAGCTACGATCCTGTCAGTGCATCTGGACTGCACCGAGTGCCATGCTGAAGAGAAGGTTATTCCAGTTCATTTCCACCAGGCACTTTAACTGATTTTTCTCATTTCTTTCTCACGCCTTAGTATTAATTAGCCCCGGGATTTCAATCTGATGCATTAGGCAAAAACAATTCTAAATGCTTTTAGAGAAACAAATTTCAAATTAGCTGTAGTTGAACGTGCATCTATTTGAGAGTCAGGCAGCGTGAACACTGACACTATAAAAATAGAAGTGACACCCCTCTAAGAGGGAAGACCAAGACCGGTGGTGTTTGTTGACTGCCAGGTTCACAACCTGGTCCTGGGAGAGGCTGAAGGTGGAGATTCTTGGTCCACAGTAGGATAGGAAGGAAAAAATAAGTTTTACATCTAGGTTACAGGTAATGGGGGAGGGGTGACAGCAATTCTTTCTCATTCCTGCTTTCCTATCCCTGGCCTTTTCTTGTCTTTGGAACAATCCTGCCTGAAGTCTAGAGATACCAATTCTCCTGAGTCTGCTAGAGGCAAAATCCATTTCAAATTCCTCCCAGCTCCAAGTGGTAATCTTCATTCACCTGCCTTGTCCTTTTCTGAGTGGCCCATAGGGTGTAGGCCAGCGTTCCTATCTGGGGACTGTTCAGCGTAGCACTGCAGTGTCTAACACCACGCATAGGTCTCTGACCGACATATGAAGCTCTACCTTTTCCCCTCAGTAAGACTTGAAGTTCCTTAAATTCAGGGATGTGGCGCCTTTGTGGTTAGGGACACCAGGCTTGCGAATGTATTCTGTGTAGAGTTGCCTAACTGGTTGTATCAGCTGGACTTGATCAGGGAAGCAGAACCACTCTGAGTGATCCAGAGAAGCGGGAGTCATTATCAAAACCAGCGCTGATTCAGTGGAGGGAGCTGGTTAAGCAGTCGATGCAAGGCTACTGCTTCTGTGCCTGGTGATGGCTCTGAAGTTAGCATGGCCAGAGGTCAGGAAGGAAAGATGGAGGTGAAATGGGGGAGACCAAGGACAAACTGAACCTGAGAGGACAAACTGGGACCCTCTTCTACCTCTCAACACCTCCAACCTCAAAGACATAGGGTGACCTGCAGGCCAGGGGCATGCCATCTAGCACAAAGCTGCATACACACCAGCCCCTGCCCTCAGAGAAATTGATGGAGGAGGTCTGGCGGATGCTGGAGGTATTGCAGGCCTAGCTGCCACCCCCACCAACAAAGTGAGCCAGCAGATGAGTGACATGTGCGAGCACCCACCCTACTCGAACTGTCAGAACATAGAAATGGCTGCTCCTTTACTTCTACCTTCTACATCTCCCACAAATTTCTCTTGTGGCCAACTCTAACCCAGAAACATACAGGGAAGTGAATTCTGGAACACAGACTACAGTCTAGTTAAGTTGACACAAAGTCATCAACTGGGTAATTACTTCCCCATCTATTCAAAGATTTCCAGTCAGCCACATTTGCATCAGATAGTAAATAAGCTAAATTATTGGTATATTGGTCAACTACTGCTGTGTAACAATCTTAAAATCATAGCAGCATCCAGCAATGAACATTTATTTCTTACTCACAAGTTTGTGAGTTGACTGAGGGAGTTGGCTCCAAAAGTCTCTCATCGTCCTCCTAGGACTGGTATGAGTTGGTGCATGTTCTTCTCATGGCAATGGCAGAGGCACAAAAGGATAAGCAGAAACTCATGAGGCCTCTTGGGGACTGGGCTCAGACCAGAACACTGTTTCTTCCTCCCCACCACATTGGCCAAGCAAGTCACATGGCCAAGCCCAAAGTCAAGGGTGGGGAAAGTATACTCCACCCATGAAACCACGGCAAGGATATAGATGCAGAAAGGGATGAAGAATTGGCGCTAATGGTTCAATCCACCACAAGGGGACTATTCCCTCCAAGTAGACATAGCTCTCCCACCATTTCCCTCACCGACCCAAGGAGAGTTCATGTCTGTTGCAACCTCTCTTTCTTCAATTTTGCTCAGTTAATTAATCTCAGGCTACTTCTGTCTCATTTTTACCTCTCTCCTCCCACCTTCCTCTCTCTCAAATCTTGTCTAGTAAGCATGAGGAGGCGGGGGGATCTCTTTTCCTTTTTTTTTTCATTCCATATCTGAGCTGAAAACCATGTGATGGCAAAGTGAAATTCTGCGGCAGATACAACTGAATGGAGGAAAACAAGGCTATTAGCTTTGAAGTGAAATTAGATAAAATAAAGAGGCAATGTCATCAATCTCTAACAACCCTTGAAATTGTCTGGAAGTGTCATCCATGATCACTTCGAAGTCTCCATATGCCTCCTCAGACCCAGCTAATTAATATCTGTTGTTCTTCTAGCCCCAGTACAGAGCAATAAGAAACTTTCTACGTTTAAATTTACTGTTTGTGGTATTTGTATTTAACGACTAAGATTACTTTCTACTAGGTTATAGTAGAGGGACAAATGATTTAATCCACAGAATGTACTAAGCTCAGTGCCAGGCACACAATAAGCTCTCAACAACTGTTAGCCAGTTAGGAGTGACCATAGTCTTCATTACAAAGGCATGGCGCTTTGAACAGCTATTGCTGTGTAACAAAATACCCCCAATATCTGGTGACGGTCCAGCCCGGTGGCTCAGGTGGTTGGAGCACCGTGCTCCTAATGCCGAGGTCACCGGTTCAATTCCCACATGGGCCAGTGGGCTGCGCCCTCTACAGCTAAGATTGTGAACAACAGCGCTCCCTGGAGCTGGGCTGCCGTGAGCTGCCATGGGCTGCTGTGTGCTGCCACGGGCTACTGTGTGTCGTCATGAGCGGCCGGTGTCCAACATGAGTGGCCGGAAGCCATTGTGAGCAGCCGGTAGCCGAGAGCTGCCGTGAGCTGCTGTGAGCAGCCAACCGACGACCGGTGACTGACTGCCTCAGCCATGGGGAGCACAAGGCTCATAATACCAGCGTGGGCCAGGGAGCTGTGTCCTACACAACTAGACTGAGAAACAACGGCTTGAACCAGAGTGAGGGGGGGCAGGTGGAAGAAGGGGGGAAAAATATATATATATATCTAGTGGCAAAAGACCAACAGCCATTGTATTTAAGTTCACAGGTGTTAAACATCAGGAATTCAAACCAAGCACAGCAGGGATAGCTTATCTCTGCTCCATGATGTCTGGGGCCTCAGCTGGGAAGACTTGAATGGTTAGGCTCCACTGGTATCTCTCATCCCTATCTCTCTCCAGCCTGGTGGCCTCAGGGTAGCCAGCTATCTTACATGGCGGTTCAGGCTTCCAAGAATGAGTGTTCCAGCAAACAAGGCAGAAGCTCGGTGGCTTTTTATGATCCAGTCTCTGAAGCTATGATACGTCACCTCTGCCATAGTCTATTGATTGAAGCAGTCACAAGCCCATGGGACTCAAGGAGGGGAGATAAGACCCCATTTCTCGATGGGAAGAGTATTAAAGAATTCTCTGCCATATTAGAAAGCCACCACTCAGCTATTTCTGGTACATTGACAGTTGAATTGGCTTTTGTGGGTTAACTGAGAACCTCAAGACTCAGCAGTGTTTCTATGGGAGCTATGTTTTTAGGTCCAAATAACAGACTTACAAGTTAACTTTGGGAAACAACTCATTCATAAAGTGGGACTTTCTAAATTCTCACACACACACCCCCAAATGTCTAACACTGTGAACATAGCTGATATTATTTATCAATTACCAATGCTTATTGAGCACTGTCTATGTACTGGACTCTATGCTCCACACTCTACGTGGATTGGGTCATTTGATCCTCCCAACAATCCTATAGATGCTTTGGTATTTCCATTTTACAGATGAAGAAACTGAGACTTAGAGAAGTCAAGTGATGAGCCAAAGGTCACACAACTGGGACCGTGACATAGATTTTGAAATCAGGTCTGTCTGATCGCCACGCCCATGCTTAACTACCCCTGTGCACTGACTGACTCCACAAATAATATTTCAGTGAACAAAACTTAGGGAGATGTGTAAAGGCCAGAGGGCTGTCTCCGGGGGAACAGGCCTAACAGGGAAACTGTCCCAGATGTAGCCATCGGTTCCCACCATGGGTGACCTCTTCTTCTTGTGCCAGCAGGTCACGAGGCACCAAAGGGACTGCCCTCCTTCCAGCATGGATCTGAGTCACAGAGTCCCTTCACATGGTCACAGCCAATTTGTGTCCTCTACCCATCCCTGCCTTGCCCCTGAGCTCCCAGCCTTCTCAGTCTCCACCAGCCCCATCTTTCCTAAACCAGGGCAAACCGGGCCACACTCAGCTTTTTGTCCCCAGGCATGAATGGGGAATGAACGGCTGTTTTGTCCCTGGCTGTACAAAGCCATTTGTGCCAGGGCAGCTCTGGGTGGGGGGTTGAGTGGGGGGCGAGGCAAACACAACCCCATTCTCCCAGGCTGGTTAACAGACAGCAGCTACACTCAGACCTCAGGCCCAAGGCACAGCTCAAGCTGGAACCTGTGGCCTAGGGGCTGCTCAAGAGGAAAAGAGGTTGTTGCTCTGGTGGGCTGTCCCCAGAGGTTTCACAGTCAAGTGTCTGTGTCACCAGACCCAGCCACCCCCCTCTCTGTTTCCCCAGCACCGCTCCTCTGACCCCATCCTACAGTTTGGAATGAGAAAACGCCCTTGTTTGGGGTCTTTGCAATAATGATGAAAGCCTTTTTTTTTTCTTTTTAAGAATTCATCTCTGCATTCCAGAGGGGGCATTTATCACCCCATGCCCAGGCTGCAGACATCTCCCTCCTTCAGATCCTCCTGCCCAGAAAGGCAGCCTTGTCAGACACATGAAACCAGCCCCTCCGGACATCTGGACAAGGCGCAGCCCTTTGGCTGAGCACGAGGCCGTCCTGAATGCCACAGACAGTGAAAGGAGAGCCCTTGTTCCTGGTCCAAAAGGCCCAGCTAAATGGATGCAGCTGGGCACCGTGGGGGCAGCGGGGGTTGGGGGTGGGGGGAGACAGGCCCCTCTTGGCTGCCACTCCAGGCACCTCCACAGGGCAATCTGAAAAGCAAGTTTGCTTTCAGAAGAGGCTCCTGGAGCTGCCTTAGTAACACTGTTTCACCAATAGTTTAAAAAGCTCAATGGGTGTGAGGGATATAAATGATAAACGTCTAAGTAGTACTTTGTCTTGTGCACCTGAAACTAATAAAAAAAATAATTTAAAAAAAGCTCAATGGGTAACCAGTAGCAGGTAACTGTGGCTTTTGTCTGCCCGGCCCCCTCATCTTCTAGAGACAGAACCTTTCTTTCCTGTGGGCAACCGGTTCCATTGAAGGGTCTGAGCCATCCACTACTCCCTCCGGCCCAACCCTCATCCCCAGACTCTATGACCTAGCCCTGACTGGCCAATCAGTGTACTCCAATACCCGGGCACAGTCATTGGTCACTTGACACTGGCTTGGCCAATCAGAGCCCTCCTTGGGACTTTTCTCCCAGAAATAAGGACTCTGTTTCCACTAGGGTAACAGCCATCTTGCCACCATGTGGCTTGAAGCTGGCTAAGAAATGGAGTGACAGAGCCCTAAAATTATGGTTTGATCTCCCACGTCTGAAGCTATTTGCTGGATACTTCCATTCTCTGCACCAGTAAATTGTATTTTTTGCTCCAACTGGTTTAATTTGTGTCCCTTTGGAGCAGCTAGACCAGCCATACCCCTGTTCCAGGCGGGTCAGTCCCAGTCTGGCTCACGTGCCCCTGATCAAGTGGGTCTGGGAGAAAATGTGAAGACCTGCAACTTCAGAATCTCTGACCAGTGGTGGCCCAAAGAAGCCCTGCGAGGGACCTATCACTCACATTTTACCCTGTGGTCTGGGAAAGAGTCTGTACTGCTGATTGCAGGCCACTCACCAATGCTGGACACGCCGCTCCCACCTCGCAGCAGCATGTTCCAGTGCCATGGGCATTATATATAGTGATGTCCTGGGGCTCTCTGGGGCCCCACTGCTCCCAGAAGCATCTCAGGGGCAACCAGCTTCAGGGGCAGGTTACCAGTCCTCCAGCATGAAACAGAATCCTGGCTGTGCAACAAGGTGGGAGCACACAGGACCAGCAACTTGGATTATCTAGGCAGGTGGGCCTGAGTGTTGAGTTTTACTCCACTAATAGGAGCTAGAATTTGCTTCCCCAACTACAAAGCAGTTACAATGATAGCTCTCTCTACATCACGGCCCTCCTGCCCCCCCCCCCAGTATTTTGCATACAGTAGGCATTTAGGCAATGCTGCTGGAATCAAAAGCAACTTTTAAGGTCAGAATTGATGTTCAGGTATACTGGTAAAGTCAAACCAAGTGTTAAAATATTGAAATATTGTGGAAAGTTAAGCAATAATCACCACTGACCCAAACCCCTTGAGGGCCCCCTGCCACCCAGCCTTCCAACCTTCCTCCAATTCACCACCTAAAGGGTTTTAACCCCAGAACCTTCCACAGCCCTGGTCCAGCACAAGGGAAGGAACCTTTTGATGGGTGGATGCCCAGGCCTTACTGGTGGTTAAATTATTCTTTTACCCTCAGTTAAGCAGGAAGCCAGTGGCTTGGGGCAAGTATACCCAAGTCCAGAACCCTGAGGCATGGAGCAGAAGGTCCCCAGCAAGCACTGAGGTGACTACCCAGCTTTCTCTGGCATTTCTCACTGGGCCTCCCTCCCCAGCATCGAACTGCTCTGCCAGCTCTCCCGTCCAGTGGGCATACGTGTGTGTGTGTGTGCGTGTGTGACTATGTGAATGTGTGTGAGAGTGTGTGTGACTGAATGTGTATATATACAGCTAGGCACAAAATCAACCGTGATGGACACATTCCACTTGCGCTTGTCCCCTCTCTGTTCTTCCCCAAATCATTTCCTAACTTACACCTGCCATCACTCATGCTCTTCCCCTAAGGACACACTTGCTGAGAAAATTACTGAGAGCCTACTTTATGCCAGACTTTTTACTCTTCATGGTACTTCCAAGTAAGTATTGTCATGTCCGTTTTACAGAAGAGGAAACTGAGTCTCAGAGTGCTAGTTAACTTGCCCCAAACCACACAGCAGATTTAAGATCTGAACCCAGGTCTGAGAGGACACCAGCAGTCACAATCTTCCACTCGACTCCACCACCTCCAAGAGAACCACACGCAGGAAAAGCTGCCTTTGGTGTGGGTCACTATTCGGAACCGTGCTGCAAATGGCTTGGCTCTCCTTCCCTACCTGGATGGTAAAGCCCTCGAGCGAAGAGACTCTATTCTTTCTCTGTCCTTTAGGCCCTGTCTTCCTCCAGTGCTGGCATTATTCAGGCACTCAATCAATATTGATTAAATTGAACATCAGAAGATGCACAGAACTAAGCCATGGGACCAGAAGGGCAGCAAATCTTTTTAAAATAGCTAGCTATGGGAAGTGTTACTTATCATCTTTGGTATATAAAGGGGGAGTAATAGTGGTAACTCCTTCATAGGTTTCTTGTCAGGTTCAAATGCAAAAAAAAAAAAATGGCATAGTGCTGGCACACAGTAAGTGCTCAATAAATATTAAAGAATATTGTTGTTATTATTCCCACCCAATGGTCCAAACTTGAAACAAGGTGCTTAATTCCCTCTGCCAATTGCTTCATTCAGTGAGGGGAACACCCAAGATGACAGAGCTACATAGCCCAGTGATTGTCTCCCAGGAGGCTCTCATGGCAGGATTCGAGCTGCTTTTAAGGTCTCTCCTAAAGGCACTGCTCTGCTGAGACGCTCAGAGAGAGGGAGGGCTAGCCGACTGAGCCATTTTGTGTCTATTTTAAAACAGTCTTGCACACTGGTGTAAAGGTCACTGTAATGTACCATGTGACCGTGCCTGTGCCCAGCAAAAGCCGTGCCCAGGCTCCGTTGTTGAACCTGCTCCCATTTCCTGCAGGTCACCAAGCACAGACATGCCGAGTGCCTGAATGCCAAAATCATTTAATGATTGAAAAAGATTGAGATCAATGGCTTCAACAATTTCTGGGAAGCGGTAACTCAGCGAGCCGTGGAAGGTTCTCAATTTGCTGTCTCCAGCCTGGCCCTGTGGCAGGATTTATGCTGAATGGGCTCCATGAGGCAAATATATCCTGGGATGGGGCCCCATCCAATCACCCCACCCAGGAAGTGTTGGCATGCTGACATCACCCTCACAGCTGCCAAGTCTCCCTTGCTCTGAGGGGCACTCTCTCATTTCACATTAATTAGAAGGCCATTTTCCAAGCATTTCCATCCCATAATGAAGGGCTTTCTGCAGTGGCTCAGTGAAATATTAAAACATCTGACTTGGAATCGTAAAAAATATACATCCTGCCTGCTCAGTCTAGCCCTTCATCTTCCAGGGGACGGGGGATAAGTTCAGAAGTAAGGACAATTTGTCCAAGATGCTGGGGAGGGAGGGTGACCACACCACCACCATCACCACTGACCACTGTGCTGCCTGTGACGGGGAGATGGAGGGAGCAGAGGGGAGGGAGAGATGAGAAGATAGGACATATAGAATCAGAACCTCTAAGAGGACAGACATAGCAGCCCCCTTGTGATAAACCAGGATGTGGGGGCTCTCAGTGAACTGCACCTCTGAGTATTCACACACACACACACACACACACACACACACACACACACACACACACCGTCTAGTCTCCACCCACTCTGCTCTGTGCCTGGCCATGTGACTTGCTTTGGCCAATGGGGCCTTAGCAAGAGTGATGAAGGCAGAGGCTGAATCAGCATGTGTACGTTGTTCTCTTGGAACATTCACTCTTGGGATCCAGACACCAGGCAAAGAAGCACAAGTCAGCCACGTAGAAAGACCATGTGGAAGGAGCGAGGCTCCAGCCCTCTGGCCATCCCCCGTCAAAGAGCCAGCCATGTGAATGAAGCCCAAGCAGACATTCCAGTCCCATTCACCGTCTGACTTCAGCCACATTAGCAACCCCAAGCAAGACCAGCAGAAGATCCACCCGGCTGAGCCCTAATGTGCAGAATTATGAAAAATAAAAAATCATTTTTGTTTCAAGCTAACAAGTTCTGGGGCAGTGTGTTATGCAGCAATGAAGCACCAAAACATCACATCATTCTCCAGCAGCCTCCAGGCCAAGGCCACATTTCCTTGTGATACCCAATGGAAGTTTCCCAGACATCTGTCATCTAGCACCCACTTATCACTCTAGCTCCCCACTAACCGCCACCCTTCTCCTACCCTCTGGTATATTCCTCTCTCCTGCTCAGTAAAAGTAGGGTTTCTGTGAAACCATAACATCTACATTTTTCACACAGTACATCTTGATTATCAAATGTTTCACTCAGTCATGGCCCTCTACCGTGATAACAAACCAGGACTCTGGAGTTATAAGGATGTAAAAGAAAATCATTCCACCCTGTGTGGCAGAGGATATGTTTATGTAAGGCAGAGTGTGGATGCTGACAAATGAGATTCAAATTACTAAAGACTCTAAAGACTCTAAATTTTACATATTTAGACATGTATGTATGTTTGTGCATGTGTGTGATTATATATAGTGACTATACATAGATATAGTGATTATAAATATAATTTCCAGATTCATGCTATATCACAAACTAAGCTAAGTGTTGAAAGACTGTTTTGCTATGTGGAAATCCTTGCTATAATGAATTAATAAGATTGCTGTGCAATCAACATATTAATTGTATGTAAATGGTGTTTTTTTTAAATGCTTTAAAACAATTTATTCCCCTGAGCATTTTAAATAGGCCCCCTGGAAAGTTGTTTATGTAGTCATTTGCTTGGTGAACTTCTCTCTCCTGGAGGTTTCTTCAACCCACAAATGAACACTTGAGGAAAACTTGCTGTCCTTCCTCTTCCTCTCGGGGTTCCAGGAGCTAATGTCCTGAGGTTTGGGGCCTGGGATGTACCAGAGTGGTCCTGCAATTTGATCACTTGTTCTTTGTCTCAAATGTGTCTTGTCCCTTCTGTCAATTAATGCCTATCCTGCTTGAGGTCTGGGTAAGGTAAAAACATCAATGACTATCAGGGACAAAAGAGAATTGATCAACCCACTAACAATTGTTCAGTAGACCCTGCGTGCTCTCACCTTGGTGCAGAAGGAGAAGGTGGCTTGAGCCAGGCATCCTGCACATTCCCAAGACAACCATCAATATTAAAATGCCACAAGTCGCTCAGGACATTCCTCCAGGAACTCTGGGACCTTCCCCTCAAGCCAAAGCAATAAACCAGGAAACCTACGACACCAAAACAAGATGTTTAATAAAGAAAAGACATGTGTTTAAGACATGGAAAGAGCCACTGTTTGGTTTTGCTTTTGGCTTCAAACCAATTAACCCAATTTCCAAATTAACCCATCTTCCCAAGGAGTTTGCAATAAGTGATGTTTCCAATAAGTAAGGCTTCATCTGAGGCAGGCCTGTTGTCCATCTAGAATTTTCCTACAAGCCCCACAGAAGTATAATTCTATTTATTTTCTTGAGACCTGTATAAAAGAACCATGCAGGACCCTGGGTGGGGGGAGGGGAGGGATGTTTAGAATTCAGCTCCTCTCACCTAGAATGTTTCAAGGTAGGTCCTCAGAAAGTAGTCTTAAGTCTTATTTCCCCTCCCCCTTTCCCACTTACTTTCCCCAGGTTCCCAAGGAGCTGAAACTCGAAGCTTGAGGGGCAATTAATGAAGACACTGCACATCGTGACCTGGTCCACAGCTGCAGCCACCTTGGTAACAAAGGTGGCATTCGTCGAGTAGTGGAGATGGAAATTCTACCATCCTCCAGGTTGGAAGCCATTCTTGGGGAGTCCAGGATAAGCACAAGAAACCTGTAACTGTTGCTGGGGCTGAACTCAGCTTGATGAGGTTCAAAAAGGCCTCTGTCACCTGGTTTTACCATGGCAGCAGGGCTGTGAAAGGCCTCGTCCTTGCAGTGGTCAAATGCCAGTTTGCTCCATGCCCACACTTCTGACCTGCCCTGTATTGCAAGGCATCACGATTCCAGGGCTCTCTTGCCCTCAGGCTTCCAAGGAGGTTTGGCCAACGAGAGGCCCTGGCAGAAGATTAGAGGGTAGGTAGAGAGGGGAGAGCCTAGGGTATTTCTTCCCCTCTCTCTCTGCTTCCTGTGGCCTCCCCAGCAGCAGCTGCGACTCTTTTGTGGCTCTAGGGCCCTTCCCTTCATGGCCCCACATGTCACACGGACCTGGCTTCTGGGTTTCAATAACATTTCCTCCCTTTAGCTTTCCAGCCCGAAGAGTAGTAGCAGCTTCCTGCTACTATGAGTCTCTGGATTGCCCTGCCTGTGTGGCTTCTCAGATCTTTCATCACCTAAATAACAAGTTCCTTATATTAGGTGCCCTCAGTTGAAAGACCTAGTGTACGTTCTGCAGTAGCCATCCATTGTCTCTCTCTTCTTCTGCCTAATTTAACTCAAACTATCTATGATTTCTCCCACAGCTAAATTATTTGTATTGAGTTTATAAGAGCAGTGACAATTTAGAAAAGGAAGGAAGGAAAGAAAGAAGGAAGAGAAGGAGGGAGGGAGGGAAGGACGGACGGAGGGAGGGAGGGAGGGAGGGAGAGAGGGAGGGAGGATACTAAATGAGCAATTACCTTGTCAAACATACCGGGGCTGCCAAAAAATGTACAGAAGTGGACGCTTTGGTCAACGTTGCTTACAACATTCGCCGTAATCAGAAGTGTCTGGAGGCTGATGGTAACCACTCTGAGCACCTCTTGTAATTGCAGAAGTCAAACATGACTTGTATTCATCTTTTGTCATCGGCATATATTGACTATTACAACTTCAATAGTTTTTTCCTTTCTTAAAACGTGTATATATTTTTTCTGGCACCCTCTGTATATGCATTACCCTCACAACAACCTTATGAAGTCGGTGCTTTTATTATTCTCATTATACCGTGTTTCCTCGAAAATAAGACCTAGTTGGACAATCAGCTCTAATGCATCTTTTGGAGCAAAAATCAATAAAAGACCTGGTAATGTATTGTATTATATTATATTATATTATATTATATTATATTATATTATATTATACCTGGTCTTGTATTAAAATAAGACCGGGTCTTATATTAATTTTTACTCCAAAAGACGTATTAGAGCTGATTGTCCGGCTAGGTCTTATTTTCAGGGAAACACGGTACAGATGAGGAAATTGAGAAATTCAGCAATTGGCCCAAGGGCATACAGCTAGGAAGTGGGGGTTCTAGAGTTCAAACCTAGGAAGGATCCAGGGCAGCCCCTAGGAGCTGAGTCCCCTAACCCATCAGATGGCCCATCTCCACTAAGAACCCTAGGAGGACAGGGGGGCATTCTGAGCTGGCTTCTAAAAAGACTGCATTCTAGGCCTGAACTGACCTTGGGGCTCTGCCTGGCTCCAAAGGGAAATTCTCCGAAGACAGGTCGGGCCAGCTTTGTATTGTCCAGTTCAGAAAACCTTAAGCAGTGATGAGCTGAGGGTCTCTCTGCTCTCTTCCTGGAGAATGTGTATGTAGGAAAGTGACAGGTGCCAGCTTCCACTCTCAACACAGTAACCCACAGCTGGCCGTGACCAAATCATGGAAAGGGGTGTGGCCATCGTTCCAGATTTCCCAAAGCACCTAGGCCAGGGTGCTGAGGAGCAGGTGGGCCCACTCTGCCCCACTGTGAGACTCTATTTTCAGGCCGAGGGTCCCCCGAAGTCCTTCCCAGACAGGCAACAGCACCTATGCCTTCCAGCTGGGCAGGCAGGTGACAGCAGGTAGTTTTGCCATCCCAGGCATCTTGGCTCCCACGCCTCCCTTGCTGCCCCAAGCCCAGGGCACAAGATTTGCAAAAACAAAGATGTCAAGAACATTTGAAAATGGGACCACAGGGGAGGCCAAAGCTGGATACAAAAGAGTGAAATCATGGGAGAGTTATTTGGAGCCTTCACAAAGGGAATATTTGAGGGTGAAGTCTCTCAAGTTCACCAATAGGTCACCAACTGGCCACCTAATACTTTTGGTAAAAGCGGTCTAGGGGCAGCCTGTCATCCCCACTGACCAATCAGAAGGGAAACAGGCTGGGGCAGGGTCCCAAAGCCCCCTTCTGCACGCGTGCTATTAACCTTTTTATTGCTGGATTTGGTGGGGGGTAGGGGTCCTGAGAGCAGGGCACGTGGGGAGTTAGGGCTGTTTACTAAGGAGTACAGAAGGATTTGGGTATTTTAACAACTGGTAAGGCATTGCTGGAACAGGCCAGTTGAGTGCCACCCAGGACAGGGCCTCCTGATGAGAAACTGCAAGGACAGGTGACTACTCTGTAAGGCAGGTTCTCCCAGGCCCCCAGGAAGGAGCCCATATGAAAGAGGGTCCCTTCCTGAGCAAATACTCTCTGTCACCACCACTGCAGACACACGGCGGCCGCCTGTAGGGCTGGCACACAGAGATGTCTCTCCCCACCTCCACCCTGAAGGAAGGATAATGATTTGCACTGAGCCTCCCAGGCTTGATCTCTGTCTGTCTCTGGCCCAGTGCCTGGTCTCAGAGGCCAGCGTTTGTGAGCAGAAGGAGGAGGCCGAGGCTCCTACTGTCTATTCTCTTTGAAAAGCTAAGTGGCTAGAGGGGGGGAGGTGCAGCTGGGAGGAAGACCTTGACCTGAGGAGCCCTAAGCCGACAGCTGACAGCAGACAGCAAGGGGGGCCCTTGGGAATGGCGCTTTATTGAGGGGCATTTGTCTTCATTTGAGGCAGCTTACATCTTATCACACAGGCGTGCCTCGAGGCCCGAGTCTCCCTGACCTCTGCGCTGCCTGTCCCTGCACTGACCGTGTGCTGGTTTGATGGGGAAGTGGCCTCTTAAAGCCCCTCAGAGCCAGGGTGACAGATGTCAGTGAAGAGTAACAGGAAACCCCCACCCCACCCCGCAGCACCCCGGAAGGCTCCCAGCCCCTGCCATGGAGAGGTGACCTAGGGCAGGGTGGGCACCTCACACAATCGGTCCCCAAAACCTGGGTCGTCCTGGGCTAGCGATTCTAAAAGTTAAAAACTCATATTTGGCATAATAATCATAGATTTGGATAATGAAAAAAATTACCTATGGTTTTCAGAATGCCAACTAAAGAAACTAAACCTCCTCAAAATCTTTATGGCTGGTTAGGAGGTCCCCAGACCCTCTGTCTTCTCTCTCATCGAAAAAGACTATGGTGGGATGGGCTCCGAGTGGGCTTTAGAATCTGAAAATATCAGAACACAATATTTTGATGGCTTTTTATTTTCTTGAAAAAGTCAGGATATTTAAAATGTTGGAAGACCACGAACTATGCCCTAGACGCTGCCACTAATCTGTGGAGTTGTGAATAAATCATTTCCTCTCCCGGTGCCTCATGTTTCCAAATATTAAAAAAAAAAATTGCCTGATCATCAAAGGATATGGCAGGAAGCGCGGCTACAAAGGCGCGGGCGCTGACTCTAAAAGGCCCCTGATCCAGGTTCCCGACTCGGTTTTGCCTGGGAAAGGCTTGGGACCCTCTGGGCCTGGGGGCGCTGTTGAGTGGGAGAGCATGGAAGGCTTGGTTAGCTGCACCGTGCTAAGCACAATCGTAAAGCAGGTTTAGGGAGCTGGGGACAGAGAGGCACGAGGCACGTGGCACCCTAGCTCCAGCACTTTGCAAATGCACAGCGGTGTGGGGCAAGTGGCTGATGCCCGAGGGTGCAACCCGGGATCCTATGCCCCTAGCCGGGAGCTTGATGTCGTCGCGTTAAAAACGTGGATCCGAAGGGGGCGAGCGGCGTCCGACCTCGGCGCCCAGGCCCGGCGCGCCGCCACGCTGGCCTCCCCTGCTCGCAGGATTCATTTCCATTTGGAGCGTGGCGCGTCCCAGCCGCCCTTATCTCGCCGCCGCCGCCGCCGCCGCCGCCGCCGCCGCAGCGGCTCTGCAGGCGCGGGCGCCCCGGGCTCCCTCCCTCCTTCTCTTCCTTCCCCTCCCCCGCCCACCCGCCGCCCGCGCCTTTGTCTGGCCCGGCGGCGCGCTCAGAGCCAGCGGGGCGGGTAATTGGCGGCCGGAGGAGAACGGGCTGGCCGGGCCTCCGCTAATGAGCGGGCGGAGCCGCGGGGAGGGTTCGGCAGGGCCCAGGCGCACAGCAGGGGAGGGGGCTTCCGTGGCCGCGCGCACCCTTGGAAGGCCCTCTGGGTCCCGTGGTGTGGCGGGGACCGGCGCCCCGAGGGACATCCCCTCCCCTTCCCCCATGCTGTCCCTGGCGCGCTCCAATTACCCTGCGGCCGTGCCAAAGCCTCCGGCTGCCCCCGGGCCGCCACTGCGCCACCCCCGCGTCCCCGGAGAAGTGCCAGGGACGAAACGTGCGGGCGGGAGGGCACAGATAGAGAGGGGGCTCCCTAGGGACTTCGCCGCGCTGCAGGGGATCTCGGCGGCCCGTGCGGCCCTTGAGCAGTGGCACTGGGGGGAGGGCATGCCCCCGGGGTCCGATGCCAGAGTGCTCTCTTAGGGAAGCCCGCAGGCAGCAGCGAAACCTGCTCCCGCATAGTAGATGGTGATAAAATCCACCCCTCGTTTCTAAATTAATTATACTGAATCCGCAGCATTCTGCGGGCCGAGGCTAGCTGGCCAGGGCCATAGCGGGCTTGGATGGTCTGTACTGTAGTGTGCTTTGGTCCCTCTCTGGGGGAGGGTAAGATCATGTGTAGTTGTCCCGGAGAAGTCCCCTCTCCAAGTCCCCTCTCCAAGCCTGAGTGTGCAGGGAATGACAGAAACCAGCGGATATGGGGGTGGGGGTAATGGGAGACTTCAGGGAAGCCTTTCTCCAGCCAGCATTCCTACTCGGGAAGCCTGCCCTGCTGCCACCACCTAATACAAGGCCCCCCAGACCCAGGAGTAGGCCCCTTCCTGTGGTCCAGTCCCCAGCTGTCAGGAATTAGATTCCATAGCAAACTGGCCCTGTGGCCCCATGCTCAATTTCCACTCATCTCCCCTGAGCTGTTGTGGGCTCTTGAAATCATTGATGCTTCATGTTAACTTCATGGCCACCCTTTCAGATGGGGCTTCTCAGACTGGAAGCTGAGGCTCTGCCTGTGGAAGAGCAGGCTCAGGTCTTGGGAACTTGGGGGTCTGCCAGAGAACCCCACACTGGCCCTAGCACAGACTTAGGGGACCACAAGCAGCTCAGGTCAGCTCCAGGGGGGACTTTCCCAATGGCCTCTAGAGTCACTTGGCTTAAGGGGACTACCACCTCCTAAGGGAAGAAAAGATATTGTCTTCCAAAGACTCCTCACCTAGGAGCAGCCCACCCACGGCGAGCTTTTCCCTCTTTTTATTTATGGTTTTATTGAGATATAACTCATATACAGTAAAGAACACACATCTGAAGTGCACAGTTTGATTAATTGTTACATATGTATATGCTTGCATAATCACCACCCAGGTCAAGACATAGAACATTTCCAGTAGCCCAGAAGGTGCCCTCATGCCCCTCTCAGTGAACATCCCCCAACTATTCTGACCTCCCTCACCACAGATTACTTTTGCTGTTTTTATGAAGGAATCACGCAGCATGTGCTCTTTTGTGTATGGCTTCTTTCCCTCATTGTCTGCCAGATTCATCCAGGCTGGTACATGAAACGGGTGCAGCCTTTTTAATTACTGAGTGGTATTCCATTGAATGAACATACTACAACTTATTTATCCATTTGACTATTGAGGGACATTTGAATTGTCTCCAGCTTAGAGCTGTTCTGCGTAACGTGGTTGTGAACATTCTCTTATATGCCTTTGGGTAGATATGAGGACCCATGCTGTTTGGGTGTACACCCAGGAGTAGAAGTGCTGGGTCACAGATAGACATGTGTTTAACTTTATTGCCAAACAGTTTTTCCAAGGTAGTTGTACCCAGTTAGCTTTTTAAAGCTACGATCAGGGTACAAGTGCTATTCCAAGAATTGCAGGCACAGCATAATAATGGCAGCAGACATACGAGTAAATGGAGCACTTAAATGTGCTAGGTACTGTTCTAAGGGATTTGCATGTAATTCATATGTACTGACATGTATTTATATGCAAATATTCTCATGGTGCCTGATTTCATCTTAGAATGAACACAAGATCTCAAGGGCTAGGTCATATTGATCTGCGCATTGTCTACCCCAATTGGGATACAGATAAATATTCTGTGTTTGTGGAATGAACCGTTTCCATTTTACAGATGAGGAAACTGAGGCCCAGAGTTGTGGTAACTTGCTGAAGGTTCCGGGGCCAGTGTGTGGCCTAGCTGTCATTCTTATGAATGTAAGCCTGATTCCACTTGAGGGTTCCTTTAATTTTCTCCTTCTTACACCATACCAGGCTGACACTGTCAGCACTCCAGTGCTTCAATCCTCTGAGACTCTTGTCTTTTTCTTTTTGTGTTCTGTTTTTGTGTAACAAACAACCCTAAGACTTAGTGGCTTAAAACAACCGTTATTATTGTCTCTTGGGTTCTGTGAGCTGACTGGACTCAGCTAAATGGTTCTCACTTGGGGTCTCTCAAGTGGTTTCAGCTGTGATCATCTGCATGCTGCGCTGGGTTGGACATCCAAGATGGCACACACATGGCTGGTGGTTGATACTGGCTACTGGCATCTTAGCTGGGGCTATCAACTGAAGTACCTCCATGTGGCTTGGGCTTCCCACAGCATGGTGGCTAAATTCTAAGAGGAGTGTCCCAAGAGCAAGAGTCTCAAGAGGAAGCCACCAGGCCAATTAAGAGCAACACCAGGAAGAGGTACAGATACACTTCCAGCATTTTCTATGGATCAGATGAATCACAGGGTCTCACCAGATTCAAAGGTTTGGAGACACGTACTTGATGAATGAGTGGCAGGTCACATGGCAGAAGACCATGTGGGAATGACAGCTACCGTTGTGGCCTTCTTTGTAAAGTATACACCTTCCTTGTCCACTTACCTTGCTTCCCGGCTGTAGGTTCAGGAAGGCCAGAAACATCCCTCTACCTCTTTGGTTCTTGAAGATTCAAGGTTCCTGGGACTCATTTCATTTCAGGTCAAAACCGCCAAACTGAGTCATCTCAACACTGGACCTTTGGCATGTCCCAATTGTGCCCACCCTGCATCACGCCCTGAGCCAGCTCACTATTCCCTGAGCACACAGCTACTCTGGGTCCCACACACAATCAGTTCTTCCTCGAGTTCTGAGCCCTGGCACCACTCTGGAACGCCTTAGAATGAACCTCGCCGTCTTGGCTCCCCAGTCGCAGCTGCCATCTTGTCCAGGCCTTCCCCTCCTGACAATCGTCTCTTCTCAAACAGAGAAGCAGCTCAGACCCCTGACCAACCTAAGATTTTCCTACAGCCATCTAATGTGTTAGGGGTGGGAGGGTGGTCTCTACCCCTGTGCATTACCCATTTGAAAGAGCACAGACTTTCCAGCTGGAAGACCTGGGTTTGAATCCCTGCTCTGCTGCTAACTGGCTGTGTGGTCTTTGACAAGTGATCAAATCTCTCTGTGACTTGGTGTTTATATCTACAGAAAGGACATCATTATTGGATCCAGCTCAGGGGGTTGGTGTGAGGATTAAATTAGACAATAACGTATAAGCATTTGATACAGTACAAGGGAAAGAGTAGACACTCCCAGAGCCAAGTCTTCTTTTCCCAGACTCCAAAGCTAATGTTTTAAAGTAAACTTTTTCCACGGGATTAGTTTTTACATTTGATGAATTTTCACCAAGCTAACACCCACATAACTAGCACCCAGATCAAGAAACAGACATCACCAGCACCCCAGAAGTCCCTGCCCCTTTATAGTTCCTACCCATCCTCCAAGACTATCCAAACTTGTAAGACCCTAGATTAATATCTGGCCCCTTTTGTGGTAACCAACTCCCCTGCACAATTGGCAAACAAGATAGTCATCTATCTGGTGTGATTTGAAAGGAGCCAGCAAATCCAGCTCCCACTGTGCCTAAATTCCCTCCATTATTGAGGAAATATTCCTTTGTGTTAAGTATTGCTCCCACCCACAGTTCTCTTTTAAAATGCAAATCCATCTGTGTTGGGGTAACAGCAATTCCCTAGTCCCACAGAAAAAATATCTAGTCAACCTTTTCACACCAGCTCCCAGTTCAGTAGAACCTCCTTAGCCAGCAAAGAAATGCTGAAAAAGGGGAAGAATGGACCTTACCTGCTTCACAATTTTGTTCAAGGCCGGTTTAGACTTTCAACGTGCGATTTTTAAGCATATTTTTAAATCTGGTGTTTAAAGGGATTAAGAACCTATCCTCTCCTCCTACCACCCCCCAGCCACCATCAACTACAGCAAGTCCATCAAGCTACCCAACACATAGAAAAGTAGTAGGTGACAATGAAAATGAATCCTGATAAAAAAGAATCCTGATAAAAATGAATCCTGTGGGTTGGCTGAGGCGCCACCCCACCCTGCTTTCCCAATACACCTTTTCTAAGCCAGGCCCAGGGGAGCCTCTGGCACCATGACGTCATCAGATGTCAGTCCTTTGACAAATGAGTCCGGCCCCGCAGCTGGAGCCTTTGATAAGCCATTTGCAGGCGTCGGGGAGACATCCACACTGGTCTTGGGAATGCATCCTAGCCCCATCTCAAATTCACATCTTTTCAGGTTTTTTTAAAAGCATGCCACCCATCTGTGAAGATTCATGGCTTAAAATATTTTTTCTTTTTTCTGACATTTCACCTTTTCTCCTTATTTTATTTTTTTTTAAGGAAAAGAAAATATTCACTCCAAGGTTCATTTAGTTTCCGGGTAATAACTGTCAGATATTAACGGATAGCCCCATACATCCAGCATAAAATAATAGAATTTGTTGAGTGCATTAGACATCCAATAATGGGTACGGCGGACAGTGTTGTAGAGCTGAAGAAAGGCTTCTCTTAGTAAAAAAAACTGTATGCCATGAAAAACAAGACATAAAAGACATTTGTCAAAATGCCCTCTTGTACCTTAATACATTTGCCCATATACATCCCCCTTGTATGGGGGAAGAGTTATTTCCCTTCCATACACCTCCACCTCATGCAACAAGACTCAAGTCAACCTCTCGTCTTCTAGGAAGCATGCCCATGCCCCTCTTCTGTACTCTTACCCATGCCACCCTTTCCCCGTAGCACCTTGGGCTTGCTCCCACCAAGGCAATTGTCATACGGCATTTTAACCATCAACGGCACTATCGTCCTCTGAAAACTCTAAGCTCTTTGAGGGCCGGGCTCGTGCCTTCTCCCTTTGCATTCCCTGCACCTAACACTGCCTGAGACTCAGTCTAGCAGCTGCTGCTGGTACCCACCCGTGCCCCCTGGCCCCGACCACTTCAGTGCAGATCTTTCCAGTTTTCCAACAGGCACCATCTGCATCTTTACCTGAGTGTTTTCTCTGGCTTCTGGAGCCCACTTTGCAACTCCTATAGCAGGCTAGGAGTTAATGCCCTTCCCAACAGCCCCCAACCGATGTCTAAAGGGAGTTGAGATTCTCTCAACTAAAGGGCCTAGGATTCTCTCGCCCCTCCCTGAATGGGAAAACGGAGGCTTGTGTTCAACATTGGCTTGGAAAGTTCCCCAGTGGTGTGAAATTCCAGTTGCATACAGTGGTAATGGACTTGATAAAATGCTCTTCATTGCCTGCCTGCCTTCCCTTCCTGGTCTCACTTGCCCACTCCCATACCAATGTTTCCTGGGATCACCTCCCCCTGCCCCCCAAGAAACACTCAAATCCTTGTCTAAGGGTAGGTAAAAGAGGTAATAGAGGTAAAGGAGGCTGAATACTTGGCCCAACTGGATACCAACCTTGTCAGCTTCTAGACCACATAATAGATGCTCAATAAATGATCCTTCAATGGACGAAGAAATGGGTGATGGAATTTTTATAGCATAAATATCAAAAGGAGCTCTCTAGGGCTGGATTTTCTGTAGGGCCTGTATTATTCATTTTAGCGACCACATTGAGTCAAAAGCAAAGTCACCTTGAAAAGTGTTCCTTCACTGTAGACCAAGCAGACAAGGCCAAGTGCCAAGATTGCATAGTGTGGGGCAGAAGCCATCCCAATCTGCTTTTGATTTGGGACCGCTGGCCATCCTGGTTCCTCCTTTTCCGTCTTCTGTAATCTGTCACGTTGCAGCTTCAACTGGGTCGTGGGGTTCTAGTTAAGTGAGAAGCTGTCAGCCTGCATGTGCTATCCCTTTCCCACGGGAGACATCAGCAGCTGAGTCTGTCCTCACTGCTGTCTCTCAGCCCCTGTAGCTAACAGAAGGGGCCAGGAAATAAGGAAACAAGTGAAGGTGTTGTCAAGAGCGCACAGTCTGATTTTACTGATGGCCGTTTTCCCCGATGATCATCTGCCCATTAGACTCTAGCCTGGTTCTAAAAGACCATTTCCCACCCAACCTGATGTTTCTGCCACTTATAGGATTCGAGGGGCTTTTTCTGGAAATACTCAAGGTTATTGGAGACAAAGCTGACCACTGCCATTCTTTCTTCTTTGAAAATTTTAGAATGTCCTGATTTTTAATAAACTAAAATGTATTTGCCATTCTCGTCTCCCTGTGTTTCCTGACAGGATTTCAGAATTGAGATTTTCTTTTTTAGGCCTTTTTTATAGGTGAAAAAAAAAAAAAAGGCTGGATAACAACTTGGCCCACAGGTGGGAAAGGAATCCAACAAAAATAGCTAATATTTTTTGACTCCTATAATGTGCTAAGAGTTAACCCTTACCCCATTCATGGGACACTCTGATTATCTCCACCTGACAGATGAGGAAAGAGAAGCCCAGAGAGATTACAAAACTGGCCTAGAGTCTTCAGCATAGTAAAATGGCAGTGCAGTGCACCTGCCACAAGCCTGAGCTCTTAACCACGGCACTCAACTGACCCGACAGGTATTGAGCACTCATTATTGCTAGGGGTTGTTATGTAAACTTTACTTGCTCCTCTTGTTTAATCTTCTATTCAGTTTGCTTTATTCAGTAGCATTTTTTTTCCATTTGGGGTCCCCGAAACGGACACCGTGACATAAGGATGTGAGCACAAGTCGTTCATTTGGGAGGGGATTCTAGAAGGCACCAATAGGAGAGCGAAGAAGTGAGACAAGAAAGGGAAAGCAGCCACTAAAAGGGTTTCTTACTGAGCAAGCTGTTACCATGGGCAACTGGGACTCAGTTTTGCTGGGGAGCTTAGGGAAACATTGTAGAACATGTACCTCAATTACTCTGCCCAAGGGGCAAGGATTACCTACTCTCATGAGTCATTAGTTGAGGGCTGCATACAAGCAGAGGGGGCTCCAGGGCCAAAGAAAGCCAAGAGCTACAGGTGCCAGCAGTTGGAAGACAGGCCTGTGTACATTGAAGGACAGGGGTGCAGGGGATACGGCCAAGGTGCCAGCTGTGCCTGCTATAGAATTATTAACCACATGGTACAGATGAGTTAACCAACTTGATAATATCCTACAGAAGTCTGGGTAACTATAGATGGGCCATAGTAACTAGAAATCTTAAGACAGCAAGGACAGACAGCACTGTCTCTGCCTAAAAGACTTTCACTTTCCACTACATCAAGGCTACCCCCTTCCCTAGCATTAGGTTTTTGGGGGTCTTCTGAGTCCTCTTGAGATGTTCCAAGGAAGAGAGAGGTGGGTAAACAATGCTAAGAGAAGAAATAGAAATAACAAAATTGAAAAGAAGAAGATTTGCAGTATGCTTACTGTCATACGGAAAAACTCTAAATAGGAGAAAATTCGAGACCATGAGGGCAATGTTCTAAATCCTTTTGATTACTCAAAAGCAACAACAGGGGCGGCCCAATGGCTCAGTTGGTTAGAGCGCAAGCTCTGAACAACAGGGTTACCGGTTCAATTCCCACATGGGCCAGTGAGCTGCTGTCACGCGGGGCAGCCTGCAGGGTCTCTGCTCCTGGTCCCCACATAAGAACGCAGGATGTGGTGAGGCCAAAAAGGAACACCCACAGAGCCATAGGTAGGGGAGTCATACCACTATAGTCTCAATGGAGGCTGGATTCACACGACGTGTGACCTGCTGTCTGCTTTTCTGCCAACCAACCGACGATTCTCCTCGACTCTCCTCGACTCTCTCTCCACCACAGCTGCAGCAGTTATATCAGTGGCCAATTGGCTAACCGGCTACAGCTGACGGCCAACTACTACCCGAGCCAGCACCTTTCCACGTGAGGCCGAGAGCCTGGAAACTGCTCTCTGGGGCTCTGTCCCCACACTCCACCCCTACAGGGTCTCGCCTCACAATCTACGCGACAAGCGTCTTCCGCAAGGGTCCCTATGCGAAGAGCCTGGAGGTGAATGCAATATCCTGGGCACAGCCAGGGTTTCTCAAGGCACTACCAGTCCTTCTGGGCACAGCCAGACTTCCTGGACTTCTTAGGGTACCACCAGTCTCCTCCTGCCCTCCTGGCAGGTGGTATTGTCGCACTGTAAAACACGCGCCAGGGCTGTGGCAACACTTGAGAAGGGTGGTGAGCATGCCCGCGTGTCACCGCTTTCACCACCCGGATCCGGAGACGGAACTCTCCTACCGACGTCTGTAAGCTGAGGCCATGTAGCACGTCCACCCCTAGAGTATATTCCAGAACGGGGGAGACATAAACCTAGCAAGTACGAGGGGGAAGCCTTTCTATACCCAGTGGTAAGGAACCGGCTTTTACAGTCACAGTCTTTCCACCATAGCCATCAACGCAGATTGCTGGTCCGGGGAACAGTTCTGGGTTCCCATAAACAAGACTGCAGTCTGCGCCAGTGTCAACTAGGACCAAAACCCTCTGCACATTAGAAGGGGACCAATGTATGGACAGTTCCACGTGGGGCCTCTGGTCCCTGCTCATCCCCTCTGATCCGGACCTTGGCCCCACCCATAATCAAGCTGAAAGGAGTCGGCCTCAAGCGGCCGCATGAAGTCCTGGAGGGACACGGGTCCCGCTTTCCCAGACCTCCTTTAGGCTTCTCAGGAATTGCTGTTTTAGACGCAACTGTTTCCAAAGTTCCAGCAGGAGTGCATTGGATTGTCAGTCTGTTTTCTTCCAATCGACCCCTGCTGCCACGAGATCACGCCACATCTGTGCACATGTTACTCTCTGAGGCCCGCGACCTCGCCCCTTTACTTTTGATTTGGGCTTCCAGGTCTCAACCGTGCGGACCTCCTCTCTTAACTTTCTTTGCCTCCGGCTTTCAACATCCCCTAGGGTGCCCATGGCAGTTGTAACTTCATGGATCCGTCGCCCCACATAGGGTGTAAGAATGGCAACCAAGGATCCAAAAGCACTCGCAGGTGCAGTATCCAAAACAAGATCTCTCATGCTGGCTGTAAAAAGCTTGTCATCAGGCCCCCGCATATTAGGGTTGAAAATAGCATGTCTCATACCCATTTCACGGATGATTTGAGCAAGTTCCATATATGACTGCCATTGACTCACAGTGTCTGGCAGCTCGCCAGCCTGTCCCCATACTGTGCGTACCGCAGCAGTGAGCCACTCCATTAGATTGTGGTTGCCCTTGTCTTGGGCCAACCTATGGCAGTTCTGTAACCTTTGTCGCAGGGACGGATGCACTGTCACGAAGGCTAGCTTTTCCATCTCACCTGGGGAGCAGAGAATGTTGTCTGCTCCCTCATCCCATAAACGTAATAGCCAAGCCGAGACTGGCTCTCCAGGGCTGTCTGTACCACCTCCCCAGCTCCTGCAACTCAGTGGGAGTGTAAGGGGTGTAGGTTGTGAACTCAGTCACAGCTGGGTTGCCTGCAGCAACGCCCCCCGAGGCCCAAAGGTTGCTCACGTTTTACCCTTTGCTTCAAGATTGGCTGGGCTTGGGGGTTGGGAGCTACATTGTCTCCACTCGCTTCCTCCGCCTCTGCCTCAGAGTCTCCACTGTGGGGCCCCTCTTCTAACAGGCGGACCCAGGCTTCCAGCGCTTCCAACCGGGACACCTGGTCTGGCACCTGGGCCATTTCATTAAACACATTTTCCGTGTTGAGACTCAAGGCCGTGAGGAACATCCAGCCCACGCGGATGGCTGTAGCCTTCTCCTCCTCCAGCAACCGCTCAGCCAGAGCCTGCAGGGCCCTCTCCACCCTGGCCGGAGAGCCATCCATGTCCTCTCACCCCTCCTGGGGGGTCCAACTCCTGAGAACAGTGGCCACTGGACACCACACACTGCGTGGGGGCCACACGTCCTCCTGCCCAGAGTCAGACTCCATTCCTACCTGGTCGGAATCTTGCTCGCTATGTCAGGTTTCTGAGTGGGTGGAGGCCTCCGTGTAAGATGTCCACAACCCTAAGGCCGCAGCAGATCACCAAAATGAAGGCAACGCCGTCCATGGCCAAGAGGGTGGTGTGCCAGCTGGAGGCTTGAGTCTCCCAGGCAGACCGCACCTCCCGTTCCCGGTGTCGCTCCTCATGGGCTTCCCGAAGCTGGGCTCTCACACGCACAAACCGCTCCACCATGCTTCGGTAGGTTTTGGCCGGCACCACACCCTGCTTACGAGACTGAGCTTCTATACGTATAAACTTCTCCAGTACCTTCCGGAGAGTTTCGGTCAACACCACACCCTGCTCGCTGCGCCATTTGTCACGCGGGGCGGCCTGCGGGGTCTCTGCTCCCGCTCCCCACATAAGAACGCAGGACATGGTGAGGCCAAAAAGGAACACCCACGGAGCCATCGGTAGGGGAGTCATACTACCACAGTCTCACTGGAGGCTGGATTCACATGACGTGCGACCTGCTGTCCACTTTTCTGCCTGCCAACCGACCAACGACTCTCCTCGACTCTCTCTCTCTCCACTGCAGCCGCGGCAGTTATATCAGTAGCCAATTGGCTAACCGGCTACAGCTGACGGCCAACTACTACCCGAGCCAGCACCTTTCCACGTGAGGCCGAGAGCCTAGAAACTGCTCTCTGGGGCTCTGTCCCCACAGCTGCGCCCTCCACAACTAGATTGAAGACAACAAGCTGCTGCTGAGCTGCCAGTGGGACAGCCAGATGGCTCAGTTGGTTAGAGCACGAGCTCTCAAGAACCAGGTTGCCAGTTCAATTCCCACATGGGATGGTGGGCTGTGCCCCTGCAGCTAAAGACAACTAAAGATTGAAAACGGCAACTGGACTTAGAGCTGAGCTGCTCCCTCCACAACTAGATTGAAGGACAACAACTTGGAGCTGATGAGCCCTGGAGAAACACACTGTCCCCCAATATTCCCCAATAAAAAATATTTTTCAAAAAGCAACAACAACGAATGTCCTATGACAACGAATGTCCTATGCTTAAAGAGCTATCTCCAAGTTTGAGAAAGAAAAATGCGTATAATAAATGACCTTTTATCAGGGAATTCCCTGCTCTCACACCATGTCCTGGGGTCATAAATCCACCTTTGCCCAACCACAGGAAAGAGAAATTGTCTTGAATTGGAATCCTCCCTAGAACTGATCTGACTCACGAAGCAATGGTGCTCTCAGCAGAATATTCCAGGAAAACTCCTTCATCCCAAGGGAGAAAAGCCAATTCCGCTAAGGGAATGGCTCTTGAACTATAAAAGTTCAAGTCATTTCTCTTACGACTCTAAGCAGTGCTGTATTGCCAAGTGTGGTAAGCAGAATAACAGCCCTCAAAGATGTCCGTGTCCTAATTGCCAGACCTGTGAATATGTTGCCTTATATGGCAAAAGGGACTTCACAGATGGGATTAAGTTAAGAACCTTGAGATAGGGAGATCAAGCTGGATTATCTGGTGGGCTCAATGTAATCACAAAGGTTCTTGCAAGTACAAGAGGGAGGCAGGTGAGGAGGTCAGCAGCCTGCCATTGCTGGCTTTGAAGCTGGAGAAAAGGGGCCATGAGCCAAGGAATGTGGGTGGCCTCTAGAAGGTGAAAAAAGCAAGGAAATGAATTCTTCCCTAAGCCTCCTGAAGGAAACCTAGCCCTGCCAGCACCTTGATTTTAGCGAGACCCATGTCAGACATCTAAGCTTCAGAACTGTAAGAGAATAAATTCGTGTTGTTTGAAGTCACTACACTTGTGGTAACTTGTGACTACAGCAGTGCAAGACCAACACACCAACGTCCCCAGAGAGACCTCAAGCTGGTAGGCTGCTGAGGTCCCCGTGAGCACTGTGGAGAGAGAGTAACCTCACAATTATCCCTTTGAGAGGTTCCAGGAAAACTTGCAGAGGGTCCCCACTTCTTGGCAGGCAGACAACCGTGATCCCAAAGACATGTCAGGGCCTAAGAGGACTCCCCGCCCCTGCTGCCAGCTGGGGGTTAAACATCACTGGAATTAGCAAGCAGTTCCTTTGCAGGGATTTACTGAGCTAACTAAAAACTACACCCCAGCTGTTTCTCATCATCTTCAGATGGCTTTCATTGCACTGAGAATCATAAACCAGTGCTTCCCAAACCTAATTGGGCCTCAGAATTACTTGGGGACACTTGTTAAAGAAGTCCAAGGCTACGCTGTCTCTGCCCTTAGCTGCTTCATACCAGGCCTCTTGAGTTAGAATCTCTGAGGGTGAGGTCTGGGAATCCGTGTTTTTAACGAGCATCTCCAGGAGATTCTGGCACCTGCCTATGGACCAGAATTTAGGAAACACTGTCCTAAACTTCTCAGCTTTCAGAGCCTCATGCGATGCTTCAACCAGCTAAGATAGTGGATTTCAAAACCCTCAGGAGAGCTGTGTTAATGAAGGGGCTTCTCCATGAGAACGTAAACTTGCAAACTAAGTGGCTTTCACCTGGACAGTCTCTAGCTAAAGGTTGGTCCCAGAGCTGAAGTTCCACCATGTCAACAAAGACCCCTGCATCCAGACTTCAGCTCCACCACATTTCCCAGGGCCCTGGCCTCAGCCCTGACGCCCCACTGCTCCAAGAGGTGATGCCCCACTAACAAAGAGGTGAACTCGAACAATACCCAAAATTGTGGACGATATTTGTTGACTACTCAACAACCTCTTCTTCCTTATTCTTTGCTAACAGAAGCTCGGTTTTGCTGGCAGGAAGCAACAGAGCAGGAAAGGTGGGTCTTTCCCCCAGCCTTAGAGGACAATTGCTCTAATCCAGTCACAGGGATCCAATCCTCATTGCCAGTGATTGAGGAAGAAATGATCCCAATTCAAAATAAGGAGTCCTAATTAGAAGTCTGCTGGGCACTTCCTGATACAAAGGAAAGCATTTCAGGAAGTTTTCTTTTCGACTCACTCTTTTCTCTCCTGTTTGGGACACTATTATGTGGGAAAATAAAGGTTGGTGCTATAATTGCCATCTTATGACTATGAGGTGACAGATTTAAGGGTTGATAGAAACATACTAAAAATTGCAGAGCAGAAGGTTGAAGAAGAGTAGCCCTTAATAGAATTATTGGACAACTTGACCAACCTTCTAAAAATCTAGCTCCAGGTTTCTTGGCATGGGAGTTCAAATTAATGTTTGTGTTGCTTAGGCCACTGTTAGTTATTCCATATGGCCGTTTTAAAACATGTATGCCCACCCACCTGATTTTTTGACATCACCTCCATCGAGAGGCAAGGTCTATGTCTCCTCTTGAATCTGGACTCTGTGATTGCTTCACCAATAGAATATGGTGGAAGTCTGTGCCAGTTTCTAGGCCCAGGCCTTAAGAAATGGGCTACCTTCTCATTCCTATCTCTTGGGACACTTGCCCTTAGAACATAGATTTGAGGCCATGAGGAAATCTGAGCACCCTGTAGAGAGTCCCACATAGAGAGGAAATGGGAGCCCTGGTCTCCAGCCTGGCTGAGCTCCAGTTGGCAGCCAACATTAACTTGCCAGCCATTTGAGTGAGCCATCTTGAAAGTGGATCGTCCAGTTCCAAGCTGAGCAGTTCCAGCTGATGCTACATGGAACAAATACGAGCCTTCCCCCACCAAGCTCTGCTCAAATTGCAGATTCATGAGATAAACAAATGATTATTATTATTTTGAGCCACTGAGTTTTGAGGTGTTTTATTATATATCAATAGATTACGGGAACACTCTGTCACTTGCATCTGAACTACATTCAAATTGGTGCAGAGCCATCATGTAGACCAGCGGTCTGCAAACTTTCTCCCGAAAAGGGCCAGATAGTATTTTTGGCTTTGCAGGCCATATGGTCTCTGTCGCAACTACTCAATTCTCCCATTGTAGCATGAAAGCAACCATAGACAATAAGCAAAGGGATGGGTGTGGCCACATTCCTATTAAACGTAATTTATAAAAACAACTGGTGAGCAGGATTTGACGCTTGCGCCATAGTTTGCTGACTCCTACTATAGATCAAGGCTACACATTCCGCTTCCCACCAAGCCTGACTCCTTCTGTTAGTCCTTGCCTTGGTCCTCATGTCATCCAAGAAGAGACTACTGGCCCTACTATCATCATCCATCATGATGTTTTAACCAGCCAGCAGGGAAGTTGAAAAACTCAACTTTACACTGTGCATTGAACCTGGGGCCTGGCCAAAAAGGCTTCCAAAAGCCTGTGGTTTCTCCCAGGGAGCCCAGACAGCAAAACCATAAAGACTCTTCCCCAGGCAAATCGTTACCCCCACTTGACACTGTATTTAATGGAAAGCCTTTCCCAGAAATAAGTATATTAAAATAAGCTTTGCATTTTTTACATTAACTGAAATTTGATGTAAATTGATAATAAATTACCTTCCCCCTACTCATTCATTTGGGAATCACATAAACTAGTTTACAGTTATGTATTATTACATTTCACATTAATATAGCCATAGGAAGCTAGGCTTTGGAGAAATTTGCTTCCCAGCAAACCATCAGAAATCAAGGAGGTAAAAGTGGGATTTGGTGGGATAGCTGACTCTCTTAATGTGTTGGCCACTCAGAGTTATGAAAAGTAAGGCATCAGTGCACCGCTTGAGGCTCAACTAATTCATCAAATGGTCACCATTTGTCTTATTTATCTGGCATAATTTTTCCCAATTCAGGATATTACAGTCTTCCTTTCTTCCTTCCTTTTTTCCTCTCTTCCTTCCTCTCTTCCTTCCTCCCTCCCTTCCTCCCTTCCTGCCTTCCTTCCTTTCTTTCTTCCATCTTCCATTAACTTCTACATGAGTACTTTTAGGACCATTAACAATGCACTACCTCTGGATGGCAATAACTAAATTAGTGAATGAAAAAGATTTACTATCTAATGGAGGTAAGACAGCTAGATAAAGGGGCAAACTGACTAAAGGTATTCAAAGTGGAATTTCAAAATATACCTTTGCATCTAAAATATAAGTTCAATGGGACTTCTATTTAAAGATGGTGGACTGAACACACACATTTACATCTACGTCCTCTTGAAGCATCACTAAACAACAGAAAATGAATTTTTAAGACACAAACCCACACAAGCAGAGAAAATGGTAGATAAATTTTAGAAAGCAGCTGAATGGGCAGTATCTAACTTAGCAAACTTCAGAAAGTAAATACTAAGCAGGCAGTGGGGTTGGGGAGAGCCTAGAACCCCACGTGTACCATAGAACTGCCCAAATCCCCAGAAATAGGTGACACCAGATTTCTCTAGAAATAGAGGTAAATGTGGGGCTGAAGATGGAAAAATTGGTTGCAAGTCTGTTTAGAAAACCACTCTAGGTTCCCTGCTTTATTTTCTACAGAGAGGCCACTGACGTTCCCATGGGATATATAGTCCCTAAAGAGCATACAAATGAAGTTTTCTGGACAGGAGGTTACCAGGTAGATTAGAGTTGAAGGAATGCGAACCATCTGGAAAAGGGGTTAGGTGAAGTCAACATTCTGAATATCAGGGAGACCTTTTCTCTTCCTCAGTAGCTTTCAGAATGATGGCAGGCAGACTTATCCACCTGCTGCGTAGGAAACTGGAGTATCCTACTCTGAGAATTTTGGCCAGCCCAAGAAGTAAGGTCTGAAAATACTGAGACCCACTCTTAAACATGAACTGATAGCCAAGAGTCAGCAGACACCTGCTGGAAGTCTCTGACTTGAAGGAGAGATGGCTATCAGTAAAGCATTGGCAGAAACAAGCACTATGCAGGGAAAAGAAACCAGGAAACAAAAAACTATTGCTAATGTTGTCAGAGAAATAATATGGGGATAATAGCTAAAATTTATTAAGGATTTGTTATATACAGATACTATTCTAAGAACTTTACATGAATTAACTCGTTTAATCTTTGCAATAGCCCTATAAAGTAGATATAATTATTACCCCCATTTTAAAGATGATGAAACTGAGGCCCAAAGAGATTAAAGAGTTTACTTAAGTTTATGCAATTAGTAGGTTGGATCTAAACCCAAGTAATCTGGCTTCAAAGTCTGCACTCTACCAAATAATTTTGCATCCCTTAAGCAAGAACAAGATGACATTAAAAGGGAATATTTGGAAAAGCCAAAAATAAAACAGAAAAACTCTTGAGAATTAAAAATACTATAGAAGAATTAAAAAGTCAATAGGACTGTTGGAGGATAAAAAAAGGAAAGTTTCCAAAAAGTAGAGCAAAAAAGACAGAATGGAAATTAAAAGAGAAACAATAAGAAAATTAAAGGATCAGTCTAGGAGGTCCAACATCTGAATAATAGCCTTTCCAGAAGAAGAGGAGAGAAAATAAAGGAGATAATATCTTCAAAGAAAAAAAAATTCAAGAAAATTTCTTAGAACTGAGAAATATAAATTTCCAGATTGAAAGTGGTTTCTAAGTATCTAACCCAATAGAAATGGATCTACATACAGGCACACCATTGTGAAATTTTAGAACCCAGAACAAAGAGAAGGCCCGAAAATCTTCCAACGAGGAAAAGCATGGATTGCATTAAAAAGTTGAAGAGACAGAATCGTATTGGAGTTCTCAACAGCAACCTGAAGCTAAAAGATGATGGAGAAATGCCTTCAAAATGGTAAGAGTAAGTGATTTCCAACTCAGCATCCTATACTCAGAATAAATATATAACGTAAATCTGAGAAGGTATAAAGACATTTGCAACCATGAAGATCCTTAAAAATTTATATTCCATGTACCCTTTCTCAAGAAGCTAGTAGAGGATGTGCTCCACCAAAACAAGGGAGTAAACCAAGAAAGAGAAAGACATGGGATCTAAGAAACAAGAAATTTAATATCTAAACCTGAGCTAAGATTAAAGAAGTAGAGAATCCAGCCAAAAGGTAGAGAAGCAGCAAGATCACATTGCAAAGGGATGTGCGTTCAGGGAGGAATTACTGCAGCTGTCTTTGCAAATAGTCTACCACAGCCAGAAAGTGAGAAAATATAATAGCATGTTACATGTCTCAGCTATGAATATTTACATAGTCATAATAATGTGAATGCTTAATATTGATCTAAACTATAATTTTGAGAGAGAGAGACAATGAAGACAGTATAGGTGATGGTGGTAAAAGAGAACTCAAAATTCATCTTCCATCATAGGAAGTCAAGAGGAATTAAAAGATAATACCTAAAACTAAAAAATCATGAAGTAGCAATATAAGTGTGCTAGAGTTACAGAGATAAATACCCAAAGAGATAGCCAAAGGAGATGACGGGGCAGGGAAAAAGAATTGCCTGTGATTTCTGTTTGTTCATAAAAAGCCTGTAAAACTATTTTACTGTTTAAATTATATCCACATATAGTATGACAAAAATGAAAACTGGTATTTTGAAAGAAAGGTGTACTACTTCTCTGATATAACAACACAATCTCTCATTGACAACCCAAAGCCAATGCTAAAAGCTGTGTTTTTCCCTCACTAATAAACAAGTAAAAGTAAACTTAAAAGGCAATGTTTATACAAATACTTGTAGATAATAAAAAAAAAGGCCTCAAATAGAAATGAACACTCCAAGCTACATAGCTTGGAGGCTGATGAAAGGCCACCACAATGTTAACAAGCATTTGCCTGATAGTTATAAAGGTAATTTATGCCCAGAACATTGCCACCCATGTGAGAGAATGACCCTCCATTTTATTACATGTTGTATTAATGTCAATCAATATATGTTTGAGGGCTTTATACATTATGGATAATAATGTTGGAGCTTTGCAAGACATTCTTCTTGGGGGAGCTACACAAAATTCTGTAAGAAAGAACATAGCAAAGCAACCAAGCCCTGCAGGGCCAAGCTCTTATAGGGTTCAACAGATGTTAAGCAGTTCAGCTATGCAAATGAGATGAAAAGCCAGCCCACTCCCAAGCTGAAAACAGGAAATGCCCTGGAGGGTGAAGCCATTTAAAATGGGAAAGTGGGGTCTGGATCTGTTTACGAAGGAGGCTCAGTGGACAGGGGACTTATTCCTGGACCGTGGTACTGTGCCAAGAAAAGACAACCACACAGATAGGTTGCCGGACTTTGGCCAAGTCACTTAGTTACTTACACCTCAGTGGTTGCTTTTTAGAATTGGACATACTACTTAATTAACTCAGTGGGTGGGGGGAAGGGTCTTTTCACAATGCATACATATAGCAAATCATTACATTGTACACTTTAAATACCTTACGATCTTATTTATCAATTATACCACAATAAAGATGAAAAATACAATAAAATAGGACATACTAATCACCTACACTTGGAGTTGTGACATTAGGAAAACCTATATACTATATATTCACTTTTGAAATTTTCTATTTCCCCTTGTGGTAAATTAAATTACTGGACCCAATTCTTCCCCTTTCCCTGCATCCATACCCTTTGTCATGTGATGTTGCAGTCCGTTCTACTTCCCCTAACTTGACTTTGGGCTTGGCCATACAACTTTCTTTGGTCAATGAGATGTAGCTGGAAATAACTGGTTCTGAGCCTAGACTTTAAGAGACCTCACTTGTGTCTGCTTGCCTGCGTGTGCCTCTTCCATTGCCATTGGAGGAACGTGCTGCTGGATCTCCCACTGCTCCAAGGAGCATGATAAACATGTAGAGTAAATCTGGACCCAATTTGCAGCTAGAGCCCAGCCCAGCTTATCCAGTCTAGATAAACAGAAGCACACCAGCCAAGTCTCGAATGCCAGAGAAATAAATGCTTACGATTATGCCACTGAGATTGTGTGGTTGCTTCTTACACAGCAAGAGCTGACTGATAAATGTGACCAAGTCAAGAGACTATAATGACAAAAAGACCAGGAGCTGGAAGGGAAGAAAGCTAGGGAGTGACCATCCCAGAAAGTACCTAGAATGACATGATCTTAGAATAAAGAGATGCTTTGTGCTAAGAGCTCAGAGTATCCTACTAGAATTCTTGAGGTAGGGAATTCTTAATCCATAAGCAAATAGTTTTATGCCATTTTTAAAAATATTTATGTTTTAGGATTTCTTTTTTTTTCCTTAGCTTTTGTGGTTGCCTGCCCACTTTGCCAAGGGGTAAAGAGAAAGATCTGTATCCACATAGGCTTAGGAAAAAAGAGGAATAGTGAACTTCTGGGGTCTAGGCACAGTCATGAAAATCAGTATAAAAACATTCCTGGGGAAAAGGCAGAAATTGAGAGGAAGAAAATCAGGCAACACAGGTGGCTCTTCTTGCCTGGAATTGTTTTTCCCCTAAGGTCTTCTTTCATCCATTGGAGCACTCAGCACTGGGTTAGGTTTAAGCATGTAATTCTTGTATACAACCCAAATTTATCTGGGTTTGAATCGAAGGCATAATTCAAAGTTGTTCCACTACACCCTGAGCTCCTTGAGTACAAGAATGCCTTACTCTTCTATGCATCTCCTGTGACTTGCATAGGAGATGCACAAAGCATCTCTTTATTCTAAGATCATGTCATTCTAGGTACTTTCTGGGATGGTCACTCCCTAGCTTTCTTCCCTTCCAGCTCCTGGTCTTTTTGTCATTATAATCTCTTGACTTGGTCACATGTATCAGTCAGCTCTTGCTGTGTAAGAAGCAACCACACAATCTCAGTGGCATTTATTTCTAAATAATCGTAAGCATAATAATCGTAAGCATTTATTTCTCTGGCATTCGAGAGTTGGCTGGTGTGCTTCTGTTCATCTAGACTGGATAAGCTGGGCTGGGCTCTAGCTGCAGTGACTTGCACAGTTCCTGGTCCATGTTACATGGATGGATGGATGGATGGATGGATGGATGGATGGATGGAAAAATACTCACTTCTTGGAATTTGCGGAAGTGTAAACCTATACAGAACAAAAGTTTTTTTTTGCTTGGAGATAATCCTAGTGAATAAGGACTTCATCTACAGTTCTTTAAATCACTTTGTATACTGTTAATTGCTCAAATGCCTTTAATATCATTGCTATCATTTGACAAAATTTTGGAGCTTCATTCTCTATCTAGTAACTAACAGAACTCATTTAAAACAAGTTCTCTGACATCTAGAACCTTACTGTGTAATGGAATGTTAATGCAGTCTTTAAATTGCAACCGTATTCATACCTTTGGTTATATGTCATTTCTCAGTCTCATTAATTTCTATTTTTTGTAGTCTAAATGCTAAGGTGTCGATTGGTACAGGCATGTTACAACTAAGGGCCAGGTGGTTTCAGAAAGCAGCTTCTCTGCCCTACGATGACAGAGTACACTGGAGCCTCAGCCAGCTCACTCTCAGATTCGAGCCATTGGTCACAAAGAGGACATGGTGGCCAGAAAACTCATACATTGAGCGTATCCTGGCGAAGGTGACTGCCTGCAGCATCGCAGATCAGGGCAGAATATGTTTTCCCAAACACCAACTGCCTCTGAATATCGTCTCTTACTGGCCCACTCCTTGCCTCTCTGATGCCCACGACTTCCCTTAGCACTACATGGATCCTGCCTCCAGGCTCTGAACACCCTCACCTGCTTGATGATCCTCCTGTCTGCCACCTGTCCTCCCCTGTCCTCCTTTCCCACATCAATCCTTAACCTCAGCACCTGCCCCATCCCAGGTGTCTCCTCCCTGGCCCAGGACCTCCCACGGGCAGCATCGAGAGTTTAATTTTCAGGAGCTGCTGATGGCATCATCGCTAAAGTGTCTGTGAAGAGTACCTGCAAATGTCGAGGCATTTCTTTCTGTTCATTGATTTCAATTTGCTGTGCAGTCATTTCCTGGGCTCCTATTGGCCCATGCACTTAGAGCCCTCTTCAAGGTGCTGCTGAGAGGAGCTCGGAATTCCTGGGGCAGCCAGTCCTTCATCACAGGGCACAACCCAGAGCTTATGTGGGCCAGTGCCGAGCGAATGGGAAAACATTTTGAAGCCGCAGGCTTCTCCTGAATTAAATATTTACTCATTTCATGCCTCTCCCTCTGTCCATGGAGAATCCAGCTCAAACTAAATAACAAAGGAGGTCAGGCTTGTGATCTGCACAAAAATACTTACCCTGCAATTATAGGAATATTGGGCCTTACAATTAATGCCAGGACTGTGGAACTTGGAGAAAGCCCAAAGAAAAGCAACAGAAATGATGAAGGGGCAGAAAGATAAAGCTGGTAGGAAAAGCTAGAGAGGCGGGGCTTGTTTTGAATGGAAAAGACCTTGAGGGTGCCTTAATTACAGTCTTCAATATATTCCCGTGCTGGAAAATGGCAGCGTGGGTTCTTCCGTTCCACTGGGGACACACTAATCTCTACCACCAGGTCAGCCACCTCCTGTATTGAAATTTTTTTAATCTCAATTCCCTATTAATAAAAACATATTGAGCACTCACTCCATAACAGAGTTAAAATTATTTGTTTCATTTATGTCATTGTCCTGAAATTATCTTCATGATGAAACATGCACAAAAATAGAAAATATTAAAGGGCACAATCAGCACAAGTTTAAATGAACATACTAAGCTGTTCTTCCCACATCTCAACAGATCACCTTGCCATCACGCTCACGTTGGCTTCATGGTCTGGACTGAAAATATGCCCAGCCACAAGGCCTTCATGAGCGCAGGACCTTGCTACATCTTTCTTGTCCAGAATGGAGGCTGTTTTAGATCAAGATCCCCAGAAGCATATCCTGCTATGAGGATTCATGTGCAAGTGACTGATTAAGGATCAACTCCCAGGGGAGGCCAGAGAGGGAGTGGGGAAGAAAGAGGTGGGTGGTGTTGAGTAAGATGCGACTTCCAGCAGGGTCCCTACCGAGGGTGCCTTGTCTTTCACACTCCCCCATTGCCAGCCATTGGTTAACACAGGTCTCAGGGCTGGGGGAGCAAGGGGGGATGCATACCCCAGGGCTCCTCAGGCTCCCTGGGCAGGCAGGGTGGCTCTGGCAGCCTGAGGTCTATGCTCCAAAAAAGAGCCCTCAGTGCTGGCTGGGGAAAAGCACACTGTAGGAGTGAGGACATACAAAAAAAAAAGGTAAAAATGTGTGGAAGGAGATCTGGGGAACACTGACATTGTTGTACTACGGTAACTAATTCATGTCATATGCTCAGTTAATGTTTTCTGACTGACGGACTGCATTGTACAATGTGTGCTCCCAAGTCAGATCCTGCTCTCGTGCTGGGGGTCCGGAGGCTCTGTTTAGATGCTGAGAAGGGCCAGGTGGCCAGATTCCCTGTCCAGCCCTGGACTGAGGCGGAAACTCTTTATGACCTGCATATATGGCAGCCCTTAGGAGACTGAGACCAAGACATCTCCTTTGTAAAACACCAACAACCTCAAAGTACCGCCCCCAAGGTGATGACCTGGCCAGCTGGAGCAGAGCCTGCACTTTCAAAAAGCTTTGCTCTAGGCTTAGCTGAGCAGTGAGGACCTGCTGCCCCTGGAAATTTGGGCCATAGACCAAATGCCCCATTTTCCAGCTCATGCTGTGACTGTGTGACCTTGGGTAGAGTTTGGTTTCTCTCGGCGTCAACACTTCTGCATCTATTAAAATGAGGAGGGCCAAGCTTGCTTCCTGCCTGATCCATGTGTAAATATTCTGCTTCTGGGAAACTCTGGAGCCCACAAAAGAAGGGAAATGACAAGTAGCTGTAGCCAGAGCTTTATCATTGGATGGGCAGACAGCCATCCACAACACAGAAACTTGTTATATGTTCGTGGCTGTGTTCTGAGAGTCCAGAACTCATCGTGGCCATGTTCACAGAAACGAACGGCCGTGTCTCCCCGCTATGATGTTATTGCCTTCTGTTCTCTGGTTGTCGCCATTGCCAATATATCACCATTAACATTTCTCCATTCTTGCAGCATTCTTTAAAGAAGAACTCTATTTCATCATCTGAAATGTTATGGAGTTAAAAGTGTGTGGATGTGGATACTCAGGCCACTGGATTTCTGACTCACCAGACAATGATCAAATTTATATTTTTCCACACCACCCACCTTTTAGATGGTGTTTATGTGTCATGTTAAATATAATTCTCTTTGGCTTCCCTGGCTGCCTGGAGCCTAGTTCTGCTCTGTCCTAGAGCAGCTCACCCGGGAGCTGCCTTTCCACGTGGCCTCTGAGGTCAATTCATTTTTCTCCCAATGCCTTAATGAGTGATGATTTCTAGAGACAATCAGATCGGCTGTGCAGGAGATTCAGCTCCATCATTACGACAGCCGGATACATCACAGGCACCATTTTTCAAACCCATGTTTTTCATCACGCAGATATGAGTTGATTAAACCTTTGTGATATTACATTGGGATATTTGAAAATAGCCTTTAGTGGCCAGCATGTGGGTCTTGTTTCTGATAAATCTATTACTGCTATGTGAGGTACTTTTACATATGGTGTTTGAGAGCAACGACTGAAGCCAGACTGCCTAGGTCCAAATCCCACCTCTGCCACTTTGACCAAAGTTACACAGCAGTAAGTGGCAGAGGTGGAATTTACTCTCTGTACCTCAATTACCTCCTTGATAAACTAGAAATAATATTAATAGGGTGGTCACCAGGGTTAAAGGAGTTAATATATGTAAAGTACATGGCACACAGTAAAAGCTATACATGTTTGCTATTATGATGATTATTTATTATTATTATTATTATTATTATTATTATTATTATTATTACAGTCCTCGGAGGTTGAGCTAATTTATAGATAAGAAGATAAATGAAAATGTTGCTAGGGAAGGGGACCCCACCCCCAGCTACATCAACAAGCAAAAGGACCAACTGAGACACACTTTCAGCTAGTCAATCAGTCATTGATCAAACCTGAATTAAGCATCCACTGAATGCCAGACACTGTGCCAGGCCCTTGAGGATCTTGTGGGCTACCTAGAGAGCTGGACAGAGACACAACTAACCCCATGCACCGAATTAGTGCCAGAAAAGACACCTGTACCAAACGTTATGGGAAAATAGAGATCTGAGAAAAGGGGGGAAGCAGAGAATCTGGTTAATATTGTTAGCTCCCCTGGCTCATGCCTTGTATCAGTCAGGTTTCTGCCAATACTGCTACATAACAAACAACCCCCAAGTCTCCATGGCTTACAATAACAATCATTTATTTTTCTTCAGCTGAGCTTGGCTCCAGGCAGTAGGTTAGTTTCAGGGCTGCTTCACATAACACTGCCTTCCGAGACCAGCAGCTACCAGCACAATGTTCTTCTCACAACAACTAGCAGGAAAGCAAGAGGCCAACACAAACCACACAAACATATTTAAAGCCTCTATTCACATCATTTACATCAGATTCACATCAGATGTAGAGATCTGGGGTTTCTTGCATTCTAGTCTGACTGTTTCCAAAGGCTCAAATGATGTTGTCAGGGTTCTGTCATTCTCTCTCCGTCTTTCTGTTCTGGTTTTTTGTGGAGTGGGAAGTTGGACTTGTCAGCCTGAGGATTTTGTGATTTTTACAGCTTGAGATCCCAGAGGAAGCAAGAGTCTCCTACAACATTCACATAACAAATCTCAGGGAAGCTGCCAATTGGCCCAGTTTACCCCATCCGCACATCCCTGAACCAATTACTATGAGTCTAGAATAGAATGCTCTGGGTGACTGGCTAAGAGGACAGTGGCCTGAGGACACAATGATTGTCAGTCCCACTGAGACCACTTAGAGTGAAGGAGGGTCATTTCTCCAAAGGAAATTAGCATATTATTTCAGGACAAAGAGAGAATGGATGGATGCCAGGCACTCCTAAAAATTCTCATTCAGTAAGTATTGCTGTTAGAACTTGTTATGCAACAAACCACCCAGAACTTAGTGGCTTACAACAATGATTTATTATTTCTCATGGTTCATCTGCTGGTCTTGCCTGGGCTCATTCATGCTGCTGCTGCCACATGATAGAGCCACTGGAACTAAAGGGTCCAAAATGACCTCATTCACATGTGTAGAACCTGGTGTTGGCTGCTGCTTGTAGTGTCTCAGTTGGCTTCCACCTGGCCTCTCACCGTCCAGTAGGCTAGACTGGTAGAGTGGGCTTCTACATATCGTGGTGGTCCCAGGCGTCCAAGAGACAGCGAAATTTTAAGCTGCCATGTCTCTAAAGGCCTAGTCTCAGAAGTCACCCAGCATCACTTCCTCTACATTCTACTGGTCAAATCAAGTCACCAGAGGAAGAGCAATAAACTCCACATCTCGATGGAAAGAGAGGCAAAGTTACTTTGCAAAAGGGCCTGGGGGATTAGAGGATTTGTTGCCGGCATCTTTGCAAACAATCTACCACAGTTGGGTTAGAATGGGCCCAGGACTCACGGTTCTCAAGCCTCCCCCCTCACCCCCCACCAGGTGGTGCTGACATGGAGGATCAGGCATATTTTGAAAATGCATTAGGTTCCTCCCCACTGCAGTGCTCCCTTGTCAGACAGATCCACTCTTCCCCCTACCCATATCTACTCTTCAAGGCAAACCCGAGCTGCACATCTCCTTGCAGGAAGCTTTCCTTATCTCTCTGCCCTCCAGTCAACTTCCTCAACGACTGTTCTAGGTGTTCCCAAGCAGATAATATGGTGTCTTTTCTTGCCTTCTTTCCACTGTGGCCCTCGGAAACAAAGGCCTCCCTCTTAGGCTACCAGATCTTGGAGGGCAGAAAGCACATCCTAGATGATACCAAGCCCTGCCCTATGGTACTGGGGTCAGGGCCAGGCCTTCATCAGCACTTAGCAACTGGCGAATGAATAGAGTTAGTACTCCCTATGAGACCCTGCCCTTCCTCTAGCCCCTCCTAAGACAAAAACCTTCTCCCTGCGGTTAGGTGTCCTTCTAGCTCCTTGCTAGAAAAAAGATCCAGAGGTGGGGCACAACAGGGAGAAGAATTAGACTATTAAACTCTCCTGAGTCCAGAATGAGTTAGTGGAGCCTAGTACAGTTTAATTAAAAAGAGAAGGAAAAAAAAATACTGTCCCCATTGCTACAAACAGTCTCGCTGAGCTATGGCTGTCTTACCACCCTGGCTTCACTCTATGGGGCAACGAGAAGCAAACCACAAATGCCCTCTTGCATTTCTTGTTCATTTAGTTCTGAAAGTAGCAGGAATAGGGCATCATATTAGGACTCGCCTGAAGTGGTGTTACCTACTGTTAAGTGTCTCAGCTATCATCTAATGCTCGTTAACAAGGCCAACTTGATATTTGCACTATATTGTTGGACTCATGTAAGAAAGGAACTTGATTTAGGAAGCAGCAGGGGCTGCCAACGTGAGCTCTATGGAGTCCCCCGCCCCCACTCACTCCCACAGTTTCTAGAATGTGCACTTGTGAAGGGTAATCCCATAGTTTGGGAAAAACACATGCTCTCCTGTGCCATTCAATAAACACCAGGGAAGCATCCTGCCCTTTTCCAGGGCTTCCATCTTTGGCCAAGGTTCCAGAAAGCCTCGAGACCCTCCCGACAGGCATCCAGTGCACTTCTTATCAAAAGAATAAAAGTGGCTTATTTCCCTTGGCAGAGGTGCCTGTGACATAACTCCAGAACAAACGCTCCGCTGGAATGCGGACTGCCTTCCAAACGCATGCCACGCTTGCTCACAGGGACTGCACTCTCCTCTGCTCGGATCATTTGCGAGGTTTGAAATGCATCCATATTAAACACGGACCACAGCATTTGCCTTTCCATCAGCATTCCGCAGGCTCGCTGTGGGGAGACGATTGGGCCCTTCGTGCTTAGTTGAAAGGCTGGCACTCTGACAAGCCATTTCATGAGAAACACTCCTGAGAAGTTGAGAGGTTGGCTGCGGATGGGTCATCGCGGTGTGATGTGTGCTGAGAAGGTGGATGCAGCAGGACCCCTCGGTTCATCCACTAAACAAATGTTTATGGGCTGTGTACTGAGGTGCAAGACCCAAGGAGACGGAGGACACCAAAGCAAGTAGTGGGCTCTGCCCGCAGGAAGTCCACAGTCCAGTGAGGGAACAAGTTCCTTCCCAACACCCGCTGGAGAATAATGCACAGGCCAGAAGTAGTAAAGCATTAGGCAGGAGACAGACAGAATTGGAAACAGTGGTGTGGGAGCCCTGAACATTGCAGTCAATAAAGTCAGAACCAGCCCTCATCAGCTACTTTGTGACAAATGGGTTTGTCTGGGTTCATTAAACCAGAGGACATTGGAGAGACCTAGAAGAAGTCGCAGGTTGAGGAGATGGTGAGATAAGTCAGTGGGGCAGAGGGGTTCAGAACAGGCTGAAAAAGCATTCAATTTTTTGCTCTCTCCAGCTGTCTCTGTGCCTCTATTTCATTTTCTCATTTTCTATATTTCTTTCTCTCCTCATCTTCCACTCCTCCTACTCCTCTTCTTCTCCCCTTCTTCTTTTCTCCTCTTCCTTCTCTCTGTCTCTGTCTGGCTTCTCCCCTGATCATCATTTCTTTCCCTTTTCGAACTCTTCTTTTATATTATTTTGGAGTTTTTCTCTTTCCATTCTTTTAACCTGTCTTTTCATCCTTCAATCTCTTTTTCCTCCCTACCTGTCTCTGACAAAACTAGACAAGGAACTGAAAGTACACTCTCTTTTTGAGGGGGCAGAGGGCTCATTTGCTTCAAAAACCACTCTTGATTTTTTATTTTAAAAAGAAAAAAGTGAACCAGACTTTTAAGGAAAACAAATAATATTTAAGTTACAGACTATCATAAATTGCCTTCACGTGTGGTCTTCATTAGGTATTTGTGTTCACTGTTACCAAAATAAATAACAAACTCTTAGAGATTATTTTAAAAATAAAACAGGGGAAAAGGTCAGATGATATGGGTAAGCAATTCATAGAAAGGAAATCTCTAATGACTAAGAAGAAGATGAAGAGATAATCAACCCCCATAAGTTACTAGAGAAATGCAAATTAAAACAGCATCACTTGACATCTAAGACATAGGCAAAATTTACAAAGTTGAATAAAACCAAATGCTGTAGAAGATGTGGGGAAATGGGGACTCCCATGCACTGCTGGTGGCACTACAGAGTAATACTGTCATTCTAGAGGATTATCTGGTGGTACTCAGAGAAATGAAATCTGTGCAAACCCTATGACCCAGGTCTTCACCCCAGAAAAACTCTTGTACAGGCTCATGACAGAGCATGATTGAGGTTGTCCGTCATAGCTGCATTTGCAGTGCCAGAGAATGGAGGACAACCTGGACATCCACCACAAAGGGAAAGGAGAAATAAGATGGTGGTAGATGCATATGACACAAATACATATGATGGTGGTAGATACATATGACGAAATTCCTTGTAGCAGTCGGAATCAATTGACTGGATTTACATACAGCACGTGGACAGATCTTTAAGACACAGTGTTGAGTGAAAAAGGAACACGATCTGTGGCTTTATATTAAATTACTATTCTCATAAATTAAAAGCACATGTATACCATCTATCATATGAAGCACAAAAAACACCATATATCTTTTAAAGGATATATATTAGAGTAGGTGCTGGACCTGGGGGTAGGATGGGGAAAGAAGCCTGGAGTGGGAGTTTGGGATGTAAAGGAAAAATAAGAAAATAAATAAAATGAGAGGGGTCTATGCCTGGATCGATGAGCATGGCAGTGTGACATGATCTGAAATGTATGATTAACTACACTGTCTGCATCTGAAGGCCGAAGAACAGAAAGACAGTAAGAAGGAGAGGAAGGAAAGGAGGGAGAGAGAGGGGAAAGAAGACAAAGAAGATTATTACACTCAAGAAGTTCAGAGAAGGTGTGATAGAGCCTCTTTTTAAGAGGAGAAAAATGAAGGTCAAAACGAAGGCGTGGAAGGACTTGCGCAAGGTCACATGACAAAGCGAAGCTTGGGCCCAAGTCTTCTCATTTCTGGTCCAGGCTTTTCTAGCTGCCTCTTTTTCCTATTGCAAGGAAGTGATATGTTCTCAATGGCCCAAATTCAAGATAACCAAGATGGTGGCCAAAATGATGAAGGGAGAAGGAAAGCTGGCAAATGAGCTTGGTCAAGTGGACGAGGACCCTGCTCTGACCAGACCAGATAGCTGGGCAGTAGCTCACAGGGGCTGGTAGCGACTGCTAAGCAAATGAGCAAGAAGATCCAAGGTTTAAATGTATACAATTCTCATATCCTCGAGGAACAAGCTGGGACTTACAGAGAACTTAGGAGGCTTTCTTTGCCACTCTTTCTGCTCTGAGCTGTTCCAGATATTTTCTTTCATCCTAACTCAACGTCATGTAAATATGTAAGCAGACATGACTTCTTCAGTTTTAAAGGGCAGAAACCCAACTCAAACACAGACTGAAAGGGAAGAAAAAAAAAGCAACCAAGGTGGAGGTTATCTGCTCATATAACTGGCCAATTTGTGGAATATAGCCCATGTCAGGTGTGGCTGGATCCAGGGTTTCAAGTATTAAAAAACAGCCTGTTTCTCTGTCTGTGTGCGTGTATGCGTGAGTGTGTGTCTCTTCCATCCCCCACCCGAACTCCATCTTTTTTTGTTTTCCTCAGTGTTTACTTCATTCCAAAGCAGGATCTCCCCTCACTCTCAGCAAAGACAGTTGCTGGCTGGACCAGACTGATACAGCACTACATGTAGTCTTTCCACTCGGCAATACCAGACATCAGCGAGTGTCTCTTTTCTTATAGCAGTAACAAAAGTTGCAAGAAGGGATTTCATTGGTCTCTATTGTGTCATAAACCCAAGCTTGAACCAATCATCACAGCCAGGGGTATCCTGAGCTCTGATTGGTAAGCCTGAATCATACACCTACCGTCAGAGAGCATGGGGTAGTGGGGTGGGAAGTGTTAAATTCAAACTACATGAACTGAGAATGGGGGTAGTTGTTACCTCAAAAAGAAATCAGGGTGCTGTGTAGGCACAAATAACAGATATCTACTACTATGTAGGATGCATATATCTATGTCTCTGTATATGTCTTTATGTATGACTTTGTATGTATTTATTTCTATTTAGTTATTTTTACACAACTAATAAATTCACATGGCTCAAAATTCAAAAGGTGCAAATGAATGAACAATGAAGTCCCCTTCTCATCCTTATCCCAGCCACCGGGTCACCTTTCTGTGGCAGCCAGTTGTACTGGGGTCTTATCTTTCTCTACAGAGAGACTGTGTGGATAGACGAGCCAATCTGTAAACCATTTTCTGCCCTTCCCCCACATGCCCTCTATACACAAATGGATGCATTCTGGACTAGCGGGTGTGCCTCTCAGTGCAATTTTGTGGTGGAGGGGGTACAGTTTGACCCCAAAAGAGACTGACCTCCGCAGCCTCCTCCACTCCCCTCCAACCCATCCCCACCTTCAGGCTAGGGCAGGCTGGGCTGGTCTTCAGGGAGGCTGGCTCACGGCTGGCAGGGTAACTGGCTGGGCCCACAGAGATCCCTGCCAGCTGTCTCAGAGCCCTTTGCTCCGGGAGGAGCCTCCAGCCCCTGAGAGGGAAGTTATAAGGGAATTCCAGCGAGCGTGGTTGTTCCTCTCGACAGTAGGGTCCTGGCCTGCCTCTGACCTGACACTTACTTCCAGGCCAGGCCAGCAGGTCAGGTGCAGGTCTGGGCAGTGGGCCTGCCCCCAAAGGAAGCGGGCAAGAAGGATTGGCTGCACAGTGTGGAGTCCTGGTGAGAAGAGCAGAGCAGGGGAAAGGAAGGGGGTGTGCTGGCCAAAAGTGGTCACAGGCCAGGGCTGCCATGGGAAGAAGTCCAACACAGCCCGGACTTTGGCCTCTCTGGCAAACAAGACCCACCCTGAAGGGTGACCTCCATAATTAGTGGGCCTCTTTGCCCCATATCCACGACGCTGGTTAAGTGCCAACCTTGCATAGGGGCTTTTCCAACATGAGCTACTTAACCCTCACAACTGTCCTGTGAGGTAAGAAGTAGCATGATTCTCCCTTGACAGACGAGGCAACTGAGCCTCAGCTGGGAGTACTGGGCAAGGATGCAGACCCAGGTCTGAGCTGTACCACCACCCGGCCTTCCTGGGCACCTCTGCTCACAGGCCATGCCCACGCCCTGTTCCCTCCTCTGCCCCTGCTTGGCAAACTTCCAGCAGGCCCACAAAAATCAGAAGCTTGAAAATGGCCCATCAGGAACAATGCCAGGGACACTCAGGTCGTGCCTGACGTTTGTTCACCTGTTGATGCTGGAACTCAAGGCAGGTTTTCTAAAAGGAGGGGGCCAAGTCCTCTTCCTCCTCCCACTGACCTCAGTGGAAGCTGCACGCTTCTAATGGCCAATGGCGTGGAGAGGCGCAGAGTAGCGCATGTCACGGCAGCTAAGTGTTGTCATAATTCTCTCCCCTGGAGCAATGAACTCCATCTCCCTCCAGTCTGTGTGGGAGGAATGTAATCCAGTTCTCCTTGGAACTCTGAGCACATAGTGATTCCTTTCTCCTTTTGTGGTCAGGAAATGAGTTTTGCTCTGTTTTTCACTTGGGGGCTTATTATGCAATTGCTTAAAATATGCAACGGGATGCAGATATTTATATGAGGATCTTGAAATGATGACTTTTTAATGGGAGCAATCTAATTATGCCATATCTGTACCCTTTTCATTTTTAAAAAATTATTTTTATAGTGTTTGAAAGAAGAAGTGTTTTTTGTGTGTGCGTCTGGGTTGTATTTTTGTTTTTGTTTAGGGTATGTGGTTTTATTTAATCTCCCAGACTGTTTAAATAGATTGCAAAGGGAAAAAAATCCAAAAGTATATGGCTGTGATTTAACAAGATAATTAGCAGCTGCACTTTATAACAAAATCTAAGGCAATTATCACTTCAGGAGGACCCGGAGGAATCCCAGCTGCCAACATCCTGCTTCTCTGCCAGAGGGAATGACATCATAGCTGCTCCAGACAAAGGGGAGGTGGTTTCTCGTCACTGTGATGTCACTTGCTCCAGCAGACAGTCCCAGACAGCTGGAAGACAGGTGGCCACTGCCTAGGACATGAGGCAGGACGATGGGCACCAGAAGGACATCAGCTAATTACAGGCCCAAACCCCGCCCCCACCCCTCCTTCCATTGGGCCACCAAGACAGAAACCTATTTACTGAGGCTTCTCCTCCTCCCAGGCCTGGCAGTACCTTCTTTCCAGAAGCTGAATTGTGCCTCTCCTTCTCTCTGAAGCCTCATTCTAAATCTTTATCCCAACTAATCAAAATTTAGTGACTTATTGGGTCTTGCTCACAGTCAAGCTTACCACTTAGTCAAAATGTGTCCCTTCAAAGATGAGAATTGCTAAGTTACGTTGGACAGCAAGTCAAAGCAAGCTTAAGAAGATTTGTATTGTCATGTCAGGGTTGCATTCTTTCACTCTGTGGCAAGCAGTTTATCAATCTACGCTCCTGAACACTGTAGGGATCAAAAACAGAGCATTCTAACACAGTATCATCGAATTCCAGGTAGCAATTAGGAATTTGTCATTGATTGAATTTGAGACATAAAATAAAGTCATGATTATCTCATTCCCTGATTATAAATTCCAGCAAACATTTAAATGCATCATGGGATAGCCTCGGATGCACTTAAGTATTGAATGCACAGCCAGTCTTTTGAATTATTCCAAAGAATGGAAAAAGTGGGTCTGATTTCCTTGTAAATTGCAGGAGTCACAGACCAGCAGGCTGATTCTGGTTACAGGCAGGCAAATGTGACCCACCCCCACCCGTCTGTGAAACTATAAAGTGGCAGCTAAGGCCTCGTACGTCACAACACCAGATGACATTCTTGGGGCCTGGGTGGGAATTTGTCCTCTGTCCTTTGACAGGTAAACCACAAAAAGATGTGAACTTACTCTTGCTCTCTTGCTCTCTCTCAATCCTCCCTCCCCATGAAAGCCATCCCCCTTAGGCCTACGTTACAAACTGGCGGAGAATAACAGGGTCAGGACATCTTTCATTTCTTCTCCCAACGTCAGCTACAAGGCTTCTAGGCCACATGAGAAATGAAATGAGACTTGAACAGCTCCAAGAAATCCAGACTCCCGGGTCTCACTCAAATACTGACGCTTACCTGGAGGTAACAATGACAGGCCTGCCCAGAATTCAGCCTCCCCCCGGAACTGGGCAGAGTTCTGCAGCCAGGGACTAAGTGTGTAGCCCACACAGCCGAGCCTTTGGCTCAGTGCCATTCTCAGCCTTCTAGAAAACTTCCTGCTTCCTTTATGGAAAACAGGTGTCCATGTCTTCATGCATTAGGCTGGATGTCAGGCAGGACCCTGGACCGAGGGGCTGTTCCTATTATCTCTTTGCTGTTTAACAAACCACCCAACCTTAGTGGTATAAACAGCCATTTCAGTATGCTCCTGGGTTCAGTGGGTCCAAAATTCAGACGGCACAGCTGGGGTGGCTTGACTCTGCTCCACGATATCTGGGGCCTCAGCTGGGAAGACTTGAATAGCTGAGGGGTGATTCAATGGCTGGGGGCCAGAATCATCTGGAGGCTCCTTCACTCACATGTCTGCTGTTTGGGCTAAAATGACTCGAAGGCCGGGTTCAGCTGGGACAGCTGATCGGCACCCCCACGTGTAGCCTCCTCATGTGGACTGGGCTTCCTCACTGCGTGGCAGCCAGTAGTCACACTGCTCCCGTAGCAGCTTGGAGCGCCAACTGTGAGTGTTCCAGTAAAGAAGGCGAAAGTTCCATGGCCTTTATGACCTAGTCTTGCAAGTCCCATAGCATCACTCTTGAAGTGTTCAGTTTGGTTGAAGTTGTCATGAGCCCTCCCAGAATCCAGGGGTGGGGCCATAGAACCCACCTCTCAATTCAAAGAGTGACAAAGAATTGGCTGCCATGTTTCCAAACGACCACGAAGCTGACTTCTCTGTACAGCGCCCACTTTCACCTTCAGCCAGGTGTTCGATGTCACTTGAACACTAGGACAACATTCTTCCATCAGGATCGGTGGCATTAGGACAATGCTTGGGATGCAGGAGAGAATGGGGGAATAGAGGATGAGGTGCAAATTTTTGGTTTGTCTTTTTTCAGTGTCTAATTCTTTTCTCTCGTTTCTGAGAGTCTATAAATTTCCCTCAGACCCTTCCCCTTGCTGCTTTTTTTCCCCAAAGTAAATGGAAAAAAATGAGCCACATGACAGCCACATTCTGAGTGCAGAAAATGTAGCTGCCATTGCACAGAGTGTTGGGAGAGAGGCAAGAGGCCCTCCTGGAGGAAGGAGGTTTCTCAGTGGGCCAGGCGTTGAGTGATCTAGATGGGAGGGGCTCTGTTCAAGTTGGAGGTACAAAGCCATTTCACTTCTTTCTCTCTTCCCACCCTCAAAGCCTGAATGCAGGCTGAGTTAACTTGAGACTCCATCCCAGGGATTCTGTCCTGAGAAGGGAAGTGTGAAAACAGAAAGCAATAGAGAGTATCTGCAATTATGGCCAGAGTTCTTGGCAAGGCAGGGTGCTGGGATGTTTGTTTTCCACTCTAGTCCCAAGGATACACCTGGTAGCCTGCATGGGCCTCTAAAAACATCACTCAACATTTGTACAGACCCGTCCAGGTGTTGAAATAGGTAACAGAAGAGGAATCCCAAACCTGGCTGGAAGGGAGCTTCTGGCCCGTGGAGTCCACCCCCATCCTTTTCATGGCTGAGGGAACCAAGGCTCAGAGAAGCTGTGACTTGCCCAGGGTCACCAGTGTGTCAGTGGCTGAGTTGAAACTATGTGTCACCCTGCCCTCTGCCCAGGGGCATTTTCCACAGCTGACTGACTGCCAGAGGTGACAGGGAAAAGCCACTAATCGCCAGTGTTTAGTTTAGCCAGCTCCATCAGCTGCCCTAGATCTCTGGGCCTGCCAGAAGGATCCTGCCCACCCCCAGCAATCCACAGAGGCCCCTCAGGCTGCCAGGGCCACGTCACGGCAGCCTGCAGTCTGCCTGGCTAATGGCAGCGGCTGGGAAAGGAGCGAAGCCACGGTAATTACAGCATCAAGGAATCACAAATGGATCTGCAAAGATGACATTAGGAGCATTAGACCTGGCACGGCTGCCTCCGGAGAGGTCGCTGGGAGGAGGCCAGGGCGGGGGCCAGGGGACCGGAGACAGACTCGCCTCTGTCTCACCCTACCCCCTTTGTCCCCAGCCAGGACTGTGATGACAATGCCAGGATTCACAAGCCCCTTGCAGAAACCACGTCAGCCGCCAGTCTCGTGTGTGTCAGTGAAGATAACAGATGTCTTTCACAGGGAAGTAATTGCTTAAAACACAACTGGACAACCCCCTAGGAGGTTACATTAGAAGGACAGAGCCTTGCTTTGGGGTCTGGGGGGTTGACCCGGTAGGCAGTCCCCCTCCCCAATTCCCATGATCCTCTGACATCCTAATGAGCTGCGCTAGCTTCTGTGGAAGATAATTATTATGTCAGCAATGCCCGTCTGCCCCTCTGGCCAGCCTGGTTGGGGGCGATGGTGGTGGGGCGGGGCTTCCTGGGGGATATTTGTTGCTGGAAGAATTCCCCAGAGACTGGAGGGGGCTGAGAAAGGAGGAACGGAGAGAAGGGCAAGGCCTGGGTCAGTAACCATCTCCAAAGCCTGAGAAATGGGTCCAAAGAGGAACGGCTGCCTTTGGCCCAAGCTGGCACCAGTAGGTGTCACTGTAAGGAAAGGAGGGGCCCCAGGGCTGTCTGTGGACTGTGCTGGTAAAAATAGAGCTCGCCTGTGTTCCCACTGCCAAGTCACCAAGCCTGGTGATTTATAAGGCTGGGAGCAGACGTGTGTGTGTAAATGTTTTTGCGTGTGAGATGTGTAGCCAACCGCAGGCTGGCTTTTTCAAACTTACAAGGAGAGAGTGAGGGAGGGAGAAGAGAGGAGAGAGCGGAGGCAGCAAGGGTGGGAAGCACATGGGCCACTTTTATGTAACACTCCTCTGATACACTCCGCGGCGGGGATTTATGCTCTCTTTGAAGTAAATTGCATCCCGGTGCACGATAGCATGAAAGTTAAGATTTACCATGGCTGGGACCTCAGAGACCCTGCTGGAAGCTAGAATAATTAGCACAGCATTTGGCTGCCTCTCCTCCCGCTCTGCGGGCAGCGGCAGGAGTGGCTCTAATAGATCTTCCAGGCCTGGCCCCCGTGTGTTTGTTATGAGGTCCACGGTGGCTGTGGGCAAAGAGGATTCTGGTCAACTGGAGACATGGAGGCGGCAGAAGGGGCTGGGACAGACCCCACTGCTGGGAACAGCGACCTGAGCCTCGGCAAAGGCAGGGGCTGTGCCACAACGAGCTCATGAGGAACGCAGGGAGCTCATTTACAAACTGATTTCAGTGCCAGACTCCCGGCTCACTACAGGTGGGCGTCCTGGGGCTCCTGGCCGGTTTGGGGATCCCCGGATTATATCAGCTCCAGTATTCAATGGTTTTCAGAAGGCATTTCCTACCCCTCCCCAAGCCCCCCTGACTTTTCTCCCCATCATGCCTGCAGGCACCTTCCCAAGGTCCTTTCCCAGATCCTTCGTGCAAGAGAAGCTGAGAAGTAAACTTGATCAACGAATTCCACTCCCACAGGGAGAGTTCTAATAGCTGCTGGTCACCCCAGCTCTGCTGCTAACCAGCTGTGTGACCTTGGACAAGTCCCTGCCCCTCTCTGAGCCTCAGCTTCCATGTGTGTATGATGATAGGGTTGGATTTTTATCGGATCGTCTTCAATGGCCTCCTTGAACATTCTGGGATATATCCGACCCTCCTCCTCCCCAGAATACCCACATGGAGTTCTAAGGAATTGAAGCGCAGAAATAATGTCCAGTTATGGGATCCCAAGCTCCCAAATAGGATGCTGGTAGGGAGAAGGGACTGGCCAGCACTGCTCATTGCAAAGATTACAAGTGCCTACTCAGCAAGGGTTTTCCTGAGGTTTCAATAAAGTCACAGAATCAGTTATCATTCCACAGAGCAGAGCAGCTTCCTGGGATGCCTACAGACTCCACTTCATAATCATAATAAAAAAGCAACACTGGGTAGCATTTTCCAAAACCCCATCTGATTTTTACAACCTTAATTTAACATTGATTACAAAATTGTCTCCATTTCACATCTGAGGAAACTGAGGCTCTGGGAAATTGACCAGCCCAAGTGAGGCAACAGAGCATTGTAAAATGTAGATGTTGAACTGAAACCCATTTGAGTGCAAATCTCAACTCTGCCACACTAGCTGAGTGAACTAGGGTAAATGGGAAATTCTCAAGGCCTTAGTTTTGTCATCCGTAAAATGGGTATTAACTTGACCTTAATGAGTTCTTATAAGGGCTAACTGAGCTAGCATACATGAAAGGGACACACAGGGTGGCCTCCTTGTAGGTGAGGGTGAATGAGCAGAAAGAAGTTCCCTGGGCCAGAGTTGCTCGACCAGTAACAGGAGAGTCAGGCTTCAGACACGGGCTGCATAAGCCACTTTTGCCTCCCGAGTCTTACATGGTGCCTCGCATGGGTCAGGCCCAGTAAATATTTGCTGAACTGAATTACACCAGCTGCCACCACGGAGGCCTCACCGTCAAGTGTTGGAGAAGTAGCAGATAAAGCTTCGAGGGCTGCAGAAGATTCTCAAAGGGGATCAGGAGCCAGTGGTGTTGAGAGAGTTTAAGAAAGGGGAGAACCAAATTTTAAAAGTTCATGCTGCAAGGTCCAGAGTGCCATGGAGGTTGGGACCAGAATCAGAATGAGGCAGAGGTTCTTAGGCAGATTCCCTAGATCGAATCCCCAAAATGTCCTGAGCATCTTTCAGATCAATCATCCAAGGCTGGTGATATGGGGAAAATCTGATCATTGAAGTGCAATCAGCAGCCTCAAAAGCCAAGTGAGATTCCTGAACAAAGTGTCTTCTGCTCCTCACCCTTCCCCACCACGCTCTATTTCTCCTCTTCCATGTAGACAGGGGTGTGGGACAGAGAGATGAAGTGGGGGCTCCCTCCATGGTAAATCCTAGACCCAGAGGATCGGGAGGAGGTCTCAGATTCACCCCAGGGAGGTCTCAGCAAATTGTCATCCCCTCTCCCCACTCCAGGTTCTCTCAGGTCTCTCCCTGAGCTGAAAGTGTCCAGACATCCCAACCCCTAAAATGTTCCATAGAACCTACCTTCTGCCCCATGGGGGAGAAGGTACAGTGAGAAGAACTTCCCCCCATGGATGGAGCCTGAGCCTTCCCTGCGTACTTCCTGCTTGCACTCAGAGGCACATTCCTTCCCTGACGTCACACTCAGGACAGGTGACACAGACTTACCTAGCAGACAGGACAGCAGAACAGCCCAGGGCTCTTGATCTGTCTTCAAAGATCAGAGATAGAAGGATAGATCTTCGATGGCTGGATGAACCAAATTCCACAGCCCCAGCTGGCTTCTTGCTCTGGAGCCTTACAACTGTTAAAATCAAGAGATTTTTCCAAGTGTCTTGCCTACTTTCTCCCAACTATGGCTTTCAAATACTCCTTTTTCTGATCCTCAGAAAACAACAAACAACCAAGTGACCTCCTGTAGGAAACTGTCGCATTTAGTTAACCACCATTCCACACATTTGACATCATGGAAAAAGGGAGGGCTTGGAGGCAGACAGACCCAGGTTTGAAAACCAGACCTAATGCCACTGAACTGTGTGAACTTGGGCAATCTACGAAACCTCTCTGAACCTATTTCATCATCTGTAAAATGGGGGCCGTAAGCATGACCTCTCGGGAGTGTTTCGAGAAAAGCGATCACTCCCAAGAAGTGCCTGGCACGCAATAGATATTTTCTTTTCAAGGAAGTGAGCTAGCAGTGGTGGAAAAGAGCCTGGGCTTTGGCAGCTAAACCAGTCTGGGTTGGAACTTGCTCAACCACTGACTGTGTGGCCTGGAGCCAAGGTAGTGGATTCCAAGCCTCAGTCTCCTCATCTATAAAAGTGTTACTAATAATACGTAACTTTCAGAGTCACCACGAGGAGTAGACATATTTTGTGTGAAGCTTCCAGCACAAATGATAGACGTTATTATCTCTTATGAAAGGAGATGGGGAAACTGAGGCACAAAATGACCTGCTCAGACAGTGAATGAGTGATGAACCCATGGGCTGGGCTGAGGCACCGTGCTTGTTCTTCCCCCAGAAGGCCTGAGGAAACAGAACCCTTCAGGCTCCCTGAGGATCACGGTTTGGCCTGACCTCTGAATGGTTACAGCTGGAAGGGTGAGCAGGGGCCTGAGAGCTAATTTCGTCCAGTTTCCTAGACTCTCAATCCAGGGCTCTCCTCACAGTGTCACAAGACAGCATAGCTAGATGACAGATAACACTGGAGCCACGCCACCATGGCTTCCAATCCTGGTGCCATCACTTAGATTGTATGACCACTGGCCATGGTGTGGCTCCTCTGTGTCTCGGCAACGGGAATAATGGTGCCTACCACAAAGAGTTGTCGCAATGGTGAGACAGTGCCTGGCATATGCAAAGTCCCCAATCAATGTTAGCTACGATTATTATTCGCTCTTTGCCACATAGAGCTTTGATCTCTCCAAGACCCATTAATCACTCAGCCCCTTCTTCAAGAGATTAAAAAAAAAACAGCAAATGAAATTCTACATGAAATCATCGCTGTAATATTTCTGCTGCCAGGACAAATCATTAGGAAGGGGAAAAACCTGGCAGTAATACCACTGGCCTGCTCAGAATGGAGAAGGGACATTAATATAGCAGCTTCCCATCTAATGGCTGGGGAAGAGGGAGGCAAAGCACAGGGCTGCAGAAGGAGGGGACACTAGAAAGAAGAGGAAGCTCTTCTTTCAGTCAGGAGCTCCCAGGAGGTGGCTGGGTCTCTGCACCCACCAGAGAGTCACACAGCCGGCATGAGCTCCAGGAGGAAAAAGGCCTCCTGAGGACCACAGCCCAGCATCCTCTTGGCTATGGCTGTCCTGCCCAGCAGTGCCCCCGCCGTGCAGCCAGTGGCCAGCTGGTCTCTGGTTCTAATGCTTCCTCCTTCAGAACCTGGGACCTTCTCGGGCTCAAGGAACCTGAGTCTGCCTCCATTCCCCACAGAGCACTGGGCCAAGGAGCTTTGCTATCCATGAGGCTGGCCCCACGAGATAGCTGACCCAGGTTTGTGCCACCTCAACCTCTTTCTAAGCTTCCCAACCCCTTTCTGGGCATGTGTCCTCAACTGAAGAGTGAGGGGTCCGGCCAAGGTCATGGTTTCAAAAACTGTGCTGGGGGGCACAAGGGTGGGTAGGGGGCTAGTGGAGACCAAGGTGGAGTGTGGGCCTCCACCTTGCTTCTTTCAGAGCTGGTACACCATTAGCCAATTTGAGGACTGGGGTTACACATAAATATGATTTTATTTAGCAAAAGGGTTCTACTACTCCAAACTCAAGAATGCATAAAGCCCCAAGTAGAGGGTCTCCAGCCATCCCTCCCCCGCCAAGTGTCCTCTGTCCTGGGCAGCACCAAGGACAGGCAGGGGGAGCTGGCTTAGACCTGGCTTAGAATCCAGAGGCCTTGCTGATCCTCCTTCCCGAGCAGCCACCGGGCCTTGAGTGTCACAGTTTATCCTCCAGCAAGGGCTGGCTGGACACAATGCGTTGGCCCAAGGCCCGCCTGCAGGAGCCAAACCCAACAGTCTCCTTGGCTTCCTTGCTTGTGCCAGCACACTTCTTGGCAGATGAGGTGACCAGCGGGCAGAAGGAATGCTGTTCTGCCTGGGCTCAGGCGCACCAGAAGGGTGTCTCGCTGTTCCCCACAGAACAGCTGAGAGTCACATTATGGGTTCAGGCCTAGGGTGTCTCAATGGGCAACTCGTCCTGCTGGGGTGGCTGGGCATCAAAAGGCGATAAAGTTGTAGGGCCTGCCTGAGCCCATCTTTGGACCTTCAAGAAGTGCTGTAAGCAACCGGGCCTCACCCACACTCTGAGCCCCCGCCCAATTCTAAGTCCAATCTCATGGTCCCTGACCAGAAGGCAGGGACCCCGGGTGGAGTCATGGAGGTACATCTCAGATAATTTCCTAACAGCATGTTTTGTCAGGGGTGAAGAAGAGCATCAGCGCATTAGACACAGCAAAGCTAGAAATAGACGTGGGGTTTGCTTAAAGGAAAAATAAAGGCCCGGAAAGGATGGCCAGGGGCACATAGCCTTTTTTATAATTTTGCTGGGGTGCGGATCTGGTGTAGCAGTCAAGGCCCTCTGAGTTAGAGCCCCTGCCAGCTCTCCCACACCAGCAGCCAGCCTCTCCCTGCCACATGGCTCACCTTCTAGCCCCTCTGGACTCGGCAGTTGAACAATCAGGCCACTCTCCTGCCTCTTTGCCTTTGCACACTCCATTCTCCCAAACGGAATGACCATCCCTTTCCCCAAGCTTTCCTCATTCTTATCTACCTGACAGTCTCCTGCTCACCCTTTAAAACCCATTTTTCCTTCCTCTATAAGGCCTTCTCTGATTTCTTCCAGAGAGAGTCTGTTGCCCACTCTTCTATCTCCCCACAATATTTCACACACATCTACATACACACACACACACACAAACACACACACACACACACACACACACACACACACACCGCTTGTGGCAATTATATTTATTGGAAGAATTTGTCTTTGGCCTGAATTACTGGACTCTGAGCTCCTTGACATAGACTATAACTTTTTGTACACACGTATACTTGCATGATTGTATGTATTTTTGGTCTCGCCTACCAAAAAAAATTATTTGAGATCGCATCAGGAATAATGATAACCACCATTTATCAGCAGCCCAGAGTGTGCCAAGCACCCAGCAGGTATTCCCCACAACACCCCTGCAGAGGAAACTGAAGCTCAGGATGCTTAGGTATCCTGCCCAAGGGCGCACCACCAGTAAAGCTCACCCAGGGCCCTATATCATTCTTTTAGATTCCAAAGCCCAGGGTTTTCACCGCTTTTTCTTCACACTGTGCTGCTGCCGGAAGGTCTTCCCCCATTTCTCTAACCCCAGTGCCTGCCAGTGGAAGCACCATTCGTGCTTGTGAAGCGGTTGGAACAAGTAGGGGGGAAAGACAGTCTAACCACGAACAATACGAGACAATGCCACGCGGAATGGCTGGCTGTCGCTACTCAAAGTGCAATCCTTGCACCAGCAGCATGCAAATCACCCAGGAACTGTACCGGGACCTCCTGAATCAGAATCTGCATTTGAACAAGATCTGCAGGGGACCGGTGTACACAGTAAAGTCTGTGCTTTAGGCACCTGCTTCCACGAGGAAGAGCTAGGAGAAGCTTCTGGCAGAGGGAGCTCGCAGAGCAGATGGAAGAGATCGTTTTTTTTAAAAATCACTTCCAAAGTTTCTCACCACACAGGTTAAAATTGAAATTTCCCTTTCTCATTGCCACTTTCCTCATTTCTTCCACAACAATTTATTAGAATGGTATCCAAACATTTTTTAATTAGATTGTTTTTCCTTTCTTTGGTATGTTCAGCCTTAGGAATGAAAAGCTGATGTTACTGAAAACAGTTTGACTTTATCGACTAACACTGAACTAACATGTACCTTTAGTTTCCTTCCTAAGTGTATACCCACAAAAGGTGTCACATGTATCCACCAAGAGGCACGCACTGGATTGTCGCAGCAAAGCTAACCCACCCCAAAGCCCATACAGGGGGATGGATGGCTCTCCAAAACTGCATACGCAAGTATAGGGGTGTACAAAAAGTTATAGTCTATATCAAGGAGCTCAGAGTCCAGTAATTCAGGCCAAAGACAACAAATGGTGGAATCATCACACAGTGGAATGTGAACATCACAATGAGAATGAGCAAATTGCAGCTACATGCAACGCAGTGGATACATCTCACCGTTACAATGTTGAGCAAAAGAAGCCAGACCCGAAAGACGACAAACTGTATAATCAAAGATAGCCAGAGCTGCTCTCTGTGCAAAGGTAAGATACCTCCCTTAGGGGAAGCAGTGAGTGGGAGAGGGCTTCCACCAGGAATGGGGGGTCGGGGGAAGACTGATGATCCACCTGGGGACTCTTACATGGGTGCTTTTAGTTTGTAAGAATGTATCCAGCTGTACACTTAGGATATGTGCAGCACTTCTCTGAATGTAGGTTAGACTTCAATAAAAAGTTTAAAAAAAAAAGCTAATGTTGCCTAATGGCCTAAATTCTATGAATATGCAATAAACTTGCAGCCTAAGAATTTTGTCCTGCAATTTGCCGCTGACTCTGAGTTCGGGAGGTGTCAGGGTAACAAAGCACCCCAGGGTGAGCATTTGACAGGAAGCATTAGCTGCCCCCCAGGAGCCTCAAATACCTGATGGGTTTTCTCCTGCTTGAAATTAAAAACCTGCCCACAAAGATGCCGAGCAAGGGAGAACGCGTCTACAACCCTCATTTTGCAATGTTATTAGCTGTGGGAGTTGAGCTCAGTGGGTAGTGGGACTCAGCCACAAATGCTGGCTGGACACCGGGTGCCCACACCTGGAGAACAAGGCCAGTTGCTTCCTTACCTTTACAGGCTATATACATGAGCACACATGCATGAACACGTGTGTACACACACACACACAGCCTTACCCACAAAGGCGCAAAGATGTCTGTTGCTTAATAATGGTTGCCTATGGGAATGCAGACTGGTGCAGCCGCTATGAAAAGCAGTGTGGAGGTTCCTCAAAAAATTACGAATAGAATTACCATATGACCCAGCAATCCCTCTCCTGGGTATCTACCCAAATTTCTGAAAACATTTATCCATAAAGACACGTGTGCTCCAATGTTCATTGCAGCTTTGTTTACGGTGGCCAAGACATGGAAACAACCAAAATGTCCTTCAATGGATGAATGGATAAAGAAGTTGTGGTATATATACACAATGGAATACTGTTCGGCGGTAAGAAAAGATGATATAGGAACATTTGTGACAACATGGATGGATCTTGAGAGTATGATGCTAAGCGAAGTAAGTCAGACAGAAAAAGCAGAGAACCATATGATTTCACTGCTATGTAGTATATAAACCAAAAACAACAAAAGAACAAGACAAACAAATGAGAAACAAGAACTCATAGACACAGACAATAGTTTAGTGGTTACCACAGGGTAAGGGAGGTGGGAGATGAGGGTAAGGGGGATCCAATATATGGTTATGGAAGGAGAACTGACTCCGGGTGGCGAACACACAATGGGATTTATAGATGATGTGTTACAGAATTGTAGACCTGAAATCTATGTAACTTTACTAACAACTGTCACCCCAATAAACTTTAATTAAAAAAAAAAATAGTAATAATGGTTGCCTATGGACCATAGTACTATGGTGCTGGAGAGAGTAATAATGAAATCTCACTTTGATTTTACACTTGCTGTGCGCCTGACACATATAAGCGCTTTGTACACACGACCTCATTAAATATTCACAACAACCCGATGAGGGAAGGGACAATATTATTCCCATTGTACAGATGAGGCTTGGAGCGTGCCCAAGACCACGCCATGACCTGTGGCAGAGCTGGGATCACACCCAGGTAGGGCGTTGATCCACAGCCAACTTTGTCTCCGGGCTTCCTTGCCTTGAAGACCATGCTGTCTAAGCCCCCAATTTTAAAAGTGTGCCCACTGGGCAAGGGTGCCTGACTTAGCAAATAAAATACAGGCCACCCAGATAAAGCCAACTTTCAGATAAATAATGCATAATTTTTTAACATAAGTTTGAGCCCCCACACTCTTCATTCGATGCTGTTTCCACTGACTTCAGCCCCTCCCTGAACCTCCTCACACTCTGTATTTACAACCAAACCCATCATGTTCCCCAGGGACTACCTCTCATATCCCTTGTACGTTACTAAGAAAGGCTTGTTGCACTGAGGCCCCCCCCCACCAATGTTCACAGCTGGGGTCACTGCAGCCCCACCCTCAGGCTCAGCCTAGCCTTAGGCTGCAGAGGCATGAATCCCTCCTGGGGGAAAACCCAGGGGCTTCTGAATTTATAGTGTGGGGACTCAGCCTTGCCACAGCCTCCTCTTCCACCTGGAACCCGGTTCCAATAAGTAGGGGTTCCAGGAAGCTTTTGCTATATAATTAGCCACCTCTAAACTTAGAGGCTTAAAACATAACAACCATTCATTTTGCTCATGACTCTGCATTTTGAGCAGGTCTCTATACCACCTGGCATCATCTGGAACAATTCACCAGGGGACTGCAGGAGTCACCTCCCACATGGCCAGCTCACATGGCTGGCAAGTTAGAGCTGGTAGTTAGCTTGGAGCTCAGCCAAAGCTGAGGATCAGGGGCTTTGGTTTCCCGGCACATGAGCCTGAACACATAGCCTGGGCTTCCTCACAGCATGGCAGCCAGGTCCCAAGGGGGAGCGAGCATTCCAAAAGAGAGCCAGGTGGGAGCTGAATCGCCTTACATGGCACAGCCTCAAGAGTCACATAGTGCCACTGCTCTTTTAGTCAAAGCAGTCACAAAGACCCACCCCGGTTCAAGTGGAGGGGACATAGACTATCTCTTGATGGGGACATGTCAAGGTTCTAGAAAAGCATGCAGGACTGGAAATATTGTGGCTATATGGGACTTGTTACTGGGACCATGCTAGCGCCTTCTAACCAAGGCCAAAGTCACCTTTGGAGACCCTTAGCACTGAAAACGTTACAGCACAAACTTCCCAGGTGTTGCCGTGGATCTCAAGAAAGTATTTGTTAAAGAAATAAAACTCAAGGCAGCTACTAAACAATACATTCAATATGATATCATTCAGATTAAAACATGCATAAAAATTCTAGGTTTCTGTGTACATATATGTGTATGGAAATACATTTTTTTAAGTCTTAGAGAAGCAGCCAAGAAAATAACAGTGGTCACGTCTGGGAAAGGGACTTGGATTGGGGCTACGGGAAATAACAAAAACAACTTAGGCTTTATCCAGGTAGCTTGAATAATTTACAGTGGAAATGTACTCTTGTGTTAGTTAAGTAATTAAAAATAGAAAGAAAAGAGTAAGAAAGGGTGGGAACGTGGGAGGGAAGAAAGAAAGAAACATACAAAGGTGCCCAGGTGGTGTTTGAATTAAAAGCACAATTGTTAACAAGATCAGTGTGGTACACTGGATTATTGTGCCCGATTTTCCTTTTACCTGAGATAGAATCACACACTCACACCCTTTGCCATCTGACTGTAGCCTCCTAGCGGACCAGATCCAGTACAGGAGGTTTCCTTGTCTGTTGACTTAGGCCTTATAACTGGTTTTGACTAGTGGACAGAAGTGACAGGGTGCTGGTTCCAAACTTTGACCTTAAGAGACATTGTTTCCAATTATTTCCTGACTTACCCTCGGCCATGAGAAGAGCCCGCCCCAAGTAGCTGTGTCTCCTCAGTCTTTGTCCCAGAGAAACATGGAACTGGCCTGAGCCCAACCCAAAGCCAGGAGCGTGGTCTTGGCCCATAGAGCCACAGCTGAGTCTCGCTGAACTCCAGACAATCAAAAGACCGATGAATGGGAAATAAATGCTTGATGTTGCAAGCCACAGAGATTGCAGGGCTGTTTGTTAAGCAGCAACACTGCAGCAGAAAACTGACTGGTACAGTCTATGAGATCCTGAGTAATCTGGCCATTGACATTGACAACCATTCCAGCTCCAGCTCCCTTATATAGACCTTTTGTGCACCAAATTCTAACCACACTGGCTTTTTTAGTGGCTCAAACATTTATAGTCTTCTCATAAGATACTCATTCTACCTGGACTATTTTCTGCATGTTCAGAGGATCTCATCTGCACATCCAACACCACCTATCTAAATTAGCGTCCACCTTGTTTGGCTTCCTGATAACACCTTGTCTATTCATCATAGTCCTTAACATGATTTATTTTACATCTCTGTGATTATTTTATTTCTGCCTCCTCCCCCACTCTCCAATGAGCTTCATGAGGGCACGAATGTTGCTTCTTTTGTTCACCAATATATCTCCACTGATAACGAGCAAGGTGCCTGGAACATAGTGTTTTATTGAATAAATAAACTTGGCTGAGTGTTTCCAACCATACTACAGGAATCAAAGGAGAACTTCCTTCCCAATGGGGACGGGCTGCAACGAGTGAAATGGGATTTAATATGAACACTAAGATATGGGTAGAATTTAACATGAGCAAAGACACGGCCATGGGAAGCTGCAATGACTCTAGGGAGCAGTGAAGGGCAGAGCAGAAACAGGAGAGTTGAGCTAAGTCAGGGTGCTAATATTGAGACAGGGAGATATAGGGCTCTACCCCTCCCAGCTGTGGAGCTCCACGTTTGTCCAGCAGTTAGTGGGGAGCCATGGATGGGTTTTGAGCAAAGACAGGGACTAATGATCATTAGATGTTTCTTCTGGAAGATGTCAGCAGGGAGGTCAGTAGACTGGTATGAGGTGAGGAGGGCATGAGGGAGAGAGAAAGGAATACCACTTAACAAAGACAGTCATGGCTGGGGGGTCAGCACAGACCAGCTCTCCCACTAAAGGAGCTCAAGAAATATTTGTTGATGATAATGACTGGATATGGTGGAATACTGTCCACATTTCTGCTTTGAATGATTGAGGAAAATGGTGCGACTACTAAGAGTTACAGGGAAGACAGGAGTTTGATGGAGAGGAGAGAAACTGTAATGTTATATGTGTTTAGCTTGATGTGAGCAAAGGTTGTCCAAAAAGCAATTTGGAGATGAGTAGCAGAATTGGGGAGAACAGCTGGAGAAAATGCCCTAGTTTGGGTTTCCCCAGAAGCAGACTCTAAGAAGGATTTGTGTGCTAGTGTTTGGGGAGATGATCTCCAGAAACACTGCGAGGGGAGTGGGGAACTGAGACAAGGAAGAGAAGGAACCAATCAGTAAAGGGTGAGTTTTCAAGCAGATTAACACTGAGGGCAATTGGAGCTCAATCCTACTGGGGACCTCGGGAATGGGGGGAGGGCAGTATCAAGCCTCAGATATCTCCCATCTGAGGGCAGGGAGTAGGGTCCTCACACACCAACTCCTATCAGTCTTTACTTGCAAGCTGTTCTGGGGATTCCTTATTCCTTGGCATTTCCAGGTGCTCTGCACACAGGCAGAGTTCTGGTGGCGAAAGAAAGCCCTCACGTAAGACGAAGATACAGGTTCTGGCTGTTGGAAGTGGGTGACCATGCATGGAAATGGTATGTTTTCAGTCCCTGTTACATGCCAGGCACACCCCTAGGTACTTGCAAGTATTATAAGTTCCATCCTCACAAGAACCACTTTAAAGATGAGGAAACAGAATCCCAGAGTAGTAACTAACAGCTAGAAGTGGTGGTCACTGAGACTCACTTTACCTGAGGGACCAGAAGACATAGGGCCATGGTGTGTGCAGGGTATTGGTGAGACTCAGTGACTTCCAGCCCCAAGAGGCCACTGTAGCAAGAGGAAACGAAGGCAGACAGAGAGAACTCTTGCAAGTGCCGTAGTCATGGTGGCCATGTTTAATTCCCTGAGTAATAACTTCATGAAAGACAAAGTTAGTAAAGAACATGGAAACCCTACTATTGTAAGCAGGCAGGACTGAGGGATAGTCGTTCTAAGATTCTGAAGGAAATAAAGCATTTAAATGGCACTCTGTAGACAAGAGTTGGGAAATCTATTCAACAGTGCCTCTACCTGAAGCTGAGAAGATCATCTGAGTAAGTTCACTTGCAGGGGGGTGTTCATTGAGGGGCCGCCTCACGGGGTGCCAGCCTGAAGTTTATCTCACTCCTGAGCAAACAAGAGAAATACTGAAGGGCCAGACATTGCAAGTGGAACACAAGTTTTTCTCAGTCATATCAAGGACCAAAATAAAGGAAATTAATTTATTGATGCCGTGTGAAGGAAAAAAGTTGGTTTTGAAGAATTGTAGCAAATGGCTGGGAAAATAGGAACCAAAAACATTGGAAAGCTCAGTTAATGCTAAACAAATTTTTAATCATTAACAATAGTTGGGAAACAGACCTGTGCAGGCAGACGGAAGGAAGTCGGGTTGAGAAGGCTGTAGGAAGGGGAGACGCTCAACTGCCTTCAAGTATGTGAGAGGTCATTACTTATTTTCTTGTAATTTGTGATTATTACTGAGGCAGTGTGGAACGTGGGGCTGAGTGAAGAGGGAAGGGTGATTACATCAGAATTACCTGGAGAGTTTTTTCAAAATATAAGTGATGCATACTACCTCTAACTTTAGCAAATCTTTCAGGCTGTCAATCTCATGCTCACTTTGGTATCTGACATCCGTTGTCCTACCCTCTTGTCAGCAGATGGTATTGACCACCATTTTCATGTCCTGAGAGTACCTCCCCCTTCCACTGGCTTTCGTGCAAAACAAAAACCTGGCGGAAACTTCTTCCTCCCCCGTGGTCCCTCTGAGCAGCACCCAGGTGAGATTGTCAAGCCCCTGAGAACAAGATCAAGACTGCCTCATATAACATTGTCCCTCCTGCCCCCCGGATAGTGCCCAGCACGTAGTCAGACACATGGTCATTGAATAAATGAATGACACAGACACATCCCCAACCCAACCGGGGTGACCACTTCAAGGCGTTTCCTCAAAAGCAGGTAGATTACTGAAATCATCATGGCCTCTCAATATGTGGAAATAGTAAAAAGAGAAATATCCATCCACAGGCAGCAGGATATTGAGCCAATGACCTCTTGAGGAAAATGTTAGTCCTCTCAGCCATGAGAAGCAGCAGTAGCGAGCTGGGGCCAGTCTATATTGTCACAGGTCTCCCATGGGTGCCATGGCTGTCCTAGCTCCTGTGGCTGACATGGCAGCTGTGACTTTCATGGCTGTCATGGCTGTCGTGGCACTCTCAGCTCTCTCAGGAAGGGCTGCTTAGGAAGATCCCAACCAGACTGCCCTTGTCCTGGGACCTGGGTGATTTATGGCCACATCCACATACACACATTCACTCATCCTGTCCACAGACTGATTCTGGGCTAAGGCCCATAAAATAGGCAACAGCTATTGGCAAATTCATTAATTAGGATTCTGTTTGTACTTTTATTGTGAAGGAAAATCATTTGTCAGCTTAAAGTCAGACTCAGTGCCTGATGAGAACTGTTATTCTAAGAAGATATCGACTGACGACTCTACGTGGCATTCCCTCCCTCTCCCCATCTCCACCACTCCAGCCCACCCCCGCTTCTGTCAGAGAAAGCCTCCTCCTGTCCCTTCACTTGAATCAGGGCCTTCACTTAAATGTGGTAGATTTTGTGAGTTGCCTTCTCAGAAGGCCTACCTCCTTTTCCCCTGCCAACATAACCCCAAGTTTATCCAGGCAGAAGGCAGTTGATATGTGTTGAAGGCGATAGCCCCTTTTAACTCTAGAGAGTGAAGCTTAATCAGTCAAAGCTACTCACGGCAACTCCATTTCCTGTCCCAATGACACAATTCTAACCAATGAAATGAGAGGAAGTCTGTTGAGGTTCTTCTAAAAGGCCTCAAGGAAGGAACATTCTCTCGTCAAGCCTTTGGACTTGTGTGGGAATGGAACACCTGGAGCCCGTGAAGCCTCTTGTGAACACAAAGAGGCAAGACAGAAGACCAACACCAACATACTGAGGATGGCAGAGCAAAACGGTGGGAGGGACTTGGGTCTTCGATGACCAATGAGCATTAAATTAACCAAGCCAGGAATCGTCCTGCCTCTGGACTTCTGGGTCATAGGAGATGATAATCTCCTGATTGTCCGTATCATTGGGAGTGGGCTTTTTTTTTAACTTTTATTTATTTTAAGTGTGTTTTTCCAGGACCCACCAGCTCCAAGTCAGTCTAGTCGTGGAGGGCACAGCTCACAGTGGCCCATGTCAGGATGGAACCGGCAACCTTGTTGTTACGAGCACCGTGCTCTAACCAACTGAGCTAACCGGCCGCCCCTGGAGTGGGCTTTTTGTTGTTAGAAGTGAAAACATTGGATATAGCTGCAAACATCCTGCTATATTATAACCAACTAGAACTAAAACTACATCCAGATAGATACATGTTCCAATAGATGGCCCCTGCTCTAGCTATTGCACGTAGTTGTCCCATTTCAGACTCTCACTAGACTCCAGCTACCCTGTCTTTGTTGAAAAAGAATTGAAGGCCTACCTGTCAACCACTTTCCCATAACCCATCTTGCTCTCACTGGTGAAAACCACTCTCTACCCCCCAAAATATCAGGAAGCTTTAGGCCAGAGTATGCAAAGACAACACACACACATACACCAAATAAGAAAATCATTCTATATGTGGATATCTTTGTTATGAGTTGAATAGTGACCCCCACCCCCGGATTCATATGTTGTAGTCTTAGCCCCCAGTACCTCGAAATGTGACTGCATTTGGAAATAGGGCTCTTGTAAATGTAATCAATTAAGAAAAAGTCATACTGGAGTAATGTGGACCTCAATCCAATATGACTGGCATCCCTAAAAAAGGGAAAATTTGGACACAGACACGCATACAAGGAAAATGCCATGTGAAGATTGGAATTATGCTGCCAGAAGCCAAGGAAATACCAGAAGTTAGGAGACAGATATGAAGCCGATCCTTCCCTAGCACCTTCAGATCTCAGACTTCTGGCCTCTAGAACTGTGAGACACTACATTTCTATTGTTTAAGCGACTCAGTTTGTGGTACGTTGTTACAGCAGCCACAGGAAATTAATCTAGTCCTTTAGGTGACTATTAGGGTAGGTATAGTATGCAGAGGCACAGTTCGCCTATTGAAGACCATAAGGCCAAGGCCATACCTTTCGGGCAGAGCCCAGGTCTTCTTTAAATTTTAAAGTGTCTCCTAGGTAGTGTCCTCAGACACCAAGCTAGCTGGGTAGGCCAGCTGGGCATCAGTCCAGGGCACCAGTCTGTTGGAGGGTCCAAAATACCACTAGAATAAATAGAAATACCCACGCAAGTTGACACAAGTTTCCACAAGCTCCTACCAAAGTAAACAGTAGCCTTATATGGAAATTTAAAAAACACCCCTGGCTGGCACTGACCCCTCTCTTTGGGTATTTTTGTAATACACACATATAGTTGCGATCAGCTGAAATTCTGAAACCAAATAAAGCATGGTGTAACTTTCCTACTTACTACAAACAATGATCCATTTTATTATATATGTAATTTGTAAACCCTTCAATAAGCTTCCCCACCAAAGTTTCTGACTTGAGAAATTGCCAAAGAAAACTGATATGAGTTCAAGAACCACAAAAAGTGTAAGACATTTTGCCATTTTTTAGACTATTAATTTTTCTACAGCCAGAGGAGGTAAATTAGTGAGTAAATCTGTCTGTGCATAACATGTTTTAATTAATGTTTGGCAGAGTCTGCTTCTTAACCCACAGTATCTTCTCTCCCTGTTTTCCATGCTAAGAGAATCAACAATTGTAGCTGGGCCCATGGCCACCCCAAATAAAGACTCCATTTCCCAGCCTCACACCTAGGAGGGACATGTGGATAAGTTCTGGCCAATGAGATATAATCAGAAATACCACGAGACAGTTCTGAGAACGCTTTGCTGCTGCTGCTTCTTGATACTTTCCTCCTCTCTGCTCGTCAGAATGCAGCTGCAGCAGTCATCCGGGACCGCAAGGTGGCCTGGGGATGGGAAGCCATGTATGGCAGAGCAGTGACATGGAGAGATAGGAGGAGTGTGGGTTCCCAAGGACTTCACAGAGCAGAACTTCCATGTCAGGTGTAGACTTCACCTGAGAGGGAAAAACATCTCTGCGTCGTTTTACATTTCTGTCACTTATAGCCAAATGCTGTTCTGATAGGAAATCCATTCTTTTCCTTGTGTGAAGGGTCTCCGAATTACTCCGCCATGCAGAGTGCAGTTAAGTCTTGGTCTGGCCTTGATTAGAGAAAGCATGACTCTCTCTCTGTCCTGGTCTAGCTTCCACGAAAGGCACTGCTGGCAGGTAGGAGGTATGACAGTGACTCTGTGAAGAGAGAGACCAGTCATTGGGAAGGGCAAGATCCCAAGTCCTGAGTGAATGGGAAGGAAGCCGTGAGCCACTGTGGTGGTTTTCAAGCATAGGTGCAAATTCTTTGACCTTCCTGCTATCAAGAGGTGGAGTCTAATCCCTTCCCCTTGAATGTGGACCAACCTTAGTGATGTGCTTCTAACAAATAGAATCTGGTGGAAGTGATACTATATGACTTCCAAGGCTGGGTCATAAAAGGTGTGATGGCTTCCACCTGGCGCGCAAGCGCGCGCAAGCGCGCTCTCTCTCTCTCTCTCTCTCTCTCTCTCTCTCTCTCTGTGTGTGTGTGCTCATCCTTGGAATCCAGCTGCCATGTTGTGAGGCAGCCAAGAGCCCCTTGGAGAGGCCACAACTAGGCATTCTGATGTCTCAGCCTGCAGCCAGCATTAACACCAGACATATGAGTGAGCAAGCCTTTAGATGATCCAAGCCCCAGCTTCAAGCCACTCCAGCTGTCACCTAGTGGAGCAGAGATGAGGTGACCGTGCTGAGCCTTGCCCAAACTATGTATTGGTGAGCAAAATTAATATCATTATTTTAAGCTAGTGAGTTTTGGGGTGCTTTGTTATATAGCAAGAGATAATTACAACAACTACCCGCTCTGCCCCACAAGCCTGAATGCCATTGTGTGTGAGTCCCCTGCTACCACAGAGGCTTCCGGAAAGTTCCAATCTCATTTCAATGAGTTCCTGAAAGAAAAGCAGGGGTCCTGGCTCACACCTGAACTGGAGGGCCAAAGAAGGCACAGGTTGGTGGTGTCAAGTGTCCAAAGTGGGGGAAGTCGGAGCAAAGGGAGCCCGCAGCGCCTCCCTGCCTGGCAGTTCTAATCAGAGAGAGAGTGCACACTCAAGCACACACACACACATGCACTCACACACATAGACATGAGAAAAGATGAACCTCAGGCCAGAACCCAGCCGTGGGGTCCACATGCAGCACTCTTCACTCTCCATCTTGCCACCTGAAGTTTCTCCTTCTAGGGCCCACCTGAGAGAGTCTGGGTTTCATTGCATTAAGGTCAGCAGCGTGACCTAAGTGGAGGCCCCTGGCATTTCCGTGAGGATTCCTCAGAATGAATTCTGGGGCCCCAGTAGCATTAAGAGAGAGATGAGACAGCTCCTGAGAGACCTACCCAATGGGAGAATCTCCATGGCTCTCTGCTAAGAGTCAAAGGTCTGTCCCTGCTATGGGCCGAATTACATTCCCCACCCAGATTCAAATGTTGAATCTGACTCTATTTGGAGACAGGGCCTTTAAGGGGATAATTAAGGTTAAGTGCGGTCATGTGGATGGGCCCTAATCCAATAGGATGAGTGCCCTTATAGAAAGAGGCCCCAGAGAGCTTCCTCTTTTCTGCGTGCACACAGAGGAAAGGCCATGTGAGGACACAGGGAGAAGTTCGCCACGTACAAGCCAAGGAGAGAAGCCTCAGGAGAAACCAACCCTGCTGACACCTTGCTCTGGGACTTCTACTCTCCAGAACCACGAGAAAATAAGTATCTGTTGTTTACACCACCCAGTCTGTGGTGTTTTATGGCAGCCCAAACAGACGAATATACTCCCTGAGAGAAAGGAAAATGGGGGAGTGTGAGAGAGACAACACCTTGGGTCATCATGACTTCCCTGTTGGTGACTCGGGGGGGGGCGGGGGGGGGGACTTTGTCCTGGTTAATCCTTGGCAGCATAGTCCCGTGCAAGGATCCCCTGCAGACAGCATGACTAGGAGGACGTTTGCTGGGTAAGCCCCATCCTTACATCTCTCCCCCGAAATCACCCCTATTGTTAAGCATCGCCCTCTCCTTGCAGTCCTTTGGTCAGATACAAACTCTCCCTGACGGGTACCATGCCCTCCCTGTGTTCATGTTTACCAGCCATGCAACAGGAGCTAGGGGCAGATGGGAGAAGCCTCTAGCCAGGGCGCAAGGGAGACGACATCTGAAGACAACTACCTGACTTCTCTGCATGTTTCCCGGAAACTGGTAACCTGGCAGCCTCTCTTCAACTCAGAAAGAGCCTGCCTGCCTTCGTTCCAGCTGCCCAGCTAGCACGGCAATTCCTGCTGCTCTGCAGCTGCCAGCGTCTGCAGGCATTCCCTCTGGATTGCCTTTGTGCTTTGGATGTAAATGTATTTGTATCAGATTCCCCATCCCTGACCTTCCACCCCCAACACTATAAGGTGAAGAAGGAAGGAAGGAAGGAAGGAAGGAAGGAAGGAAGGAAGGAAGGAAGGAAGGAAGGAAGGAAGGAGAAGGGAAGGAGGGAGGGAGGGATTGAGGGAGGGAAGGAGGAAGGGATGGAGGGAGGGAAGAAGGGTAGGAAGGATCTGTACTGCAGAGCTCAAAGATCCCTCCACCTCTCTACTGCACTTCCTCATGCCTTCTTGTTGTTTCCTCTAGCTCCTCCTTAAAGGCACCATGCAAGAGCCCTAAGCTACTCTGCTGCCATCTGCCCTACTTGCACAAGCCCAGCAGAGCTGCACTACGGCCAGCATAGACAACCTGGCAGAGCTCCAAGACTTCTGGGTTAAGACTCCAGCTGACAACGCGTTACTGAGCAATCGTTCATCATGCATTCATTCAGCAAATTCTTGATCAATATTCATCCCACAGCTGTGAGCCAGGACCTGTGCTAGGTACATGGGTACAGACCTGAGCAAGGTACATGGGTTCCTCCTTTCTAGGGATGACAGACAGCAAGCAAATAAATGAGCAAATCATAGATGGTAGTAAGTCCTTTGCTAAGAACCAAAACAGGGTGCTGTGATGGAGCAACTGGGGAGCTCCTTTAGGTGAGTGGGCAGAGAAGGTCTCCCTCGGGGACCGATAAACTGAGATCTGAAAAACACAAAGAAGCAGACGTGAGGCTACTGAACGGAAGAGCATTCCAGGCAAAGGAAACAGCAGCTAGTACAAAGGCCCTGAGACAGGAATGAACTTGGTGTGTCCTGTTAAAAGCAGGAAGGTCAGTGTGCCTGGAGTTCCCAGAAAAGTGATAGGAGATGACAGCACAGAGTTCACCAGGGGCCAGGTCACACAGCACTGGGACATCAAGATAAGGAGTTGGGATTTCAAGTGGAGTTAGGGAAGGGAGGTGACCTAATCAGATTTCTAGTTTTTAAAAGATTGTTCTGCCCTTAAGATACCTACTAATTACAAAGGGAAAATAGTAACATAATGGTGAAACCCAGCAAACACCACTTTAACCAACTCATCAAAGTGGACATCGCTAGTAATAGATCAAATGGACATCACATGCCTCCCAACATGATTCACTGAGAAGGACACATATCACCTTGGTGGGGTTTCTGCCAAACATGCAGAACCTGAATCTAGTTGCAGGAAACATCAGACAAAGCCAAACTTAAGGAACAGTCTACAAAATAACCAGCCTGTACTCTACAGAAGCGTTCATGTCATAAAAGACAAAGACAGACTAAGGTACCGTGCCAGATTACAGGAGATTAAAGAGACACAGTGACTGAATACAATGTGCAATTCTAGACTGGATCCTGGGCCAGGAAAAAATATTTTTTTCTTTTGTTATGAATGACATTAGTGGGACACTGATGAGATTTGAATAAGATCTGTCCATCAAGTAATAGTATTGTACCAGTGTTCATTTCCTGATTTTGATAAACTGTACTGTGGTTATTTTAAGAGATAGTCTTTATTTTGTTTTTGTTTTTTTAAGGAACACACCCTGAAATATTTAGGGGCAAAGAAACATCATGTGTACAACTTGATCTCAAAAGAGTCGGGGGAAAATCGTGCATGTGTGCGTGTGCATGTGTGCGTGTGTGTGTGTGTGTGGAGAGAGAGACAGAGACAGACAGAGAGAGAGAGAGAGAGACAGTGCACACTCACAAATTGGTAAAATATTAACATTCAGGGAATCTGGGTGAAGGTGATACAGGAACTCTGGCACTATTTTTGCAACTTTCCAAGTCTGAAACTATTTCAAAATCAAAGTTTATAAGACAAGAATGAAAAAGCTCACTCTGGCTGTCTCGTGGAGTATAAACATTGGGGAAAGAGGCCGTGAGAGGGAGGCAGGGCCAAGGTTGAAGATCTATGCCCCTGGCCTAGGATGCCGGCTCGGAGGGGACAAGGGCCAAAGCTTGCAGACCTGATTCAGAAGTCAGAACCTTGGGAAAGCCACTTGGTCCTCCACCGTTCTGCTGACAAGGGGCCCAGCCCGTGTCTGCCAAATGACTCTTGCCACTGTCCATTGCATGCACGCTGAAAAGCAATCAAACGTGAAAGCCCAGGGAGGCCAGAACAACATGGCTGGCACTCAGCTCCAAGAGGCCTGTCAAGGAAGGAAGGGACTGACTGCAGCTCCCCCTGCCTGGTCACCTGTATCCCCAAGCGTCCCCCACTGCTTGTGGCCCCCTTGGCCTGCCTCAGTCGTTCAGGAAATAGGGCTCTCCAGGCCCCAGCAGGCCTTCGCCAAGATCCTTTTGACCCAAGCCAGGGCAGGCCAGGGCTCGGTTCTGGGAGAATAAAGGAACAGCCTTCCTCAGGGGCCTGCCCCCCCGGCCTGGTGCAGGTGACGCGTGGCATGGCACAGCCAGTGAGGCTGTCTAAACAAGCAGGGGTTTAGCTGCACACCAGGTGCCACACTCATTAAACAGGGGCCAGCCGCAGGGCTAATCTGCCAGCCGCCTCCAGACGCCCGGTTCCCGCAGGTGGATGGTGCGCCTGGGTCCTAAGCACGTCTCAGGATGCTGGGTGGTCTGATGATTCTGGACAAATGTGCCGGAGGCTGCCAAGGACAGAAAAGCCTGCTTCTCCCTCCCTCCTTTATCATGCACAGAAGCAAACAGCGCTGTGGGGATGGACAGGGGAAGCATACACACCCCACATTTGCTGGACCTCCCTCCCCTGTTTAGCAGTTCATAATTTGACACCCACAGCCCGCTTTGCTGGATCAGAGGCATTCAGGGCTTGCAGGAAAAGGAGACCCAAGTGTGGACGTGGTGATAGATTGCTATCAGCAGGCCCCTAGGAAAGCCTGTTCCTTTATTTTTTCAAAGTCTTTCATGGAGCCGGCCAAGGCGTGGTGACTCAGACACTCCAGAATCAGGAGCAGCCAAGGCCGTGGGTCTGGGTGGTGATGTCGGCCTGTGTGTCAGGCCCGGCCCCTGGCACCTGGCCAGCTGGGAGGCTGGGAGACTGGAGGTTTGCAGGCTCATAAAAAGAAAACGCTTGTTCCTCTGCCAGACGAGAACGCGCCAGGTTCGGCGGGGAGAGAAGAAGGGCGCTTCTGGTGCCCAGACGTTCACACCCAAGACAGTGTCGTCCTACAGATCGGGAGTCTGGCGAAGATCTGCTGCTGCTTCAGGGCAGGCGGCAGCCATGTCAGGGAAGGACTGTGCCACTGACCCACTTGCAGTTGACCCAGTTGCAGGTGAGGAAACTGGGGTGCTGGGAGATGGAATGACTTAGCCCGAGGTCCCCACTGATACCTGCTCCCCCCTTCCCTATGGTAGCAAGGCCTCTGGGAAAGTTGGGGGACATAAAGCAAGGATGACCCACACTTTGTAAGGTAGCCTGGTCCCTCAGGCTTGAGTGCTCATACCAGGGTGGGGCAAACCTCTAACGTTTCCCTATTTTCCAGGATCTCTCCTCTTGACTTGAAATGGCATGGCATCAAGGGGTTTCTCAGACTAGCTATGAACATAGAAGCAGTCCTGTTTGTGTGTGTGTGTTTGTTAATTAATTTCAATCTGTCATGGCCAGATACTTTTGTCAAGTACAATGAAAATGATTTGCTAGAAAAATGAAATGAAAAAGAACCGCAAGCTATAAAATACAAGCCCAAACTTTTATGTTAGAGTTAACAGACATAAATATACTCTGTCAAGTTGCTGTCTGTCCTTAGCTTACCATGGACACGTGCCAGTTTGTGAACTGGCACACTGAGTAACGGTGGGAAAAAGTCAAGGTCAAAGCGTGGGGGTTCTAGTGCCACCTCTGTCAGTAACTGGCTGAGTGGCTTCCCCCTGTGCCACCACTTTCATTTGCACATAGCAGACTCACAAATCATCTCACACGACAGTCAGATGAGCAGAGAAAGATGCCAGTTCTTTTCTTTGTCTGTAGCTGATCCCTTCTTTCTCAGCATAGCAGGATGGGATGGGGTGATGAGATTTTTGTTGTAAGGAATAGATTGAGTGCGATGCAATCATGTAAATGGTCACTTTAGGCAAAATGCCCAGGTTCTGTCATATTGCCACTCCTCTGCCTCTCGCTTCACCAGGATGGTGTTTGGGCGAATGGGAGAGGAGAATAGAACTTGTGCCAGCACTTTTCACATTTTACTGTGTACACAAATCCCCTGGGGAGATTGTGAAAGTGCAGGTGCTGACTCAGCAGGTCTGGGGTGGGGCCTGAGACTCAGCGTTTCTACCAAGCTCCTAGGTAATGCTGAGGCTGCTGGTGCTGAAACCACAATTTAAATAGCTTATTAAAGATGAGGGACTTATGGGACCTCATACAGGGAGAGGAATCAGATCCTAGGACATCCCTCTGGAAGCTTCCAGGTCTTTGCTGTGGTGTGACTCGCCTTGGCTGCCCCCAGAATAGTGGTTGCTGAGGTGCGGACAGCCCTTCCTCCCTAACTGAAGTCTGAGTATGGAGAACTCCTGGTCTGACTCTCTGGTGCAGTCAGAATCCCATCGCCCTGGCTACCTCTGTCTCACCTCAGCTCTTATTTGCCCCCATGGAATCTTGAAGACTCTGTGACATTCCCTATCTGGACCCTGGCCTATGCTTACTGGCCAGAACACAGCTACTTTTCACTGAGAGAGCTGCCAGGTCCCTTGCCAGCCTCCAGGAACCAAGGGAAACTGCTCACCACAGGGTGCCACGCTCCAAGTTTTCTTTAATATGGAATCTACCAGATGAGTGTGGGGTATACCTTCAAACTGTCCTCGCAGAGCTCCCAACACAACCAGGGACAGACATGCTACTGCCCCAGACATGCCCCTAACCTCTCAAATATCCCTCCCTCTGGCCAGCTCCCAGAATTGGAGATCAGAACTCCTTCAGATTGCTTCCCCCAGCTCCAGCCCCATCTTCCCACCATCCTCACAAAGCAGAAAGAACAGCTTCTCCCTATTCCTTTACCTGTCTGGTTGGAACTTCCCTCTCAACATAAAGCAGGAACTAAAGGAGTGTAGGAAATCCTTTTCTCCCTGGACAATGCCCAACTTCCACCTGGTTTCCTCCCTGATCTCCCCCCTGTGAGGTGAAACACAGTCTAATTTGACCACAGCTGAGCGATGGCTTCCTTGGTGAGCAGTAGCTGCTGTTCCCTGGTGCTCTGGAAATGCTGAGATCTACTGGAAATTCACAGGAAAATACTTCCCAAATTATCCCTGCTCCATGGGAAATAAAGGCCCCTCTCTCTCGCTAGCCGCAAGAATCTGCTAAAGGGCCATTCTCTTGGCAACTTGAAAAGGGAACGTACTTCCTGGGGAGGCCTGTGACTGACATCTCACATGATGCCACAACCTCACGTGTAACTAGTGAGCACCTACTAGGTGCCAGGTACCTGTGGGGGACTGCAGAGACAGGTGGTCAGGGTCCTGCTTTCAAAGCACTCACAAGCTTAGGGTGATGACATCACCTCCTGGTGGGCACTGTGACACACACCCCCAGGTCCCTCTTCAAGGATCTCCCTCACGCCATTCAGCCCTCAGCTCCAACCCCTTCACAATCTGCCTTAGCTGCCGAGAGCACCTTCCTGAAGCAGCCCACACCCAATGACTGATGGCTGCTGGGCTGTGACCTGGAGACCATTCTCATGGGCCTTTGAGTTCCAGAGCTCCCTATGGGTTCAGCCAAGGCTATTGGTCTGGATCCCAGCTCGGCTCCTCCCTCTGCCCACTCCCGTTTCCTTCCTCTCCCTTTCTCAAGTGTGGATCCCAAGGGCCCTCCATAAACATTCCACATACTAAACTTCATCTCAGAGTCTGTTTCTCAGAGAACCCAACCCTCATCACCTCCAGTGCCTGGGAAATGGGGAGATGAGGAGATGGGAAAGCAGTCAATAGCTCTCCCTGGGCCCATTCTGAGAAAGAGGGGCTAGACCTTGGGGGGACTCCGTCCCTTCCACCACAGCTGCCAGCAGAAGTGGAAGTTGCCTCTCCAGGAAAATTGGCCTCTGCTACTCCCACTTCTCCTCAGAGGAAAGCTGTGGGAGTAGCATCTTCTGGGCCATAACCCGGGAGTGCTGGACTGGAGAAACTGCAGGAGAGGCAGGAATCCGGGTGGGAGACGGACCTGCACGCCAGAGTGGGAAGAACAGACTCAGGGGGGAGAGGTGGCATGGTGCAGGGGGGGGCAGTAGCCTGCCCATTGGGAGACTCAAGTTCCCTCCCATCCGGGCGGGGCCGGATGACACTAAACAGATCTGTCCTGTCTCTGGGCATGACCCCTCACCTGTCAGGTGAGGGTGAGGGGTGTGTATCTGTAGATCAGGTGGCCTGTGAGGCCTTCTGGCTTCTCCGTAGGCTGTTTGTGGCTCTGAGCCTCACGATGTGACCCAGAGAGCTGAGAAAGCAGAGCAGAATTTACTAGAAAAGATTGCCCCTCTCCTTTTCAGATAGGTCAGGGGGAGTCTGGTTGTTATGGGTTGAACTGTGTCCCCCTCAAAAATCGTATATTGAAGCCCTACCCATCCCAAGGACTTCAGAATGTGATGGTATTTGAGATGATTCCGGCAAAAGGAGATGGGCCCTAATCCAATCTCACCAGTGTCCTTGTAAAAAGAGATTGAGATAGAGACACGCGCACAGGGAAGATGACGTGAGGACACCGAGAGGCGACGGCCATCTACAAGCCAAGGAAAGAGGCCTCAGAAGAAGCCAACCCTGTTGAAACTTTGATCTTAAACTTCCCGCCTCCAGAACTGTGAGGCAGTACATTCTGTTGTTTAAGCCAGTCTGTGGTCCTTGTTGTGACAGCGGGAGCACACTAATGCACTGGTCAGTTAAATGTATAAACGGTCCCAAACCTAATGCTGCAAAGCTTTGTCCATATTGGGAGGCCCAGGCAATGCCAAGGGGGTCCTGGCTGAGCAACCATGGCTGGTGTGCTTGGGCTCCGGGCCGGGCAAGTCTCCCGCTTACCACAAGCCAGGCTCTGGGAGGGCTGCCCAGGGAGGGAAGCTGTGTGCTGATTACAGAGCTGAGAGCAATTGGCTGGAGCGTTGACCATGTAGCTGACAACCCCACACAGTGTATACCCAGGCCTGGGTGTTCCGCACCAAGAAAGGGAGCAGAGAGAACATTCTGGCGGGCTGTGGGCCACCGCCGCTGTCTGGTCTTTTTCCTTACCTCTGAGGAGTCTTTTCCAGTTCTGATATGCATATATATGGTTCATCACTCACTGTGGAGTATAATCAAAGATATACGAGTAATAAGTTGTTCTCATAGCCCAGAGATGGAAGGAGTGTCCACAATGCTACCATGGCCTGCTTTGCCCACTCACGGCACCCCAGGGTGTCTCAGGAGGCAGGCCCAGGACCACTCCCAATGCCCCAAGAGCTGACTGTGCTTCAGGGAGAGGCCGTTCTCTAAATATTTTCTCTCCAGGTTTGGCTGGAGACTCTCACAGCCAGTCAGGGGGCTTGGAGAGCAAACCAGGCCTGCCAGGAGCCGCCTGAGGACTGCCTTTGTGAGGAAAAGCCAGGGAGCAGGGCTGGCCCATTCCCAGGCAGCAAAGGGACAGGCCCACCCTCTCCTTCCTGGGTTCAAGCCAGGGCACCCACTGTGGCTGGGGAGTGCTGGGCCCAAGCAGGCCCCAGAAAACAGGCCTCAGCCCTCCAGTCAGCTGCCGTGTGTTTGTTTTCACAGCTGCTCCTCCTGCTCGACTGTTCCAGTGAGCAAAGGAATCTGTTTGTCTGAGAAAAAGAATGTGGCAGAGAGGCGGGAGGCGGCGGGCCCAGGCAGCCTCACAGCTACAGAGCTCGCAAAAACCAGCCAGACACCCAGGAGAGTCACCCAAAGACCTAGAGCCCAAGGTCACAGACTCAGACACCGTCCACCCTCACCCTCCAAATGTCCCTGCTTCTCTGTGGGCCAGAACTTTGCCCAGAGTCCTCAGGGCCAGGGCCAGACTGGCAGCCTAAGCGCACAGAACAGGAACCCACCCTCTTGAGGTATTTTATTTGCTTCTTTCTCATTTACAGAGAAGCCACACCACACACACACACACACACACACACACACACACACACACACACACACACTGAGAAGGAGGTCAATTAGCTGTGTGTATGAGGAACAAGCACACAGGACTGAAAGTGAACAAGCCCACAGCCAGGCCAGCAGTGGGCCTGGAGATGAAGAAAGAGATGCGGTGAAGAGGTGCTCCAACCACAAGGCCAGCTTGGTGCAAACTCAACCAAGGGAGGTCATCTGCCACACTGGAGGTCCAGCCACAGCCTCCAGACCTGTCATCTTTGTTCTGGAGCATTCTGGGCAACCTGGTGGGAGCCCAGGCAGGACCAGACCAAAGTCACCCTCATTTGGATGGTTTTGGCCACAGGAACACTTGGGATCCCAAATTAGAGTCTCTGTCCCTCCAGGCACTGATGATACTTACAGACACCCATACTCCCTCACCGAGCCCAGACTAACCAGCAGTTGCCCTGGGGGCTGGGACAGGGGTGGAAGGCAGACATAGTTTCCAGCTAAATTTCCTATATTACAGCAGGCTCTTGCCCTTATGTGGTCAGATTTGAGTTGGAAAATTCCCCCATGCTATTGCATTCTGACTTGTATTGAATTAATCATTCGGCGGTATAGGAGTAGAATATCAAATAACTAATCCTCCCCCTACATCTTACCTGCTCAGATTAATAATCTAGACGTAATTGAGCTCCTCCCGTGGGTCAGCCTGTTCACCCCCGAAAGGCTCTAGGAGGTTGAAGGACTTGCCCAAGGTCATACATACAGCAAGACTGACCAAGGGAAGAAGGTGTCTTAGGCTGGGCTCTTCCAGAAGCTGCACCTAAGACAAGGATTCGGGACCAAGTGATTGATTTGGGACTGAGGAAGTAAGGTGGGGAAGGGAGGCATACAGTAAGGGTGGTGTTATTGAGCCAGTCACCAGAGTGAGACACCAGGGGTCAACCCACTGAGCTTCTCTGAGAGACCCTGTAAAAGACACCTCAGTGTTACCCCACCTGGAAAGGCAGGAAGCTGGGGTATTCTTCCTCTAGCTGCCACTCATTACTGTCTGAGAGATGCTCCCACGGGCATTGCCATGAAACTCACAGGTGGGGGTATCATGCCCTCAGAGAATGTTCTGGACTGCTGAGTACCAAGAGAATTTGGGTACTGGGAACACCTGCTGCAGAAGTTGAACACAATTCTACGTGAATCTAGAGTCTTACTGGGTTCTCTGCACTGGCTGCCCTTCACCTAGCACCTAACACGGGAATCTTCAAGGCCTTCCAGCTGGTCTATGATGAGGTCAGCCTGTCGGTAATCGGGGGTGGATGGAGGGAGGTTGGAGTAGAAATAGCCACCTCAATGCATGCACGCACTCACACGTGCACACACCTGCCTCTTGAATGGGGTTGGGCTTCTGTGCTGGATTCAGAATGGGGACACACTTGAGAATTTCTAATGCCAGAGTAAGTAAGCGGGAACCCTCTCAGAAGGTCCCCACATCTTGGGAGTAAAGACCTGGACCCCATACCCAAATTTACCACCTTGTGACCTTGGGCAGGGAACAGGTTGCTGGATGCCTCAGGGTGTGCAAAATGAGAATATTAATACCTGCCTCAATCCCCAAAGGCTGGGTCTAAAAGTTAGAAGTAATAAGGTAACCTTTCTGTCGCAGTACCTGGTCCACAGTAGGAGTAATTGGTCATATTTTTTTTATCAAGGCAAAATTCACCTGACATCGTTTGAAGCATTTTATGGTGTACAATTCAGTGGCATCAAGTCTATTTACAATGTTGTGCAGCCATCACCACTGTCTAATTCTAGAACATTTTATCACCCAAAAAGAACTCCTGCACCCATTAAGCAGCCACTTCCTATTCTCCCCTCCTCCAAGGTTCTGGCAACCACTAATCTACTTTCTGTCTCTGTAGATGAGCTTATTCTAGACATTTCATATCGATAGGAGGCATATAATATGTGGCCTTTTGTATGCAGCTTCTTTTGTTCCGCATAATGTTTTCAAAGTGCATCCATGGCGTAGGATGTGTCAGCGCTTCATTCCTGTTTATGACGGAATACTATTCCATTATGTGAATACACCGCATTTGTTTTTTCATTCATCAGTTGACGGACGTTTGGGTTGGTTCCACTTTTTGGCTATTGTGAACAGTGCTGCTGAGAACATTCGTGTACAAGTTTTTTGTGTGGGCGTTTGTTTTCAATTCCCTTGTACATATACCTAAGAATGGAATAGCTAGTCATATGGAAACTCTGTTTAACTTTTCGAGGAACTGCCCAACTCTTTTCCCCAGCCGCTGTGCAATTTACATTCCCACAAGCAATGTAGAAGGGTTCCAATTTCTCCACATCTTCACCAACACTTGGTATTTTCTTTTTTAAAAAAAATTACAGCCATCCTATGGTGTGAAGTGGTATCTCATTGTGGTTTTGATTTGCATTTCCCTGATGGCTAATGACGTCTTTTCATGTGCTTATTGGCCCATATATTTTTTTAAGATGTCAGTCATTGTCAGCCATATTTACTCTGGGATTAAACCAATACACAAGACTGGACTGAAGTAAATAAGAGAGGGGATTCCAGAATGCCCAGGGCCTTCCTTTCCTGGTCTAGACATCAGAGCCACTAGATGGCTTCAAGGGAGCGCAGGGACAGCACAATGGTCAGGAACAGCAGCTTCTGTTGGCAGCCCACAGACAATAGAAGAGGAGCACATCACATCAACTCACTTATCTCCTTTTTTCCTTCTTTTGGATAAATTCCCAGGATTAAGATCACCAGGACAAAGAGGACAGAAGTTATTATTGCTGCACCTTTTTAAACCACAAGCTACATATGTGTGTGGTTTTCCCACTCTGACCCCTCAAGCATTGGCTATCGTTACAGCATTTTTAATTTTTTTGGTAACTGCACATAAAATTGTTTTATGTTTGATATTATATTCACATAATATATAAGCTAAATGTATCTATTATTTTCCCCTTTTTAGTTGTCTGTATATTTTTTTCATTTATTAATATTTTCTTATCAATTCAGATGAGCTCTTTCATAAAATAACTATATCAACCATATTTTTGGCCTCAATTTGGTTTCTTTTTATAATTTGATTGACATGTGGTGTAAGTTTTTTGTCTTTGTGTTAAGCATTTTTTATTATATTGATTATCTGAGCAGTTAACATTTATTTTGTATTTTCTGATTCTTTCCATCATATCCAAACTTAAAAAGTCCTTCCTTAGGGGCAGAGCATGGTTTTCAGACGAGATTCTTCAGAGAAAAATGTCCCAGTTCCTAAGAAATCGCAAAATCTGTCGGATGGGTTAGATGAGATTGTTTTTCTCCTGTCCCCAAGGTCCTTCTAGGAAGGGGGTCCTATTTAGCATCACAGTTCAGAGCTCGGGCTATGAAGCAAGATGGCTGGATTTGAATCCCAGCTCTGTCACATGGGCAAGTTACTTAATTCTCTGTGCCTCAATTTCCTCATCTGCAAAATGAGGGGGTAACATCAGTACCCACTTTATACAGTTGTTGAGAAGATTAAAAGGTACCCTAAATATATCTAATTGTATCTAAGGAAAGCTCTTGGATCTGGCTGAAGCCTCAGGTCTCCCGTGGCAAGTGAAATGAAAAGATAAGATGGGTATTCTTTCTGGTCCTGCCCAAAGAAAGGGCTACAGATAGGTCTCAGCCTGGTTCCGTGGGGAGGATGTCCCACTGAGTTCAAGGGGCTTCTCTGCCAGCTTTTCCCTCTCCTGCCTTCTGTTTCATTGGATCTGAGATTGACAGACCACCTGGCCCGCTAAACTGGAGTGCAAGCTCATCCCATCTGCCGCTTTACCTGCCCCAACCCCATCCTCGCTGCTGACTTTTTTTTTTACACCCTGACAGGGTGACTGCAGATGAAAACAGCCCTGCTTGTTTGGTCACTTGGTCTCCACTGGCAGGACTGCCACCTTGTCATCTCCCTCCCCCCAGGATGGCTCAGACCCAGGAATTTTAATTGACCTGGAATTAGAAACTTTTTAAACAAGAGTCACTGAAGAAAGGCCTGAGGGGGATTCAGATGCTTGTGACTTTGGAGGCGGGGGGTGTCAAGTCCCCAGGAATCCAGCAATGAGAGGTGGTGACAGGGCCTCAGCCAGGCAAGCCCTGGAGTCTCCCCGCTGTGGAAGACTATGATCCCCCTGTTCTTCCAACTGAGTTGGAGTTCAAGTCCCTTGGCTTAAAATGAAGTCCCCTGCGTCATTCCTAACTCTCCCCCACTGCCTACAAACATCCTGCAACGGAATGGCTAATAATAATAATAGATGGCTTGGCCTGGGCTTTGCAAATGGTCCTCACGTTCACTGTTTGAGTCGTTCCTCTTGTGAGGCGAGGAAGGCAAGCATTATTGCTCCCATTTTGCAGAGGAGGCAACTGAGCGCCAAAAAGGTCAACATTTAGGTCCAGGTGTGGTCAAGGTGGGTCTCAATCCAAGGGTTCTAAGTTTTAGCCAAAATCAGTGATTCTCTATTTTTAATACATCCGAATGTCCCGGAGGCCCCAGGTGCTGCCACACCCCCAGAGTTTCTCATTTTTTGGGTCTACCTTAGGGCCCAGAATTAGCTTTTCTTTCTTTATCCATCTTTATTGAGGTATAATTGACAAATTAAAAAGTGTATATATTTCAGGTGTTCAACTCGATGTTTTGATATCCGTATACATTATGAAATAATCACCGCAATCATCCAAAAGAAATGAAATGAGTGTCTTGAAGATAATTCGCTTTTCTAACAAGCTTCCCAGGGAGGCTGATGCTGCCGGGCAGGGGGGCCACATTTGGAGAACCGCTGGCCTAAAACTGTTACCACTACATCGTATCTCCTCATTGTGTTAATAAAGAAATGCTTCTAGCAGCTATGGATGGACAGATTTGGGTGTTTTCCAAAGAATTCGTTAATGGCAGCCGAGCTGAAACATAAGGCAGGAGCAGCAGCTTCCAGCTGCGGGGTGTTTCACACATAAGGGAAGGAGCTTGGACGAGAGAGGCTGGGGTGCCCTGGGTTGGGGGCTTGAGCACAGGGGGTTAATTCTGAGTTCCTTCTGGGGAGTCCACATGACTGGGAAGGAGGAAGGTGGAATGATTGCTTATATACAGAACTATCAAGGTCTTGGCTGTGTAAAACCCAGTCATTACTTCCAGGTAGTAATGCGTTTTAGGCAATGTCTTCTGCTTATGTTCAGCAATGCATGAGTCTCAGAGCGGTGGCCAGAGAAATGGCGAGTCGTCGGATATTGAGCGAGTGATAATGGAATCCAGGAGGTGGAAATTACAAGTCGAAAAGTAAAATCAATGCTCTGACTGCGAAATGACTGAATGCCTGGTGAGGAACTGTGGAGGTGTCCCCCTCACTCAGCGCCGACCTTTAAGATGCTCACCAGTTCAGAAGTTCCTTGAGGGCAGGGACCATATTTTAATCATGGGTAATCATATCGCGTCAGGGCTGAAATGGGCCTTAGAGAGCTTCCAGCCCTAGAATGGCAAATCGGTTTCATTTTGGTGCCAGCTACGATCGTTTAGTGATGGCTGCCTGAAGCGCTGGACTGAGAAGCGATCTGCCGTCTCTGAACTCTGTGGGGAGCCAGCCACCATCAATTAGCCATGCTTACCACTGGGCAGGGGGCGGAGAGACAGCACTTTGCTCGGATTAGCCAATCCCTATCTAGTCCTATCTATCCTGCTGACTGATGAGGAAAAAACTGCTCCACAGCCCGATCTGTGTCCCCAGCCACACCCTGTCGCACTCCTGTCCCGTAAAAGCCACTCCCTACCAGGCCGAGGGGTCGGTGCCTACCATTCAAGCACCCATGAACTTGGATGGGAAAAAAAAATTACATCTTCAGTTTTACAAACCTCACTAACTGAAATCAAGCACTTCCTTCCATTTTGAATGTAGGCAACAAACCATAGTAGCATCAGCCGTCCCTGTGACTGTCACCAGTGGAAACCACAGCTATCTTCACAGCACATCAGTCGCTGTAGATATCTCTAAAGATCGCTTACACTCCTCACTAGGATAAAATGATAGCAGTTATTAGATGTGCTACTAAATCTTGTTGTTGAATGCATTAATAAAAAAGCACATATATTACCCCATCACAAAATTGTTTTTAAATAGTTGGATAACTGCATTTCAATAGAATTGGTTTCCTCTGTAATTCTATTTCATGCATTTAAATGCATTATTCTGAGAACAGGTCCATAGGCTTTACCAGATGCCAAAGGGGTGCAAGGTAAAAAAGAAAGGTTAAACTCCCCCTGCCAACGTTTGCTGATGGCAAGTCCTGTGTGCCAGGGCCCCTCTTGGCCTCAGCTTCAGTTGGAGGCGCACGTGTGGGCCACACGGGCCACCGTTAGTACTTTGGTACCTTGTATTTGCTGTGACTTGGTGGCAACTGGCAGCTGAGACAGTGCAAATTGGCTGCTCTCCACTCTGGGGAGACAGCTGACCTCAGGGACTGCCTTGGCTCAGATGCCCAGACGGTGACAGCTCTGGCCCTGTGCCAGGCCTCCCCAGTTTGGCCTTCCACAGCCATGGTCAGTCTGGGTCACAGACACACCAGCCCAATGTTTGGCTCCAGCCTTCTTCGCTCTCCTATGGCAACCCTTCCCTTCTGCCGTGCTGACTCCCAGGACCCTGAAAGGTAAGCTTCATCGGATATCTTCCGGCTGCATCTGGATGCCTGTTTCTTGGCCTCGGGGTGGTGGAGAAGGACAACCTGGACATTTCAATCAGAGAGCACAGGCCACATCACCATCATCAGGTTCATCTATTTCCATTTCATTTTCAAGATGCACCTATTCTCTTTCCTTTAGGCATGCAGGTGTTGAATTCTAGGCTATTAGCCCTGGAAGACACCTGGGGGAAACAAAATTATCTGTTCTGCACATCCCCCCTTCACTTTACAAAGCAGGACACGGACTAGGAAAGGCAGCGTGACCTGCCAGTGTGGCACAGACCTGGAACTGCCAAGCCAGCCCTTTCCTCAACATCATATAGACTCATGAATAATGTAAGATTTTGGCATCATAACCATGTGTCTAGGTCAGTGAAAGACAAAACTGCAAATCCGTTCCTATTCAAAATCACTATTTGATTAAGTGGGGGGGATTGCTGCCATTGCCACTGCCCACTTCCGGGGAAGCTCTGTGCAGGAGGAATTCCCTGTAACTGGCACAACTGGAGGGTCGGTGCAGAATTCTTGTTTGTTTTTATTTTAAAAGACCCCTTCAGAAATTCTAGAAGTGTAGGGTAAAGAGTGGAGGCCTCTCATTTTCCATCAGCATTGCAGACAATGCCTCCAAGATGCTTCCAGTTTGGAGGCTACTCCATTGCCCAAGGAATCTTCCCCACTGCCTTTCCGGTCAACAGCCATGCCTGAGATACAAGGTCCTTCAGTTACTCAAGACAGGGAAGGAGCTGTAGCAAACATCCCCCAAATCTCCATCGTTCAACAGAATGTGTAAAAGACTTATTTCTCACTCGTGTCACATTCTAATCAGGCATTTCAGGGGCAACCTTCCACAGGGTGATTCAAAGATCCAGGCTTTCTCCAGCTTGTGAAAATATGTGCCTTCCAAGGTCAACGTAGAACAAGAAGAGAAAATGGAGGATCCTGAGTGGGAGATTTTTATAATTCAGTCACATAACTTCCACTTACTTTCCATAGCCTAGAACTCAATCATGTGTCCCCAACCTAAATTCAAGGAAGGCTAGGAAATGTAGTCCAGCTGTGGACTCAGGAAGATACTATTGTCTTAGTAACAGTTCTTTTGGTTGCATGTGACAAACCAGTTTAAATGAGGCAGAAAATGTTGGATGAAGATGACCAAAAGGATGCTGGGTGCCTCACAGAATCCAAAGGAAAGTTGACCAAGGAGATCCAGGAAGGGCTGGATGACAGAGTGGAGATCAATAGCTTCCCAATCTAAGGGACCCCATGGCTTTTGACCCTTTTGTTTTGCTTCATTAATTCATTCAATAAATATTAATGAGAATTAAAGCTAGGGAGACCGCAAAACTATGAAGACCCCCAAGGCCTCGAACCCCAGAACCCCAAGGAACGAATCAGAGCTGGGCTTGGAGAAGTTCTTAGACAATTGCTATCACCCAGAAGGGTCATTTCTTCCATGTCCTTCACGGAGTCCCTACTTAGGAGCTTGATGAAAATGCAAGACAATTCTCACAACTTCCACCATTTCCATCTCCAACCCCGCTACCTCGTAGTTACTTATTTTTATGAACATTACTTCTTGACCCTGATCCCTTCACTCAGGATTTGGGGCCCAGCCATGGCCCAACTTTGTCTTGTTTCTTTTTGCCCCATTTCTGGAACCTGCCATCTCTGTCGTGGTGGTAAGCTAAAAGCGGGATTTGGCAAGATCTTGCAGGGGAAAGATTATGAGATTTTAGTTGCTTCTTGTGTTTCAACCTCCTTTCTGATCTGGGAGGGGGGATGAAGGCAGCCCATGTGGGCAACTCGGAAAACAAGCCGAGATAAGAGCTTCTTGACAGGCCTGGCTAGCAGGCCCCTCTTTCACACCGCTTCAAAGACAAACACTTTCCATTTGTCGATTTGTTTTAGGCCTTGCAGAATCTGCAACTCTGTGGCCTTGACTCTAAAAATAAATCACCTGCAATAATGACGAGGCTGTTGCAAAGAGGAAGGCGTGCAAAGAAGGAAAGATGGAGGGAGGCAAAGCCAAGAGCAGGCAGGGGAGAGAAACCGAATACCCAAACAGGAAGAGGGGATGTGGGGCAATTGCCCTGATACTTCCTCCCAACCTATGGCAGGGTCCACTGCAAAAGCCAACAGCACTGGGCAGGATGCTCCACCGATCCACCGTTCATTAGACCATGGGGGAGGAGACTGTCCTATCTAGACATTGTGACCCAGCTGCTACCTGTGGTCCAGACACCACTAGTGTCAACATCACCTGCGAAACTTTTAGAAAGGCAAATTCTCCCTCCCCACCTCAGCCCTGCTGAATTTGAATCTGCATTTTAACCAGCACATTAACGAATTAACACATTTAACACATTTCTCCAGTGTACACATTAGAGTTTTAGAAGCTGGGCAGAGTCCCTGGTGTTTCACCAAATGCAATGTAGATGAGACAAACTCTTAATTCTCCTCCCTTCCAACAAACCAGAAGTGAACTCCCTTCACCACTGAGGTGCTTCCTCTGGGAACTTTCGTTTGGAGAGAGGAAGCTAGAGGGCATCCACTGAGGTTCTTTGTTGACCACAACTTATTTAACAGAATGTTGCAGGTCTCCATCCGCCCACCTGCAAGATAATTAGGAATCTCTTTGACCAGTCCTGTGATCATCCAACATTCATATGGATGCAGTGTGCAGACCCATTACAGACTCTGTTACCAAGCGATCTCTCTGGGATTTGTCATTTGAGTCCCTTCCCTCCAACCCTCCTTGCTTTGTTTCTTCTTCCCTGGCTCCTGGCCTGAAATGTTTCCCTGTCTCCTCCTCTTTATGAAACTCTATTTCATGGCCTCGGTGCGAGATTTTGATACACGCTGACACCCCCCTTCATTCTCCCCTCCCCTTATGTCTCACTGACATATTTCAACTCTCCTTCCTGTTCTCATCAGTTCTCCAAAGAGACCATCCTCTCCTCCTCTCTGCCTCAGCAGTCATAAACTTGGTTATTTAGTGTGGACTCTAGTTCCCATCGCTCCTGCCCAGGCCAGGCAGCTGACCAGTCAGGCCATTGTTTAGATGCTGAGCAGGTGACAAACAGTTATGGCTGCTCTTTGCTGGAATTCTAAATAGTGGCTGTCACTCTTCATTGACTATAAAATGTACAAATGTGAATGATAAGAAAGAACATAACTGTGCCCCATCTTATCAAATTTATTTTAGCTGTGCTTTAAAATCAATTTAATTTGTAAATTATTCATGGCATTGTAGCAACCATTACAGGCTTGCACTACCAAAACCTATGCTTTAAAGATTGTACTAACTTTTTTTGAAACATTTTGTGGATTCTTTTTATCGTTTTTTTATTACAAAGGTAATGTGCATCTATTTTAGAAAATGTGGATACTACAGATAAGCAAAAATAATTATTTTATTATTATCACCTCTAATCCTATGACCAAGAAATAATCACTGTTAACATTTTAGTATATATCCTTTCGGTCTTTTTTCATTCTACACACACACACATACACACACACACAAGCATACACGCGCACCTCTCTCTCTCTCTCTCTCTCTCTCTCTCTCTCTCTCTCTCTCTCTCTCTCTCTGTCTCTCGTCATTGTATATGTGCTAGCTTATCTCCAAAGATGGCCACCATCAATTCTTTCCACCCTGTTCTGAAGATCCCCCCCGACCCCCCCACCCCCACCCCCATGTTCTGGAGCCAGCTCTCTAGAGCTAATTCTGCACATCCCTTCCCAACTCTGCACTCAGTGACATCATGTTCATAGCTTAAAACAAGCCATGGTAGTAAATGCTACCAATCAGGGTTTTTTCCCAGACATCCAGCTTTTAAACATTTACCAGCATATCGCTGTGTGTATATATATATGCCCAGGGCCAAGTTCATGGGCATGCAGTCTAAGTAGTCACACAGGGCCTTGTAATCAGAGTGGCCTCATGCTTGGTTTAATGCTATGCTGCCATCACCTTGAAATTCTTAAAAATTTTATGTTTGAACTTGTGTTTCGTTAGTAAAGTCTGAGGGTACAATGGAGCCTGAGCATGAGTAGAAGACATACATACAAAGTGTACGTACACCATATCTTTTTGTCCCATTGGCACTGGTGTTCATGATGCCCCATGAGCACAGAATTCTGGTGAACCGACAACGCATGAGAGTTAGCGAGACTCAAAGCGAGTACAAGGTAAGTGTGTGATGTCTACGACTGAGTAAGTGGGGAGCTGACAGCCCTAAGAGGATATGCTTTACAGCTGAAGCAGTACCTAATCCAAACGCAGGAAGAAAGCAATGGTGTTTGAAGAAACACAAACAACCAAAGGACCCTACCATATTCTTTCTCGTGTTACTTCCCTATATTAGCCAACCACTCACACTGAAGAGGGTGATATAGAAGAAAAAGGAAAAATAGGGCAACTCACAGTTCCTTTGCCTTTCAGTCCTTCTTTACTCGTCGGTAAGCTAAAGGTAGAATGTTGGCAGAATATGTGCATATCAAGAAGTCAAATAAAACAGTCGAGTTAGTTTTGCACAGTGTGTACCACTGTTGGGCTAAGAATAAAATGTATATGCATGTACAAGCTATGAAACACGAATTGTGTAATTTTGGCAATTCTGCTTAAGAGTTAAATACTCATATTTGCATTTAAAACTGACATTGCATAATATATAGATGAATGGTAAATTCATGTTAATAATTTAAATTTTTAATTTTTCTTTACTTAGAACCACATTAAATAGCAAATAGGAAAACACCATGACAGGTGAAGAGAGAGACCATAGGAGAAAGGGGAAAACTTTATATTTTAGTACCTTTAAAGGGGACTTTTTTCCTGGTTCTTAAACAAGGGGCCCTGCATTTTCATTGTGCACTGGGTCTCACAAATAGTGAAACCAGCCCTGTGCGTGCCACTCTCCCACTGAAAGGTGGAGTTTATTCCTCCACCTCTTGAATCTAGTCTGGCCTGTGAGTGCTCTGACCAGTAGAATTCCAAAGAAGTGAGCTTTGTTGGTTGCACACTTCACCTTTAAGAGAACTGGAGGTTTCCACTTCCTGTCTCTTGGAGCCCTGAGCCACCATGAAAGAAGTTCAGGCTACTCTGTTGAAGAGAGAGGCCATGTGCAAGACTCTGGGACACCAGACATGTGAGTGAAGGAGCCAACTTGAAGGTCCAGCCCAATTGAGCCTTTGGATAACTCCAGCCCCGGTTGCCGTCTAACTGAACCTTGAGAGAGACCCCAAGTATAAACCACCCAGCTGAGCCCTGTCCATCCACAGAATCATGAGCGATAATAATAAGCTGCTGTTTACTGCCACTAAGCTTTAGGGTGGTTTGTTCGGCAGCAATAGACAACTACAACAGTATCTTTCCCCTTTCATAGGCTGTGTTTTTAGATTTTTAAAGAGAAAATTCTAGATTTATTTCTTCCAGGAATTGAAACACTAAGTAGAAAATGTCAGGGTAAGATACAAACTACAATGAAGCATGAGAGTTTATCTCAAAGGTTCGTGTGCCTGAGATTCACTGGAGGGGGCGGGGGGCAGAAATTGGGGACATATTAAAAACACACCTTTTCTGACTCCAGGCCCTAGGTTCAGATTCAGTATAGCTGCGCTGTGGCTGAGGCACCTGTACTCTTCCAAGCCCCTCTATGATTTGGAGTCAGGCTTTTGGTGGAACACAGCTTGCAGAATGCTACTGCAGGGGTGTTACTCCACAGTGACAGTGGGATGTTGTTTTCATAGTCAGAAGGTTCCTCTAGATGCCCCACCTCCGAATTACAGAACTCAATGTTGGCCTCGGATGCTTCACTGGAATAAGGATAGACTTGCCCATCACAGAACTTTCCTCATCATATATTTGAAAGACAACAGAGAAAGCAAACAACAAACTATTCTCACATGTTAAGCAGAACTTTCAGGAAAGGCATCCAACCCTTATTGATCACTCAGAGGACCATGAATGGGAGTTGAGAGAGAGAGTATGCCTTTCAACATCTTCCACCTGCATCAGCCTCTTCCTTTCCCTTATCATTCCCCAAAGAGACATGGGTGGCCCCAACATGCCAGTCTGTTTTAGTTATTTAGGGGGAACTAAAAACCATAAGGATATTTTAGGCAGCCATGCCAAAAGGAAAATAAAATTTATTATTAAAATTCAAATTTCAGTTAGACTGTGACATATGCATCTCTTCACTCCCAGCTCCTCACATGGTGTCTGCCTCAAAGTGGGTGAGCAGTAATTATTTGCCAAATGAATTAATTTAAGTTATCAATAAATTTGAAGCATCAAACAAAGCTACAGTCTTGCTGTTATGCAGACATCACTGGATATGATTAGCGCTCAGTGGATCTAATCTGATCCTCGTAGGAAATGTCCTGAAAGAGAGAGACAATGAGTGTATCCTAGAGAAATAAATTCACTCGAAGGTTCCCAGAAATGTCTGAATCCCTAGGAAGTAGTTTCAATCTGGCAGCCCTCCAGGAGAGACTTTAACGGAGCCAGGCCGGTGGGTATGCTTCACCCAGGGAGGGTGAGGGATGGAGAGTGCTCCCTAGTTCTTGGGGCCTGGCAACAGAGAAAAGGGTGTGACCACAGACCTGGACCAAAGGACAACTGGGCATCTGAGTGGCAAACAGAGAAAAAGAGTTTATGACTGACCTTCAAGGTGAGGAGAATGAATGCTGCTCAACCTCACCTTCCTCATCTGTAGAAGGGTGAAAGCAGTATGTATCTCACAAGGTTTTCACGAGAATTTAATAAGGTAACACACAAAGCATCTTGTACAGTGCTTGGCACATAGTAGGTCCTCAACAAAATATTACCTTCTATTCCCTTTTCCTGAACTCTCACTAGCCTGGATGATTCTCTTATGCTTCACCTTTCCCTGAAGGTACTGTAGTGTTTGTTATAAAGGAAGTTGGGCATGGATCATGTATCAGTCAGCTTTTGCCGCATAACAAGCCACCTCAAACTTTGTAGCTTAAAACAACACTCATTTATCCTTGCTTTTACATCTCTAGGTCAGCTCATCTCAGTTGGGCTTGACTGGACAGCTCTGCTTCTGGTCATTAGTGTATCTGGGAATAGCTCCTCATTGCTGATTGGAGTCAAGTCTGACTTTTTGTTTGTTTGTCTGTTTGTCTGCTTCCCCTTTTTCCGCCTCCCTTTACCCACTCCGGTTCAAGCCATTGTTTCTCAGTCTAGTTGTGTAGGACATAGCTCCCTTGCCCATGCTGGTATTATGAGCCTTGAGCTGCGACCCCCACCACCACCCCCGCTAAGGCAGTTTCACCAGTCATCGGTTGGCTGCTCACAGCAGCTCACGGCAGCAAGTCTGACTCTTAGTCCTAGGTGGAGGGGCAGCAGATACTGGGAGAAAGTGCTTCTCATGGCAATGACAGAGGTGTGAAAGGGCAAGCCCAGCCATGCAGCCACATTTCCAGCTAGAAGGACACAAGGAGGAGATGGTGGAAGTATAGCCCAGAAGCCGGGATCACCTGGGAAGAGGAGCAACCACAGTCCATAAGAGGAAACTGAAGCTGTGGAGGAGACCCAGCTACTGCAGAAATGCCATCCAACGCAGAGACTGAGGAAGAAATATTCCTGGCTTCTTCTGTCTTTCTGCCCTAGGACTTCCGTCAGTGTCTCCCATTGGCGAAACATACCAGGAAGTGGTAAAACATGGGAGCAGGGAAATGCAGTTCCTTGTGAGATGGAGCAGGGTAGAAAAGGCAGGGATGGATGTGGGAGCAAACAGGTGAATATGAGAGCATTTACTTGGCCCAGACCTGTTCGCACACCCAGGCAATGCACTGCCCAAGCACAGCACTCCCAGGCCCACACCCATACCCCTTGGCACCAACTGATGCCATACTTCAAGTGTCCCATACTGGAGACACCTGCAGCTCTGCATGAGGGCTTTTCCTGCTCACAGGGTCACGCTTGGGCTGCATGCTGGGTAGGCTTGAAGTGCTGTGGAGTTGGCATTCCTGGAAGTGGCCCTCAGCCAACAATGGACAAGAGTTTGTGGCTAAAAGCCCGGCTTCTTCACCCTGTAAGCATGCTCTGTGTGGTCTCTTAGAGATCCTTGGTGGGACGAGCCCCAGTGCCCACAATGCTAATCTGCTGTGCTGCATCCAGTGTTGACTTCCTTTCCTTTCTTCTTGTACCTACTCTCATCACAAATGAACTCCGTCATCCAACCTGAGACAGACAGCCCAACACAACATGTAGCCAGTATTTGTGCCTTCTCACCTCCGTGCCTTAGTAGCAGAATGGGAACAAGCCCAGGCGTGAGGGGAGGGGGCGAACAGGAAGAGGGCAGCACTGGGCACCCCTGTATGCATCCTTAGGATTTATACACCACCACCCCGTTTTGCTCTTCCCACGCACCACAGAACAGCTTCTTTCCTATTCCTTACATGGAAGGAAGAACAGGGAGCCCGTCCGGCAAAAGTGAGGGGCAGACTTAGACTTGGAACATTCTCCCAGAGTCTCTATCCTGTTCCCACTCCTAGGCCCCCTTATCTGCCCCCAGCACCCCACGAAAGACTGCTCCTCCCCATAAGGGAGCGAATTAAGTGCTGCGTTACCAAGGAACTGCCACACTAGCCACCAAAGTGACTGCTCGTTATTTGAACACTTTCTTCTATTTGACTGAATACAGGAAAAATGTCACAAACAGAATATTCATCATCCCCCTCGTGTGCCTTTTCTTCCCTGCTTATCTCCCTGCTGTCATGTACGAATCCCGGCTTCAGGTTCGTTTGGTATGTTGAGTGCGTGCCCAGGGAGATGATGGCGCTGAAAGCCTGGCCCACATGCTCTGTGCCTCGACAGCCCTCCCTCCTCACTGGTGACACCCCACCAGACAAACGCCACTCACACTGACCCCTCGAGAGTAGGACAATGTCTGCCTAAGCGGAGAGGCCTTCTGCTCCACGCAGAGGGAACATAAAGGACCCAAGGAGCCTTCACAGCCATTTAGTGATTCTCAGCTTGTCACTTTTACAGACACCTCAGCTTCCAGAGCTTTTATCCTCAGGTGCTTCTTAGAAGACGCAGAATGGCATCCCCACCCCACTTCAAACACCGTCTGTTTCTAGATCCTCAGAGGGGCTAACGCCGCCTGCCAATTTCTCAGCTACAGAATCATCAGTGCGAAGCGTCTCTCTCTGCCTCTTTTCCATCAGTGTCGGAGACACGGTCTCCCCAGCCCAGGCTCCCTCCAGCCAGGCCCCACCCTACAAATTGCCCTGTCAGGCTGCAGGGAACATGTTTCTAGGACTGGAAAATCAAAGTACTTATTGCCCTGACAATTAGATATTATGTTCAAGCCTGAAAACTGATGACTTAAACGAGAGAGGGATTTGTTTTTCTCTCCTGTAATATCGGTCTAGAGGCAGGCCATGCAGGCCTGTTAGGGCTGCTCCCTGAGGCCACCAAGGACCCAGCCCTTTTCTCCTCCATTCTTAGGAGATGACCATCACTCTTAGGATGGCCACCGGAACTCCAACCATCAAGTCAGAATTCCAGGTAGAATAAAGAGGAAGGGCAGAAGGGGGTTCCTGAGCTGCACGGCTTCCATTCTAAGGAGCTTTCCAGAAATCCCACCCAAGAACTTCAGCTTTCATCTTGTTGATCAGTAGCTGCAAAAGATGGTGGGAAATACAAGTTTTTAGTTGGGTACATTGCCGTCATACATAAAATTGGAGTGTTATGGCCTTAATTGTGTCTCCCTACGATTCACATGTTGAACTCCTAACTCCCAGCATCTCAAAATGGACCGGATTTGGAGATAGGGTCTCTATCTTTGTAAATTCCCATCCCCCCGCCCTCTCCCCTTTGGCAACCATTCGCTTGTTCTTTATATCTATGGGACATAGGGCCTTTAAAGAAGTAATTAAGCTAGAATGGCGTCATTAGGGTGGGCCCTAATCCAATATGACTGCTGCCTTTATAAGAACACAAACAACACCCTGAAGAAAGCCCATGTGAGGACATGGAGACAGGACAGCCATCTACAAGCCATGGAGAGAGGCCTCAGGAGAATCTAACCCACAAAAGTGTAGATGCATTGATCTTGGACTTACAGCCTCCAGAACTATGAGAAAATAAATGTTGTGTAACAAGAACTCATAGACACAGACAATAGTTTAGTGGTTACCAGAGGGTAAGGGGGTGGGGGGTGGGAGATGAGGGTAAGGGGGATCAAATACATGGTGATGGAAGGAGAACTGACTCCGGGTGGTGAACACACAGTGGGATTTATACATGATGCAATACAGAATTGTACACCTGAAATCTATGTAATTTCACTAACAATTGTCACCCCAATAAACTTTAATTTAAAAAAATAAACAAATAAATGTTGTGTAAGCCAGCTGATCTGTGGTACTTTGTTATGGCAGCCTGAGCAAACTGAAATAGGTCGTAAGGAGGAAGAGAAGAATGGTCGTGGGTAGGCAATTACCAGTACCTGGCACATTTGGGGGAGTTTTGTCTTTATTACCTGAGCTTTTTAAGATACATTTTAAGTTTCTTAACATATTTTTTTACAGATTCTTTTTAAGGTACTTTTCATCAGTTGGTATCCAGAGGATTTCTACCATCCCTACCATTCCCCAGCCAGCTATCCCCCAACCTCTAATTTTCTCTTGTCTTTGCATGACTCTCCTTCCTGGAAATACTTACATAAAAACTATGGCCTCTCTGAAATGATTTGAGAAGTACTTAAATAGTTCTCCCTCCCTTCCACTGGCCATAAATTGCCTGAAAGCTTAAAGTTGGTCCTTCATTCCTTTGGTTAATCCATCACCTCCTATGAAAGCACAAATTAAATGGTGAATAATCTAGATCTGGTCAGCCCAGGTTGTGATGGTGGGAGAGCATGGACAGGGCAGGGGGGCGGTATGGCTGGAAAGGGGGTACCAAAGAGCCAGAGGCCAGAATGAGGGAATAGAAGGCCCAAGTGGGGCTGCTGCAAGCAGAAGTGTCCCTCAAACACAGCTGGGCCCACCCTTCTTTGCTAAAAGGGGGTGTAGAAGAGTGCTGGGTCAGGATTGAAAGCTTTCCCAGGGAAGACCCTGTACCTCCACCCCATCTCAACTGCTGATAAAACCACGTTCAAATGCCACGTTCCCACACATTCACTGTCCTGCTCTCCCTCCCCTGCCTGCCAAGCTTCTCCACAAGGAGCAAACAGGCAGTTGAATTGGGATGTTCTGCCTCCCCTGTGTGTCATGACACTGGTTCCCTCACAGGGGATGCCATACACACCGGACACTTGTCTCTGTCTTTGCTGAGACTGACACTTCTCTGTCTTCCTCTTTGTTCAATCCATTTACTTTATTGCTCTGACTGAGAACACCTCAAAGAATTCTTTTAGAAAGTGTTAGATGTCCCTAATCCTTTCATATCCAAAAACATCTTTAATTTGCCTTCACATTTAAATACTGACTTGTTGTCTCAGCAATATACCTGCCCTTTTAAACTCGGCTCTATACCAGTAGGGCTGAGAGACTACAAACAACATTTCCCAGCTGCCTTTCCGGTACGTTGCCCCAATAGGAGGCACTGGTAGGAGGTGGAAAGGCAGGAGGAAGGGAGAACCTTCATGCTCCTGGCTCCAAAAGGGTAAAGCTGCTGGGTTCTCTTTTCCTGGTTGGGCCCTGACTGATACAGATACAGAATGCAAATCTCAAAATAATCTTTCCTCAGAATTTTGAAGACATTGCACCACTGTCTTCTTCAAGTTTTTTAGCTTTAGGTGTTTAACGTCACGTCATTATTTTTATCTTTCTGGAAGATTTGTATTTTTTTTCTTAAACTATCCTTGGAGTTCAAATTTGTGATGCCTTTGGGGATGAGCCTTTTATAATTCTTCCTGTTTGGCACTTGGTCTGCTCTTTAAATCTAAAGACTGAAGTTTTTCTCCAGCTCAGGGAACCTGTTCATTGTCGTATTACTTTGATAATTTCCTCTCCTATAAGCTTTCTGTTCTTTGCTTCTGAAAATTCTTATTAGATCGATATTTTAATTTCAGCCTCTGATCCATGTCTCTTAATTTTTCTCTTATGGTTTAAAAAAAAAAACTGCTTTTCTTTTTGCACTTTTTGAGAGAATCTTTCAGCCCAGTCATCAGTTCAGTCTTCAGCTATGGCCAGTTGGCTACTCCATCCAATGAGCTTATTACATTAGCAATTGTACTTTATTCATTCCAAGAACTCTGACACATTCTTTTGACAACAGTCAGCTTTTTATTTCTGAATAGCACTTTTACTTAATTTAAATATCTTTCTATATCCTGGGAGAATTCTGTGGGGATTAGTTCTCTTGCTGGTTTAGGTTGGTGCCTCTTTCATAATGTTGGTTTTTCTCAAATATGCTTGATAATTCTGTACTCTCTGTTCCTGCTAGAGATAAAGGTCCACAGTGGAGGCTGGTGTGCACTTTCTAAACTCCAGTGCAAAATGCCCACTCTCATGACAGTGAAAGCCAGTTCTGGTTATGGAAGCTCGAACTCGCATGACTATTTCGGTGAGAAAGGGTTGGATCAAACCACCTATCCTGTTGATATTTGCTGGCTTGTTCTCCAAGTGTGAGGAGTTCTTTCCTCCAGTGGTCACTGCCTGGGGCTATGCCTTTTGCTCCAGCCACTGTCTGTAGGGATTTCCTAGGTGAGAACCTCCACATTGGCGACGTGTTCTCATGGCTTTAACTTGGAGGCAAATATCAAGAGCCAGCTCACGGAGAGCTGGGGTCAGAGGCAGAGCCCTTTACTCACAGACTAACCAACAGCCCCCCAGCCCATCTTCCCCTCTCTAACACTTGCTGCCTCTGATTGGACATTCTTCCAGAGTTTTCCAGAAGACTCATCTTTGAAAGCAAAAGCTCGCTTTCACTTATGAGAAATCCTCACTGCTATGAGAATCCTATCTCCCTGACCTTATATCTTCCCAAAATTCCTGGCCCACTGATGACAACTTTCCTAGCGTCCCAGCTAGGCTTTGGTTTTATGTAACATTTTAGTATGAAAAAGTTCAAATATATGCAAAAGTAGATAAAATGTTATAATGAACATTATGCTAAGCGAAATAAGCTAGCCACAAAAAGAAAAATACGGCATGATTCCACTTATATGAGGTATCTAATCAAGACCATAGAGACAGAGAGTAGAAAGGTAGTGGTGCCAGGGGCTGGGGGGAAAGGGGAATGGGGAGCTGGTGTTTCGTGGGTATAGAGTTGCAAGATGAAAAGTTGTCAAGTTTTGCAAAACAGAGTTCTGGAGATTGGTTGCACAATGATGTGAATGTACCTAATGCTGCTGTAACTGTACACTTAAAAATTGTTCAGATGGTGAATTTTATGTTACGTGTATTTTACCACAACTAAAGATTTTTTAAAATATTATAATGAATCGCCCGTGAACCCATCACCTGGTTTTAACAAGTATCAATTGGTTCCTCTGTAGTCACATTCACTCCCGCTCCATGAAACCCCCACACACACATTTATTGTCTTATTTTTACCTGTCTATCATTTCAATGGAGTTTTAAGAGGGAAGACAAATGATAAATCAGCAATCTTGAAACACAAATTCATTTCTTCATCAATGTTTGAGGAGATTATTGAAGCTGGGTAATGAATACATAGGGGTTCATTATACTCTTCTCTCTACTTCTGAGTATGTTTGAAAAATTCCATAATTAAATGTTTTTTTAAAAAATAAAAATCATAATAAGGTGAGATACCACCAAGGAAGGAAACTAGATTTCAGGTGGTAAGCACAGAATGGACTATATACAAGTCAAATTATAATCTTGTACAGCTGACAATTATATAACGTTATTGACCAATGTCACACTAATAAATTTAATTTTTTCAAGTAAAAATCATCAGGAAGTGTGACATCACCAAGCCTTCAAAAATAGATAGATAGATAGATAGATAGATAGATAGATAGATAGACAGACAGACAGACAGACAGACAGACAGACAGATAGATAGATAGATAGATAGATAGTAAAAATCCATGTTTGAAGAATTAATGCTACTTGTTGAATGAAGTATTTTCTCTGAGCTATTTTTATGGCAGTCTATTAGCCAGTGATTCTCAGGCAGCAGGGCGGGGAGAGCAGTGCCTACCTCCTCATGTTTAAAAGAATCATTGAGAATCATGGTGGTGTTGGCTGATACAATTGTCATAGAGGGTTGCTTTGTCCAGGTGAAGAGAGTGAAAACAGCGATGAAGGGGGAGGACCGCCACTCCAGCCTCTCTCAGCTGCTGTGCGCCCCAAGTCATGCTCCTTACCTGATAGAAAGCTTAACTGCAAGCAGAGCTGGAATCAACAAAAGTCCATCACTGGTAGGCATTTTGGGGCTCGCCCTCATACTTTATTTGCTCCAAGGCCTTAAAAGATATCTTACAATTGGAAAGTTAAACCTTGATGAGATATTTGATTGTATTAAGGAATTATTCATGTTTATTATTAATTTGGGGGTATTTATCACCTGAACTGTCGATCACCTAAATGTTACTGTGGTGACGTCCTCTTTCAGAAATAACGTAATAAAATAATGGTGGGAGAGATGATATGATACTCGGGATTGGCTTCAGAATAACAAAGGATGGGTACACCCACATGTGTTCACTCAAAAAGGCATGTACTAGAATACTCATAGCAGCTATTCATGATGGCCTTAAACTGGCATTGCCCAAATACAAAATACAAAGGGAATGGACAAACCATGGCACATACACCCAAGGGAATGCTACTCAACAATAAAAAGGAATTAACTACTGACAGACGTACAGCCTGGATGAATCTCACCGATATATGATTAAGCACCAGAAGGCAGACTCAAGAGTCCATACTGTCCATTTTCATTTATGTAAAGGTCAAAAGCAGGCAAAACTCATCTATGACATTAGAAGTCAGGAGAGCAGTCACCCTGGGAAGGAGGTGGAGGGAGCAGAGTGAGGTTTCTGGGAGGCCTGGTCATATTCAGTTTCTTTTTGTCCTTCATGCTGGTTACGCAAGTGTGTCCAATGTGTGAAAATGTGCTCAGCATCTACTTCCAATATGTGCATTTTTATGTACATATATTATACTTTGATTACAAGTTAAAATCATAATCATACAGGAGAAGCATATGAATAGGACAAGATTGGTTATTGGGGCTCGGTGGGGGGTACATGGGAGCTGTTGATACTGTTGAATCCACTTTACAAATTGTTTCGTCTAAATTTAAAATTCGTCATAATAAAATAACTTTTTCAAACGACCTTATTTTTTAAATACAGATTTTCTCCCATGACGATGGGAAAGGGTTGGCGTTATTGATTTTAATCGGAAGATAGGAAAAAATATCCAAATTCAATGCCCTGTACTTCTTTCTATTCCAGTAAGGGTAGCTTTCCTAGTCATGCCCACTTCTCTGCTTCAAGACCCCTCAATCCTTCTCTCATCTCCTTCCTCAATTGCCCTCCACACCCCATGAAATGGGCCTATATATTCAGGGACAATCGTTTTCACAAGAAGAAAGCTGTCCAGAGCTTCCATTAACCACCATGAACTTGTATTGATTTATATCTGCCTTGTTCCAAAGATGGATTTAAGGTTTGCAAAGATGCATATAATACAGCAGCATAAAATAAATTACAAGTAAACAAGAACAAATGAGATAAAAGGAAAACAAGGATAGGAAAGTAAGATGGAGCCAAGAATGAGGTGACTATACAAAATACCTGCCACGAAACCTGAAGGCTCGCAGGAAGCAGAACACAAGTTTGAGACTGAGTTCCCCAGTAACCCATGTGAAAAAAGCAGACAGGTTACACTGTGATTACAGAGCTGGTAACATAAAAACAAAGCTGACAGTCAGGAGAAGTACAACTACTCCTGACATGGAGATCAAGGAGGCAAGTTTTCACCATGGATTATCAAAACTATGAACAACATTCTCATGTTACACACAGCGACAGAACACACAACTTTCTTACCCACACAGGTACTACAATTCGGCAATGAGGATGAACATTGTACACCTCTGCACAACTATACGGACTTTCTCATAACTTCCTTTGAAATAAGCTGATGGAGAACCTCTAGATGCCATTCCAAGAAAATCATTCTGTGGGGACCAAAAAGGGCTGTCACACCGGGGTGGCTTCCCATGTGACAGACTTTAAAGTACCTAAAGCAAAAATCCACAGCCTAGAAGCCATGCATCAGGATTCAGGAAGTCCAGGATTCCTTGGCACCATAGACAAAAGTGTGTGCATGTGTGCATTTTTTTCAAGGAGTGGGTCCAAATCTTTCATTAGATTCTCAAAGGTGTCAGTGATTGCAAGAAAAGTAAAGAACACCCGCTTGGAGGAAAAGAGGCTGCACAGACTTCAAAGCAGCTCCATACACATTGTTTCTCTCGGGCTCCTGGGGCATAATTTCTCAGGTTGCCAGTGAGGGGTAGAAATGTAGGTTTAACCCTGAATGGAACTGGGGGTAGGACTGGAATCCTCCTGTGAAACGGAGCTGATCAGAACCTGGTCTGACTAGACCTCCCACCCCTGCTCAGAGATTTGCTGGGGAGCCAGGTAACTTTGCGGTAACGGAGTAACCTGGGTGCCACCGTGGTTCGAGCCATCAAGCAGGGCTGCAATAATCTCTACTGGGAGAATTTTTTTTCTAATTTGAGACAACTATAACTAACTACTCACTTAAATCAGTTTTTAAAAAGTCATTAATCTTTCATGGTGTGACTTCCTAATGACTCCTCCAAGCTCAACTAGTGTCAAATGTGCTTCACGATTTCCCAGGTGATTAGTGCCCAAGTTATAGGCCACGCAGTGGTACAAGCTGGGGAACTCCTCCCACAAACCATGGCTTCGGATCCAGGACAATTACATTAGAGTTCCTTCTGCCAGTAGTTAGATAGAAGTTATGTATGAAAATTATTGCTGGATGTCATTACTGATAATAACAATAGCTCACATTTCTTAAGTATTTGGCCAGGCGGGGTCGGGGGGCCTATATTCCCATGTGATGCTCACAACAGCACTCTGGGGAGCTGGCATATCATTCCCATTTTACATATGGGCAATCCAAGGCTTAACTCCCTGAAAATAATTGGTATATCCATGAAGAGACTACTCCCCTGTTTCAATGGTCTATTATTATGTAACAAACCACCCCACGGTGTGGTGACATAAAACAACAATTTACGATTGCCTCTCACATTCTGTGGATTGAACGAGCTCAGGTGGCTCTTGCTTGGAGTGGCCCATGCAGTTGCAGTCAGGCTGAGGCTGGAGTCCTCTGAAGGCTCAACTGGGCTGAACACCCAAGATGGCACATGCATGGCGCTGGCAGTTGATGCTGGCTGTCATCTGGGAGGTCAGCTGTTGACCAGAGTGCCTAAATGGGATCTGGACTGTGAAATCTGAAGTTCAATTGTTTAATTGTTCAGTTAATTTTTTAATTGTTTAATGGATTTTTTTTTTATTATAAGTATATCCCAAGTATTGCACAGGGTATATACTTATACTAAAAAAAGTTTATTGTTTATCTGAAATTCACACTGGGAACATACTTATATTAAAAAACATTGCTGATTTATCCAAAATTCAAATTTAACTTAGTGTCTTGCATTTTTTGTTTATCTGGCAACCCTAGTAAGAGACCACTCTTTCCCTATTCTCAACTATGTGGTTGGCAGGAGTCGGCCTTCCCCTTTGTATTAAGTTTTTGTTTTGTGTTGGTTTTTGCTGTATAACAAATTATTACAAACGTAGCTGGTTAAAACACCACCCATTTATTAGCTCACAATTTCCATGGGTCAGAAATCCCAGCACAGAGTGGCTCGGCTGGATTCTCTGCTTAGAAGCTCAGGAGGCTGAAATCAAGGTGTTGGCAGGGTTGCATTCTTTCTGGAAACTCTGGAAAAGAATCCACTCCAAGCTCCTCCATGTTGTTGGCAGAAGCTAGCACCTCCTCATATTTTTCACACAGCCCCCTCCATCTTCAAGATAGCCAGAGTACATCAAGTTCTTCTCATGCTTTGAATCTCTCCGAGTTTTCCTTTGCCTTCCTCTTCTCCCACCATCCAGAAAACGTTCTCTGCTTTTAAAAAAGGGCTCTTTGCTTAGAATAGTCAACTCCCCCTAATCACCTCCTTTTTTGAACATTAATTGTGCTATATATAAGGTAACATGATCATAAGAGTGAAATCTCATTAAGTTTACAGCTTCTGAGGATTAAGAGGCATTGGATCTTGGGGGGGCCATTGTTAGAAATTTGACCTACCACAGCCCCAGACCCAGGGGTAGGCTCTGAGAGTCTTACTCCACTGAATGTTTCTTAAGTCCAGCTTCATCCCAGAGCCAGTGAGATTGAAGGAAATGTTTGCCCCAGATTTGGAGAAAGAGCTTTTTCTCTTCTACAGGATTGAATGCTACCTGGGTAAAAGTCTGGAGGTACCACCATCTGAAAGCCTCGAGGGGTAGGCTGGAAGCCAGTAGGGGCAACCACAGAGAGCTGGAGAGGGAGCTTGCCCAAGGGAGCAAAGTCAAGAACTGGGGTGGTGATAACATTGTAGCCCGGAATCACCCCCTGGAACCTCACGCTGCTTGACATTTTACTCATGGGGGCCTAATAAGTTCCGGTAGGTTTTTCCCATGAATTTCTTTGTTGTTGTTATTGTTGTTGCTGCTGTTTATTGAGATATAATTGACATATAACATCATCAATTGCAATTGAAACATAGTGAAGAATGGGAAGAGATGCAGGTGGTGATGTCACTAACCTGGCTGGAGCACGCGATAAGTCCCTCATTCACAAAAACAGGGTCCTGAACCCATGCTAGGTTACTAGCAATACAACAGCAGGAAAAATTCTCTCCCTCGAAGTAGGGAAAGAATGAAATAATGCTCTGAGAGCAGCACGTCTCCTATAGATTCCAGAAGCCTGCTCCCCGAATTTTACCAATTCCTTCAGGGGGGCAGTCATGTTGACCCAAGGGTTAACATGAAGAGGGAAAGAAGTGTACTTGGCCTGGCTCTCCGTCACCTCCCTTTCTGGAACTTTCTCATGTCTTTCGATCACCAGCCCATTCTCTTTTCCAGAGTGGATTCAGGAAGAAAATTCTTGTGAAACATTAGCCTACAGCTCTGCCAGCCCCCATCAGCACTGACTGCCTGGAGGGATAGAAAGCGGGGAAAGGAGAAACAACAGATGATTCTTGGGGTGCTAAAACCTCATCTCTAAATAACTAGTCTCCCGTGTCCCCAGGATAGGAGGAAATTCACACTCATTGATCAGGTACTAAGTGTCAGAGCAAGCACACGAAGTATCAGATACACACAAGACAGACAGAGCCCTGCAGCCCCCGAGTGAGGAAGGGATGCTCTCTCACTCCTTTTATGGACAAAGAAATGGAGACTCAAAGAGGTGTATTAACTTGCATTAGGACTCAAAGCAAGTGGGAACCGGAGGCAGGATTCACACAGAAGGCCACCTGACGCTGCAGGTAGTGAACTCCAGTTCCTGACCCTGGGCTGGCTGAGTGAAAAATGGCTAGGGCAAGAACCTCAATTTGTCTAGTTTTAATCCTCTCAAAAACTCTGAAAAGTAGCTATTATGAACACTGACCCTATTTTATAGATGAGGAAGCCACTTACAGAGTAATTTTTCCAAGCTAAAAGGAGTTAAGTGCAGAGTTGGGGTTTGAGCCCAGGGCTTGTACTTTTTCCACTGGAGAGAAGGATCAGAAAAGAGTGAGGCAGGAATTTGAAATTTGAGATCAGAGATAAATAATGCTCTGGTATCATTCATACACCCATTAATTAGTTTGCTGGCTTATACCTTCAGGTATTTATTAAATACCTCTGCTGTGTTATGCTGTGAGAAAGGGTCATATCACCAGTCTTTGCCTTCAAGAAACTTATAACCTATGAAGAGAGATGATTTATTTGTGTTCCCAAAAGAAGCTGGCATTTAGAAGGGGTTGTAAAGTAGAGGTACGATTTCTGCAAGTGAGTGTTGGGGTATGTGAGAAATTGAAGGCAGAACATTCTAATAGGGTAGGGGTGGGGGAGGAGGTCACAGTAAGAGCAGAATCAAGGGGCAGGGGAGGGGCAGAGATCACTGCAGGGAACAGACCCACCTTGGGTATGTTAACAGGAAGGGATTTAATATGGGGAGTTGGATGCTAACAACATCATTGGAAGGGCTGTGGAGAAGACATTTATGCAGGCCCTCCAAGAATGACTATAGGACACAGCAGGACTGATCTTCTGGGGAGCTACTCCCTCAGCCACAATCATAAAAGTGAGAATCTGGGATTACTGAGATCAAGAACATAGCTAGAACTTCAATCTAAGGAGGTCAATCTAGAAACTGGGTAGCAGAATGCTGCCACAGAAAACTCCACATGTGCACAACCTTGCCTGCATACAGGAAACCAGCCAAAAGCACAGGAATATAACCATCACCTACTTCCATCCTCCAACTCTTGAGCAGTCAGAGCATGCACATCCAATTGGTAGAACTTATTTCATATCCAGAACCCAAGTTGCAAGAGAATCCAAGAAAGTTGTTTTTTCAGCTTTCTAGCTTCTGCTCTACAGGAAGGTACACAGATAGAGGTGGCAATGGATGCCGAGTGCCACAGACAGTGGTAACTGGTAAACCACAGTTAGAGAGAAAACCACAGGCCCAAAATGGCGTCACTCACGCTAAAAGCCCATGATACCAAACCTAGACTTAATACCTGATCTAACTGTAGTTTCAGCCTTTCCCAGAAACATAATCTTAATCAACCAGTCTAGAACTTTCTGGTCAAGCACCAGGAAGGTAATCTGTCACATGGGCCCTCTCCATGCCCCATAGAAACAAAAGGCAATCTGCAATGATTTTCAAAAGAAAAAAAACCCGTTCAGTTCTCTTCCCCCAGAAAAAGATGTGCCAACCCAAAAATGATCTTTATTTTCTTTCATTAATAGCTCCCTTGACCCACCCTTCTTCCTATAAAAAGCTTTCATTTTTCACCAACCCTTCAGAGCACCCTTCTAGCTGCTAGATGGGGTGCTGTGCAATTCATAAATCATTTAACATAGCCAATTAGATCTTCAAATTTACTCAGTTGAATTTTGTTTTTTAATGCCACCAACTCCTCAAGAATAAAAAAGCCCAGATTGGTAACATTTACCAATTTCCATGGTGTAAATACTCTCTTGGTGGCTGCTATTAAGCTACAACTGTGACGTCACTAAACTCAGAGTTGGGTAGAAATGTGTACCATTGGCTCTCACAAGTCAATACAAACTGCATCTGCACACCTCTGCTAACAGATCCTATCCCATTATACGGCAGAGGCAGTGGAGAGAGGGGAATGGAAGTGAGGGAAGGACTCAACGGGCCATGTTTGCTCCAGTGAAAGCAAGCTCCCTGCTCCTGTCCAACGTTCCCATTATTGGTGCCCTTCTTACCTTACCCGTGGGCTCTGCTGGCTTATTTCTCAATGCTAAGAATCTGATCTGTGTGGACTATAGCGCTGAATGAGGGAAGGAGCACAGTCAGTGAAATTAGAGCTTCCCCACAGATGGGGGACCATCTCCAATGTTGTGTGTGTGTGGCCCTGGCAGATTAAGTTTCCTTAGTCTCCATTTTGCTCTCAAATGTTCACAAGATGGCAACTCGAGGGAAGTAGAGGATTCCAAGTGTTAGAGCCAATAAGGAGGCCATTTGCTGACCAGTTTGAAGAATCGTGGCCAGAAAAGGCATTCTGGGCTTCTTTTTTTTTTTTGGCTTTTGTTTTATATTGCATTGGGAAAAAAATCCTCAAGTTCAATCACTGTGAATTATTGAACCAAAGAAGATAAACTTCAAAAGGAGTCCACTTCAAAAAGGAGCGTGAAAGGCACTGAGGAAGAAAAAAATGATAAAACAATTAGATCTTATTTTAAATTGGACCTGTGGATATAAGGAAAAGAGACGGTGGCTTTATTTTTTAATTGAAAACTCAAACCCTTTGTGGCTGGAAGCAAGAGTTAACACAAGACCAGATGGGAAGTTGCTCAGGCCTCCCAGACCGGCAGAGGAAAGATGGCCTGGCCTCACTAAGTTCTAATTGCCTTAGGCCAACAGTAGTGTGGGAACACAAATGGGGGTGGGGCACCATATATAAAAAGTTACAGGACAGTTCATCTACCTCAAGTGTCTTACAGCGCACACCTCTTGAATTTTAACGACCAGAGTTACGACTGGGCAATTAACCCCATGAGCAGTAGCCCTCCACCCAAGACAGCTAGAGACAAAAGGCAGAGATGGTGGTAGCCTCTCTGCCGTCAACAGTCAGGCCTCCATCCTCCTCCTGGGCAGAAGTAATGGCTTTTCTTTTCACACCAGAATCTCAAGAAAAAGGGAGAACATATGCAAGGAAACTACTGTATCACCTATTGTTTTGTGTTCTTTTTAACCATCCCGTTTCATTCAAATGCACTATAATTTTAAATGTTTAGAGGATGTGGTAAAAATCCCTTTAAAAATCCAAAAAGCCCAAGCAGGTTTTAAGCTGTTAAGAGTGTTGGCTACTTAACTATAATAATTAGCTATTCAAGGCAAAAATTACCTTTCCATCCAGGCCAGCACAACAATAGGGAAAGAGTTACTAAAAGAAGTTAGGAATTTAGTTCCCAGGAAAGTCCTGCTCACTGGGAGACTTCCTGAGGGGTTTGTGCAATATCTTGCAAAAGGGTAGCATTTTGCCAATTGTCCCTTACCCTCACCCTAACCCCACCCCTTTCTGACCAAAGCAGAAAAAAGGGAAGGGGGACAGCCGGCAGCTGATACAGCACTTAGGGGCAGAGGGCAGCTGTTGCTCTTTTAAAATAGAGGTGACAAAGGTATGAGTGGATAATTAGGATGGAGTTGAAGATGGTCTCATTTCAAATATAGCGGCTCCCAATGCCCAAGCTGCCATGAAAACAGTTTCAGAGATGGAAGGGATAGGACCATGTGTGATCCCAAAGCTCTAGAGAGAAAAGCAGATTGATGAAGTCATGACCGCCCAACCCCTTCAAGTCACGTGCCACAAACTCTGTAGTTCTTTTTGAAGGCCTGGCCTGATCTTGTCCTGGTCATTACACACTACCAGGGACTGCTATGTGGGGTTTAGTTAAATAATTTATGTGATTGTTTTAATGAAAAGTTCACTCTCTATAGGAAAGTCAATAATGGCTACACTGTGTCCTCGTTTTGTCCAGGCACGAGTTGAATCTATTCTCATGGACCCCTGCCGCCCACGATGGGTGTCCAGCTGGCAGGGGTGGCATTCTGAATTGGAGGCTAAATACTGCAGAGAAATAGGCAAGCCCTCTAGGAGCAAGTGTTGCAAAACTAAGCCTTTTGAGCATTAGTCATATCACCATGTAGGGCCAGCTCCATGGGTGTGTGACCAGTGCAGTCACACAGGGCCCCAGGCTCGGAAGGTCCTGTTGCTTAGGATTTAATGCTCTGTGGTGACCATCTTGAAATTCTGAATAATTTTACCTTTGGATTTCTGTTTTGTAAGTGAAGCCTAACAGAACAATAGAGCATGAGCTGGGGCTTGGTGCCTCAGCTCACACACAGTCCCACCTCTTGCCCACCCACCCAGCAATCACTTCTGTTCTCCGTCCCTGGTGGGAAGGTTGCGGTAAAATGGGCACTCTCAGGATAACAGGGCGGGGCACAGTGGAGGCCATGCCCACCCCAGGCTGGTAGTACCACAGGGCATGCAGCAGGCCAACTAGGCTGGGGCTAGCCCTTGACCCACCCCCGCCAGGGTACCGAGTACATCCCAGGAGCGAGACAGCAATCCTTTAGGGCAGTTCTGTGGGAAGGGGACGGCAGCCAGGACCTGGCATGTAGGTCTGGCTGCAGAAAAGAGAAACCTGACAGCTAGTGGGCCAAGCGGGCAGAATCATGAAGTGGGACCCCCAGGCACACTTGTCCCCAGGAGTATCTCTGTACCCAAGGGAACATGACATTAAGTAGCAAATAAAAAACGTGACTGGTTGAAAGAGACTGAAGAAGAAAGGGAAAAGTGTTATATTTTAGTACCTTTTGTGGCAATTTTTCTTGCTTTTGAACATTGGGCCCTGAATGTTCATTTTGTCCTTAAGTATTTTGATCTTAAGAGCTAACAGAGCTCTAGCTTGCTCCTCACTGACTGTGGGCCTGAAGAGTGAGTGCTGCTCAGCCTGAAGCTTGACCTTCCCCATCTGGAGCCAGGGCTGGGTGCCCCCAGCAGGGTGCCTGCCCAGTGGTGAGCTGCTAATGATTAACAGAAGTTCTCCAGGCCTGACAGCCAGGATTTGTAGCATTGGCCCAATTCGGTGGTGTAAATACTCCCACTATAGGTGATTTCAAGCCCCCAACGTGACATCGCCGAATGCGGAATCAGGAGGAGATGCACACCATCTGCTCGGAGTGCTTGTTGGAGCTGGCCTCAGCAAGCCACAGGCCTCTGAATCCTTGAGGCATTAAACCAGGGCCCCAGGAAGCAGAGGGAGATAACAGAACAAAGGAGCTTTTCGCCTAGATGCAAAGTTTGCCCTCTGGGCAGCAAACTGGAATCACCTAGTGAGCCTTTAAAATGCATATACCCAGACCAATGACATAAGCTTCCCTGAGGGTAGACCAGGCAGCAGTATTTTTAAATCCCTAGGTGATTCCATTGTGAGGCCTTGGTTGTAAACCTGGGTGGATGAGTGGTTCTCAAACTTTAGTAGGCATTAGAATACCCCGGAAGGCTCGTTAAAACACCCATTCCTGGGCCCCATCCCCTGAGCTTCTGATTCTGAGGTCTGGGGTGGGGCCCAGCAATTGGCTTGTCTAACAAGTTCCCAGGTGGTGCTGATGTTGCTGGTTCAGGGACCACACTTTGAGATCCACAGTTTTAGAAAAAGCCTGCCTGGCGTCAACCTCCTGGGGTTCACCCTGATTAAGAAGGTGCTAGGTATAAAGCTGTTACTTAATTAGAGGCCCTGGAGTTGGGGTTTACAGAAAACCTCCCTCCTGTGAAGAAGCTATTTGTTAAGAGTGAGAGGCAGGAGCCCGGTAGTAAAAGGCGACTGAGCTGTGACATGCCACCTGCTTAATTAAAAATGCATTCGAGGAGACAGAGGCCAGGTTGATCAGCCCTAGGTGGTCACCTTGAGGGATTTGCTGCGGGCAGGACTGTCTGAGGAGGAAGCAGACAGAGGAAAGCTAGGCTGTCTCCTTCTCCCCCTCAGAGTGGCAGTGATCCATCCCTGGCTTCTTAACTCCCTTCCTAAGTCCTTTCTGGCATTGTCTATCTTCTAATTCACCCTTTTCCACTTCTGCACTGCGGCCCCTTTCTTGGCCTGAAATAGGGAGCATGCTTGGCTAACAAATTCTGGTTATTAATAATAATAACACCAACTTTTCGAAAACTTAGGTACTGGAATTCCTGACGCCTTGTATCTGGAAAATCATCAGGTGAGGTTGGGAAAGCAAGCATGGGGAAATCCTTGTTCATGGAGCAGTGGTCCTACCTACTGCACTATCTAAGCCTCGTTCTTTACAGAATACATCTTTTTAAAGGTAATTGGAACTAAAACGAAATAGATGCAAATATTCCATCCCAGGAATTCCACTCCTAGGAGTCCCCAGGAGAAGTGAGTGCATATGCCCACATAAAGACATATTTACAAACATTTGTGGCAACTGTATTCATAAGAGCTGAAAAATGGAAACAGCCCAAATTGATCCAGGTTGATCAGCCCTAGGTGGTCACCTTGAGGGATTCGCTGCAGGCAGGACTGTCTGAGGAGGAAGCAGACAGAGGAAAGCAACAGGAGAAAGGATAAATAAGTTGTGGTGTATTCATACAATGGGATACTATCTAGCCATGAAAAGGAAAAAGCTACTGATACATGTAACAACATAGGTGGACCTCACAGACATTCAAAGTGAAACAAAACAAAACAAACAACAACAACAAAACACAGGCATGAAAAAGTGCCCATATTCTGATTTAACTTACGTGAAGTTCCAGAACAGGCAAAACTAATCAATAGTGATAGAATTCAGGATAGTGGTTACAAAGGTAGGCTAGTATTGATTGAGAAGGGGCAAGAGAGAACCTTCTGGAATGCTGGAATTGTTCTATATCTTGATCTGAGTGGTGATTACACGAATCCATACATGTGTAAAAATGTATTGAGTTATACACTTAAGATTGCTACACTACATGATATATAAGTTAATCTTCAAGTTTAAAAAAAATTATTTTAGGCCATGTGGCCTTCTTCACGTGATACTTTTTGATAACTGGGAACTGAGGTTTGAAAAAGTTCAACAAATTAGCAAAGATTTTTTTTCTGCTTCTTGAATCGGCCAAGATAAAGAAATGGTTCTAGCCAACCCAAGGCCCTGAGATCTAGCACACTCCGGTTTGAGCACTACCACTAGTATGTAGTGCATGCTTTCCCTGGGCCAAGCCCTGCACCAACACTGTATGCGTGGTCTCATCTCACAGCAGCCCTGAAAGGTGGGGACAATTACCATCTCGATTTCATGGACAAGGAACCTGAGGTACAGAGAGCTTGAACAACAGCTGAGAAGGGAACCCCGCCTTGTGGTCACCAAAGCTGCGCGCTAACCATCCCATCAAACCAAGTCTGCAGCAGAAGACATCTGTGTATTTCTTGGAGAGCAGTCCTTAAGAAGGGGTTTCATCTTTTTTTGTGCCATGCACCCCTTTGGCATCCATAGGCTGGTGAGCCTATGAACACTTTCTCAGAATAATGCTTTCAATACATACAATAAAATCCCAAGGAATTGCAAAGCAAGCCAATTCTATTGAAATAGGCATCAAAATATTTTGAGTCATATATGTGCTTATTTAGTGCATTAAACAATGACATAAAATAACTGCTGGAATTTCAAAATAATGATGAGTGTAAATGTTGTTTGGTGATATGGAAATACCTGTGATTTCTGTTGGTGATGAAGTTATAGCGACTGCCAATATCACTGTGGTTTCTTTCCTATGTCCATTAAAGGAAATGCTAGATTTCAGTTAGAGGTAGTGAAAATAAAGATGTAATTTTTATCCCATCCAAGTTCAAGGACCTTCTGGAGTCTATCAGTTTAATAATCCCGCCTTCCAGGAAGCAGCCGGAGGCCCTGGAAAGAGAGGGGGCAGCTGGGCTGGATTTGGGGCCTGGCTCTATCAGGAGCTCACTGGGTGGCCTTCCAGAGCTCACTTCCTCCCTCTGGCTCTGGTCCCCTCCTCCGTGGAAGAAAAGAGGTCGCACTTAGGCACTCTTCACAGTCCCTAGTTGTGTGCTTGTTCCCAGAAGCGCCACAGCTGGCTGGCTGTGTCTCGGGCTGTCTTCAACCAATCAACACATGTTTAATGTGAGCTTACCCTGTGCTAGGAGCCTGGAAACCCATCAGGGGAGCCCCTCTGCTTCCCAAATGCAATTGGACCTCCAGTCCCAAACCTGGGGGCCAGTGAAAACCCCCAAATGAAGGATTTCCTTTCTGGCCAGCTCCCCTCCAGTAGTTTAGTGCCTCCAGAGAACGCTTATCGTGGCCTGCCTAGCATTCAAATGATCTATGGGTGGCTCTCTCCTCCCCCAGCAGACCTGGGAGGACCAGAATGTCTTCCTCATCTCTCCACCCCCTTCATTCCAAAGCAGGGGCATTTGCAGTTCGAAATTCTTTGTCACATTGATTCTGTACCCAACGGAACCGGGGTTAAGTGAAAGGAGAGAGTATATAACCCGGGTTCCAGTCAAAGCAGTAAACACCAGGGAGGATAAATGACATCAGGGTCAGATCAGGCCCAGGAAGGGGTAATTAATTACCAAACACCCACTTCCAAAACCAAGCACGCTCGCTGTAAGAGAGAGAGCTTGGTGAGATCAGACCCTGTGTCCAGAAGGCTTTTTGCAAATGGCAGTGCTAGAGATGGGCCTTGAAAGCAGGCAAGATGTGAACTGGCCAAGGGGAGGGGGCCTGATGGCAAAGGGCAGTAGGTCAGGGTCCAGGGCAAATCTGTCAACCGGTTCCACAGGTTCCAGGGACCTGGTGGCATTGTTGGATCATGGGGGCGGGAGGGGGGCTTTCTTTCTTATTTTTGTAGAGAATTTTTATAAGACTTTATTTGAGCCAAACTGATGACATATGCCTGGGAGCAAGATCTCAAACGCTCCCACCTGGAGGCTTTCTTAAAGCCTGAGCTGCCTGGGTCTCTTCCTCAGAGGTTCCAATTTGACTGAGGTGGGGCCCAGACATGGGGATTTCCTTTTAAGCTCCCCGGAGGATTGGAAAGCAGAGCCAGGACTTCAGACCAGCCTTGGGGAAGCAACTTTCCTCTTCCACCCCCACCCCCAGTTGTGGGAGAGGCACTTCCTGGGCAAGATGGCTCCAAAAGAAGAAACCTGCAGGGGACGGTAGGGGGAGGGTTATGGGAGATGAGAAGTGAGTTCTAAGAATTCTCTGAAGTAAGACTATCACTTTCACTGGTATTGACCACTGTAGATACCTGCTGCTCAAAAGAAAACATAGCTAAAACACCTTCGAGGCCCAGAGCATCTGGCCCAGGGTTTGTGGTGGGTAGAAAGGGTCCCCCTATGTCTAGCCTTGCCTGCCAGTGTGTATCCACCAAATAGCTTTAGCAGCCACAGCAAAACGCCACAAAGTCACCACTCCACTCCTCAGGTGAGTACTAGCCAAATGCTGGCCCCCCCCCCCCCAGTTATTTCCTGAAACCCCTGGGTGAGAGGGTCTCTCGGATGCCGGGCATTGAGCCTGCGGAAGCTCTGCTCAGGACCCTCCAACGGGAAGGGGATGGCCTTCCTGACACCGCTGCTTACGGGATCCCAGGGGCTCTCAGGGTGGTGAGGCAAGGCCTTGGTCACAGACAGAGTGAGGGTTGGGGGTGACGGGGTCTGGGACTGAGGAGTGGGGAGAAAACAGTTTCCTCCCACTCTGACCCCACTTTATTACCGAAGCGTGATTCCAGCGTCTGTCCCAAGCCCCACATATTCACATATTCAACAAATATTGACAGCCTACTGTGGGCCAGGGACTTAACTAGATGCTGTAAATACAGCAAGGAATGAAACAGATTGTTGTTGTTTTTTTAAACCCATGCCCTCATGGAGGCTGCCTTTCTGGAAACCCCTGGGTGAGAGAAAAAGGCCAGAAACAAGATAATCAAGTAAACTATATAGTGGGTCAGATGGTAATGAGTGCCAAGGGGTACAAGACACAGGGAGGGGGGATAAGGTGTGCATGGATGGGTGCAGGGGAGCCAAGGAGATCCTCACGGAGAAGCTGACATCTGCGTAAAGACCTGAAGGGGGGAAAGGAGCAACCAGAATTAACATGGTGGGGGGAGGGGAGCATTCCTGGCAGAGGGAAGAGGAAATGCAAAGGCCCTGGGACAGAGAGAAGCCGAAGCAGGCCTGCTGTCTTCTGGACAGTGTGGCTGGAGCGGAGGGATCAAGGAAGAGGGGATAGAGGATGAGATCAGACAGGTGATGGTCCAGGTCGTGTAGGCCTTACGGGACCCTGCCAAGGGACAATAGTTACCATCAGCACTGTTTTCACTCTAAGTGAGCTGGAAAACTTTGGAGGGCTTTGAGAAGAAGAGTGAGGTGATCTGCCAGGGGTACACTGGCTTTTTTTTATTGAAACTCTCAACTGAAAGGAGCAAGGATAAAGCGGAGAGGCGAGTGAGGAGTCAGCAGAGACAGAATCACGGCTTGGCCCAGCCTGGTGGCAGCCACCCATGAAAACAGTCTGGGAGCGATTTGATGGTAAGGCCAGCAGGGTTTACTAACCAAGCAGATGTGGAATAGAAAATAAAGAGAGGCAAAGAGGAATCCATGGGTTTGGGCCCGCAAAACGGGAGACAGGAGTAGCTGGTTACTGAGATAGCTGGGGAATGGGGCGGGTGGGGGGGATTGCAGAGGAGAAAAGAGGTGCTAGGGAGGGGATGTCGGGTGATGCTTGAGGAGCCTTTCTGATATCCCTTTGGTGATGTCAAGAAACTTGAGCAGGCAGTTGATCAGGCTTCCATGCCCTGTTCTGAGCTTTGGGCCCTAAATGCTGCCCCCATCCTGGGTTGGGGCACAGGAAGCCTACACCCCTCCATTCTCCTTCTGTCAAAATAGTGGGGAAAAACTTTAACTGGGACTTGATCTCAAAAATGACACAGGAATCATAACAACAAGTTATTTTGTCTTTAACGAAATGGAGCATCTAAGTGCAATTGTGAACTAATTCTCAGTAACAAAGTGCTAGTAGGTTTGGTTGGGAGTTCGGAGTTTTTCTCCCCTCCCTCCCCCACCAAAACACCTAGTGGCATAAGGGCCTACAATTTAACCCTTGACTATCATACGCCATCATAAAGAGGGTCATTTTGGCAAAAAAGTTTCAAGGTCTTCATGAATTGTAGCCATGGTCTCTCTTGACACTTTGTTCTTCAAAGGGTCCTCTTTTGGAAACTCCCTTTATGCCTCCTGCTTGTGAATGTCTCTGGTTCAGAAGCGGCTCACTAGGCCAGACCCCAATTAGCCGCGCCTTGTGTGGTTGGAGCAATTCCCCAGCATTATTTTCGTTGACTTCAGGAAATCCAGCAGCTCTTGACTTCACTTTGCCATTGCACTACAGTATGTTGGGCTGTGGTCTGCGTCCTGGAGATTCCAGGGCAGGAGGGACGCAGCCAATAGGCAGGGAGAGAGGCCTGGGTAGGGACAAATTTCATGTGGTCAGTTCATTGCTAAGTATTTCTCTAATGTGACAAATGCTTTGCTACCCAACCACATAGCTGTAGCAACCCAGAGAGCAAATGTTTGGAGAATGAGAAGAGCCCCTGTATATGGCCAAGGACACTCTACAATATCCAAATGTGTACCCCAGCTCCCACACTGCTAAGGAACCTCAAGGAATTATTATCTAAGACGCAGAAAGATGCATCGAAATTTCCCATCCGGCAGCTGTGATTCTGCAGCCCCAAAGTCTTTCTAAACCACAGGCTACATTTTCTCCTTTGTTTTGCTGGGGTTTTATTCGAGGCCCTACTCAGAGGCAGGGTATTACCCATGTAGGGCCCTGCCCCCACAGAGCCACTTTTATGTAATCATTCCAAAACTCACAACTCCTGAAAACTTTGAGGAATGTTATTAGGCCCTGTAGGCCAGAAGGGCCGTTTCCAGGGTAACAGCAACTGCACACTAAGGAAGCAAGGCCTCTCCTGTCCTGCACGCCTCTTGGAGTCCAGGCTACTGCAGAGAAACACATGCCTGCAGTCTGAGCGACACTCCCCGTGGTCCTTACCCATCTGGCCTAGCACCCACGGTGAGGACACACCACCAGTCCCTGTTCGCTTGAGGGCCACACTTCCTGTTTCAGATGTCCTGTCCTGTTGTCATAAATCCACCCATACTTGTCCGTCAGCATATCCCAATTTGTGGTCTGGAAAAGTCGGCCTAGATGTGAGAGGGACTCCTGTGCAGTTTGTTTTTCCACAGTGTAGCTCGAGGCCAGCCGCCTGGTTTTTGTTTGGAGCAAGGTGGAAATGAATACTCTGTCTCTAAGGGAGAGAATGCTCTTTCCAGGTGCTTGAGGAACTCCAGGCCTGGAGAGCTTGACTGTGACCCTTTCACCAGTGTCCTTCTGGCCTAAAAAAGACACATTTACCCCATCTGATAAGGAAGCATGGAAACAAGGAGGGAGGCCCACAGGGGAGCATTCTGGAATCACTGTCCATGTAAGGCTTTCTCCCCTATGTTTGTTGACTTTCTAGTTGCCTGATCCAGCCCAGCTCTGGCAGGATGACTGAAGGGGAGCCGCCTTCAGCGGGTGAGAGGCCCCCCTGTGAGACTCACGACATCTCACCGAAGTCCAAGAATAGGGCTATAACGCTCATGAGGCTAAAGCAGGTCATGGCCACCCTTTGCCCCCTTCCCTGCCCCCATCAACACCAAACTTGGCCTTGGCCCTACGTTTCCTTGTGAGTTTCTTAGTCAGGAAAACTCTGAGCTAGGGCTAGAAAAACAGATGTTTCTGCCGATGACACTGAACTTCCCTGATTCATATGGAGTCAGACCTTCTGATTCCTCCCGGGTATAGAAGAAGTGACTAACAGGAAGCCCTTGGGACTATGGGCCTTTACCCTTGAGAATGGGAGAGCCCAGCAGAGAGAGAAAATTAACACGTGTGACAAAGAAGGGGCCGAGGCAAAGCTGAGTGGCGCTATTAAAATTCAATAGCAATTCAGAGGAGGGAGCTTTCAGGGTAGGCTGACTACGGGCGGTGGGGGAGGGTTTGGGGGTCTTGACTGAAGTACAAGATTTCCATAGAAGGGCAGGGGCAGTCAAGTCAGGGGGGTGGCAGAGCCGAAGCACCGAGGTGGGAATGCCCCTGGCTTGTGTAAGCAGAAACAATCCACACCAAAACAGGGTTTGCTTACTTCATTCAGAGTTTGCTTACTTCATTCTTTTCTAATACAAATTCGAGCCAACTTCACTCTTTTCTGATACAAATTCGAGCCAACTTCATTCTTTTCTAATGCAGATTTGAGCCACTCAACATTTACCGGTTACCTCCTACAGGGTACCTGCTATGGGCTAGGCACCACGTTGGGACCTGCAGGGGATCCAACGTGAGTTCAGCAAGACCAAGACAGACCAAACAAGGACAAAGGACCGGAACAAACAAAGTGACATGTTGTATGAGTTTGGGTCCCCCAGAAGCCAATGTTCAGACAAGGACCTGCGTGCTAGTGGTTTATCTGGGAGGAGGCAGGGAAGGGAAGGCAGCCAATGAGCTGGTTACCGCTGTGGGCCACTGAGGCTCAGTCCAGCTGGGGACCGCTGAGAGCCGGCATAGAACACCCACTGCAGAGTGTCCCACCACAGGCAAGGGAGCTCTGGTGTTTATCCACCAGCTCCTAGCAGTCAGTGGTTAAGCGCTACTCCCAGGGAGCATTAATCCCCAGGCACTTCCTGCCTGCCTGCCCGAAGACCAGACACAGCCCCCAGGTACAGGGACACAGGTGCTCAAAACTGTGTGCACAGAAATGGTAAGCACAAGGGAATGTGGGTGGGCATCCACAGCGTCTGCTGCACATGTGGCTAAAAGAGGGAAAAGAGGACATGGACTTGTGGCCTTAGTAAAGACACCAGGACAGAGATGGGTTCCCAACCAGTCCCCGAAACATCCTCAGGTATCAATATGCCAAGTGAGGAGGTGGGTCAGTGGTGCATCGTTTCACATAGAAGCAGCATGAACAAAGGCAGCCAAGCAAGGGGCATGTCTGGGGGAAGCCAAAAGGTGTGACTTGGCTGAAGCACAGTGGTTGGGAAGGTCCAAGGGGAGACCTGGGCCACTCTGTGGAGAACTCAAACGCCAATAATTTTGTTCTTCATTCCATAAGCAATGGGAAGTCACTGAAGGTGTTTGAACAAGGATGGGTTGTATTTCGGTAACATTAACCTGGCCAAAAAGCAGGGAATAACTCAGAGGCAGGGAGAGTAGGTAAAAAGTCCCAAACGCATCATTGTTAGCCACAGCGGTGATTATTTCGCCAGGGAGAAAGATGAAGGGAGCTCCCTGTGGCTCTGGCCCCAAGAGAAAGGCCCCTGAAAAGGACCGCGTGGGAGTTGCTAAAAGGGGAACCAGCCCCTCAGCTGTCCAGCCTGATTGTTCCTTCTGGCAGAGATGTGGGCCCACTCATTTCTCTCCTATTTTCTTTTCTCCAGAAAACGCTTTGGCCTCCAGTTTCCGCAAGCTTTGCTCAGTGAGTTTAAACAGCATCTCACAGCATGGCCGAGCAATAACAAATGGTGCCTGGTGGCTCGCCTGCTGGTGGCTTAAAAAACAATTGATGACTTTTAATCAGCTGAATGAGCATGGGACAAATGACAGCATGGCCTGAATGTGGCCCAGACGTCATCGGCTGACATCAGTGGGGAGGAGGGAGGTGCCCTTCTGGTGAGCTTGGGAACAAACAGGAGCAGTTCCTGGCAGCTCTGGGCTCCACGCCCCAAAGCCACAGCCTTCTTTCACACCTTTTGGGGAGACCGGGAGAACCAGCTGCAGAAGTGGCAAGGGTGAGCCTCCAGGAATTACATAAAACTACACGTCATGTCATGTAATCTGCTGGACACAGGGCTGTGGCCCTGGAAGGCCAGGGCTCATGGCCTCCAGCTGTCCCTGGTAACCTGGCCAAGTAAGTTTCCCTCTGGACTTCAGTGTCCCCCACTGGAAAATGGAGGCGATAAAGGCAAGCTTTCTTCCTCTGGTAGGTTGGCCCACAGATGGGACAGCTTTCGGTGAGGGCTGAATCTCTCTACAGGGCTCCATTCAGGGGTCTGTTTGTGGATTCTACCCCAGCACTACCACCGACACCCCCACCCCTGCCACCTCCTCATACGCATACACCAAATGGATACTCATCGAGCCTTTCTGATAAAGGAGTGCAAATTAGAGCAAAGGAAGCCAAAATGTCAGGGCTGAAAATGAAGGTATCCGCTGAGTACTTACTATGTGCCGGGGCCTGTGTGAAGTGTTTCTACGCATTGTCTCAGTATCTCTATTTGGCAGAGAAGGAAACAGGCTCTGAAGGGCTAAGGAGTTAGGCCCTGCTTCTGCTGCACCCATGGAGTGGGAGGCATCTGAAGCCCACCTGGTTTCCAGGCCCGCTCCTCCTCACTGTTCCAGCTCAAACCGGGCACAGGAGCAACCCAAGAAAGTAAGAGGCAGGAGAGCAGAAGGAGGACATGTGGCCCATTGCAGGGACATATAAATTATATTAAGAACTGCCAGAAGTCTGCCCAGGCAGCTGCAAATGATGCTCACAGACCGCACCTCGGCCAGAATCATAGGGATGCAAGGTCTTTATGCCACGAATCCTCACAGGCCACCAAAAGTTAGGGATTAAGAATCTGCTTCCGAGAACTGACTCCGGGTGGTGGACACACAATGGGATTTATAGAGGATGTAATAAATACAGAATTGTACACCTGAAATCTATGTAACTTTACTAACAATTGTCACCCCAATACATTTAAAAAAAAAAAAGAAAAAAAGAATCTGCTTCCCAGGATTGTCTTGTTTTGCTTCAGACTATTTGGACTGCCGACTTTCCTGATAACTTCTGTGCCAGCAGGACTCCCCAGTTTTCCTTATGCCCATCGTAACCACGCCCTCTATCCGCTAAACTTCCTGGTACTTTAGTGTCCCCTCTCTGCCACCAGCCCATCTCAGACACCATTCCCCATGCAGAAGGAAATCTGGACTCTTCAGCGTCACCCCAGGTCATGCCTGTCTGCCCACCCTCCATGCCCGTTTGCATGCTGTTTCGCTCCCTGAGAAGGACTGTCCCTCCTCCCTCGCTGGCTTGTGTCAGGTTGCCTGGAAGATGGGTCCTGAGATGGAGACCAGCATATAGGAGGTTGCCTGCAGGGTACTTTCGGGAACAACACCCATGAGGGCAGCAGGATAGGGCAAAGGAGAAGTTGAACTACTGTGCAGTTGCAACAGAGGCCTTAGCTGACCTCATGGAAAGTTCTAGAGCAGGGATGGCCCTTCAGAGATTTCCCAAATTAAGGCAAGGGGGTGAGCCCTGTATCCCCCTCCCATAGACTACTCATTGAATACAAGTTGGTCCCCGGGGGGGCGGGGCATTACCTTAGGTAAGGTAGCTCAGCGCCCATCAGCTCAGGGCAATTCTGAACGGGCATCCATCTCCCCACTCCTGAAGGGGGTTCTGGGTGGTACAGCAGCACATCCATGACACTGTCCAACAAAACTCCTGCTCATCCTTCCATTGACAGCTCTGAGCCATCCTTGCCAAACCCTTAGCCACTACCTAAGCACCTCAGACGCTCCACTATTTCAGTACTGATCGGCCGGCTTCAGAAATGTCAGATCACTCCTCACCCTCCAGCTCAACACAGCGAGAAGTTGAGATCATATTTACCACCTGAGCACTGCTCCTGGCACACAGAAGTCTCTCCCTTAGTGCTGAGTAGATAAATGTTGCATGGGAGGTGCCGGCAGGCCCATGGGACTGTTCCAGCTTCCACGATTTCCACTCTGTCAGTGCCTCAAAGTGTCTACGTGGCTTATGCCGATGACAGGCAGGCACAGAGAAAGCTTGCTTCCACAGCCAACCTGGCAACCTCTCTTGGGCTCAGGCCAAGAAAGTCCTGTCCTTGTTCCCTTCCCTGTCCAGCGTTCTGCTGCAAGTCCATTTCCTAGCTAAGAGGGCCAAGTGCATTTAGAGACCTCCGTGCCAGGGAAAGCCCAGTGCCACTGCCAACTGCGCTACATCACCGTTCCTCTGAAGGAAATTACTATTGATCCCACAGCTCTCCTCCCCATGCTGTTTGCCGGGGACAGCCAAGGATTCCCGTGCCAGCTGGGCTCCCACACGGCTCGACTGTTCCTGCACCAGATGGCCAGACCAACACCCTCTGGCTGCCGCACGCCCCCAGGAGATGAGGCTCTGACGTCTATCCGCCTGGCTTTTTCTGCGTGGAGGACAGCAGGGTCAGAGATTACAGGGCCAACCACATTACAATAAAAATCTCTACACAATGAAAAGATTTCCAAATCCCAGTCGTCATCAATGGAACCAAAGAGGCAGGGAAACTTTTCCTGTAGCCCTGACTTTCGCTGTTCATTCAACTGCTCTCAGTTGACTGCCTACTTGGCCAGAGGGATGCGGTGGCAAACAAGACAGTCCTTACCCTCAAGGAAGTTCCAGTCTAGCAAGGTTACCAAATCATTTATTGTTCAAGCCAGGACACTTTTGAGAACATAAAGGGAGGGCGATTAATAGTTAAACCAGGATAGTAGGCATGAACCAGGACTTGTCCCACACAAACCAGGACACTTGGTCACCCCCAGATATAAATACAACCTGACCAAAATGGGGGCCTTCAGATAATGGGGGTGTGGTAGTGTTAGGTCGTGCCACAAGGTGGCGCAATTGAAATACTCGTAGCTTTTCTTTGTTTTTGTTTTCTATCTTGATGAAAACAAATTTTTCTTTCCAATGCCACAGAGCAAATAGAACCCTTCCATGGTGTGCTGGAGCCGGACCAGTCTGTGAGAGCTGATCATTAACTTTTCAGGAGTTTTGTAAGCCAATTGTTAAACACAGCCATTAATACAAATTAAATTAAAATAAAACTTAAAATGGAATAAACCATCTCAAAAACAAAGGTAATAAATACCCATAACTCACACTTTCCTAATGGCTTTTACAGGTTACTAAGATCTGTGTTGCTGAGGTTAGTTCCTCTGTCATAGCTATGTGGTGGGAATGCTATTTAATGGTGTGCTGTTGCACATCTCTTCCCAACTCCACAGTCAGAACCATCGCATGAGTGGCTTGAGACTGGCCGTGGTAGGAGTATTTACATCGTGCAAATCAACAGATGCTACAAATCAGGCTTTTGGGAAGGGGGATAGGGTAGCCAGTCGTTAAGCATTTCCCAGCACACTGAGGGAACGAGCATTTAAGTTTCATACTTTATGTAGCCAATTTTCATGTACTTTGGGCAGTTCTATCACATTCCCCCCAAATTACAATGTCCTCCCCGCCTCAAATAAAGTCGAGGAGGACATATCACGTTTCTCCCATAAGCTCATCTGGACACTCGGGAATGGGGAGCCCATATAGATAAGCCAGTTCAGTGCTAAATGCCATGACAGGGGTAAGTCAGGGGGTCCACAGCCATGCTCAAGGCTGCTGTGGAAAACCCACCCCAAGCGAGTGATGCATATTCAAATTGACCAATGGGGAACTCAAGGTGTCTTGTCTGTGATTGGTTTCTCAAGGTATCTTGTCTGTGACTTTGGGACTTCCCACAGCAGCACTCTTGCTGTCTGTGTGAGTCAGGGCCCCAGTAGGAACGGATGGCCCATTCAACAAGAGGGTTAAGTGGGAAGAGTTTAGCAAAGGGACTATTTCCAGAGGTGTGGGCCTGCTATCAGGCCCTGGACTGAAGGAGCCAGGGGCAAGGGCTGTTGGCAGAAAAGGAAGGAGCAGAGCTGTAGGTAAGGGCTGCTGTGGGCACAGGAATGCAGCCCCCACCAAAGTGCAGCCCAGCCAAGGAAATCCATACCCCCACCTCTTGACAACTCCTGCCAGCCAGATTGCCCATCGGTGTGTGACTCATTAGCCCAACTCAATCAGAAGCCAGTGGCTAAGGCTGCCCAAGTTATCTGGCCCAAGAGGACCAACCTCGTGGGATCCACAGCAAACAGATCTGGGGAGCAAACAGATCTGCCCAACCAATACGCTGCTGCTCTCACCAGCCTGCAGGCCCCAGAGGATGCACCAGGGACCACTCACCTGCATGAGGCCAGCAGAACAAACCGAAGGCTGGCTACGGGCCAAGAGCCAGGTGGGCCACAGTCTGGCAGACCTATACCAAAGCATCAAAGAAGAGCCATCCAAGACCATGCACTTGACCCGCACTCAACGTATGGACATGTCTTAGCTACACATACGCTCATAACTAAGCCTCTGCACAGGTGTGGACTTTACCTCGACTATAATAAAGCTTCACATGAAGGATCCTTCACTTGCACAGGCCCCTTCCAAGCCCGTTGTAGGGACCTAGAAGTAATAATTTGTACCTCTGCACTGGTTTTCTTAAAGAAGGCCCCAAAACTTGGATCTGACCCTGCCACTATGACAAGGGATTGGGATGATTACTCTGGTTTTTCCCTCCAGGGGTAAGTCCATGCATGGGTTCCAGTAGGGCAGAAGTCAGGCAACAGGATGTGGACTCTATTCCCCTGACCCATCCTAAGGGAAAAGAGGGGTTTCTGGGGCGCTACCTGAAAAGCAAGACCTAGGAGAAAAACCCTGGCTCCTACCCGTCTTCACTTCTCTCAGGAACATTTCCCAAACTCCTGGTCACCCAGGTCTGGAAGAGGGTTAATAGATATGGGGGTAGGCGGAGGCCTTTTGTGGGCAAACACTGGAAAAGATTGGTGCCCACCCCCCCCCAAGATTCACAATGCACATTAGCATAGCAAAGGCTCCAGATAAAGAAAACGTTTGCCTTTGTTTACTGTGGGGGTTGCCCGTACTTCCTGGAGCATAAGCTGAAAGCGAAAGGATGGATAGGAGTTAGATAGGAGGGCTTGAAGCTGAGGACACAGCCGGCCGAAGGGAAGGCCCGGAAAAGCCAGGAGAACTGGAAGAAGTTGGGTGCAGCGAAACGAAGGAGTCTGGCGTGGTGGAGTCCACAGGAGCCCGCTGAGCAGGCCTCTGATTCTGAGGGCACTGAGCAACCATGCGATCGGAGCTAGCATGCCAGTCAAATGCAGCTCTCCCAGCCGGCTCAGCTTGCTGCCCCCTTGCCTCCTTCTATCTGTAATCGATGTTTCGAAGCAGGCAGGAGTGGATGCAGACCGCGGAATGAACATGTCCTCTTGGAGCTTCCCCCCAAACTCTGACTCTCCTCAGCCCAGTACTGGGAAGAACCACAGTGCCCAGTGGCCCTCTGACAGCAGATAAGCTCTCTAGCCCCTCGGAGGGGATGTGTGCTTCTGGCTGGTTTCCCAGGAACTGAGGAGGGTTTGTAGCAAACCCTGATCCCCTTCTGACCAAAGGCACTGTCCCCAAAACCCTTGGCCATGGGGCTTCAGCCTGGTGCCACCAAGTAAAGTTTGGCTCTGGAATAAAACAATTAGCCTACAGAGGTGGCACTGGCTGTCTCTGACGCTCTCCAGGCCAGGTCATTGGGTGCTGGCCTCAGTCCAGTGAGCCCTCAGAGCAGCCAGTGACAGGGAGAATTGAGAGCTCACAGATTTATCCCCTTTAGAAAGGTCGGGGGATGGACAGACAGGATGTTGGAAAAGCTGGCAGAACGTCATCCCTCCCAGCCACTCCCCTCCTAGTTGAGGGTCTGTCCTTTCTCCCCAGCGAAGAGAGTATCTACAGATTGCATCTCTCAGGCCAGAGCGGGAGGAGGCTTTGCTTTCCAACCTCAAATTACCACCCTCCTTATGTCAAATATGACACATTCTCTAAGCTAATGACCTCTGCCCCTGCTTTTAAAAAAACAGCCCTCTACTTCATCTGTCTATGGGCTGGTGACTGCCTTTCCTAGAGCAGGCGGAGACGCCAGTAGTTCCTTTGTTTTCCAACGATGCTTTTTCCCTTCTTTCAATCTGATTTCAGTCTGTGTCTCTAACAGAGCAGGACTTCCCAGTCTCCTGGCTCACCCTGGCCCCAGGCAGAAGCCAGTCTGGGGAGCGTTTGATTCAGTGTACAGATTTGCAGGGTTGGCATTCCGCTCTCAGATTCGTGCTGAGATTGGCCATTCGGAAAGAGTTGTGGGTCTCAGAGTGCAGTCTGGCCTTGGGACTGACTTTACAAGAGCAGCCAAACGAGCTGGTAGGTACAGGCAGGCTTTTGAGCAGCTGGGGCCATGGACAGAGATGGGCCCGACCAAACCCAGGAGCAACTGGAAGAATAAATACAAGTTACAATCAGCATGACCGCCGGAGTATGGCAGCTGGCCACCTTGCCCTAGAGGGGCACAGGAGAGTGTCTGATGCCTAGAACCTTCTGGAACAGAGGCAAAGGAGTGGCTGAGAGCTTCTAGCTCTACCCTTGCTTGACTCTACATGACCCTGCACACACAAGGGTGTTACCTAAAATGATGGAGAGCACAGGAGTCTGAGTGTTGTTCCCTACAGCTGTTAGGGTCCTCCCAGAAGCAGACACCAAGATGGAATTAGAAGTTCAAGAGATGTATTGGAGAAATGCCTGTGAAGGATCCAATGGGGAGGAAGCAGGAGAAGGTGGGGAAAGCCTTCAGAAGGTGATGCAGGTCTGACCCCTGAGAAATGAGAGGGAAGGAAGGAGGACAGAGTAGGAAAAGCCTCAGCCGCAACTCTGAGAAAGTCAAGGGCAGGCCGATGGGGTCCCCAGAGCAAAGAAGGCCTGTCAGAGGAGTCCCATTTCAGGCAGGCTGGCCCAGTTCTGGTGCCCCTGCCACGCTGTCACTGGGGAACAGTCTGGGGGGAGTGTGGCCTTGGCAGGAACACTGCATCAGATCCTGAAAGAAGGGTGCAGCAGCTGGGGGCAGTTTCTTAGTGTACGGATGAAGAGAATTAACTATCACCTCATCAGTCCCCATCTCTTTGGGGATGCTGAACTCATCCTGCATTCTTTGAGCTCCTCGAGATTGAAGGGCCTCCACCTTTAGAGATAAACACATTCAAGTTGGAAAGGGTCCAGAGTTCTCTTCTATTCGCAAGTACAGAAGGAAGGTACAAGACCATTCAGTACCCAGTCATTGATTTGATTATTCCACAATGGCATATTGAGCACCGGCTCTGTGCAAATGACTAGTATGGTCCAAGGGAGGCCATGAGTCTCTGGAGAACCAGAGGGGCTTGAGCAGGAAAACCCTGCTGCCCATGCCCCCCAGCCAAGCAGGCTTCTGATTTTCAAAGGGGAGGGGCAACATTCCAGTTCAATCCCATCTGGCCCTGAGATGGAGAGATGAGGGGATTCAGAACAGAAGTTCCCCGAGAATGTTGAGTAAAATCCCAATAAGGCCCCCCACACACACACACACACACATACTTCCCCTGCACCACCGACTCACAAATACGCGTACATGCACTTGCGCACATGCACACACACACAAAGCCATCTTTGGCATCATTAATAATTTATCTTTGTAGAACCCTGTACAGTTTACAAATATTAAGGCATTATCTCATTGTTTTAATCACAACAACCGCTTTGGGGTAGCCTGATTCTTCCTGATAATGGAGTTGGGCTCAGAGATAAAATCTGAGCAGGGTGAAATGGCTGGTAGGCGATTCTTAACCTTTAGGGCTATCTCAGATCCCTTTAAGAACCTCCCCCCCCCTTATAAAAAATGCATATACACTCAAATTTTTGCCCACACTTTCAGGGCTTTGCCGTGCCCTACTCCAAGCCCTTAAAGCGCTGCCCGGGGATAACCCTTCCCTCAGGGGTGGGAGGCCAGACTCAAGTTTTGGCACGGTGGGGCCGCAGTGAACCCGGCAGCCCCTGGATGAAATCAAGAGAGGAATCTGTACGACACCACAGCCAGATTAAGAATTCTCGCTAGCCAGGACGGACACGGAAGGGTTAAGGGGCTGAAGGGTTTTGTTTTTCACCTCTGAGGACTCTGTTATGGGTCATTAAGAACACACAAGGCCGAGAGAGCATTCCATTTGCTGGGCCTGCCTCCAGCGCACAGCTCTGCTTCCCAACAAGATAAGTCCTGTGCAGGAAGACAACCCTGCTTCGCAGAGAGGCAGATGGGAAATCGCCCCAGATAAGGGCTGTTGCTCCAGTGCCGAGTCACAGAGGGCCTTTCTGCTGCCAGAATGGCACAACCGAGAGTCTGCATTTCTCGCCAGCTAGGGAGGGGGAACCTTCCTGAGGAGTCCCCTAACACATTCCCGTTCTAGGACGCTCTGGAGGAAGAATCCTCTGCGGGCTGCCAGGCAAAAGCAGGCTGCCTCCAGGTGGTAAAGGGGCCTCGTGTCCATGTTCCCGCGGTTTTTTGGGGGTTAGGGGGGCTCCAGCGACGTCTCAGCTGCCTGCTGCTGGGCCCACGTAGAGCTTACAAACCACAACCCCCTGGGGCTTTGGGGCACCCTTGCCCCCCATCCACCATCCAGGTGGTACCTGTGCCCGCTCAGGTGAGGAGAAAGGCCTGTGGAAAACACCATTACTGATAAGTAACAGCCCCTTTCAGGTTTAATGACACGTTGCATCCATCCTAAAGCTCTCAAAAAAAAAAAAATTCCCTCTCGAGGGACGGGGCCTCGCGCCCGTAAATAGGAACGACAGGCCGGGGCGCGCGGGGGAGGGCGCCCGGCGCGGCACGGGTGTGGAAATTAACTAGGGGCAGCAGAGTAAATACATTCCACACGGTATTCATTATGCGTCCGGACCTCGGAGGGGTTCTCCGGCTCCCGGACGTGGCAAATCTTGTCCGGAGCGCCGCAGGCCGCGCTGCGGAGGCTGACGGTCGGCGGGCGGGGGCCGGGGGCCCGGCGGGGAGGGGAATGCGGTGGCTTTCCGTCCCGCGCCCGGGAACCCCCGGGTAGCCTCCTTCCCGCGGCTGGAGTTGGGGGTAGGGCATGGGGGGTGGGGAGCAGACGTGGCCCGGGGCGCCGCGCGGGCGAGGGGCCCGGCGGGGAGGGCGGTGCGCCGGGCCCCTTAGCATTCCGCCTGCGCGCCCGCCATCGCCGCGTGCGCCCCCGCGCCCCGCTGTAATTACCCCGATTACCAAATGAATCTCGCGCTTTTGTGCTCGCCGGGCGGTGGGTGCGGGGAGGCAGTTCTAATAGTTGTCATTAGGGCCGGGGGAGGCGGGGCGCCGGGGGCGGGGGGTGGGGAGCGCGGGGTGGGGGAGGCCCGCCGTTCCCTAGCTCTCTCGCTAGCTCGCAGGCGGTCCCGGGCGGCGCGCAGGCCGCTGCTGGCTGCTGAGTAATGATTTTTTTTTCTAATTGGAGGCGAACAGCGGCCCTAATGGATGGAGCCGCTCTCGGCGCGCTCGCTGCACCCGCCCCTTGATCAATACTGCTCGCTACCACCGCCGGGCCGAGCTCCCCCGCCCTTTGTGGTTGGAGATGCTGCGGGGGCCCCAATCTCCACACACACACACACACACACACACACACACACACCCCGCGTCTCCCACGCTGCCTCGGCCCCGCCCGGAGCGGCCCCCGCCTCCCCGGGCACCCTCCCGCCCTTCCCAGACCTTCCATCCCCCTTGTCCTCTCACCGCGCCCAGCAGCCTGGTCCCCGTGGCTTTTCAGCTAGGGCAGTTTGTCAGGGAGGCGTAGGGGTGTAGGGGGAACAAGACCCTGGATTTCCCCCCATCCTCCTTCCACGACCACGCTTCTGCCGATCGCCCCAGGTCCTAAGGAGATCCAGGCGCTGGCGGCTGCCTGTGAAGGTTTGCGCCGGCTGGTCCGGGAAGGGTTCGCTGAGTCCAATTAAATCCCCACGTTCTTTCCTCCCTGGGCCCTCACCTGCTGCAACCCGCTCCTCCAGGGCCCCTTCAGCTTTCTGTATTACTAGAACCCCCGCATAGACACACACCCTGGGGCGTCGTTCTCCAAGAAGCTCCTGGTCTATTTAGCTGGGAAACTGGACAGGGGTAAGAGTCCTTGGGGATAAGGGATCGAATGTGCCCCCTGTTTTGTGGGCCCGGTTCCTGCACTACTACTAACTAGCTGGTAAGCAAAGCTTCACCGCCTAGGGGCCCTTTTTCTTACACCCTGCAGAAGTTTATCCAGCCCCAGAAGCTGGGCAGCTGGGATACAGCATTGGAAGGAAGGGCAAAACACTTTATCTCCTCCCTGCAGTTTCCAGACCTTGCCCCCTCCACCCCAGTGAGAAAATCCAAAAATCTGGGATCCTTAGAGGCTCAAGATGCTCCACTTTTTAGCCTTCCTTTCAGCGCATTCTGTTGCTGACCATCATTCATTCATAGCATTTAAAGTCACCTGACATAATAAGCACTTGTTTGTTTATGGTCAGTCTTCCCTACTTCCATGAAATCTCCATAAAGACTGGGATTTTTCTCTATCTCGTATCCCTAGCACCTAAAACAGAATTTGGAATACAGTAGGTGCTCAATAAATATTAGCTGCATGAATGAATTGAAGGAATTTGAACTTGGCTCAACTTCTTCATCTCCTCTCCTGGGAACAGAGAACCTTGGCCTCCCATTCCTTGGGCTCTGTGGCACATTGTATTTTCCAAAATTGGCCACAGCAATACTTCTGGTCCCACATGCTCTTCCAGAGCCTTGCTACTAGCCTCCTTCAAAAAGAGGAGTCTGTTTCCCCTCCTCTTAAACTTGGCAGGGCCTTTGTGACTGTCTCTATAAATAGAATGTGGCCAAAGTGATGCTGCTGACTTCCTAGTTCAGGTCAAAAAAGGTGATACAGCATCCATCTGACTCTTTCTCTCTTGGGACAGTCACCCTTGGAACCCATCCACCATGTTGTAAGGAAGCCCAGGCCACATGAAGAGGCCAAGTGTTCCAGCCAACAGGCCCAGCTAATGTCCCAGCTGACAGTCAGTGCCATCCCCGGAGAGGTGAAAGCGTGAGCCTTCAAATGATCCCAACCCTCAGCCTTTGAGCCACCCTTGTCGATGCCAAGTGCTGTTGCCCTTCAAGCTGCCCATCTGACACTGAGTGGAGCAGAGACAGGCCATCCTTGCTAAGCCCTGCCCAAGCAGCAGATTCATGCGCGAACTAAATGTCGATGTTGCAAATCACTACATTTTGAGATGGTTTGCCCCCCAGCAGTAGATAGCTGCTTCTCCCACTCCAGTGACTTCTCTTCAGCCCCCTACTTCCTGGGTGCACCACGGGCTTTCTTGTCACCATACACAGAGCCACCCCTCTTCTGAGGCCCCCAGCTCTGGGTTCCATCCCTTCAGCCAGCCATTTTTTTGAGGTTCCTCAGTTCCCCTATCCTATTGCCACAGCTGCCTACATAAACATCAGCCCACTAAGGATCCAAGCTGGCCCTTCTCCAGGCCTGCTCCCCAGAGGCCCAATTCAGCAGGGAGAAACAACCCACGCTTGCTCGATCTGCACCACCACCACCACCATACCTGCTAATCCTATTACATCCTCCTGCTCAGCTCTCTCCCACCCTACACACAGCTACTCCTCACATTCTCCACTCAGCTCCAAATTCAGCCCCACGCCTTCCCCTCCCTCTTACTTCACAGAGACCATGGCAGTCACAGACTAGACCCCCCACCCCGACATCTTGCCACCACACGTCTGTCCACACCACTCTGTCCACCTAGAGCACCCCTTTGCCCATCTCTCAGCTAATTCTGCTCTTAAACTCTGGGTTGCAGGAGCTCAAACTCTAGGACAGTGCTATGCAATAGATCGTTTTGCGATTATGGAACTGTTCTATATCTGCTTTCTTAGCCACTAGACACATGTGGCTACTGAGCACTTAAAATGTGGCCAGTATGACCAAAGAACTGAATGATTTAATTGAAGTAGTTGGCCGTGGCTAGTGGCTACTTATTATACAGTGCAACTCTAGAGATTAGTCCCTCCCCCTCCCATGTCCCCAGCCTCACCCTCCACATCAGCAATTAACACGGCCTCTCTCTTATCCCCTTCAAGGCCCCATCCCCACCCTCTGCCCATCTTTCTCTGCTCCTCTGCAGCTGAACTGCTTGATGGATTTGTCTCCATGGCCTCTTCTCCCACTCACATCTTAGCCCACGACCATGCAGCTCCTGCATCTGCACCCTGTCCGTGCCCCAGGTCTACACATGCTGTTGTCCTCCCCACCCACCCATCTGCTCCCCATCCAGTGAACTCTGATCCTCTTGGAAGCCTCAACTGAAAAAGTCTGGAAGAAAGAAAAGGCTTTCTTCCAAGAAGCCTTACCCAACACCCCCGTCCCCAAATAGGCTGCGTGTTCCTGCTGTGTGCTGTGTTCCCTGGGAGTGAGCGTGTCACCATTTATTGCAATTACCCGTGTAATTGTCAGGTTTCCCTGCAGACTGGTTGCCCCATGAGGGTAGAAACCGAGCTCACTCACTCACTCACCATCACACCCCTGTGCCTGTACCAGGCACAGAATGGGTGCTCAGTCAATATTTGTTAAAGAAATGCCCTGGGGAGAGGGGGACAAAAAAGTCACAATCTAGTGGGGGAGGCTATAGCTGAACAAGCAAGTGACAGCTATTTCAGTGGAGGACCCAGTGTGGGGGTGGGAAGCTGGGGGGTGGCAAAGGCTTCACAAGAAGGTAGCATCCCCTGCGGAACTGAGAGGACAGAATGGGTTTACAGGTGGGTAGGGCAAGCGATTGTTTCAGGGAGAGGAATATCATGCACACAAACCCAGACGTGAAATGACAAGAGCAGAAAGAAATAGAGTGCTGGAGTGAGGGGTCAGAGAAGGAAGCTGTGAGAAAGGCGGCTGGGAGCCAGAGCTGAGCCAGAAGGGAGGGATCTTGATTTGTGGGTCCGGCACTCTATCCTCAGCCAAGGAATGGACTGTTCAGCTTTGAGGTTTTCCATTTGCCTGTTTTCTTGAGGGCTCATGAGGAGTAACTGAAGCAGCGGTGTGGGGAACAGACTTGGAGGCGTGGGGCAATGCTTGAGAGAGGAAACAGCTAGGAGCATAACAAGTGCAGAGCGATGGGGATGGAGAGCAGGGAACCACTCCTGGAGAGTTTCCTGTGGTTGCTGTACCCAGACTTGGGGAGCTGCTGGATGGAAGTGGGAGAATAATGAAGCATGAGTTGTCAGCTTTAACCACACGGTACTGGGCAGCATTGCATGAGAAGGGAACTCCACAAGGAGAGGAGCTTTAAAGGAGACCATGGCAGCCATGGAGCTTCCCTGCTCAGCTCTCCCTTGGACAGAACCTTCCAAAGGAAATACGAATCATTGACAGCCTCCAGCTGGAGGTGCCTTCAGGCTCTGCCTCGGCTTTCACACCACGACCATGCTCTGCCAGTGGCTGAGCACGGCCATTTCTGGCTAGCTCTGCCCTCATCTCTGGGTATTCTTGACTCCAGAACTCCGCATTAGGCTGGCCGAGACTTTCTCAGAGCCACACTGCAGCCTGAGGCTCCTCCTACCCCATCTTCTGTCCTTCCCCTTCTCCTTTCTCAGGGATCAGATCCGCATCTTAGTCTAAAAGCTCTGTCCGCTTACCCCTGCTCCCTCCTGCTTCTTCTCCCATAAGCATTTCCCTCCCCCAATAAACCTCTTGCATGTCTAGTTCCATCTTGGCATGTGCTTCTCAGGGGACCTAGCTGACACGGGGCATAAAACCCACACCAGTGCTTTCTCCTTCTTGAGCCCCGTGTGAAGTGCTCCTGTGCATCCGCTCATTATCCTGCCAGCAGTCCAATGAGGCAGGCACGCTTATCATCTTCACTTTACAGCTGAGGGGCGGGGCTCTGAGAGAACAAATGCCTTGCCCAGGGTTGAACGACTAGGGATTGATGGAGTCCAAAATCAGGCCTGAGTGTGCCTGACACCAAAACTCCTGCTCTCATCTCCTACACTGGTGACTCTTTGGGGACTTGGTTGGGGTGAAGTTGTCCTGGAGACTGGCCGAGCAGATGATAAGGACAGGATGGGTAATCTTGAGGGCCCTCTAGGCCTTCCTTTTTCCATGTCTGTGGCTTTGGGGCACACACTCATGCCCATATTTGCATGCACATGGACACACACACACACACACACACACACACACACACACCAGGATCTGTCTACCCCAGCTGGGGAAGCTGCTTCCACGGTGTGGCCCAGCAAGTAGTAGATTAGGAGTAAAGAGAATGGGATTCCAGCTGGGGGCTTTGGTCACCAGCTGAGTGACCTCAGGCAAATGACTTGGTTTCTCCTGGAACCTTAGTTTCCCCAGCGACTATGACAATCTAATTCCCCTGACAATCTGGTGCTCCCATGTTAGATAGCCCTTTCTGCCGCAGCCTAACTTCCTGTCCCACGATTGCCTGTCCAAGGCACCCAAGGTAAAAGTGGTTGTTGTTTTTTGTTTTTGTTTTTAAGATTCTTATTGGGGAATATTGGGGAACAGTGTGTTTTTCCAGGACCCATCAGCTCCAAGTCAAGTCGTTTTCCTTCAATCTAGTTGTGGAGGGCGCAGCTCAGCTCCAAGTCCAGTCGCCATTTTCAGTCTTTAGTTGCAGGGGGCACAGCCCACCATCCCATGCGGGAATTGAACCAGCAACCCTGTTGTTAAGAGCTCGTGCTCTAACCAACTGAGCCATCTGGCTGCCCGTTTTTTCCTGGTTTTCAAGGTGTTCTGTGCTCTCAGCTCAAGTGCCTGAAAAAATGATGTTTGCAGCCAGAGTCAGAATACCTGAGAATGGTTTAGGTAAACAGCCAGGCCAGGCTACCTGTGGAGAAGGCTTTTGGGTGGCAAGAGGAGGGGGAGGAGAGAGGAGCCCACAGAAGACCTGCTTGAGCCTGCGCCTGGGCCTACCTATGTTCGTGATGAAGGCCCCCTTAAGGAGAGTGTGCTGTCATCGGTAGTGCCCCTCTCAGCTGCCCGCTGTGGGGTCTAAGCAGTGGTGTGTTGGTGAGTGTTTAACAATTCACTCTGGGGGCGGGGGGTGTCTTATTTTCTAGCATTTGCCAATTTCCATAGAATAAATTCTCCTACCATAGCCAATTCCAAACTACCAACTTGTCGTCACTGAACGCAGAGGTGCGAAGAGATGCACACACTTGACTCCACCCTTGTGAACCACAGCCAGCTCCGACACACCACTACATCGAGCCCCTTGGCTGAGTGAGTATCAGCTCCCCCATTTATGGCCAGGAATTCCTAAGTGCAGGGGGCCAGATTGGGAGCAGACGAAGCAACAGGAAGGGGCAGGTGTTAGGGGCTTTGATTGGTTGGGCTGAGGGCTTGGGAGGGGGATATGGCACCAGATGCCAGATCACAGCCAAGGGTGTCAATGAATGGTCTGGCCCAGTGTTTGTTCTTACATTTGCTGTCTCTTTGTGGTGACTCTAGAACTTAGGCCTTACATGAAGGGCACATTGACTACATTTCTAATTGAGAAGCATTTGAAAGCTTAGATCTGGGCCTTTCTCCCAGAGGTGTTCAGGGATAGCAGTTTGAAGGCTGTGCTACAGGCTTGGCTGCTCTGGGCCGTGTGGGGACTGCAGGGTCCCCTAGAGGGGAAGAGAAATGCTCAGGAAAGACAAGACTCCCTTTGATTCAGATGAGAGGTTCTGAACCAAGAGGGCTACACGGCTCCTCTTCTTCAGACAGACCCCTCAGAGAAGGCCTTAGGGCCTGGAGGCTAAAGGCCATTCCTCAGCTACTTACCCTCAGACCGTCTTCCCCCCATTCCCACCCCCTTCCTGCGTCTTCCCAAGTGACATGAGATTCTTTTTCTTTCCTCTTCCTTTCCTTTGTACAGAAAGAGAAGGGCAAGTCCTGCTTAAACCTGCTACTCTTCAGGAATTGCTGCGAATTAGACTGAATGATGCCACACGTGTGGCGGAGGACGGGCTGCTTCCCGAAGCCCTGTATGGGCACCTCTGATAACCACCTTGGTGGCTGTCTTCATGCCTGAGGCTCATTAGGGCTTCTGGGGCCAGGCCAAGAAATTGCCAAGGACAAGACAGGCGGTGTCTGACTGGAAACTCTGCGGAGCCCACTCCTCTCAGAGGCCCTTCCTTCAGTGTGAGCGAGCGGGTGACTTTCGCTGAGCTAGAGCCGCTGCGTCTGACAAGTGACACTTTGACGAGAGACGTGATGACGAGTCCCTGGGGAGGCTGTGGAGTCTGGTTCCTGCAGACAGTGTCTCCCCTGAGGCAGTCTCCGTGCTTGAGTGCTGAGTGTGTGTGTGTGTGTGTGTGTGTGTGTGTGTGTGTACACATCCTGCTTCTCTGAGGAAGATTCTTCGATCTCCGCAGGGAGCTTTACACAGGCCCTCCCGAACACTCATGAGGCCCACAGACACGGGGAACAGACGTGGCAAACCAGCTGGCTGCTGGGTTCAGGAGACCCCTCCTGGGGTTTCCCTGTCCTTACTTCCTTGTTCCCAGCTGGTCCCCTTCTGAGCTAGATCCCACCCCGGTGTGGCAGTCCAAACCCCTGGATCATGCCTGGGCCATCAGCCCTGGGCTAGGCACTGGGTAGATAGAGAATCAATAAAACAGGGTCCCCTTCTTTAGAGAGCTTGCTTGCAAGCTAGGCGCCATAGAAGATGGTAAGGGTCATATGTTCCAAAGAAGCCAAGGGCACATGAAAACCTTGCTGAACGAGGTGACATGTGAACTTGAAAAAATGCCTAGGCCAACAAAAGCCCCCCAGAGACGAAACAGGAAGGAGGGCTGGTTCTGTCTTCCAGCAGGGGCTTGTGGTGGGGTGTCAGAGTTCCTTTTGCGGGAATTGGATGAAATGAATATGGTGGGGAGCAAAGAATCGCAGAAGTTCCAGGTGAGTCGGCCATTTAGTCCCCTAGTTCCCCTTCCAGATACAGACTAGCAGCCTCATCTTTTCCTCTGTGCCCTGCAGGAAATGCACCAAGGTCACATGTGGTCCCCTTAATAAGACGGCTCTGAATGTCTCGAGTCCCCACCTATACTGAACCAAAAGGTGCTGCTCCCTTGCTATTCTCCCTGGGGCCTGCAAGGGCAAATCCCACTCCTGTTGCACCAACAGCCCTTCAAATATTTGAAACAGCAGTGTTTTAGTTATCTACTGCTGCCTAAGATGCACCCCAAAACTTAATGGCTTAAAACAGCAATCGACTTTTCCTCACCACTCATGGGTCGGCTCTGCTCAGCGGGTGGTTTTTCCGTTCCATGTGGCATCAGCTGGAGTCACTCATGCAACTGCACTCAGCTGGGAGTTTGGCTGGGTCTGGGACATCCCAGATGGCCTCACTCACGTCTTTGGCAGTTGGCTAGCTGTTGGCTGAACTGCCTCTGTTGTCCTCCACTCGGCCTCTCTCTCCAGCAGGATAGCCTGGACTTCTCACCTGGCAGTTCTATTCAAGGGAGCAAAAACAGACGCTGCCAGACTTTTTAAGGCTCAGCTCAGATGTCACATGGCAACACTTCTACTGCATGCTATTGGCCCAAGCAAATCACAAGGCAAGCCCAGATTCAAGGGGAGGGAAAATGGACTTACTTCTTTTTGGTGGGAGGAGCGGCATACACCCACAAGGATGGGAGGAATTGCTGGCGGCCAATTTTGTACACAATCTGCCAGATGCCATCACAGCCCACATATCTCAAGTCCTCCAAGCTGCATGGGCCACATCCCTTCAGAAGTTCCTGACAGGCCCAAAGTGCTTTCTTCACAGCCATCTCCCTCTCTGAACCCACTCTAGGTTGGGAACATCCCTTTTAGGCCTGTCCTAGAACCTCCTTCAGTGGGGTGGGAGGGGGGGGTCATCTGAGCAGCATGGACTATCGAGGGCTGTCAGAGGAGATTTGGGGAGATGGGCTGAGGCCAGAGCAGGTTTTAACCTCTAAGGCAGCCCCCAAATTGACTAGGGCCAGAGGATGGGATGAAGGAGAAGGGCTTCCTGATTGAGGAGATTTAGAGCCCCCCTTGTCTGAAAGGCCCTTAGGAAAGAAAGCTTCCTGGCTGGTAAAGACTCCAGAAAACCTGTCACATCGCAGAACAAAGCATTCTTTAAAAACCCTAAGACTCTCCATGTCTCAGCTGGTCACTTGGAGCAAACACTGCTGGTTAGGAAACTCATAGTGCTTAGTTGGCAATTAAAGCTCTGTCACATCCCACATATTGTTGTGGGTTGTTATTTAACTCTGGCTGCCAGGTGCTGGGTGAAGCCTCTAAGACAGACTGCAGACTGGCCCAGGACACCTTCTTCCTGGTGATAGAGTCTCTCCTCCCAATGTCTCTTTCTCGCTATGATAATTTTTATTATCTTCTTTATATTCTTCTGTATTTAATTTTTTTCTCTATAACAAGTATATCATACTTTCTTAACAAGAAAAAGTGTTACAAACAAATTTACGGAGCTCCTGACAAAGATGTTCATTGCAGTGTTATTTACATTAACAAAAACTTGAGGACAGCATCAGTGTCCAGCAACAAGAAAATTGCTAAACAAATTATGACGAATCCATGGGGTGCAAAATTCTGAAGCCATTCAAAATGATGCTCTCTAAGAGTGTTTAATGATACAGGAAAATGCCCGCAGTAAAACAATAGTCGAGAAAACAAGCAGCATTCACAAATTTTAAGTGTTTAATCTAAACTGTGATATATGTAAGTTCTGATAAGAACTAGCATTTATTAAGCACTTATTATGCGCCAGCACTTACAGGATCATCTCATTCAATCTTTGCAACATCCCTATATGGTAAGTATTATTCATTCATAAACCCATTTTAAAAATGAGAAGGCTGAAGCCCAGAGAAATTAAATAACTCATCTAAAATGACACAACTAATATTGCAGAGCACAGATTTTAACCCAGAAAGCAAGACTCTTCTCCCAAACTTTTAACTACTACGCTGTGTACACATTTATAACAGGCTGAAAGGAGATGCGTTAAAATGTTAATGGTGGTGATGTCTAGCTGGAGATCATAGGTGGTTTTTATTGTCTTTGTTACACCTTTTCTGTAAGTTCCAAATTTTCTGCGATAGGGCATGATTTACTTTGACCACTGGGAGAAAATATTACCGTGTTTCCCTGAAAATAAGACCTAGCCGGACAATCAGCTCTAATGTGTCTTTTGGAGCAAAAATTAATATAAGACCTGATATTATATTATGTTATATTACATTATATTATACCCAGTCTTATAGTAAAATAAGACTGGGTCTTATATTATAGGAAAATAAGACCGGGTCTTATATTATAGGAAAATAAGACTGGGTCTTAAATTACTTTTTGCTCCAAAAGACGCATTAGAGCTGATTGTCCGGCGAGGTCTTATTTTCAGAGAAACATGGTAATTATTTTAAAATACGAATAAAGACAAACAGGATCCCTCACCTGCAAAACTCTACCCATTGGACTTAAGCCTTGCAGCTTTCCTTTGATGCTCAGACGGACCATTCTGGCTCCCGCTGGATCCCCTCTTGACTCTCCTCCTTGGGAAACAGAGAGATAAGGACCCCTTTCCCTTCTCTGCAGCTCTTCATCAGTATTTGACCAGAACTTGCAGTTCCTAAATGACTGCGGAGAGGCAGCTGCTTCCCCCACTCAGAGCCTCCCCGTCCCTCCCACCACCCCACCCTGCCTGCACACTCCCCTGGTTTCACAGCCCTAGCATCTGGCAGACACATGTGTCTATCCCCACTCCTGCCGGCACGGACCGTGCCTTGCACACATCCTTCGATCCTGCCGTCACCCAGAGCAGCCGGCGTTTTGACATAGGTAACTGCCTCTGAAAACACTTCTACCCACTGACTGCCAACGCAGGGAAGCTCAGGGCAGTACAGACAGCTCCGGAAGTTACGGTGGGAGGGAGCATCGTGCCAAACCCAGACATCCTACCTGGGTAAGGGGAATAGAAGGGAAGCTGTATGTCTCAGACCAGAGCCACACGGATAGGCCAGTTTGAAGCTGGGGGGTGCGGGGGGCGTGGAGGGGTGGGATGCAAGGAGCACCAGAAACTCCATTCCTGTGATAGAACCTGGAGGTGGTGTCTTGCCATTACTCAGAGCGAGGAGGTCATCCTCAGACTCATTGACATTCAGTTCAAGTCCCAATGGGATTTGCTTTGTCCCTGTGAATGTCAGCCTGTATTTATCAGTCAGTCAACAAATATTTATTGAGCCCAAGGCAGCAAGTTACAAGGTACTTGGATTAGGGCAGGGGTTCATGGGGATGGGGAGGGACAGTGAGTCCCTCATCTTCCACAACACACACGCGCGCACACACACGCACACACACACATTCTGGAACCACTGGCATAGGGACCTAGGAGATTGGTTCTGGTAGATTTCATATAGTTTTAACGGATGGTTTATAGGCTGTTAGATAAAGAGGTAGATGGATCATTGTTTCCTGATTCCTCTCCCCTCCTGCATTACCATTATCCTCCCACACCCCTTGACATGTGATTTTACAGTTTTTCTCACTAGAAGTGTGTCATATATTTCCCCAGCCCTTGACTTTGCTTTGGACATGTGACTCGCTTTGGGCAATGAGGTGTTGGCAGAGGCAATACAAGCAGAGGTTTGCAAGGTGCTTGCAAAGTGGGGCTAGCCTTCAGATTCTTCTGCCAGCATCATGACAAGAATGGGGCCCAGTTATCGGGCAGGTTCAAGGAGCTGACCCAAACTTCCCTCTGCTTCTGCCCGCATCTAGAACGGCCATGGCTGAGGCATCAGGCTAAGCGCTGGAACATCTACTATCTCATTCAGTCCTCTCAACAGCTCGATGAGATAGGGTCCATTTCACAGATGAGGACCTGGGGCATGGTGAAGTCACCTGACCAAGATCACATGGCTAAGGAGCAGTAAATGAGTCTCTGAACTCAGCACTCCAGCTCCAGAACCTTCCAGGTGAGCTGCCATGGTGAACTGCTCCTCTCACTCTCTCCTGACTCCCTGGGAAGCTCATCAGCCAATAGATTCTGGGATCCTGGGTTGAGTCCAGGCCAAAGGAAACATTCCTCATCCGTGGTGACCTGGTAGCTGTTTTCATCTCAACCCCTGGTTGATAAAGACTCTGGAACATTCCTGCCCACTACCACCACCACCACACACCTGCTTCGGAGGCCCTAGACACCTGACCTTCAGCCATGGGCCACCAGAAGCAACCTGTGGCCCTGAGTGTGCTTCTGACTCCATGATACCCTGGGAGGTACTGGGGATTAGCCTCCTGGGGTCCCCATCCCTGGAATTGGAAACCTCAGGCAAAGAATAAGATGACTACCTTTTCCGACCTCCTGCCAGAGTCATAGGCTCTCTTGGTTACAGCCACCATGGGCAGGCCCTGGGTCCTTATCTCCAAACCCCCAGGCCCATCACAGGACTGTTGGAATAAGGCTCCCACAGCCTGAGAACTATAAGCAGTGTCCTGGGTTTAAACTAGAAGGAGGTCCCTCTCTAGTCTACAGCCCCTGAATGTCAGTAGGGTTTTCTGACACATGTATCTAATGTCGTCACTTAATGTCATCAATAGGTTCTGCGACTTTAAGTGAAACGACAAATAACGAAACCAATTTTACCATAAGCTAATTTATATAAACAAGAGTTACGTTCCCATGGCATCTCATCAACGTTATAAGGAAAGGATATTATTCGAGGACCAGCTGTGTGGGCATACAGCTAATATGTACAGTTATCATTTTCATTTTGGCCTCAAGATCTTGAAGGGCAGGGCAGGTTTCTCACCATTTATTTTAGTGAAACTGTAATTCACACTAAGTCCAGGGGATGACTAAACAGTCCTTCACTTTTCTCGGGTGCCTCAGAGTCCATACAGAGCAGATCTCTGAGTTAGCACAGGGTTTTCTTCTGAGCAAGAAAGACCAAAAATAAGAGTGCCCGAAACGTGTCAAAAGTGTATTTCTCACTCAAATTCCAAGCTAGGTGGTTGGGGCTGGTATGGCAGTTCTGTTCCCTGAACCCTCAGGGACTTTAGCAGGTGGTATTTTCCAGAACTGGCCACAACAGTATCTCTCATCCCTCAAGCTCTTGTGCAATGTGACCTTGACATTTCTCCCATCAAGAGGGGGTGTCTAATTCCCATTGACTCTGAGCAGGCTTGGGACTGTTTTGGCCAATAGAGTTGGCAAAAGCGATACTGAGAGACTCTTTAGGGTGGATCATGAAAGGCCATGCAGTTTCCTCCTTGTTCACTGGAATCTTCTTGCTTGGGACTCATGGAAGATATCCACCTACCCTGAGGCCTCCACGCTGTGAAAGGCCATGTGTCGGTGCTCTGGTTGGCAGTCCTAATCTTCAGTCATCCATTCCAAGCTCCAGACATGCAAGTGAAGCTGTCTTGGATCTCCCAGACCAGCCCTTCAGCCAACTGAGTACTACTGAGTGACCTCAGTCAATACCACCAAGAGCAAAGAATTACCCAGTCCAGCCCTGCCCAATTTCCTGACCCACATAATCTATGAGCACAATGAAATGGCTGTTTAAAGCCACAAACTCTGGAGTAGTTTGTTAGACACTAAAAATAACTGGAACAGGGACTCGGGTTCTATCCAGCTCATTGCTCTGCCATAACCTGGGGGTGGTCCTGTCCTCATTGTTCAAAATGGTGTGTAGAGTTCCAACCATCACATCTGCATTCCAAACAGTAGGATGTTGGGAGTGATGAAGAAGGAGGGCAAAGTGCATGACCCAGCTTCTGTGAAGGAAGTTCCTGGAAGATATTTCAGAACATGACATCATATCGGTTAGTATTTAGTCATATAGCTATACCTGGCAGTAAGAGAGGCTGTGAAATATCGTCTTTATTCTACATGACTAGGTGTCAAAGTAAAAATCAGAAGTTCTATTACCTGAGAATATAAAGAAAATTAATATTATAGCAGTCTTCCACAGCATCCAAAAGTTCCTTTGCTCCCTCCCTCCTCTTTGAGTCCTCCCCTATTTATTTCTACACTCTCAGCCCACCCCAGGGTCCTGACCTGAACATCAAGGCTGAAGAAAACCATAGATCTTCAGAGTGAAAAATCCAAAAGACAAATGAGCGTTTCCCCAGCCAGTACTGAGGACGCCTCTCAAGGCATAATTTCTGCGGCTAACAAAGTCCCTGTCTTTTCTTTCTAAAGACCCCTTCCCACAAAGAATGAGGAGAGATGGTCGGGTGGGTCAGGGGAGGGAGGTCTGGCCTGCTACATATATTAAGTATCTGTTAGTGTGTCTAGCACTGGCTCATCTAATCCTCGCTCTAAGACCTGGCACTACCATTATCTTATTTTAACAGATGAAAACATCGAGGCTAAGAAAGCTTAAGTGACTCACTCAAAGTAACACAGCTAGGAAGTGGCAAGGACAGCAGGGCTGCTGCAGCAGCTGTCACAGCTCATCCGCGAACACGAGGTCAGGTGCCAGGCCCCGGGCAGTGGGTCTGTAAACAACAGGTCCAAGTGCATCCCACGCTTGAGCTCATCAGAAGAGCCGCCTGTGTTCTGCTCCGTCTGCTGAGACGTCGTCTCTCTCCTCCCTCACGACTCCTTCTCACTCCTGTAGGATCACTGGGGAGAGTGCCTGAGGGCAGGAGGCCAGTGTTGTGTTTAATCATCTGCCACCTCTGCCAAGAGCAGCATCCTTGAGTCCTGTGAAGCAGACAGGCTCCACAGTGGGACTGTCGAAAGCAAGAGCTGGCATGGGATGCGGGGGGGTTGGTGGCTGTAGCTGGGGTACCGTGAGGGTGTCCTCTTTCAGCTCAGGTTGGGTCCCATTCTGGAACCGCATGCCCCAGCCTGAGCCTCCCACCTGGCTCCCCTCAGAGGCAGACTTACCCCTGTGAGACAGTCAGGGAGTGGGGGGGCCAGCTTGTAAATCAGTGAGCTTTGCTATGTAAAGAACCATCGTGACTGATGAAAAGTTCTGCAGATGGATGGTGGTTATGGTCGCACAACAATGTGAATGTACTTAATGCCACCCAGCTGTACACTTAAAAATGGTTAAAACGGCAGATTTCATGTAATATATATTTTACAACCATTTATCAGCTCATGAGCTTATGGTTCTATAGCTTGGGCTGGGCTAGGCTGGGCAATTCTGCTGGACTCATCTGGGCTTACTCATGTAGCTGTGGTCAGCTAGCAGGTCCCCTGGCACTGACGGGTCTAGGAGAGCCTCACTCATCTCTGGTGGTACATACTGGGCCACAGACCTCTAGCTGCCTAACCCAGGCACATAGGTATGTCGTAACCCAGGCATATTCACATATTGGCAGTTATAGGGGTCTCAAAAAGATCGAGAGGGCAAGTCCCAATGTGCAGGCACTTTTCAAACCTCTACTAATGATACCTGACAGTGTCCCATTGGCCAAAGCAAGTCACACTGTGAAGGCCAGAGTCAGTGAGGGAGGAGATGACATAAGGGGGTGAATACAAAAGATTGAGCAAATTGAGAGTCACTACTGCTACACAGATTGTCCATGAATTACTGTTGCAACTACGTGATACATATGTGACCGCACTGGCACATGGATTTTCAAAACAGAAACAAAAGCTGATTGCCCAAACCAATAGTTACTTTAGTCATTGAAGGCACGAGATGCCCCCAGGCAGGAGTGTGGTTTCCAAAAATGAAGACCAGAAAGAGGGAACATTCTAGCCTGAAGTCTTCCAATGGAGACCCAAAATAGAGCCCACTTCCTCAGCTCTTGGGGAGTTCTGCAAAGTCTAGGGGAGCAAACAGGGTGCACCCAGCTCTTCCCTAGCCCGGCTTGTGGAAGTGCCAGCCTCTCCCAACCCATCCATCCTTATATCCAAATCTGGATTCCTGGCCCCACCTCTTTCAACATAGATATGCTGAAAATCAGGGTTTGAAGGAGGAGGGATGGGTCATGAAAAGCAGGAAAAAATGACTCCTCCCACAGTTTTCCATTTTGCCCTGACCCAGGAAAGAGCAGCCACAGCTGACTGTTCCCTTTCATAGGTGACCCACCTCTCTTCTGGGTGAGCAGGGTGCTGGGCCCTGGTTGCCTGTGGAGGGCCAGCCCCCACAGCTCACTGGATGACAAGGAAAGCAGCCACACCCACAGCACACGTCTGCCTGGGGAGGGGGTAGCTGGGGTTAGCCCCGCCAACCACTGCTGAGTCCCCGTGGTCAAGTTAACCTCCCGCAGTCAGTTTCCTCATCTACGAAGCTCTGACAGTTAAGATCGCGAACTTATCCTAGAAAAAGTGCTACCTACCTCAGTGCTGAATATCACTATGGTCACCTGTGAAGTACTCCCCTTGGGAAGCTATGCACGGAAGCCAGTGCCTAGTCCACCCTTCATAGCAATTGTGGAACTCTTTTTCTGGAATGGCCATTAGAGCTGTCACCATATTACTCTTGATGTCCTGAATGTCATCAAAATGTCTTCCTTTCAATGTTTCCTTTATCTTCAGGTAAAGAAAGAAGTCATTGGGGGCCAGATCAGGTGAGTAGGGAGGGTGTTCCAATACAGTGATTTGTCTACTAGTTAAAAACTCCCTCACAGACAGTGCCGTGTGAGCTGGTGCATTGTCGTGATGCAAGAGCCATGAATTGTTGGTGAAAAGTTCAGGTCGTCTAACTTTTTCACGCAGACTTTTCAGCACTTCCAAATAGTAAACCTGGGTAACTGTTTGTCCAGTTGGTACAAACTCATAATGAACAATCCCTCTGATATCAGAAAAGGTTAGCAACATCGTTGCAGCAAGTTCTCAAACTTAATTGTCAGACCCCATAAATAAACCCATGACTAAATTAAGCCCTCCTGCAGGGACATCCCCAGGATCTTATGCCCTAACCCTTGCATGTGACTCTCCACAGCACACAGAAGATGCTTAACAACCATGGCTTGTCTTTCAAAATTGTTCTCTCCCAAGCCACAAGAGAAGGCAGCTTCTGAGATCCAGACCAGGTTGCTTTTAAACCCTTGGCTGGGCAGCACGTCTACAAGCCCTCCCTTCATCCAAAGGGCCTTTATGGCAGTGGTGCTCCGAGCTCCCTGGGCCTGATTCCCAACAGACTCCCGCTCCTCTGCCCAGCAGTCATCCCAAAGTCTGCACCTCACATTGTCTAAGGATGTCCCAACCATCCCTTGTAACTCTACTTCCCACTCAGTGTGGCAGAGTCTGGGAGGTGGCCTGACAGGAAGAAGGTACCACCACAGGTTCCAGGAAGCAGGCCAAATCATTGCCCCATACACCGCCTCTCCATAGTGTGGGAGCCACGCTGTGGAAAGAATTTTGATTTTTCTCTTCCCCGGACTTCCCACACACACATACCAAATGCCAACCAGAGGGAAGTAGGGACAAGAGAGCATTTTTAATGACTTCATGTGGTTGCAGCTGTCCTCCAGGATGGAGCATCCTTTGGGAAAAAAATAATTCAGATTCTCATAGACTGGGGAAAGAATATGAGGCCAGGGGATGATGTTCTCTCATTCCTATTCCATGAGGCAGATCCCCCCATAACCTCCACACCTCCCCCATTTCACACCGCCTTGGGTCTGCCTGATTTTACCACTCAGAATGTTCACCTGACCTGCAGCACACCCCAGATTACCCAGGTGCTAGAACCCAAGCTCATTTTGCATGTTCACTCTGCAAATGCTACCCCCATCCAATTCAGTTGGTTTATTGCAAGTTCATTGGTCTCCCGGCACTCCCAACTCCATCTCACTCAATTTCTTATTTCTATATGTCAGTTGCATAATGTTGCCCAATCTTGCATGAGGTAAAAAACGTCTCTGCCTCCCATTTTTTCCTTAGGGCTGGAGGGAGGGAGACAAGTGATGGTCGATGGTGGAGGAGTCTGCATGTCACCCTGGCACTGGGGGACACTTGGAGGTTCCCTCACTTGGGCTCTCCAACAGAGGCTGAAAAGGATGAACTGCCACCTTCCCTTAAGGGTCAAGCTGGGAAGGCTGCAGGCCTCCTGCTGTCCCCTGTAGGGTCCCTGCCTCCTCACAGCTAGGGGAATCTGGCCATTGTTAAATGGGGGAGGGGGCACATATTGGTACAGAGGGGGCCATGTAGAGGACCCTGATTAATCCATCCTGGCTTTGCAGCTCTAAATAGGAGCTCTCCTCCTTTCTCCATGTTCAGAAACCTGGACAAATAGCTCCCTGCCTCCCAGGGCCAATGCCCAGCTCCCGATGGAGGGGGAGGAGAGAGCAGGCTGCAGGAGGGAGGGGGTGGCAGTGCCGCCACTGCTGCTGCCGCCCCTTGTGTATAAAACTCCCTTTGTATGCAGGTCGCCGGCTGCTCCCCATGCCAGGTGCAGCTGCCAGGATTCTCAATGCGGTTTGAACACAATTTGCCAGTGTTGGTTCAGCTCCACTGGCTTCCAGTTGGGGGGCCATATGCTGCCTTTAATCTGCCTGTGCGATTCTCACCGATGTCAATAGGCCCTGGCGGGTGGGTGGCTCAAATGGCCCGAGAGCCTGGGCTGGGGAGGTGCTCCCACTGCTGCCAGGCAGTGTGGCTCTCCACAGCAAGGACCACCGGCGGTGGGTCCTTGCAGGAGGCCATGGCACTGGACTGCAGGGACAGGCAGGGCCCCGGCCGCTGGCAGCTGCCCCTATGTTTGGCTATGGCGCGTGGGAGCCTCTCTGGTTGGCCATCCCCATAACCGTCATTGGGCCTTCCCCTCCGCAGAGATCCCAGCCAAGGAAGTCGGCCAGGGAGGTGCCAGCATTCAGTCCAGACTTCACATTTCCCTCATTCTTTCTTTAATTGGATTTTTGGTCCTGCTGGGCAAAATAAGCTTTCCACTGGCAAAGCACTCTTGCCTCCTCTGAACGTGCGCTGGTGCCTGGAGGCTCTGGGCGGCTCTAGGCAGAGCGTCGCCTTCCTCCCCCGCCAAAGCATTCATTTCTTCTCTCCAGGGATGCAAGAGCGCAGCACACACACACACACACACAAACACACACACACACACGCACACGCACGCGCGAATACACCACATACCACCCACAGCACCACCACCACCATACACATACACATACCATACCCCACATGCACACACATACAACACACACCACATGCACATATATACATACCCCCTACCACCACCATATGCTCGCTGCTCTCCCTCTGTCTCTCTCTCTCTCTCTCTCTCTCTCTCTCTCTCTCCCAGGTCCAGGCAAACTTGGCCTCCCTCCAAAACCTTGATTTTGAGGCCTTCTTTGAAAACAGTGATTCTCACTAACCAGGTGAAGATCCCTGCTCAGAATGGCCTGGTATCTGGCCCCTGGGTCTGAGTGAGGATTGGGGGGCCGGCTGTACCATCAGCATCTGGGCTACCTTCTTCCTGGCAGTTAGACCCTTCTTTCCTGAAGCCCTGCATGTCCCAGCCACAGATTAAAGCACCAAGAAGCCACCTCCTCTCCTTCCTTGACAACCAGGCAACCAGGCTTAGCTTCCTGAGTGTTGGGGGTGGGGTGGGGTGGAGGAGGGAGGGGCTGAGGGAGAAACGCCAGGCAAGCTGGAGTCTGACTGAGAAGTGGCATTTTACTAGCAACACGCAACAGAAGACATTTGGATACTCTGAGACTTGGACTGAACATTAGGGAAGAAAGGGAGGGGAGGAAAGGAAAGAAGGGGGAAGCAGGGGGAGGAGGGGAGAGGAGGAGAAAGGGAGGAAAGGGAGAAAATGGGAAGAGGGGAGAAAGAGGGGAAGGAAGAAGGGGGAGAGGAAGGGGAGAAGGGGGAGGGGAAGGGGAGAAGGGGGAGGAGAGGAGAGGAGAGAAGGAGGGAGAAGAGAGGGGCTGAGAAGGGGGAGGGGGAAGGGAGGGAAAAAAGGTGGGGGAGGAGAGGGGAAAGAGGGACGAGGAAGGGAAAGAGATGGAAGAAGAGGAAGACAGGAGGGGAAGAGAAAGAGTGGAGACTAGCGGAAGGGAGAAGGGGGGAGGAGAAAAAGGGAAGAAAAGAGGGGAGGAGGAAGGAAAGGAAATGGAAAGGAGAAAAGAGGAGGAGGGAGAGGAAAACAAGGGGAGGAAGGGAGGGAAAGAGCCATCCCTCCACCCCCACCAGTTTTAAATGAGGTGTGTTTTAAATGGAGGCAGCTCTGAGGGAAGCCAGAGCTAAACCCTAACCTCTCCTGGGTTCAGGCAGATGAAGGAAACCGCCTCTCCCACAGCCTCATTCCCACAGCCAGAACCGTCACTGGGCGAGGGTGCCCAGCAGTCCTCCATCCCTGCTGCTGAGCTCCGGAGACCCTGCATTTCCCAGCGGCTGGGCCCTTCCACCCCAGGCCTGCGCGTGTCAGACACCTCCAAGGACCACCTTAAGCAGCCCTGCCCCCGGGTTTATGAAGGCACCTACTAAAATACCTTGAGATGAGCCCCAACAGCGGCAGGAAAGCTGCCGATGGTCACATACATCACAATATTTCAGAGTCCCTGTTAACAAGCACCCATTAAAATTTGACAACCAGGTAGTAGCGCGGAAAGCGCTCATTTTGAAAAAAACTTGAGCGCTTTCTGCTGGTTCAGCAAGACAAAGCGGGTTTTACCTGTCCCTTGCATTTTAAGCCCCGAGCACAGAGGCCTTAGCTCTTGGATGCAGTCTGGTTAATGGAATGAGGGGTGTTTATTTGCGAGGCCACATCTGAACCCGGCTTGTTAATGAGCCTGCCTGTTGTAAGCTCACTGTCAGTCAGCCTGCCTTTTTTTAATCAAAAGATAAAACAGTCGGTTATCAAGGATTAATGACTCTTACAGCATCCATATGAGGCTCGTATTTATCTTTTAAAAGAAAACGGAAGGAAGAAAAATGACCAGATTTTGTTTCAGTAAGCAGTTTAAATCTGCTCTGGTAAGTTGAATTCATTCATTCATTAATTCAGTCATGTGTCTGGGAGAAGCCAGCAGGAGCCCCTTCCATCATAAGAACTTCTGACTGTGAAATAAACCCCGAGTAACCAGATTAACTATGAAGTATGTCTCCGTCAGGTTTTAGGCATTAGTTCAAGTGTACTTTCTGGGCGTTCCGGCATATTGTAGCCAGTTGCCGATTCTGGTATTGTGGCAGCACTTCAGGAGGAGAAAGAGTCTGCTTCCCCTCTCCAGCTTCAAAATAGAGCTCATGTGTGCAATGACATTATTGCGCCGTGTTGATTTAACTGAGAATATCAATATTTTAAATAGATTCCCCTGTGATTCATATATTTTTGCATAGCACGAAGTGTGTAAATATCTTTCCACATCTGAATACACAGAGGCATATGTGCACGCACATACACGCACGCGCAAGAACCTGTATTACATACACATGTATGTGACCATGGCTACCGAAATACTCATTTAAACTGTTAGGGGGCTTTCTTTATAACAGATAGCATGGTATTGAGATCTTTTATTTAGTAATCCAAGATATAGTTTGTCCCCCTCCCAAAAAAACCTATTGGCCTGGCTCTCATTCAAAGAGGGTCCTGCTGTTTTCTAAGTTGGCTGTCTTCAATTGGCATCTTTCTTTGTACTCACTGTCCTCTTTCTGAGTGCCTATGTGCTCTGAGGGATGAAAGGTATAACTATTGCATGAGGATACTTGAAATCACAGCCAGAAATGTCAAGGTGCTCCTTCCCATATCGTCGGCAATGAGACACACTCAGGTTACAATGCCGGCCATTTTGGAAATTAAATGATGTTTACAGCGCTGCAGCACATCATTTTATGGCTTCAAAGAAAGGCAAATAAATACTGATTCTAGATTGGGCTGGGGATCACACACAAATTCCAAAAAGCTAAATGAGGTCTGTCTAGTGTGGTTTAACCCCTCAGAGTCTCAGGCTCCTCGTCTGTAACATGGTGATATTAACACCTGATCTGCCAGCCTGCTGGCGAACCAGAGAATTAGAGGAGAAAAGAGAATTTAAAGGGAATGCCTACAGGGGATTATTTCAGGGTGGTTAACTAGTAACAGTTCAGTTCCTGTGGGAAGGGTGTCACCTGGAGGATCTGGAACCCCTGTTGTTTTGCTGATTGATGTTCTGATCTCTGGATTAGAAAGAAGAGAGGGTGAGAGTGTGAAGAAGCAGTTCCGGTGAGAGGTTCCAGAAGCCCTGTCCTCACTAATAAAACTGCGAAGTCCTGGAAAAGTTCTGGTCAGTCTCATCTAGACGGAGTTGGAAATGCAGACGAGGGGCCATTCCACCTGTACTGTGCCAGCCGTTCCTTCTGGCGACCAAAACCCTCAAAATAATAAAGGGTTTTGCCCACAAGATAGTTATTAATTACAAAGGGAAGACTCATCATTGTACATTGGAGAAACCTGGCAGACGCCCCTTAACCAAATGATGACGCTAGCAAACCAACATCACGTGGCTCCTGATACGAAGCACTGAGAAGGACATAACTTGGCTTCTATGATATTCTTGCCAGACATGCGGAACCTGAATAGAATCATGAGGAAACATCAGACAAACCCAACTTGAAGGACATTTTGCAAAATAACTCGCCTGTATGCTTTTAAAATGTCAAGGTCAAGAAACTCAACTAAAGACTGAGGAACTGTTCCAGATTAAAGGAGACTAAAGAGACATGACAATGAAATGCAATATGTGATTCTGAATTGGATCTTGGAACAGAAAAACATTTTTTTTCTTTTCCTATAAAGGACAGTAGTGGGACAATTGAAGAAATGTGAATGTCTATAGATTAGATAATAGTATTATAGCAATGTTAATTTCCTGATTTTGATCATTGCATTGTGGTTGCGTAAGAGAATATCCTTGTTTCTTAGGAAATCTGTATCAAAGTATCAGAGGTAAAGGGTCATCATGTCTGCAACTTATTCTCAAATAGTTCAGAAATATCTATATCTATATCTATATATATATATATATAGAGAGAGAGAGAGAGAATAGAGGAAATCGGTGGTAAAATACTTGCTTTTGGAGAATCTGGGTAAAGAGGCTATCAGAATTCTTTGTAATATTTCTACAACTTTTCTGTGAGCCTTTAAATTTTTAAAGCTGTTTATTAGTAAATACAGAGGGTGCCAACAAATGCATACACATTTTAAGAAAGGAAACCTTTATTAGAATTCTAATACTCAATATATATCGATAACAAAAGATGAATACAAGTCACGTTTGACTTCTGCAATTACAAAAGGAGCTCAAAGTGGGTACCATCAGTGTCCAGACACTTCTGATTACGGCGAACTACTGCTTGAGCAACGTTGACCAAAGTGTCCACTTATATACATTTTTTTGGCACCCCCGGTATACAAAGGACTTTGGGTTTCTCTTTGGAGCAACAAGGGACGAGGGAGCTGGGGTTGGACTAGAGCCAAACTTGGTGAGCATGAGGGCCCCCCGAGAGTCAGTGGAAAGGGTGGCCATGCCCCAGCGGAGAGGAAATGGGCCAGGGCCCAGCACTAATGCTGACCTCAGCCAAAAGCTGCCTCTGGAATTTTCTGCAATATGTGCATTGCAGCAAACTGGGAAAGTGTTCTTTACAGCTCAGTGCCTAGCACTGGGCTCATCACTTAGTAGGTGGTCAATCAGTTTTGCTGCTGAATGAATGAAGGAATGAATATGCTTCTCACTCTGCATCGCACAGATCTGACTAGGGCCTCGCACTCTGTTTACTGGCCCCTGTGGGGTGAGAAGAATAGAGTCAGGGCTCCCTGCATTCATCCGAATGCTTATGCAAGATTCATTATTTCAGCGACAGCACATCCCCCAAATAAACACGTGTGTCTCTGCAGCCTGCAGCCCCGGAGCACTATTAAACACGTAGTGGGGGGAAAGGCCCAGGCCCTCACTGCTGTGTGCAATTTCCAGCCGGCTGGCTATTCTTTTGTCACCGCCTTTTTATTGGTTTTCTCAAAGTGGTTACAATGCTGTTATTGTAAAACCCTCACAGCAGAAGAGCGAGAGAGGCGGCGGCAGTGACGGAGAATGGAGCAATTTCTGCCGGGAGAGCCTGCGCACTCGGTGGGGGAGGCTACCTAACGAAAGGGGGGGAAATGGAGACTTTTCTTTACACAGGTCCACTTGACCCACTCGTAAATCCACTGGGAGCCAGGGCAGCCCTTGAATTCCCTGGAGGGTAAATGGCCTTGGCACTTTCTGTCGCTGGGGAGGCCCCGCTGAAGAATCTCAGCAGCCCCTCCCCCTTCACAGTCCAGCCCAGCTTCTGGATGTACAAGCAGGCCTGGCCCCAGGTGGGGGGGGCGGTCTGAAGGACAAAAGGGGGGCTGTGACTTCGCCAGCGTCCCCACTCCTCCCCAGAAGGAAAGATTTTTTTCATCTCACCAGGTTATGCATGGAGGTATAATTTACATGCAGTAAAATGTGCATATTTTAAGTGTCCCTACGCCTTTTACACCACCCAGCTCAGGAAATGCGCATCGCTGTCCAATACAACTTTCTACAAAGTGAAAAATGTTCTGTTATCTGTCACATGTGGCTATCCAGCACTTGAAATGTGGCTAGTGTGACTTAAGGAACCAAATTTTTCATTGTGTTTTATTCTCATTTACATAGCCACATGTGGCTAGTAAACAGCCCAGATATAGAACAGAAAATTCCTTTGTGCCCCTTCTAGTCAGCACTTCCCAAGAGGTAACTACTTTTCTGACTTCCGTCACCATAGCCTGGGGTTTCTCCACTTTGACACAATTGATATTTGGGGCCAGATAATTGTGAGGCTGAGCTGTGCACTGTAGGATGTTTACCAGATCTCTGGTTTCAACCTCCTAGATGCCAGTAGCACTCACCCCCAGTGTGACAACCAAAAATGTCCTCAGAGATAGCCAAATGTCCCCCCAATGGGGCATAGTGTGGGGATTCACCCCTGGTTGAGAACCACTGTCTTAGTTTTGCTTGTTTTTAAACTTCAAATAAATAGAATCATACAATACATACTGTGTGTGGCTTTTTTTAAATAAACAGCCAAAATGTGTTATTCACAGTTCTTGAGGCATGGTGGGGCAGACTTCTCTCATCATGTCCTCACTTGACAGAAGTAGGCAGCTTCTCACTTGTGTGCAGTTTCTTTTGTTCAACATAATGTCTGTGAGATTCATCCAGGTTGTTTCCAATATCAGCACACCTTCCTTTGTACTGCTAAGTAGTATTCCATTGCATGGATGTACCACAGTTTGCTTACCCATGGGTCTGTTGATAAACATCTGGGTTGTTTCTGATTTGGGGCTATAGAGTACAAAGTGGCTATGAACAGTCATGTACAGAACTTTGTGTGGTGAGAGGTCGTCATTTCTCTTGGGTAAAAGCCCAAGAGTGAAATTGCTGAATCACAGGTAGATGTTTGTTTGACTTCCTCAGAAACTCTTCCGTTCTATGCTGTGCCATTTGACGCTCCCACCAGCAACGGATGAGAGTTCCAGTTCATCCATGCTTTTGCCGTGTGGCATCATCTGTCTTTTTAATTTTAGCCGTTCTAGTGGGTGGGAAGGAGACCTCCCCAAAGCCGTCCGGAGCAGTCAAATTAAAAGTGCAGCTATAATACCCGAAGCATAAGAATTGGGAGGGGCTTTGGACGCCCCCGGCCTTAGTGAGCTCTGTGTCCAGAGAGCTCAGTGGGCCTTGGAGTCCCCACAGTGGAGCTGTGGCAGGGTGCTTCCCCACAATGCTCTTTTTGGTCCACAGCTTGTAGGAGGGGAGAGGCCACAGGTCGTACCATGGGAGAGAGAAGACACAGACAGGAAGACAATTCCTAGAAAACAGTTTGCATCACAAAAGAGAATATCAGGTAAAACATGTTCTATAGGAAACCCTCAACACTGTCCCCATCTTCGTTCCTACCCCATTTCCAACACACACACACACACACACACACACACACATACACCCTTTCACTAGAAAAACAGGACAGCAATTTGTTCTTTCCAAGAAGTGGGGTGATATTGATGAGGAGGAGATGAGAAAGAGGGAGGAATAGTGCTTAGCTGCTACTTGAGGAGTCCAAAATGGTTTGGGTTGGACTTCAAAATGGGTTGGCTAAGGACTTGCCAACTTTTGGAGGGTATGCCCTGAGAATATTGTCAATTAGACTGTAGAAGACAGGAAATGCATCAAAGAAATAAATCCCAACCCCCACCTCAGTGCGGCTGCTGGCCTAATTTTCGATAGAAAATAAACAGTGCAACTCAGAAGTTGAAGATAATATAATGCTACCTGGACCTGGACACAGAGAGCTGCCAGCGTTGAGACTGACAAAGTGTGACAGGTTAATCCAGAGGGGCTTACCAGAGGAAGTCAGGAATCTGAAGGAGAGGAGTGCCCGGAATGAACCAGGAGACAGAGGAAGCAACCCACCGTCCAAATAAGAATACGTGTCTTAACATGCTCTTTTGTTTGGTGCTGCGTCTGAGGGCCTCGTTAACTGCAATGCTCCCTTAAATCTTTACCTTGTGGAAATGTTATTCCCCCCCGCCAAAAAAAAAAAGTTAATTTATTTTTAGAAACATAAGGAAACTCCAGGTAATGGAGCAATCTGTGTCTGCTACTACAGTGTCAGTTTCTTGTGGGCTACCTGGGAAAGGTCTCTGACAACATTGTCTCGTAGAGGGCAGGTGGCACAGGGGTAGAGGGCAGGGGATTCCCTGGATATGGCATCACCTGTTCTGTCATTGGCTCAGGAAAGAAATGGTTGGAACTAGGAAGTGGTTCTTCTGGTATTTGGAAGGTGGACCTCAGTCCATGGATCTAGTTCTCTTGGGCCTAGACGTCTTGGGGCTGGAACATTCTTAAGGGCATCCGCCAGGGTAAGGCTCAACAGTTGCCATCTACTTGGGGAGAAGAGATGTTAGCCAGTCAGGAAATCATTGCAGGAAGGACATCAAGCTGAAGATTATAAGTCAAATGCTCCAGGTTCGTGTTTCTTTGTGTATTTTCTCTTTCCCTGCCTCCAAAATACTTATTAACATGTGAGCTCCATGAGGGCAGGGGCACATCTCCTTTGTTCACAGCTGCATGAACAGCTAGAGATGTGCCTGGCACATGGCTCACTAAATTAGTCATTGAACAGCTGGATAGCAAAACCCTGATTGAACACTCAGTTAGCTGAGCTGCTCAATCATCTAGGAAGGCACGTTATTAGGGAGCGTAAAAGGCCAGCTCAGGGTGCAGTGTGAGACCAGCATGACAGTCTCAGGGGTGACCAGAGCAAGGAACCCAAGGGGAAGGTGACATCTCTGAAGTTTCAAGGCCCAGCCATGTTCTCAGCCTTTTGGTGCTGATTTGTCTTTCATTGCCAGTCTCTGGGGGTGATGGGCCTTACTGTACTCAACAGTGCCCTTCTTCCTTTTACAAGCAAGTTTCCGGGAAGGAAAACTCCAGGCAGACATGTGAGGCTGGACTCCGAAACTTCTCTCCTGAAAATCCCTTCCTCCTACGATTGGCGCCTAGAATCCCTGGGCTGCCCCCAGGAAAGACATCCTTTATGACTGGTCTCAGGAAGGGCAGGGTCCTTCTCTGTTTCGCTTCAGCAGAGCTGAGACGAGCAGACATTTTAAAAATTAGCTGTATTATTTTTGAAGGAGGAACAGAAACATAAGCAGCATAAAATCACACTCATTTCCCAAGTCCGGACTCCAGGAGGTAGGCATGCCTGGACACATAGGAGCACCCTGGACATACAGGAGCACCGCCTACACTCTGGAATGAGATAGGCAGGCTGGAGTGCCAGCCAGTGGCCCCGGCTTTGCCTGAGTTCCCCTACCCCCAGCCTGCAACAAGCCAAAGCTACGTATCTTCCTCCAAGAAGCAGACACCATCTCTGTTCCAGAGCCTGTGGGGAGGTACCTCAGGGAAGGCACCTCCCAGCTCCTCTTGGTCTCCTCTCCATGGTGTGAGGGCGCAGCTAGCCCATGGATGATTTGCAGAGCAGCCGTGGTTGACAGCCAGCAAATAATAGAGCTCTCCGGGTCTATGCTATCTAATCCACCTACCTCTGGAGCTTCCCTTGGCAACTTGTTCAGGAAGCGCCCCTCCCCCCATGCCATCTGGAAGTGGTTTTTGAAAAATCTACTCATTATTGTTAAAAAGCAACACGTAGGTTTTCATGAGACACAGTTGTAACAGCAGCTCCTAAACTGTAAGTTCCTGGAAGGTAGGGATGTTTACTTTCGGGCCTTCTGTATAACCACCACCTGGTACATGGTAGGAGCTTAATAAATGATGGTGGAATGAATGAGGAGTTAATAAACTTACAATAAGGGTGTCCCAGTGATTTCCGCATAACAAATTATTCCAAAATGTAGCATCTTAACAACCATTTTTTTATGCTTGCAGTTTCTATGGGATAGGAATTTGGACAGGGCACAGCAGATGCCTTCCTTGTCTCTGCTCCACGATGTCTGGGGTCTCAGCTGAGAAGATGTGAAGGTTTGAGGACTAGAATCATCTGGAGACTCTTTCACTCACATGTCTGCCACTTGGGCTGAAATGATGCAAAGTCCAGGCTCAGCCAGGGCTACCGATCTGAGCACCTACACGTGGCCTCTTTATGTAGATTGGGCTTCCTCACAGCATGGCCGACTAAGGGTAAGCAGAGTTCTCACGTAACAGCCACTAAGGGCTGAAGGCAGAAGCAGCTTGGACTTTTATGACCCATACTCTTAACTGAAGGTGTCATTCGGACATCCAGATTCAAGGGGAGGAGAAACAGAGCCCACCTCTCACTAGAAGGAGTGTCAGAAAACTTTGAGGTCATGTTTTAAAAGCACCACTAAGGGTGAAAGCCCTATCTCCCTTAAGGATTTTGCATTCCTTCAACAGAATTTATCTTGTGCATCTACCATGTGTCATGCCCTGGGTTGGGTGATGTGTAGGGATTTAGTGGGTGAACAAAATAAACATTGTCTCTGCCCTCATGTAGCCTGCATTCTACTAGAGAAGACAGACGCTAAATAAATAAACATGCAAACAAATGCATAGTTACAGATCATGATAAGTGCTCTTGGTGGTGGGGGGGGAGGGGAGGGGACTTAAGAACAAGGAGACACAATTTAGATGGGAAGTATCTTGCTTCTCTTGAAGCAATATCTGATGCAGGGCTTTGAGTATAAGCAGTTTTAGAGGTGATTCCTGGAAGCACCTGTAGGGCAATAAGGGCCTGAGAGAGCGCCGGGAAGGAATCCGGAGGGAGCATTAATAAGTAGCCTACCCCTGTGGGTGAGTGGCACTCAGTGCCGTGGCATACTTCTGATTGACAGTGTGGAACACACCTCGGATTGTCCCACCCAAAGGAGGAAGCTGGGGCATCAACCCACCAAATTCTAAGATTCATATCTGGGGCCATTGGTGCAGGCTGCCCTCTCTGTGGATACTGGCCACTCAGGCAGTCAGAGAGAGTCTTGGCAAAGGGCACCAAGTGCTGGCAGAAGGAGTCCTCTGTTGGTTCCAGAGCCAAGGAGATTTGGAGGGACACCAAGGTGCCTGCCCCAGGGATCAGCGTGGCCCTCCTTGAGCAAGTAATCTTCTCAAAGAAGGAGTTCAATGGTCAAGAACATAGGATTTGTATATGATCCGTATATTTGTGTTGTATGTGGGGTGTCGTGCGGGGCGGCATGCGGGGTCTCTGGTCCCGCTCCCCACACAAGAACGCAGGATATGGTGAGGCCAAAAAGGAACACCCTAGCCATAGGTAGGGGAGTCATACCACTATAGTCTTGCTGGCAGCTTGGTTGGAGACATAGGAAGCAGGAGCCACCCTGTCCGCAACCTGCTGTCCACTTCTCTGCAATCTGCAACCCGCACTCCGCCGTGCTAACTGCAACCCACGCTTGCTAGCTCAGCCACCATCTGCTTGCTAGCCCCCATTTTTTTTTTTGCTAGCCTAGCCACGGCAGTTATATTAGTGCCCAGTGGCTCACTGGTTACAGCTGACGGCCAACTAGCCACAGCTGATGGTCATTTGATCACAGTCGATGGCCATTTACTACCTGAGCCAGCACCTTTCTATGTGAGGCCGAGAGCCTGGAAACTGCTTTTTGGGGCTCTGTCCCCACATGGGGTTTCACCAAACACCACCCCGATGCCAGCAGGGGCCTTAGATAGCAATGCATTTTTGATTTTCCTCCTAATGCCTATGAGTTTGCAATGACTATCCACACTGGCCACCCTGCCCCCACCTGCCCCTTCCCTGTGTGACTAATGGAAAACATTGGCAAAATTACCCACAAGCAGGCAAAGTGGGGCTCTTTGTGCCCAGGAGAGTGTTTCTCTTTTGTGTGAGATTAACTGCTAGGAGTTGTGGGCACCACGGCCCACAACTCTGACCTCAGCTGAGCTTAGTGGCAGACAGCCTGGCCCACCTTAAGTTACCAGGAAGCAGTTCGTGGGGGGCTCATTCATGGCTAGTCAATTCCCCAGGAGGCACCCTTATCAAGGGGTGGTCACATTAGCCAGACACCATGCACTTGACAGGTGCATGGTTCACTGTCAAGGCTGGCAGGTGGCTCTCCAGCTCTGGACCCCTTAGCGAGATTCTAAGAGCATACACGCAGTGCTTCCACAAAGTTTTACCACGCTAGGCACCGCTGAACTGCAGGGCTGCCAAGAACTGGGGGTGATGCTACAAAAGCATCACTTACTGAGCGAGAGCAACTGGAGGAAAAATAAGTGAGCAAATGAAAGAAAAAGTATTTTTGCTGAGATAATAGAATACTGTTTATGTTCAAATAGCTAAATAGAATTTTTGTAAAATTTTCAAAGAGCTCTTATCTTAATGACCTTTAAAGCATCTTTCTTCAATTCAAACGTTAACGAATATCAACTATATACCATGCCCTAAGTTAAGCAATTTTTTTAAGTTAAAAATAATAATGACTGCAGCGGTAGTGACTGTGCTTGTCAGGGTAAGAAACTGAAGTCAGGAACCGGCCCTCAGCAACTTGTCAACTGCTGTGAGCTGCCTTTGCCCGCTGCTTACCTGCGGATCCTTGAGTGCTCGCTCACAAAGCAGCCCATCCCCGCATCTTGCCTGGGTCATTGCCACCATAAGGACAGCCAGAGGGGGAGAAAATGGCAGGGGGAAGAAAAGACGGAGAGAGGGAGGAAGGGGATGGGAAGGAGAAGGGAAAAGGGAGGGAGAGGGGAAGGAAGAAGAGGAGGAAGGGGAAGAGAGGAGGGGGAAGAGACAGGAGGGTGGGAGGGGTGGGGAGGGGAGAGGAAAGGGTTCTACTGGTAGGAAAAAACCAGGAAGTCAAAGTCCTGACCCAGTGATAAATAGAATCCCAGCTGCACCAAGAGCTGAGCAGTGGTAAAACCGCTCACATTTGGAATTTCTCAGTGGAAAATAAACTCATCATTGCTGATGAATGGAAAGTTAGGGGAGACGCTATCCGGAACCCAGACCCCAAATCCCCTGTCCCTGGTATAGGGCACAGAGCCTTGGTGGGTTGCAAAAGGGGGCTGGGGGTCTGCACGATGATACAACTCTGAAAGCCTTCAGGCCAAGTTGCTAAAGTCCAGAGATGAAGAAAAGGAACTGGAAGAATTCGGGGCAGAAGCTGGAAGTCAGGGGATAGGAAAGAGAGCAAAGTGGCCTGGTCCAGGGAGACACACGAAGCCGAGACAGACCCCAAAGAGCCCTGGTGGGTGGGGTAACCTGAAGAAGAGACCCTGCGAGTCTGGGATGAAGAGGTGGAAGGATGGAAGAAGGCTGCTAGGCTGAGGGGAACAAAAATAAAACCTCAGGCATGGATTTCACAGCCTTTTTGGCAGCATTCTCAGAAGCCTTGTCTGTGTGGGGGACAAAGATTTACAGTTGCTGGAATCCTGGGTCTGAGCCTCCCCCACCCCCTCATGCCCAGTGTCTGGGTGCTCCCAGAGGTTGGGCTGGGCCAGAAGTAGCTCAGACTTCCACATCCTCCTCATCCAGCGATCCTCCCCCGTGCTGTGAAGGGAAAGCCTTGGCAGCACGGCTCCTCCTGGCTCCGACTGCCTTCCCCTTCCCGACACCAGTCACATCCATGCAGGGGAGCTGGCCACAGATGGGAGAGGAAGGACAGACCCCTCGGGTCCCTTTCACTGGTTATAAGTGCCCCTCATCTAACTTCTGGCAGCCTGCACCTGTGACTCTCTTTGGAGGCCCCCCCCCTCGCCCACGTGGAGTCAAGCTGAAGCTACCCTCTGCAGAGGGTACCCTTTGTCTACCCTTTGTCTGAAATTGGCTTCTTCCCCTTCGGGGTTCTTCTTCCCCCATACCCTTACAGATATCTCCTGGAAGCACTTCCATAGAAAAGAACTTCCACACAAATTCTTGTCTCAGGCTCCGCTTCAAGGGAAATGGAAGTCATAGGGACTTCGGGCTGGGCAATAAGAACAGTGATTGTGGGTAAACACATTACAGAGGGCCCCTCGTCTAGTCCTCAGAACAAGATAGCCACGGTGGTAATGAGCGCATTGCACAGACGAGAAGCGGAAGTGCAACGATCAGAAGGGACTTGCCCAGGGTGGCGTAGCTGCTGAGCAGAGCAGTCTAGATTAAACCCAGCTGCTGCTAGCTCCAAAGCCGGTGTTTAGTCCTTGACATCTACTGAAATGAGATGGGGGCTTCAGGCTCTCCTACGGGGAGCCCTGCCACTTCTGAAAGGAGTTAACATCTGCAGGGAGGGCCCTGCAGCAGACAGGGACAATCTTGGGCCGCCAGCCAGGCACTTAGGTGGAAGACCAAGGAGAGAGCAAACCTCCATTCAAGCCATCACTTTAGCAACCGGTGGCTCTGCGGTCACCCATCCACCCGGAGCCAGTTCCCTAAAGCCCTGCTGGAATTGCCAAGCACCCGGAGGTCTTTAGCTAGGGGCCTACTGATTAATCAAACTCCCCAATCTTCATGTGGTTTTTAAGACAACCCCCCAAAGCCAGGACTTACTAGGAGGAGCTCAGAAGCTGCCAAAAACACCATATGAATAAATGTTCAGGGTTCTATCTAGAGACACCCACAGTGACTGATGAGTCATCAGATGACCAGCTGTCACCACAGAGTACTATATATAGAAGGGGAAGGCCGGAGGGGTGCCTGAGACCTAACAACAAGGAGGAGGAACATGCACCTAGAAAGGGAGGCCCAGTGGGGGAGGCTTACAGCACCTGGAAACTGCACCCTCAGCTCCCCCAGATAACAGAATCTGGGTGTGCACTGTCTGAGCGCAGAACAGTGCTTGAAGTGGAAGCAGGCAGCAACAGGGCCGGATGCAGGCTATGCCAGCGCATTGATGACGATTACTGCTAATGAAGATAATGGGAGAATAATGGCTCAGAGAACTTCCCGTACATTGCTTCATGTTCTTCCCATCATACGTACATACAGACGACTTATTAACATCGCTGCCACTTAGGCAGCCCAAATTGAGATTCCGGACCCCAGGCTTGATTAGGCCAGGCTTGCGCTGTGCAATACGGTAGCCATTAGCTACGTGTAGCTATTGAGCCCTTGAGATGTGACCAGCTCAAATTGAGATGTGCTGTAAGCCTCAAATACAGACCGGATTTTGAAGACTTAGTTCCAAATAAGAATATAAAATATCTCATTAATAATTTTTCTCTTGATTACATGTTGAAATGATAATATTTTGGATAAACTGAGTTAAATAAGATATTATGAAAATGAATTTCACCTGTTTCTTTTTACCTTTTTAATGTGGCTACTAGAACATTTCAAATGACATATGTGGCTCGCATTTGTGGCTTGCATTATATTTCTATTGGACAGCACTGGGTTACAGGCTAGAGGCCAGAACCTTCAGGAAATCCTGGCTATGCCCTCTCCTGAGAAATAAAGCCTGCTTCCTGGTTCAAGGCTGAGCGAGGCCAAGGCTGTTCTCCAGAAAACGCCAATGGCCAGCCACAGCGCCACATACCAGTTGCAGAAGGCCCAAGTGATACACAAAAGCCCCTAAGTCTCTGTAAACCTCAAACTTGGCCCTCATATCCTCTGGAAATTCACAAATGAAGCAGCTCTTTTCCTCGTACATGCAAACAGCAGAGTCGATCAAAGGAAAGAAGGGAAATGAGAAACAGAAAGAGAAATGCAGATAAGAATTGTCTCCAGACAATTCACACCAAGAGGGAGAAACAGTATCCTGGAGACAGACTCACAAATGTCACACACTGTGCCCACCTGGGAGGAGGAGGAGAAGAAGGGGGGGTAGGCAAGCGTGCACGTACTCCTCACGTGTGCATGTTGAGAGCACTAGAGAGAGGTTCAAGAACAAGGTTCAAGAAAGAGGCAGACAACGGAAACAGAACAGGGAAGAAAGAAGCTCAGGAGACAAAACCGAACTGGGGTGGAGGGGCCGGGTGTGTGTGTGCATGGTGGGGGGAGAGTTGACAGCCTCCCTCTGTGGCAAGGACCGCCCTTTCTTTCTGTGTCAGTTTAAATTATTCACGTCAGGACAATGGAAAGAATATAGCAAAATAAAAAATGCATCGGGGCCAGGCAGGCCCTGGATTCATATGTGGTAGAAACAGCTCCAGGAGGAGGAAGGGCTGCCGGCCCTGCTCTCAGGAGTGGGCTGGGCTTCAGGTGGTTTTAGTGGGGGCTGCTTTTCTGCTTGTTGACAGAGCCAGGGCTGAACCACACCCCCAGGGGTCTGGCTGGGGGGTTTAGGAGCTTCATGAGGAACCAACGTCTCCAGTCAGGCAAGGTCTGGTGAGCATCCGCAGAGTACACGCAGAGTACAACGCCTCTGGGGCCAGGCCAGGGGCTGCTCTGCTGCCTGTCACCTCCTCCCGCCCCCAAACTGGCTGACACTGTGCCAGCCTCCTGCCTACCCTCAGCTGACCCTTCCCGGGTGAATCCAGAGTTCCTAGATGACCCTCAGTTAGTACAATCAAAGCAGCCTGAAGGGCTGTCAGGACAGGCTGGGGGAAAAGGGCTGCCCCCACCCCAGGGCTCCCATCCCTCCCGGGTAATTACATCTCAGAGAGGCCTTCTGGGAGCCTGTGCCCACTTTGGTGACCTCACTAGAAGAGGGCTTTCTTAAAGGGGATACAGGACAAATGTGTTGGTCTGCTCAGGCTGCCATAACAAAACAGGATATTTAAGACTGGGTGGCTTTAAAGAACAGAATTTTGTATCTCACAGTTCTGGAGGTTGGAAGCGCAAGATCAAAGTGTGAGCAGGGTTGTTTTCTTCTGAGGCCTCTCTCCTTGGCTTGCAGATGGCCGCCTTCTCACTGTGTCTTCCCTCACGTGGCCTCTCCTCTGTGTCCCACATGATCCTGTTGTCTCTGTGTGTCCAAGTTCCCTCCTCTTATAAGGACTGCAGTCAGATTGGATTAGAGTCCACTCTAATGGCCTCATTTTAACTTGCTCGCCTCTGTAGAGGCCCTATCTCCAAACGCAGTCACATTCTGATGTCCTGGGAGTTGGGAGCTCTCCATAGGAATATGGGGGGACACAATTCAGCCAATCATAACAAAGAACAGAGTGAGACAAGGCCAAGCCTGCACAGGACTGAGGTGGGGGTGGGGCCCGTTGAAGGTGGACCCCTCTGTCTCTGCCTGAGCATAGGGCCGTCTCCATGTACATTTGTAAAAACTGAAGGCAACAGTTCTTTGGGACAAGAAACTTGGAGGAGTCTTTTCATGGTTGATAGTTGCTGTCTTCCCTGGGACTAGGAATTGTGTAGCCCCACCTCTAGTTCAGTGCCCGGCTCCTTGCAGGGAAATGATGATAAGGTCAGAACAGAGGTTATTAGGCAAGGCTCTGGGTCCCTACTCATTTATCGTCTTGTCACGAATGGAAGTGACTCCAGAATGAATTTGGGCTGACTTCACAGAGGCCCTTTCAAGGTAAATAATAATAATTAATAATAATAATAATAAAGAAAAAGCACTGTGGCAGATTGCATTTTCCAAGATGGCCACAGCAAGATCTCCCAGGCCACATGCCCTTCTTAAAAGCTAGTATCATTTTTCCCAACAACGGCTGACGTCTCTCCCCTTGAATCTGGGTGGATTTGAGACAATGGTAGAAATGTCACTATGTAACTTCCAAGGCTTCTCTCTTGGGATACTTACTCTTAGAAACCAGCCGCCATGCTGTGGGGAAGCCCAGACTCCACAGAGAGCCTCAGGGAGATGTTCCAGCTGACAGCCGCAGCTGAGATCCCAGCTAAGATCCCATCAATGGCCAGGCATGTGAGTGAGGAAGGAAGCCTTCTACATGACTTCAGCCGCAGGCATTGTCTGATGGCAATGGCAGGGAGAGAGAGAGAGAGAGAGAGAGAGAGAGAGAGAGAGAGAGAGAGAGAGAGAGAGAGAGAGAGAGAGAGAGAGAGAGAGAATGAATGAGAATGAGAGAGAAAACAAACTGCCTAACTGAGGACAGTCAACTCCCAGAAAGAACAGCAGGAGATAATAATAAAATGATAGTTGTTTTTTGAAGTCACTAAGTTTTGGAGTGATTCATTATGCAGCAATAGCTAACCAGAATACAGGCCAAAACACACACACACACACACACACACACACACACACACACACTGCTCAAAAGTCCCACTTCACAGGGCCTGTGTAGAGGCTTCTGGCAGCAGGCCTATGTGTCCACTACTTAGGCTCTGGGGCCAGGCTGCCAGGATCAAATCCCTTTTCCACCACTTCTTAGCTGTACAACCTTGGACGAGTAAATTAACACCTCTGCCTCAGTTTCCTCCTCTCTGAACAGGGAACTATACCCGAGACGTGCAGATGGGATGGTGGCGAGGATGAAATGTGATAACCCGCATCCCGTGCCCAGAAGCACGCCGCGCATGCAGTACACGCTCAGTAACTGCTTGCTGTGATGACATTAGTCAACATCTCCCTTTCCGCTTCCTAACAGGTGGGCTGAGAAACATGTCATTTCTGGCAGACACTCTGCTGACCGTCTTTTTCCATCACACTGAGGTCACCAGCTCTGCCCCACACTTATTTGTTTTGTAAAAATGTCAGCAGCTGGGGCCCAGTCCCTTCCCCCAGGCCTTGCGGAAAGTCAGCTCCCCTCCCCCTGCGGCATTTGAATTCTGTTGCCTGCCACTGTCATCTGCTCCTTTGCCTTGCAAACCATTGATTAGCAGAAGACAAAACACTGGCTGAGAGCTGACTTCAATACCTGTTTTTAAAGTCCCTTGGCCTGGCCCAGCCACAGAGCTGTGGGACACAGAATGGGCAGGCAATGGAGGACAACAATTGGCTGGGCTTGACGGTGCAGCCTTCGGGCACCTGGTTCTCCTACACCCTGCTGGAGCATGGTACTCAACTCACCTCCCAGAGGTGGCTCCCACAGCCTACAGTGGACCAGGCTACGACAGGGTGTCTCCAGCTATAGCAAGTTCTTCTCATTATTCTGGGGCCCCTCCGGGTACCTGCAGAGGCAGAGGCCAGAAACTATCCCCCTAAGCATTGGAGATGCAGGGTCAGAGAAGAACAAAGTCAGCAGCAGGGACCCTTTCTATCCAGCTAAGGTCTGCCTGGCCTCCGGAAGGGCTCCCTCTGCCTTTTTCTCTGGGGTAACCCTTGATGTTTCCCCATCCTAAGTCTCCTGTCGGAGGCACCCATGCTTCTCTGACTTTCCAGCTGTCTCACTCTGGGGGCCCGACCTCACAGCGATTCCCCCATGGGTCTTCTTTCTCACTCTCCATTGAGGTAACTGGCTTCCCTACCCAGCACCACCACTGTCCCTGACATCCTGCCTCCCTCCATCGGCCCTCAGTGTGTTCTCAGGCATCTCTTCCCCCAGCCTCCTGGGGCTACCAAGTGCACAGGCAGGCTTTTGATGGGTTCACCAATTCTCTTACTCTGAATAGTCCCTGCCCCAATTGCTTGATTCACCTTGAAAAATAATCCCTAGTCTCTAATGAACCAATGGGTTCTTTAGAAAGGATACCTGAAACATTTTTTGCAGCTACTAGCTTTGTCAATGGGAGGACTGTGGGTATCTGGGCCTGGACAAGTCTCCATTGAATGGGACGGTCACCCCATTGTAGGATGTTAAGTGCTTTGGCCCCCTGCCCACTACATACAAGCAGCACCCTAATCATCGTGACAACTAAAAATGCACCCCCATTTCCAAATCTCCCCAAATTGGGGGAACAAGGGGTGAACGGGGTAGCATGTTTCATCTCCAGATACAATTCTTTCTACTCCACAGCAGTCACCAAGCTGCAGCTCCTGGAGGATCAGTTATGCACACTTGACCTGCACAATCCCCTCACGTTATTCCACCAGAACCACCGCCACTGCACAGCCGCTCCCTTCTACCCTGTCCACACCCACAGGGGCACACTGCAAGCAGGGCCTCAAGCCTGGCAGTGCAGGAACTCAGTCTCTAACTCTAGTCCTCCTGATGAAGGCTCAGGTGTGGGTTGCCCCTGATAGACCATTCGCTGCAAAGCGATTACTGAGAAATCATTTGTATAATTCCACACCTCCCCTTCCATCGCTGGCATCACTTTTAAAAATAAAAGTTAAAGAGCAATCATGGTTGGAAGAGTTCCATTGGGGCTGTTTGTTCTTCAAGATCCAGTGTGTCAAACTTTCCAGTTTAACCCTGAGTACTTGGCTCCTCTGCTTCTACTGTGAGGTTGATGTTCATACCTTAAAATGGGAGGGAAATACTGTCTTTGAAAGAAAGAGAAAAGAAAATAAAACCATCCTCCTTTACAGTGTCTACTGGATGCATCCATTTTTCAATATAGCATAGGAGTGCTAGTACCTTCCATCTGGCCCTCGAGCTACCTTCTTCCTGAAATCCATTGCCAGCCTGGCACGAAGTGGCCACACCTGGATCTACCAGGAGGGGAAACATCCCTTCTGACAGTGACACAGCTTTGACACACCTGCCGACAGCACCACATGTGGGTTTGGCTGAAGTAGGTCCAGATACCTTGGGCAGCTTTCCTTCTTGGAACAACAGTTCTTAACAATAAGAAGCTTCTTACTGATGTCTTAGGATCCCCATTTCATAGTGACGGCCTGGGCCTGAAAGTTCAGGGGGGTTTCAGTCTTTGGGGGTCTACTTTGGCAGAGCTGATGAAACCTATGGCCTCTCTTCCCAGAACAAAACATGCATGTGTACGCGTAGGGTGTGCCCACACCCTTGCACCCACTCAGCCAGAATTTTATGCACAACCATGAAGCACCCTGAACCCGCCCACAGGCCATGATTGAGAACCCAGCCCAGGTTTACCTCAAGACGGAATCTGATGTAAAAGCAGCTTTGTTGGCACATACAGACATGATTAGGTTCCAGCAGGTAAGTAGACTGACTCTCCAGCAAGAGCCTCGTAAAGATGACGCCCACGGTAGATAGCTCCACGGGTTTGCAAATACAGCTAGAGATAATGAGAGAAAGCTTCCAGAGCCCATTGTCGCTCCTGAACACACCAAATTTATGTGGACTGCTAAGGAGAGAGGCCATAAAACAAAATGACCTTGACAAACTCAAAACCCATTGTCCAAAAAGTGAAACAATTCATGCTGATGGCAGTTCCTGTAGCTCGTGACGCTGCATTGCCTTACACACGTACAATGCTCTGCACGGCTCCTGCGGCTTTCACAGGCATTACTCCATTATTCTCGCAACCGCTCTGTGAAGAAGGCAGGGCCCGTATTATTGCCCCCATTTAGAGGTTGCAACAAGAAAGGAGGGCTCAAAGAGATGAAGTAACACCTGAAAGGACATGGTTGGTTGTGGTAGGGCTAGAAGGAGAACTTGGGGGTCAGCTGACCCCCGAGTCCAACATCCATAGGAATTCAGAGGCGGATTGCACCATCGTGGAGGAATCAACTAATACTAAGTGTAGAAACCACGAACCGATTTTGTAACCCAGACCCTTAAAGCTCTGCCCCAATGCTTCTTCAGTCCCGCTGGGTCATGAAAGGGATCATCTCCAAATGTTTTTTTCTGGCATTTAAACTGGTGCCTCTACCTCCAAATCTTTCCCCTTCTCTACCCTCTTTCAAACTGGAGTTAGAGGGGTTGGAGTTAGAATGGCCACAAAAAAAGGGAGAGAGAAAGAAAGACAAAGGAAACCTATACAAAAGAGAAGACTCATACCAATACTGGTAAGAAAGTGATAGACTGTGAGCACAAGACAGTAAGAGGAGGAAGATACGTGGATGGGAAAGGGTGCGCCGGCAGCGCTGTGAGTCCCCCAGGCCAGCACTAACACCACCAAGTCTCAGTCCCCGTTTTATCCAATGTTTACCACGGGGCACTATCTTTCCACCCAACTTGCCATCTGCCACCCAAACCTAAGCCAGGACCATACAGTTTAGGTTTTTGTTATGGCTGAACCCCACTTCTGATACCAATTTCTGTGTGGGCTAAGTTCTCCTGAAGTGACAAGCAATCCCCCAAATCTCACTCCCGACCCCCCAAATCTGGATCATTCTTTCCATGTGGTCTTTTCTTCTCAAGGAGGCTAGAACAGGCTTCTTTGCGTGATGAGGGCAGCAGGTAAAGTAGGCAGGCCTCAATACCCAAGCATTTATCGTATCGTGCTTGCTGAGACCCCATTGGCCAAAGCAAGTCATGTGGCTAAACGCAAAGTCAGTGTGAGAGCGAACTACCCATGGATATGGGTATTGGGAGGTAGGATTCATTGGAGGCCGTAATTGTAACAATCCACCACACACATGAGCAAAACATCTCCCCACCTGATGCCTGAAATGCCATCATTTACCTTGTAGACCTTTGGCCTAAGCATTGCCCTTTCAGCTTGTTCTTTTAAAAATCAGGCATGGCTTTATTGCATATCCTATGACCCAGAAATTTCATTTCAAGGTGTATAACCAAGAGAAATGAGTGTTTATGTTCACCAACAGCCATGCACACAAATATACATAGCAGTTTTATTCATAACAGTCTCCAACTGGAAACAACCTAAATGCCCACCAAGAGAACAGATAAACTGACCATGATATATTCATACAAAGGGACACTACACAGCATTGGGAAAAAAACAAATGACCGCTCCATGCAACAACACGGATGGATGTCCCGGGTAATGTTGAGTGAAAGGAGCCAGACACACAAGAATACGTATTTTATGATTCTATTTATTGGAGGTACAAAAATAGACAAAACAAGTCTATACTGTTGGAAATAAGAATAACGGTTACCTTTGGGGGACTATCAACTGAGAGGGGGCAGGAGCTTCTGGGCAGGTATTGGTAATGTCCTGTGTCTTGATCCAGGTGATCATGGATCTATAGACACGTACAAAGCCGTACACCTGTACACTGAAGACTGGTGGTATGTATGTTAAGTCTTCATTGTTTTCGAAGTACAAAATTAGAAGTAAAAAACTGTTTCCTGGTTTGGCTGCTCTGGACAGGTTGGCAGCCAGAGTAGGGGGCCTAAGGAGGGTTGGGTGGGAGTGCCTGCCCCAGGCCTTCTCCACTTCTGAAGACAGCAGGGAAAAGACCTTGCTTGGCCCAAGTGGGGGTGTTTAGGGCTAGGGCCCAGTAGTGGTTGTCCTGCAGGCTTTTCCATGGGGAGGGAAATGATTTGAAGAGCTTTTGTTCTGGGAGTTGATCAAGAAAACAAGTTGGTAATGAACAGCAGAAACAATAATTAATAATAGACAGAATAAAAATGGATTTCAAATCTTGCAGCTAATTTGCCGGGAGACTTACTCCTGCAGCAGACAGCCACTCTCCCCTCATCAGACTTCTGTCAGACTGCTGAGTAAACCAGGATCAGGAAGGGGCAGGACTGCCAACCCACTCTGTGCAGCCTGGGGCGACGAGGAGGGAAGAGGGAGAGGGAGGAGGGGACTGGGAGTGAAGAAGGACTTGCCTGGTTACTGGGCTCAGCCACGGGCTCTGCATCCCTCTAGGAAGGGTAGGAGACCTCAGACTTCAAAGATGCCTCCCAGAGGCCCTGCAGCCTCCCCTGGCCCCATAATAGATTCCAAACCCAGGGAACCACACCCAGGATGGCCCCTCAGACTCTTGGACCCTTGGCACATATGCCCCACCAACACTGACTCTCTTCCAGAAGGTTAGATTCAGGGCAGGAGGGCAAGACCACACAACAATGGAAGGGAAACCCTTGTCAGAGAAGGAGATTCTAACTGGAGCACTAAATGCTCCAGAAAGATTATCTTTCCTGTTCCCATTGCACAGACAGCGACTAACAATTGTCCAGCGCAACAAAACCTCACCACCCTTTTCCTCTCCCCCCACCTCCCCAACCCAACTCCCTAGTCTGACTTCTATAGCTTTTATCACTCCATTAAAAAATGAATGCTCAGGGATCCTTCCAGCTTCCTCCAAGATAGGGACAAAAGGTTGCCTGGGCCTCCTCTGTTGGTTTTTAATGTGAGATCTTAGGGAAAGGAAAGGGGGTCGGGGCTTGTATGTAAGGGTCAAGTGTATTAAGACCTGCTTACACCAATGTTTTTCAGATGACTTTGTCCATGGCCAATAAGAAAAATGCTTTCCTTCCCATCATGCCCTTCCTTGTGTGTCCCCAGTTCCCTCCAGCTGTCCCTGGCTTCTCAGGGCTTCTCCGCCGACTCTCCCACAAGGGCCCAGGCTCCAAGACGACTATTTCCTGAGACCATCTACCCTCCCTAGACCCATACCCTACTTTGTTCCAGGATGTGCTCATCAGGTGTAGAGGAAGCCTACTCCTATGTGTACATGTCTCTCTTTGATGAGTCTGTTGGAGACTCAATGCCTTAATCTGAAGGCTGGTGGACCAACGTCGGGGGAACGCCTCAATTCCCACTACTTGAGTGGCTGCCTACACTGACAAGTGGATCTCTCTCCCTTTTCAACTTTAGTAAAGTAGATTCTTCTTGCTAAAGGCTAAGTACTCGCTGAGTTGCAAGTTTCAGAAAATGAGGCCATCGTAGGGCTATTTCTGAGGGAAAGAAAGACTGGTGGTGCCAGTGCCAGGCCTGTCCACCTCCCACAAGGATTGGGCACCATTATTTTTACATTGAGGAAAATTCCATCTGCTGTTTCAAAAACAGCTGAATCTGGCTTCATCTTCTGCAAGATACACTGTGGGGGGGGGGAGGGTTTAACTCTTAGACACAGTTCAGAGCAAGTGACCAGAAGAAAGTTCAGAATGAAGATGACCTGGTAGCATCTAGGAGGGCTGTGCGGTGAAGCTCCTGCAGTTAGGGTATTAGCTTTGGGGTAAAGGAGGGTAGGAGAGAGGCCTCGGGACGGTATTGGGCTGAGATCACAGCCAGGCTTCAGGTGGGGAAACCAGCCCCCCAGGCAGGGGCAAGGAAAGGTGGGGTTCCTGGTAGTTTTTGAAACCAGTTGTATGAGTCTGCTAGGGCTGCCATAACAAAGAACCACAGGCTGGGTGGCTTAAACAATAGAGTGTTATTATCTCACAGTTCTGGAGGCTGGAAGTCCCAGATCAAGGTGTCAGCAGGGTTGGTTTCTCCTGAAGCCTCTCTCCTTGGCTTGTAGATGGCCAACTTCTCCCTGTGTCCTCACACGGTTGTCCCTCTGTGTGTGTCTGGGTCTTAATCTCTTCTTGTAAGAATACTATTCAGTTTGAATTAGGGCTCACCCACGTGACCTCATTTTTAATTAATTGCCTTTTTAAACACCCTATTTTCTAATACAGCCACAGTCTACGGTACTGGGGGTTAAGGCTTCAATATATGAGTTTGTGGGGAGACACAATTCACCCATGACACCAGAATAGGGTTTCTCTTTTGCTTCTGCAATTATAACCTGTTCAAACTCCAGTCAACATAGTTCCTGGGCTGGGAGAAGCTGCAGGGTTGTGGACCATACATCAGCGGGTCCTTGTCTGCCCTCCCCTCAGGCTCCTCCCTGTGCAAATTCTCCTCAGCATCCAAGTCCCGACTCTTCCAAGAAGCCCTCCCTGAATGCTGGACTCACATGGGGCTACCCCTTTTCTGAACTCCAGTGCACTATAGGAAGGATTGTTAGGGTCCAGCTCTCTGTGTCCTGATTAGAAATCTGCTTTCTAAGTAAGATCTTTGAGGATAGGCACACCTTCCCCCACACACACTGCCAGTATCCATTTCCAGGTAGTTTGGGAAATTGGGACTGGCTGCACTCCCAGCTCCAGGGATCAGCCTGATTGGTTTAATCAGAGGATACACATGACCTAATTGGTCCAATCAGAGTGAACATCACGACTTTTGCTGGGAATGCTGAGACACGGTCTCATTTTGGAGCAGGGTTTTGTTGTGGGAGAACACAAGGCTTAGTGGTACAATGGCTACAACTAAGGCAGCAGGCGGGGGGTGGGGGGTCAGGGTGCTAGAAGTTCCAGAGATTTGGATGGGAGCAGGGAATAACCACTGTGTACAGCCACTGAAGCCTATTGAGAGGAAACAAAACAAATAACGAGTGCTGGTGTCATATTTAGGTCCTAGATCAAGCCACACCTGAAGTAGGTTACTCCTGGGTCATTTAGTAACACAAACCAATAAATTCCCCCTTTTGTTAACATTGGTTTCAGTTTGAATTTACAATGGAAAGATCACTAACTGATACAATTTCTTTCAGATCCTCCAAACAGTCTAGCCCAGGATAACAAGGACAGTCAGTAAATACCACAGAATCACAAAGTCTCAACCTGTGAAGGCTTTGTAGGTGAGGAAACCGGGACCAAGGGTAAAGGGATTTTGCCACATCTTGTGGCCAATTAGTGGCCAAGCCTGGATGACAGCCAAGATCTCAAGTCTAGTGCCATTCCCACTGCACCAGAAGGGATGAAGGCCACTGTTCCTCCTGCCCTGCCCCCCAAACTTTGTCCCTGGGGGAGAGGGAGGCGTAAGAGAAAGCCATTGCGAAGCCGCAGTGCCCTCAGCCCCCCAAACAGGAAGAGTCGGTTGCCAGCCAGGAGGCCAGAGGGGAGGTAAGGCAGGAAATTGAGCGGCTCCGTGTCAGCCACATGTGCCAAATCACCTGGGGACTTTGAGCAAGAAGCTAGAGCAGAGATGGGGAGAAGCTGCCAACCCAGGTAGCAGGCACGTCAGTGTCCCCAGGACCTGGGAGGGCCCCATCATGCTCCAAAGATCCCTCTGGCCTCAGGAGGGCTGTCCCCAAGTGAAATGGCAGGCTTGGCAAGCAGGAGCAGAAATATGTGGTCCCTCGAATAGAATAGTCAGACATTCATTGTAGACAAGTATACATGGCCATCTGTATAGCAATCAGATGCCTGGGATTTTCCAGACCAGTCGGCATTTCAGTCAATGAACTTCAAGCTGCGGAAGCCATCTTGGGCCATGAAGTGACTTTGGGAAAAAGAGCTAAATCAGTTATTTACTGCTGCGTAACAAATCACCCCAAAACTTGGTGGCTTAAAACAACATCATTTGAGGGGGTTTTTTTGTTCCTTATGGTCTTGAGGTTTGACTGGGCTCAGCTCAGCAGTTCTTACTCTTTCATGTGTTTGTAGTCAGATGGTGGCCAGGGCTGAAATCACCTGAAGGCTTCTTTACTTACATGTCAGGTGCCTGGGCTGGGAAGACTCAAATATCTGGGGTTGGGGGGACCACAATACCTGCGACACCCCAGGAATCTCTCTCCAACATGGCAGCTTCTGGGTAGCCATACTTCTTACATGGTAGCTCAAGGCTCCAAAGACCTATGGAGGGAGGGAGGAAGAGAGGGACGGAGGGAGAGAGAGAGAGAGAGAGAGAGAGAGAGAGAGAGAGAGAGAGAGAGAGAGAGAGAGGCGGTATCACCTTTTGTGACCCAGCCACAGAAGTCACACTGTTACCTCTGCCTCATTCAATTCATTAGAAGAGAGTCTGACCTATATTCAAGGAGAGAGGACTTAGACTCCACCTAGTTGGAAGGACTGTCGAAGAATAAACCACCGTAGAAGCCATACTTAGCAGAACAAGTTCAAGGAGCCTGGGTGTCTGACCCTTTGCAATGCCAGAGCTGCCCAGGACTGCCTAAATCTGGACTTCCTAAACATGAGAGAGAAATTGAATTCTATTGTAGACACACTGCTGCCATTTGGGGTTTTTCGGTTACTTTTGGCTCAACCTAATCCTAATTAATACAGAGAGCACAAACTGCCACGTCCTATTCCTAGCACAGAGCAAGCTCTCAAACCAACATTTGCTAAGTAAGAGTGGATGGATAGACTGAGGATAAAATAGTACCTATTTGTTAAAAATGAGAAAACACGCAAAGAAAACCTAAGGAAGTAGAGTGCAAACAGTAAGTGCCTATCAATGAAATCAATGAATGAATAAGTATAGGGCATAAACAGATAAGAAAAGGTCCCCAAACCAAAGTTTCTCAGATGTGGCTGAAAGTGTCCCAGCTAGCTCTAGATCACGTTATGAAAAAGTCCTTTGTCTTAGAACCTGTCTCTTTTCCTCTCCTTCTTCCTCTCTTTCCCCTCCTCCCCCTACTTCTCCTCCTCCTTTCCCTCTTCCTCATCCCCACCCCTTCTTCTACCTTCCCTTTCCTTCCCTCCCCCTCCACCCCTCTTCCTGTTTTCTTCCTCCCCCTCTTTACCTAGCACATACAGCTCTGATAATTAAGTTCGCGAACTCATCCTAGAAAAAGTGCTACATACCTCATTGCTGAATATCACTACGGTCACCTTCGAAGTACTCCCCTTCCCAAACAAACCAGGAATTTTCTGATTTCCTTGACAGAGGAAAGAGAAAATCAATTCTTCCATTGATCCCAAGTCCTTAGCTGGCATGGTAGATGTGGTCCCAGCACCCCCTCTACCCTTCTTTCCCCTCACAACTCCACACATGCTCCCGTCACCTCACCATTCTTTTCCCCTCTCTGCCCTTGCACACGCTATCCCTTCTACAGAGATGCCATCTCCCCCTCCTGTTCTGGCCAGCTCCTACTTGTCACTCACCACCCAGCTTCAATGTCACCACTTTAGGAAATGCCTCAATCTGAGCGTGCACAGCAAATGGGGAAGGTGTCCTTCCCGTGTGCTTCCAGAAGCCCATGCTCACCTTTGTCAGAACACTCATCCCACCAGATTGGAGCAGTCTGTCTGGGTCTCCACCGTGAGATATGGACTTGCAGGGATGGTGTGCTATCATTGCAGAACCTCTGAGAGTACACCTTCCAGAAGAGACAGCATCAGCCTCAGAGTGCAATAGCAGCTCTAATGGCTTAGTCTTCCCTGGATTGTGGCAAAGACTAACTCAGAAGAGGGTGTCTCCTGTATTCTAATACCTGGGGTGAGTACACTCCTAGCATCTCTCAGATCAAAGCAGGTAGGAAGCCCTTATATTGTGTCTGGGCCCAAAGGAGCCTTGGGTGTTCCTTGGGCTGGTTCCCTGGAATTTGAGTTTTGAACATGTTTGAGCAATGTCTTTTCCACTCTTTCCTTAGACACTTCTGTTATAATAGATTGTATTTTTCAAATATGGCCACAGCAACATTTCCTGTCCCACATGCTCTTCCAGAATCCCGCCAGTCCCATAAAGAGGTGCTGTCTTTTTCCTCTCCCCTGGAACCTGGGTGGGTTAGTGACTGTTCCAACTAATAGAACATGGTGGAAGTGATGCTGTGTGATTTTCAATGTGAGGTCATAAAATGCAAACAGCTTCTACCTGGCTCTCTACTTCTCTTTCTTTTGGGACACTCACCATTGGAACCCAGGTGCCGTGCTGTGAAGAAGCCCAAGCCACATGGAGAGGTCATGTGTAGGTGTTTGGCCAACAGCCCCAGCTAAGGGCTCAGCTGACAGCCAGCATCAACTGCCAAACATATGGGCAAGCAAGCTTCCTACCAGGATGCACGTGCTTGCCTGATGAGCAGACTCCCCCAGTGTCTGCAGCAGCAGAGAAGCCCTGGGCAGAAAATGAAAGGCACAGATGCACAGTCCACGCTTTGAGTGAGATGCTGTCAGTGTGAGTTGAGTCAAAGCCCTCATGAAACTGTCCACCACATCTACAGCTGGAGGTGGAGGTCAGGCCACAGGTAAGTAAGCCAGGGCACCAAAAGCTAATGATCTAGCAAGTTCTCTAACCCCTCTGTCTCAGTTTCCTCATATGCAAAATGGAAATCATAACAGGGCAGTTGTGAGGATTAAACGTGATAACCCACGCAAAGTGCAGGACATGTTGGAAGTGTGCAATAAATGTTAGTCTACTGGGAATGAAAAAGCTTCCAAGATCCCACAAAGACTTCTGTAAATCTATAGTAGATGGACTGCTCTTGAGAGCCACGATGTCCAAATGTAAGAACCAGATGTTTGAGACACAAAGGGTGTTTTGGAATTCTGAAAACGTGGCTTTTTGATGCTTTGGACTTGGAAAATTGATTCTACACCATAATACGTAGAACAGGGAGGAGTGAGAGCAGTTTTCCTGCTACAGGAAAGGGAATGAAGGTTCCACCAGTTTGAGAGGTTGGCTAACCAGTAGAAAGGTCTCCATGCCAACTGAAGCCTGAGACGGGCCTGAGGCTCTTACAGCACAGGGACAAGAGAGGCACAGAATGCCCAGAGAGGGCAGGGAGAGAAGAGGAGAGCGCCTGGGGCTTTGCTCCACGGCAGCTAGCACGGGAAACTGACATGTCCTCGAGAGAAGGCCCACATTTAGCATGGAGCTGCAAAGGTAAACTGGAGGTGGCTAAAAAAGGGGCTGTGGCTAAAGGAGTGGCCTTGGCAGTGGTCCCAAGGGTGGCCCAGGTCCTGCACACCCCAGCACAGTAGAGAGCAGCCTAGAGCACCCAAGCCCCTGCAGCACCCAGAAGGGCTGACTGAAGGGGCCCTCCAAGGGCATGTAGGGGAGCATCATGCTGGTCACTTCCAATGTGACCTCTGGACCCAAGGTCACGGCTGCCAGGGACATCAGGGTCCATGTTGCAGTCCAGGAGGGACAAGCACAACTGGTCCAAGGTAAGCGAGCCCAGTGGGTAGGGCCAGGAAACAGGGCAGCATGTAGACACATGTCCCTTGCTCAATGCCAGGATGGCATAGGATTCCCTCTTGCCCTACCCCACCCAGGGCCACAGCTCACGCCAGGGAAGAAAGGGCAAGAGACAACCCTGAAGAGATAATCGGCCTCAAAGTGACCATGATTTCAACCCGAAGTGACTGTTCCCTTGACTTGACAAGTTCAAGTCGTCCACCATCAGCAAAAACGGGGACTCAGGAGCCCAGTTAAGACTGCTGTCATGCGGGGTGTCATGTGGGGCCTCTGGTCCCGCTCCCCACATAAGAACGCAGGACATGGTGAGGCCAAACAGGAACACCCACGGAGCCATAGGTAGGGGAGTCACACCACTATACTCTCGCTGGCGGCTGAGTTGGAGACACAGGAACCAGGAGCAACACAATTCTCAACCCTCACTATGCCGCTTGCGGGCTCAGCCACCGTCTCCTTGCTAGCTCCCCCTTTTTCTGCTAGCGTAGCCACGGCAGTTATATTAGTGGCCAATGGCTCACTGGTTACAGGTGACGGCCAACTAGCCACAGCTGGTGGCCATCCAATCACAGTTGATGGCCAGTTACTACCTGAGCCAGCACTTTTCTATGTGAGGCCGAGAGCCTGGAAACTGCACTCCTGGCTCTGTCCCCACAACTGCAGATTGAGAGAAATAAAGAAAAGGTACATCTTAGCACACCTGAGTGTCAAGAGACTAGAACTTCAACTCACTACACAAGACTTTACTCAACGCTTAGGAATAATAGGAGAGAATGAGGTCAGAACATAATATACACATAAATAATCCAGCTGACAAGCTGTGACTTGCTCTCCAGGGTCCACATCCCTGCGGGAGGCATACAAACGAGAGGGGGCAGGCTGAGGAGGAGGGGCAGAACGTCAGGAGTCTGTCCAAAAGAAGACAAAACGTGCAGCCTTCTTTTTGGATCCTGCTGGCTCTCTCAACAACTCTTAATTACCAGCAATCAGCTCTTAATTACCTACAACAAGAGAGACCAGGGAAAACACAGATAAATGAAATCCATAGATAATCCCCAAACCCCAATTTGGTCAATAACATCATCCAGCTTTCCTGAGTAACCTCTTGCTGGGACTCCTGATCTCCGGACAAGTGGCAGAAAAAAATGATCCCCAATTCCCACTCTTCTTCTGTCCTTGCCCTTGACACCTCCTGTCGATACAGCAGGAGAAGCCAGTGGGCCCTAAATAATGCCCAAATGGATAGTCTTTCCTCCCATCCCTGGGAGGCAGCTGCCAGGTCCCCTGGCTGACTGCCAGGCTCCAAGCCTCCTGGCGCTGGACTGTTTTCACTGTCTGTTTGCCCAACAAACAGGAGTGCTGGCTGCGAATTCAAACCACCTTGGAGGACAGGAAGGGAGGACAACAAGTTCCAGGACTAGGGCCTCCATAACCACAACTGTCCCAGGACTTCTGTGGGCCACCACATGTCCCACAGACCCAGGGGCTTCTCTGTCCACACCTAAAGCAGGATGGCCACTCAGAGCAGGGGACAGAACTAAGGCAGGTTAGAGTCTGAAGCGAGAGCAGGAATGGAGGAAAGATGACTGTGGGGACAGAGTCCCAGAGAGCAGTTTCCAGGCTCTCGGCCTCACGTGGAAAGGTGCTGGCTCGGGTAGTAAATGGCCATCAACTGTGATTGGATGGCCATCAGCTGTAACCAGTGAGCCAATTAGCCACTAATAGAACTGCCGTAGCTGCATTGGTTGGTCAGTTGGTTGGTTGGCAGGCAGAGAAGCGGACAGCAGGTTGCAGGTCATGTGGATCCAGCCTCCAGTGAGACTATAGTGGTATGACTCTCCTATCTATGGCTCCGTGGGTGTTCCTTTTTAGCCTAGCCATATCCTGCGTTCTTATGTGGGGAGCGGGACCAGAGATACCGCAGGCCGCCCTGCACGACAAATGGCGCAGCGAGCAGGGTCCCCGGCACAACAATGGCGCATCTGGGGGACTCCTCGTTTTGTGACTTTTCCATAGTCAAGAATTCTTAAGTATTCTCTCCTCTAAGTGGGCAGGCAGGGCATACACCTCAGGCCCCATACCTGGGCCAGCAGAACTCTGGAAAACTGCCTGTCCTGCTGAAAAAGAATGTCTTGTGTTCATCACTTTGGTAAAAATGTCCAATTGTGACCCAAGGGCACCAAAAATTGTTCCCAGGGCCGGCCTGGTGGCTCAGGTGGTTGGAGCACTGTGCTGCTAACGCCGAGGTCACCAGTTCGATTCCCACATGGGCAGTGAGCTGTGCCCTCTACAGCTAAGATTGTGAACAACGGCTCTCCCTGGAGCTGGGCTGTCGTGAGCAGCCGGAGGTTGGCATGAGCTGCCATGGGCTGCTGTGTGCTGCCACGGGCTACCATGTGCTGCCAGGAGCGGCCGGTGGCCAGCATGAGCGTCCGGCAGCTGGCGAGAGCTGCCGTGAGCTGCTGTGAGTGGCCGACTGACTGGTGACCGACTGCCTCAGCCGGGGGGAGGAGCGCAAGGCTCATAACACCAGCATGGGCCAGGGAGCTGTGTCCTACACAACTAGACTGAGAAACAACGGCTTGAACCGGAGTGGGGGGGGCGGAAGAAAGGGGGGGAAATTGTGTCAGTGTTAATTAAAAAGAAACAAAATAGAGGGCAGGAGATCCTTAGAATTAACAATACCCTATTGCCCTTTCTTCAGCCCCCTCCATCCCCTCTCCAACCCTGGCCCCCCAGCCACGATGGCCAAGGCAGTTGTCAGTGGGGGTCCTTTCAAGTCCAGAGGAGTAGTGAAAGTTGAACCCAAACCTGAGCATTGCTTTCCCTTTTCTGATTTTTCTTTTTTCCTACAATCCAGTTAACACAGTGGACAAACCAATCCTCACTCCCGCAGGCCTCGTTAATGAACCTGCAGTAGCAAATGTGCTTCGTTATTGCTGGAAACCTGGAAGCAGCACGCTCCCCACCAGTGTGCAAATACCACACAGAAGGGTCCCTCTCCCCTCCCCCTCCGCTCTCGGTCCTCTGCCTCCCCCAGGGTTGTGTGCACAGCTAACGCCTATGCCTAAGGCTGAAGCTTCCAGTGCCAGAGTCTGGCTGGGCAGCCTGTGCAGAGACTACCACCACCACCCCCAGTCCTCCCCAAAGCTGTCCAGCCCTTACCCATCCCCCTTCCAGATTTCTACTGAAGGACTAGATGAAAACCTAGCACTTAGCTGGCCCACATACCTGCGTCAACACCTGCATATAGGGGCCAGACAGCGCATTGAAGGGGGACCACTGGGCGCTGGTTGAAGATGAGTCTAAAGAATGCTGAGAGCTATGAGACCACAGTGTGGGGAGGGCCCTATTGTGTCTTCACCCCCACCCCCACCCCTAGCCCTGGCCCTGACCGGGTCACAGCCCCTTCTGCACTCTAAGTGGGCATTAATGCGGCCAGTGTTAACTTGATTTTATCACAGGGAGACAGGAATCATTTTTCTCCAGTCCTTCACTTCCGTCTATCTCCTCTGATAGGAATGGTTGCTTCCGCCTCGTGAGGTCAGATTTTCAGGCTTTTTGGCCTTTTCTTACTTAATGACAACTTGAGTAAGGGCGAGGCCTAGAGAGAGCGATGGAGAAAAACACAGGCTCCAGGTACAAGCCAGTTTTCTACAATCCAAAGCCAACATGGGGATGGGGGCAGGGGGCAGTCGTTATGCATTTCTCCTGTCACCTGGTGACCCAAGACACCAGAGGGCCACATGGCACAGCAGGCAAGATACACCAACAGCCCTTTTTGCCAAATGATGCAGGGAAGTTTTTAGAAGGAAAAAGAAGAAAAGAGAAGAGAAAGACAACATTCGATTTCCCCCCCGCTGAGGAGGCTGACATCACTCTCTACCAAGCAGAAATTGCCTGCCTTTTTCCAAGCCAGTATTCTGGAGCTGTTTTCTGATTATTTCAATCAGCCTAATAACGTGTACGTTTGAGACAGCTGCCTTGGCGGTTTGGAGAGTTTGGCTTTTCTCCTGGCTCCTGCAGAAGCATATTTTTTGCTCCCCGAAGTTCAAGTGCAGCTGGGAAAAAAGGGCTCAGATGGATTTCCCAGCCCCAAAATATAACCATTCAGGAACTTGGTTCTACCGTGTTTCCCCAAAAATACGACCTAACTGTAAAATAAGCCCTAGTGTGATTTTTCAGGATGACATCCCCTGAACATAAGCCCTAATGCATCTTTTGAAGCAAAACTTAATATAAGTCCCTGTCTTACTTTCGGGGAAACGCGGTGGGTCCAGCAGTCTTTTCTCACTGACTGGCCAGATCAGAGGCTCTGCTGCTGTGTCGAGTTTGCAGTATTCGAATTCTCAGCTGATTTCCTTCCTGACACTAGGAACTGGATAAATTTCGGTTCTGTTAATTCCTCTTTGCAGGCCTCAGGCCTCGGAGCCCCATGGGGTGCGCTGGGTGTGATGGTTCCCCTCATGGCTTGTTACTTCATGCCAGGCCTGTGTGGAGGAGTTGCCAGCAAGGCCATAAAGCTCTACAAGAGCGGGGAGAGAGCAGAGTACAGTTCTGTCCGCCACGTGCAACCGACTCCAGAGAAATGGATGCAATCCACTGGACCTGCTTAACTCAAGGTGGCTCTCAAGGTACCCAAGGTTAGAATAAGACTCCTAGCAGACAAAAAAATACAAATTCAGAATGGCATCAGAGAAAGTTAACCAACGTATTATATAGAACTACATTTATTAGAATAATAAGTCTCACATTTTGACTGCCTGCTATGCGCGGGAGCAGTGCCAGGTGTTTTTGCATACATTACCTCATTTAATCCTCACAACAAGCGATGCAGATATTACAATCACCATTTTCGTTTCAGAAATCTGGAAAACCCTCCTGTGAGTTCATTTTTCCTGCAATTGCAAATGTTCCCTTCTCTGGGCCTATGTGTTTCTAAAACACATGCAATCCTAAATAAACCTTAAAAGAACATGATCTTGGGGAAAATGCAGGAAGAGGTCCATCCATCCTGGACGTCCCTCTTCCCCCCCTTGTTTTTTTTTTTGGCTATTCTGTCCCTGATTGGAAGTTTCTTTCTGACACCACTGCACCCATACACAAGTTGGTTAATATCTTTCTTCTTGGTTGCAAACCATTGTCCGTGGTCTAACTGTCCTGAATATTTCCTGATGCTCGTCATCCTGCAGGTTTCCAGAAGATGGGGAAGAGGATGTCACTGACCCTGGAGAAACCGATGTCTGCTGCCCACCACAGGGGACAGAATGTCAATCAAACATCTCTGCCCCAGGCTCCCCAGAGCTCACAGAACCAACCACTATGCAGGCAACAGTGTCCTGCCCTCACTGAGCAGCGCAGAGCCCTCCTGGGAGAAGGCACTCACAGGGCAGGGTTTGAGCTAGGAGGCTGACCACTCCCCTAACTGATACCCCAGATCATGTGCACCCAGAGGTGTCTCCCTCACTGCGGACACCTTACGAGAGCACAAACTTATTTCGATGATACAGTCATCGCTCAAAACCGCAAGAAACTCCACTTTTAGAACCAGTGCCAGGGATAGTTAACAGACACATGAAAACTTCATTTCATTGCATTAAGCTGAGTCTCATAATTTGCCCTCTCCCCAAAGTATTGGTCCTGGAGTGCAGGTAATCTATTTGGGAGGTGATCCCAGGAAATACAATTGCGAGAGTGGAGAAAATGAGATAAGAAATGGGAAAGAGACAAAAAGAGTGCATTCATAAGCAGATTTCCACTGTAGGGACCCTCTTGGAGACCGTGTAGAACATGCTGAGAATTGTCCCACCGAGTTGTGATGAAACAGAGATACTGATCCATTATCTCGCCTGACTCACTGGCTGATAGTCTCTCCCAGGGTGTTCACTCCCCAGCACTTGTAGTGCCATTATACCACCCGCCAGCCACTGGGAAAGGCCTTCATCCCTTCCAAGGCCAAACACCCCTTCTGGCAGAGACATGCAGGAAGCCATCTGCAGGTACAAAACCTGTCAGCAGGGGCCTCTGGGGTGGGCGGAGGGCACATGGGCACTGACAGCACCTGCTACAGATCCAGATGACTTCTGAACCATCAGCAAGAAATCAAATTCACCTTCAGGAGGTAAAGACTGCTATCAGCAGACATCTTTAGAGGAGTAATAATAATAGCTGAAGTTTATTGAGTGCTTATTGTGTGCCAGCTGCTGTTCTAAGCACTTTATATGTACTAACCCTTTTAGGTCTCACACATCTGTATAAAATAGGCACCATTATTTATCTTTGATAGATAAGAAAATGGGTGTGCCACAGACTCCAAGGCAATTTCACAAACATCTTTGAGCAGTGAACCCATCATTGGAATAAACAAACAGTCATCCAGGTGATAGTTTTAAGGAGATAAGGTAGATTTGTGTATATATAAATATATGCATATGCAAATTCATTTGGGTATGTTTGTTAAAAGCAAAAAATACTCTCATTATTTATACATGAACCAATGAATAACCAATTGAATTTTATTTTTTAAAGATTTTATTGGGGAAGAGGAACAGGACTTTATTTGGGAACAGTGTGTACTTCCAGGACTTTTTTCCAAGTCAAGTTGTTGTCCTTTCAATCTTAGTTGTGGAGGGTGCCATTCAGCTTCAAGTTGTTGCCCTTTCGGTCTTAGTTGTGGAGGGCGCAGCTCAGCTCCAGGTCCAGTTGCCGTTGCTAGTTGCAGGGAGCGCAGCCCACCATCCCTTGTGGGAGTCGAACCGGCAACCTTGTGGTTGAGAGGACGCGCTCCAACCAACTGAGCCATTCGGGAGCTCAGCGGCAGCTCGGCTCAAGGTGCCATGTTCAATCTTAGTTGCAGGGGGCGCTGCCCACCATCCCTTGCGGGAGTCAAGGAATCGAACTGGCAACCTTGTGGTTGAGAACCCACTGGCCCATGTGGGAATCGAATCGGCAGCCTTTGGAGTTAGGAGCACAGAGCTCCAACCGCCTGAGCCACCGGGCCAGCCCACCAATTGAATTTTGACAACCTTAAAGATCCTCGGAGTTTAGAAGCAGGAGGAGTATCCGCTGGAAATACTAACAAAGGCTTTATGAAAAAGATGGGCCTGGATCTGTGGTTGAAAGGTGAGGAACTAGCATGACATAAGTCCTAGAAGCAGGATGGAGTAGGGCATAGAGCGGCCAGTTCATCTGGCATGTTAGTCAAGATGTCAATAGTACTGTTCACCAAGTATTTCCAGCTCTCTGCTTTCTTGGCATATGATAGAACTATATTTTCTTGCCCTCCTTTGAAGTTAGACGTGGCCACTTGATTTGGCAAATGAAATGTTAGCAAAAGCTACTTGTATCCTATTGGTGAACGCTAATAATGTCCACCACACCTGGCTCCAGAACACTGGCAAGTAGTGGGCAGTTGGAGGTATAGAGAGCAGGGGCACAGGTAGGGAAGGCTTTTGAGAGCCAGAACATGACCCGTGAGGTATCGGGGAGTCATTGTAAGTGTATGATCAGGGCAAGGATATGAAAAAGGCTGACTTCAATATCGTTGGACTAGTAGTCTAATGCTGAACAGACAGGCACGCAGGGAACCAATGGAGGTGGGATGGGGACTATATGCCTGTATTCAAGGATGTTTGTTGGGAGGCTGTTGTATTAATCTAGGCCTGTGGTGATGAGGGCTTGGCATCTACTATTGCCAGAGGAAGAGAGATGAGGAGTGATTCCAGTGACATCTTAAGGAAAGAGAAAGTATGGTATATTCCAAGCCCAGGCTTTGACATCAAACAGATAAAGATTCAAATCCCACCTCTGACCCCTACTCGATTTTTTATCTTGGCCAAAATATATAACTTCTCAGAGCCTCAATGTTCTTATCTGCAAAATGGGGATGATAATATTATTTACCTTGTACAGCTACTGTGGGGGTCAGGAGACTAGTGATTATGTTTGTAAATTGACAGTGGAAGTGTTGATAATGATGGAGATGATGGTGTAGCGACGATGATGGTGTAGCGACGATGATGGTGACAATGGTGGCAGTAATGGTGGTAGTAGAAATACTGATGGTGATGATGGTAAATATGGTGGAGGTGGTAATGGTGTTAGTGAATCACAAAAGGACTGAAATTAAAGCTTTGGGGAATAAAATGTCTAGAATTAGCAGGCAAGAAAAAGAAGAGTCTCCCACTATGTAAAATACAGAAGTCATAGTCAGAATACAGGAAGTAAACTACCATGTTTCCCCGAAAATAACACCTAGCCGGACAATCAGCTCTAATGCGTCTTTTGAAGCAAAAAGTAATATAAGACCCAGTCTTATTTTACTATAATATAAGACCCAGTCTTTAATATAATATAATATAATATAATATAATATAATATAATATAATATAATATAATATAATATAATATAATATAATGTAATATAATAATGTGATATAATACAATACCAGGTCTTATATTAATTTTTGCTCCAAAAGACGCATTGGAGCTGATTGTCCGGCTAGGTCTTATTTTCGGGGAAACACAGTATGAACAACAGTCATTAGGTTTTACAAGAATAAAATGACTATGACCTGGTGAAGGAGCAAGTTAGTGGCAAGGGATTAAGAGGGACTGAGTGTCTGAGAGGTGGGGCCCAGCTGATACAAACCTCCCTCATAAGGAGTTTGGCAATGGAAGGAATGAAGATAAAAGGACCTGTATCAGTCAGAAATGCTGCAAGTAACAGGATTTTTTAAAATCAAAGATGTAAGAAAAGAAGTCCATGGAGAGAAAGAGAAATATTTGTAAAAATGCTTTGTATTCACAGAGTTGAAAGAATCAGCCATAGGGAGGCAAAAAAAAAAAAAAAAAAATCAGTAGCTAAAATTAAAAACAAGGCTCTATTTTAAAAATTAAAAATAAGGCTCCTTTCTCTTCCTAACAGATCTTTACAGAGCATTTACATTGAAGACCCCAGTATTTGGACGTTGTTGAGCCATTTTTCATATTCTTCGCAAGCTGTCCCCCTATATCCTCTCTTTCCTGGCCACTCCGGAGAAAGACTACTTTTCTCAGCTAAGTGTGCTCATGTGACGAAGTTCTGGCCAATGGGACATAAATGGAAGCATGACATGTCAGCTTCCAGGAATCTTCCTTAAAAGACAGCTGGTCTGTGCCTTTTCATCCTTTCTTTTTATTCACTTCCTTTATACTATTACCTTACATGTGGGTGTCATGGCTGCCCTCTTGGACCATGGGGCTAAAGGCCCCATTCTTCAGAGGGCAGAGCATTGAACTTGGAGGATCCTAGATCCCTGAGGATTTGATGGAGCAGAGCAGTCATTCCAGCTCTGGACTGCAGCCAAAGCCCAACTTCCCAGACACAGTTCCCAGGGAGGGGACAACTGGCCTGCATACCCACCAGGGTGGTCTCTGAGATTCACCCAGAGAGCAGCCCTCTCTCTGGAGGTAGCAGTTTCACAGAGGGCTGTCCCCAGCCCTCCTAGGCACCATCTGTACGAGGGGGAATTGAGGTCCACATTGCCCTCTGCCTCCTCCCCAGGCTGGAGAAATCTTAGAAGGAAGGTGCCCGAGCGGCCCTTCAGAGCAGCTTGTGAGACACTTGGCCTCAGCATTGGCTGGCTGGCTGGCAGGAAGACAGATTCTGATCTCAGTTGTGCATAGCTAACAAGCGGTGACTTCACATTGGCGAGGCGAGTCGATTTGAGTGCTTTCAAGGACAAAATGTGTCCTGCTATCTGGAGGTGAAAATCAGAACCAAGTAGCACCGTCTCGCTATTTCTAGAGGCAAAGGAAAAGCTTTTAGAGACTGGTTCCATCCTGTTCTGAAATGAAGGCCTCTCAGCCGCACCAGCCTCATGCCCCATACAAGCGTCTGCATCATTTCCCCTTATGATTCATCCAGCACGTCTCACCTACTGCCTGGTTCTGTGGTCATCTTTTCGGTAGGTTTCCTATCTCCCCGCCCGCCTCTCATGACCCTATTTTGAACTTCAGGGGAGCAGAGACCCTGACTTAGTCACCTGTGTAACCTTATTACATAGTGCCACACTGGCATGCAGCAAAGGCTCAAAAAAGGTTTCGAATTAATCATTGCTGCATATAATTTTGGGATCTTTGCCTGTGAATGAAAATAAGGGGGTCCACAGAAGTCGTTAATGGCAATTCCCTAATGCCAGGCAAGCCTAACAAAGATGCATCGAGTTCATTTCGAAGATCTACCTCTTGGAACGCCCAAAGTTTCAGAGAGAACTTCTACCAGCCTCCTTGGTAAAAGGGAGTGATACAGGTTTTCCAATGACTAGCCTAAATTTCTCCTGTCGCAGTTTATAACCTCTCCATCTGCTCTTAACGTCAGTGTGACAGCCCAGCTGCTCACTGCCACCTACAACCTGGGCTGACATTCAGCCGAAATGCGCCGCTACAACAGCTGTGCTGGTTGTGAAAATATTGAGATGCTTCTGTACCATACAGTAAGTAGCCACTGCCCCAGGCCCCCTGAGTATCCCCACCTGCCACCCTGACCACGCTTGGCCACTCCCCTGGGACCCTCAGACTCCCCTTAACTCCAGACCACAGAGGGCTTCCAGAAGCCCAGATCTCAGAGACAGTTCTGAATGGTTGGTGGCCACATTTGAATTTCACCCAGCTGTGGCACCCTCACTCTTCTCTTCCCCAAGCTGCAGGACAGCGAGTCCAGCAGGCTGTTCTCTCCCCTCAGGCAGCCATGTCCAGTAACAGCAGCCCCTAGCAGATGTGTAGGTCCTGTGCCAACCACGGATTGGGGATGGGTGCTGCAAGCTGTCCACGATGAGAGGAGAGATGAAGTCACTCACCAGGGACAGTTAGGGACCAGATGCCCAGACAGGGAACAGGAGACCAAAGCCTGGTCTGTGAAGCAACCGAAACCAAGGTGGGGCTGGGTTGGATTCAGCTGCATTCAGACTTGAGCAGGAGGCCCGGGAGAGACCAGGTTCTGGGGCAAGTGTGAGGCCAAGACCAGCCAGACAAGAGGCAGAATTATCTGGGCTACCGGTTCCCTCTCCTAAGCATGGAAATGCCCAAGAAATGAGAGGGTAGCATATATTCCAGAAGGCAACCCAAAACCCGTGAGAAGACCCAGGAGAGACTGAAGGCGGCCTTGAAGTGGTGTCTGTAAGGATGGTGGGTGGACGGAAGCAGAAATGAAAGAATAGGTAAAAGGGAAGCTTTTGAAATGTGGCTCTTGCATCCTCCCATCCGCCCGAGGCCTTGGGACTGTCATTTCCTGCCCTTTCATGGCAGAAATCAGCGGCAGCAGCCCTCAGTGCCAGTGCCGGGTCGAGGGGTGCTGTCAGGCAACACAAGCCCACTGGGGGAGGAGTTGATAAAAAGAAGAGCCAGGCAGAGCGGTAACTCTGGCCACCCTCCTTCTCCTTTCCCTCCAGGCCCCAGAGCGATGAACCCAGCAAGGCTGCTCTTTCCTCTGCTGCGGATGCCTGAGAGTCAAAAGGAAAACCCTCACCTGTAGTATTTGCCTTGTGACATGGCCACAAACTGGAGTGACCAACACTGGTTCTGTGGGGCCAGGGACTCTCCTTAAACTCCCCTTCAATTCCCTGGGACTGCCGCTGCCCAGGGCCTGGCATCGGCCCTACCCCATGGCACACGACCTCATAGGGCCAAACAAGGAGACCCCTGAGGAGAACACCTAGTGCAAAAGCCAGAGGGCAAACTAGATGTCAGAAACAGCTGCAGTGGATGTATGTGACAGGAACAGAAGGCCCAAGCATTCCAAATAAGCGTGAGGAATATACTCAAGGAGAGAACAGGAGATGGAACAACTTCAAACAAGAACACAGGACCATAGAAAAATGCCAAGTGGAAATCAGGGGAAAGAAAAGATGAGATGAAACAAAGAGTACCCTTGCTGGGATACTAGGACAAGTACAATTAGAGACCAAACTAATGAGCCTGTTCTTCTGACGCTGTCCATTTCTCACCCATATCCCTCGTGTCCCTTTATCATTTTTGTGTATGCCCAGTGTCCCTTGGCTGGAGGACTGTCCTCAGGCTGCCAGACTCGCTTTGCCCATGCACACAGCAAGTTAGAAGTACCTGGTAATTCGAATTCAGCTCTTAACCAATGATTGCAGGGAGAGCTAGTAAACATTCTGGCTCCCTTTTCCCAGACCAGGGCCAACTCTACGGGTGTGACCTGCCCTGTATCTTAGAGGTCCTCTATGGGACTGAGCTCAAGTACCCACCTTGGGACTTTGCATGGTAGCACACCCTGAGTGGCCCCCTTCCCCTCCCATCTCAGTTCCCCGCTCCCCTTATTTGTTTTCCCTGAAAGCAGGTCCTAACAAATCACTTTCACGTACATCCTTGACTCGGCATCTTGCTTCTGGGGTATCCAAACTAAGACGCAGGGCAACCCTTCTCAGTGAAAAATACCACCATCTCTCCCGCTGCCCAAACCAAAACCCATGGAAGCAACCCGGACCCCATTCTCTCCTCACTCCCATATCCAATCCACCAAATTCCCTGGACTCTAGCCCCTCAATATCTCTGGAATCTTCTCTCTCACACAGTCATGTCCTGTGTGGACTACTGAAATAGCTCCTAACAGGGACCGTTCCTTCCTGTGTTGGCCCCTCCAGTTCTTTCTCTAGAACAACCTGAGCGGTCCCACTACAGCCAACCTCAGAGGGGCTCCCTATTGCCCTCAGTCTAAAATCCGGTCTTACGCATGATTGCAGAGCCTGTCCTGCTCCAGCCCGGCCACCCCCTCAGCCCCACTGAGTCTCCATGTCTTCACGCATGCTCTTCCCTCTGCCTCCAACAGGCATCTTCTCGCCTGCAGCCAGCTCTGAGCTTGCCATCCTTTGGCCCCTGTCTAAGTGCTCCCAGCTCTGGAAATCTCTCTCTCTCTCTCTCTTTCTCTCTCTCTCTCTCTCTCTCTCTCTCTCTCTCTCTCCTTTCAGACCAGGCCAGCTGCCCTGTCACATGCCCCCACCAGTCTGGAATGAGCACTTTGGATGTTATCTTCCCCTTTTCCACAAGTGGCCCCTCTCCCCATCCACATGGTTTGCAGGGGCAGTACCATATTAGTAATTTGTAACCCTGCCCCTTCACTGAACTTGATTGGTCCAGAGCCAGACACCTGACCAAGCAGAGCCAATGAGATTCTTTCCCAGAATTTTTGGACCTGGAATGGAGAAAGGTGAGTGAACCTCTGACCGGGTGGCTGAAGCTGTGATATATAATGTTCCAAAGCATCAGACATTATATTCTCTGTCACATGAAGAAAACTAGCCTGCATGAGAGAGAAGAGAGATACTAACAAGCAGAGAGGAAAGGGAGAGAAGAGATTCCTGCGCTCCTAGTATCCTGAGCCCAGACACATTGCTGTCTTGAGTTCTATGAGATACCTGTTTCCCTATAAATGATGGTGGAACTTTAACTCCATTTTCCTTTAAATTAGCTTGAATTGAGTTTTGTTCCTTGCCACGAGAGAGACTTAGCTATTAAGCAAATGTCAGACTTTATTGTAAGTGCTTGTTTAGTTGGCCCTCTTCAAGTCGACAAACTCCTGTCCCTGGCTTCTTCTCTGTAGAATCAGGATACCAAGCACAGTGCTTGGCACATGGTAGGTGCTTGGCACCCATGTGGGCAATGGTGGTGGCCGTGACAGTGTGTGTGGAGACTATTCATTCTGCAGAATAGACACAGGCATAGACAGGTCATTTCATCTCTCCAGGGGCTGTCCAACCTGGCAGCTCCTGCCTCCCTTCTTCTGCACTGCAGGCGGGCAGAGGGGGCGGAGGAGGCACAGGCAATGTGACTCACTGCAGTTCGGTGTTTTAGAAACCCAAAAGGGGCATCAGACGGCCTAAGCGACCCTTTCAAGTAGTTTGGGGCCTGGTACAGAGACACGTTGAGTAATGCCCCTGCAGGGGTCTGGCTGACCCCCACCATAGGCTGAGGAGGGGGTCTGCTGTTTTGCAAGGGCTCTTTCCTTTCCAGAGCCTGATGAGGAGGAGGTACCACCTGAACACCCATTCCCAGGTGGCTCCGGGCACTTCCTGAGAAATGGGATCCTATTCCCTCAGGCCAGCATACTGACATTTGAAGAGCCAAGGAATACATCCCAGCTCAAATCAACCTACAAATGCGGCTGGAAAATTCACTTGGCATCCTTTAGAAATGTCAGTCCCGGGCCATAAACGAGAGTGGGGAATCTTCCGTCACTTCGTCACTTCTCGGGGACGGCACAGCGCAGGAGGGGAAACACCAGCCCTTTTGCCTTTCGAAAGTGGGTATTTCCCAAAATGGATCCACAAAGGGCAAAGCAGGTTAGGTATCGAGGTTTACATTAGGCATAATTACTCAGCCCCGCAGTTGCAGGCTCTTCTTTTTTTTAGATCTACAAAGGCTTCTGTCTGGGCTTCTGGAAGCCAAACAGGCCTGTGACTTTCCCTTTCTTTGTTTACTTTCCTCTCATTTTTTATATAATTATTACATGTGTGATTATTTTATGTTAATTTTTTCAGTATGTATTATCATATCGCCATGGGAGTTCTTTTTGTTTATACAGTGCAGAATCTCCACCCATCTCGGCTCCCACTCCCATGTGTACCCAGGGCTCCCCCACCCCCATGCTATTCATTTCTTGTTTCTCTTTCTGGAGTTAACTGATGCAAATACAAGCAAATACAAATATATATATATTCTTATTTCTCTCCCTTTTTACGTGAAAGGTAACACACTGTACACACTCTCCTGCACCTGGCCTTTTTCATTTAGTGTACCTTCAGGATTTGTCCAATCGTACACAGAGGGATTCTTCATCCTTTGTTCAGCTACAGATTATTCCAGCACGTGGATGCCATAATTTATGTAGCCCATCCCCTACTGATGGCCATTTTGGTTGTTTCTACCCCAAGAAATGCTGCAGCAAATAACCATGGACAAATGTTATTACACACATGTGGAGGACTGATTGCATCAATGACCCCAAGCCTTTACCTTTTCCTGTATCCCTGCCCTTTGACCCTTGATTTTGCTCCTTCTCTCACTCAAGAGGCACAGTGCCTTTCCTTGACCCTGAAATCTGGACTTCACCGTATAACTTGCTTAGCCAATTTGATGTAAGGAGAAATTTTAAAAAGCACTTAAGGTTTCAATTTCATCTTTTGTTTCCCTGCAATTGCTATGAAACATGCCCAGGCCAGCCTGAGAACAAGTTCAGGCTAGCCTGCTGGAGGATGAGAGTATGCATGGAACAGGGCCGAGTGGCCTAGCTGAAGCTTTCCTAGACAAGCCCACTCCTAACCAATCTGCCAACTGACCAGAGAAACATGAGTGAATTTAGCCAGGGTTAGCTGAGTCTAAATCAAATCAGCAGAACAACCCACCCAACCAAATAGTGAAAAATAATAAAGAGTTGTGGTTTTAAGGCACTAAAATTTGGGATGGTTTGTTATGCAGCAATAGCTAACTAATACAACATACAATATATATGCAAGTAAGATAAATTCCCAGAAGTGGAATTGCTTGATCAAAGGGTATGTGCATTTGAAATTTTGATTGATATTGCCAATTTCTCTGCATAAAAAGTGTACTAATTTATACTCCCACAAGCAATGTATGAGAGCACTTGTTTGTAGACAGCCTCACCATCATAGTATGTTACCAATTTTTCAGATTTTTGTCAGTCTGCTATGTGAAAAAGAATATCTCAGTGCAGTTTTATTTGCATTTTTACTTGCATTTTCTTATTATGAGTGAGAGTGAGCAACACTTCATATGTTTAAAAGCCATTTGAACCTCCTTTTCAGTAAACTGTGTGTTCATATCTTTTGTATATTTTTCCTATTGGATCGCTGATATTTTTCTTATTAATTTTTAGGAACTCTATATATTGGTGAGATTAGCCTTTTGCCCGTAATCACCTTTCCTTGAAACTATACGCTCCAGATGAGAAACCTAATGGCAGGCAAAGGGGGAAAACAAAGATAGCAGAGCTTTAGCAGAAGGTAACTTTTCCTCAATCAGCATCTATGTACTGAGTGCTCTGTTGGTTCAGGGCTCTGAGTTAGGCATCGCAGCATATTCAGGAAGAAAAAAACATGACATGGTACTCAAGGAATGTTCTAGAGATGACTATGGTTAAATGCCCACATATGTCTACCCATAGTCCCTTCCTAAGGGATGGGTTAGGGAGCCAAATATATTCCTCAGGGCCCAACCTTTCTGGCCACTACTAATTGGCCAGGGCAATATGCTTGAGCTCAGGCAAAACCAATCCATAACCTGGACTGAACCAATTAGAGTCTCTTTTGAGATTTTGAACTCAGATATAAAATCAGTCAGAGAATGGTGGGTCCTGGAGCTGTGAGGCCACTTTGCAGAACTGGTGCTGCCATTTTGGGCAGCCATATGGAACCATGTGCAACCAGACAAATGAACCAAGGAAGAGCCAGAATGCAGAGAGAGAACACAGTAGTCACCCAGAAACACACAGGGAGAAGCAGTCACAGGCCACAGCCTGAGAGACAGACAGACTACAGCCTCCTTTCTAGCTCTTCAGGGCTCAGCTCTTGTCCCTATGGTCACCAACAGTTTTCCTGTAGTTGGGTTCTATAAGAGACCTTTGTATCCTATTACTAAACCTCTTATTTCCTTGAACTAATTTAAGTAGTGTTCTTATTCTAAGTATCAAGAGTGTCCTAAGCCAAGGAATTTTCATATCAGCTGAGAAAAAGAATAAAGCATTTTTATCTCATATGGGATATTTCTGCTTTAAAGAGTTTCGTGGTTACCATCACTTCTCATTTTATAGCTGAAGAAAGTAAAACTGGAAAACCTGGGGGCTTGGCCAAGGTCACACTGACCACAAAGGGTAGTGCCCAGCGTGAGCAGGAGGCGTCTGCTGCCAAGTGGGCCTTCCCCTGCACCCCACCTTGTTGCCTCCAGGCCAAAGCGTTATTTAAGCTTGTGCCAAATCATGGGGCTAAGGCTCTACGTGCTGCCCAGTTCCCAGGAGAGGATGATCAATAAGAGCTAGCACAGCCAGGGAGGCTGGCCAGGCCCCAGATGACCTCTCTGGCTCCCACACCCACCCCCCACACAGGGGACACTTCCCATGGTCACCAGTGCTTATTTATGTGTATGGCACCCTTCCCAGGAGGAGGGCTGGTTCACTAACGGAAAATCAGAGTACTGGTCCAGCAAAGAGATGTGCTTGTCCTGCCGGGTTGCTTGTGTGGCCTCTGCAGAGGATCTGCCATCTCTGCAGGGACACATGTGGCCATGCATTCCGTGTAAAGACTGCTCTTCCCACCTACCTACAGCTTCCTTCTCGGAAGAGTCTAGTCCTCCACTCCCCACACTCTTCCCCATCCCTTCCACTCCCTGGAGGAACTTGCAGACCTCCCCTATAAGGGCAAATGGGTCTCCTGAAAGGAACCCACTCTACCCCTTCTGTCCACAGCTACAGCAAAGAAAAGAATTAACTTGCCCAATCTTTCCTAAGCACCGACTATGTATAAGGCATCCTGCAGGGCACTGGTATCGGTTCTGGAAGCTTCTAGGTGCATTCTCTAAAGTGGAGAAGGGACAAGGCTGGGGCCTGGTGGGAGGGGAAGCAGGAAATTAACCTCCTGCCCGTAGGACGGAAATTGAATTTCTCCCCCTCCCCCTTCCCCTGCCTGCCTCACCACCCTCCCTGACAACTCACTTTTTATCTCTCTCCAATTACAGTTTTAGGCATTTAGGGTGTTGCTGTTTTAGTTTTAAAATTTGTTAGGCTCAATTTATGCCACTTAGTAAAACCTCTTTTCTAAATGGAGCCAAATTAGAACTAAAACACTGCAAGCAATAAAATGTGGGCATTTCATTTGGGTTGGGTTGGCTTTTTGATTGTTTGTATAAATGACGCCGAGAGGTGAATTCGGGAGCCTGTCTGAGGCCTTGGTGAGAGGAGCGATTCTGTTGGGTGCCCCAGAGGTCTGGAGCTGGCTGGGGCCAGTCTGCCCCTTCACCCAGGTCTGCCAGAGCAGGTTCTTGTGCAGCTGCGTGCCTTGAAAAAGGTCACTCATTGGCAATGCCCTCCCCTCCCTGACTCCTCAGCTGACGGTAGGAGCCACTTCCTGCTGGACAACCACACCCTGGCAGGCCCTGCACAAGCCAGTGGCAGTGACCCACTGCACAGCCTACAACAAATAGATGGCGAATGGAACTGAACTGGCTGTAACTGGGGGCACAGTCTGGCAACATCTCCCACACCCTTGCCGTGCAATGCCTGAAAATATGCCCCTAATTTCAATGACCATCCCATCGGGGTGATGGCGAGGGCCCAAGGAAATGGAGAGGAGGGGCAAGAGGCGGATGGGGAGGAGGAAGAGATTCTGAGCTACGAATTAGGCATCTGGTATTAGGGGAGGTGGCTGCCAAGCAGGTCAGAGAAGTTTCTGGCTGATGAGCCAAGGATCTGAGCCATGAGCTGGGCCTCCCTGGGGCCCTCAGGAGGTGACATCTGGGGTTCCCAGGCTGGCCCCGGCTGTAGCAGGGGGAGAGGGCAGAGAACACCATGAGGACTGAGAGCCCGAGAGGGGAGACTAAGGCAGCAGCGATAGCCACAGAGATGAGACAGTGACTAAGGGCCAGCTTGCGGCTTGCCAAGTGATTTGGCTTGTCCCCACGCCAACAATAAAGGCCCAGTGTCTGGCAGGAGATGGGATTTTTGTGTGCAGAGGGACACCTTACGACTGACCCTGGCAAAGAGCCACAATCATCAGGAATATGCTTGAGAGAAGAGCAGACATGAGGGGGCAGAGGAGTCCGTTACAGGAGCAGGGGCGAGATGGGGGTTGGAGGGGTCTGGGGAGGAAGGGCAGAGGGCAGGATGAAATGGAGTATAGTAACGCATGCTGAGGGCCTGGGCGGGGAGCAGGGGGTTGCCCTAATGAAGAAGTCTACACATTTGGGATAACGTCTTAAAACAAGCAGAAATAAAGTACAATCAGTGCGGAAACTTCTGGAACAATTTAAAGGAAACTGGACAAAATCTGCAGAGACTATAATAAAATGGTGTCTGGAGTCCTGCTGGTCCCTGGGATGGAATCCACGACCCAAAGGTGTAGGTTACTCTCTGTGGCGGACTGGGTTCCCTGCGAGCAGATGCTGAGACGGCATTGAGATGGGGGAGATGTCTGCGAGGGATCGATGCCTCTGAAAGGAAGCGGGGGAAAGCGGGGCTGGACGGGGGGAGTCAAGTTGAAATGTAAGCCTGACAGTTTCAACTAATCTGGAGGAGAAAACTCTGGAGCGAGGGGTGCCCACTACCACGTCTTGCCTGATGCCAAAATGGCCAGGCCCTCACCCCAGCTCGGCCACCAGATATAGGCCGCCCAGGAGAGCATGGCCTTGGGCTCTTAGCAGCTGAGGCCCACCCTGAAGGGGCTGACAGCTGGAAGATGTCTGTGGACTCCACAGCCCGCAGCTGGGCAGCAAGTCCTCCCTCAAAGGGGATATCTGGAAGGCGCGCCTCCATGCCTGCCATGTCCTCTCCCCTCCCTTAATTTCTAAGCTCCTGGCACATCTGGACAGATAAATCTTTTCCTCTGTACCTGGTTGCCCCCTCTGTTCCTCCAGAGACTGATGCTTGTCTTGGAACCTAGTCCCACCGAGCCTAGCCCAGTGTTTTTGATTGACTCAATTCTCCCAGGCCCTGGACAAGAATTCCACTCTTATTTCTCCATTATGATTCTCCCCCCATACTCAGGCACTGCGTCCTGATAACCAGCAGCCATTACAGCTTGCGACTGCATGGGGCCTAATGCTTATAGCTTGTTTGGGGTTTAGCGTTAGTTCTGCAGAACTGGTCATTAGACTCCATTGTGCAGCCCGCCAGGGCACCGGCTGGCTCAGGACAAGCCTCAGATGAACTCAACCTCGGTTAAATAGGACAAACCAATCAGGACTGTAAAACATCCACTGCTGGGCCCATCAGCTGTGGCAAACGTGGTCCCCACCGGCCTCCAGCTCTGCCCCCCTTCCCTCCACGGCTTGCCAGTAACCAGCTGTCACTCAGCCATGTAGCTTGGCCTCTAAAGATTCTGAAGCTCCAGCTCCACTTTTGAGCCTAGTTATTGGAATAACTGGCACATTCTCCGGATACCCAGCAGCTTCCTGACTTGCCTAGGCTGTTTAGCAGCACAATTTCTCTCTCTGGACTAATTTTAAGGGTCCTGAAGAGGAACAGAACATGTGGGGATGGAACAAAACATCCTGGGCAAATCTCAGCGCTGATTTCCCTTCCTGACATCTGTCCTAACCTCCCTGTTTCACATCCACTGATGCTCAGCCAGGGTGGCACAAATTATGGCACAAAATGAGTAGTATTGGGGGCTAACAAGTGCAGCCAGGAGCAGCTTCTGGCTTACGTGGTAGTGGGAAAGGAATGCCTGGAGCAGTGCTCTAATATGAATTGGGGGAGAAAGAAGAAGGAGAGTGGGTGACACACACAAGCATATGTGTGCACACAAACGGAACCAGCTAATCCCCTCTATACCAGTCTCCCCGCTTTGCCCGGCTCACCCCGTGGTCCCATGATTCTGCCAGGAGGGTGGTCGTGGTTGGAGGTGCCCAGCCCACTCTTACTTGTAACTTGGGTCAGCAAGAAGCTGTTGGCTTGGGGGGTTGGAACCCTGAAGGAGGCCTCCTACAGGCCTATTTAATCCCCATTACATTCGTTCCCTAATATACTTTTCACCTTCAGCAAATAGTGCAAATTTGAATTTTTACTCACTGATCAAATATTTACCCTGTGAGCTGCCAGTCTGACTGAGTTTAGACTTCTACAATTCTCCACGTTTGTATTAAATGAATTAGCATTTTATCCTTGGCCCGCTGGTTTAGGAGTCAAAGGTAAGACAGGAAGACCAGAGGTAGCAGCCCAAGCGATTCTCCAGGAAGAACAGGTTCAGTTTAGTCTTGTGTGTTAGTGTAAGTGACAGGTCTTTCAAACAATTCATCAGTATTTTAAAACATTGTTTTGGAAGACACAGAAGATAATTGCCTCTAAAGAACAACAACTTTCTGTACTTCTCATCTGCACGACGTACATCTTATCTCCAATATCTGTGATCCAGGAAAGTGGGTTAAAGGTTCATCTCATTGTTTATTTGCCATACAAACTTGGGCAAATCGGGTTATCTCTCTGAGCCTCAGTTTCCTCATCAGCACAGTGGGTACAATAACGTTACCCCCATCAGAAATTTGTTGAAAAAGTCAAAAGAAATATTGGAGGTGACAACACTATAATACGAAAGGCACTAAATGAAGAGTTGTATAAGACTAGAAACTGGAGCTGTTTTTAAATATAGCACTGAAATTCTCTCATACTCCTCCCATCAAAAATTGGGGTCTATGTCCCTTCCCATTGAATCTGAGCAGGCTGGTGATTGCTTCAGTCAATGTGACCCTGTGTGGCTTCTGAGGCTGTGTTGGAAAAGGTCATGTAGCTTCCATCTGGGACTCTGGGGACAGTTACTGTGAGGGAAGCCAGTAACCAGGTAAGAAGTCCAACTATCACAAAACTGCCCTGCTGGAAAGACCTGTACAGAGGCTCCAGGGGACAGCCCATGCTGTGAGGCACCAGACATGTGAAAGAAACATCTAGACTGAGCCCTCATCACTGGGTAGTCTCAGTAGATGCCACGAGAAGCACAAGAATTGCCCAACTGAGCCCTACCAACAGATCTGTGAGCATAGCAAAATGCTTATTATTTTATGCCACTAAGTTTGGGGTCATTTGTTACACAGCAGTAGTTACTGGAACACAAACTAGTCATTTATTAAGTTCTAATACCTGCCAAGAGATCAAATCCCCCATCTCTTGTTTTGTTTCCTCACCCCAATTTGACTCTAACATACAGGGTGAGGTGGGATTTCTTATAACCCAGCTTTGCAGATATGAAACTGCACTATGCCCAGGTGTCCGTGGAACAAGGGAAGACTTGAATCCAGGAGTCCTGCTGCCCAGACCCCTGCTTGTCCCATAGGACAGAGCTGCCAGGGTCTCAAAGGAAAAGGCTATCCTCATGGGTTCCGACCTCATGTAAAAGAATTACTAGGAAACGCCTAATTGCCAAGCAATAAAGTAAATGGGTGCCACAGAAAACCACAAATAGCCCATCATCAACAATTAATTTCCTCTTGACTTGGGAATGCTGGGTGGTTTGTCGTTGAAGCAGGTTGTCCTTCCCACTTAGGTTTGGGCTCCTTTTAAATGCAAAAAAAAAAAAAAGAAGAAGAACAAGAACAAGAAGAAGAAGAAGAAGAAGAAGAAGAGAGAGAGAGAGAGAGAGAGAGAGAGAGAGAGAGAGAGAGAGAGAGAGAGAAAGAAAGAAAGAAAGAAAGAAAGAAAGAAAGAAAGAAAGAAAGAAAGAAAGAAAGAAAGAAAAAAGAAAAAAGGAAGGAACAAACAAAAGAAAAAGGAAAAAAAAAAAGCTAGCCTTCCCAGAACCTACGCTGCCTGGAAGGAACTTGGTGTGGCCCAGAAGGGCATGACACGCGTGCCGGCAGTGGCCTGCCAGGGATCTTTAAAATACCCTGCTTCAGAGAATCCAGAAAGTGAGCAACCCGCACCTGGAAAACAGGTTGCTGGCTGTGCAAAGGTTTCCAAGTCTGGTTCCCGTTTACACTTGCTGAAGCGCAGCCTTCTAATTCCAGCCGCTCATAAAAAGGCACGTAGGTCTTCTGTGACGTCAAATCACTCTTTCAACTGAGCATAATTTCTTTCAATGATGGGCTTGGAGGGGTTTCAGCGACAGTGGGTTTTTTTTTTAATGAATCATAAACATGCAGATCAGATTTAGTGTTATGACTGTGGTGCACAGAGCGTCACTGTTAATTCTTGCTAAGCGCTGACAGCAGGATCAACCCCCAAACAGCACAGGCAAATACACCATCCCAGCCCCGGGGGCTTAGAGACTGCATAATTACAGACGACGCACAGTAGTCATTATCATCACCAGAACATTTCAGCCCAGGCAGGCACCCCGATCCGGAGAGTCCCTTGGCGCGCCTGCCAGCTCAGGTTCCCTCAGCCAGGGAGTTCAGTCCCCATCTCTAGAACAGGACTCGGGCAAAGGCCACCAAAAGCAGGGCAGGGTGGGCAGAGCCATAGTGCCCACTCCCCCATCCTAAAGGTTGCAGTCCATGGCAGTTGAAGCTTGCTCAGAAATGCTGCTAGTATGAGCTGGAAGGGAAAGGGTGCAGAGCTGTGCAGAATGCATGCCAGATTTTGCTAAATGCCGAACAGCTGAACAAGTCCCCAGGGCTGAGGAAAGAGCGTTCTCTTTCCCTGCGAGCCACTCGCTTGTTTGCTGGTGTCTCTCATCAAAGGAGTGGGGGCTGGAAGTCAGAGCCCTTGGCTGGGGTGCCCTGTCATTGTGTGTGCCCGAGATGGCCCCCCCAGGGATGGGGGAGGAGGCAACAGGAGTCACCACGCTCTGCAGTTTTCACAGCGCTCAGTAAGGGCATCATAAAACCCGCATCTAGAGTTCCTACTCCATCTTTCCTTCAAACGCTTTAAAGGGAAAACCAAACTACTGAGGTCTGCAGAACTCTGCTGGATTCTCCTTGCTCCTGTTCTGTCAACCTGCAAATATTTAATGAGCCTCGGCCACATGCAAGTGCTGGAGTCAGAGCTAAGAGGGCTAAAGAGGATAGAAAACAGGCAGCCTCAAGTCCCGTAGGATGGGAAGGTGATTTTAGATCTTTCCATGCAATGTTCTGGTGCAGGAGTGCCAGTGATCACCAGTTACGACCCATCGTTCCAGAACGCCTGCTCTGTGCACCACGCTTCACAGACAGGGTCTCACTTGGTCCTCGAGGACACCATGAGGTGGGTGTTACCACCACCCACTCAACAGATGAGGAAACTGAGAGACTCAACTTTGACAATCTGCTCAAAGGCACACAGCTGATGAGGCTCCAAGTTTGAATGGACACTCTTTTCTTTGCGGCTGACGCCAGACCCTGTAGATCCGTAGTCCACACCCGGGACCACACACTAGAATCCCACACATTAGAGAGCTTTCAGAAAACCCCAGGCCCAGGCCACGCTCCAGACCAAAGTCTGAATTACTGGAGCTGGGATGGAGGCATCAGTACTTTTTAAAGCCTCCAAGGTGATTCCAACATGCGGTCAAGATGGAGAACCAATGCTTTGTACCACTGTAGTCATCCTTCTTTCGCCTTCTTTCCTTTCTTCCAACAATATGCATGACTGCCTATTAACTGTCAGGCAGGGCACTAGATATTCAACAAATGAGCTTCCTCTCCTCTAAAGCAGTGGTTCTTGGGGAGGTGTGTGTATGTGTGTCCCCCAGACGATCACCCAGAGTGACAAGGGGGGACCCTGACGGAAATGAGCCCACGAGAGTGGCCAAAGTGGAGGCAGAAATTGGGGTGCTGTCTAGGAAGCCCAAAGGTCCTTGATCAGCAATACTCTAGCTCTGCTTAGAGACTCCAGCAAAGGGTGAGGTGTGGTGCTGACCACACCAAACTCGGAGGTTTTATTCGTAAAGTGGCTTACATCTCTCCAAGAGGAGAAAGATAGACACCAGTGAAGGCCTAAGCTCAACGCCAGGCCTACAGGGTCACCCATAACCAAGCAGGGAGCTCTTGGGCTATTCCTGTTGCACCCATCAAGCCACTGGTATAGGCTCTGCCCGGCCAAAGGGTCCGCTTCTCCACTGTCAGGAACAGAGGGCGAGTGGGAGCACCCTGCTCCTTACTGTATAACCCCCCTCTGGAAGCCGGGGAACAGAGCTGCAAATCAACTGTTTTCAAACTAAAAAATGCTCTGACGGACATGCTTCTTGCATTTTGCATTTAAAAGAATACCAGGCTTCCTGTGTCAAGTAAGATGTAGTGAACTTTCTTGGGCAGCAGCAGAAATTTTTTACCTTTAAGACATAATGTGTAGGGAAAACACTAACCCCTCACTTAACCAGCATCAGAAAAGAATGGGTTGTTTTAAAGTAATGAATGCGCAGGCTAAGGAAAGCTCACGCCTTTAAACTGCAAAACTTAAAGACAAAAGTGCACTTATTTTTCAATAAACCATGTCTAAACTGCATTACGCATTTCCCTGTTTCCCTGACAGCACTGACACAGTAAGTGGTCTTGGTGGCCCATTCACTTGGAACACGGACAACTGTGTCATTCTGAAAGACAAGGTGGCCTTCTGTGTCAATTTGCTCCTTCACTAGATGGTCCCACCCCGTTATCGTTCTTGAGCTCTTGTTTCTGGTTTGTTCCCGTCTCTTCTTATGCTCTGATATGGACCATAACCCCTTCCTGCTGCTTTCAGTATCCCAGAGGCCTCTCAGTCTATGCTCACACCAGAATTCATAAGCTTTCTCTCCACCTTGTTTCTCCTCCTCTGTTTTCCCAACCACCGCTAATGGCGCCCATGTTCACCCAAGTCATTGAAGTCAAAACAAAAACGAAAGCAGGAGTTGGAAGGAATTTCAGAGTCATCTAGTTTGTTGGAATATTTTGTGAAATGAGAGTAGAGAGGCTCTGATGAAAAAGGATCTGAACACTTCAATGGTGAACAGTCAAAAGACTTTAGAGCAGGGAATTCCTAACATGTTTTAGCTCTTCTGGATTGTTCCAGATACTTGAGGTTGCTGAGTCAAGTAACTTCTGAATAAGCAAGGTGCCATGATTCATAGCATGTTGTGTTTCCTTTCGGTTAAGGCATCAGTTTGGTATTATTCCAGAAACAAGCTAGAATTCAGGGGCTTGATGGCAGTGTTTGACTTGTCCTCTTCTCATTTCCTCCATTGTACAATTCTCCAAAGGGCAGAGACCCCAAGTCAGAAAGGGGCAGCTGCTTGACCAGGGTCAATGTGAAATGAGGGCTAAGCCTCCTCTTTCCCCTTTTTCCTTTTCTTTTCCTCCTCTGTGAGAGTGTACCACCCACCCTCACCCTACCCACAGCGCCACCTGCCTCATGCACCAGCCAAACACCAAGGCAGGGGGAGCAGTGTCCCAGAATAAGAGAGTGGCCTAGCAAATAAGGCTTGCTGAAGTCACAGAGGGGAGTGAAGCTCTCAGACAGGGGCAGATCAGCACCTTCGGAAGCTGACTCAGAAACAGGATTTGGGCAGCACACCTGCAGCAGACCAGGGTGGCCAGGCATGATTCACAGTCCCCAAATTTGAAAGATCGCCATGTAAGTTAGACGCCAATACAGCCATTGGCAATGGGCATATTCCTTTCCCGGGGCAAGAAAACCTGTGCCAGCCTCTGAAACATCCTCTTTGAGGCTCCTGGGAAACAAAGTCAGAGTGCTGCAAGGTGTGTCATGGAAAGGAGAATAAGAGTCCCGGTCAGTGTCTCCACCTGGGCGGCCCTGGATAAATACAATGAGGTTCGCTTTACACCTCTTAACTCCATGCTGAGCACTCCCTGCCTTTAATACAATCTACCAAACTGGTCACAGTATGACAGGCTAGACCAGAGCTTTCCTTGACAGCCCGACATGGTAGCCCTACATCGTTGGTGGGCCAGCTATCCCCAGGCCTACCCCTAGATGAGTGTGAAGTGGAAAAGGTTGGGGAGAGTGAGGAGGGTGGACTGGCCTGAAGAGGAGTTCTCATTTCCCCAACCTCTACACTTGTTCTGAGTGACACTTGTAAAATCAGTGCCTCCAGCCTTCCCCAACCAGCTTCCAGGAGCCCGGTGGCCAAGCATCAAACTGATTTAAGATTCTGGAGTGTCAGAGAAAGCCTGAAAGGATAGGGGAGCAGAGATGGTGTGGTGTTCTCCACTGGACACCCATTCCACCAGATCTGCTCCCCTGCTCAGGGCTGCCGAGGTACCCCCTGCCCCGCCCCGTCACTCACCGTGGGAGCCGCAGGGAGACCAGCATGGCAGAACAGCTCTCCCACAGCCTCCTCGCCGACCTCCCGGGCAGCTTTCTCTTTGGCTAACACAGGAGCTTTGGAATGAGACAGGGAGAGAAAGACATGAGTGGTGGGGGTGGGGCACCTCTCTCGGAGCTTATTAAAAATCTTTTGTGTGCCATAGAATAAGTCCAGTCTTGTTCCTCCTGCTCCCCCAGCACTTAACTTTTTCAGGCCTGATGAGTATAAACGCTTCAGTTAGTCCATGAAACCGAAGACCCTCCTTGGCCTTCAACTGTGTCTGGTTTTCCTTTATGTGGCCATCATAATTAGGCAGTGGCCCGACCCAGTGGCCCGAGGTGGCTGCTCTGGCTCTCCACAGCCCTGTCATGTCTCTGAGGACCCACACGCTGTGCCAGGCTGGCAGAACAGTCTGGAAGGAAAGCCCGTTGTCAAACAAATCATCATTCTGGGAACACAAAGCTGCGGGGACTCTAGGGGTGCTGCTGACACTTGGGGCGGCAGCATCAGAGAGTCGCGTCTCCTGTGTGGCGCTGAAGCCCCAAGTTTGGAGACAGAAAGCTGGCTCATGGCCAACGGCAGCAGCGGCGGCCACCTTATCTAAATAAAAGGAGAGGGCGCAGAGCACAGTGTTATCACAGGCGCACAACAGGCTCTGAGAGGGGAAGGGGTGGGTGGATTCTGCGTGGGTGGTTTCGTGTTGCGATGTTTTTTTCTTTTGTGGCTGTTGTTTTCTTTTTTATCTATTCAGTTTTGTAGTAGTCAACAGCCGGGCGCTTGGCAAAACCTGGCAGCAATACCCACCCGGCCCTTTCCAGTCCAAACGGCTTCTGTCAACTTTTACAACCCCACGCTAAAACTCCAGGCACGTCTCTTATTGCCAGCACCAGTTATTTATTTGCCCTGCCTGTCTGGTCTCACATTTTTCACATGTGTGTTACCCCTGCAGTTACTTCAAGTTCCCTCCAGCCCTTAAAATGCCAGGAAAAGCCCAGCTCAATGAAGAGCTGTGAGGTGTTCTGGCATTTCATGTTTATAGGGTCCTGCGTTGGTTCATGTCATTTTCATTTCCATTCAGCTTTTGACCTGAAGGAAGAGGAAGACTTCTCCATTGTAAAAACTGCTCTTTCACTGGAAATCATTGTTACTAATAATAACCTCACCAGGCACACCATCAAAGGGCCCCGCGTATGTCCCCTGCCCACTGGGGTCAGGTACACACATGACTCAGAGGGGACACGGCTGGCCCAGGTCAGCCAGTGAGAGCCACAGCCTTGGCCACTCCCTACAGCCCAGTCCAGGTTCTGGAACCTTGGTCATATTCTGGAACTGGGCTTTTCATTCTTTTTCAATCCTCTACACAAATAGTGTGTGTGTGTGTGTGTGTGTGTGTGTGTGTGACTTTGAAATCATCCAAAAAAAATAAAAAGGGTTTTCATGGTTGAGTCTGACCCCGTGCAATGCAGAATATATTATTTCTTTCAGAGCGTGGATAGCAGATCTGCACGTGAAACACAGATCAAACACGGCCCACAGAAACAATGGTAGGAAGCATAACCAGAGTGAATTGATTCCTTGATCCTGCTGTACCAAAAAATTAAAGAGAAGCACTCCTGGGGTTTTTAACCCAGATACGACTTCAGCCACAGCCGTGTTTCCCATGTTGCAGCATCTCTTGTTCTGGCTTCCCTTTTTCCGTGTATGAAACATGGGATGGAGTAAGCAGTGCCGAGTCCTGCAGGTCCATCTGGCTTTTTAAAAAAAATTACATAGCTCCATTCCTTTGTCCTCAATACATGTACGAGTATGTGCACATGTACACAAGAACACACCACACACACACACACACACACGTGCGTGCGCGCGCGCACACCCACACAGGCTAGTTTTACCTTTTCCCCAGAACTAAACACTAAACAGGACAGACTGCCGTTTACCCCAACAGGACAACAAGAAAGCAAAAAAGGCTCTGTCAGGCTTCAGGAAAAATCCTGAAAGCAAAGAAAGTTCTAATCCCCAGCCTGAGGCCTGTCCAGCTTCTCCATCCCCAAGTGATGACGTGGCCCATTCACTCTCAAAGATCTGTTTCAGTATGTAGGTGGTCTAGCTCTAGTCGGCTGGTTTTTCTGTCGGCAATGACCCCGGGCTGACCCAGCCCTGAAGATCCTCGATTGCCCTGCGGGCTAAGTGCTGGAGGGTAGAGCTCACGGCCCACCCCTGACCAACTGATGGGCCACCGAGGCCACCCTGTTGGGCTGCTCAGCTGTAGCCAGAGTCCTCTCCTGACCTCTACTCTAATCCTGCGGACACCCTTTATTTGGACACCACAGTCCATTCGAATCCTCAAGTCCCAGATCTGCTTGCTGGAAACAAGCCAGGGGTGGCCACATGCTGGCTCCAGAGGGCTCCCCCAAAGAGGCCTCAGGAGGGCAAGACCGGCTCAGGCAGCCTCTGGCTGAGATGGAACAGAGATCACAGATTTGAGTCTCCACGACCTGAGTTCAAACTCCAGCTCTCTCATTGGCTGTGACCCTGGGGTACCGTGTCACCTCCCTGATCCTGGTGTCTACACAAATAAAATGGAAGAGGAGAAGCCATGTGAGGATGGCGCAGAGAGGTATGTGAAAAAAAGGAAAAAAGATGCTGGTCTTGGAGTTTAGAGTGATGTGGCCACGAGCTAAGGAAGGCCTGCGGCCACCAGAAGCTAGAGAAGGCAAGGAACAGATTCTCTCCTGGATTCTCCAGAGGGAACGAGGCCCTGCCGGCACCTTGATTTTGACCCAGTGAGACCAATTGCAGACTTCTGGCCTTCAGAACTCTGAGAGAATAAACTTTTGTTGTTCTAAGCCACCGAGGTTATGGTCATTTGTTATAGCAGCAATAACAAAAACTAATACAGGTTTTACGGACAGCCACCGAGTAGCTTCCTGGAGATGATGCCAGACACTGTGACCCGGCCACCTTATCTGCATGGGCCTGCACAACACGCTCGTGAAGTGGTGGGCAAGGCAGACATTATCCCTTTCATTAAGTAGGAATTGGAGGCTCCCAGACATTAAGCACCTGCTCAAAGTCACATGCTGTTTGGTGGCAGAGTTGTGACGAGAACGAAGGTCACCCAGAGTGTGGTGCCGCTCCCTCTCCAGCACCCACCATGCCCTATGCCTCTCTCCCATCTGCTCAATTCTAAGCAAGTGGAAATGAGAAGTCAGCCCCCAGTGGAAGCTGAACAAGGCCTTTGAGGACCTGGAGGAAAAGGGGACCACTCTCCACCCCCTTCCTGGTCCTGGACAAATGCTGCTGTGAATGCCAGATTGGGGGTGGAAACCCCACCCCGAGTTGCATCTCTCTTCCCAAAGGAAAGGGAATCCAGAGATGTGAATTCTCCCTCAGTGACTCACCTCCCAGTCCTGTCAGGCCTCCCAGGCCTCAGATTCCTCTGCGGTGACATGGAAATACTAACAGGGCCACCCCCTCCTCAGGGAACTGTGGGATTAGCAAATGCACGCCTGTGCAGAAATGCCTGGTGAGTTGGTTACCCGCCGACTCTCCCCCTCAGGACTCCTCAGGAACAGGAGGGCCTGGGGAAGCTTCACCAGGGCCACCTCACAGGGGGCCCACCAGGAAGACCTTGTTCAGGCCCTCTCCCTCAGGGGGCCCAGCCCTGACTCCTGATCCTGCGCAGAGAGCCTGGGAGAGCCAGGGACCCTGGGGACTACACCTTGAGACTCAGGCTGTTCTCCCTCTCTCCCTCTCCCTCTCTCCCCCTCCCTCCCTTTCCTACCCTTCCACTCCAACCCTGCCAACATCCCCTTCTTCTCTCATGCTCCTGTCCTGTCACTCCTGCACACCTTCTTTTCTTTCTTTCTCTCACACTTTCACACTCTGTCAAGCTCTCTGGTGCACCTGATGCCCCAGAACTCCCCGTCGGGATCAGGCTGAGGCCAGACTCCCGCTGAAATGACCTCCTTGCCTAACCTCCTCCTCTGCCTCTCCCGCTTCCCTCATTCCCTCACAGGTTTGGGCTCAGAGCACACTCTCCATAAATCACATGCACGTGATTCCCCGGCTCAGGTTTTGCTTCTAGAGAATTCTTATCTAAGATACCACATTAAGTTCTAAGGAAGCAAAACGAGCAAAGACATGCCCCTGCCCTCCAGGAGCTCCTCGCCTGGAGGGAGAAGCAGCGTGGTAGAGAATCTAGGACAGTCTCCAATGTTCTAGGTGCTGTGATGGAGGTCTGCTCAGCCCACCACAGAGCATGAGGGAGCAGGTGACCTGTTGAGTGTGTGGAGGGGTCATTAGGGAAGGCTTCATAGAAGAGGAGGCCCACATTAATGAGAAAGCAGGGGAGGGAAGGGAGATTAAAAGGGAGCAGGAGAAAAGATAGGGCCACAGTCTAATTTACCAGGGGGCTGTCAGCTGCTATATGTGGCTGGAACACCGGGTGAACAGGGTGGTGACACAGGATAGTAAGCCTGGAGAAGTTGCAGGGTCTCGTCACAGCAGGCCTCTAGGGGCTCAGCTGAGGGGCTCAAATTTTCTCCTGAGGGAAGTAGGGAGCCATTGAAGGTTTTAGAGAGATCCAGGTTTGTTTCTGAGAGGTTACCTTGGCTGCAGAGTAGAAAGATTTAAGTGAAACAGCTGATGGCTGATGGCAGGGGTTTGGACAAGATGACATCTCAGGTCCCTTTCAACCTGGAAGTTCTAGAAGTCTCCAGGGAAGACAGGGAGAGCTATGGGACATGGAGAAGAAAGTAAGGCCAAGGGCTGACCAGTGAACTCTCCTTGACAGCAACTATCAGGAGAGACGGTGAACAGAGTAAGCAGCAGACAGAAAGCCTGCCTGTGTGCTGGGCTCAGCCACACTCTGCTAGCCCTGACCCAGAACCTTTCTCACTTGGGCCCATTACGTGACCAGGCCTGAGGTGTCCAGGGCTAGCCGACAGGAAGGAGAACAGACCGGGACAGCAGAGACAGCAGGACAATGATGAACTGGAGAGAAGCTGCATGAGGCCCTGGGACAGAGCCAGGTGGGCACAAGACCCCTTTATTCTTCTGAGAGGTACATCTGTTTGGGTCCTTCTCCACCCCTGCCTACATCTCAGCCCTGAACTCCTTCCCCCGCCCCTGGTGGGGCCAGATGGGGAGAGGGGTGTTGGGGCTACCACCAGTGTCCCGAGAGAGCCAGCCAGGGCTCAGACCACCCCTCCGAGGGAGGCTCGGCCTATGATCTCTCTGGAAGTCTGGTGATGAGCAGAGCTGGAACAGCGGACAACAAATGGCTGGGGGCGGGTGGAGGATGGGCAGGGCCAGGGGCTTTTCCTCATTAGAATGCAGCGCACTTCAAACAGCCTCTCTCCGGTGCCGCGGCCACTCTTGCCAACAGCTATGTGCAGAGCTGCGGGGAACAGGGCAGGACAAGGCGCCCAGAACCAGGAGTCCCAGGAAGACAAGGAGATGCTTGTCAGGGTTCTGGGAACTGGCAGAGGTGGCAGGCCCAGGCTGCCTGCAGAGGCTGCCTGCTCCACGCCCCTCAGTACCCTACCCACTGTCCTTTCCGCCTGACTCCCTCTTCCCTGGTTTTCTAAGACCCTGTGGCAGAAGGAGCCAGCTTTAGTTCTTTCTACGTCGTTCTGCAAACACAGCGAACTTCTTCTAATGGAGGGGGGGAGTAGGAGGGTGTGGACAGGCCAGGGCCGAGTGAGTTGGGCGGAGTGGGGGTCTCTACCACGCAGCTGTAAGTTATTCTCTCCCCTGCCCTCCAGGAGTGCGCAGTCTAACACGGGGAGACATAGAGTCAAAAGCACCCTCGGTGCCATCAGATATAGAGGATAAATGGCATCTGTACTTAATAACCCCGGGAGAAGCCATGTGGGGAAAATCATCACATAGCACTCGCCATGCCCCAGGCACTGCTCTGAGAGGTCCACGTGCTTTCACTCATTTCCTCCTTACCAGGCTCAGACGCAGGTGCTGCTCGGTACTCGCCCCCATTTTACGGATGAGGCAGCTGAAGCAGAGAGACGTTGAATAACTTGCCCAAGGTCACACAGGTAGAGTGGGATTTGTCCCAAGTGGCCTGGCTCCCAGACTCTGTGCCCTCAACCACCAGGCCAGACAAAAAGAATAATGACATCTCTGCGGTCTTTGCGGCAGCATTGGTGCATGGTGGAGGCACAGGACCTTGAGCCAGGGCCTCTGGAGGGATGAGGGTATCAGGAATGGCTTATGAAGGGAGGCATTTCTTGCCTCTCCCCAGTAGAATAGCCTAGGTCCCCAGAGCATCTCCCCCAAGCCACCTACCTCGGCTTTATCTTACTTCCCCCCTCCCCGCCTGACTCTTGAACCGTCACACAAGGGCATTGAACCTCAGGGGTAGGCCAATCCTCAGCAGCCAGGGCATTCGAGACCAGAGGCCCCAAGTCAGTTGCCATCCAGATGACAGATCTGAATCTCAGGCCAAGAGTGAGGCAAGACAGGCTGGGAGGAAGGGAGGGGAAGTGAACCCTCCCCCACCTGCCCCACTGAGGAGCTACAGAGCCAGCCTGGGATTAGCTCCCCACAGAAAAGCCACCCTCGGGCCCCACCCCCACACAAGGATTTGCAGATGGCTCCCTGATGGGGATCTAGAGCCCTCCTGGCTGGCATCCACCAGCCTCAGACGCAGTTAGGAGAAAATAATGTGTAAATGAAAGCTGGAACCTGTGCTGCCGCGGGCATGCATAAGCGGCTCTCTAGTAGGCGGCTTCATCCCTGGGCTGCTATCCAACTCTGTGACCTCATAGATCTTTGACCCTGCACCTCTGTGACCTCGCAGCTCTGTGACTTTGCACTGGCTCTTTCTTTGCTGAGCACCTTCCCCACCCCATTTTGTCTGCCTGGAAATAATCCATTTCCAGCTCCGTCTCCTTCATGGCACTTTATCTGCTGAAATCACACACACACAAACACACACACACGAGTTAAAGTTTATCTTCCTTTCCTTATGCCCAGGTTGTGGCATGTATACACCTTGAAGAGAGTACCACGTGGTGTTACACTCTTTTCTTTGACCTGGCTATCCCCGGTTCCAGTTATCTATTGCTTCATAACAAATGACCCACACCTTAATGGTTTCAAACCGCGACATTTATTTTGCTCTCCGATCCGGTGGAGACTGCTCCTCTCTGTTCCACTCAGCGTCAGGTGAGGCGTCTGGAAGGTAGTGCTGGCTCATCTGAAGGCCCCTCTCATGTCTCGGGGTTCACACTGGCCGTTGGCTGGGACCTCAGCTGGGACTGGAGCCAGAGCCCCTACACACGGCTTCTACATGTGGCTCTTGGGCTCCCTCCCAACACAGTGGCAGGTTCTGAGGGGAAGCACCCCAAGACCAAGCAGAAGCTCTCGTCCCTTTTATGGCTTCACCTAAAATGCCATACAGCATCACTTCTACTATAGTCACAGATCCTCCGATTCCCGGTGAGGCGACCCACACCCCACATGTCAGTACAGGACTGTTATCGGACAGTTGAAAGACAAACATGTGGAATGCCATGTACTCATGCAACCGTTTTTAGTAAGCGTAATGCCACATTGTGCTAGACTGTACGATCCACGAGGACAGGAGCCTTTAGATGGTGCTAAAAAGAAATGCTGCAGAAGGAAAGGAAGGACTGAGGGAGCAAGGAAGAGAGAGAGGAAGTGAGGGATTTTATAACAAAAGCACTAGAAATTACTGAGCGGATCACCTACTCTAACTCTTCCATTTTAGAAGGAGATAACTAAGATTCAGATGTGTACGCACCCTGTCCAAGGGCACAGAGCCAGTTCAGTAAATACAGTCTCTGAGTCGCCCTCCTCCCCATGGAGGGGGAGGGAGGGCCCCTTGACATCTATCTGCCTGAGGTCTTAGGCCTGCCCAGTCCTCAGAGCCAGTGCCATCTTGGCATTTGGGGAACATTAGCCCCATCCTTGGACTCAGTCTCCCCAGACTTTGTTTCTTAGGCCTGGGCTTCATCAGATGCATGCCCTAGTCCCTGCCTGCCTCCCACGTATGAGCTGGACTGGGGCCAGTGGCCAGGGCCCACCTCCCCCTGCCCTGGAACCTACCCTCCCTCCGGCCTGCTGTCAGCCTTCCTGGACCTCCACGTGTCAGCCCATCTAGGGCCATTGAACCATCAGACCGCTCCAGCGTCCTCTCAACCGTGCCCTAGACAGCGTGGGGTCAGGGAGAGAGCCCTTGCTAAGAGGTCTGCTGGATGTCAATCCAAACACAGGCTCAGGTTGGTATGACCCAAGGCATGAGGCTTGCTGGCAGGTGTGCAGGACTCACCAGGCAATTGGAGGTGCTCCTAAATGGCAGTTCTTTTTATCCACCTTTCCCTGATCCTCTATGGCCTCAGGAATGGCAGCAATACTCAGCTCAGGGCTTTCCTGGATGCCAGAAAATGGAGCTTGGGAGGGAAGAGGATGACTGCCCTTTCAGCCCTGGCTAGGGAAGGTAGCAAAGCCAGCCTGCTTAACCACTGTCCCCTGTGAGAGTATGGGAAGTGATCCACCAGCCCCTCTCCCCCAGCCTGACTAGAATGTTCCTCACTATCATCCAACTCCCATTACACCATTCCTATAGTCACCAAACACTCCAGTTATCTCTTGCTGTGTAACAAATGACCCCAAAACTTAATAGCTTAAAACAACCATTTTACATCTGTCATGATGTCACACAGTTAAGAATCCAGGCAGGGCTCAGTTGGGCAATTCTTCAGCAGCACCTGACATTAACTGGGGTCTCTTGGTGGCATTCATTTAGTGCCTATGCTGTCTGAAGGATCCAAGATGGCTTCACTCCCATGACTGGTGCCTTGACAGAGGAACCTGGGAGGCTGGCTCAGCTGGGCCTCCTTCCCTGGCCATGGGGCATCACAACCTCTCCAGGGGGTCTCTCCAGAAGTATGGCCCAACTTCTGACACGGTGGCTCAGGGCCTCAAGGGACTAAGACAGAAGCTGCCAGTCCTCATAAAGGCTAAGTCTGACAGTGGTACAACATCACTCTGACATCCTCCATTAGTCAAAGCAGCCAAGGGCCCGGCTCAGATTCAGGAAAGGGGTGACAGACTCCACCTCTCAATGAGAGAAGTATCAAAGCATCCATGGTCCTCTCGGATCTGCCAGAACCAAGTGACTTTTGAGCCTGGGGCCTAGGCTCCTGGGTAGATCTGTCTGCCTGCCAAGCAGCACTGTGCTCAAGACCAGTTCCCTGACTCATGCCAAATTGAGCTTCTTATGGGCTGAACTGTGTCCCCCAACCCAAATTCATATGTTGAAGTTCTAACCCCCACGACCTCAGAATATGACTGCATTTGGAGATAGGATCCATAAAGAGGTGATTCATTTAAGATGAGGCTATTAGGGTGCCTTGTTCCAATCTGACTGGTGTCCTTACAAGAGCAAATGTGGACACCAGGGATGAGCACAGAAGAAAGGCAATGAGAGGGAAGACACAGTGAGAAGGTGGCCATCTGCAAGTCAAGGAGAGAGGCCTCAGGAGAAACCAACCCTCTGACACCTTGATTTTGGGCTTCCCTCCTCCAGAATCATGAAAAAATTAATGCCTGTTGTTTAAGCCACCCAGTCTGGGATTCTTTGTTATGGCCGCCCAATGCAAAGTTTCTCCAGGTAATTAATACATTGGCATTTTGGTATGTATCACTCTCTAGTGAATTTGGTACAGAGTCTATTACTCTGCTGCTTTAAGAGTTTGATTAACACAAAAAAAGTTCACAGAATGGGCAGTGCAACAAGGAATCAAGTTCAGATCTTGCAAAGGTGAGGCTTGAGCCAGGCCCTTTGGGGAGCCCAGCCAGGTGCAATTAAAGTGTGTGGCAGCCCAGAGCAGGCAGCCAGTCAACGCTCACCTGTCCTCACCTCATCCACCATTCCGGAGTCTGGGGAGGAGCAGTCAGCCTCAGCTGGGCCTTGGCCAAGATCCCATGAGCCTTTTGGAAAGAGGCTGAAGGGACAGATTGTCATGCAGGGTGTCATGCGGGGTCTCAGCTCCCGCTCCCCACATAAGAACACAGGACATGGTGAGGCCAAAAAGGAACACCCACGGAGCCATAGGTAGGGGAGCCATACCGCCACAGTCTCACTGGAGGCGGGATTTACACGACGTGTGACCTGAAGTCCGCTTTTCTGCCAACTGACCAACGACTCTCCTCGAATCCACTCCCCAGTGCAGCCACGGCAGTTATATTAGTGGACAATGGCTCAAGGGTTACAGCTGACGGCCAACTAGCCACAGCTGACGGCCATCTACTACCCGAGCCAGCATCCTTCCACTTGAGGCCGAGAGCCTGGAAACTGCTCTCTGGGGCTCTGTGCCCACAGATAAAGGACGTGGGTCTGTGGTCCAGCATTCAGGGTGTGTAGGCATTGCCAGGGATGACAGATATTTGTCAAGCAGACCATAGCAAGCTCTTCTTCGGCTTGTCCCCTTGGCACCTTCCACGGCCTCCTGCACAGTTCTGTGCTGCAGTTTCTCCCCGCTCCATGTAGGATGGTGCTGTTTGAGTCCAAGGGAAAATGATAGCCTCCAAGATGGGATGTCCAAAGAGACCTTGAGTTCCAGGGAGCGGGAGATGACTGCCAGGGCAGCGATGATTATTATTGCTGCATTTCCAGCAGTGGCACCTCTCCAGAGCGAGACAGCTATGCATACACCAGGTCCAGCTCATCTGCTCTGCCTCTGCCCAGGCCGACTCTCCGTCAGTGTGTCCCACTGTTGCCCACTGAGGTTGGGTCACTTGTTTAAGGTTTTCTGTACCCAGAAAAACAAGCAGAACACCAAGAAGAAGGTGCCAACCCTGCTGGGAGCCCTACTGCTGAGAAACAGGACACCAGCCACTGAGCCATCAGCCGGGGTCTTGTGCTTCCACCAGAAGCCACCCACACAGGGTGCCCTGGGTTCCCAGGTTAGGGGAGGACGGGCCACTCAGAGATGGTGTCACACAGGACAATCTCTTCCCATGGCTGGAGGAGGGTGAGCTGGGCAGGTGGACGCCCAGCAGAAAAGGAGGTTTCCGTTCACCCTGTCCAGAAGAGTGACTGACCTGCTGCGGCCAGAAACAGAGGAAGGACAGCAATGAGGACTCACAGCAGAGGCCCATGTTTCCCGAGGCCTGGCAGGAAACTTCAATAAACGTTGCTTTATTATTTTAGCTTCATCATATAAGGGCAAACTGAGGCCCAAAAGGGGAGAGAGCTGATAGATTCAAGGTCAGGCAGCTAGTAAGAGGCAGAGCCCAGATTCAAAGCCGGGACTGTCTGATGCAGTTTCCGGGTCCTTAAAGCCTGCACTGTGCTATGCCGCCAGGGTAAGGAGATGCAGTAGGTACATGCGTGTGTATATGTGTGTGCGTGTGTGAGTTCTAGTCATAGAAATAGATTTCGGTAAAATATAAGTAACAACTTAAATGACACCATTATTTTAAAAATTCACCATCATTTCCTGGCATGAGGGAATTTCTCACTGGCAGCAATTCAGGGCCATGTTCACGGGCTTCTCTCTTTTGATCCCTCTTCTCTCCCCACCCCTTTTTCCCCCCACTTACAGACCAGCCCTGGAAAATTCTTCCTAATTTATTAGGCAGAGCAATTCAGTCCTCACTTAGCCTTACCCACCCACACAGACTGGAGAAAGGCCCAATGAGGCTCATCGAAGTAGTGTATACAGATAGTGAAGTATAATGTTGTCCACCTGAAATTTATATAATGTTATTAACCAATGTTACCTCAATAAATTTAATTTTTTAAAAAGTGTTGTGATGGTTTGAAGCTAGCCAGAGAAAAACTCTCTTCTCTGCCCGTCCCACCCTCTGTTGCCTTTCTTATTCTCCACAATTTGAGACTAAGCTGGAAAAAGGCCAGCATCAGCTAAAGCAATCGTTTTGCTTTACAGATGGGGACACTAAGGCCCAGATTGGCGACATGGTTTGTCCAATGCCACGGAGCACATTTCTGGAGATTTAGGGCTAGAACCCAGGGGCAGAAATGCCTAGATGTTACTTAGCCTGGTACTTCTTAATATTCTGCAGGTTGTATCTGCAGCACTGGCTTTGGCTGTTCCAGTGACAGGAAGCCTGTATTCATTATCTTTTGCTTGGTAACAAATTGCTCTAAAACTTAGCAACTTAGAACAGCAAACGTTTATTATCTCACACAGTTTCTGAGGGTCAGGAATCTGGGAGCAGCCTGTCTGGGCGGTTCTTACTCAGGCTGCTGTCAAGCTGTTGTCTGGGGCTGAAGTCTCTCAAGACTTCACTGGGGCAGGAGGATCCGCTTCCAAGCTCAGTCACGTGGTTTTTGGCAGGAGGCCTCAGTTCCTTGCTACATGGGCGTGTTCTTAGGGCTACTCATGACATAGCTACCCACAGAGCCAGTGATCCAGCAGAGAGAACCCCAGACAAAACAGCAGTCTTTTTATAACCAAATCTCAGAAGTGACATGCCATCTCTTCTGCCCATATGCTATTGATCATACAAAACAACCCTGGAACAATGGGGAGGGGACGGTAAAAAGTGTGAATTCCAGGAGGCAGGATCATCGAGGTCTATCTTAGAGGCTGCCTACAACAAAACTCAAGAGATTAATGGCTTAAACAGGAGAAAAATGTGTTTCCCTCTCTCACAGATAAAGTCTATAAAAACAGTCTGGAGTTGGTACAATGCTCCATCTTCATGAGGGATCCAGACCTCTTCCACCTTGTTTCTTTGCCACGTCAAAGTCCAAAATGGCCGCTCAAGCTCTAACCATCAAATCTGCACTCCAGCCAGCAGGAAGTAAAAGGGTCCCCTTCCCTTCAGGAACACTTCCTGGCACTTGCACATGACATGTCTGCTTACATCCTCTTGGCCGGCAATTAATCACAGGTCATGTCTAGCCTGCAAAGGCGGCTGGAAAATATAGTCTTTATTTCACATGGCTTATGTGCCCAGAAAGAATTTGGGGGCTCTATTACTAAGAAAAAAGGAAAAGAAATAGATGTTTAGGGTCAACTAGCAACCTTGGTCTTCAATAATGCAATGAAAGAAGGCCACTAACCTTTTCACAGAAAAAAAAGAAATCATGTACATGCCAAATTGTGCATACAACTTCAGAGGACTTGTGGACGCCTATGAAGGCAGTTCATGGATGTCACATGAAGAACTTCTGCAGCTCTAGCCAGGACCTCACCTTATTCTTGTGTGTGAGCAATGTTGACTTAGACGCTTTGGGCAGGGTCCCTATGAGAGGGCGAGCAGCGCGCCGAGACAGCCCTAGCACATTGCCTTCACAGTGCATGGGCAGTGTCACCCCACTGCTATGCCAGCATCCAGCAGAGTGTGGATCTCACTCTCCCTCAGTGACAACACAAAACGAGAGTTGGTAAGGAGGGAACTGAAATGGGCTGGTGTCATGAATTACGCTGAGGGATACCCCATTGGTGTTTTCAAGAATCAGCAAATAGTGTTCATTGAAATTTCAAATGAGCTTTTCTCTGTTGATATTTCAAATGCCAGGTTACAAGCACACAGGCATGGAGCCCTTCTCAACACTATTCGAATTAATCATGCTTTTTCTGGAACTGAAAAATGGGCCAAGGTTGAAACCACAATGAGATAACACTTCACATCCACGAGGATGGCTAAAATAAAAATGACAGACAACACCAAGTGTTGACAAGGATGAAACACAGCTGGAGCTGTCAGCCATTGCTAATGGGTACGTAAAATGATACAGCCACTTTGGAAAACAGCTTGGCAATTTCTTATAAAATTACATGTACTTGCCATAAGACCCGGCTATCTCACTCCTGATTACCTATGCAAGAAAGATAAAAGCATTTGTCTGCAAAAAGACTTGAATATGAATGATCATAGCAGCATTACTCACAGCAGCCCCAAACTGGAAACAACCCAACTGTCCATCAGCAGGTTAATAAATATACAAACTATGGTACATGCATACAGTGGAAAACTACTCAGCAATAAAAAGGAGCAAACCATTGATAGATACAAGAATTTTGGTATTCTCAAGTGCATTGTGCTATGTGAAAAAAGCCAAGTATGAGAGAGGACACACAGTATGATTCCATTTCTTTGAAATTCAAGAACAGGCAAAATTAAGCTATGGTGATAGAAATCAGAAAAAGGAAGGAGTAGGGGCAGCCGGATGGCTCAGTTGGTTAGAGCGTGAGCTCTTAACGACAGGGTTGCCGGTTTGATTCCCACATGGGCCAGTGAGCTGTGCCCTCCACAACTAGATTGAAGATAATGAGCTGCTGGTAAGCTGCCAGTGGGGCCACCGAATGGCTCAGTTGGTTAGAGCGCGAGCTCTTAACAACAAGGTTGCTGATTCAATTCCCGCATAGGATGGTGGGCTACGCCCCCTGCAACTAAGATTGAAAACAGTGACTGGACTTGGACCTGAACTGCACCCTTCACAACTAGTTTGAAGGAAAGCGATTTGACTTGGAGCTGATGGGCCCTGGAAAAACATACTGTTCCCCAATATTCCCCAATAAAAAAAAAAATTTTTTTTTAAAGAAAAAGAAAAAAGAAGGAGCATGAGAGAATGTTCTGGGGATGATGGAAATGAGCTACATCTTAATGGGAGGTTGAGTTACACAAATGCACCTTAAGATCAGTGCATTTCACTATATATAAGTGACACCGAACTTTAACAAATGATCCAGCAAAAATGAAGGAGCTGGCACCTCACAGACCAAACCCTAGCTAGCTGCCTGCCCTCCATACAGGGCCAAGCTCAGTGCTGGCTCAGGGCAAACTGAGAGCTATTGAAGTCTGCCAGGGAAGGGAGTTACTCAACGCGACAATTAAGTTTACCAACTCATCCTAGAAAAAGTGCTACATGCCTCATTGCTGAATATCACTACGGTCACCTGTGAAGTACTCCCCTTGGGAAGCTATGCACCAATGCCAGTGCCTAGTCCACCCTTCGAAGCAAATTTGGAACTCTTTTTCTGGAATGGCCATCAGAGCTCTGGTCATATTACCCTTGATGTCCTGAATGTCACCAAAATGTCTTCCTTTCAATATTTCCTTTATCTTCGGGTAAAGAAAGAAGTCATTGGGGGTCAGATCAGGTGAGTAGGGAGGGTGTTCCAATACAGTTATTTGTTTACTGGCTAACAACTCCCTCACAGACAGTGCCATGTGAGCTGGTACATTGTCGTGATGCAAGAGCCATGAATTGTTGGTGAAAAGTTCAGGTCGTCTAACTTTTTCACGCAGCCTTTTCAGCACTTCCAAATAGTAAACTTGGTGAACTGCTTGTCCAGTTGGTACAAATTCATAATGACTAATCCCTATGATATCAAAAAAGGTTAGCAACATCGTTGCAACAAGTTCATGAACTTAATTGTCAGATGTCATATACTGTGGGCCTGTTCTAAGATAGCCCCAGCCTGTCAACATGCAAGTAGTAATGATAATAACAGATCTGCCTGAGATCTCGGTGCCGTAGTTCTGCTGGATGTGGTCCCTCTGACGGTAACACACTGCCCTGGTATGTACTTTCCAACCCCTTTAGCCTTGAAAAGACCACCAGCATGACCAGGATGGAGCAAGTGTAGACGCTGCCAATGTCAGCTCCCACAGGGCCTCCCAGTCAGCTCCCATCTTACAGAAAAGGAAACTGAGACCCAGAGGGCCAGGGCCTTACCAAGTGTCACGTAGGAGCTGAGTGGCAGAGCCCAGAATAGCACCCTGTCCCTGGACTCCCACTCTAGTGCTCACATATCCACAAACAACTTCCTCTCTTGCTCACTACATTCCCATCTACCTTTCCAATGGCACTGAAATAAACAAAAACAAAAAAGCCTATTTTCCTTTGTTTTCTCTTAACAATATATGCAAAAAAAATTATTTCATGGTGGGAGCAGGTTTCCCTTCAGATGGGTTACAGTCCATTTGAGCCAGAAGGTCACAAAAATAAAGACATTCAAAAGTTGTGGGGGCTTTTCCTTGACCCACGAATCAACAGCAGCTGGTGCTTCTACACATCGCGGCTGTCGAGGTTAACGCAGGTTTCAAACTGGCCACATTAGGGAGTGGGGCCTGTCAGAGGGCCTGCCTCCCCTCGCTGCAGCTGTGTGATGAGATCACCAAGCCAGTGGCCAGGGAGCCTCAGAAACCCTCTTCCCGTCCCAAAGATCAGACAACTTTTGAAGCTCCTCATACTAGAAGAGACCAAAATGTCAAATGAAAGGGGCCTTTTCCCCAGACTTGAATAATGATATTTGCATATCCAGGTAGCTTAGAACTCTCCCCTCTTCTTCCCTCCCCTTTTAGAGCTGCACCCATCTCCCTCCCACACACACGCAATCTAGAAACCTCACTCTGCTCCCTCTTCCTGTCCCTCTGATTCTCTACACTCGATACTACTAATACCAGAGCGGTTGCAATTCATTGAGCACCTACCATGTGCCAGGGTCTGTATCAGTTAGCTGGAGTTCCAGATTGCAAACAACAGAAACACATTCTGACTAACTCAGGCAACAGGGAATTCACTGGAAGATGACTGCAGATTGGCATAATAGATTAAAAGTCTGGAGAAGAAAGTTTGGCTTGGCAGGGGCCAAGGCTGAACCAGAGACAATGTCTATACTTCTGCTCAAGATTCAAACGCTGGGCAAGAGCATAAAATGACAAGTCCACTTTGAGAAATAGCCTGGCAGCTTCTCACAAGATTAGACATACAACTACCCTACAATTCAACAATTTCACTTCCGGGTATATATCCAAGAGACACAAGAGCTTACGTCCAGAAAAATACTTGCCCAGGAATGTTCGTGGAAACTTTATTCATAATGGCTCCAACCTGGAGTCAACTCAAACATCCATCAATCAGTGAGTGGATAAACAAATTATGGTATGACCTTATAATGGACTACTACTCAGCAATATAAAGGAATGTGCTAGTGGTACTCGCAACAACATGAATGATTCTCATGGATGTCATGTTGAACAAAAGAAGCTGAACACCTACTGTATGACCCATTTATATAAAATCCAACAAAAGACAAAACTAACCTACTGTGACAGAAATCAGAAAAGGGGCTGCCTCTGGTGACCAACAGGATTGACTGGGGACAGGACAAGGGAACTTTGGCGGGGGTTGGGGAGGACCAACAGAAATGTCCTATATCTTGACTGCGGTGTTAGTTCCACAGATGCATATATTTGCCAAAACTCATCAAACTGTACACCTTCTGTGCATTTCAATGTATGCAAATTAGGCTTTAATTAAAAAATTAAATTAAAAAGAATCGCAGCCACGGCTTGTGCCAGGAGCTGGAGATATGATAGTGAACAGGGCAGGCAGAGCACTGTCCAGAGGGAGCTTCCGTCTGGCCCCAGCGCTAATAAATGATAGAGCTGGGGGCAAACTGAGATTCTTCTGCCTCCCAAGTCACTCCCAGCTTTTCTCAGCATTACCCTGACAGCACACCCCAGGGCCTGGTGGGAGCTCCAGGGAGCTGGCAGGCAGCTGCCTCGGAGGCCAGAGGCCCTTCCTCCAAAGTGCTGCAGGCTGCCCAGTGCAGACTGGCCTTTCAGTGAAGAAACACAGGCTGGGAGCCTGCCATTCCTACCCTGTAGGGGTTGCCAGGCCCTTCTCTCCTCTCCCGAAGCCTTCCGGCCCCCAGACATCACACAAAAGGGAAATTTCAATTCACAGTATTTCTGAGCAGAGAAAATAAAAAATACTGAGGACCAGAAACAAGAATATTATTCGGAAAGTACCAAACTATTAAAAGATTTTCTTACTCATTCTGGAGTTAAGAAGAAGGCAGAGAGAGGTCTAACTAAATAGGAGTCGGGAGCCTATGGGAAAGGCCAGGCATTGGCTTTGAGAGGGTGTGATGGTTACTGTCTGCCTTCTCCTTGGACCGAGGTCCTCAGAGCATCCCCAGGCTGTGGTCAGCTACTTAATGACTGTCCGGCCTTGTCACTCTGGCCCTTAAGCCCCTAGAGGCTAGAGTGGCCAGGATAGCCCACCACAGTAGAAATTGTCACCCACAAAAGCCCATTCCGAATCCTAGCAGAATAGCAGCACACCGGGGAATGTTCTCTAGACCACCAATGTAATTCCTTCCATCTTGTAGCATTTTGCAGCTTATGCCATTGAACTAGCCCTACCTTTTTTTTTTTTTTTTTAAGATTTTATTGGGGAAGGGGAACCAGACTTTATTGGGGAACAGTGTGTACTTCCAGGACTTTTTTTCCAAGTCAAGTTGTTGTCCTTTTAGTCAGTTGTGGAGGACGCAGCTTAGCTCCAGGTCCAGTCGCCGTTGCTAGTTGCAGGGGGCGCAGCCCACCATCCCTTGTGGGAGTTGAGGAGTCGAACCGGCAACCTTGTGGTTGACAGCCCACTGGCCCATGAGGAAATCGAACCGGCAGCCTTCAGCATTAGGAGCACGGAGCTCCAACCGCCTGAGCCACCGGGCCAGCCCCTGAACTAGGCCTACCTTTGTGAGGTTGGTATTCCTGTCCCTATATGACAAACGGGGAAAGTGAGTCTTTGAGAGATTTTTGTCTTTGCCCTGAGAGACACAAATAGGAAATAGCAGAGTCAGGGCAAGAACCCAGATCTTCCAAGTCCCACGTTTGAAGCTCTTTTCTCCACATTTGTTTGTGATGACGGGAACTTTCCCAGGCCCAAGCACCTTCTAGAATGGCGAGGCTGACCCAGGGCCGGATCCCGTAGCAGGCAGCCTCTAGGACGGCTCTCAGTGATCTCCACTTCCTAGTATTCACACCCTGGGAGTGTGGGCTGACTGAGAGACTAGCTTCTAACACATGGAATAGAGCAAAGTGATAGAATGTCACTTCTGAGATTAGGTTACAAAACGTCTATGACTTCCGTCTTTGGCTCTCTCTGACTCCCTCACTCTCTCTCCCTCCGTTCACCCGCTAACATGTCATGAGGACACTCTGACAGCCTATGGAAAGACCCATGTGGTGAGGAACTGAGGCCTGACAACAACCACATGAGTGAGCTTGGAAACAAATCTTCTGAGGCCTCCTGCCAACAGCCACGTGCCTGAGCCATTTTGGAAGAGGGGTCATCCAGCCTCAGTCAAGTCTTGAGATGACTGCAGCCCCAGCTGACATCCTGACTGCATTTCATGACAGACCCTGAGCCAGAACCACCCAGCTAAGCTGCTCTGGATCCTCAGAAACTGTGAGATAATAAATGTTTGTTTTAAGCTGCTAAATTTTGGGGTAATTTGTTATGCAGCAACAGATAAATAATACAGCTCATCACTAAATCCTTAACACTACTGCACTGATAACTAATATCCCCTCACCCCCAAGTCTTCTCAGGCCAGAGCATGTGACCCTGATTTTGCTGGCCTGACACACGCGGGCGCGCACACGTGCGCGCGCACACACACGCACATACACGTCCCTCCTCCTCCTCTGATATCTTTTCATGTTTGACTTGGTTTCCTTTTCCCATTTTTCTCTCTTCCCCTTTCCCTAAAAAGCATGTCAATGTTGGTCCTCCCACACAGAGAACATTCGAAATTGCAGTTGCATCATCCCAGGAGAAAGGAAGCCATGAGGTTCCATACACTGTACCAGTTACCTCGCTGCCTGGAATATGTCCCCCGTGCCTTTTGCGTGACTGCCTTTGTTTCAAGCACACCCTAAATTGCCGCTGTGCCAAATGCTGAATGTGACCAGAAATGACACAGGATGAATAATGTGGCATATAATTATCACCACATTTCAGATGAGGGCAATATACATTTTTCTCAGAGCCGAAGGGATGCAATTTTATTTTGTAACACAAAATGCTCCGTTTGGGGGGTCAGGTTCCGAGCAGCCCCTCATGCTGAAGCAATTTCACGTGAATGAAAGCATTTGTATTCATATGCTGCGTAATGCGCATTATCTCAGCCCCAACTCCTGGTGTATACTTCTCCGCGTGAGTCCAGCTCTTTTCAGTGAACCAGCCCCAAATCCAAATATCAGAAGGTGACTATAAAGATGTTTTTCACTTATTCCAGGTCTCTGACTTTGTCTCCTTCTCTGCCCAGTGGGGATGAGCCGGCTTCTCTACAAACAGCTCTCAACTCCGCCGTGGAGACTAGGTCTATAACACCTAGAGTAAGGCCATATCGACCTTAGGATAGCATTGACTGTCTGTCCCTGCAAGACAATGGCCTAAAACTCTTTCCCACAGAACAGCAGACCCTGAGCCAAGGATTTGGGTGTGGGTAGCTTATTTGGGAGGTATAGCTGTCTGTTCAGCCTGCCATAACAAAACACTACAGGCTGGGTGGCTTATACAACACAGATTTACTTCTCATAGTTCTAGAAGCCTTGGCTTGCAGATGGTCGCCCTCTTGCTTCCTCTTTACGTGGTCATCCTGCTGTGCTCCCGCCCCGATATCTCTTTTTCTGTCCAAATTTCCTTTCATAAGAACACCAGTCAGACTGGATGAGAGCCCACCATAACAGCCTCATTTTAATTTAATCGTCTCTTTAAAGATCTATCTCCAAATACAGTCACATTCTGAGGTCATGGGTGTCAGAGCTCCAACATATGACTTTATGGGGGGACATGATTCAGCTCCTAACAGGAGGTGACCCTGGAAGCATGGTGAGGGGCAGAAAAGTGAGACCGGGAAGGGAGGATGTCAATAGAGGATGCATTGATGAGCAGGCTTGTATTGTGGGTGACTGGGGCACAGGCCGTCGTCAGAGGACGACAGAGGGAGAGTGCCTAGAGTACACCACAGAATTGTCCCACCAAAGGGCAAGAAATCGACACCAGCAGATTCCACACTGGTAAATAGCTCGCTCCTGGAGGCATTGTCTCCCTGGCATTCCCAAGCCGAGTGTTCTCCCATGACTGGAGAACACGCTTAGGCCGAGCCATGGGAGGCCTTGGGTGTATACAAGAACGGGCTGCAGAGGAGATTCCCCAGAAATTCCGAATAATGGGCAACCACCTTGAAAAGAAAAGATAACACTGACAGGATTTTTATTTCCAGGTTTGAAATGATTCTCATTGAAAAGTCACAACTATAAAAATGACATCAGATCAGAACAGAACCAACTACTTCAAGCTCCTTGCTGCACAGACAGGCAGTTGTGGCCCAGCAAGGTTACCTGACAGACCACAAGCTGACAAAATGGAGGAAAGAAATAGGAAGGGGACCCCCCTAATCATCAAACTCCCAGGCCAGCACTCTCCCCACGCCAACAGGCTGCTTCCTCATGTTCCTTTCTTTCTCACTGAGCAAGAGCAGCTTGGATTTAATGGTCCCTTTGCTGGCTAATAAACTCTCAGCTCACCAGAAAATGCAAATGAACAACACAGAAAATCTAAGAAAGGTCAGCGGTCATTCCCTTCCCGACACATACCGTTTCCGCCTCCAAAGCAGCCAGATGGAGACCCCAGGAGCTCAGCAGAAAAGAGAGGCCACTCTTCAGTCACACAAGGCAGCATGTCGAGCCACACCCGAGCCCCAAATGTGTGCAGAGGAGGCTTTTGTGAACTGTAGGACCTTGCCAGAAAGGCACCAAATTCTTCTAGGGCCCCACAAAGGTTCCCCGTCCGACCGAGTAGCAGGCTTTCCCTAGGGAGTCTGCCCCACCAGGAACAATAAAACCAGACACTTTTATAGATTTCCCGATTTATGTTGCTCATTTATGCCTCACACAATGACCACGCGAGGTCAATATTACCAACTCCATTCTATGGATGTGAAAACTGAGCACCCTAGCTCAGTGCATGCCATCTAGGACCACACCTCCAGGTAAGTGTGTACTTCGTCTTGTAATTGCTATGCTCACTCAGTGAGGCAAGTTCCCTCTAAGGCAGCCTGCAAGGGCTAATGGAAAAATGAGGCTCTGTTGTTTTCATCTCTAAGGGGCTCCAAGGACTGCTGGCACCAACAATGCAGTTAAAGCTCCTGCATCTCTCACTGGGGCCCATGAGGTTTCTAGAACTTTCCAAGAGCGATATCCCGGCGGTTAGTCATGTGGAACCACTGCCGGTTATGAGCTATAGCAGAGCAAAGAGAAAGCCACCAGTGCTCACTTGCAGACTGAGGAAAAGGAAGATGACAGATGGTTACTCTACTGTCCCCTCAGGAGCATCTGAAGTTGACTGGGGAGGAAGACATCGAATTCCAGGACTAGTGACCACGGAGTTTTTGGAGTTTGTTCACTCCCAGATCTAGGAATGGTGAGCAAGGCTACCACTGGGGCCCAACCAGCATCCTTGGTCTTCAGATGTTCCCTGTAAGACAGAAGTCAATAGAACATTTATGTAACTGCCACTTCATCCATCCATTCATAGTTCCTCCAACAAATATTAAATGCCTACTTTGTGCCAGGCATCATTCTAGGAACTAAGGACACAGCACTGAACCAAACAAATGAAATCTCTGCTCTAATGGAGGTTTACATTCCGACAGGGAAAGAATAGGCAATAATCAAGATCAATAAGAATGATGCATAATATAATCTCTTAGGTAGTAAGTGCAAGGGAGGAAAATAAAACAGGGAGAGGGACAGGGAGAGCTAGGGAAAGAGAGCTCAGTTCTTAACAGGGCAGTGGGAGAAGGTGTCACTGATCAGCAGATGGGAAGGAAGAGATGGACGCAGCCCTGCAGATGACTAGGGGAAAAGCATCCCAGGCAGAGGGAACAGCAAGTGCAAAGTGCCTGAGCCTGAGTATGTCCAGAGAATGGGAGGGACCGGTGAGGAGGAGAGTTGACTGGGGTGGAGTGAGGGAGGGAGAAGTGGCAGGGGATGAGGTCAGAGATGTGACGGGGACCATTCTGTAGATAGATGTCGGCAAGGAGGACTTGAGGCCACCTTGAACATGATGCAGAGCCACTGGAGGGTTCGGAGCACGGAGAGCCATGATCTAACTTAAGTTCCAACAAGATCACCTAGCTGTTGTGTTGAGAGTACAATGAAGAAGTACTGAAAGGAGAAGCAGGGAGATCAGTGCCGGGCCCCCACCATAACCCAGGTGAGAGAATAGAGGGTGGCAGCAGTGGGGGCCGGGGCAGGGAAGGTACTGAGATCTTCGGCTTATCCTGAAAGCTCGATCTATGAATTTGTTGAAGGATTGGACGTGGGTGTGAGAGAGAGGACTCCAGGATGACACTAGGCCTTTGGACTGCACCGTGAAAGGACGACTGGGGCTGGACAGGGCTGCAGGAAGCACAGGTATGGAGGGTTGCTAAGTTTCTGATGTCTACTAGACATCTACATGGAAGGGCGAAGGGGGAAGTTGGATAAATAAGTCAGGGGTTGCAGGGGAGAGGCCCAAGCTGGCGTTATACATTTAGGAGTCTTCAGCTTATGGGGGCATTTACAGCCATGAGACTGAGATGCGATGAGAGCACAGAATGAGAAAGAAAAGGAGGGGAGAGAAGGTGAGGGAGAAAGAGAGAAGCGGAGAGACCCAAGAGTCTGAGAAAGGCCTGCTGCGAGCCACACTGTAGCAGGTGACCACAGGCTTCAAGAAAGTCCCAATGTGAGACCTCTCAGCCTCACTCAAGAAACCACAGACCCCAAGAGTAGATGGACTTCAAGGTCTGGGAGGCCAAGGCTAAAGGAAAAGACCACAGGTCAGAGAGTGCCTCTGCTCACGGGGAACTGCAGTCTTTGGCACTTCTGGGAAACAAGCCGCAGACTTAGCTCTTAGCAGACAAGACACCTTATACTGGGGTGAGGGGAACAAGGGGACAAAGAATGTGGTGGTGTGCATAGAACAGGACGCTGAGGGATGGGCTGAGCCCCTGGCACAAAGGACCCCTTCTGGTTTCTCAATTGGCTGGCTTAAGGCGAGGCATGAGCGCCGAGACAGGCTGTTCAAGGCTGATCCGGAGTGGTAATTGCTAGTTACATAGGTCTCTGATTGACTAAAAAAAACAATAAAATGGATGAATTTATGGCTTAGCAATTTAGAGACAGACTCAGGAGGTGACACCCGAGCTGCCTCTTGACAGTAGAACAGAGGTGATCCAGGAGGGACTAGAGAAAATTATTCTAGACAGAGGGAAAACAAAGTCCTGAGGGCTGCGGCATGATGCATGCTGGGCACACAGTAGCTTGGGGCTGTGGAGATGCAGAGGGCGAGGAGAATTGAGGCTGGAGCAGTGGATGTGAGAGGAGGGACAAACTACCGAAAGAAACTTGGCCTTCCTCTCCAGGACTTGGAAACTCTGCAAAGGCTTTTCAGGAGGGAATAACAGAGTCCAATGTGCATTTTAAAGAGATCATTCAGGCAGTTCTACTGAGAGCATATTTGAAAAGGATGGGGCAGACAACACAGAGGCCTGGAGGTGGGGGTGACTTGACTCCAACTGAATCAGTGACTTCCCCTCTTCACCCCCTCTTGTGGAATCCAATGGGTCGGAAATCTCTGGCCTTCTCCCACGTAGCCACTGTCAACCTAGGAGCCCCAGGAGAGACGTCACAAAAGGGGACCTAGGGGAAAAGGGGTGGAGACCACCTGTGGGGAAGCCTCATCCGTCAGCCTTCCCAGCAGCTGCTGACAGTGGGCTCCTTGGGAATACTGGTGACAAGGGGTCCCAAGGCCGAGCAGGAGGCTGAAAGTTGAGGCAGGAAGGTTCCCTGGTTCTCAATTCTGCCTCTGACTAGCTCAACAATCATGGAAGCCATTGGGAAGGGAGGTTAGTTAGTGACAGGAGTGGTTCACTCGGGAGGGAGAAAGTACCCTGATTCCAACTGAAACCTTGGTCCCCAGAGGGAAGAAGGACTATCCAGAGCCCGCTGGGTATGCAGTCCTTTCCCCACCCCACCTCCTGGCTCTGTGTACTGGGAAGATGAACAATACATTCCCAAATCAATATATTGGCACCTTACTGAGTGAGAGAAGGCAGACCAGGGAAACCAAGGCCTCGCCACCTCAGGAGAACTCAATGCTGAGAATTTTCGTCTAGACCCTGGCCCAGAGCAGAACCACCTCCTCCCACCAAGCACACCCCCTGCTCAGGGCCCCCCCCTCACTCCTTTTTCACTATTATTCTTTGTTCCCCCCTAGGATTCCTCATCTTGGTTCTGCCAAGGTCCCCATGCCAGTGTTAGCTCTGGTCTCCACTGTGAGCCTGGGAGATTAAAGACCTTTCCCCAAATCCCCCAGCAAATCAGAGCAGTGCTGGGGTAGCTGTGATTCCCAAGCAGGGAGCAGAGAGCAAATCCCATCCAGGCACCAGGGAGCCCTGTCTCTGGTCTCACAAGACCTCCAAAAGCCACACCGGCTAGCCTGAGACTTCATTAAAACTGTTCGGCGGCCTGCATTTGCTGCAAACCCATTAAACAGTCGACATAATCCATTCATACATAAAAATAAGGGAAGGGGAAGGAGCGAGGTCCCACAGGATGTGTGTCTGGGAGAAACAGTTTCCATAAAAATCTAAACAGAAACGAAGTTCACAGGGAGGTTTTGGCTGCAATCACTTTTTGGCTTCTGGAAATTCTAGCCAGGGAAAGAATTCCCTTTGTGGCCCGTTTGGAAGTGCTCTGACTTGGATTCACAGAAACAAGGGAGGGGAGAAGGGCTCCCCACTCTTTTTGCTGACCACCCTGCTGCTGAGTAATTGTCCTAGAAATTGTCCTGGGGTACTTGTTCAAGGTGGCCAGCTGGGGTTCTGATGGCAGCTCAAAGGGCTGGACTGAGGAGAGAGAGTAAATGACAGGTTAACACAGGCCTACCTCAGCCACCCCAAAGCCAGGTCACTGGGCTGAGTGTCCACAACAGCTGTGGCCATGGAGACACTCCCAGAGCTTTGGAAAAGGGAGGATGACTCCAAGATTTAAATAACTCAGGCAGCAGGATCCCTGTTCCTTCCCATGGGAAACTGGTCCACAGGCCAAGAAACCCCACCAAAGGGACCTCTCTCTACATGGTGGGGGGCTAATAGACCCCCACCATATGCATACACGCATAGACCCACATCGTCTTGCAGAAGAGAAAGTTAGGAGTCGTTGCATTATTGTTTTAATAAGCTGGTAAACCAATATTTTTATTCTCTGTCATCTTTAAAAGGAAAAAAAAAACGGAAGAATGCAGCTAGTTTCTTAAATTAGAGATCTGTTGTGTAATTAGTCCATTTTATCTTCTGCAAGTTGTTGCTGTTTTCCCTCTGTGGTTTCCAGAAATGTCATTGGCTAGGCTTAAAAGTAGGGGCTTTTTTCCTTCCAGAGAAAAATTCTATAAATATTTTCTCCCTTTTAGCATGTTTTAAATTTGAACGACATATTGTAAAGATAGCAAGAGTTATGAAAGTCTCTCTTGGCCGCCAAAGCAATGCAGTGGGAAAACTGATTAGAAAGGGAACTTCTGTCCACATAGAATACCACTGGGCCACTCCCCTCAGGAGTTCGGGAGCCAGGGCACCACAGCTGCCTCTGCTCCCTGGCACTCGGGCTTCGGAGCTGGAAAGAGGGGAGGGCCACTCTCAAGATGAGCAGGCCGACTCTGCTCAGGGAAATGGTGTCCCTTGCCTAATTCTACCCTTAGTGATTCATTTCTTTGAATGATATTTTAGGCATGGATTTTACATAGTTAAGTATGCCTTAATGGTATTTCACGTTGAAATGTATACCCTTTTCTCCAGCAAAGGTATACAGATATACCACATGTGAGTAAAAACCTCTGCAAAAGGATATTCATAGCTAGCTTATTTGTAGCTGTAAAGGACCAGAAGCAACCTGAATGAATGAATATCCATTGATAAGAGAGTGGTTAAATAAGGTCTGGCACATCCTCAGAATAGAATGTTATGCTGCCATTAAAAAGAACGCAATAGAGCTATAGGTATTGATGCAGAATGCTCTGTGAGACACACTGTTAAGTGAAAAGAAAACAAGATGTATGGAACTTTTCGTCTGTTAATAGGATGTCACATTTGTCTTTTTAAAAAGGATATATATGTGCAACCTTGTGTCAGAAGCCGGCCTTCAGGACCAGGAACAGAATCAGGAGGGTGACTTGCTTTTATATATAGATAGAGGGATCGCCTGTGATGCTGTTTACTTATACTCTGCCATCATTCGCAGTTTTTGAAAGGAGTATATTTATCTACAGTCATATACATATATCCTCCTCTATGCCTTGACTTTCTCTGGAAGGATACGGAAGAAGTTGGGGGCAGCACAGGGGAGCATCTCTTGATTCCAACATTAGCCCTGGAAGTCATTTGACATTTTAAAGAGGCTATTCTCTCTGGCTGGAGTGGGTTGATCCCAGGCAGGTGGGCTGGGCAGCTCAGGAGGTGGAAGAATAAACTTCATGCTGTTTTGTGTAGCTTCAAATCCACACAGGACAGCATTACCATGGGTTAATGTGCCCAACCCATGCTCCCAAATGTCCCCAGGGGTCCTTACTCTGTGCCCCACGAGACCTTGTGCCTACAGCCATTACTACATGCTGGTGATTTGATATCTTTACCGGTCTCCAACCCTGGACAGGGCTCTCCTTGCAGTTGAGTATGCGTTTTACTGCTCTTCACAGCCCCAGAGCCTAGCACCGTCCCTGCGCCTAAGAAGCAGATGCTAGACCCAGTTAAGCTTGGACACAGCTGTGGGACCTTGGGCAAGTGACTTAACCCTTCAGAACCTGTTTCCTCATTTGTAAAATGGGAATGGTACTAATCTCTTCTTCATAATGCTGGTACAAAGATGGAGTTAGATAATAAATGTGCCTGTCCAGTGTAGTATAGGCTAGCTAGTATCTCAATAAATACTCATTGAATGAATAAATTCATGCCGTGAGACTGAGATGGGTTAAAATGCAAAAATGTCCTAAAGCTAACACTTTCAGGCTATGTCACCAGGTAGGAATGGGTTTATGAGATAACTTCTTGTCGGGGCCCCTTTGGCTGCCTGCGAATACCTAGCACCTGAAGAAAGAGGGTGGGCACCCGAGGAAGGAGGCAGACATGCACTAAAGAATAATAATGGCACCTACATCACTGAGCAGCTGCTGCGCGACAGGAATTGCACGCAGCTCTTACAAGTCTTATCTAATTGAACTCTCTCAATAACCCCGGAAGGAATCTATTATTGTCCCCAATTTACAGACTAGGAAACTAGGGCTCAGGGAAAGAAAATAACTCATTCCAGTGCCCATCATGGAGCCAGCATTTGAACTCACTTCTATCTGACTCCAAAACTCATGCTGTTGACCAGCCTGCTGGCTCACCTGCTGGGGGGCCCTCCAGGTGGCTCTGTGTAGCCCGTGCCGGGTGGTGTATGCCAGCTCTCTATGTCTGTCACACCCCAGAGCACCGGTTCACCAAACGCCAGGGAAATCTTCATCTCAAAGGGGCCTAAAGCCTCTTGGTCACAGACAGAAAATAAATCTGTCTGGACCAGTGCACTTGGTGGTGACCAGGCCCTGGGGAGCTCTCCTCCCCTGAGCCATCACCTGGAGGCGGGTGACCTCTTCCACAGCTCTCTCGCTCATTCTCCCAGCAGCCTGGATGCCGCTGGCCATTTGGAAATCACTGAGCTCTAATAGGAAATCAATCTTGGTGCATGGGGAGTGTGCGGGGGTGGGAGGAAGAGAATCCAGGCTGTGTTTCCTCTCCCCCTCTAGCCCTGCTCACGAACATTCCAGAAGTCCTGGAAGAAAACTCATAACTCCCCAGGGAGGAATGGACTAAACTGCAGGGTATCCAGCAACTTGTCCTCAGCCAGGCCTTCCCAAAAAGGACCTATAGCTGTGCCACCCCACCCCCAACCCCTGCCATCCTGCCAAGGTTTCGCCTCATGTTGACCTGGGATACAGAGAGCAGCGGGTGAATGGGGAAAAGGAGACACCAAATCAGCAGTCCCCGCCTGCACCATACACACACACACACACACACACACACACACAGGACCTGGCTGGGTCCACGGGAAAGTGTGCTGATCCTCTGTTGAGAGGCCCACATGGCTGGGGAATAGCCTTCTCAGGTGGCCAGGGAGCCTGACAGCGGTGCCAGGTCTCCTCCAGTCTGCCAGGAGCTGGTGGCCCAGCACTGGCAGGAGACTCTCTTGGCCTGCCCCAGGAAGCCCATGGGGGAAGGCTCAAGCTGTTAAAACAGCACTAGCAGAAGGGAAGTAAAGGACATTGGAATTCTAGACAACATTTCGATTTTGGCTGGTTTTTTGTTTGCCTCAAGCTAAAGTTGCGCAGTTTCCAGCACCTGAGTTCTTACGAGAAAGAGAAACGTCTCTGCTCAGTGCCTGCCTTCAGAGGAAGGGATAGGACACACAGGAGTCAACTGGGGATGGGTGGCAGGATGGCTACCCAGAACCATCTGCCTCTTCACTTTTAGCCCAACAAATGGTCAAACAAAGATGAGCTTCTAAGCGACCCCAACAGCTGAGAGCAGCCAGGGCCAAAATCCATGGTGGGAAGCCAGTACGTTGACACCCACTAGCTTACAGGTCAATGTTGTTCTCTCTCTCAATTTCTGCAGTCAGCAATAGCACTGGACGCCTTCGAGCCAGATGCAGTTAATCCAGAAATCAAACTTTCAGAAAGAAAAACTCCTCATTCCTCAAGGTGTGTATACAGATTGCCTAATAGCAAAAGATTCAGAGGCCCTAGTGGACCTCAGACATCACAGACTTTAGAAACAATTTGCTGTTAGAAAGTGGTTTCGGTTCACTCTGGAGGGCTTCTGGGGGCCTGGCTCCTGTGTCCTCTTTGGGGTACCCTGGGCTTGCCCCTCAGCAAACTCACCCCTTAAGCACTGAAGTAGGCTAGGGTTCCCTGGTTCTGAAGGTGAGCTACTAGCTGTGGTCTTTGAGTAAGTTATTTGAGCTCTCTGAGCTTCACTTTCCTCTTCTGCAAAATGAAGCTAATACCGTGTTTCCCCGAAAATAAGACCGGGTCTTATATTAAGGTTTGCTCCAAAAGACGCATGAGGGCTTATGTTCAGGGGATGTCATCCTGAAAAGTCATGCTAGGGCTTATTTTCCGGTTAGGTCTTATTTTCGGGGAAACATGGTAATAATATTGATGTCAGGATGGCATCGTGAAGTTTAAAGAACATAAATGAAACATTGGCAATTTAGCCCAGTGCCTGGCACACAGTAGGCCCTCAAGAAATGTTAGTACCTCCGGCTCCCCAGAATCCTGGCCTAGAACAGTCAGGGCAGGCTAGCTAAAGCTCAAAGCAGCAAGACAGCTGCCAAAGTGAATTCTATTTACTGGCTGATTTTCCAAAAGGCCCTCTGAGTCTACACATCCCAGGCTCTGTCCCAAAGGGGAAGCCCAAGCCCTGCTCAACAACTCGTCCCCTCCCTTCCTCCCCTGCACCTTCCTTATTGCAGCACGTTCCAGGTCTTGCTGGCACACCTCCCCGCTGCCCTTAAGACTAGGGAATGGGGGTTGGGAGTAGTCCCTGGGCCCCCAGCAACGAAGGGCACCCATCATCAGGGTGTGGAGGAGCTGGGCTCCTGAGCTCAGACAGCCTGTGGCCGTCGCCACAGCACACACAGGTGATGCTCCAAGGGCGCTGCACTCAGACACATCTTGAGGGGAAACTGCAAGACTGAACCATTGTGCTTATTGGCGCCATAAATCACCAACTGTTCACATCCTGCTACACCTCCCTGCCCCCACTCCCTTCCAGCCAAGCTGTCCCCAGCCCCACCCCACCCCCATTGCCATCGGTCCTGGTCCTGCGAGATTCCCCTCTTTAGGGGCCAGAGCCAACCACTCACTTGCAAGAAAGATGAGTTCAGCTGAGTTTATTTTTTCTCCTTCTTTTTCACAAATCTGAACCGCCTTTGTTCCTGAACAATGAGGAGTGTGCAGCTGTGGAAGGTGGAAGAGGCCGAGGGCCAGGGCTGGGGTGGGGTGGGGTGGAATGAGGGCTTGGTTGCGCTGCGTGCCTCGGACCAACGCTCTGCTGAACCCGACTCCTGGCCAGCGCTCCTCAAAGCTGGCTTCTGTATCCAGAACATTTTCTCTATTACACTGTCCACAGCCCTTTCTAAAAATCGGTTACAGGGTTCAACTCAGCCCAAGCAGACGCAGGCCCTGTTCCTGCAGGCATTTGGGAAGCTAGGGTTGAGTCTGTGGCCACATCACTCACTGAGCTCCACAGCCTGCCAACCTGCTTGCTCCCCACGTACAGAGCAAGTGCCACCTCTGTGGGTCTCTTTCCAAGGACGCTGCCACCAGAGGTCTTTCTGATTTCCTCTGCTTTGGCAGGCAAAACCAGGCATGCAGAGGCCTTTTCTTTTACTCAAGAGTCTTTGGTTTCATGACCTGCGCAGAGGAGAGTCTCCAGATGTGGCCTGGAAAGTCCCCCAAAAGTAGAGAAAAAGTCCCAAATCAGAGCCAAAGCAAGGAAGAGGAGAGAGGATGAAGAAGGAAATTGTCAGAACACAAGTTTCCATCACATATCTGGAATTTGAAGGCTCTCCCGTGTGCACACACACAAACACACACTCACAAACACACACACACATAACAAAATTAGGGAATATCTAAGACCTTCACAGTGGTCAAATATAGGTAAAATGGGATTATAGGGAACTTCAACTTGCCTCTGTATCCCAGCTTCCCTGGACAAACTGTGTGATTTAGGGTAAGTTATCTTGTCTCTCAATGCTCCCTTTACTCATCTGTAAAATGGGGTCACAGTAGTACATATCTCAGTGTGTTGTTAAGAGTCAATGAAATTACCCATATCAAGATCTTAGAGAAGGGTCAAGCATATATAGTCACAGAATCAATACATATAATAATTATTTTCCCTATTTCCTTAGCTTTTTACAAGGGGTGTAATGCATTTTTACAAGGGGTGTAATGCATTTTACAAGGGGTGTTTTTTAAAATTTGCAAAAAAAAAATGTTTTGTTCAAATTCAAAAAGTAATTATGTGCTTATAAAAATTCAAACAATTTTTAGGAAACAAGGTGCAACCCTCCTTCCTGATGCTGCTCTCTTCCATGGAAGAACCCATCACCTCCAGCCTGGCTACACAGCTCCAAACCCTCTTCAATACCCTTCTTTCGTTGCTGCCACCATGACAGGTGAAAACACCATCTCCATGTTGCTCTGATTTGCATTTCTTTGATTATAAGTGAGCATATAAGCATCTTCTCATGTGTTGTTGGCTATTTTGTTGGGGTGGGGGCCTTCCTACCCCACCATTATTAAATAGTCCACTATGAGATTTCACTTCGAGTTTTTATAGTTTTTTTGGAATGTTTACATTTTTAATCTGCCTGGTATTTATTTTTGTGTATGGTGTGAGATTGGGTCCTAATTTTATGCTAGCATTGCTTACAAATAATTTTTTAAGTAGCTATTTTTAAAACAAAAAGGCCATACACATAGACACATACCAGTTATGTATGTGAAGCAGACAACCAGCTTAGTCATTATCTGGAGAGCAAAGTGCAGCCGGTCCCAGGGTGGTATGTCCAGGCCAAGAAATCTGTGGCCCCCACGTCAGAGCTCGGCCCATGAGGCTTCTGCAAGTTGGGGCAGCCCGAGCAAGCAGGTGTCAGCTAGAAAAGGAGCCCCAGCCATCTTTTGGACCCAGGCTTCCACCTTTTGCCCTGCAGGGCAGGATGGGTTTTCTGACCTGAGGGATTGATTGGGGAAATCTGAGTTGTGGTTCTGGCTCCTCACCCACCCCCAGCGTGCTGCCAGGGGACCCCATAGCTAGGCCCGGGCTTGGCTGGAGGACCTGTCCGTACACCAGCATTCCAGGGCACCGACAGAGAGGGAAGGTAAACCCAGACACCAGGAATGCAGTCCGCCCCTGCGAAATAATGCTGCTAGCCGCCCAGATCTCCATCATAAAAGCTTAATGTAATTACGCAGGAACGAGGAACTTCCGGTGGGAGTCAGGATGAAGAAGGCATTCTAATAAGGCCAGGCCCCCTGCAGAGGCAAGGCAGCCCTACTAGAGGAACAACTTGCCTTCCAGACCCCCACCCCCACCCTTACCTAGCCCACCCACAGCCTGCAGGGGCTCAGGGCTAGGATTTCCAAAACAAAGGTCCCATCCACCCCACAGCATGAGACCCACCAGGCAGTGTGGCCCGTCACCCATTATTTATGGATCCCCATGGGCCCAGGGCCTTGTCTTCATAAAGCCCTCAGGCTGCTGTGGGTGTGGAGGAAGGTGGTCAAAGACCCGGTAGTGAGAAGTACAAAAACTTAGGGCTTCGGAGCCCAGAAACTGGAATGAGACTGCCTGAGTTCAAATCTTGGCTCAGTCACTTCTTAGCTGTGTGACCTTACACAAGTTACTTAACCTCTCTGTGCCTCCATTTTCTCATATGTAAAATGAGGTTAATAATAGTAATTACTTCATAGGTTTCTATGAAAATTAAACATACTTGGAACAGTGGTTGACATATGGTAAATGATGTATAACTGTTTGCTGCTATTACCATTAGTGTAATACTAATCCTAAAGAGAGATGGCATGCCCCACTCCTTTTCTTTCCACCCTCTTACTGACTGGAATGCAGTCATGATGGCTGGAGCTGGAGCTGATGGCATGAAGTGACTTTGAGAACGAAGGCTATACACAGCGGGCCGGGCTACCAGGAGCTTGGCTGAGGAGGTGGAATAGAAAGTCGTGTCTCCTAAAATCTATAGGCTAAGAGGAGCAGAGAGAGAACTAGGTCACACTAGCTGACACAACCCCAGCTCAGAGTCCCAGCTGTTCATAAAGGGAGGCAGCATCTGCCTGAGAGTCGTGGCGACATAGGAAAAGCAAGTCAGATGGCTCATTCTGTGGAGCTTCTTAAATGTCAGGAGAGGAACGCTGACTTGAGCAGGCAGTGGGGAGCCACAGAAGGTTTGTGAGCAGAGGAGTAGCAGGATAAGAGCAGGCCCTGGAAGCTCAGCTGCCGGAAGAAAGCTGATGAATGGGAGGAGGGGAGGCTTTGCATGGTGCGGCTGGTCAGAGGCCACCACAGGAATCCAAGGAGAGGAAAGGGCTGCCCTGTGCTGGAAGTCACCAGACCTCAGTGACGCTTCTCTTGTGCCGCCAAATGCATGTTTGCAAATCGCAACTTATTATTTCTGAGCCCCGCCCCACATCTGGGGCTGCTCCAGATTCCTCCAAAGAGTCAGTGATGTTTCCAACCTGAGGTTCCTGGCCCTGCAGCCTGGAATAAATGGCGAACCTGATGCCTGAGGCTGCATTGGCCCTTTGGCAGAATCAGCAGGCCACAGTTGGGAGCGAAGATGCCCACAGGGAACGCCACCTCCCAGACTGCGGATGGGGGCAAAACTGGATCTGCAAGCTGCTGGCTTTACACTTCTGCAGAGTAAGGAATCAAATAAAACAAAACATCAACAAAAAACCAGAGGGGGACCGCTGCTACACACAGCACAGCTAACGCTCATAGACATGATGTTGGGTAAAAGAAGCCAGACACAGAAGAGGACAATGCTGGATGATTCTATTTTACAGTTAAAAAGCAGTCAATCAATCTCTGGTGATAAAGGCCAGGAGAGTGCTTGCCTCTGTGGGTAGGTAGGTACTAACTTGGAGGGGTATTACAGAACCTTCTGGAGTGATGGAGAAGTTCTGTATCTTCATCTGGATGCTGGTGGCAGGGTACAGACATATGTAAAAATCTATCTAGCTTCACAATTAGTGCACCCGACGCTCTTTATCTATTTTATACATCAAGGAAAAAATAAAACTACAAAAAGGAGAAGGATCTGCTATGAGGGGTAAAAGGTGTTGGTATCCAAAATGAACCTTTTTCTTTCTCTTTTTATCAAAGTCCTATGCAGAAGCAGCAGCCCCTTTGCCAAGCCCCGCCAAGCCTCTCTCCTGTAGTCCCTCTATTAGTGTGCCTTTCCTCGGCTGAAATGCAATTAGGGGAAAACAATGTCTGTGGCCCAGATGCCACTTCGGAAGTGACCAGGAAGAACAGCGGGAGAACTGGCAGGCCCGCTGGGAGGGAGAAGAGAAAGCAGACACAAGTAGAGCTGCCCCAGCCAAATATTTCGACATCCACAGATGTATCTTTTTCCTGGAGACCGGGAAAACTGTCATGGAGCTGAGGAGCCAGAGGCCTCACAAGGGAAGACAAGGTGGAATCCAGGCGGTTGTCGGCTCTCCAGCCCCTCAGCTGAGGTGGCGACATAGGACGTGTTTAAACATAAATAAACGGGAGCAGCTAAAGGAAAGAGAGAACAAAGGCAGAGGGGAAGGCAAACAAGACCAAAGGCTGGAAACAGAGCCCTCCTTTCTGTGATCTGAAGTGCTCCTGTCTGTCCAAAGACACTTCTGGGCTCTGGGCTCCAGGGAGAATACAGGGACACAGCAAAAGGACAAACTGAGGCCACCCCGAATTGCCCAAATGCTCTAACCCCATTTGTCCCATCAACTTCCATCGCAAAATGGCTGCTGCAGTTTCTTGGCGTCTCAGAACTCTGTCATCCCTGTCCCGCTGTCTTAGCCCCGCTTGCCCAGTCCTCATGCAGTTCTCACATATCCAACGTGGGGAATATTTAATTCACAAAATTGCTAAGGCTGGGAGCCTTGCAGTTTCAGTCTTTACATTTATGATTACTATCTCCAGATCTGTCAACTCCAGAAAATCAAAATCCCATACATTGTCCTAGTTTCAGATATTTATTTCCCCCAAAGTAGACCCTGAAACAAGGATTTGAGTACAGGTAGTTTCTCTGGGAGCTGAGCCCAGGAATGACGAGTGAGAAAGTGGGGAAGGAGACAGGGCAGGGAGGAAAGCCAGGGAAGGCTGCTTTACTGAGCAGGTTCCCACTGTGGCCGATTGGGGTTCAGTCCTGCTGGGGACCCTCAGAGAGACTGTGTGGAAGACACCTCTAGATTGTCCTCTGTCGGGGCAAGGGAGCCAGCGTATGTCTCTATCCACCTCTATCCCTCTTTGGAAGAAGGTCGCTCCTGAGCCATTAATTCTTTGGCATTTTAGAATTGTTTCCCCCTTCCCATCCATGCACACGCATGTGTGCATGCACACACACAAACACACACAGGTCAAGCATGGTCCTAAAGTCACCTCAGGCAGGAGATGCAGGAAGCCACTGGCCTGTAAGGAAACAGTCTGCCATGACCTCCAGCATGAGCCAGCAGGGCACCATCACCACCTGCTACATTTAGTCGCCATACAGAGGAGCTACACTCTGCTGCTCCAAGATGCTAGAAACAACTCCCAAGTTCACTGACTGCACTGCGGGCAACGCAGACCCAAGTCAAATGATAATAGCTGAGACCAAAAATGGGAATTTACTGACTTTTTGTAACTGGGGAGCCCAGGGAGAGGAATGGCTTCAGGCATAGCTGAATCCAGGAGCTGAAGTGGATCCAGAGCTCTGCCCGCCTTCGTGGCATGGCTCGACCTGACTCTGTAGATAGGCAGGCCTGCCAATCCCGCCGGCAGAGCACTAGATCCACAGCTTTCTGGCTTAGCAACCCTAGCAGAAAGAAAGAGCTGCCCTCCCCAGTGGCTCTGGCAGAGATGCCCTGAGGAAGATTTTGATTGGCCTGGCTAGAATCACATGCCCATTTTTTAACTAACCACTATGGTAAGAGGAATAGGACACTCTGATTGGCTTGGCCAGGACACATGCTCCATTCCTGTTGCCACAGGAGAGTGGGCCACCATGATTGACAGTCCCTCGTGCTACAAGGAATGGGACATGGGCCATTTTGCAAAGAAAAAAGGCCCCCACAGAGGAGTGACTTGCCAAAGGTGATGTAATTAGTCAGAAGCAAGGCCAGGACCTTGACCTAGCTGCTTTATTTCCAAGCAGAGGCAGCCTGTTATTGATGAAGAAACACAGATTTGGTACCCCAACAACCAAGCTTCTTGTGTAATCTTGAGCAAAGTTCTTAGCCTCTCTGAGCCTCAGAGTTCTCGTTTATAAAATGGGACTAATAATACTTTCCCATAGGATGGTTGAGATGATTCCATGACATAACCAATGGAAAACACTCCGCACGTATGCCCTCAGAAGTATTGCCCTACTCCAAAACCACACATCTTTTCCCATCTTCCAACATCCTCACAAGCCAGGGAAGAAAGAAAAGTACCCATGAAGTCGTGACATTTTTCAAATGACATTTTAAAGGACAAAGAGATGTGTCTGTGTAAAGTTATCTATTGCCACATAATCAATTACTTCAAAACGTATTGTCTTCAAACAACACACATGTATTCTCTCAGAGTTTCTGTGGGTCAGGAATTTGGGAGCAGCTAGACTCAGTGGTTCTGACCCAGGGTCTCTTGTGAGATTGCAGTCAAGGTGTCGGCTGGGACTGCGGTCATCCAAAGACTCAACCCGGGCTGGAGGATCCGCTTCCAAAATGGCTGTTGGCAGGAGGCCTCAGTCCTCACCACACTGGGCTCTCTGTAAGTCAGCTGAGTGTCCTCAGCACATGGCAGCTGGCCTCCCTCCTGAGAGGAAGAGTGTCAAAGAATGTGTGGACATATCTTTCAAAGCACCACAGTGTCCAGTGCAGGGTGGAGTTTCTACCAACTGTTTCCTCCTGGCCCTTCACGCCTCTCCAGCTGGGCTCCTGACCTCTCTCTCACTGTGCATGGGTCACATGACCCATGAAAACATGTTTCAGAAGCAGACATGGTTTGTCTCAGGCGTGGCCAGATAGGTCACGCAGCAGAACTGGGAAGAGCAGAGTGCTGCAGACTGTGGGTGGTGGCCCAGGGTTACCTGAGGCCTTGGTACTACTGGGCCTCAGATGTCCAATAACCCAGGGCATGCTGTGACTGCCTTTTTGCACTGCATATCTGGGTGTCCTCCATGCTTTCAGCACCCACGATTGTGCTCTCACAGCACAAAGTCTGTTAAACTGCCTGGTTGCTACAGTGGGCCCTGCCAGCGAATGGGCTCAGACTGAATGGGTTCTATGCGAGGGGCAGCCCCCATGGGGATGTCAGTTCGGAGTTGGGACACATGAATCTCAGGAGTTCCCAAGAATAGGTAAGCCTGGTCCTATAAGGAAGGGGCTGGTATCGGTCTCATTTTACAGAAGAAGAAACTAAAGCTCAGAGAGGTTCAAGAACTCGTCCAAAATCACACAACTAGTAAGTAGGAGAGCCAGGCCTTGAAGCCCAGCCATGACTCTTGCACTAAACCATTTCTACATTGCATTTAGCATATTATTTAGGGCAGGGCTTCTTAAACTTTGACACCGAAGGGCCCTAACAGCCTCCAGAGGGTCTCAAGTTAAAGCTCAAAGTGGCACCTCAGCAAGCTGGTCATTTCTCTGGTGTTACATGTTTAGCTTTGACATTGATACCCATCTGCATTCTATTCCATCAGACAGCCCTGTGCTTGTTTTAATACAAAAGCAACATCGACAGTCACTCAAAATCAAATACAATTGATCCTCCAGGAAGCACCACCACCTTGACCTTGCAGTTTCAAGTGCCCCCACACCCCTGCAGAGACTGGAGTGCAGGGACAGCAGCCTAAAATCACAAAGGAAAGCCCCCAATGGGTGGCTACTCCTCCTGCCCCCACAGCCTGAGTCCTGTCCAATGCCTTCACAGCTTCCTTCTCTTTTTGTCACCCCCATCCCTGGGGGATTCCCAGCAGCTCTAAACTGAGGCAGGAAGGGGGAGCAAAGATTGGGGTGGAGGCTTCTCCCACCTTGCTGCTTCACTCACACACACCCCTTCTCTCTCCCCCAGCCCCACACGAGCCCAGAACAGAACTTTGCACGTTCTGGAACTGAGCTGTTGCAGCTACCACGCAAGCCTGAGAGGAAGGGGTTAAAAACATCTTTCATCTCTCAGCAGCGCCTTTATATAGTCTACGTGTGACTCTGAATGGTTATGGCTTTATATAGAGCGTGCTCTGTGCAGAGGGAGAAACCGCCGTAGTTAAGGGAACAAAGACGGTTCTAGTCTAACGACCTGCTTTTATTTGTAGGGACCTCGTCTCCAAAGGGCGGCCTTCAGGTGACATCTGCCATGTTGACTGTGTGCCTGAAGAATTACACCACTAAACACTGGAGATGCAAATACAAGGGGGGTAAGAACGCCCACAAATAAACTAAAGCCACTCCTGTTTATTGTTTCTGGAAAAAAGGAAAAATCACACGTTTCTCTTTGGATGTTTTCACACATAGCCCAACCTTCAAATGTCAACTTCTGCAGGGTGTTTGACCTAAAAATAGTATAATTTCTGTGTCATTTGAAAAACTGTTTAAAAGGACAGACTTAAGCCTGGTTTTTCAAACATACATCTAGGATAAGAAACCGAAGTTTCATTATTTGGGGCACAGTCTCTGAAAGAAGCAACTAGGCCTTCATTTTACTAAAATGGGCCTGTTCCTGTGGTTTCTCTTAGGTTAAATCTGCTTGAATTTGGGTTTGTTTTGTTTTGTTTTGTTTTTGTGCCGCCAGGTCTCTTTGTCCCTTAGTGATGAAGAGAAACTGGGAAAAAAGAAAGGAGCAGCTTGGGGGAGGTGGAGGGAGCTGGGGCCCCACCCACCTTTGCATCTTAGATTAGAGCCAGTCTCTGCTCACTCTGGGGTACGAAAGGTTGCAGACCTGAATTCATGCTGCCAAGCTCTCAAAATGAGCAAAGCCAGGAGTTCCAACCGGGCCCACCTCACCGGAGGATGTCACACGCGCTCTGGCAAACAAGCCGCTAGAAGCTCGGGGTTTATTTAGACAGTGCAGGTCATTCCTGTCCACACCCCAAGCTGACGCGACTTTATAAACACAGAGCATGGAATGCAGTCTGTGAAGTAACCAGGTCAGAGATCCACGCTGCAGACGGGGTGGGGCGCTGGGGACAGGTTCAAGTGTGAGGGGTCTGACCAGTTCTGCTCAGAGAGAGACATTTCTCCACCGGTTGGAAGGACCCTCCACTTGATGCAAAGTGTGCCAGGCAAAGCTGTTCCCCCAGTGCCAGGAGAGGTAGGCACCATCCTTGAGAACTACTCCACATGTGACCCTTAGTCCTGATGTCCACAAGACTGGAACATCTCTGAAGGCAGAGGCGGACTGGGTGCCTCTCAGCAGCCCCCACAAGCCCTGGGAGCACCAGACTGGGAAGGCCTTGGGAGGCCAAGGTTCAAATCTTACACTGCTGGTTAACTGGCTGTGCGACTTTGAGCGAGTCACTTAACCTTTCTGAACCTTCATTTTCCAAGTATGGGGCTTAAACTAGCTCCAAAATCTGATCATTCTGGTGGATCCTTGATTCATATTCATTAAATGTATGAATGAACAAATGCATTAATGAATAAGCAGCCTACAATAGAAGCCCCAAGCCCAAGTCACCTCTGCATTGCACCTAGCTTCACGCCCACATCAATTCTCTCTGTCTGCAACTCCCTGAGGGCCTCTCATCCCGGAAAAGGTAAGCACTTGAAAAATGCTTCCTACAAACATGAATTCACCAACACATTTTCAATGCTCCAGCACCCAAGCCTCCCCCCATCCCACCTGGATTTACCCAAGTCAGTGCTCCCGCAGCTCTCTCACCCTCAGCAGTCTGCCCTCGGGTTCCTGTGCTGGAGCCCCAGGGAGCCCCAGAGAGCCCCTAGGAGCCCCATCCCATGAGCTGCTGCACTGAACCCCAGTGAAGAAACAAACCCGCTGCCCTCCCCCTCCTTGCACTTCACCAGTGGGTTCGTTTCAAAGCCTGTGGGTGTATTTCAATAAGAACAACATGAAAACATGGGCGGATTCTTTTCTCTCTAAGAGAAAAAACCTGGAACAATAGCTGAAGTAATAAGGCAAAATGTGGCCATCTGCTCCCCGCCCTGAACGACTCTCCAGCTCACTTCTCCCTGGCCTTGTCACATCCCCTCCCCCAAGGCATGCATTGCCAAAAAGTCCAAATTAATTCACCTGCATTGACTAAGCATTGCTACCTGCTGGTGTGTTGCTTGCTACTTATTTGTTCACTCATTAAACTAAAATACAGTGCGCCCTTCCTAGGTGCAGGGCGCTGCATGTTGGGGGCTGCGTAGGCTTCATTTTGAACAAGGCTTTAAGGAAGCCTGCAGTCTAATGGGGGAGCTGAGACAAGCCCATTAATAACTATGATACACGGAGAAACGAGGCGAGGCATAAATGCAGGAAGTGCTGGGGAAGAAAAAAAGAACATTTATTTGTGTGTGTTTAGGGCTGGAAGTGATGGACAGGAAGGCTTCATGGAGGAGGCGGCATTTCAAATGAGCTTTAAAGTCTAGGTGAGGTTACACAAGCATTGCTGGAAGGGAAAGGCTTCTAGGCAGAGGATGCAGAGTGAGGAAGAGTACAGAGGTGGCAGATGCTAGCAGCAGGGGTCCAAACATCATCCACATTCAGGGTGAGTATGCAGGGGCAATAGCAGATAAGGCTAGCAAAGGGAACAGAAGAGGACCCAAAGCATATAGGAAAACCAAGGAGTTTGGAGTTTATTCAGTGGGAAGAGGGGAACTACAGAAGGCTTCTTTGCCACAGACTGTGTATAGTCATTTGTCTGTCTCCTCTCAGATCCATTCCCTGCCCCTCTCTCATTCTGCTTGGTGCAGCCAGGAACTACGTTTCCCAGGCTGCTTTGCAACTGGCCTCTATCTAGGTTCACCCAATGAAAGATACCAGTAGGAGATTGGAAGGCAGGAAGAAGGAGAAACCAGGGTATTTCTTTCCACTCTCTTTGCCTTGGGCAGCATCTCCCGCATCAGTTGCTTCTCCCGTATCTTCTCTGTGGTTCCAGCTCCTGTTGGCTGACTCTGGCTCACAGGTTCTCATAACACTCCCTCTCCTTTTGTCCCTCCAGCACTAGGGACACTAGCAACTTCCTGCTGTTACTAATCTCTGAGTCACTAACCTCTGCGTTATCTCACTGTGCTGTTTGGCTTTTTGGCTCCTCCAGCTTCTGTGAAGCCAGTTCCCTGGGTTAAATTCCCTGTGTTTAAGTACCTAGAGTAGTTTCTGTTTTCTTGGCTAGACCCTCACTAACACAGGGTAATTGGATCCAGTATGGCTTCAGAACACTCACGTTGGCTGCAGAGGGTCCCCGTAACAGTTTTTGCAATCTCCGAGGAGAAGGGTGAGGAAGGATAAGGAAGGCCTGAAGCAAGGCAGTGGCACGAGAATTGGCAAGGGAAGATGTTCCAAGAGCCCCCAAAGAGATGATGCAGCAGGACCCCACAGAGATACGGGATAGAGGCACCAAAGATGAAGCTGATCTTCAACTGGAGCACCCAGGGGAACGGCTGGGCCACCGACGGAGACAGGAAGAGCGGAAGAGAAGTTGATATGGAAAGGATAAAATAAGCTCTATTTTTCTTTCTTTATTTATTTTTTTTTTCCTTTTTTTTCCTTTAATTAATCCATGCACTTGGCTGTTGGGCTTTTCCTCATTGATTTTGGATTGAGGAGATTGATGGAGGAGACTTCCAAAGGGAGAGAGCACCCAGAGACAAGAGTAGGCGACAGAGGACACCTTCGGGTCAATAGGAGGCGGCATGAAGGGAAGTGAAGAGGGGCCACACAGGAGTGTGGACAAGAACCACGAGAGACGGAGGGCCTGAGCACTGAGCAGGAGCCAAGAGGACGTGGTAGGGAGAACAGCGGTACCGGGCACATGGGCTGTCAGAGCCTGCGGGCGGCAACGTCAGGAGCACATTGGAGGTCACAATATGGCATAAGGGAGCAGAGGGGTCTGTGACAAGTCTGGCAGAGAGAAACGAGAAGGACAGCAGGGGAAGGCTTGCTCAGGGACAAAGTAGATTTGAACCTGTGGGAAGGGGTACAATGAAGAGCAAGGGCCCAAATGTACCAGAATGAGTATATTCATTCATTCATTCATTCATTCATTCATTCACTCAACAAGTATTTACCAGGTGCCTGTATGTGCCAAGCACTGTTTTGAGCTCTGGGATTGGAACAGTAAATGAAAGAGGTAAAAAGTCCCTACCTGCTTTGAGCTTCTGTTTGAATGAGGGAAGATAGGTAAGAAACAAAAACACATTGACTACGTTGCACTGCAGATGATGGTAATAGCCGTGGATGCAGAAGTGCAGGAAACAGGAATGCGGGGAGGGGGTGTTGTGACTTCAGTAGGGTGGTTGGGGAAGGCCTTGCTGGGAAGGAGACAGGCGGAGGTGAGGAAGGAAGCCCTGAGGACATCTGAAGGAAGAGCCTGCCAGGTAAAGGGAACACTCAGTACAAAGGTTCTAAGGTCGAAGCGTGCCTGGGATGTTCCAGGATGACGACACTCAGGCCAGTGTGGCTGGAATGGGGTAGGGGAGGGGCATGGGTAGGACGTGAGGTCAGGGAAATAGGGAGAGCCTCGTCAGTCAGAGTAAGGACTTGAGCTTTTATCTAAAGGAAATGGGGAGCCACAGGAGGGCTTTGAGCTGTAAGGTGATGTGATCCTACTCAGAATAGTGACTGAGGAAGGGAGGTGAGTAATCTGAATATTGAAAAGCTGCAGTACCGTGTTTCCCCGAAGATGAGACCGGGTCTTATATTAAGGTTTGCTCCAAAAGACGCATTAGGGCTTATGTTCAGGGGATGTCATCCTGAAAAATCATGCTAGGGCTTATTTTCCATTTAGGCCTTATTTTCGGGGAAACACGGTAGTGAGCTGCCTTCCTGTGGGAACCACTGTTGCTGAGGCCCAACTGGGGTATACATACTGGGAGAGGGATGGCTTCCCTGACAGCAGTTGGGCCAGGGACAGGGCCAAGGAGTACCTTGGGTCTTTTCCATGACAGCGGCCAGGGTGTGCAAGTGCACTGGGATTTGCCAGCACACAGTAGGAGCCTCCCAGTCCATGAACGACCCTTGAGTCCCACACTCACAATTCCACGGGGCAAAGTATGAGCGTCCTGAAGACCTCTCCTTTCCTGGAAGACTTGAACAGGTGTCTTTACGCTGGGAAGGCCCAGGCTGTGGCTTCCACACACCTCCAATCAGCTATGGAACCCACAGAGCCAGGGCATTCAACCTTGTCACCTTGGCTGGCTGCGTTTCATTCTCGAGCTTCAGCCTAACCTCTTCCCCACAGTCTTTGGGCCTCCACAAGAGTGTATATCTGTGTCCCTGTACACATGCCTACTGGACCACTCCTTTAGAAGACTGGCTCCTCACAGCCTGAGACAACAATTTCCCCTCAGAACTCTGAGTACAACACAATTCCTGGTAAGTACTCAGCAATAATTGGCAGCCATGTTGGAACTGGCAGCCCTTTTAGAACTAGTGGCCCTGTTGGAAAGGGTACATTCAAAAACAGGCATTGAAATCTTGTCACTGTAGACCTGGAGCTCTTTGTAGAAATGCTGCTGCCACTCTCTGTCCTCACAATTCCAAACTCTCGGTCTCAGGGAGCCCATGTGTACTTAGCTGAGTATGAAATGTGCTGCCTTCGACTTTAGAGTCTGTTCCTAAATCCTCGGAAATAATGAAGTTCAGTCTCCCTGCTTGCTTTATGAAAGTCAACACTTTTGTACTCTACATAAAGTTGAACATTAAAAATAATAGCTTTTGTGTTGGGGTATACACTTTCAATATTCATTTTCCATACTTCAGGATAAAATATATGACCATTAAGTCACTACAATAAGTTGAAAAACAAGATTACTGCTTTCACATCCTGTGCAAGTTGCTAATAATCTTGCTGTTATCCTAACATTATGGTCAAAAGATATTGCTTTTAAGGTTATTGGGACGAAATGTGCCCAACATGATGGTTTTTTGAAAGGGAAGATGGAGGAGAGGAGATTTTATTGGGGTGGGTGTGATGTCTTTTTAAACTTTTTATTATGGAGAATTTCAAACATATGCAAAATCTTGAGAAGTGTCTTAGGAACTGCTGGGGCCCACACCTCCTTCAACAACCCACAACCCAGAACCAGTCCTGCCCCACTCTCACCCCAATCCCAGGATGCTTTGAAGCAAGTCCCAGACACCACGGACTTCACTGCACGATACTGGATTTTGTTAATAATGTAGAGGATTATTGTCAACGGGTAAGACCTCTGTCCGTAGCCTTCCCTCTCCACTTCGATGAAACCAAGAGATGAACTTCAGCCCAGCCAATCCCCAGGAGGCCTGAGACGTGGGTTTCTAGACCTGGGCAGCCTGGACCTTTGCTGCAAGAACAGAAGGCGTATCTGCAACTTAATGAGGGCCCGAGAGGGGAGCAGGGATGGAAGGCTGCGTGCAAGGCCTTGCTGCAAGTGCCCCCCTGGATCCCTGCTGCCGGTGGGAAAAACACTCCATCTGTAAGAAATGACCTTTCGAAAAAAGCTCATCTGATCTTGTCATTTAATATCAGCTTAAAATTATTCCTGGGGCTTTTCACGGCCCTCAGGAGCGAGCCCAGACTTGTCTTTTGTGCTCCAGCTCTGTCGGTCTACCCTCCACCTTCATCTCTCCCCAGCGCCTCCACACACACACTGAACAGGTCCCTCCAGGCACCAACAGAGGAGCCCTGGCTGGGTCCCATGTGCCAGGTCTGGTCCCTTTCACACCCACTGACCTCTCCGTCTGGAATACACAAATCCCTTCCCACCAACTATACACCTGGTCCTTCGAAGCTCAACTTTTGTCACCTCCTCCAAGAAGCTTTTACTGGACTCCCCCAAAAGAGCCATCCCCTGTGCTCACAGAGCATCCCATATTGCTTGTCACTGAATCATTTTTTTCAACAAAGATTTACTGAGCTCCTGTTATCTTTCAGGTACTGTTCTAGCCACTAGTGATATAAAAGTGTAAAGCAAAAAAATAGAAATAACTATGTGCCCCCTCAGAACTTCTATTCCGGTGGGGGAAGACAGAAAATAAGCTTGTCATAAATTATTAGGTTGGTGCAAAAGTAATTGTGGGTTAAAAGGTTAAAAATAATTGCAAAAACTGCAATTGCTTTTGCACCAACCTAATAAATAAGGTAACTTCAGGTTCTGATAAGTGCTACAAAGAAGATAAAATGGAGTAATGTGGTAAAGATGGAACAGGAACTACTCATTTAGGTCAGGGAAGGACATTTAATTTGTGTAGTCTTTGTTTTAATGGCCGCAGAATTCTATAACATTCTTCCCTTGAACTGAGAAGTAGGGTCCATGTCTCCTTCCCTTTAATCTGGCATGCTTGTAACTACTTCAGCCAAGAGAGTATGGCAGAAGTCACAACAAGAGAATTCCAAAGCAAGCTGACAAAAGGCCATGGGGCTTCTTCTTGGTTCTTAAGAACACTCACACTGGAGCCCTGAGCTGCCATGTGAGAAGTGTGACTAGCATAAGGCTGCCATGCTGTGAGGAAGCCCAAGCAACAAGACAGGCCATAAGCAGGTTCTCTGTTCAGCTGTCCCAAATGAACTGAGGGTTTGAGTATTCCCAGCACAGGTGCCAGGAGCCTCCAGGTTAAGTCCAGGGCCCAGCTGCAGGCCACCCCCAGCCTTTATGTCTTCCTAGCCTCAGCTCCAAGCACGCCACCTGCTATACCCTGTCTAAACTCCTGACTCCCAGGCCCATGAGCATAATAAAACTCTTGTTTTATGCCCCTAAGTTTTGGAGTGGCTTGTTGTGCAGCAATAGTAACCAAAACACACTGAGTCTTGAATAATGAGAAAAGGCAGACATGCAAAGAGTTGGGCGTGAAGAGCAGAGAGAGTGCAAATGTCCTGAGGCAGGACCAAGCTTGGCCTCTTGAGATACAGCTAGGGCCTTACAGGCCATGCAAAGAGTTAGGTATTTTATTCTAAGTGTTACAGGAAACCAGTGCAGGGTTTTGAGCAAGGCAGAGACATGACCTGATTTACGCTTTAAAAAGATCCTTCAGGGGCGGCCAGATGGCTCAGTTGGTTGGAGAGCGAGCTCTCAACAACAAGGTTGCCAGTTCAATTCCCACATGGGATGGTGGGCTGCGCCCCCTGCGACTACAGATTGAAAACGGTGACTAGGCTCGGAGCTGAGCTGCGCCCTCCACAACTAGATTGAAGGACAACGACTTGGAGCTGATGGGCCCTGGAGAAGCACACTGTTCCCCAATAAAATTTAAACAAAAACAAACAAACAAACAAAAGATCTTCAACAATAGCAAGTACTGACAGGATAGGAGCAAGTAGAACTTTCACCCACTGTTGATAAGGGCCATAAATTCCCTAAGAAATGCCATTCCGGGTCAGGTAAATAGCCCAGTGTCGTCTCTCTCACGAGGTTCCCAAAGGACATGAGGGGCAGGCCACCATCCATGGCTTCTCCCTCAGCTCTTTCCACTGAGGGGAGTGAGGCCTCTTCCACTCCCCTCGGAAGCTCTGAAAACCCCCGCCAACTCATCAGTGGGGCTAAGCAGTCTGCTTTGAACTCACCTTCCTGCGTCCTCTCCCTCCCTCTGCCCTTCTTCTTTTCTCACCTGGAGCCCGGATGAGCAGCTATTGCCTTCACCTTACTGGTTTGTTGCTCACCTGGACACAGCCTCCTCACAAGGCTGCCTGCCTCTACCCTTACCCCACCCCCATTCTCCATACAGCTGCCTGAGGGATTTTTGTAAATAAACTTGCACTTGACGCAAAATGTACAAGAACAGTGCACATGTCATAAGTGTACAGCTTGGTGACATTTTACAAAATAGACTTACACCCGTGTCACCAGTGTCCAGATCAAGAAGCCAAGGAGCATGACCAACACTCCAGAAGCCCCCTGGGGCACCTTCCCATGACTACCTTGCGTCCTCAAGGTTAACCATTGTCCTAGCTTCCAGCAGCATAAATTAGTTCTTCCTGGCTTTGAACTTTGTATCAATGAAATCTGCAACTTATGTTCTTTTGTCTCTGGCTTCTTTTGCTCAGCACTGTTTCTGAAAGTTTCTGTGTTGTTTTGGAGCAGAGTTTTCCTTGTTGGCTACTATTATATTATGTGAATATGCAACGATTTATTGATCCATTCTACTGCTGATAACCACTGGTACAGTTTTCAAGTTATTTTGTTTGTTTCTTTGTTTTAAAAGTAGTGCTGTAGTCATATATTGACCCTGAGGGAAGCTTTCTTGAGAAGCAAATTAACATATAGAGCAGAAAAGAACCAAGAGATTGGCAGATAAATGGAGTTGGAGCCCTGATCGTACCACACCTGAAGCTCACCCAATAGCTGGATTTTTTTCAGTTTACTTAAGCCATTATATCCCTTTATTGTTTAAGCCAGGCTGAGCTGGATTTTCTGTCACATGCAGTTGAAATCATTCTAACTGGTACAGAAGGCTGGGAGGGAAAGAGCCTTGAGGAGCTAGGAGGAGTGCCACAAAAGCATATATAGGATGAGAAGAAGTGAGAAGGCGTAGGTTAAGTCAAATAGGAAAGAGAATATGTGAGTTCATTCCAAGGCCAAAGCACCTCCAAGGAAGGGGGATAATTTGAGCTATAGTGTAGTAAATATTCACCTCTTCTTCTTCTGTCTATGGGTCAGAGTATACTGCCGCCTACCCACCCCCACCCCCACCACAGTGCTGTGCTGGACCATGTGACCTAGTTTGACCAACAAGATGTTAGCAGACTCTAGTTTGAGCAAAGGCTTCAAATGTTCTGGTGTGGCTGAGCTTGGCCCCGTGTCCTTCTGCCAGCACCGTAAGAAGAAAGTGCCTCAGGTGACCTGATGGTCCGGAGAGGATAAAAAGCACATGGAGCAGGCCTGAATCCAACCCGCAGCCTAGAGCCAAACCCAGCTGACCAGCAGATGCATGAGTATAAGTAAATACTTGTGGTTATATGTCACGGATTCTGGTAGTGGCTTCTTACACATCATGATTGAAACAATAGCTGACTGATACACAAGGCAAGAGGGAGGATCAATAAGAACAGAAGTTCACTTAGGAGGGCAGATTAGTTTCCTCAGGCTGCCATAACAAGGTACCACAGATTGGGTGCCTTAAATAACAGAAATGTATTGTCTCACAGTCTATAGGCTGGAAGGAAGTCCAAGATCAACATGTCAGCAGGGGTGGTTCTTTCTGAGGGCGGTGAGGGACGATCTGTCCAGGCCTCTCTCCTTGGCTCATAGATGACCTTCTTCTCCCTGCGTCTCTTCACTTCGTCTGCCTTCTGTGAGTTGCTCAGGTCCAAATTTCCCCTTCTTATAAGGACATCAGTCATATCGGACTAGGGCCCACCCTAACGACCTCACTTTAACTTGATTATGTCTGTAAAGACCTCATCTCCAAATAAGATCACATTCTGAGGTCCTGGGGGCTAGGACTTTAAAATATGCATTTGGAGGAGGCACAATTCAACCAGTAACTGAGAGTATGTTTGTGATCATGGCAAAAACACCAATCACAATAATAGAGAAAATTCTCACTGCTATTCGTGAGCCTCATACCAAACATCTGTGTCCCATTCCGTATCCTTGGTGGGTTTCCACCACTGGGCTGATGTGATGAGTTCTCTATGCATGGAAAGAGGCAGTATAGAAAAAATATAAAAGGGTTTTGAAGTCACGCGGTCCTGCATTCAAACCTTAACTCAGCAACTAACTAGGTATCTGACCTTGATTATTTGAACCCTCTGAGCCTCAGTTTCCTTATATGTAAAATAGGCATCAATTCTATCCCATTGAGTTGTTCTGAGGATAAAATCATGTGTGTCATTTAGATTAACATTTGGTAAGTTATAGAAAACCCAACGAGCCATGACTTAAATAAGCAAGGGATTTGTTTGCTTCAGACAAAAAAGGAATGAAGCGTGTGGCTATTTAGGACTAGTATGGCAGCCCAACAATATCTCTGAAGACCAGGTTTCTTCTGTCTTCTTCTCCAGCATCCTCACCATGTGGTTTTTGTTCTCATGATCACAATATAGCTGCTGTACCTCTAGGCATAAAGTCTGCATTCCAGATAGGAAGATGGGGCGGGGGGAAGCAGGGAGAGGACAAAGGACCAAACGGGCATGCCAGCTGAGATGGCCCTTTATCAAACGCTTCCCCTTATGTCCAATTGGCCAGATCTGGATTACATGGGCACCACCAGCGGAGCCTGGGAGACCACACGTTTGTGCTTTCCAGCCTCTATAATAAAGGAAAGCAGGGGAGAAGGCAGTGTGTATAGACAGTCCATAGGGGCTGCCGTGTCAGATAGGCCAAAAACTTCGAGCACACTACCAGTACCAACAGGTATTGGATGTTTGTCCAAGTTTATTTTGTGAAAGAAAATATTTCAGACAAAGCATGGGATCCCACGTGTATCCCCATCCACCTGAGTCACTGTGATTGCTCTAAGCCCTACACCAGAATTTTCCCACCACTGGTTAGATTGGAGAGTGGGAGAAATAAGTATGAGCATCCTTGAATCTGACTCCAGCCCCTCCTCTCCTTCAAGCCTGGGGTCACCAGCAGAGATTCTGGATCCCACAGGGGCATTGTGAAACCCATGCCAGCACCCTGGGACAGCATCCAAAACCTGCAAATGCCAATCAAGAGCTGGGGACATACGAAGGTGCTGGGCTGTAGCAGAAGTGGCCCCAGCCCCAGAGAACCAGCTGGCATCTCTGAACACCCTCCCAGACCACAGCTGTTGGCTAACCTGACACACAGGCCCACAGAACTGTCATGGTCCCCAACCCAAAGGGATCAGCTCTCAGAACACTGCTTCCCAACCTGCTCACACACGATGCCCCCATCTTATAAGGTCCAAAAAGTTCTCCTCCTTGCAGCACTTTTAGTATCAGTTAAAAACAACACATAATGGCATAAAGCAACTAGGAATTCAGTAAGGCTTAGTAATACCATATTTTACTTCTCACAGTAGCACTGTAGATATTTGAAAAATGGTATTACTACGTGCAAGACAGAATATTTATTCAGCCTACATACGTGCAGACTTCCTGGCCCAGATATGGATCAGAGGACCACTTGCTCTACCCAGACAGCCTAGACATTGAGGAACAGAAGTCAGATGGCACAGAATCCCAGGAGCTGAGGGAGGGAGAAGGCTCAGAGGGCAATAGCTGAGAAAGACAGATTGGCTCTCAGAGAGAAGCCAACGTTGTATCAGGAGGAGGCTGCAAGTGAGGCGTCATGTTGGAGAAAATGTCCTCCAAGAGCCCTCTCAGGAGAGGTGTGAGATTGCACTTAATATGTCAAAAAAAAAAGGTCAGAAACCAAATACTGAGGCTGTGGCATGCAGCATTTTGTATCCACTTGATTAATAAACATCCTCTTCTCAAAAATGTTCTGTTCTTTCCCCACCCCCTTTCCTCATGCCTTTAACTTTCCCAGATCAGTGGGATTGCTGGGGCAAGTCAGCTCTTCCAAACTGTGCAATTTGAGGCATCGACTCTGGGCAGGAGAGCCACCTTGTCTCTGTGCTTTGCAAGCCAGGCCGTCTTGGTTTCCCTCCTCTCTAGATATGGTCATTCTCAAGGCCTACGGCTTAGACAAGCTTCCATGCTACAGAGGGCTTCTTCCTCTTCTGCTCAGATCAGCTGATGCTGAGTTGCGCCTGGCCATTGAGTCAGCAAGAGAGAACCAGGCAACCACTCAGGCTACAAGAAACCCCAGGCACACCCCCACCAGCCACCCAGAAACCCCTTTGCACATTGAAATGCAGCTGGGCCTCTAGACTCCAGAGCTTCCCTCTGCCTCCCTCCCCACCCTGGTCCGGGCCTCCTAACAGACCTGTCTGCTTTCTGTCTTCTTCTCCCCAACTGTTTTCCTGCAATTCCTTTTAAATGTACAATTGATCACCTCACCTCCTCACTTAAAAACTTTTTGGTGGCATCTCACTGATAAAGCCCTAAACTGAGAAGGGCCCTGAGACCCCCTCAGGATAGGCTGCACCTCCTCCAGTGTTTTTCTCTAGGCCTTTGCATCCTGCCTCAGGGCATTTGCATCACCCCTCCAGCCTGGAAAGCCCTTCACATAGTGCTCATCTAGTTAAGCCCATCTTATCCATCTTACTCTTCTGATTTCAACTCAAATGTGGCTTCTGCAGACTTCTCAGAGGCCTCAGACCAAGTCAGGGCCCTTATACCCTCTCAGATGATCCCTATGTTACAGTCTCATGACAGACAGCAAATATACAGACAGCAAGTTTATATACTCGTAGGTCACCTGGTGACTGTGTCTCCCTTAGGCTGTCAGTTCCAAGAGCCCAAGCACTTGTTTTATCTGTGTAGCCCCAGTGCCAATCACTGTCTGTTACCTGTCTGTTATCAATACATATTTATTGAGGGATTAAAGGTAGAAAGAAACATACATCCATTTTCAATTCCTTGTTTTCCTAATTAAAAAAAATAATATTCTTTTAGAAAATGTAAAAAAAAAAGAAAGTTAAATCAACCATGTTTCTAAGGAGAAGTACTGATAACAATTTGATCTCTTTCCTTTCCATCGTTTATACTTTTTGTTTTACTAAACTGAGGGTCTATTGAATATATAGTACAAAGCATTACAGAACAATTACCTCTCAAAAAACGTAAGTACCATTCCCTCTGTTTTATGTCACATTTTTTTCTGATTAAACAATACCATGTAGCCCCTGTAGAAAATTTGGAAATTACCAAAAAAGGATTAAAAAGAAATGTAAATTACCTATAATTGCAAGCTAAGGATTTCCCCCCTGGTAACACAGCCCTGTGTTTCCTTTCAGTATTTTTTATGCATAAATTTCACTGCATTAATTTCTGATAAAATCACAACAATAACACATTTCCAGGTGCTCTCCACCCAAAGAGGCAAAAGGGATGTTTCCGGTGGGATTTTACCTGGATCCCTGCCCTATCAAGCTGCTTAAAGTACAGGGTTCCTGGGGTGGGCGGGCCCTTTAGGGTCTCACTACAGGTGGCTTGCTCGGCCTCAGCCCCACCCTCACCCCCACCCGCCCTAGGTCCCAGGGTCTTTTGTGTGCCCCAGGCCTCCAGAGAAGCCCTGGGGGCCTGGTGTGCTTTTGTAACCAGATCGCCTTCATTCCCCCATCCCTACAGTTCTCCATAACAAGGCCAAATTTATGTGCCCTAAAGTGAGCCGGAGCTGCTAGCCTCCCCAGCCTGGAGCCCACCCACTACCCTCCCCAAAGCCACAGGGCATTTACAAGGGGGTCGGATGAGCTTTAATGAAACTGAAGCAGTCCCTGGTGTCAGGTCGGAAACTCCACCTCTGAGTTCTGGGGACACAAGACAGGGAGTCATAAACAGGAAGCATTTCCACCGCGCCTAGTGGAAGGCAGGCGGGGGCTGCTGGATGGATTAGAGTCTGAAAAATAAAGAGGCACTGGGTGAGTGCTCAGGGCCACCTCAGTCATGGCGCTCTCACCCTGAGGGAGCTCCGGTTGTCATTGCTACTGTCCTTGGCAGTCTGATGAAGTCAGGTGGATTACGGTGCTCACATCAGCTGGTGGGCAGAGCGGGGGCAGGCAGACAGCCCCCCCAACTCAGGAGATAGGTGGACAGCACAGGCATCCACATATGTTGGGAACAAGAGTAACCTCAACCCCCAAAGCCCTGTCTTCAATGGCAGGAAACTGGCCCCCAGCCTAGAGCCAAGGGAAAGGCCAGAGGCACCACAGCCATGCCAAGGAAGGCTGTCCCACACTCCAGCCTCCGGAAAATGCCTTCCTGGAGTAACAGAACACAGGAAAAATGAATTTCCGGGCCAGGTCATACAGTTCCTAGAACTACAACTCTCTGGGAAGTTTTGCTTCCGGGAGAGTTCTGTCCACCCCCAACCATGGTTGGACAAAAGACTGGTGATGAGAGGATGTGGGGGTGAAGAAGAGGGCCACCGTGGGAACAGCTGGTAGGGAATCCTTCTCAGTGGGACTTCCCCCATGGAGTGTGGTACGCAACTATCTGCCTCCCGTTCTGCCTACTGCGGCCTCTACTCAAATCCCATCCCATCTGCTTCATCCAGATTTGCCATCAACTCCTTCCTGAAGCCACTCAGGGTGCAAAATCGGAGTCCCAGAACTTCAAAAGACATTAAGCATTGCTCGTGTTTCCCAAACTACATGTTGTGAGAGCCAGTCAGGTATACAAAGGAGTTCCTAGCCAGGTGACTTTGGGAAATACTGTGGTCAAGTACCTTGATGACCCCAATTCTTGATGACCCTCCAGGAATCCACACCCTTTGTCATGGAGCTTTACAGTGCCCTCTTGTCACAGGCAGGGTGACCTGTCTGGCCGTTGGCCAGTTGGCCAATAAGATGCTAGCAGACCTGAGGGAAGCAGAGGCTTGCAGTGGCTGGGACTTTGGGGATTTCACTCTTGAGCCTCTGCCATCACTATGGAAACATACCCAGGTAGCCTGCTGAAGGATGAGATTCAGGTGGAACAGAGCGGACCTGCTGTAGTCATCCCAAGTAAGGCCAGCTTAGATGGACCTCCAGTCAACCACGGCCGGATATATAAGCAAGAACATGCCCAGACAACCCTCACGTGATTCTAGATACAGGAGCGATAAATTTGTAATGTTGTAGGCCCTTGAAGTTTTGCGGCATCGTTGAAGCAAAAGACAACTGATAAAACACTGCATACTAGAACTCTCCAGAGGAGAGTCACAATGCACATTAGCATATTAAAGGCCCTGGGAAGTTCTGTAGTAGAGATACCTGTTTAACTTTGCTGAACTCAACTTTCCCCAAACTCATTTGCTCATAGATCTCTGGTCTCTCAAGTAACATCTTAAGGAAGTAATCTTCGGAGGAATGCACAGCAGTAAACACTAATGAAGTCCCACCCCTCATTTTATAATGAGGAAACCAGACCCAGAAAAGCTCTATTTCTGGTCTATTTCTCATTTGACTATTTACCATAAGTTGTTTTCTAATCCAACAAGAACGTGTGTGGAGTACCTACTATGTGCAAGGAACTGTGCTAGGTACCAAGAAGACACAGTCTTTACCTTCAAGCACCTCACAGTCTAGAGGAGGAGGAAGGCAAAGAAAAAGATGGTGACTAACATGAGACCCATACAATGTAAGAAGTGCTGTAAAGGGGAGCACTGGGTGCTATGAAGCACAAAGGACAGGGAGGTGACATAGGAGGTCTGACAATTAAGTTCACGAACTTGTTGCAACGATGTTGCTAACCTTTTTTGATCTCAGAGGGATTAGTCATTATGAATTTGTACCAACGGGACAAACAGTTCACCAAGTTTACTATTTGGAAGTGCTGAAAAGGCTGCGTGAAAAAGTTAGACGACCTGAACTTTTCACCAGCAATTCATGGCTCTTGCATCACGACAATGCACCAGCTCACACGGCACTGTCTGTGAGGGAGTTTTTAGCCAGTAAACAAATAACTGTATTGGAACACCCTCCCTACTCACCTGATCTGGCCCTCAATGACTTCTTTTTTTTTTTTAATTGGGTAACAGTGTGTTTTTTCCAGGACCCATCAGCTCCAAATCAAGTTGTTCTCCTTCAACCTAGTTGTGGAGGGCGCAGCTCAGCTCCAAGTCCAGTTGCCATTTTCAATCTAGTTGCGGGGGGCGGGGGGTGGTGGGGAATGCAACCCACCATGCCATGTAGGAATCAAACTGGCAACCTTGTTGTTAAGAGCATGTGCTCTAACCAACTGAGCTAACCGGCTGCCCCATGACTTCTTTCTTTGCCCGAAGATAAAGGAAATATTGAAAGGAAGACATTTTGATGACATTTAGGACATCAAAGGTAATATGACGACAGCTCTGATGGCCATTCCAGAAAGAGTTCCAAAATTGCTTTGAAGGGTGGACTAGGCACTGGTATCAGTGCATAGCTTCCCAAGGGGAGTACTTCGAGGGTGACCGTAGTGATATTCAGTAATGAGGTATGCAGCACTTTTTCTAGAACGAGTTCGCGAACTTAATTGTCTGACCTCGTACATATCAGGACAACCTTCATAGAGGAGATGACATCTGAACTGAGTCTTGAAGAATGAGTAGGAGTTACCTATATAAGAAAGATGAGATGGGGCTGGTCCGGTGGCTCAGGTGGTTGGAGCGCCATGCTCCTAACACCAAGGTCGCCGGTTCGATTCCCATATGGGCCAGTGAGCTGCGCCCTCTATAGCTAAGATGTGAACAATAGCTCTCCCTGGAGCTGGGCTGCCGTGAGCAGCCGGAGATCGATGTGCGCTGCCGTGGGCTACCAGCATGACGGCCGGCAGCCAGAGTGAGCGCAGCCGGCCAGAGCTGCCATGAGCTGCTGTGAGCGGCCTACCAACAACTGGTGAGTGACTGCCTCAGCTGGGGGACAGCACAAGGCTCATAATACCAGCATGGGCCAGGGAGCTGTGTCCTATACAACTAGACTGAGAAACAACGGCTTGAACCGGAGTGGGGGGGTGGGGAGATGGAAGAAAGGGAAAAAATGAGATGAGGTGGGATGGGGTAGGGTGGAGGCATGGGGGAGAAACTGGAGGCAGCAGGAGTGGAAATGAGTGGACAGAGCTATATTGGTCAGGGATCAGTTACAGAGACTAGAATTCACTCCAGCTAGTTTAAACAGAAAAGGATTCCTTATAGGGAGGGTATTAAGAGGCTAATAAAATTATTTGGATGGTTGAAGAGACCCACTCAATGCTGAGCTTCCAGGAAAGTCCCGGAGGGCCACACCACAGAACTGAGCTGTCATGATCAGAAAACCATTACATAATCGAAAGCCACCAGCTGCAGCTTGAGAACCATACTGCCTCAGCCATAATGCACATCAGCAAAATGCGTGCCTCTCTCCCTCTTTCACTGAGATCCAAAGTCAAGCTTCACACAAGAACATCTGATTGGTTGAATCTCATCATACCTGGAAACTTAGCTGCAAGAGAGTCTGAGAAACGTACTATTTAGCTGTCTAACAGAGGTTAAAATGGGTGCTGAATGTCAATCCACCAGATCTTTCTCAAAAATGCACTCAAGGAAAGTAAGTTCAGCATGTATTTAGGACTTACCTTCCCAGAAATAGTCTCAGCTCTTACAGCTTCTTTTTCACGTCTCCCTCACGGTAACTCCCTCCACTTATAGGCATACTATAGGTGCTCATTAAAGACCTCCAAAAAAGCTTGAGCTTATTAATTGGCCTCCTCATTGCTTGATAGGGTGGGCAGGCATCAAGATGAATAAAGGCAACCTTTTTTCCTTCTTTGGTGTTGGACTAAATTGCTACTTTCTTGATCACACAGAAGGATGTATTATTACGGTGTTCTGTATTATTACTGAGAACAATTATTCAGAAGCCGGAAGCCTAGAGCTGACGAGGCTATATTCTCTGAGGAGAAATTCCAGAAACCATTACTCATTACCTTTTTTGCTTGTGAAAATAACGTTTTCCTTCTCCTGCCTGGCTTTCTACCCAAGGAAGGACTCAACCCTCCATGTTCTCTCTGTTGGTGAGTAGATGACCAAGAAGACATTAGTCTCCATTCTGATGCCAAAGCCAGAGGGTGCTTCCTAGATGGGGCCTAGTTGTAGCACTTCACAGAGAAGGAATCTGGGAATGGAGCTTCGCCTTGGGAATACTGAACAAGTGTGTTTCCATAGAAATCCCACAATCTCACCTAACGAGTGAATCCCCATCTCTCCAGCCTTCCCTGGCAGTGACAGGTCAGGCGGGATGGTGCTTTCCTCCCTGTCCAACCAAACCCCTCATGCTCTGCTCTGACACAGGGAAGATAGGGCCTCTGGAATCAGACATCTGTCCGAACCCCACAGGAGGTGCAGGAGGCCTAGTTAATTAATGTCTGTGAAGGATTTGTACAGCCTCAAATGAGACGTGTGAGGTGACCACAAGCCCAATTACCACCATTGATGGAGCCTTCTGGCCCCCAACCCAGCTTTCATTTCAGCCGCCTTGGCCTATCGGAGGGCAAAGTCAGGTAAATGCTGACGGGGCTACTGAGAGGCAAGAAGCAAGCAAGAGATCCGGAAAGGGCCTCGGCTCCCCATGGCTGAGAGCCTTGAGCTCTCAGAGTCACTAGAGGTTTTCTGGATATGACCTTTTTCCTCAGAGAAAATGGCTGTATTCCTCAGAGTGTCTGAGTTTATTCCTCAGATTATAGAACTTTTCCCTCAGAGCAAGGTACTAATGCCAAGCAGAGACACTTACCTAAAACTCTGGACTCTGCTTCAAAGTGGACTAGATCCCTCGAGAATGTCTGCAAAGCCCAACTACTCCAAGGGCCATATTTAAACTCACCACAATTACATGCAGATTCTGACATCTATCTAGTTTTGTGCTCCTGTCTTCTATTTTTCTCCTCCACTCTCCACCATCACTCCTTGGGGAGAGGGAGGGAGGAAAAGGAGAAATTGTACATACAGAAGGACGTGGTTTTATCAAAGCGAAGTGAAAGCACGATCATCCATAAATGGAGTGTGGAAAATGGGGGACTGTTTCACATTTGAGTCCTTGTACATTTTATCACATAAGACATTACTGGGTGTTTAATTTTCCAGCTCCAAGCACAGGCTTCGGCCAGCCCAGCTGTCTGGACATAAGTTCAAGGCTGCCTTAGCGTTCCTTTGTCCACAGGTCACCAGAGCTAAGCAGGCCTGGCGGCTAGCACGGCTGAGACGCTGGAGCATGCAGGGAAGCTGGCCTGTGTGGCCAGGTTTTACATGGCCTAGGTCTGCATGATCAGGGCCTGCATGGCCTGGGTCTGCGTAACATTGATACTCGCCACCCCCGCAACCAGTCCGAGGCCTCCTGACCCTGAAGAGGGAGAGGGCGCTCAGCTTATAACAACAGTGGGGGTTGTATCTGAGCACTCCCAGGGGGATATGTCCACCTAGGAGGATTCCCAGCCCCCCTTCTCTTTAGGCCAGAAGCCTCCCCCACCTACCCCGCCACTTCTGTCCAGAGGCAGTTTCTCTTCTCCAGCCCCTGCGGTCCATTCCACCTCCGGCATCCACCTCCTGCTTTCCCTTTCACCGCCACCAGTGCTTTCCTGTCTCAAGGGAGGACGATGAGCCCCGAAGCTGTGCACAGCGGGCCAGGCAGCCAATCCTGCCTCTGGGTGACGACAGAGGGTTGTTTTTCTTACCTCCCCTGACCTCAGAGAGCCGGGGGCTCTGGCCATATTGCTCAGGCAGGGGAAGGGCCCAAGCCTGCTGGCCTTGCAGGCTGAGGAGAGAGAGAGATGCTCAAAAACACGGCGAAAGGAACTGTCAGCCTTCATTATTAATACCCAGTGTTAATATTTAATGTCAGAAAACTGTAGCTCCCTTCTCTGCACCGTCACCAGACCTGCATGGGTCATGCCAACCAGAACCCTTCCATCTCAGCACTGCTGTAGCCACATGCCAAGACCCGCAGAGCAGTTTAGGTTTACCAAAAATACTAGGTGCAAAATGAATTCGAAAAAAAAAAGAAAATTCAAATTAAATAAGATTAAGAAATGATTCCATTATTTTTTAAATCAACCCTGCTCTTTAAACGTCTCTAATACTCTGTGTTTGAATGCCAGAAAGTTTAGAAATGAGGCAAGGGCATAGGTGTCACCTTTAAGATAGGGAAGATTTTTGCTCTGCAGAGTGTTTGGTGTGTTGTTGATATTCCAGATGTATTTCTTAATTAGCACCAGCACTGTGGTATGAATGCAACCAACAAAATCTGAAGGATCTGATGAACACCCCAAGATGAATTCGATATATTGAAAGAACAGGAATATCTACCACTTAAGCAATCAACTAATTCTTACCTATCAAAACCAACTTGTTTCTCAACCTGGGGCACACTGGTAGCATTTGGGGAGGGGCAGTCCTTCATTGCACAGGGCTGTCCCACACACTGTCCCTGCCCACTCACCTCAGGTGGCCCCCTGACACGACCATCAACAACACACTGACTCATTTCCAAACACCCCTGGGTGGTGGACAATGCACCAATCCAGGTGCAGTGGGTCACTGGCATGGGTGTTTGGTAGGCATAGAGAAATAAAGGCCAACTCAGAAATGACCAAGGCTCCAGCCAGGCCAGAAGAGCCCAACCGTCCTCCCGCTGAGAGAGGAGACCCTCGGGAAGGCAGGCGGCAGGGTCTGGGGCTTGCCTCCACAAAGTGAGTAGAACGAGGATTCTGTCCTCACACCACCCCACCCATACCTCGCCCTGCCCCAGGGCAGCACCTCCGCCCTCCTAGCTGAAAATGGGCTGTCATCTCCAACTGTGGCAGGGAGTGGCCACAGCTTGCAAGCTTTTCATCTTTACGACTACAAAGAACAACCTGGCAAAAAAGCCCAAGGCACAATTTTCCAGGATCCGGGAACCTGGATGAGTCACCTGTGCTGGCACCAGCCTAGGGTCCCAGCTTACCTACCTCAACCTGAAGCACACCTCCCAGACCTGAACCTCACCTGCCACCAACTCACAAGCATCCTTAAAGGGCCTGTTACCAGAGCTGGGTCTCTGACTTGGTTGGGAAAGCCATTTGGAGGGATATAAATAGCAGATGATTTAATTTCAAGGGAATCTTCTCCTTATAAAGTTTTTATAGTATTTTATTGAGAAATAATTTGCATCCAGTAACATGCAAAAACATTAAGTGTACAACTTGATGGATAAAAAAAAATAATTAAAACGCGCACATACTAGCTGGAATAGCTAAAATGCAAAAGAATGATAACACCCAATGTTGGCCAGTGGTAGAGTGACAGGAACTCCCATACATCTCTCAGAGGAGTGGAAAATGGTTTGGCAGTTTCTTATAAAGTTAAACAGATACCTACCATACAACCTAGCCATTCCCCTCCTGGGTATTTACCCAAGAGAAACAAAAGTATATGTACATGAACATTCACAGTAGCTTTATTTGCAAGGGCCCTAAGCTGGAAACAACCCAAACATCCACCAACAGATGACTGGATAAACAATTTGTGGTATATCGTACAATGGAATACTAAGCAATAAAGGGAAGAAACCCCCTGATACACGCACCATGGATGTATCTCGAAATAATCATGCTGTGTGAAAGAAGCCAGGGAGTACATACTGCATGATTCCATTTATATGAAACTCTAGAAAACACCAACTATTCTACAGTGACAGAAAGCAGATCAGTTGTTGACTGGAAATGGGGGTAGGGAGACACAGGTGAGAAGGATTATAAGGGTACCCGAGGAAACGTTGGGGGCAACGGATAGATTCACAATCTTGATTACAGTGGTGATTCCACAGGAGTATGCATATGTCAAAACAGATCAAATTGTATAATGTAAATATGTGCAGTTTATTGTATGTCAATTATAAGTCAATAAAGCTGTTTTTAAAAAAAAATACGTGTTTCACTATATGAAAATTAAATTATACTTTTTTTTTTAATGCTGGAATTCTCCACCACTCTCCCTCCAAACAAACAAACACATACAACAAATCAGGGATCTGGAATTCCACATATCCTCCCATCTTTGGATTCAAGCAAGAGAAATCTTACTTTAAGCCCAAGGTAGTGTGACATGAGGGTGGCCACCACAGTACAGCAGTGGCAGGAAGGCAAGTCAAAGTGACTGAGCGTAGACCTGCCTTCCCGCGACGTAGGGCCAGCTCTTGCTTGCATGGTAAAACCAAGCTATTATTCCCCGAGTGAACCACATGTAATGCATAGATTTCTACCTTTTCCGCTCTCCGTTTCTTCCTGTTCCTCTTCTTTCTCGGGTGACTATTCATGGCTGAAGCATGGCAGGAACTCCATACCAACCACCAAAATACTGCACCGTGACAACTTCATCTCTTAATTACAGTAAACATTTACATAATGCTCGGGCCCAGCCAGTGCAGAAAGATTCGTTAATGCAGAAACATGCCCTTTAACCATCCCATTTTATTACACAAACCCCCCAGGGACCTGAGCAGCCCGAGATTTGCAAAAGATGATGGAGAAATTGGCTGAGATATTAAGCCTCTTTCCAGGTACAATTAAAAGCAGGATGGAGAACCTCCTGCTCTCACAGATATACATATATTTTTCATTCTGAATTCACAATACATGAATTCCAGGTACCTAGCTGCCATCAGAATTCTAATATTTGCTGGAAATGGGGTTTTCTTTTAACTCTCATATTCCCCTCTTTGCTTCTGAATTGACAAGCGTGCAGGTTTTGCTAGGAGGTCTAATACTTCCACGGCCACCCAAGCACAAGGCCAGTTAGAAATAAACCCAGCAGCAAAGACCCCCCCTGAACACTATGTACATTCTTGCTTCAAGCCTTTGATTCTTTAAAACAGACCTTCTCTGGAGAGACCAACTTTAATCACATTTCCTCGAGCAAAACCCAGATGGCATGGCGAGGGACAGCCCAGGCTAGGCTAACCGTGTGGGTGAGCAGAGTCTGGAGTACCATGGCAGGCTCCCACTTTCCAGAGGATTCAGACCAGCGGACAAAGAAAGTCACTGTCCACTCAAGGGAGGGGGAGGAAAATCAGTGGGCTTTGGGAAAACGCAAACCTCAGTGTCCTCCCAGCCTTTCCCGCTTTTCTCCACTCCCAGCCTCTTCCTGTCTGTGTGATCTTGGAAAAGTGACTCTGTGCTTCAGTTCTGCCATCTTTAAAGCAGGGGTAATGATCCCACCTTTGCCAGGATTTTGTGCAGTTTTGGTGAGGGAGCTCTGTACAGAGCCTCCAGCCAGGGCTACCAGGTCAGCGTCACACATGCCGTACTCGGTGGCTACCCACAGGTACCATTCCCATTGTCTTCCTAGCACTAGTATTGCCACCATATTTCTCAAACCTTAAGCAGCCAGAAGAATCCCTCATGCCACCTTCTTAGCAATAAAATGGGACTCAAGTGCTCTCGTAGCCCCTTTTCTCCCCTTATGACTCAAAACATGAGGCCTACACCAAATCAGCTTGTGCAAGCCATCTCCGGGGTTCCCACTCGGATCGGCAAGAAGGGCACCTGGGTTGAGGCTGGGGGTGGAAGGGGCAGCTTTGGCCAGTGAGCAGCCAGGGGGTGGGCATGGCTACCCTATAGAAGAGTAGCCAGATTGGAGAGGGCCGGGTAGGCAGGCTGAGGATAAGACCAGCCAGGAACCTAAAGACAAGCTCAAGATCCAGGAACAGGAGACCCAAGGCCAACCCTGGGGAGAGGAGGCAAGAGCCCTGGCATGGGCTCTGCCTCATGTGCAGACACATGCAATAGCAAATGCCCTACCCAATGACAACTTTCAATTATGTCATTTATTTCACAGACATTTATAAAGTACTTTGTCTGTACTGGGCACTTTACAAACATTACTTCATTTAATCTCCTAACTACCCTCTGCGACAGATACTGATATGTTCCCTATTTTACAGATGAAGCAACGGAGGCTCAGAGAGATTGATTAGCTTGTCCAAGGTCACACAGCTAGTAGGTAGCAGAATCAGAATTCGAATCCACACACCACACTCTTAACCACTGCAGATAATACGTGCTGTGGGGTTCACAAAAGGTAGGCACCTAGTCGGGCTTGAGCTAGGAATTGAAGGATCCGATAGGGAGGGTAGGGAGAGGGGAGAGAGGCAAAGGGCTTTGCAGGTGGAGGCAAGAACGTGAAAGATGACTTAAGGCAGAAACAAAGGTTACATGGTTGGTTGGGAAGAACAGAAAGAAAAGATTTTGTGTCATCAAGTAGGAGATGGAAAGAGAGGGTGCTATAGATATTTTTGAGTACAAGTTACAGAAAGAAAAACCTCAATTCGAACTGGCCTCAACCAGTAGCTTTAGAACTCTTTGACCACGATCCACAGTAAGAAATGCTCTTTCCGCTTTGGCTCCGTAAATGCAGATCCATGTCACTGGACCAGCGTTTCACAAAGCACCACTGCATGTAATGTACCCTGATATTTTTGATTCTGTTCTTCCTTATTCAAACTCATTCTTTCATTGCTGGTTATGACCCACTCAATTGATATCATGGCCCACTAATGGGTTCTGATCCACAGTTGGAAAAATCCTGGCTTAAACACAAAGGGAATTGATGACGTCAGTAACAGAGAATGCAGAGGTGGGGCTGGCTCTGGGTAGGAGAGACCAAGCAGCTCAGTGATGTCCACAGGACCTGGGTGCCCCCGTCTACTTACTCAGGTGGGTTCACGTCAGCCTCATGCTAAGACTAGTTTCTCGGGAGCTTGTGAAGTGCTCCAGCCATCCCAGATGACACATCTAGGCAGACACAAGTCCATTGGAAGAAAAAAGACTAGACTCTGAGCACCTTTTTAAAGAGCAAGTCAGTATTCTCTAGAAGCCCCCAGTAGACCACCCCTCATGCCTCATGGGCCAGGACTGAGCCACAGGTCCATTCCTGACCCAATCCTTAGCCAGAGAAATAGATCGACCCCCAAGGAGGTGAGAGATATCAGGGAGTACGCCACCATAACCTCCATAAACCTACGAGGGCAGGCCCTCATCATGGATGCCAGCCAAGAAATGCAAATTTGATCCCTTGGGGGTTTCAGCAGAGGTGACAGGGTTACATGTGGCAAAAAAGAGGGATCCAGAATGGCCAGCCAGTGAGAATGCAGGGCTGTGGGGATGAGGCATGCTGAGAAGGGCTGTAAACCAGGAAGGGGCAGGATGGTGCCCCCCACCCCGAAGGCTAAGGATGGTGTACACATCGGGGGAGGGAGGCAGGGGCCCTGGGTCCCACTCCTACCTCTGGAAAAGACCTGCAGGGGCCACCCAGGTGAGGCGATGGAGCCAGGTGTCAGTATGTCAGCCCTTGAGGGAAGGAGCACTGTCCGGAAGAGCCAGGCCTGGAAAAGCAGGTAATGAGAACCAGACTGAATTTGAAGTGGGCCTTACTCTGCAAGAAGGAGCCTAGTAGATAGTTTGAGTGGTTCCCCCAGAGGTAGACTTTAAGACAAAGATTCCAGGGCCAGTAGTTCATGTGTGTTTCAGCTGTCTCTTGCTAGGCAATGAACCACTCCCATACTTGGCAGCTTAAAATAACAATCATTGATTTGCTCACAATTTTACAATTTCAACATTGGCTGGGGGCAGTTCCACTGGGGCTGGAAGACCCATTTCCTAAAGAGCCAGCAAGTTGATGCAGGCTATTGTCTGCCAGCTTGGAAATTCATTCTCTCACAGGTCTGGAGGCCAGAAGTCCAAAAGCAACGTGTAGGCAGGGTTGGTTACTTCTTGGGGGCTGAGAGGGAGAATCGATTCCAGGCCTCTGTCCTAGCTTCTGGGGGTTGCCAGCAATCCTTGGCATTCATTGACTTCTGCTGCATCACCCTGATCTCGGCCTCTGCTGTGACATAGCATGTCTGTGTGTCTGTTTCTGTGTCTTCATCTCTTTTTCTTAAAAGGACTCCTGTCATTGGATTTGGAGCCCACCTACTCCACTATGACCTCACCTTAACTTGATTACATCTGTAATCACCCTATTTCTAAACAAGGTCACATTCATCGGTCCTGGGAGTTGGGACTTCAACATATCTTTGAGGAGAGGGGGACACAATTCAATCCATGACAACACTGAGCCTCTGGGTAGGGGAAATGACAAAGAATTTGCAGCCATCTTTAATCCACCACATTCTCGGTGATGATAACAGGAAGGGAAATGAGGAAGTGAGCAGGGAAGGGAAAGAAGTCAGACAGTTTATGCTATCAAAGCATTTGGTGCTGTGGGCAACTGTGTAGGGCTCAGTCCCACTGGGGACCTCTGGGGGAAGTGCAGAACATGCCTCAGTTTCCCCAACCGAGGGATGAGGTGTTGCGGTATTTGTCCGCTGATCCCCCCTTGTTGGTGCAGCACTTCCAGCCAGCCCTGTGCCCTGCCACAGGAAGAGTGTGCCGCCAGAAAAACTCCCTCAGACAGACTCACAAGTGTCTGCAGTAAGCAGTCTTCTGAGCATAGAGATGAGGGTTACAGGCAGGTGGGTGGGGCACCCTAAGTGTGTGCTACAAAAGGCAGGTCAAAGCAAGCCAGCAGGAGGAGCAGAGCTGTCCCATGACAAAATTCCAACCCCACACTAAAATTTTAGCCACTAAAGAACTGAGGGGTACACGGGACTATATAGATGAACCCAAGGGTTCGCCCCTACACACTTGAATCACACCCAGCGAGCCAGCAAAGGCATGGCCTCCTCACTGTGTGCCACTGGCAGCGAGGTTAGGGAAACATCTAACCCTGGCACTGGGCAGAAGAGGGGCCCAGGCTGTGGCGTCGGCCAGGAGCTGGGGCAGGCCCAAGGCTCCAGGCTGAGCCTCAGGGGAGCAGCTTCCAAGCCTGAGGAGCGGGCCCACCACAACCACGCCAGCTGCTGAGACGCCTGAAGTGCAGCACACTTCAGATCTAAGCGTGTCTGGTCCTCAGTGGTCACCCAAGCAGCTTTCCCTGCCCAGAACAGCAGCTCTTTGACCTAGGACTCGGGAAAAACTGGGAGGAGAGAGGAGACGGGAACGTGGGCAGAATGGTTTTCCCTCTCTGCTTTTTCCCTCTCTGCACCTCCCCTACCAGGTGCTCGTGGCCTGCAAAGCTACCTGCAGAAAACACAGTCATGAGTTTCTCATGAATGATTTTAAATGATTTTTATTCTGTCCACGCGGGGAAATCACGTATTGAAAATCCAGCAAAAGCATAGCCAACTGAGGGCTGCTCCGGATGGCTGCTAAAAAGCAGATAGCGTGGCCACTGCCATTCAAACCACAAGGGGTCCTGGGAAAGAAACAGGCTCCCCAGGCCAAGGCAGACATGAGCCTGAGGTGATACCCTCTAAAAATCAGGCCACTCCGTGCCTCACACACATGGTCCCATTTAATCCTTCCATCCTTTGCTGCTCTCATTCATTCGTTATGCAACGAATAATCACTAAGTACTTGCTATATGTCACTCGCTGTTCTAGGCCCTAGGAAACTGTTGTGAACAAAACAGATTTTTTTAAATCCCTGTAGTCATGGAGCTTACATTCTTGTGGGAGAGAAAGGTAGAAAACAAATAAGCAAAACATGCAGTGTGTTTTATGGTGAGAAGAGGGAAGGATTAAAATAGGGCAGGGAAAGGAATAGGGAATATAGGTACCAGGGGTAGGGGGAAGTTTGCAGGTTTCAAGACTAATCAGGGATGTACTTGCTGAGCAGTTGACACTTCACCAAAGACCCTGAGGAAATAAGGGAGAGAGCCCTGTGGAAGATGGAGAAAGAACAGGCCAGGGGAACAGCCAGTGCAAAAGCCCTGAGGTAGGAATGGCCCACTGTATTCCAGGAACTGCAAAGTGGCCAGGGAGGCTAAAGTGGAGGAAGGGGCGGTAACAGGCCATGAGCTCAAAGAAGTGAGGGAAGTGGGCACCGGACCAGGCAGGGCCTTCTTGACATCCTCAGCTTTCATTCAGACAACATAGGAAGGCTCTGGAAGATTCTGTGCCAAAAAGGACAGGAACTGACTTGTGTCTTAAGGGACCCCTCTGGCTGTCGTTTCTAGAGCAGACAGTAGAGGGGTGAGAGCAGAAGGGAGGACACCAGTGAAGAGACTACACGTGCAATGATTCTCCATATTCAGATACTGAGAACCACAAAGGTAACAAATATAACTTTAGTAGGAATTGTTTTTAACTTCCTCACCAGCATTCTGCAAAACCCACCTTTTCCACTATTCCTATTTCAAAGATGACAAAAACACAGAAGTTAAGTAACTTACTCAAGTTATCCAGTTTGTAAGCACTTTGACCAGGAAAATTCTGGGCTGGATTCCCCAAGAGGCCTAGCCGTATTAAAACCCAAATTGACCTAACTCCCTCTTTCTGCTGTTTCCTCCTTCTTTTGAGTAAAACAAAAGTGGACAAAAAGCCCTGTTTTGTCCCCTGGTCTTTGGGTTGATGCCTGATTCCTTCTGGGACTTCTCACGCTTCTGGTCTTTTCCTTGGGAGGCAAAGTGGCGTGAGCCCGGGCTGAGGAGTGGGATGAGCTGGGCTGAGCGTGGGTTCTGACAACCCACCCACGGGCAGGGCAATTTCCAGAAATACAAATCTAGTCTTTATCTCTTCTTGCCATAGGTTCCTTTCCTCTCCATTGTCCAGACACTAGTAGCCATGCCTTGGCTTCCCCAGCTTTTGGGTTTTTGTGGGCAGGGCCACGGCTGAAGTTGCCAGGCACCCAGAAGCAAACCCCCTCCCAGGCTTTTGTTTTCAACTGAAGGCAAAGTAGTGAAAGGATTATATGGGATCAGCCGTTCCCAGAGCCTGTTTTGTATACCACTGGAGGTATACAGACTCGTATTTTTTAATAACTATGGTTATGTATTTTGATGTACTAGGAAAAAAAAGAACCAAAACAGCCAACCCATGACTTCATGAATATTATTGCTCAGGAGGAGGCTAAAGTACTTAGGGTTTCTTTTTCTTTTTTTTCTTTTTCAGAAAAAAATGATTTAAATAAAAAAATATTATGTTAATAATAACATAAGTGGTACAAAATACAGCAAATATCATGGAGGAGGTATAGAATAATGCTATGGTGGGTTGTCTCGGAGGGGAGAAAATGAAGGGGAGGGCTTTCTCCCCAGTAATCTAAAAGGTTTTAAAATATATCCTTTTAATATAACGGAAGAACAGGCACACTGTAGAACATTAGAAAATACAGACCACCATAAATGTTAAAATACAAATTTTGCACTGTCATCTCCCAGATATGACCGCCATTAACACCTAAGTGTACATCTGTCTTGGTTTTCTACTGCTGTATAGCAAATTACCACAAACTTTTTAGCAGCTTAAAACACCACCCATTTATTTCCTGCCACTTCTGCAGGTCAGAGATCCAGGTGGACTCGGTTCTGCACTCTGGGTCTCACAAGGCCAAAGTCATAGTTTCAGCCAGGCTGGGTTTTTATCTGGAGGGTCAGAGGGAACATCCACTTCCAAGCTCGTTCAGGTCATTGCCGGAATTCAGGTCCTTGTGGCTGTAGGATGGAGGTCCCCATTCCCTTATTGGCCGTTCTCTGGGTCGTGCACCTCTTCATGCCAGAAACAACACACCTAACTTTCTCATGCTTCGAATCTCTCTGAGTTCGCCTTCTGCTTTCCTCTTTTGCCACCAACCAGAGAAAACGCTCTGCTTCTAAAGGGTTCGTGTGATTAGATTAGGTCCACCATAATAATCCCTACTTTATGGTTCATGGGACCATATCACATGACAATTATAGGAGTAAAATGTCATCACACTCACAAGTTCCAGCATGAGGGGGTGGAATCTTGAGGGGCCATGTGTTTAGAATTCTGCCTATCAAAATATATTTCTGGATCTTTCTCTGTACACACACACACACACACACACACACACACACACATATATTTATATTGTAGATATAATAAGCAACCTACTTTTTCCCATCAAGGATCTCCACCTTTCCATTTCAGTAAATATTCATTTCATTGAATACCCAGAACATATTCAGATTTCCTCAGCGGACCCAGAAATGTCTTTACAAACCAGTATCCAGTCCAGGCCCGACATTGCACCTGATTATATCACTTAAGTCCTTTTCTGGCTAGCCACGTCCTTTAAAAAAAAAAAAAAATGATCCTGATGTATTGAAAAGAGCAGAATAGTTGTTCTGCAAAAATGTCCCATCTTCTGGATTTATCAGGTGGCTTCCTTGTGATGTCATTTAGCTTGTTTCTCTAGCCCCTGTATTTCCTCTAAATTGGAAGTTATACTCTCGTGTGGTGGCACATGTTTAACACCTGGCTCTCCAGGAGGAAAGCCTTGATTTGGGGAATTGGGCGATTTCTGTGGTGTAAATACTTCCACCCTAGCCGATTTCAAGCTACCAGTGTGATATCCCTGAACTCAGAGTTGGAAAGAGATGCACACCATCCACTAACTCAAACCAGGACACACCAGTTCCAGCACACATTGCCTGAAGGAGGAGGCTATAAGGAGAAAGACATGAAGAGCCTCCCCACTCTCGCCCCAAAAAGACTGTGGAGGAGACAGGATGATATGTGCTCCAGGAGTGGAAGCGACTGGCACCCTTTTGCCTCCAAGAAGAGTGTCCAAGGTGAAGTGAGCTATGCAAGCTGTGGTCTCAGGCGCCACGGCAAAGATCCCCATCACGGAGCCCAGCCAGGAAGCAAGCATGGCAGCCAGATCCCGCAGCGCTCTGTCTCCTTGGGTGAGTCACCTCCACTGACTCCCAACGCCCCCAGCAGGACTGAGCCTCAGCTGCCCACAGTAATAACTTGCTTGATAACCATGTCTTTATTGGTTTCCTTTCCTTCCTTCCTCTGGCCCATCTGTGTACTCCTCTACTGGGGCTTCCTGGGCCACCTCCCCAATAAAGGACTGGACCTCAGATCCTTGTGTCACGCCTGCTTCCGGGAACCAAGCCGAGACAGAAAGCCACAGGGGATTGGCATCAGCGTGAGGTTGTTTCAAGGTTTTACATCTTTTAACAAAGGGATGTATTCATTTATTATTAATGCAATTGAAAACCAATTTTAAATAGTAAATTTTTAAGAGGTAAAACGAAGACCCAGAAGACTTACTGAAAGAGACCACAGCCTACCTCCCTATCTCCTTGCCCTGAGAACCCACTGTCCTCCTGCCCCCATACCTCTCTCCACGTACCCCAAGCCACGACAACAACGGCAGGTGATAATTCTAAGAGGAGCTGACATTTGTTGAGCAGATACTGTGCAGAATTCTTTGTGTAGATTATCTATTTTACATACTTAGAGCACACGTACTTATCTGCCCTTCCTCCCAAGCTCCCTTTAATATGATCCTGAAGGAACAAAAAAGGTATAAACCCACAATAAGGAAGGGGGGGGGGCGGGTGTCAGCAGATGAGGGATTTCAACACATTTCTGGAAGACAGAGAGCAGAAGGAAGGGTGGTGACAGGTGACGCAGAGCAGAGAGAGCCACAGCTGGAATCTTCCCCGTAGGGGAGGCTCGAGGAAGAGGCTCCCCCACTCCATGAGGCTGGGGGGAGGGAAGGTCCCTGAAGGCAGGAGTGGGAAATGCGGCTGGAAATGGGGTTGACCGAGGATCTGCAGCCAGACTTGCTGGCCGCCCTCCATCATCCCCACTGCTGGGGATAGGAGAGCTAGGAGCAAACTTCTTGGTTTCTTAGAGTTGACGCTGGAGTTCCTGCCTACGTCCCACAACTACATCAACAAAAGTGGGCAAGACCCTTTTCTGAAGAAATGAAACACATTTTCCGAGGAGAACTGGAGCAGCTTGTGTGTATATTAGTGACTTGGAAGAAAGACCCCCTGATCCATCATTTGGGAGACCCCAGCTCCCCACCTGCTCCCCTAAAATGGAGTGCACCCACCACCAATCCCCACCCATGCACACAACACTTATGGTCCACGTTCCCCAGAAATGCAGAAAGAGAAGCCCTCCATGGTTGCTCATCTAAAGAAAGCCTGCAACATCCAAGAGAAAGAAAAAGAACAGGAAAATTGATCCTGGAGGAAACAGAGATAATTTAGCAAACAGAGGAAAATTTAAAGGAACAGGAAGAGGTGGAAGCTCTACATGGTACCCTCAGAACGATGCAAGAAGCTATTACATCCATAAAGTAAGAAGGGGGCACTGACAATTAGAGAAAGTAAGAGCACTTGGAAATTACAAATATGGGAACAGAGTGAAAGAAATTAACTGAAGATCTGAAAGAAAAAATCAAGAGACTCTTCCACAACTTAGAGCATAACGAAAGACACAGAAAACACAAGAGAAAACATAAGCGACATGTAGAATCAGTCCGGGAGGTCCAACAGGTGAGGAATAACAGGATTCTCAGAAAGAAAGACTAGAAAGGGCAGAGGGAAAGAGCCTGCAAACCATCCCAACCCCTTTGGCTTAGGACCGTGCTGGAAGAGGTAGGCTCTGTGTGACCCCACACTCTGTAAGCAGGTTGCTTTATGTTTTGTGTATTCTGTGTCCTCCCTTAGTGTTTAGAGGTCTCAGCAGAGCCAAGAGAAGTCAAGTGGGAGAAGAGTGTGTCTATGCAGGAGACTCACGGGTAAAATGGAGAGGGGGCAATACTGAGGACTAGTGTGGTGGTATCAGTGGACCTCAAATGACGGTCTCCCAAGAGAAGGGGGTTCTGGGGGGCACAAGGTCAGAGCTACTCACTTCTCAGCCTCAGAGATTGTCTCTCCAGAGCTAGATCCTATAGGCCCTAGGTTTTGTTTGAAAAAGGCATAAGGTTTTCTCTTACAGTTTATCTTATATATGGGGAAGTCAACTTGTCAGAGATGTATTCTATCCAGAGGGCAGTACTAAGGTCAGTAGATGGGCCTGATGGGAACTGATTGGGGCAGAAGTTATAAGACTTCTCAACAGATGTTTTTGATACTGAAATGAGATGCTTGACAAAGGAGTGAACCCTCTGTCACTGGAGGTATTTAAGCAGAATCCGGACAAACATATGTCAGGAAAACTGTAAAAGGAAGTGGAACCAGAGAACAGGTAAATTCATGGAGATACGGTGATGGAAGGAGAACTGACTCCGGGTGGTGAACACACAATGTGATATATAGATGATGTATTACAGAATTGTACACCTGAAACCTTTGTGATTTCACTAACCTTTGTCACCCTAATAAATTTAATTTAAAAAATAAAAACAGGGGTGTCCGGTTAGCTCAGTTGGTTAGAGTATGGTGCTAATAACACCAAGGTTGCTGGTTCGATCCCTACATGGGCCATTGTGAACTGCACCCTCCTTAATAAATAAATAAATAAATAAATAAATAAATAAAAATTCATAGAGATAGAAAGTAAAATAAAGGTCACGACGGACTGGGCTAGAGAAGAATGAGGAGCTAGTGTTTAATGGGTACAGTTTCTGTTTGAGAAGATGAAAAATATCTGGAAATAGTGGTGATGGTTATACGACATTGTCATTGTACTTAGTACCACTGAATTTCGTGCTTAAAAATGGTTTAAATGGTAAATTTTATGTTATGTATAGTTCACCACAATTTATATAATCAAAAAAACAAAAAAGGGAATTGGAACACGCATACACTGCTAGTGGGATATAAAATGGTGCAACCACTGTGGAAAACAATCTGGCAGTTTCTTAATAAAGTTCCACATAGAGTTATCAAATGACCCAGCAATTCCACTCCTAGGTATATACACAAGAGAAATGAAAACATTTGTCCACAAATGTTCGTAGCAGCATAATTCATAGTAGCCAAAAGATCGAAACAACCCAAATGTCCACCAACAGATGAGTGGATAAACAAAATGTGGTATATCCACACAGTGGAATATCATTCAGCAATAAAAAGGAACAAAGTGCTGACACATGCTACAACATGGATGGACCTTGGAAACATTATGCTGAGTGAAAGGAGCCAGACACAAAAGACTACATATTGCACGATTCCCTTTATATGAAATGTTCCACAATAGGCACATCTATAGAAACAGAAAGCAGATTAGTGGTTGGCATGGGCGGGGGGTGGTTGGAGGGAAATGGCAGGTGACCACTAATGGGTATGGGGTTCTTTTGGGGATGATATAAAGTGGTGACGGTTGCATTTCTCTGTGAATGTACTAAAAGCCATTGAATTGTATGGTATGTGAATTATATCTCAATAAAGCTGTATATGTATTTAAAAAAAAAAAAAAGGGAATAGAAGCTTCCTACCAAGATAGGACCCGGGGCCAGATGACCTCTTTCCGTTCCAAGGCTTGGAGACCTTCCAACACCTCCCTCCTCGAGGTTCAGCCGCAGAGGCCTTTCTCAGCAGCCCCCAGACACACTCTCCCATCGTGGTGCCTGCTCCCGGCTGAGTCAGAAGCTTCGGGCAGCGCAGAGAAGGCACCCCCTGCATCACTCTGTCAGTCTGGCCCCCTGGGTTGGTTTGTTTTTCCAGGGCATAAACGTATTTTATGGAGAAATAAAATGCACAATAATAAAAAGGGGGAGGGGAGTGTTTCCACAGGCTCACATTTTATCCAAAGGGGCGGTGATTTGGCATCCTTGGCTCGAATATGAAATTATTACACAAGAATTGACTCTCGGTGTCGCCGATGCTCCCTGGGATGATTGCTTCTATAACTTATGGAGACAGCTGAGCGTTTGTATTCAAGTGATCACATAAATTAATACCCATATGTGGAAATGGTGTGCTGGGAACAGGCCTGGTTTAAGAATGCATTCCTTGTAATGATCCTTGCACCTGAAGAAAAATGCCCATTGTGGGCTCTGAGTGCAGGTCTGGAATGTTCTAGTCACGGCTCATAAGGGTTTGAAGTAAAATACAGCGCGCAGAACGTTCTGCCTTTAAAGTGGCGAAAACCTGTGTGCTGTGTTCAGTCATGATATCGTCAGAGGGAATGAAGGGAGCTGGTTTGTGTTTTTTTTTAATTTATTGGGGTGACAATTGTTAGTGAAATTACATAGATTTCAGGTGTACAGTTCTGTATCACATCATCTATAAATCCCATTGTGTGTTCACCACCCAGATGCTTTTTTTTAAAATTTGTAAAATAAATAAATCAAACAGCATGTGCCTTAAAATGTAATGTTTTGCTCCTCAGGGATGGGTTTAGCCCAAAGTTCTAGTTATACGTGTGGCAGTAAAGGCCTCCCAGCCTTAGTGCTTGCCAAGAGCTTTTATTTTGCTATGTGACAGGAGACAAAATCATTCCTTTCTCCTTATGAGATTGCCAACATCATGCCAAAGGCTTGACGGGGGTGGTGGCAGCATCAGCAGGAATTAATGGTGGGCTTTGTGTGGGCAGGGCATTGGGAGGCAGACAACCCAGACCCTGCCCTTGGATCGCGGAGCACGGAACTCAGGCTACAAGCCACAACTGGCAAGGCTGCCCTGCTGGGCCCAGGGAGTCACGGGGGCTTGGTGCCCCGCACAAGTTAGGTGCTCAAAAAACATTTGCTGAATGAAAATACAGAGGAAAAGAAACAGAAGCACGAAAAACTACTTCTACCTTCACTCACACACTCGCTCACTCACTCACTCAGTAAATGTTTCTTGAGCTCTCATTGTGTGTTGGCAAAGCCCTAAACATCTGAGGCGAGATGTAGAGGAGTCAGCCAGCACAGCCTCTTACGTGGCGCACATTTAATTCCATTCAATTCATTCGGGGGCTTTTCAACACTGGGTAGATTTATAACCTTTTCAGGTGATGGATGATAAAAGTGTGCTCAACAGAAAAGGATAGATATGGGCGGCCCCTGCAGACTCGGCCACCTCCTCCCACCCTTCCCATAAGAGGTCTTCCTCTGTCCGAGTGGCAGCCAATCAGCCTCACGCAGGACTTGCTGAATTAAAAAATAAAATGTTTGAAGGCTTCTTCTCTATAGTAAGAGCTGAACAAACATGGGATAGTACAACTCCTTCATTCCTACACACACACACACACACACACACACACACACACACACACACTCACACACACACACACTCACACATGCACATGCGCATTCACACCCCTTGGTTCTCCTAGATTCGCCTCCACCCTCCATCTCACAAACTCTCATTTTGCCTTTACAAGGAGGATAGTAGACTTCCAAGAAACCTCAAGGGAGACTCTTCTAAGGTTTCAGTGGCACGGACTTGTCCCTTAGCAGCAGTGACGTGCTGGTAACTGTACAATAACTGATTATCCAGGGGAAAAATGCCTGTTTTGCAGCATTTGCCGACATCTGTGGTGTAAGTCCTCCCATCACGGCCAATTTCAAGCTACCAACTTGACATCACTGACTGCAGAGGTGGGAAGACATGTGTCATCAGTTCTCATTGGCTGGTGAAGAGCGGCTCCAGCAGCCACCTTTAGAAGCAATCCTGAAATGAAAGCATGGGGTTAAAGCAAAGGGGATGGGGGAGTATCTTCATCAGCTGCCAGAGGGACCAGTCTTTTTCTCTTGCACCATACCGACTTTGAGATAGGGGAATGCACTGGGCCCCCCTGCCCCCCCCCCCCCCCCCCCCCCCCGCCCCGAATCTGTTCCCATGAGAAGCAGTGAAGAGAACCTGGAAATATTCCAGCAAAACCTCAGCTATTCCTCCTAACCTAGAGAAGCTTTCTGGCTTCTCTCTCTTGTGGCTTGCCAAGGACTCAAACCGTAGACACCTGAGAGAAAAGATTCCGCACTCCAGAGCTTAATTGTGATTTCTTTTAAAAGGTTATGCCTTCCCACAGTCCAATATTTCATAATAAGAAAATGGGAATCAAAATTCTTCCCCACTAAGGATGAACAGTGGAATGAGAGATGGAGAAATCACTGAAGGTGAAAAATTGATTTACAATATCCACAGCAGTCGGTGTCCTTCCCTGCACCTGGATGAGTCCTCCACTTCTGCCAGAGATTGGATTTTTTCAGAGCTCTGTGCAGTTTGACTATGAAGCCATAAAGGGCACATGGCAGGCTGTGATACCAGTTTCCAGCTCCTCCTCACTGAGGATCCGGTTATAGTCCCTACCCAGTTCTACTTCCTTCTAGATCTTCTTGGGTGGTCCTAAGCAGGTCAGTTGAACCCCTCTGGCTTCAGGCCTTTGTAGCTGGGCCCTCAGTCTTTGCTTATGCACTGTATGCACTGCAGTAAACTGTATTATTGCTCAGCAAATACTCATTCCCTCCTCCTCACTTCAGCCCCTGCAGGCACCCCCTCTGTGGAGGAGTGCACTTCCCGGCCCCACTAATGTTGGCGTCAGCCACGTGACTCGCTTTGCTCAATGGAATATAAATGTGATACAGAGGTTTTAAATGTGCTTGCTTCGTTTGGCCTGGTCTCCTACACTCCTGCCACCACCCTAAGAATACATCTCTAGGCAGCTGCTGCTGCTTCGACCTAGGACCCGGGAATGAGAGATGCCTGGAGCTGACCTAAATCCAACCCCTAGCCTGAAGCAGAGAAGCCACAACCAGCCGTGGGTGAGAAATAAGTGTTTGTGGTAAGCCACTGGGATTTGGGGTCGTTTGTTATGCAGCTGGGCTACAGCGATAGTTATTACATCCACTCCAGGTTATGTTTCAATGGAGAGCCTTTATCAACTTGTTTCTACAGAAGACTTGGCTTCCCACCAATATGGTGTCAAAGACCTTCTTGCAATCAACTTCCAAGTATTCCAGTACCAAAAAGATGCATGTGTACTTCTGGCCACCCGTGATTCGACACACATATGACTTCCTGAACTACCAATCGTGTTTGCTATCCTTTTTCTCCCACAATGAATCGTTTGCGAAGTGCCCGCTGTATACCAGACACTGTGTCAGGTACCAGGAACCCGTAATCAAGAAGGCTACAGTTACACTTGGGAAGGCACTTACATAAAAAGGTTAACATTTAAAAGCCCAAGTGAATGGTACAGATAAAGAGTACGGAATTCAAGAGGGAAAGAATGATCACTTTGAGGTTTGGAGTGAGGAGCAGTGGGAACCAAGAAAGTTTTCATAGGAAAGGAAGAAACTGGGGTCAATCTTAAAGGAATAACAGGTCTCAGATGCAGGGTGGGACCCAACCCTCCAGGCAGGCAACAATGAGTTCAAGTGTGCTCATAGAAGGTGTGAGGGACAGTGCCCAGAACAGACCAGTTAGAGAAGGGAACGGCAAATTGAGGCAGCTCACAGAGGCTTTCAAGGTCAAAAGACAGGATTGTCATTCTACCTGATGTGAAGGCTTACTACATAGCAACAGTAATCAGGACAGTGTGATATTACTGATGGAAGGACAGAGGCATACATCAATGGAAAAGAATACAGAACCCAGAGATGCTTTTATCATGCGAAAGTTGTCTTTATTCTTATGTCGAAAAAGAATTTTGTCCTTGTCATTTTCTATTAAGTACGTCTTACCCTCTTGCAGGTGTTATAAATATGCTTCTATTTTCTTCTAGTTTTTGTTGTTGTTGTTGTTGTTTTTGCTTTGTTTCTATATTTAATTCTAACCCATCCAGAACTGGGGCGGGGTGGGGGGGGAACAGGGTCTGGGTCTGGTGTGAGATACAAATCCAAGCTAGTTCTTCTCTACATCAGTAAATTGCACTGATGACATTTATTAAATAATTATTCCTTTAGCTGTTATTTGGTTATTTTGGTTTGTCATGGATTAAGTTCTCACAGTGTTTTAAATCTCCTTCTAAAATCTTTTGTATTCAGTTGATCAGTTCTTTGCTTTAGAGACAATTACATAGGATCTTGGTTACCACAAAAGTATACTCACCTCTTGACATATGTAGAAAATTAAAAAAAAAAAAAAGATTCAGGATTCTATTTAGTGGGTAAAAACTTTAGAATTTTCAAGCATAACAAAGCAGTCTTCCTATATGTTGGGTTAATCGGGGGGTAGTGTGTGTGTGTGAAATTTAGAAGGTGGAGCAGACCTGGAAGTCAGGAGACTGGTGGCAGACTGAAATAATAAGGTCTAAAGATGGGGACAGACAAGAGAAAAAGACACCAAGCTACACTTATAAAATCAGAATGTTAGTTACAAAAATCTTCTAAAGCATGTAGTCACAAATATTCTTTCCTCAAATGAGGAAACAGAGGCCCTGAGAGGTGAAGTCACATTCCCACGACCACACAGTGAGTTAAAGCAGAGCTGGGAAGAGAGCCCAGATATATCAGTTAAGACTTCTACAAGTAACAGAAATCCTGACTTGAGTAAGTGGCTTGAGTAAAGGGGTTATTTTTCTCTTGTAACAAGAAGTCCAAAGGAACATACAGAATCTAGGGCTTGTGTATCTGCTCCAGTTATCAAGGACCCAGACCCTTTCTATCTTCCTGCTCTGCTGTCCATTCATGTGATTTTCATCCTCATGGTACCAAGATGGCTGCCGCACCTCTAGGCACAGCATCCGTGTTCCAGGCAGGAAGAAGACAGAAGGCTTAAAAGTCTTCTCTGTTCAAGGTTTTGCCCTATTTGGGAGTCACATGGCCATTGCTAGCTCTAAAGGAGCCCGGCAGTTTGAGAAATTCACTATCTAGACTCCATGGTAGAGAATGAGAAAGTGGAAGGGAGTTGGAATGGGTGTGAGTGAGACTAACTAGAGTATTTGCCGGATACCAGGTCTCTTATCTCCTGGTCCAGGGCTCTTGGTATTTTACACTGTAACAGGGCTGGCTGCGTGGGGTAGGGAGGAGAGGAGGCCACACACGTTTATCCAGGCCACAGCCAGGGAAGATGGCCACTTCTTTCTCAGATATTGATAAGGCTTGTGAAAAGACTTGGGGCTAGGAACTGCTCCAAAGAAGGGAGACAAAGTATCAATGTCTGGTAGACAAGGGGAAGAAAACAATATACTTCATGGCACAACAAACTAACAATTACCAGGCACTTACTACTGCCTGCTAAGCACTGTTTCCAGACCCAGGCCTGGAAAGTATCTTTAAAGTAGAATATAGAAGATCAGATTAAGGGAATGGATGGGACTCAAGAAAATGTACTTAGGATGAGGGCAAGAAAACAAAGCAGAAAACCAAAAGAAAGGAAGTTAATATTGGGAGGACAGCTTAGGAGAGGGTTTGAGAGCAAAGCGTGAAATCCTGGACAGGCTCCACCACAAGAAATGAAAGCAAACACTCTTTCCTGGCACCAACCGAGATGAAGATGTCCCAGCACACTAGGTTCGCTTCTGGGTGGGTCCTTTGGAAAGATGTACGAGACCAGAAAAAGAAAACTAAAATGATGACAAAGCTCCCTGAGCCAAGCACCGGGGTGGAAAGAGAGGTCTGAGTTCCTTCCCATCCTGCTTTTCATACCTACTGGATTTATCTTCTCTCAACCTGAATGGGGGTAGTGACTTCTATGTTGGTAAATCAAGACTCTCTCAACTGCAAGTGACAGAAAACCTAGGTTAAAGTGATTTAAGCAAAGAAAGGGAATTTATTGTCACACATAACTGAAATATCTTGGGGCAGGGCTGGCTTCAGGTTCAACGGAACCCAGGGGCTGAAACAATGCAGACTATCACCTGGCTCTGCTCTTTGTTGGTTCCATTATCAGGCTGCCAGCCAGCCCAGGTTTATAGCCTATCTTTTTGCTAACCCCAGTAGAAAGTGTGATTCTCTTTTCCATTAGAAACAGCAAGTTCTGAAATTGTCTCTCTGGGACCTATTCTGATCACACACCCACCCCTGAACCAATCACAGTGGCCAAAGTAGGGTGAGGGGGCAGATTCAAATGTTCCATTCATCCCACTTCTGCAGCCAGGAGATAAATCTGTCCCCTCTCATAAAGCAACCAGACTGAGCATCCGAGAGGAGTGGTTCCCCCCCAAACATTCTGAATCTAGAAGGGGGACCAAAAGTCGGATAGGCAAAGCCAAAACTGTCTACCACACTGTTCTGAGGAGCTGCCAAAAAAAGCCATAAACACCAAAACCTCCCAATCAAAAACTGCCTTTTCCCTGTATCCAGTCTTGAGGATTAGAACCCAGCCTTGTCAAAGAAATTGCCAGAATGTCGAGGTGAAAAGGCTCTTTAAAATCATCTCCCTCCACACCAGGACACAGAGAGGGAAGGAGACTTGCCTAAGAATGTAGGGCTAGATCAGCTGCAGAAGAGAACTAGAAAAGACCTCCAAAAATTCAGTCCCACATTCTTTCACTTCCTCCCAAAGCCTCTCTGGGACTATTGTATAAAGGACTAAATGACCCCTGGAGAATGTCACTAGAAATGGGAACAGGTCTGGCCAGCCTACTCTGATAGCTCAATGAAGAATTTCACTGGGGGCAAAAATCCTCTTGGACTAAAGGCCAAGCTGCATAAAGGACTAGGATGTCCTTGGCCCTCAGGCCTGGATCAGGGACAGTGTGGCTAGGGACAGAGGAGGGGGGTACTTTTCCATGACAGGCTGATTTGGGCAGTGGAGAGCTGGTCCAGGGCTGAAGGACCCCTTAGGGATGTCACGTAACACACACACACAAGTTGGCTGAAAGAGTTCCAAGAAACCACACACCTTTCTGATTCCAATAGCCAGGTGTCTTATCAGCAGAACCTCAAAGGCCTACTACTGTGACCTGCTCCCCACAGTGAGATATGCTTCCCCTGGCCCCCCAAGGAGGACAGGTGTCCCCTTCATGTTTCCACCAAAAGGGAAAATATGGTCCCCTCACCTGGCTTCCCTTTGATCTTTCCCTTCCCTGTCAACATCCAGGCTTGGCAGTACCATTTCTCAGAAACGTGGGGACACACTTAGTAAGTTTATCTGGGCAATATAGCCAGGTCAGGGAGGAAAGTTTTCAGAGGGATATGTTGCAACGTTCTTTATGACAGGCTGCCTTTTTCTCTCCTTATCTTTTTTTACAGGACTCAAGTGGGAACACCAAATGGCCTCAGACCCTAAGGAATTTGAAAGGATTATCATGATTACTTACGCAAGGGTTTTCTGAAACTCCCAGACAAGCAGGAGGGAGAAACTTCTAAAGTTATACCCTTTCAGGGACTGGTTAGATAAGTGTGGGGCTTTAGCAAACAGACAAACCAGGAACAACATTTCTCCCATTAACTCTTTCAAGGCCTAGAAAACACACTGGAAGCCTTCCAATGTCCCTCGGGACTCTGGTACTCTATAATTTACCAAGACAAGCCCTTGTTCCTTAAATAAAAGTTCCTGAACCAATCCTTTCTTCATCTGCTTTCACTCCTCCCAGATCCCTCAAAGCAGTAGGGTTCCAGGTATACCAGGCCATCTCATTCTTCCAGGTGGAATGCAGTTCCTTAGAGAGGGACGCCCGCATTTCCTGGGGGGTTAACAGGGAGCTCTGTACTGGGTCCCAGGAGTGCCCAGCCTTGCCTCACTCCCTTCTCATCTGCCACCGGGCTGGGCAGAGACTGTCCAAGAGGCCTCCCACCTACCAATCACCCAGGTAGCAGAACCAGATGGAAGGCTTGATCTGGTGGCCGTTCTGCACAGCCTCCCAAGATGGCATCATATGCCCCACCTGGGTCTGAGGAGCACCTGAGAGGGAGCCTCAAGCCACATATATCAGGGCTTTTTCTGGAAAAAAGAAAACTGCAAAAGAATAATCTCCCTAGCTCTGCAGACATCAGCAGGGACTAGCAGTACTGAGGCAGCTGCTGGCCTGTGCCCAGGCATGCTAGCACAGAGCAGGGAGCCCCAATGTCAGAGCACAAAGGCAGGGAGTCTCTGCTTTCAATTTCCCTGAGAATTTGAAAAAAGGAAAAGAAAACAAACCCCACAAAAAGTGAGCTTAATCTGTGTAAACTCGAGGGTTCAGGATGCAGAGTCCAGTCCTGCCCTGGTCTAGGTGACCCTGGATGCTCCACTGGATGGATCAATGAAAACAGGGCCAACACTTGTATCTTGGGCAAAGAAGGGAAATGGGCAAAAAAAAAAAAACTTACTTTAAAGAAAAGGTGCCACTGAATTCTGGAAACAACTCTACAATGCGAGAGTACACCAGGACAGGAGGGAGCAGTGAGTTTCCCAGAAATTGGGCCTTGCCAATTCTGGACCCTGAAAGGGAGAAAGGGGTTTCATCAGCCCCTCTGCAGGCTTCCACCCAGAGTCGGCCCTCAGCAGCCACAGACAGCCTCGGGCCTTAAGTCCCACCGCCCAGAGCCCAGAGCCCCCGGGACCCACTCTGCCCCCCGCGCCTTTTTAGTCCTCCAGGCAAGGGGGGTCAATGTCGTTCAAGTAATTTCTCTGCGAACACAAGATGGCAGCCTTAAATAAATGCAACCCTGCGCAGCTTTTAATCTTACACATCATTAAATTCCTAATTTACACATTATGTTTTCGTGGGCCAACCCATAACTCATTAGTGTTGAACTCACGAGGTATAAAGACCAACGCACGACGGGCGCCGGGGCACCGTCACCTGCCTGGGTTAACAGTTCCTGCTGCCGGGGCAGGGAGGAAAGCGCGAGAGGTGCGGGGGCGTCCGCGGGATCCAGCTGGGATGAGGGCGAACCCTGGGAGCCAGGCCCCGCGCCGCACGCCGCGCTCCCAGCACCGCCGCGGAGAAAGTGCCTGGCCGGCTCCATCCCTCCTTTCCCGGGTCGCACTCACGCACACACAGGCACACACCCCGCACACTCACACACCGCGGTGGCCGCGCGGGGCTCCGAGCCGCTCAGGCCTCCTTGGCAGACATCTTCCTGTGGGAGGATTTCAAACGAGCCGTGAAAGCCAGAAACTACACGGGTTACAAACTCTGGAATCCCTGGCTGTCCCGGGCCCCCTCCCCACCTCGGATCCGGCCACTCAGCTCCGCGCAGGGTCAGGTACCCACCAAAGGACAAAGCACGCCCGCCGACGGCGTGGGGAGATGGGGGGAGGGGTGGCCCAGGGACCGCCCAAAGTCCCGTCTCCCTTCTGACACGGGACCCTAGCTAAGCTGGGGTGGCCCGGGACAAACAGAAGCGCGCGCGGGCTTCAGGGCCCGCTAGGGCCCAGTGGAGGGTCTCACAGGTCAACCGCCATCCGAGGCTGACCGCTCTCCAGGGAAGGACTTCACGCGGGTGCAGCTTACTGTCCCAGGCCCCAGCCAGGACGGACCCTAAGGAAAAGGGAGGCTGGTGTCTGGAAGGGCCTGGGGGCCAAAGGAAGTCGTCTGCGCTCAAGGGAAAGGCCCCAGGCGGCGAGGGTTTGGACTGCCTCGCCCCGCGCTCGGTGGGTCAGGCCCTGGAGGTGCTCCGCGCCTTCCCAGCCAAAACCAGCTCCGCGGCCGCAGCACAGAGGGAGGGAGGAGGCTGGGCTTGCGCCCCGCCCTCGCCGCCCGCGGTCACAGGGGCAATTACACTCCTCGCTGCAGACGGTTACCAGCTCGCCCGCGCATCCCTCTCTACTTTCCCCTCTCCTCCCTGCCCCTCCTCCGCGGAGCTGCTGTCTCCATCTTAGCGAGCGCGCCGGGGAAGTGCGGCGGCCGAGGCCAACTGCCTCTGGGGAACCCTCCAGGCTTCCTGCACGCTGCGCGACCCCCAGGTTGCCGGGGCGAGCCCTCCGCAACCGGCAACGCGTCCCACGCGCGCCACAGCCCTGGAAGTGGCTGTCGTGGTCCCGAAGGAGCGACTGGACCCTTCTGCAAGCGCTGCAAGACCTGCAGCCGCGCTTTACCCCGCAACCCTGCCCCCAGCCAATGCAGTCACCCTAGCACCTCAAATCCGAGGCGAGCCTCGGTTTCCCAGGTCTCTCTCGCGTCCCGCCGGTGTTCTTTCCAATTCCCTGCTCGACGCCTAGACCACTTGCCTGAAACCTCCGAAGTCTTTGAGCTGCCAGGCGTCCTCTGCTGCACGCAAACCACCCCCCCCCTCCTGCCTCCTACGGTTTATGCTATCCCGGAAGGTGTCTTTGAAGCTGTGGATGAAAACTCTGGTTTTTGGATTAAGGGCTTCATTTCCAACTAACTGCGCGATTTGAGCCAAGTTTCTTAACCTGTTTCCTTATCTGCAAAATGGGAGAAACAAGGCCCATGTAAATGCGCGTGGCTGCTAGGTTTAAAGAAGACACATGTATATGTAAACTGCTTGGCACCAAGTCCTGGCGGTTAGCATCACTATTACCATATGGCCAGAACTGTGGCGGCATTGAAAGTAAGGAGGCCTTTTTCCTAGCAGCTCCCGCGGAGTCCAGGGCCACATCTTACAAATCGAGGTGAGCCCAAGCCACCGGCTAGGCCTGAAGGGAGGACAGAGGAGTCGAGGGTTAGCCAAGCAAGCGAATCACTCAGCCTTCCGCCTTTGCAAATGAATAGGGCTCTGTCTCCGGCTTCCGCCATTCCTGGCCGGGTCTGCAACGCCTAAGGCTGAAACCTGGCGCGGAGGTAAATTTAGCCTGAAGGCAGCGCCTCCTGAGGGGCGGGGATGTCTCCTTAGAGGAAGGAAAGGGAACTGGGTAAGAAAATGGAGTTGCCTCTGGGAAGAAGAATCAGGAGAAGAAACATTCAGGGCCGCTGGCGGACCACTGACAAAAAGAAATTGGACGCAAAAAAAGGCTCCCCAGAAATTGGGCCACCGTGGGAGCCGCGAGACAGACTTCCCATCTGGGAAGGGCTGCCTACGGGTAATTGGGTTTGCTCGAGTTGCCTCTATAATTAATAAGTGATTTGACTTGGAGATTGGAAATGGTCGTTGAAAGGAAGCCACGGGCGTAGGGGTGTGAGGGCCGCGAGCCTTCCTTGGAAATCCAATGACCGCGGAGGAGGACGGTTTAAGGAACACGAGGAATGTGATAATATTGGCATCTAACCTTCTAGTGTTTGAGTAATTCGTTGCTTAGCTACTTTGGATAGGCCATTATTTTGCAAACTGGAAACATTTGCAAGTGGTGATATTTTGCTCCTGCCTGACGCAGGGGCTGCAAACCTACCCCAGCTCTGCTGAACTCTTCGAAATATATATGCATAAATTGTTCCTAATGAGACCATCTGTTTTTTATGGCCCCTCTGGAAGCAGGAGGAACCCGAAGACTGCTCTGTCTTGCAGAAATCTGTGGCCAGGCAGGCCGGGGAAATAAATAGGGAAGATTAGAAAGGTGTGCGTGATTTAACATTATGCAGGCAGAGGGTTCAGTGTTCGAGATGTGTGCTTGGGTTCCCAGGGGTGCCGGTTATTTAGGGTGACTCTGGGCTACTTGAGGCATGAGTGTTCCAGCCAGTGGGCCTCCTAGGAGGCCCAGGGACTGTGCCGGGTTTCACAGCCCACATAAACCTCTCTTTTCCGTGCCTGGAACATAACCAGAACCACCAGTGAAACCTCGAGCCTACCGCTACTCCCGGGACCCAGGACATGTACCCGGCAGTGGGTGGCCCCCGGCGACGCCCACTAGCCGTGGTCTCCCCCGCTGCGGACGTGAAGGGAGCCGGGCCTGGGGCACAGAGCCTGAGAACGTGCTTCACTCCACTCCGAAGCGCAGTGCTCACCCGGGGCCTATCCCAGAGGCTGAGTTTTCCGCCTGGCGAGCGTCTGGCAGGCCCAGCGTCGCGGCCTGAGCCCGCACCGAGGGTGGCAGGGCAAACACTTTTCACATTACCGGGCGGCTGTTAATTGGGGCAGTGCAAAAGACGCTGAGCCTACTCCTTTGTGGCGGGGGGGGGGGGGGGGGGGAGGTGCAGGGGGGGTCAGGAGTGGGCAGTGGGGGCTGCTTAATAATAGAGGGGCTGCCCTGGGGAGCCTCAGATATCGGTAACCCCCATGATTAATTCATAACTCTCCACTGCGCCTGGCACCGTCTCGGGTCTTTAATCGGTTCTGAATGTCAGCGAGTCTTCCCCGACAGGCTAAGCGCAGCCTTTTGAATGTGTTGAAAGTCGCTACGCGCACACCAGGAGACAAAGTTGCCATCTGCTCCGGGGACCACGGCAACTGGGCGCTGGGAGGGGCCTTCCTCCCGCGGCTCCGGCTGCCCCGGGAGGCCTCCTCTTCCCGGCCGGCTCCAATCTTGCCCCAAAGCCAACACTGTCACCCCCCCCCCCCCCCGGCGACCTTCCCGCCCCTCGCCCAGGGCGCACGCCTGCTGGAACCTCCGGCTCGCTGCGAAGCCTAGCGCGGCGCCGGGGCGCGCGGGGAACCTGGCGGTCACCCAGACCCAGGCCTATGCTAATGAGATTATCAACCGGGGTTGTTTGTGTGCGCGGACGTGGAAGGGGGGCAGATAAAGTGTGGAGATGGGGATGACTTAGAGGGGGGAGGAGGGAGCCCTGGGAGAACAAAGCTCCAGGCCGTCGGCCTCCAGAGTCGCAGAAGTGACCGCCACCGGCTCGTGCACAGGCGGAAGCGGGGGGGAGGGGGAGAAGCCGGGCCTAAAGCGCCCTCGCTAGTTTAGAGAACGCAGAGAAGGCACAGGGGGTGGGGAAAGGCTGAACCCGTAGCTCAATGTTTGGTGCTTGGGTTATTTTTTAAGGAAATGGTTCTCAGAAGGGGGGCAGGGCGGCATCTCGCCCCGGAGAGGTAGGTGGGAGAAGCCCTGTACCCCTTCTCCCCCGCCCCTCCAGCCAGCAGAGGGTATGTGGTGACCAATCTCCCCGCTGCGGACCAGGAGGAGGACAGAGCCACAGGGGACTGACGGCTGGGCCGAGCCAGCCCGGTGTCTGGCGGCTGCGGGCCTGTGCTTCCGCGCTCCACGGCTCTGCGCGTTGCCTCTAGCCGCAGCGCCTCGCCTCCCAACTGTAATTCCACCCTCCCGCGGGCGCTGGGGCTGCAGAACCGTTTGAGGGAGTTGGAACGGCATCAGATGAGCACACCGGGAGGTGAGATTGGGTAGGAAATAGCCGAAACTTTGAGCGGTGCACCGCCGCCCCCCACATACCCCCACACACATATAATTTCCCCTCCCTCTTTCCAGCCGCCACCTCCCCCACCCTCTCGATTCTTCCAGGTTTGCAGCCCAGTCCTGTCATATGGTTTTGTTTCTGTGCTGCTGCTTTTTTTCAGACATGAAAATTGGACACATGGAGAATTAGCCCGGCTGGAGAAGCTCTGGGTGCAGACTGAAACAATGGTTTCCAGCATCAAAGTTCAGGCAGCACCTTCTCCACCTCACCCCCAAATGGCAGCAGCACACCCCATAACTGCCAACCCCTCCCCCTGAGCCTGGGAAGCAACTAGCATAGGCTGCACTTTTCCGCAACCCCTTCCTGAGACACACATCCCTCCGTAGGCCTGGACTGCTGGCTCTGAGATCACTGTGCCTGAGGTCTCTGGGGACCTACAGTAATGGTTTTGCTATTTTTCCCTGAGAAGGTGCTGTCTCAAAGAGCCACCCCAAGTATTAATGCTTAAAACCAGACCTAGGCTCCATCCTTTGGCAATTCTGCCCTTACTCCCTTCCTAAGCTGTACTTTCCTATGCTGTTTGGAGCCCCCCCACCTCCACTGCTGAGCCAGTCTCCACGTGGCTGGGCCTCTTAAAAGCAGTGTCCTTTAGCGATTGTCTTCTCCAGAGGCCCCATCCTCCGTGGCAGCCCCAACCTTGGCCCCCAGCCTCTGTGAGCCCCCCCACCCCACTGCACTACACTGGCAGCAGCCGCAGCCCCCACAGGCAGTTCCTCTCTTGCCGAGCTGCTTGTGCATCTCGTTCCGGGCACACACACACCGCACAGAAGCTCTCTGCTTCCCAGAGCTGGTTTCCTCTTACAGGCTCCCGTCAGAGCTGCTGGGGCTGTGGCAACGCCTGCGGCTCCCTGTGCAGCCCTGGGTCTCCCTGCAGTGCGTGAGCTGTGAATTGGCCTTCTCTTCCCTTTCTGCAAAGGTCAAGCCAGCTCCCTCTCTCACAGGGCCACAGTTCTGTTCTGGCCTGCTGAGATCGTACCCTGCAGCATGGATATGGGGATGGGGTGGACATCCAAGCAAGGGAGAGGTCACCCCTAGACCAGGGGATAGGGACCAAAGGATGTGGGATTCAGGAAACACTGCAGACAAACCCCAGAAAGCAGTTCAGAGTTTGCAGCCAGAGACTCAAGGGAGGGAGAGAAAACCAGGCAAAGGGTGTTAGGCCTTGACTCCTGCAGAGGAAGCTTTTCTCCCCCAAGGGCTGCCTAGGGGAAGGCCAAGCGAAGGGGCCCTGGTGTCTGCACTGTGTCCCATGCAGTTTCTAGCCAGGAGCGCCTCCGGTGAGACTGCTCTTCACTCCAAACAGGAGTCAGAAGCAAGTAAAAGGGCTAAGATTTAGAATTCAGTGGCCACGGGAGATCAAGTCAGCTACCATCCCTGAAAAAGGGATCCCAAGAGGCCTTTCTGCACCCCCAACCCCAGAGGGGCTACTGAGCTCTGCAAGCAGCGGTGGGGACGACTGCAATTTCTCGAGGTGAAGAAAAATGAGAGGAAACACCATTAAACTTGCTTCCTCTACAGAGCCAGTGCTACCTTGAGTTTTCTCTGAACTGTACCTAAAAAGTCAGGAGAGAGAACTCGTTAACTTTTGTTTGGTTTAACATTGCCAGCTTCAAGTCAACCGTAGGCCCCCCGAAGGTTTTGTAAAATATTTAATCTAGCTCAGACAATTTCCTGCAGTCCCTAACTGGACCACCCCCCTTACTGAGCTGCTGCCAAAAAGCATGCTTGACTGCAGGCTGGCCACCAGAGGCCTTCTAGCCGCCTGGCCCGCCTGTACCCTCCACTCTGGAGTCAGGACAAGGCCCTTCATAGCATCCAGAGAGACCAGGACTTGGGTAACTCTGGCAGCTACAAACCCAAACCTGTAAGGAAGAAGCCCACCACTCACTAAGCTGGTGTCTGTATGACGCTGCCCTCGCCCTCCCTGAAGTCTGTAAAATGGGCACACAGAAGTCTGGCCTTTTTCCATATACTTGGAAGAGCACACACTGTGGGAGGGGATGATCCTTGTATGCGCCCTCCACGTCCACTCGTTCACTGTTTTCTTCCTCACTAGGGAACATAGCAAAGCGGGAGTGGGATCCTTCGACTGCGCTGAGCCTCAGTCCCTTCCCAACATGAGGCTCACAGGGAGAACTGCTCTGCCCAGTTTCCATTCCCGCCTCCAGAATAACGAGCCGAAAACATGTGTACTGTAAATAAAGCCTGTCTAAATAAAGCACTCTGGTAAGGGCTGCCGAGAAAACACTCGCCAGCACTCTGTTCTCAGAGCGTGAATCAGCTTCCCAGCTCCCGGGGAACAATGGGGACCTTGCCAAGGGTCTCCTTCTGTCGACCCCTGAAGGCCCCCAGGCCCATTTAAGTGGTGAAGGCGCTAGCCCATTGGTACCTTCGGCCTCCGTGTTCGAAGGACGAAGGGCGCTCCCGGCAGCCCGAGTTTGGGGTCCAGCCCCAGGATTAGTGCGGCCAGGAATCCCTCTACCCGCGGCTGCGGCAGCGGGGGTTGAGGGTTAAACAAACACAGGGCAGAGGAGAGAGCCTGGGGCGCGGAGGCGGAGGGAAGGGGACGCTGGGGGCGCTGGTTACGGAGCCTCCCGGAGGGAAGACGCCTCCCCATTCCCAAGCCAGGCTCTCGCCCACTCGGCTGGCCGTCTCTCCTCCGCGTCCTCCTGAATTTCAGCGGAAACGAACGTAGCTGCTGCCACAGTCACCCCACTCCTTTTACAGTCTCCATAGACCCTTACTGCCCCCCCCCCACACACACACGTATGCTGTAGATTTGAGGAGGCCAGGCCCCAGGTCTCGTAGTGTGCGCACTAAAGCCAAGTAAAACGGCGCCCCTTTGATGGAGGGCAGTGTTGGAACTTGTGGTGGCCTCCAAACTATGTCTTCTATCGAGTCCTCTCGGCTTTCTTGCGGAGCTGCGCACCCCTCGCCCCCAGTAGGGTTCTGACTTAAGCGGTGGCCTCTGCTCTGGCGTGGGCCGGTGGTTTCCCCGCACCCGGTGACCTTGAAGGTCAGTGATCCACCCGGCAGGCCCGCCATTTCCGGAGTCGCGCGGTCAGCCCTTCCTCCCCGCCTCTGAGGCCAAGGCCGCCCCCGGCCGCCTAGTCTCGTAGCGCTCGGAGCGGGGGCACCGAGGTGAAAGCATCGAGCGCTTCGCCCACGCCCTGCGGACACGCGCCCCACCTGGGCCGGTGTTGGCACTCCAGCAGCCTGATTGCCAAATCGTCGCTGGGTAGGGTTGGGGGCGAGGCCTTGGGAACCGGGTTTGAAATGAAGAAGGCGAGGAAAACAAGTGAAACGGGAGGGGCTGGGTGGGGTGACGGCTCATAAATCACCCAGCCCCACCCTCGGGCCTCACCGCTGTGGCGCCCCAGCCCTGCGGGGGATGGAGGGTCACTCGGCCACTACTGGCCGACCTCTGAGCTCTCCCGGAGCCAACGCCCCACCCTGGGCTCAGGACGCGCTTAGGACCAGCTCCGGGCCCGGATCGTAAACCACCCTCCCGATTCGGCGGGAAGCCGCTCTTGGACGCAGCGCGCATCCGCCCAAGGGGAAGTTTATTTATAGCTTGTAAACGTAAAGGAAACCAGACCGCGCTGGCTTGCAGCGCTCCGGCTCCTATGCTCCCCACCTGCCCACCAGGGAGGGCGCGGCAGGAGGCGAGGGGCCGCCTTGGTTCTCTACCTCCCCTTAACCCCTATTCCGCTCCCAGGGGTGAACAGTGTAGGCTCCTAAGAGGCTGGCAAGCCTTAAATTCCTATCCAGTGCTGTGAAAGCCGGAGATGGCGGAGGGCTGGGCCCGGGCACCGTCGTGGTGAGGGTGGGGCGGCCGAGCTGTCCCACTTGGCACGCACCGGCGGGCAGGCCAGCAGTGCGGCTGGGGATTCCGCAGCTCCTTCTCAGGGCCTGGGGAAGTCCTGAAGAGCACGGGACAGGGGCGCTCCGAGAGCCTCTCCTTGGAAGGCGGGATGCTTCTCCTGTTCCTCCTGAGCACGTGTCCTCAGCAGTGCAGGCAAACGCTGCGCGCCTCGGGCTGCGATCTGCGGGTGACAGCGGCTGGGAGTGCTCCCGCCCCAACCCCCATCCCCACCGTCGCCGCCTCTCGCAGGGAGCTCCACGCTCCGGGGTGCGCTCGGGGCTGGCTCGGGGAGTCGGAGAAAAAGAGCCGAGAAGGAGATTTGGGAGAAAAAAACATGAAAAAGCCCAGCCCTGAATTGACAAGCACCCGGCGTGAAAAAGACGCCTGCGAGTCTCCTTTACCACCACCACCACCACCACCACCACACCAGCAGCCTCTCCCAGTCCCAGAGGAGCGCACCCACCCCGGGCCTCTGCCGGGGAGAATTCGTGTGTGTGTGTGTGTGTGTGTGTGTGTGTGTGTGTGTGCGCGCGCGCGCGCGCCGGGCGGACAGGCAGTTGCGAAACGGGCTCTTGGCTGCAGCGCGGCATAATGGAGGTGGCTGGAACAATGCGCGCTTTGTGCGCGCGGGGAGTTGTTTTCCACCCGACTCGCCCCCCTCGCTCGGGCCGTATGGCACTTTAATCCCCGCCACGGCTCGGCACAAATGCACTTGTGTCCTGCCGGTCACTGGGGGCCGGGCGGCTAGAGGCGACCCCCTGCATCCGCGGACCCCACCACCGGCCGCCCAATCTTCCTTTCTGCGAGCCTGCCCCCCCCCACACACACACACCTCGACTCCCGGCCTCCTAGGCCAGAGAGCGGGTTTGGAAGCTTCCGGGCCCGCGAGCCACTTTTTTATTTTCCGTGGAGACGACTCACCCCGCCTCCTTGGCAAGCTCACACACACACCCGGGCCGACCGCAGGCCCCACACTCGCCGCCCTCCTTCTCGCCCTGGCCCGCCTGCCCGCCCCCGCCCCGTGCCCCGGACTCCTGCGAACAATAGTAAATGTCAACAGATTCCGCGAGGCGAGTGTCTGACTCCGCCGAGATAAGGGTGCGCGGTTGGCCCCGCGCTCCTCGCCGCCGCGGGGGGAGCCCGCCCTGACCCCGGTAGGACAGAACCGGCTGTGACGAAAGCCGTGCAGGAGCAGGGTGAATCGGTGGGGAGGCCACCCGTCCCAATCCGGTGGGGGAACCTCGCCCGGAGACCAGGCCATGCCCCGCCCCCACCCTGCTTAACCCGGTGCTGCTGGGGGGCCGCTGGGCATCATGAAAGCCGCAGAGTCGTCGTAGCGCTAAGGCCTGCTTTCAGCTGACGATTCCAGTGCCCTTCGGACGCCGGAAAAACGTTGATCCGGGGCAGGACGCAGGCAGTTTTTAGAGTGCTTGTCTCCAGAAACTCATTAAAATATTTTTTTAAGAGTGCACACACTCTCCCAGGTCTTTCTCCTCGGTCGTCTCCAACCCACCACCCAACCGCGTTAAAATTCGCAAATTGATTTTCACGCATTAGTATTAATGGGTTGTTCCTCTTAAATTGTTGCCAACTTTGCTAATGGATTATTATTTAAATGATTTCTTTTTTATAAAGTACGTGTTGTTTTATAGATGCGTATTTACTTAAAGAAATCAACTGCATCTATTAACATATTAAAGAGAGAATAGAGCATCGGGGCCGGTGTAATGTACTGTTCAGCCTTACTTTGGGTGCTTACGAAGATAGGAAAATCTTATTTGTTTAATAATAAGTCACTCATGAATATGCAAATTAACTCAGTGCAGTACCTCACTTCTGTCACTATTAATGAGTTGCAAATTAATGTGACAACAAAAGGAAAATCTATTTAGTGAAGGAACTCCAGTTCCTACTTGGGGAGATCCCAAGCCGGCCTGGAACTTGGGTCTCCAGAAAGGAGAGGAATGGGGATCCCCATTCCTCCTCACCCAGTCTTCCCTGAACCTCCACTATTATTTGTTTTCAGGGACCAGCTTTGTCAGGAGCCCCTTAAAATTCCTGCTCCAGGCCAAAGGAAGAAAGGCTGCTCCAGGGTAATTAGGGCCAAGTGTGATAAATGGAAATCAGCCCACAGTTTGAAATAAAGCAGTTGGTAAAGCAGATTTTTTTGTGTGGGAGGGGGGATCTCCCCTTCCCAGCTTAAAGATTCCCCAAAGCCCTTTTGGCCTTAGTTGCTTTGGACAGTTAGGACTGTAAGTACCAAATCAGGCCTCAGAGGCCTGACCACAGGTATTAAGACAGCACCCTATGCGCTTGCATTTTATGAGGTGATTCTGCTGATAGGAGGTTTAAGAGAATATCAGCTCATTTTCCTGCCGACCTGCTTCCCAGGGGTTACAGACTGAAATCTGGTTGTCTTCCTTCTGAGGCTTTGCTTATTTCTGGCCCACACATCAGAACCTGTTTTTATTTCATCGATGGAAACTGGAGAGAATGTTTCTAATCCAGTTAAGTTTGGAAATGTCTCTAAGAAAAAATAAATGCTGAGCTGCCCAGAGCTGTGGGCTAATAATTCAGGTGTCTGGGTAGTATCTCAAGAAGCTGTTCAACTAAGGAAACTTCTGGGGAGATGCAAATATTCTATATCTAACCTGATTGATGGCTACATGGTAATAATATATAAAATGTAAAAATTCATCAGGCTGTACACTTTAAGATTTGTACTCTTTACTATGTAAGTTATATCTTATTTTGATTATCTGTTACTGTGTAAAGTCACCTCAAAGCTTAGTGGTATAAACAACAATAATCATTTATTCTGCTCAAGAATCTGCAATCTGGGCAAGGCTTGGTTGGCAGAGACATCTCACCTCCGTTCCACACTATGTCAGCTGGGGCAGCTCAACTGGGACTTCGGGATCCATTTTCAAGATGGCTCGTACACATGGTAGGCAAGTTGGTGCTGGCTCTGGTTCTTCTCCATGTGGGCCTCTCCACAGGATGGCTTGGGCTTCCTCACAGCATGGTGGCTAGGTGCCAAGAGCAAGCACCCAAAGGAGAGGAAAGGGAAGCAGCCATTTACTTAAGGCCTGACCATGGAAACTAGCAGTGTCAGTTCCACCATATTCTATGGGTCAAGCAGTCACAGAGCCCCAATTTAAGGAGGACAGGACATCGACCCTTATGTCTCAATGGGAGGTATGTCAAAGAATCTTGGGGCTATGTTTTAAAACTGCCACATATCCATTTTAAAAGAAAACAGAATATGTGGCTTAATTTTTTGTTTTCTGTCCCACTCACCTTTATCTGTTTCCACATCTTTCCTACCAGCCATCAGTGGGAAGTATTTGGAATCCCAGTAAATTTATGTGAGTGTATATAGAAAAGACCATTGACATTTGGGTTTTAAATTGCTATTAATTTATTACATCCTAGATTTTGAAATCTAGACTTTCACAAGTCTCTAACTCTGCTTATTAACCTTGTTATTTTTATATAAAATTTGAGCAATCATTTTTGGAGAGGGCTCAGTCAAGACAAGTTGAACAGACTAAATGCTCTTAAACTGTCCCCCCCATTTATAAATTTAGCTAAAATTTCCTAAACATTTTAGACTGCAATATGTACATTGAATTTATTTTATTTTTTTTAAGCATTCAAGTTACTGAAAGGACAAACTTATGACCCTAACAAGAAAACTTTCCCAAGGTCTTAAAACATTTGTAAATCAAATAAATTAAATTTGTGTATATCCCATTGACCTAAACATTGCAGCTCTGCTTTCCAAGTCAAATTTTAATTCTTTTTACCTAAAATTACAAGTCTAAAGTCTATTATACAATTTTAAGTTGGAATTATAAGTCTAACCTGTCTGATTCTTTACTACCCTCAAGTTTTCATAAACACTACAAATTAAATTATAGAATAGATTATTCTTGAACTTAACACCAAAATATCACCACAGTATATTTGATTGATTTCATCTTCTCCATATTCAATTCTCAACCTTCCCAAGGTTAAAAGGACACCCTCTGAGGAATGTGTTTTGCCGGCTCAAGGGAGTTGAGGTTACTTGATGTAAGGAAAAATGTAAGGCTTTGTAACAAGCAAAAGAGGTAACTAGTTGTTATTTCAATGGACTAGTGGAGCCTGAGGGTTGGGTGGGATTGTCAGAACCTACAGTAATACCACCCATTATCTGTGCCTAGGCTATTTTACAACTCTATAAGGTGTGGATATCTAATAGCAATGTGAATGCTTCTTGCCTTTAGGCAAGCAACTAATTTCCCTCTGGGGAAGGGACCACCGCCACCCCCACCCCAAAAGCCAGTTTTGCAGTCACTTGCAAATTTATTTCAATATTTCTGATCTAGAAATGTTTCTGTTCTTGGAATTCTTCTTCCTTTAAACCAGTTGTAATATCTTTACCCGTTCCTTCACTTAATCAATGAATTAAATAAAACCTTTGTCTTGTGTTCATTGTAAATTTGCACGAGAGTCATGATTTTGCCTTCTTTTGAGAATTACCCTTTAACATTGGTCAACGGTCCACCACACTATATAGATCATATTTGTGGCCAACTAGAAATTGGAGACCAGGATGCAGGTTATGGGCCCTAGAAATCTCCAGGGAGAATTTGCTTACACCCGAGACATACCCACAGTGCCCTTGTAAGTCCCCATTTATAGTTGCTATGACAACTTAAGATCCAAGACCATACCCTTCTGGTGGAATTTTTTTCTGAACCCCAGGTTCCAAGTTCAAGGTAAGTCTTACCCTGATTCTTTTCTAACCTCTTACCTCTCTCCACTTTGTCATCTGATTGGAGGGGAGGGAAATTTGTAGCTACCACCCACATTGCCCCAACATTTGATTGGATTCAATTAATCTATTTATCACCTGTGGTGGTTTTTAAATACTGTTTCCCCGAAAATAAGACCTACCAGGAAGATCAGCTCTAATGCGTATTTTGAAGCAAAAATTAATATAAGGCCAGGTCTTATTTTAATATAAGACCGGGTATAATATAATATGATATAACACCGGGTCTTATATTAATTTTTGCTACAAAAGACTCATTAGAGCTGATGGTCCGGCTAGGTCTTATTTTGGGGGAAACATGGTTTATATGTCCACAGATTCTTTGATTCTCCTCCCTTTAAGAGGTGGAGCCTGATTTTCCTTCCCTTCATTGTGGGTGGTGCTTAGTGACTCACTTCTAATGAATAGAATGTGATAGAAGTGACTGTTCTTAACATCCATGATTAGGATATAAAAGGCACTGTGGCTTCCTCGTTGCTATGGGGGGAAGCCAGCTGCCATGTCTTGGGGACATTCAAGCAGCCCTATGGAATGAGCCATGTGTTGAAGAACTGAGATCTCCTGCCAGCAGCCATGTGAGTGAGCCATCTTGGAAGATGATCCTGTGGCCCCAGTGAAACCTTCACATGACTGCAGCCCCAGCCAACAACTTGACTGCAACCTCATGAGAGTCACAGAGCCACAACGATTCAGCTCAACCAACCGCTCCTGAATTCCTGACCCACAGAAACTCTGAGATAATAAATGTTTGTTGTTTCAAGCTACTAAATTGTGGGGTGATTGGTTATGCAGCCATAAATAACAAATACATGAGTCAATCTTGCATTTGGACATACCTCTAAACCATTCTAATAACACTAAACACTTTTCTATTTTGTCTAGATAGGTGTCTGTGCCTCTTTCAACCCCCAAAGGAAGATGCCCACTAATTTTTCTCACCCTCGAAAACCATTTTCTAAAAGCCATGAGGAATAATTTAAATCACATTGCTGGGAGTAAGAAAAGAGTAAACTAAATATGTATGGCAAAATAATGTTTCCGGCAATAACAGTGATGATAAACTAGCAGGAGAAGTAAAATAGTTTCAAATAGTTCTTTTGATCACTTTGCAGTTGAAAGTCAGATCTTTATAAGAATTCATTACCATTTCACTTACAGAGAGGAACTATTCTGGGAGATAGACTCAAAACGAAACAAAACAGACATTCATACCTTACAAGAAGCCACCAAAAGTGTGAAAAGCAAAACTGGAATGATTAAGTTCTGGAGAAGCGAATCTCCTATCGGTATGGCCCAAAGTGCCACTTAAAGGTAAAATAACTTCCTTTCTCTGTGCATCGATCGTAGCTTTCAACAACTAAAGTGATGAAACATTTGCAGTGTGATCTAAATAACTCAGGTAGTTTCCTGTCCCAGGAACAGGGACTTGGTAGTGTAGCTAAGACTGTCCTCCTGGAAAAGAGTAGGTAGAGAGACCATCACATATTCAAATTACTTAGTCCCAAGTCCCACTCCTTTCTGTGAGCTTAGACGGAAAAAGGGAAGCTGCGTGTGTGTGTGTGTGTGTGTGTGTGTGTGTAGCTCACATTCTTCCACAAAGGATTTGAGTAAATTTATAATAAAAATGTAACGAACTGATAGAAAGATATAAATAGTAAATAACCAGAAACTAGGAGAAACTAAGAATAGAAGGATGAGACAATACGAAGGCCATAGGAGGCATACTTTTTTTCTAGCAATTTGTCAGTATTCATTCATTTAAGCAATATATATTGAACAGCTACTATAAGCTAGGTGGCGATGCTAAAAAATACGTAAAATATAGCCAGCCCATTGTTAAAGATGCTCCCAGTCTAGGAGAAGGAAACAGGGACACAGATTATAGTGATATGCCATAAAGTGTTGTAGTTGCTTCAAGACGTCTTGTAAGTTACTAGGTATACGTGCAACCAGAATTATACACCCATGTTCACCAAAAAGCAGGGTTCACCGGCAGTGATTTCGGTAATGGGCCCAAACTGGAAACTACCCAAATGCTCATCAACAGCAGAATGGGAAAAGAAACTGTGGTGTCTTCACACAGTGAATACTGTACAGCAGTGAGAATAAGCATTCTGTAATCACACGTAACAATACCAAGGGATCTCACAAACATAATCTTGAGCAAGGAAAGCCAGACATCAAAAGGCTCGTACTGTATAATTCCATGTATCTGAAGTTTAAAACCAGGCCAAACTAGTCTTTGCAGTTAGAGGTGAGGACAATAGTTACCCTTTAGGGGAAGGAGTGTAGTGATTGGGCAGAGGCATGGGGGACCTCTGGGAGACCAGGAAGCTTCTGTTCCTTATTCTGGGTGCTGCTTACGTGCAAGTAGAACAAATCCCTTCAGTTTACGAAAATCCATTGAGCAATACACTTATATGGACTGTTCTGTATGTGTGCTTTCCTTCAATAAAATGTGTAAGGGAAAAAAAAACCCCTTCCACAGAGTGGGTGGGCCAATGAGGAAGGAGTAGTTAGTTAATCTTAGGGTGAGGAGCTTAGGTAAAACTTCCTGGAGGAGGTGATGCCGGCTTGGTCTTCACCAGTAAGTCTGCCTTAACCTTGGGGATGAATGTGGGAAGGTGTTCAGAGAGGGCAGAACTGCAAAAGCAAACCTAGAGAGGCTGGAAGCAGCCTGAGCACTGGGGAACTATAAGGGAAATGTCGCAAAATTATAGTGGCCAGGAGAGAGGGCCCTGCTTCTGAAATGTCTTTATCGTAGAAGCTTTTCTCTCTTTTGCTCACCAGTGTGGACTTGGGAGCTGGAGATGGTGAGGACTAGATGACATTTGTATTCTAGGAAGCTCCCTCTGGCAGCACGGCAGTTGGTGGGTGGCAACAGACATGACTGAAGGCTGAGAGAACCTTCTGGGTTGTCCAGGCCAGGGACATAGGGGCCCAACCCGCTGGGTTCTGGGGATGGAGAGGAGCAGAGAACACTAAGAGATAGGCAAGAGCTGCAGTAGAAGAAAAATGAGAAAGAACATCAGAGAGTAAGGAGAAGAATGAAAGGAGGGGTATTTTTAAAGCTTTCAGTAAAACGCATTTAAAAATACAGTCTGTTCAGCTGTCTATAGAAGTGGCTTCACTGAATTCTTAAGGGCAGAATCAATCATCAAAGGGATGCCCCGATTTCTCTCTAAAATAGGGCTTCTTAACTTGCGATAGAATTCACGGGACTTGTGAACTGGGATGGAAAATCTTTTTCTTTTCTTTTTTTTCTTTTAATTTACCATCTTCACTCTTTTTTCCCCCTTCTTCCGCCTCCCCGCCCCCACTCCGGTTCAAGTCATTGTTTCTCAGTCCAGTTGGTAGGACACAGCTCCCTGGCCCACGCTGGTATTATGAGTCTTGCGCCCCCCCCAGGCTGAGGCAGTCAGTCTCCGGTCCTTGGTCGGCTGCTCACAGCAGCTCACGGCAGCTCTCGCCGGCTGCCGGTCGCTCATGCTGGCTGCCGGCCTCTCACGCCAATCTCCGGCTGCTCCTGGCAGCCCAGCTCCTGGGAGAGCCATTGCTCACAATCCTAGCTTCACAATCTTAGCTGTAGAGGGCGCAGCCCACTGGTCCATGTGGGAATCCAACCTGCGACCTTGGCGTTAGGAGCACGGTGCTCCAACCACCTGGCCAGCCCCTTTTTTTTTTTTTTTTTTAATTGGGGAATACTGGGGAACAGTGTGTTTCTCCAGGGCCCATCAGCTCCAAGTCGTTGTCCTTCAATGTGCTTCAATCTAGTTGTGGAGTGGGCAGCTCAGCCCCAAGTCCAGCTGCCGTTTTCAATCTTTAGTTGCAGGGGGCACAGCCCACCATCCCATGCTGGGAATTGAACCGGCAACCTTGTTGCTGAGAGCTCACACTCTAACCAACTGAACCATCCGGCCGCCCCTTATTTTTCTTTTCACTAACCTTCAACTGAAATTTAGCATGTCCTTCGGTCATGCATGTAGGCAAATAACTGCAATTGTATTAGCAGCACCTATGACTTGGTTACCAATCAAAATCACAGATAATTTCATATCATATTACAGATAATGCCAATCTCTCAATGTATTGATCACATTCATCACTAATTCGAAATTATCGTATTTGTTAAGTCTGCTGCTAGATCTTATTATTTAATCTGTAATTAAAACAATACATCCATTAGTGTTCTAGTTATCTATGCTATGTAACAAATTATCTCAAAATTTAGTGACTGAAAATAATAATTTCTTTTGTTCTTGAACCTGCAATTTGGGCAGGGCTTGGCGGGCTGTCTCCTCTGGTCTCCAGGCAATGTCAGAGGCCTCGGATGGGATGACCCAAATGACTGGAGAATCCTTAGGTATCTCCATCTCTCTGTTCCTCTAGGCAGTCTCCTAGCCTGTCCATGTCATCTGTTCAAGTGAACTCTCCGTTATGGCGACCCCTGAGTAGTGGGACTTCGTACATGGTGGCTCGTAGCGCCAAAGTGCTCAGAGAAGCTACCAGGACTTTTGTGACCTAGCTAGCCTTAGAAGTTCCAGAATGTCACTTCTGCCACGTTCTACTGGTCCAGCAAATCTCTTCTTTAGGTCAGTCTGTATACAAATGGAGGGGACATAAACCCCACCTCTCAATGGGGGAAGTGTCAAAGAATTTGTGGACACGTGACTATATCAGAGATTTGTGGAGTTTTGGTATTTTGATAATGTATTTCAATATAATTGGTTTCCTTTGTAATCCTATTGTTTTATTATATGCCTTATAAAACACTATTCTGAGAAGGGGTTCATAAACTTTATCAGACTGGCACAGGGGTCCATGATGGAGGACGTGTGCTCCAAAATGTCCCTCTGATTATAAGCATCTTCCTCCATGCACTCCCCACAGCCTCAGCCTGGACCCAGGCTCCCATCCTTTCTTGCTGGACCACTACAATGGCACCCTCATTGGCTTCTGCCATTGGGCTCTTCTATCTCAAATTCTTCTTCCAAAGTCTATTCTTTCTTAATCCGAGATCCATCCATCCATCCATCCATCCATCTATCCATCCGTCCAGTCAACAAATGAAATGTCTTATATGACCAAATGTAAAATGATCCCATGTTTTTCTAATGAGAAGACTCCCAAATACCTTTTGTATCTACCTTGAAATTTCAGGCCAAGAATATTAGCTGCAGGCCAGGGCTGCAAGGCTGAAGGGGCTGGAGAATCACGCAGTTGTTGGCAAGCCTCAGTTCCTCACTGGAGGTGACTGGAGGCCTCCCTCACTCAGTCACCACATGGGCTTCTCCATAGGGCAGCTCCCAACATGGCAGTTGGCTTCCCCCAGACAGAGCAATCTAAGAGAAAGCAAGAGAAGGAGTAACCAGATGCCCACAGTGCCTTATGACCTAGCCTTCAGAATCACATACCACCATGTCCCCTTTACTCTATTCATTAGAAGCCAGCTACCAGGTCCAGCCCACCAACAAGGGAAAGAGAATTTGGCTCCACCTCTTGAAGGGAAAAGTGTAAAAGAATGTGTGGACATATTTTTTAAACCATCACAGTTACCTATATGTATTTAAAAGTACATATTACTAGGGCCGGCCCAGTGGCCCTGGCGGTTGGAGCTCCGTGCTCCTAACACCGCAGGCTGCCGGTTTGATTCCCACCTGGGCCAGTGGGCGCTCAACCACAAAGCTGCAGGTTCCACTCCTCAACTCCTGCAAGGGATGGTAGGCTCCGCCCCCTGCAACTAAGATTGAACACGGCACCTTGAGCTGAGCTGCCGCTGAGCTCCCGGATGGCTCAGTTGGTTGGAGTGCGCCCTCTCAACCACAAGGTTTCCGGTTGGACTCCCGCAAGGGATGATGGGCTGTGCCCCCTGCAACTAACAACGGCAACTGGACCCTGGACCCAGAGCTGAACGGAGGGAGCTTAGTTGTGGCACCCTCCACAACTAAGATTGAAAGAACAGCAAGTTGACTTGGAAAAAGTCCTGGAAGTACACACTGTTCCCCAATAAAGTCCTGTTCCCCTTCCCCAATAAAATCTTTTAAAAAAAAAAAAAGTACATATTATTAAAACAACATATTAGTCGAGATTATATTGTCTTTTCCACTGTCACAGACCAAAGTTATTTTATTAAACTTCCCACAAATCTTTGACATTAGTGATTTCATCAGCATTATACCGCATCTGTCACTGGACACAGCTTTCCAGAGCATGTTGCCTGCCCTGCTCACTGAGTAGTTTGAAACCTTATACTTTCTGTGTGGAAATTTTATCCAACACTGTAAGTACTCATTTCCCTGCCATTAGGCTGTCTCTTTCGTGCCTTCTCTCTGTGAGCATTTGTGATCTCCACAATAGAACCGCTGACTGGCTTTTGAAAGCAAACATTAAAGGGCTTATTCACAACAAAATTCAATATTTGTGTCTGTAACCAGGAATGACTGAATCTTAGTTCTCTTCCTTTGTCTCTGCAATGGACTGACTGTTTTTGCCTCCCCCCAATTCATATGTTGAAATCGCAATTCCCAAGATGATGATATTAGGAGATGGGGCCTTTGGGAGGTGATGAGGTGATGAGGGTGGGGTGATCCTGAATGAGATTAGTGCCATCATAAGAGACACCGGAGAGGAATCTGGTCCCTGCTACCATGCGAAGACACACCAAAAAGATGGCCATCTAAGAACCAGAAAGTGGGTTCTCACCAGACACCAAATCTGCTGGTGTCTTGATCTTGGATTTCCCAACTTTCAGGACTATGAGAAATAAATATCTGTTTATAAGCCACCTAGTCTATGGTATTCTGCGATAGCAGCCTGGACAGACGAAGACAGCGTCATTTCTTTTCTTTCCTTCCTTTTTCTTTCTTTTCCTTTTTTCTTTTTCTTTTTGTAAACCCATTCTGTTAGGTGACCTCTCTAAACATTGCAAACTAGCATTGATTGAGGCCATTTTCAGTTCATAGGTCTTCCCCAAATACCACTTTGTTGTTCAAAATCAAGTCATTGAGAGTGTCCTCCAAAGCAAGTGATTTTGTTGGGACTCAAATGGGTCAATATGTAGTGGGCTGTTCACAGAATGGAACAGTACATAGCAATGAGAGTGAACCAACCATAACCACGCATGACCACCTGGGGGAATCTCATAAATTACATGTTGAGCCAAAGGAGCCAAGCACAAAAGGATATGCCCAGTAGGATTCCATTCCAGTCATACAAATTATAAAGCCTGGTCAAACTAATCTATCATGTTAGAAGACAAGTTCGGTGTTACCTTTGGTGGGGAGGTGACTGGAAGGGGACACAAGGGGTCTTCTTGGTGCTGGTCATGTTCTGGTTCATCTAGCTATTGGTGGCATGGTGTGCTCAGTTGGTGAAAATTCATATATTCATCAAGATGTATACTTATGATCTGTGTACTTTTTTGTATGTTACATTTCAATAAAACAGTTTGTATGAAAAAACTCTAAGGTAACTCCCTCTTTCTGAGGGAAAATATGGCTGTGTGGCACTTGGGTGAAAGAGATACAGTGAGAAGGAGACGAGGGAATCACTGTCTTCCCAGGGCTTTCTGTCACGCAGGGTGGGCAGATAACACACATACAACTACATGTGTTTCTATGAAATCGTGTCCATGATAATTGACTTATTTAAAAAGAAATATATGCGGGGCCAAGAGAGTTTATAAAGAGAAATAGTGGAGTCGGGCACAGCTTCCCTGGAAAAGGAAACTTAAGCTGAGCCTTGAAGTTCTGTGAGAAAGCTGGGGGGATGGGAGTGGGAGGGAGTGTTTCCAGGCTGAGGGAACTACATGTATGAAGGTCTCCAGGGACAGAAAGGGGGCCAGCATGAGTGAAGAGAAGTGGACAAGAGCAGAACCATGCGGGTCTTAGGGCCCACTTCTCCGTAAAAACCATAGAAAGCTCTAGAAAGTTGAGAGCAAGAGTGAATGGATGGAATCTGCCTTTGAAAAGACCTCCCAGGAAGCAGGGTGGATGGAGAATGGATGAAGCTGAGGGAGTTGCACAGGTGTCCAGAAGGGACAGGAGTGATTATGTTTAAGAAGGAGAGTTGGTAAGGTCTGCTAGGGACCAATTGCCTGTGGGAGAGTATGACCCCCTGGTTTCTGGTATGGACAACCGGGAAGCTGGTGCGGCCGTGTATCAGACAGGGAGCCCTGGAGGAGGAGCCCTTGAGGAAATAATATCATGAGGGCAATGTTGAACAGTTTGAGTGTGAGACACCTGTGAAAATAATAGCAATCATAACAGCAACTATCATGTATTTAGAACTGAATACATTTGTCATGCATTTAACAGTGCTAAGCGTCATTCTAAGGAATTTACTTGTATGATCTCATTTAATCCCCATAGCAACTCTAGTCATTATTCTAGTTTACAGAGGAGGCAACTGATTTGAACTCAGATCCAACTTGAGAGATAGATCTGACCATATTCTCTTTACTTTTTCTTTCTACTACTCGTTCTTAAGTAAGGTACATTGCTATATCAGTTAGTATTAAGGTTTGTTATGTGGTGCAAAGAGGCTATGATAATAGTTGCTTGACAAGAGAGATGCTTATTTTTCTTTCATTGAAAGATACTCATAGATAGGGCTGGTATGGCGCTCGATGTCCGAGATCCGGTCTCCTTCTATCTTGTTGCTTCAGTATCTAAGGCAAGATACAGCTGCTCAAACTCCACCCATCATACTTGCATTCCACCAGCAGGAAGGAAGGAAAAGAAGGTCTTACTGTTCCATTTCTGTCTCTTTCCACTTGCTCTCAAACCCAGCGTCTTCTGGGATCTGCTCTCCCACTAGACTGTAAGCACCAAGAAGCTGGGAATTGTCTGTTTGCCATTGATACGTTCCTGACAGGGTGCCTGATCCATAGCAAGTGGCTCAATAACGAATTCTTGAATAAAGTGAATATCAGACTCCAAGAAATTCTGTGAGTTGTATTGTGTTCCTGCCTCTGTCTCTTGCCTCCTGCCTCTGCTCCCAGGCTCTGCCTTTGAAATGTCATTGTCCTTCAGGACCTAGGTATTTTGTCACCTCTTTTAGAATGCTTCTGTTATGAATTGAATTGCACTCCACCCCCAAATTTATCTGTTCAAGTTCCAGCCCCTAGGACCTCAGAATGTCCATATTTCAGAATTAGGTCCTTGTAGATATAATTAGTTAAGACAAGGTCAAACTGGAGTAGGGTGGGCCCTAATCTAGTATGACTGATGTCCTTCTATCAAGGGGAAATTGGAGACAGACAGACGCACACAAGGAGAATACTGTGTGAACATGAAGGCAGAGATGGAGGTGATGCTTCTAGAAGCCAAGGAACACCAAAGATTGCCAGCAAATCACCAGAAGCTAGGGGAAAGGCCCGGAACAGATTCTCCCTCACAGCCCCAGATGGAACCAACCCTGCCGACACCTTGATCTCAGACTTCTGTCCTCCAGACCTGTGAGACAATAACAAAGTGCAGCAGATATGGCCCTTTGTTATGTTATGGCAGCCCTAGGAAACTAATATAGCATCTCACACCAAGCAGTTGAGACTCTGGTCTCCGGGTTCCCAGAGATCTTTTCTTCACACTCTCTGGAGCAGGTTGTGAAATGCGCTTGGACGGGGCCTGTCTGGCCTAGTTCTGTATGTGAGCTCTTGAGAAAGAAGCACTATGGGTCCTACAGTGGGTAGTGACCTTTGCCTGGTACCTGGTAATTCAGAGATATCTGTGAATTTGGCTAGGCCACAAAAGTGCCCCAAACCCCAGGAGTTGGGCTATGTTTGAGGTAGTAGTGTTTGAGGTAATATTTTTTCCTTTTTGTAATTAAAAACTATAATTAACACCCTCCAATGCAAAAGAATGCATACTTTTTTAGCTGTTTTAAAATCAAGCAATAAAATCCAAGAAAACCTGGGGGTGGGAGTTGTTGTTTTGTTTGTTTGTTTATTTTGGTGCTACTGTACCTTTGGAGAAAAGAATGGTTGCCCATTCAAAAGATAGGAAACAGGGAACAGGACAAAGTAGGGGGAGCATGCAAATGGGCAGGAAGGGAATGGCAGTCTGAGGAGAATGTAGCATGAGGCTTCTTTCAAAAGTCTGACGGCCATGAGGGTGGACCTCTTGTGGATTCTAGATAGTTTAGTTAACTAGCAAACAAAGAAACAGACAAATAAATAAAAGTATAGGCCTCCCTGCTTTAGGCTTCCCTGAGGGAGGTATAATTCTGTGTATTCAGTTAAGGCCTGCTTTAACTTGGGCCTGGTGCTAAGGCTGAGGGAATACAAAGAAAACACTCTCCAGCCTCAAAGGTTTTGCAATTTAGTGACAATGCAAATTCTTACAGGTAGAGCGCCTGAATCCAAAGTGGCTGCTATCTTCAGAGTGAGCCTCGATGGAGGGGCCATTGTGTGCTGACACCTGAGGAGACTCCATACTCAAGAGCGTGCCAAAAACCTTGATGGCTGTTTTCAAGGAATTTACACTATCCCAGGGCAGAAATATAGTGTCCCTATGCCTGACCAGAAGAGAAATGAGCCCCTCCTAACTCTCCGGAAGTGTCATTTTAAGTATGGATTTAGGGTAGTGGTTTACATTTGACCTCGTTTTGTGTTATGTCTTTTTAGAAGTGCAACTGTTGGGGAAAGTTTCTGAAAGAGGGGGCAGGTGTGAGGGTGAAGCTACACCTCTGGGAGGAGGGAAGATTTGGGAAGTTTGGTGTAGAAGCGGTGGTGGTGGTAGTCTAACAGAAGAATGGGGAAGGAGAAGCCCTGGAAGCTTTAAAGGGAGAGAAGGATGGTGGAGGGCTCGTGTGTTTGAGGCCACCCAGCCTTGCTGCTGGGAACTGAAGGGCCTGGGTTCTGGCCTTGGGCCTGGGGGGAATAAGAGGAGAGTGGTTCTGAGGGACATTGCAGCCAAACACAGGTTGTATTAGGGGATGACCTGGAGGTCCTCAGAGAAGGAAGAGCTGTGAACATGAGCTGACAAGTGGGACTGGAGGTAGGTGAACCCTGTGGGGGAGAGAGGTATTTGACTTTGGGGTCTCAACAGAGAGGCCAGGTTGAGCTGAGGACTCCAAAGCATCACATGTTTCTCAGTCAGGGAGAGGCTAGAGTTGGTAGTGGGAAAGTAGGCTGAGACTGGAACTAGTGTGTGGAAAATGGTGTTCTTCCAGTCTCCAGAGAGTTCCTTAAGGTCAGACTCGGTGCCTCACCTAAGGGCTCCTGGACATCCAGTTTGCTCAGAACACCTACACTCTCTCCCTTTAAAGACCCATGAGATGAAAGCGGTGTGTTGAGAGAGGCAGAGCCAAGAGACGATATGCCAACGTGGCACCTCCAGCCTTCCCTGGTGTGAATGAGATTTAAACTTCTATCTTATTTAAGCCACTGTTAGTTCATTCACGCGTGGTTGTTCACATTTTTGGTTTTGGCCCTCAAATCCAAACCTATTCCTGACTGGTACAGTAAGGCATTGATTAAATAAATCATAGTACAGTACATCACCATGTTAACCATCAAAAATAATAACAGAGAAGTATACTTATTAATGTGGAACGATGTTCACTGTTTATTATGTGTAAAAAGCTACCTATAAAACTTTTCATACCTTTTCATACCTGTATGATATGAAAAACAAAACAAAACAACACAGATATATGCACACAAAAAGAAAGTTGAAAAGATAGTCACCAAAACCTTGCCTTCCCTACTCCCATGGGCTTACAGTTCATTTGTGTAATAAAAAATTAAAATTTTTTAAATTAAAAGAATTTTTTAAGTTCATGCTCTGCACTGGCTTCACTTATTTAGTTATCAGGAAATTAACCAGGACCCCAAGCTCAGTGGCCCCACAACACTGTTTCTCTGGGGAGTGTTTTCAGCCACGCCTCTTGAAATGGTATATTTGTCCCTACAGAGGGGATGAATCATGGGGACCAAGGGAGAGCACAATTCTGAACTTTTATTCCGTATTTCTGTGTGAGTGAAAAACCAGAGCTCGCAAACTGGTGGGCCTGGGACTAACAGGGATGGTTTTGTTCAGCCTACACAATGCTTTATCAAGGTCATGAGTGATTGTAAGAATTCACATAAAAATCCAGATTTCTGGCTTCTCTTCTGAAAAGTCAGGAAAGCCGGCAACCCAGAGCCCCAGCGCAGCAATGGACAGGACACTGCTCAGGTTGCACAGCCCTTGTCATCTTCTGGGGTAACCCCAAGACAGGCACGTGTGAGCATCTGGCCCAAACCTCTCCTTTAGGTGGCCTTGTGGTCTCTGCAGGCATTTCAGTGGGGTCCCTCAGTTTACATTCGTGGAATGGTTTCCCGTCTGTAAAGATTTGGAACATGTGTGGGGCAAAGGGAGTGTGATGGCTTTAAAACAGGCCTTCAAATTCTCTGACACTCTTCCTGCAGAAGATGGAGTCTAATCGGTCTCTTCTTGAATACAGGTTGGCCTCAGTTACTAGCTTCTAACACATAGAATGTGGTGAGAGTGACAATGTGTGACTTTCAGAGGTAGGTCATAAAAGGAAAGACAACTTCTGAATGGTCCCCTCTCTTTTAGGGATGCTTGCCCGTGGAACCTAGCCACCATGTAGGGAAGCGTCCCAGGCTACATGCAGAGAGTGTAGGTGTTCCAGCTGACAGCCCCAGCTGGAGTCCCAGCCAACAGCCAACATCAACTGCCAAACCAGACATGTGAGTGAAGGAGAGTCTCCAGACGATTCCAGCCCCAGCCTTTGAGCCACCCCAGTAACGCCAAGTGGAGCATAGGTGAGCTGTCCCAAAGGAGGCCCACTCAAGTTATGGATTCATGAGCAAAATAAATGTTATTGTTTTGAAACAAAAGTTTCTTTTTTACGTTTTTATTGAAATATAATTCACAGACCATAAAATTCACTCATTTAAAGTGTATAAGTCAATGGTTTTAGTGTATTCAGAGTCGTACAACCATCACCACAACTTTAGAACATTTTCATCACCCCTCCAAAAAGCCCCACACTCCCCTTCCTCCACCGTCCACCCTCCCTCAGGCCCTGGCAACAGCTAATCTAATTTCTTTCTCTGTGGATTTGCCTATAGTAGTACCCCGGTTTTCGAACGTCTCCGTTGATGAACATTTCAGTTTACGAACGCCGTAAACCCGAAAGTAAGTGCTTTGGTTTGTGAACACGCCTCGGAAGGCGAACATGTCACGCGGCTTCCGCTGAGGGCAAGACCCTGAGGCCCAGCTGTCGGCTGTTTTCGAACGTTTCAGAACTCGAACGGTCTTCCGGAACGGATTACGTTCGAAAACCGAGGTACCACTGTATTGTGGATATTTCATACATATGAAATGTGTATCCTTTCATGGAAATATGTAGCCTTTTGGAATCATGTAATATGTAGCCTTTTGTGTCTGGCTTTCACTGAGCATAATGTTTTTAAGGTTCATCCATGTTGTAGCATGTGTCAGTACTTCATTCCTTTTCTTTGCTAAGTAATATTCCATTGTATGGATAGACCACAATTTTACATTCATTCACCAGTTGATGGGCATTTGGTTTCTATCCACTTTTTGGCTCTTATGAATATGCTGCTATGAATATTTGTGTACAAGTTTTTTTGTGGACATATGTTTTCATATCTCTTAGGTATACACACAGAGGGTGCCAAAAAATGTGTACACATTTTATGAAAGGAAAAAATTGTATTAAAATTGTAATAATATATGCCAATAACAAAAGATGAATACAAGTCCCATTTGACTTCTGCAATTACAAGAGGTGCTCAAAGTGGTTACCATCAGAGTCCAGACACTTCTGATTACGGTGAACTACTGCTTGAGCAACGTTGACCAAAATGTCTACTTGCATCACTGGACATGCCGTTTCAATTTCTTCCCGAAGTACTGCCAGTGTAGCCAGTTTTCTAAGGTACACCACATACTTTAAGGTCCCCCATAGGTAGAAATCAAGGGGTGTTAAGTCAGGAGAACGTTCTCTAATTTCAAATACCACTTCAAAATGGTCTTGCGCTCCTCAAACAACAACCATGCTCCCACCATTGTCTTTGACTGTCCTGCCTGCCACATGGTGACGCTAGCATTCATTTGATTAATGCTATCTTTTGAGCGAATGTCATACTACACATTGTTACCATAATTCAATTCAACTTCGAAAAGCAATACATAGATAACATCTCTTAAAATGTGTATACATTTTGTTGGCATCCCCGGTGTATACCTAGGAGTGGAGTTGCTGGGGCATTTGGAAAATTCTCTACTTAACCTTTTGAAGTACTTCCAAATTGTTATCTACAGTGGCTGCACCATTTGCATTCCCTCCAGCAGTGCACAGGGTTTCAGTTTCTCCACAGCTTCACCAACACTTGTTATTGTCTGTGTTTTGATTAGAGCCATCCTAACGGGTGTGAAGTCATCTCTCCTTTTGGTTTTGATTTCCCTGATGGCTAATGATATTGAACATATTTTCTTGTACTTGTTGAACATTTATATATCATATTTGGAGAAATGTCTATTCAAATTTTTTACCCATTTTTTTTAAATGGGTAATTTAATTTGTCTTTTTGTTATTGAGTCATGACAGTTCTTTATATATTCTGGATATAAGTCCCCTATCCAATATACGAGGTTGGACAATTAAGTTCCCGAACTCATCCTAGAAAAAGTGCTCATACCTCATTGCTGAATATCACTACGGTCACCTTCAAAGTACTCCCCTTGGGAAGCTACGCACTGACGCCAGCACCTAGTCCACCCTTCAAAGCAATTTTGGAACTCTTTCTGGAGTGGCCATCAGAGCTGTCATCGTATTACTCTTGATGTCCTGAATGTCATCAAAACGTCTTCCTTTCAATATTTCCTTTATCTTCAGGTAAAGAAAGAAGTCACTGGGGCCCAGATCAGGTGAGTAGGGAGGGTGTTCCAATACAGTTATTTGTTTACTGGCTAAAACCTCCCTCACAGACAGTGCCGTGTGAGCTGGTGCGTTGTCATGATGCAAGAGCCATGAATTATTGGCAAAAAGTTCAGGTCGTCTAACTTTTTCATGCAGCCTTTTCAGCACTTCCAAATAGTAAACTTGGTTAACTGTTTGTCCAGTTGGTGCAAATTCATAATGAATAATCCCTCTGATATCAAAAAAAGGTTAGCAACATCGTTGCAACAAGTTTGCAAATTTAATCGCCCGACCTCTATGATTTGTAAATATTTTCTCCCAGTCTGTAGATTGTCTTTTCACACTCTTAATGGTATTATTTGTAGCACAGAAGTTTTTAATTTTGAAAAAGTCCAATTTATTTTTTCTTTGCTTGCTTATGCTTTTGGTGTCATATCTAAAAAACCATTGCCTAACCAAAATTTGCTCCTATGTTTTCTCCTAAGAGTTTAATAGTTTTAGTTCTTACATTTAGGCCATTGCTGCATTCTGAGTTAATTTTGGGTTATGATATGAGGTAGGGTCCAACTTCATCCTTTGCATGTGGATCCAGTTTTCCCAGCATCATTTGTTAAAGACTGTCCTTTCCCCCTTGCATTGTCTTGTCACCCTTGTCAAAAGTCAGTTGACCATCTGTGAGGGTTTATTTCTGGGCTCTCCTATTCTATTCTATTCTATTCTATTCTATTCTATTCTATTCTATTCTATTCTATTCTATTCTATTCTATTCTATTTTATTCTGTTGGTCTACATGTGCGTCCTTATGCCAGTATAAGCCATGAAGTTTCGGGGTGACTTTTATGCAGCCATCATAACTGGAACAGGGAGGCAGCAGGGAGAGGAGACTGGATGGAAGAGATTAAATAAAAGATGGGGAAGGAGAAAGGCTGAAGGAAGGAGAGAACTTCCTTGCTTCTTTATGAGTCTTCTTGATCCTATTCTTGGCTTGAATTTGTGTACCCTAAAAATGTCAGCCTTGCACATGCATAAGCAGCCATCTTCTCACCCCAGGGAAGGGGCCGTGAGGACTGCTCATTTCTTGAGCACTGAAATCTAGTGGCATAGCAGAACAACTAGGCCAACTTGGAAAGGTTTTAAACTTGTCCTTCTTGGTCCCACCCTTTTAGCCTGAAGACTTTGGTTGGGGACATTGTTAGAACTTGTATAGAACTTGCAAATCTCAAAGAGTTGGGGGTGGGGGTGGCTGAGGCAGAAGTGAAGCCTTGGGCCAATCAGCCAGGCTCACAGTTGCCTCCAAAACGTGTTCAGGATCACGCTCCCACCAGCTAGCTAGCAAGATTAATCTGTAGAGGAAATCCAGGCAGATAGGGAATCATTGCAAACTCTTGTGATTTCCCTTCCAGGGTTGGACAGAGGATGTGCCTGAAGACCAGAAACTGTTTACTTCTGTTATTTTAAGCACCACACAGGTTTCAGTCAAAAGATACTTCTGCTTCCAAAGTTCGTATCCTTGGCATTCTCTCTCTCTCTCTCTCTCTCTCTCTCTCTCTCTCTCTCTCTCTCTCTCTCTCTCCCCTTCCCTCCCTCGATTCTTCTCTCTCTTTTTCTCTGTTTCTTTTCTCCCCCACCTTCCATCCCCCTTCCTCCCTTTCTCTTCCTTCCCTTTCCTACCCCTCTTCCTCCTTTTTCTGGTAACGATTTCCCTCTTTCCACTGCCTCCACATCCAGAGTTAACATATCGTCAATTAGGTATGCATCGCTTCTGTTCTTGCTTTTATACCTCTACTATCAGAAACCCATTAAGTGTATAGCATAGTATTTTGCTTATTTGTGAATGTTATACAAATGAGTCACACTATACACACGCTCCTGTAATTTGCCTTCTAGTTTGGTCAGTATTGTTTGTGATGTGCATCTGCCTTGGTCGGTGTAGCTGGGATCTCTATCTCGTTGGTTTGGTTGATGAGCCAATTTATTTATCCACTTGCCTGCTCAAACACCACCTCCCCAGGGAGGCTTTCTCTGACCTGACCACCCATCTGATGCAGCCCTTTTTCTTTCTTCTTCCTCCTCTTCCTCCCTAATATATGCAAACTGAGGGAAAAGACCAGCTTTCAGAAGCAAATCTGGCCCCTACTACTGTGTTTTCCTGAAAATAAGGCCTAACCGGAAAATAAGCCCTAGCATGATTTTTCAGGATGACATCCCCTGAACATAAGCCCTAATGAGTCTTTTGGAGCCAACCTTAATATAAGACCGGGTCTTATTTTTGGGGAAACATAGTAACTCTGGCCCTAGTCTTTCACAGCACGTGTGACAGAGGGTAAGTGTGTGTATTTGGTTCGGCCAAGAAGCGAATGCCAAGATGGGATTACACAGGAAAATGAGTCATTGGAGAAGAAAGCAGGAAAAGGTAAGGAGAATCCTCAGACCTCGATCAGGTCTGACACTTGTGGAAGGAGAAGGGAAGTGTGTAGGTAGGAAGACTCTCGGACTGCAGCGTAGTTCCAAGATAGGTCCAGGTCATGAGAGGGCTTAAGAAAGTCTCCCACTGGAGGAGCCCCACATCTTGCCAGAATCAGCCGGCCTGAGCACTGCTGCTATACTCAGTCACTAGCTGAGAACAGCCCACGAGAAGTGTGGCCTTAGCCTGACCGTTGTAGTGGATCCGCAGCAGGAAGGTAGCTGGGGTCTTCCATGAAATATGCTCCCCAAGTCAGGTCTGAACAAGTATGTTCTCATGACCGACACAGTGCCTTTTGCCAGCAGCTTGGTTCTGGCTGCCTGCTTGCAGGTGCTTAATGAGGACCTACCTGCTCAGGTTAAGACCTGGCTGATCAATCCTTCCATTTGTCCAAACCGGAGGGCTCCGGGAAGATGTTACGGAATGAATGTTTGTGCCCTCACCCCCTAGTTTCATATATTGAACTCCCCGGTGTGCTGGTATTTATTCGGAGGTGGGGCCTTTGGGAGGTGATGAGCTCATGAGAGTGGAGACCTCATGAATGTGATTAGTGCCCTTATAAAGAGAGGCCAGAGAGCTAGCTAGCTCCTTTACCACCACGTAAAGATACAAAAAAGATACAAGGAGAAGGCTGCAACCCCTAAGAGGATTCTCACCAGCATCAGCCATGCTAACACCCTGATCTTGGACTTCCACGCTCCAGCAAAGTGAGAAAGAAATGTCTGTTGTTTATAAGCCACCCAGTCTATGGTACTTTGTTACAGCGGCTCGAGTTGACTAAGACAGGGGGTGACTTCTGTGTGAGAAGGAGAGACAGCCCTCTCCCCCATGCCAAACCCAAATCCAAACCCCAAACTCTGAACCTGGGCTTCAGGAAGGGTCTTGGTTGGGGAGGGGCTGTGAAACCTCTTGGTCCTTCTGTTTTTGAAAGGATCCTATACCTTTTAGAAAAGGGAGAAGTGTGACAAAGTAGTAAATGTTTTAACCTGTCTTTGTTTCATCTTTCTCTGAGGAAGCAGTTATGAGAGTCATTGAAAAGAGTGGCAGATGAAAATTATACTTTTTTCCTTTTTTCCCCCATCAACTTATTTTGAAAAATTTCAAACCTATAGAAAAGTCAAAAGAATAATTTAACATACTTTTTACCTAAATTCACCAATTATTAATATTTTGCCATGCTTTTGTTATCTGGACCAGTTTCTTTATTTTAAATACTTTTTTCAGACATTCAATATTATATTCGTTTCAGGTATACAACATGGTGATTACACATTTATATAACTTACAAAGTGATCACCCAGATAACTCTGACACCATATATAGTTATTACCATATCATCGACTATATTCCTTATGCTATCTATACTTTATATCCCCTTGACTTTTTTGTAACTAACAATTTGTACTTTTTAAAAAACTTTTTATTGGGGGATATTGGGGAACAGTGTGTTTTCCAGGACCCATCAGCTCCAAGTCGTTGTCCTTCAATCTAGTTGTGGAGGGCGCAGCTCAGCTCCAAGTCCAGTTGCCGTTTTCAATCTTTAGTTGCAGGGGGCACAGCCCACCATCCCATGCGGGAATTGAACTGGCAACCTTGTTTTTGAGAGCTCGCCCTCTAACCAACTGAGCCATCCGGCCACCCAGGTTACACATTTTTGACAAGAATACTGCAGACGGGGAGGCCGAATGGCTCAGTTGGTTAGAGCGTGAGCTCTGGGCAGTGGGGTGGCCAGTTTAATTCCCATGTGGGTCAGTGAGCTGCACCCTCCACAACTAGTAGATTGAAGACAACGAGCTGCCACTGAGCTTCCGGAGGGACAGCCAGATGGCTCAGTTAAAGCGCGAGCTCTCAACAAGGTTGCCACTTCAATTCCCGCATGGGATGGTGGGCTGTGCCCCCTGCAACTAAAGATTGAAAACGGCAGCTGGACTTGGAGCTGAGCTGCGCCCTCCACAACTAGACTGAAGGACATTGAAGGACAACGACTTGGAGCTGATGGGCCCTGGAGAAACACACTGTTCCCCAATATTCCCCAATAGAATTTATGAAAAAAAACACTGCAGAGGTGATTCTTGTTCCTCACATGGGGAGGTGTATGGTACCAGTCTGTGCCCCTACTGGCGAGGCTCATCTTGTTCACCCCGTTACAGACTCGGGGTTAGCCATTTCTTCAAGTCGCCCCTGGTTCTTGACAGTGAATGGTGTTTAGAAACCAAGAATTTGGTGTTAGATGTGCTCATTGCTACTGGGGTATCAATGTCTCTTAGGCCCTTTTAGTGGGCAGAGCTTGGAAATCCACATTGTATTTGGTTTGTTTAAATCTTGAGTTGACAATGCAAACCCAATACCACAAGGATCTTTCTTGCTTCCCCACATTGCATATTCCTATCTTTCTTACAGTGGTTTCCAACATTACCAATGTACTTATCGTTTGCTCTTACAATGCGTATAAAATGCTTTCAGAGTTACAATGCAAATACTATTATAAGAGACCTGCTGATTTCAACTATCTTCAGTTATTTTTGTCCTTAGAATATATTCCACTAAGGATGTACATTCTGTGTACTACCTTGTTTCCCCGGAAATAAGACCTAGCCGGACAATCAACTCTTAATGTGTCTTTTGGAGTAAAAATTAATATAAGACCCAGTATTATGTATGTTATATTGTATTATATTATATTATGACCCACTCTTATATTACAGTAAAAGAAGACTGGGTCTTATATTGAGTTTTGTTCCAAAAGATGCATTAGAGCTGGTTGTTCGGCTAGGTCTTATTTTCGGGGAAACACGGTATGTTGAAAATTTACTTAGTCTATTTTTTTCTCTGTGTGGTCAATGATACAAAGGTTCACTTGTTCTTGTTTATATTCAAATTCAGCATTTGCCCTATTCATCTATTTTTGTTTTTGGATCTTTAAACCATTAAAAACTATATAATTGGCATACACAGATTGTCTTGCCCCATCCCTGACCCCTCTAGCCCTTGCCATTGAGAGCTGGCATTTGCCATAGTGTCTTTCTCTTCCAGTTTTCCCAGTGAATAGGTCATTAGCAGATGGTAGAGATAAAAAAAAAAAACCACAAATCTAGTTTGCAGGAACTTGCAAACTGTGTGTGAAGGGGCAGGCTCATTTCAGGATCCAATTTTTTTTTAAAGTACACACCTTTTTTTTAAAGGAGGAAGCTACACACACTTACCTAGTGCCTACGACCTGCTGGGCATTGTGCTTGGTGCTCTACATGCCATAATCTCATTTAACCTTCAGCACTCTAAAAGCTAGGTATCGATGTTCATTGAAAAAATGTTTATTGTGGAAAAGTTTAAATGTACCCAAAAGTAGAGAAAAGTACAGTGCAGATAAACCCCCACGTGCCCATCATCTGCTTCAACAATTACCAACTGATGATCAAACTTGTTTCGTCTACACCTCGTCCTTCCCCCTCTTCCTGGATGACTGCTGCAAATCCCAGCTATCTTATCATTTCATCCATAAACATTTCAGCCTATAAAAGATAAGGACTCTACCAAAAAAAAAGTTCAGTGTTCCTATTTACCTGGTTTTCACAAATATTTTTTATTCAAATCAGTCTAAAAGATCCATGTTTTGCATCTCTTGATATTTTTCTTAAGTCTCTTTTAGTCTATAGGTTCTCCCTCCATCCGTTTCCCCTTTACAATGTATTGGAAGAAAGCAAGTCATGTGCTTTATAGAGCCCGTCTGACTTTTGCTGAGTATCTATCCGGTGTCCTAACATGTTCATCTGTCCCCTGTATTTCCTGTAAATTGTAAATAGATCGAAGGTAACATTCTATTATTTCTTTGTATACCGGCTGGAAAACTGTTGTAAAGCGTAACATTTCCTTTCATATAGGAAAGGCAGGGAAAATGCTTGATTCTTTCATTTGTCAGTTTCCAAATGATGCGGTTTCCCCCAACATCCCTCCAAAGGCAATCGGTAAGTTTGTTTTGTGTACCTTTACGAGCTCATGGATTTGAATGTATTTTGTATTTATTTATAGTTATTGCAGTTATTCTCACTGATGCTCAAAGCAGCCCATATTTACCCAATGGGGACTTCTCCTCGTTGGCTGCCCAGTCTTTTTGACTCAGCCCTACCAGCTTATTGAATATCCGTACTCCCCTCTGACTTTCGCCCTCTTCAATCCGGAATCAACCATTTCTCGAAGGAATCTCATTTTAGTGGGAAAAGGTATTTAGAAACCACAGCCTGGGCATAGTGGTGCTCATTTCCATTGGTCATTGTTTCTAGGCTTTCTCAGTGGACACAGCTATGAAATATATATATTTTTAAGTTTATTGGGGTGACAATTGTTAGTAAAGTTGAAATATTTTTTAAGATAAAATTCATCATGAGTTCATACCCTGTTTCCCAGAAAATAAGACCTAGCTGGACAATCAGCTCTAATGCGTCTTTTGGAACAAATATTAATATAAGACCTGGTCTTATATATAATATATATATTGTATTATTATAAGACCCAGTATTATATTGTATTATATTATATTAAAGACCCAGTCTTATGTTAAAATAAGACCGGGTTTTATATTAATTTTTGCTCCGAAAGACACATTAGAGCTGATTGTCTGACTAGGTCTTATTTTCAGGGAAACACGGTAGTAATACCTTTTTTTTTCACTCACTAGAGCACCAGTTTATTATAAAAGAGTATGATTCAGGAACAGCCAGATGGAAGAGATGCAAAGGGCAAGGCATGAGGACAGGGCCCGGAGCTTCTACATCCTCTCTGAAAGCACCACTTTCCTTGAATCTTCCCATGTTCACCAACCCAGAAGCTCCAATGATACTTCTAATTCAAGTTCAGGACCACATAATTTTTATCCAAGCATCCCACTCCTACATTTGCATCTCCTTTCTCCCGTGCTGAAAATCCCAGTTTCCAACAATACCAAATACTTTTTGCTTTATCTCGCAACACAAAACAGATAACCTCAGTATAACAATGCTGAAACTACCATCAAGAATCACCAAAAACAATTTAGAATGTTTTTACATTTTTCTCTCCTGAGAGTAGATCCACTAGGGATTATATATAATCAATTTATTGTTTTAAAATCACTAGAAACAGTTCCTTTCTGTGTGGTCATGCTACCAACTGGATACATAGTTAGGTTTGTTTCATTCTGCCTTTTGATTTGTAGGCATCGCTTTAGGTTTATAATTATGTAAACTCTAAAGTCAAGTCTGTAAGGACATTCAGAGAAGTGTAGCTTTCATCCCTTTCCCTTGCAGCCTGTTCTTTCCCCAGAGGTAACCATTTTTAAAGAGGTGTTTATTCTTTCATTTTTAAAAAGCAGATCTATGTATATGCTTAACTCCCTATCCCCTTCTTAAATAGCAGGAAACCATGCATACTTTTCTTCTCCTTGTTTTTCTTTTAATGATATACTCTGAAGAACACTCTAAAGCAATTTAGAAAGCTAGTCTTCAATTCCTTGTACAGTTGCATAGTATCCCCCGTGTGGACAGATCATTATTAATTCAACCAGGGCCTGGCTAATGGAGATTTGGGTGTTTTCAGTCTTGTGCTATTACAACTGTTAGGTTGATTTGACAAAAGAGGAAGAACAAGGCTAAAAGAGTAACGTGGCCAACTTCACAAAGATGAGGCAAACGTATTAAGATTAGATTTGGCTGGAGTACTAGAAAAATTGAAAGTAACAGTGGCTTCAACATAATTGTTTCTTTTTCTCTAAAATAAAAGGCGGGCAGGGCAGGTGGCTCTGTTGCACTAGGTCCTCAGGGACCCAGGCTCCTCTAAACGCGTTGAGTGCTTGACTTCCATACTTCATGGTCCAGGGTGGCTGCTCTGGCAATAGCTGTCACAGCCACATTCCAGCCAGGAGAGAGAGGGGACAGGACAAAGACAAAGGGCATGTCCTTGATCTTTAGGGACCCCTTCAGAAGTTGAATGAACCACGCTCTGCTCTAGCTTGAGCAGTATGAGTGAATCTATACTGTGACCCCGACTGTAGCCAGTGGGATCTCATTTACATGGTCTCTTCACAATGGAGTGACGTGATCTACCTGCGCTCCCTTTATTCCCACGGGGAGGGGTGGGGGTGCTTCTACACCAGTGGTATCTCTTCTCTACCCATGGGGAGTTCCATGACATCCAAACTTCTCTAGGTCATGGTCATCTTATCTATACCCTGGGTCAGTCAGTTCTTTAGTTCTCCTTTATCCATGTTTTCAAACACCCTGATAGTGCTTACAATAAATGTTCTTTCTAATTCTCTAATAGCTCCTCCAACTGCATGAGCCACAACCTTAAAGGTCTCCTAAACCAAGCTCATTACTCTGCCTGCACCCCTTTAACCTGTGGCTTCCACCTGTTTTCTTGGCTGAATTCAAAGAATAACCTTCACCCAGGATGGAACCTCAGCTGGCCTTGCGCCCTCCCTTTGCCTCCAGCCCAAATACAAATACAAAGAGCTGAATATCTTGGAGTGATTCTTTGCTTTAAGTTGGGCTCTACTTGTTGTCTACATAGTAATTTGCCTCACCTGGCTTCTTTTGCTTAAATCATTTTTGCGGATCTGTTTTACTGGTCTTCCTATTTGCTTTGTTCATTCCATCACTCCCACCTGCTGCCTGAGGTGACTTCCTAAAGAACAAAAATTCAGCAAACTATTAACCGTGGTTTTAACTCCAGAGTGGAGGTGGGAGGAAAGCTTGGCTTGGGATGGCAACAAGCCTCTATTTCCAAAATGCTTGAATTCGTTTTTTGTTTTGTGTTTTTTACAATAAAAGTGTACTCTTTTTATAATAGGAAAAATCAATAGTTCAAAAACACTTGTTGGCTGCCTTTTGTGTCTAGAATATATCCCAAACTTCATTTGGTTAACCCCCAAGTCTTCCCCCAAAAGGGCCTCCCTCTCTCATTCCACATACCAGGTTATCTGACAGCGCTGGATTTTCCCATTCCCAACTATGCCTGGCTTTTCCACCTGCCAGGCCACAGTTTGCTGACCCCTCCCAGTCTACATACTTCAAGACCCCACTCAAGTACACTGTCGCCACAGCCTCTTCCCTGACCCCAGAGGCCCCTTCCATCTACTCTGCCTTGGTGTTCTCAGGATTCAATGCAGCTGTGGAAAGCACTCAAGGCATTCTGAGCACAAATGAATTTGATACAAAAAATCAGACACTGCAACCGCTGGGTTCAACAGCAATCAGCTGAGGTTGTCATCCAGGCATCAGAATGCTGTTGTCATGACCACTACTGCTTCTCATCACCCACAAAGCTAAAGAACCAAAGTTGGAAGTCTGGGTTAGTCACTCCAACTGGCCAGCATGTCTCCCTGACCTGTCGTATCAGCAGCCACTAGAGCAGGAAGATGCCTCTACCTCACTCTGACTTCTAAACTGCACAGACATTCAGATTCCTAGCTGCAAGGGAATCTAGTAGTTTTCAGTTTTCTACTCTCTGCAATGAAGGAAGGACATAAAAGGATGTGGCACAGAAATTAAGAGCCAACTGACAGTGACATGGATACTGCTGGAAAATAAGAGCAGTGGAGAAGCAAAGTGGTCAAAGGTACAGGCCTTGACTACTGGGCCAGGTAAGTTTGGACTTGACCTAAAAAGTAACAGAAAAATAGGGGGTCTGGAAGGAGAGGTGACACAATGAAAACCTCGTTTCTGGAAAAGCACTCCTAAAGATAGGGTTGGCCATAATGGAGCTATTGCAGTCCGTCAAGGCCAAAGGCAATGTAACAGCCTATTAGGGCTTCAAAGGAGATGGGGAAAGAAGATCAGGATCTGAGAGCCATCACTATACACGTCCACAAATGGAGCTTTCAAGATGGGACTCCAAATTGTATTTTGAGTATAATTCCCCTGAAATCCTCCATCTGCTTTGGTTCATAGCGACTATGACCATCAACATCACTTTAAAGAAATCAGTGACAATGTCTTAGGAATACATAGGATACAACGTACTTCGATATTCTCCTTTCCTCAACAGGTTTATTGCCTTTTAAGAAAATTTTTGTAAAATATAAATACAAAGGCAGAGAATTTACTTACAAAGTTAAAACACAGATTTCAAACATAAACACACAGTTCAGAAAATTTTAGTTTTATGTACATTTTCAAGCAACCTCAACATATTATGTTAGTTTTCAATATTTTACAGGGTACAGAAAAAAATAGCTCAAAGTCTTCTTTAAATAAGAGCATAAAATGTTTAAACATATAAACAATCCGGGTTGATGCGTGAAAACTAATTTCACAGCTTTAAATTAGGATATAAAAGTTTCATACAATTAGTTGTTGTGTGTGGATATGGTTTGAATTTATATTACACGCTACTGGATTACATCCAATAGCATTTACCTGGCCAGAGCAGGTACTCTGTAAACAAAACATAAAGTAACAACGTCGCCAAGTGCCTTCACCGAATTCACTCCCCGAAACCAACCACACAGTTCCGACCGACCGCACTCTAAATAGTTACGGCCTCTGTCATCAGAGCTTTGTATGAAATTAAGTCAAAGTGTGGAGCTCCTTTTCCTCATTTTTTTTTCCTTAAAAAAAGAAAAGAAACAAATATTCCAAGTAAAAACAAACATATTCCGAAGCGTGTGTGCACTGAAAAGTAAAGAAACATTATAACAACTTCGTAAAAACTGACTTAAAAGTTTAAAAAGAAAAAGAACAAAACATGTTTCTAAGTCCTTCCGACTGGAGTCATTTCTCTTATATAAAGAAGAGATATTTTCATATGTAATAGTGTCCTTTCTTTACAGAAATAGTCGTATTATGACACATATGCACAAGGATTAACACTATAACACACTATACACGGTGGGCCTGGTGAGCTCACCAGTAGTCGTCGGTGACCACGTCACTGGGGTGTAGCCACTCCACGGTCGAGCCCAGCAGAGTCTGAAGCTCACTAGTGAACTCTACCAGATCCAAAAGCTCCTTGCTTTCAGGGTTAAAGGCTTCCAGGTCTTTGGAGCAAGAGAACAAGAGACTTGCTGAAACTTGCCGGTAAAACTCCGCCTCTGCAATGGTGACAATTTCCACATTTGGGAAATTGCAGCGGAATATACGGGAGGACATTTTCAATTTCTTAAGCACGTCTGAAAGCAACAGCCAGTTTCGAGGCCTACAAAAGATAAAAGGAAAGTGGTTCAAGTTTCTGGGAAAATTAAAAGTGCTCCCGACTATTAAATTCCACTCCAACAAGCTCAGTCCCCGGCTGAAACAAGGGCCATTTACTTCTACTTTGACACACCTTCCCCCCACCATTTCTCACCATACCTAGAGCAATCTACTTCTAGCGGTGGGAACTGTGGACTCATCTGGACTTATTAAGAAACCATCCACCTAGGGAGGACCAACCACCTTAGCCAGAAGCAGAAGTAACACCTCTGAACGAGACACATTACAGGCTGCCCTCAGTGCTGCCGGTGCTGATGGAAACCGACAGGTAATGACTTGCCCACTCGGCTCGAGCCACCCCTCTCCAAGTGAGTGCCCCACTCTAGTCACTGGGGAAAGCCAGTCTACAGCCCAGCCAGTCATCACAATCACCTCTTTGATCTCTTTTCTTCTCCGCCGCTCACTAATAGAGGATTATACACACAGAAGGCTAGCTCGCTCTCTTTTCCTTTCCCGCACCTCCAACCCCAAGCCCTCAATGATTTTGAGAAGGCATTACATTCCTGACATACACCCTTGCCACACTCGATGGTGTCTATCACTAATAAAATGTCACAGTGACGACACCCACGCTTACAGCCTCAGAGCCCAAGGAGGATGTTACTCATTAAGCACTGTGGTCAACACACAGCATAATCTGGTCTCCTGACATGTACACCCCAAGGCCTTGGTCACAGGGGCACAGTGGCCCAACCATGGAGCCAGACTGGATCTGACCAAATCTGACAACACAGAAGATTCCAGGTGCCATGTAATACTTTTCTTAATCTTCTATGAGAAGGGGTTATACTATCAATATAGTCCAACAGACCTCAAGTGCCTTGGAAGGCTCCTGTGGTGGCCTGTGGGGAAGAGGCTCCTAGGAAGGACCCCTTCCCAAAGACGTCAGTGACTGAAGGATCCAAGCTGCCAACTCTTTACACCTTTTCTGGAAAAGATCCACTGCATTCCACGGACACACAGGCATTCATTCACCCACCCATTCTCATCTACTTCAAGGGATTTCTAACTCCTGCCACCCCAAGAGCAGCTGAGCTAGTTGTCAACCACATGACAGCCAAACTCACCCCTGTGCAACGGACACCTGGATGTTATAGCATGGTAAGAGAGGGGTTTCTGAAAATTCAAATTCAAACACATCGCTGTACGCCTCATCGTCGTCATCCTGGTCCTCTGGCCCTGGGGGGTTTGCTAACACATCATATCCGCTTTCATCATCTGGTTCTAATGGAAGGCAAACAAGGAAGAGAGAAAGGAATCAGTAAGCCACAGCAAGACTTTAGCTGTTGTCAAAAAAGGACCCTTTAAAGATTCTTGCCCAACTGAGCCCCGCTTACAGAGCCACCACCCGCCACTCCTCACCCACACCAGGGAGATACATTCTGTTACATATTCTGTACTCATTCACTTCCCATTCAACTAAAAGAGCAATGCTGCTCACCACACACGGAACTGCCGTAGAACTCCCAAAAGCCACCGGAGTCATCGTCACTGCGACCCTGTAGGTCATTTAAGTAATCTAGAAAGAGAAAAACAAGATAAAACCTGCTAGTGAGAATCTAATGCTGGCAGAGTTAGGGGGCATCTCACTTCCTGTTCACCCCATGACACTCCCTTTGTGCATTTTCCAACACCATTCTCTGTCATATCTGACCATAACCTACATAGCTGTTCGCCTGCCCTCTTGATGGAGGAACCACCCTAGCCCGCCACAACAAAATCTAGACTGGCAAACTGTGAATCTTTTCAGTCCTCCCAGGCAAAAATAAAGTATGTATCTCTTCTTTGTATTCTGCATCTCTTCTCTGATAGACTAACTTTCCGCTGCTTTGCCCAGTCAGTGGAACTTAAGGTAAACGAGAGTGGGCCCAGGGAGTTCAGTGGCATTCTTTGGCTGGGAAGTGCGCGAAGTCACCATCTAGATGTTTGAATAAGACCATTTCATGAACTTTGTCGTACCTGTTAAAAACTTTTCCATAAGTTCGCTGTGGGTCATTTTCATGATGGTTCTACCTGAGTATGTAGCCAAAGTAGGGTCAGCACCATAGGAGAGGAGCAAGCGGACAATTTCCAAGTGATCGTTCTCGACAGCATCGTGGAGAGGCCTAGAAGACACACGCAGAGGGATTCAACTTGTGCACACAATGCTTACGTCTAACAATAGGCAGAATTAGGCATGTGCGTGCCAAGCCTCCTAGGAGTAATGTTTCACTGAGGAGGCAGGTACGGTCACTGTCATTCCAGACAGGGAAACTGAGGCAGTAAGTGGCCCAAGGTCAAGCAACACCTAAGTCTTTACTATTTCAGGCCTAATTCTCAAGTGCATATCTATCTTAATCCAGGGCCTACAGAGGAACGCAAGCCGAAATGAAATAGTTTTCAATGAATTGGAGTAGGTAAGATAACTTACAAGGGGAAAAACCCCACCATTATGGAAGCCAATATAATAAGCAATTCTTATACCATTAAAAAAAAAAAGCGCCTACTCCATTTTAAAAAGAAACTAGGTGCGAAGTGGGACCGCTCCTGAAAGCCAGCCGCCAGTGCTTAGAGATCAATGATCAACCCTCTGGCCCAGAACCACAGTGTTACTAATGGTATGACTGTCAGGTAGGGCTACCATCCCGCCTCCTGGTACCACCCCACCCACACAACCCGGAAGACATCTGGCTAACTCAGACCCAGCCTCTGATCCGCGAGCCGACGTCAAGGACAGGGTGGGGCCGGGCCCGGGCAGGTGGCTGGCCAAGGCAGGTCCTACCAAGTCAGCTGCAGTTGGTCCTGTCGACTCCCATATATTTTAAATACTGTGACTTAATAGATGCTGGTGAGGAGTCCAGGGTCTTAAAAGGCAACATTCTCAATTATTCAGGCAGGCTCAACATTTTCAGGGACTTCTGTCCCTGGGAGCATTGCAAACGTTTCAAGTTCTGTCTAAATTTGCCAGAAAGGTCTGGTCGATTCCATTTTAGAGGATTCCACCATCAATGTGCTTCCATGTCACTCTGTCCTTCCTTCTGGGGTTTCCCACATACCCGGAGAACCACTACCTGTCAGCAGGGGGAGGCTGACAGCCAAGACCCACCACTGACCTGGTTCCATCTTGGGCACTGCAGTTGACGTCAGCGCCATATTCAAGAAGGTGTCGCACGATGTTGAGCCAGCCCCTAGCACAAGCTTCATGCAGAGCACAGTATCCGGCGTTGTCTCGATGGTTCACGTCACAAATCTTATTCTCCAGGCAGTACAAGACCACCTCCTGTGGGCGGGGGATGAGGGGGATGCCATCAGACCACCACACAATGAATCTTTTAAGGGTGACCACTCCATAGCGCCTTCCGAAGACATACATCCTCGGGCCTGAGAGCGCACTATGGCACAGGCAGGTGGTGGATGTCTTGGTGAGAGGGCAAGAGCATGTGTGAGTGGCTTGGTGATGGAGACAGTGTCATCTGGGCTCCACAAGCTGGTGACTATATGTGAAACCTGGCTCTGCTGCCCCAGCAGTCTGGCCCTGGGCCAGTTACCCTTGAACTTCTCCAAGTGTCCATTTTCTTCTGTGAGACTGGAGAATAACAGAGGCTCTATAAGGTGGCTGAGCGGATGCAAGTCAGATAGATAAGCCCTCAGCCCAGAGGCGAGCATGGCCAGCACAGAGGTGTCCGGCTGCTAACATCTTAGATAACACATAGACAAGTACAGAGAACATTCTCACTCGATGGGTCCATTCAGCAGGTGGTAGTGGATGACAACATGAGTTCAGATACAAGTATGGATGACTGATGCATAAGGAGAGATTAAATCAGCTGGAGAACATTCCTGAACTTAGGGAGGGAGGGAGGGATACCCAGGTCCTCACAAGCTTGTGAAGAACCCAAAACAGAGCCTGGGGCACAAAAGCTCCTGTTCGTAGAGTTTGTTAAGTAGAGTAAAAGACAGGTTCTCTCTATGAACCACATACATCACCAAGAAACAACACAAAACGCTTCAAATAACCCCACCCTCTATTTTTCCTCATCCTCCCCGCCCCAATCAGTAACATTTTCATATTTACTTAAGTTAATGACAGTGATCTGATATACCAGATACTTCAACCTACACATTTCAAGAACTAAATAAAAGAGGTCCACCCCTGCCCCCTTTCAGAAGGTGTTCTGTGTCAACAGTTTGCATTACAGTCACTGTATTAATCTTACTTCTTCGGCGTGTTAAAATATTAATATGAAATGCTCTCACTAAGCAGAGCAGTAATTTATTCAATGTTTTATTACGTTGATTCAGAAAGTTTTCAAACACATAGAACAGCATTTGCCACCAAAAAACAAGCTTTTCTCTTTTCCTACAAGTCATGCCCAGCAGAGCTGTCAGGTTCTGAGAGCTGGGGTAGGCAGAGTCTGCAGGTGGCCCAACACAAACTCCACTTGGTCAGGGAAAGCTGCATAGGGTCAGAGCAGGCAGCCCTGTGACAACTCTTAAATAACTCACCTGTTAAACCTAAAACAGGGGTCATTCTATTTACCCACAGATATTGAGGTGGGTTCTGAAAAACCTTTTAATGATCTTTCGGGGACACGTCAATCAGAGATGACCACTCACTTGAGAGCTAACTAGAATGTTCCATACACTCACCCTGTGAACCTAATGTTGCATGCTAGTCAACTTGGCCATCGGTGCCCTGTTGCTTCAGGTCACTGGGGCAGTTCCCTTCTGAAACAGGAGGAAGGGAGAAGGCATGCCCACAGATGTGTTTCTTCGTTCAGATCCTAACCTGCCAGAAAGCCCACAATCCTCTGGGCTCCCAGGCCACCTGCCCCAAGCCCTGGTATCCAGGATACCGCATGAAGCTGCTGCTCTTTTAGCAGGCCCTCACTAGCCAGACTCGAGTGGATGGCTGCAAGCTAATGAGTCGTGTACCCCAGCCCGGGAGAGGCCCCGTCACGTGGCTCTGGGATCAGGTCTGAGCACCACCGATTGCTGTGCACAGATCAATTTACCCGGGTCCCAGCGGCCTGCCTGGTGTCCGGTCAACCCAGGGTTTATTTGCTGACAATTATGGCCTTCACCTGGAAACCTTCATCGCTACTAGGGCTGATGAGAGGGTACCTAGAAATGAAAGGACGGCAAAGCTGATGGGTAAGCCAACTCTTTTCCTGGAGGACGGTGACAGAGGCAGTAGTAACCCACAGCCAGGTCAGACATTTTGCCAGGGGCTGTCCTAACTCAGCCATGTTGATGCCACTATTTACATAGCATTTCTCATTTTCCCAAATGAGTATGTCTTTTGGTATCCCACAGTGACCTATGAGATATCAGGAAGGGAAGGTGGTACCGCCGTTCTCATTCAACACCTGGGGAAACTGAGGCCCAGAGAGGTTAAGCCCAAGTTCAATTAACGTGAAGTGCTAGACCTAGAACTCAAGTCTTTTGGTACCTGGGCAGCTGGAAAGATTCAAAAGGCCCCAGAGGGCCCCAGCTAGAGATGCAATCCAGCTGTGACAAGCACCCCACCGGCCGTCTCTGTTGGAATCAAGTGGGCTAACTAGGCTCTCCTGGCTGGGAGGGCGATGGCCTCTAAACGGATGGCAATCACTGTCACCAACAGTTGCACAGAATGGCTAAGGGGCCAGCCAAGTCTGTCTACCCAATACATTTCTTGGTTTATTTTCTACGCTAGAAATGGGAGTGTTTGAAGGGCAGCCCACCCATTCCCAAACAAAATCAAACTGTTTTTGTTGGACAGTTCTCTGTTAAGCGGCTATAAGCCGAATGCCATTAACCACAAAATGTAACCATAAAGGCCATAAACCCGACATTGTTAATTAATTAAATGCCTCATTAACTTTTTTAAAACATGATTTATTCAATTCATAGAAAATTTAACCATCACCACTAAACGCACAAGCATGTGGTTGCAGACTGGCCTTTTAGCCTAAGAAACAGAAGCCTTTTTACTGGAAGGGAAAGGTTTGCGTGTCTCTGGCCATGCAAGTCATCCACTTAACACAGAGGGTGTTTCTAAACCTCAAGAATCAGATTAACACGACATAAAGCTCAGACAGCCTTTTTACTGCACATGGTATCGTTAGCTAAGCAGAAAATAACAAGGAAAGACTAACTTCAGGAGAGCCCTCCCAGACGCGTGCATTCAAGCCACACCTTTATCCCTTCACCAGGTTAAGCAAATTGTCCTTCAACTTTAAAAGGTTTAAATTGCCACATCTCCTGACCGGCCATCATCCTGACATTTTAAATTCTGCCTAAAGAAATCCTAGAAAGTTGGGTTCAAAATCGAAAGCTTTCATTCAGTAGTTAAATGTTCAGTATCAAAACTGGTGACCTGTGCAATTTGCGTATTAAAATTTACATTTGAAGGGGGGAAAAGAAGCAGTTGTCCTGACATAAACATTCCTAAGGCTTCCTGTGCGCCACGAAAGGCCTGGTAGCCTATATAAAGATGGATCAAGTGCTCCTTGGTCCAGGCCTCAGACCCACTGGCTCTATGCAAACCAAAAGGCAAACTCCCCGAGAGGGCCAACAAGGATCTGTTGAGATCTCTGGTCCCAAAGAGACATGGGTGGAAAAGATGCCACGATCACTGGTGAGGCCAGGAACCCCGCAGTCCACCCTCCTGCCCCGCCCCCATCCCCTCATCTCCAGTGTCTCCTGGAAGCACAGTCCATTTTCTCAACCACGACTAGCGAACGCTTGGCATGAGGGGTCTAGCTCAGTGCCACATGCAACATCTACTGCTCTTAGCTCACGGGAAGCCAACTGGCTGCCACTTGGATTTCATGAGTTAACTACCAAATCTTCCAGAGTTCTCTTCAGGTAATCCAGAGATCTCCAGAAGGGACACGTTGACACAAACAGCACCACCAACAAACAAAAATACCCCCAAACTAAGAAAGCACTCGGGCTTCCAACTTCCTACGCACACAGTCATGCCTCAGGGGTGGAGGCAGTCACACCACAAAGGGCTTCCTGCACGATGCACAGTGGCACAGTGCTGGCCAGGCTGTGGGAGCCAGCGCTCTGGACAAACCCTATGAGCCCTCAGCCGAGCCCGTGCCAGCATGAGTCCTGCCACCCAGGCACTCATCCACACCTCCACACTCAGCCTGCTCAGCCGCATTTTATTTTCACCATTCAACTCCCAGAGGGCTGATGCCAGCATAAAAAAATGCCTTTGCCCTATGGGCTATTACATCACAATTTCAACTGACAAGCGTGGTGGGGGAGCTGCACGGGGCAGAGGGAGTCATCTATCTCACAGAGGTTTGGAACTGTACAAAGGGCAATTGCAATGTGAGCCAGTCTGGGAGAGGAGTGGGGTGGAGGAGGGGTGGGAGGTGGGGGGCTGGGCTTTGGAGCCAGACTGCTGGATCGCTACCTGTACAAGTCATCATTTAACCCCTCTGGTGCTCAGTTTCCTCATCTGAAAGTGGCATAATGCTAGTTATTACCACACGAAGATGTGGAAAGGGTGAAATGAGTTACATTAGATCATACAGGCTTAGAAACATATAAGCGATCTTTCCATCTATATTGCTACAGCAATATAGGCTATTGTTATCGGCAATGCTAGGTGGGGCTATGTGGGCAAGAGCAGTGAGTTTGGGGCAAAGCCTGAGTCCCCGCTGCCTCCCCTAGTCCTCAGGTTCCCTTGCCCTCGCAGAAAAAGACGGCTCAGGTCCTTCCCCCAACCCCTTCCTACCTGCACAGACATTTCCTGCCCACAACCCAAAACAGAGCTAACAACTTCTCTCCCCCTTGCTAATCAGAATCCAAAGGGCTCATTAAAATTCCCCCAGTCGCCAAGCCCTGGGTTATGTCAGATTTTATATCAGAGATAAGTGAGCGAGATGGGAGGATGCCAAGCAGCCTACCTGCCTGAACATGAACTGAACATCAGAGAGGCCTTTCTTTTCACACCGCGATTGAACAAGCCACCAAAGAGAAGGCAATGGAGCGGGGCTAACACAAACATCCTGTGGGACACCCAGCCCGGCCCCCTGATGTGGAGGGCGCTGGGCTCTGACTCTCATCTCTGCCCCGTGCCCCCGTCAACCTCAAGGAGCAACGGCCTGCGGTTTCTGAATCCAGGGCACCCCCAAGGACACTCACCTCATAGCCAAGCCGGGCAGCACGCTGCAGGAGGGTCTCGCCGGCATTCTTATTGACAATAAGTCTCCGTGCTTCTGGGGGCATCGGGCGCGACTGGGTGGCCTCTGGAGGGGAGCTTGAGCGTGGCAGCTGTGAGGACTGGGAACTTGGTAGCAGTTGCTGCAAACGGTCAAAGGGTTTCTGCTCCTGCTTCGCTGGTGACAGATCATAGTCGGAACTGGACTCAGGCCGCTTTCGGAATCTCCGGACGGTCACCTATCACAACATCAGGCAGTGTACACATTTAAGGCCACCTTCCATAGCTGCCTCTTACCCCAGCTACAAACCCAGTGGAGGGAGGCACGTTTTCCCTTCTTTTCGGGGAGGGGGGTTAGGAGCAGGGGTTTCTTCTTACAGGTTTGAAACTTTACCACCACCCAGGAGACGTTCCCCCTAGGAAGGGGGAGTGACATTTGGGGGAGGAGTCCAGGGAAAGGAAAGCTTTGTCCCCAGAAGCAGAGCGGCAGGCAGGCAGGATGCGCCCAGGCCCAGAGGTACCTTGCCATCAGCATTCTCCACGTAGTAGTCCCCCGTCAGCGACAAGCCCCGCCTGGGCTCCTGGGGGATCAAATGCTTGGTTTTGCACAGTCTCTTCCCGGATGGTTTCTCGCTGTTGTCGGTGTATTTCTGCAGCAGGGAGGCAGCCTGGCAATCCTCTTCTTCGTCTGTGCACAGCACATCTGTCTTCTGGCTTTCTTTAATTTTCTGATGTTTGGCAGGCGGCCTCGAGGCTGGTGTGCAGCTTGGCTGAGTCTGCTTTTTGCCGCTTGCATTGGTGGATGAAAGGCTCTTCATGGGCGGAGAGCCCGAGAACACAGGCAAGCCTAAATCCAGAGGGGGTGGTGGGTGAGGGGAGGAAAGGAGGGGGAGAAGAAGCAGGCGTTACACAGTTGTAGCCAGTGTGGAGAGAAAAGCCCATTGTTAGCACTGATCACTGGAGCGGCTTCAGTTTTTAAAGATATACCAATTATGTTTTCAAAGCATTAATATTTTAATTACCCCACATTCAAATGGCAAATAGGTTAACCCACAAAATACCAAGTGGCAAGTTTCTTCAAAGGCCCGGGACAAGAGGGCAGAAGCCAGCCCCTTGTGCTCTCTCATCCCCACCCCACTGGCCCTGGGTACTTAGGACGTTCCCAAGGATGGACATGGACAGCCTGGGCGCTCAGGACCTGGTGAACAGACACAGCCTGAAGCAGAAGTGAGTGCACTGGCAAGCCCCCGGGGTCACCCAGATGTCCTGCCCAGCCATAGACTGGGTGACGAACAGCCCAGGAAGTCAAGCTCCTTCCTCTCAGCTGCCCTCCTCACCATTCATTCCAGAAGTAAGTATGGAGGTTGGAAGGGCATCGTGAAAGAACTCGCTGCCTGCCACCTTGTAGTCACTCAACTTCTATGGCACTTCTAAGTCCTCTCAAGGGCCTTTTCCCATGGGCGGGTGACCCCCACCCTCCAGGAGTAGGGCAGGCAGTCAGAGTGGCCTCTGTGTACCTTGTTCATTGTCACTGGACTTGAGGGATTCTTCTGACCAGCTTCTGTTGCCTTTGGCCTCTGCCCTTTTCCTGCCGGGTTTCTCTTCAGAGATGTTATTGCCTTGGGCAGTGACCTCAGGCTCAATAGCCTGGGTCACTTCCTTCCTGCCCTGCCGGCCAGGTTTGCTCTCTGCTGCTGATACCTGCTGCTCCCACCGTTCTCTAAGGTGCAGCAAGTGGCGTTGTTTTTTAGGATGGAGCCCTGTTAATTCAATGCACACCTTCAGGTTGGTCAGCTCATTATAATGTGGGTCTTCTAAGTGGTTAGAGGAATTGTTTGTCATTTCCCTCTCAGGCCAGTCATCTAATGGAGAAATAACTACAAATTAATCAAAAAGCCCCCGGGGAGGGGGTAACAAACTGTCTTACCCATCACTAATGGGGGTGGGGGAGGGGTGGGGAGTGGTCACGGTCTTGGTTGGAGATTCTCACCAAGTCTTGGGAGGCGCCTATTTGTCTTTGGCCCTATGGGCCACAAGATCTTTCCTGCCTCTGGTTTTGGGGGGAGGGAGGTGTGAGCGCTTCCCCAGGGCTCTAGGGTGGGACTGGAAACATCCACTGCCCCACCCTGTGACTTCCCCAGGGAGCCCTGGGGTGAGGGTGGGTGCTCGCCTGTCCACCTTCGGCCGCTAAGCAGACAGCCAAAGTCGACCAAGCTCACCTTTGGAGACCCGTCTCCGCTTGGCTTTCAGCAGAGGATCCTCTGGCAGCTCCTCCACAGTGGTCTCAGTATGGGTGCTGTCACCTGAGACTTTGCGCTTTCTGTCCAGCCGGAGGGTGGGGCTGGGCGGCATGTCCACAGCAGCCTGCTCCATGGGTGGCTCGATGACGGGCTGCCTGTCCACGAAGTACTTCTCCACAGGCAGGTCTTTGTCCTCCGGGGTTTCGAAGGGGTCATGTTTGTTTCCAGCATTATACTCACCTGGGGGAGGGGAGACAGCAACACAGAAATTAAGGTCCAAAGTTCACCACAAGAAAGGCAGGATTTGGGGAGCAGGTGGGCCCTCGATGCCCAAGGTAATTTGCTACCAACAGGCCGTCCTGTGGAGACTGGGGGTCTCACACACTGGAAGAACAAACACCTCAGAAACAGCATGTCCCACAGGAAGGTCAGATGAAGACAATCAGTAGTAAAAGCAGACAGTGCGGTGTTTATGACTCACAACTTTCAATACCTTTTTAGAGTTTGGGCACGAGACAATCGAAATGAGGCATCGACACTATCTTTTTTAAAAAAAACACATGATGAAAGAATTCCCCACCCCCACCTGCTACATCCTAGTCGGTCAACTTTGATGGTGCTTGGATCTCCTCCAGGGCCCCTTCCCAGAGGATGGGTGACCCCGCAACAAGAGCCAACCAAGCCAGAGCTGACCCTCTCTGGCGACATTGGCTGAGGTCATTATTTTGAAATAAAAGGAAAGCTGGTGTAACAGAGAGACCAAATGTCCCCTAAATGTCATCTACAGAAGGGGTTAACACCAATGTTCACGTGGGCAACAGGGAAGATGATGAAGGAAGACGGACATGAGGGTGTTGGGAGGCAGGGAAGCTGGGAGGCCAAGGGCACTCAGAAGAGGAGCTCAGTGCATGCACAGGGTCAGTGGCAATGGCAAAGAACTCAACCTGATACCTGCACATGCCTCTGTCCTCTTTCTCACACTCGTGGGGGTGGGGGAAGCGTATCACTGCAACCAAGGGGATATTCCTATGTCCTGTTCAGGCAGAAAGCCCACAAGGCCTTGGCACCCCGGTAACACCACGCACACCCACAAGTACGGAGTCACCCCACCTGACACTCCTTCATATGCAAGCATCTAAGGACATTCCAAAGACAAGAGACCTCCCCCTTCACTGTCAGGTACCGGTATGTCTTTCCACACTAGGCCAGCATTTGCTAAACTGTTCACTCCAACACCACCTGTGCCACTTCTGCTCCTTCCGCTCAACCTGATACCCACTTGGGGCCTTTCCTTAAATCGCCTCAGCCCAACAGCTCGCCTTACTTTGCTCTGGCCTAAGAAACAGCTCATCGACTGCTATGCTGCTTGCATTTTTTTCTAATACACAAAGAATTCCATAGCCATCGTGGTGATGTACAGGTGTTCCCCCAAGATAACTGCACATCACCAGGGGAAGAAGTTTCGTGTTGCAGTAACACTGCGCTAAGTAAGCTGCCCAAGTCCCTGTCCAGATGAAATCATAAACACACTCCTTATACGCTGATCCCATTTCTCCTCCTTTCCCCAGTCTACTTCAAATATCATCCCCCACTTCTGACCAGCCCTGCTGAACCCCTGGTCAGCCTTCACTTGGGGGCTTTCCCAACTTTGAGTGGCAGTCGGTTTGGGGGACAAGTGTCATCCTGGCCCTTGGCTAGCGTGTGTTCTTAATGGTGGAAGAAGCGCATTCACCTCCTTTCCAAAGGGACCTTCATATGGGACAGATGGGGCCAGGTCTATTCTTGCAAAAGGATTGGTGGAGTTGCCCCAACTATGCGGGTCTTCCGTCATGGCAGCGTTCCAACACAAAGCAGGTGGGTAGCCAGAGGAAACCTGTAGCTCGCCCAAACCTCTGGCCTGTGCGGGGAGCGGCTGCAGCTCTCACTCGGGCTGCTCTGTGACCCTCTTAACAGCTCTGGCAGTAACAGCACCACTTTACAACTCGACCCCTTCAGTTGTAAAGTGGGAAATATTACTGCAAGCCACCTCCCAGGGTGGGCTTCATAAACACAGGTCCAGCCGGCAAAGGCAAAGTGGGAGAAATCGCTTTAACAAAAGGACGCCAAGACTCTCAGAGCAGCTGGAATTTTAGCCCCCATGTATATGAAATTTTAAGATGTGAGCCATTCTTGTTGAACCATTTGACTTCTCTGGTCCAATCAGCTGTCCCAGAAAGCCCTGTTGGGAGAGGCTGGGGATCAGTGTCCAAACGTAAGAGCTATCTTATGAACCACCATGTGCAATTCTAGAACTAACTGCAAAGTGTACTCTCCCACCAACACCCCCACATAGGTAGGAAAGATGACAGTGCCTTCCAGGGTCACAAATAGGCAGCAGCTTGGCTGGCATGGGGCCCCACCCAGAATGGGGCTGCTCTGCCCGGCCACCTCTGCCCACACCTGAGATGCCTCCCACTCCGATTAAAAAAATCACTTCCATTTTATGTTTTAGCTCCAGGTCTTGGAGTCACCTGAGCCTATAATAGTCCCGACCCTGCGAAAGAGGCATCTTTCTCAAGGAGACGGTTTCCCCCCTCACGGCAAACTTCCTTTCTAACAGTGAAATTACTTTATATCTCACCCACCTGACTTTTTGCCACAGGGCCCACACTGCCCACCACAGAAAACCACCTGGAAGACTTACAGTGACTTATTTCACAGGTGTTGGCAGGCAGTGACTGACTAGGGACCTTGTCTCCCTGCTCCTGGTGGAACAAGAGCACCCCTACAAGACGAGCCCTGTCTCCTCTGGGCCTCCCATCTGGTAAAGCTGCCCGGGTGTGGAGAGCGCCCCTTCACCCGCCAGGACAGAGAGCGCGCCACACACATACACACACACACACACACACACCCCCGCCATTCCGGCACAGCCAGGGATGGCGCTCTTATGCCTGACATTCCAGGTGGTCCACTCTTGCCTTGTCACCAGAGGCTCAGCAGCATGATGTCTGCAGTTCCTCATCCCAGACTGAAATCACCCACCCACATACAGTTTAGCTACTGTCTTCCCCATTTCTCCTGAGGATGTTTTCTCAAACTATGTCCATCCAGCCTTTCCCCAGCCCCCGAACTTCTCTCAGGGCAAAGATCCCAAATTCCCCTCAGTGACGTCCCCAAGACCTGACTCAGACCAGTAGTAATCCTGAAGAACACCCACCCTGACTGCCCAAGATACACATGGCCACCAGCTATGGGGGAGAGACTCCAGGTCATATTCCTGCACATCAGACGTGGAACTCCTGGATGAGGCTATCCCAACTGCTACCCGCAGGAATACCCTTGAGGGCAAGGGAGATGCAGATAGATAGACAGAGTCCTAACCATCATACTCCGCCATTGTTGCTACTTTCAGGCCTTCTAAAAGTGGGAAGCCATGTGCCCTTGGTCACTCAATCTAAGCAGATGTGACTGTAGCCATGTTATTCGTGGTTTAACACTTGCTCCCTGCAGCGTGGTCATATGACTCAGCACGTACACCCCATAATTTATCATGGTTATGCCACGGCATTACTTCACAGAAGCATTGCCATGGCAACGTTTACAAGTCACTGTGGCAACAAAGCACCCTTACCACTGACCCAGTGAGTCCTAAACAAGATGGGAGGGTTACTCACGATTGAAAGTCCCTCCATCACAGGCAACTAACTGTAGCACCCCCCAGCAAAGGCTAACCTTGTTAAAACCTACACCCTCTACAGAAGAGGCCCAGGCAATGTCTTTTTCAAACTCAAAGCAGGTTGCTTGGCCAGAAAAGAAGTTTCCTGAACTAAGAGGTTCTGTGAAGCCCTTTGACCCAGGCTTCCTCCAGTTTCTGCCCAGGCATTGCCATTGGGCAGGTCCTGGGTCTGCCCCAGCCAAGTGGCTGGCAAGGGAGACGGTCAGTCACTCCACGCCTGAGAAAGAAGGGATTCATGCCTCCTTGTCCCTCCCGATCTTCAAAATGCCACTGATGGTTCTTATTAATAACTTTCCAAGTCTGAGGAGCCTCTTGACTCATTTGTTGAACTTCTAAAATAAAAATTTCACTCAGCCACTCCTATCACAAAGAATAAATGAAAATCCTGGACATTGTGTTTTCAAGTTAATTCGCTTTTCTTAAGCCAGTCACTCCCAACAAGATGCACCCACTATCCTAGGTGCTCCCGGTGCCTCTAGGAGTGGAAGTCTGCCTTGGAAGAGGCACGGCATCTGGAAGGCGTCCTGTACACTCTTTGTGAGCCCTGCCTGCTCCAGCTCCCATGTGCTCAAAGCTTGACTCTTGGCCACACTGACACTCATGAGAAGAGAACTTGAGAAGGGGACCAATATGGAGCAGGGCCCAAGCCCATGTGGGCTCAAGACACAAGGGCCAAAAAGATAAGGTCCATTTAATTTGCTGAACGGATCCAGCCCCTGCTGTCCTCTAGATGAGGTGGCAGCAAGGAAAAAGGCTCCTCTAGGTTCCTCCTCTTAACCAACAACAAGCCACAAGCCCCCGGGAAACGGGGGATGGTGACTCACCTCCTTTGTTGTCCCAGTCTTTAATTAAAACTGAGGCTCTCACCTTCCCCAACCCTTCGCCTGCCCTCAGTGGCCATTTATGGCTTGTTGGAGCTGAGAGAAGGGCTTTCCGACTCATCTAGGGCTCGGGCTCGCGCCCCACTGGCCACACTGAGTTCTCATCTCTAAGTTCAGCAGGAAAGATGGGGAAGGACACAGACTTCTCTAGGAGGAAAGTTGCAGTGAGGCCACTGAGATATGAAGGACATGGGCCACCTTGGGTCTGGCCATATTACTGGAAAACCAGAGAAAAGGCAAGAAGACTTGAGGCTGCCTAGCCTCTTGCTCCCTTCCTCCAGCCTCCCTCACCATCTACCCAGAACACAGAGGGCATCTACCTCGCAGGCAGTTCCCGTTCCTCAGAGAAGCACCTACCCTTTAACTTGGCCTTGCCCACTTCCACCAGGTCTTCCCAAGAGACTTCCCCAAGTGCTGGCGTTCCGACGCACCCAGAAGGCAAGGGCTACATGCCTGTTGTGGGCATCAGGGAGGAGGAAAGCTTTCTTTGCTGCTTAACTCAAGAGCAGCCTGGATTCTCCATTTTCCCATGTCAATCCCATGGCATGGAGGAGTAAGGACACCTTTACTTCAGGTACATCAAGAATCCCTCGGGGCTGCCGGTTAGCTCAGTTGGTTAGAGCGCGGTGCTCTTAACAACAAGGTTGCCGGATCGATCCCCACAGGGGCCACTGTGAGCTGCGCCCTCCACAACTAGATTGAAACAACTACTTGACTTGGAACTGACGGGTCCTAGAAAAACACACTTAAATAAATAAAAAGTTTAAGAAAAAAGAAAAGAATCCCTGCCACTCAGGTAAGGCTGCCACTGACTAGCAACAGAAGCTCTCTTCTTCGTGACTAACAGAACAAACTGGTCCTGGTGTGGCCAACCCAGAATCCTGGCCACAGGCATTTGTCTGACTTAAGAAGAGCTGGGAGTGGGTTGGTGGGGAAGGGGGTTGTGCTCTAGGCAGCGAGAAGCATGCACACCCAGACCACAAATTCTCCCAAACTTGATCAGGCACCAATGAACCAAGTGTGCGTGGGAAGGTCAAACCTATGACATCCAATGGCCCAGAGCTTGCAAACACACCCATCATCCTTGACTGTCCTGTCTCAGGAGGATTTTGCACCCACTCTCTCAGTGTTCACCCAGACGCCCTAATTCACCATCACCACCACCATTTCTGAGGGCCAGAGCATGCTTCAGGCCTCAAGCATGCATTTAAGAAATGACGAGAAAGACCTCCACTTGTTGCCAACACATCTCATCAGGCAGGGAGGTGTCATGAGCAAACCCCAAAGTTCACCACAGTGGGGGAACAGCTGTTGGGCCTGAAAACTGACTCGAGGAAAGCACAAGCTTTCTCACAACATACTGCCTCCAAAACACAATGCACTCTGTCTGGTGGGAAGAACCCCTTTCATTTATACAACGTCCTTGGATTGTGTTGTCAACTCCCAATGATGACAAACAAATCCGCCACAGAAAATAATTACGCTCATCTTTGCGGTGCCTTTATCATCCTTCATCCACTTAAACAAAACCTCTGCCTTTGGAGGAAGACTATAAGTACTCTCCATTCCAGAGCAGACTGTCAGTGTGGGGGGTGGGGATAACCTCTGGCTGGAAGTGTCATTCCACTGCTACAAAAAAAATGTATCTGTACCCGCTACAAAGTAGAACATAGATGTGCCACACTTACACTTCGTTCCACTGCCATTCCTCTGCTATATTGTATTAGACTGTTAATAACCACAGAACCAATTTTAATCTGGGAAAGGAGATGTGTCCCAGGAAATAATGTTTCATAGGCGCCTCCTTACTGGATGCTACAATGTTCCAAAGGACAATCAGCCCTTCCCTCCATGGATGGCAAGAGTGGCCTGTTCCTCTGAGCAGCCGCTAACTAGACATTGGGCCATTGTAAGTGAATTGCTTCCTCTCACTTCCCTCAGCTCATTTTTCACCAGTCGCCTATTTTCACCAATGTGGTACCACACACAAGCTGCTTGGGTTTACTTACATCTCTCATTGTCATTCTGGTCAGCAATGGCCTCCTCCAGGGCGACCGACTTTGGCTTTTTGTCCTGATTTCCTTTCAGCCTTTCCCAGTCAGCAGGGCTGAATTTGCACACCTCGGAGTCTTTGGTTGTTGGGTGGCCACCTTCTCTCTCTTTCATCTCCAACTCTGAGAAGCGCATCATTGCACGCTAGAAAGAGAACGGAGATGGAAAAAAAAAAAAACAACACCTTACCATAAAAGCTAGTTCATTCGTCTTACCTTAAAGGAAAGTATTTTCAAAGAAAAGTTTGCCCAAAACCAACCACAATTTATGATACAACTGAGATATTTTTAAATTTAACAGATAAAAATTTAAAAGTATCTATATATAAGTAGTCACACATTCTTTATTCATAAAGCCATATGTATAGATATATATGCGGTGTGTATGTATATCCATACATACACTATTGCATAGAGACAGACATTCTCTTTTGAAGGTAAATAAAACAAAACAAAAACACAACGCAAAGAAAACAAAACAAAAACACAACAGAAAAGAAAACAAAATGCACAATGAATAAAGACGACCATGGCCCACAAACTTCCCTTTGTATATTTGGAAATGAAATTTAACTCAAAAGGTTTATGTAAGATTCTAGTAATAAAAATTTGAAGAACTGACCTCACAGTAAGCAGCGGGTAGACATAAAATACTGTCCTCTTGTAATCCTTCCATCTATGTAATTAAAATGGGCACTCAATGGATCATTTAGATAACTTCATCCATTTTTATAAGCATAAACTAAATTTTTTTCTTAACATTGCAAAAACAATTTGGCTTTATTTATCTTTTAATTAAAAGTAAAATATCTTAAGGAAATTCCTATACAACATCTATCATTCACTAGCAAGTTAAATACATACTCTATCCCTTTAAGCGAGTTGTTTTTTTTTTTTTTGGTGAAAAAAAATTGCACGAATCCCACAGACATGCGGCTGCTACACACCTCTACCAAGTATCATGTAAGGCATTCTAAGCAGCACTTCTAGGTATATTTGTTAACGTACAGTAACGGCAGAGAAATCAAAGCAATTGATAGGTAAATGTCATGCAGTCTTTAGATAGCCTTTCACAATAATTAAAACTTCCGTTCATCAGTATTTGAGTGGAGCTCTCTTAAAATCTACAGAATAACTTAAAATAATCAGACACATGAACCTCCTAAGTGCTACCACTCATATCCCCTTACTGGCCACATTTCATACATTTAAATTACCATAAGCTTCATTAACCATATCTGCTCAGTGTCCTTCCCTATCATACTCCCCCAGTCCTCTTTACACATTAAAAAAACTGACAACTGGTAAAATTACTGACATTTGGGTGGGGGGGCTCACCTGCAATGCCCGCTGCTCCCGGCTGAGCTGACTGGAATCTGCATACAGTTCAGTAGTGACACACTTGAATCTGTCACCCACGTAACCAGCGGAGTTGGCGATTCTCTTTGCCAGCTTAGATGGCTTCGGTTTCAGCACTTTGCCATCATTTGATTCTGCCTCGTCAGCTCCATCTTTGGTATAGGTGGGGGTGACGTCCACACTCGGTGGGGCACCACCGACACAAAATGGTTTGGGATCCTCTTGGGCTTTACCAAAAGTTACAGCAGGGCCATCGCTCGCCAGAGTTGGCTCCAGGAATGGAGTGGAGACTGGCATCCCCAGGTTCTCCTTGTTGGTTCCTGCTGGAATGTTCTCCTTGCTTAAGCTGAAGACTGACTGGCCTGGAGCCTGTTTGAAAGTATAAGCTTCGTGGAAGTCACTGATGCGTCCCATCTCCTCTCTCAGGGCAATGAAATCACGGTGTGGCTGCAGGGGTGGGTCAGCGGGGGGCTTGGTGGGCTCAGCGCTCTGGCCAACACTCTCAGCTGCAAAGCCAGGTTTGGACACGTTTGCGTCAGTTTTAGCATCTGGCTCTTCCCGGAGGTCTACATAGACAAGCTTGTCACTTTTGACAACCGTTTTCCCTTGATTCCAGCTGGGGCTCGGCTTTAGGTTCTTGTCGGTGGGGATGTCTGAATGTAACTTGGTGCTGTTAGCGTCCAGCATGTCAGAAAAGCGGTTACGGAGGGTTGGGTCCTCATAGCGGGCTCTCTCGTGAGAGCGGGACCTCCTGTCTGGTTTCTCCTCTTTCGTGATCTCTATGGGAGTGTGAGGTATCAACATAGGATGCACCATACCCAACCCCAGCGCATCTTGGTAAGTCACAAACTCTGGCCGGCCTGTGGGCAGCCCGTAGGGCAGTCCAGGCTTGGGGGCAAGGTGCCCAGGAAAGAGACTGCCATTGGGCAACAAAACTGGGTGAGGGTAGACAGGTCCCTTGCCATGTAAGGAGAGGGGACTTATAGCAATGCCCTCAGGCGCTGGGTAAGGGAGGTAACTCCTGGGGTAGGGAATTGGTGGGGACCTGAACGCCTCATTTGGAGAGAGAAATATTGAGCTTGGCGGGAGGCCATTCTCACTTGCTTTGAAGCTCGGTTCTGGGTTGCTGGCTTTGGCGCCCTTGCTGCTGGTGCTACCGCTGTGCTTGGCAGGCGTGGTTGGGGGCTGGCCCACGTGCTGAATGACGGATGGCGTGGTGTCCACAGAGCTCCTGCTGGTCTTGCTGCCATCTGCATTGGCATTTGGGGCTGGTGACGCGGAGGCTGGGCGGCCCGTGCTGGACACTGCCCCCGAAACGCTAGTGACCACGGCGTCTGTGCCGCCCATGCGGGGACACGAAGAGCTCCGCTGCTGTGGTATGGCCCAGTCCAAGGCCTTGTTTTTCAGCGGCATGGCTTTGCCATTGTTCTCTTCGTTGGGACTGGGCCCGGGCACCACCCAGGACGAGGGAGCCGTGCTAATGATTTCAGATCTATAGATAGCACAGCTGTTGCCTGGAGGAGATAAGGTTTCTTTTGGAATCTCACTTCCAGAGAGCACTAAGCCACCGGCAGCTCTGCTGTGCACCAGGACTGTGGGAGCCATCTTTTTTACGTGCTCGGCTTTGGAAGCGTCTACATCCACCACCTTAGAAGACAAGTCCAGTGGTTTATCAGTGACGTCTTTGGTAATCGTCTGCTTCTCCAAGAGAGGAGGTGAGCCACCATCTTTCCTGTCTTGACCCACTGTTTTCCGAGTGTGCCCAGGAACTGGCTGGGCACTTTCAGTCCCTTCCGGAGCCTTGGGATACTTGCTATTAGAAAGCCTCGCCACGGGGAAGTCACTGCTGACCGACATGTATGGCTTTGACAGGGTGACAGAGGGCGAGGTGGAGATCCTGGCATAATGCTTGTGGAATTCGGAGTAGGTGTCTGCAGGGGGCTGGGAGGGAAGGTGGACTCGGGGTGAAGGCCGAGGCGAGGGGGGCAACAGGAGAGCTGCATCCCCCGGCAGGCCACTGGTGACTGGCTTGGCAGAGGGCACCCTAGGCTGTTTACTGTTCTGGATGTGGGGATAGGCATGGGAATCCACTGGGTTCCCAGGACTGACGCCCATCTTCCAGGGCAAGCTTTTGTCTGCGCAGTGGACCAGAGGTGGGATGGCTGGAGAAGCCGAAGGCGTCGAGAGCCTCATGGGCGAAGCCAGGGACGACGGGATGTGGGGACTGACATAATGAGGTGGTGGCAGGTAGAGAAAACGCTCCCCATTGGTGCAGACTGGAGAATACAGCGGCTGGGCCAAGCTGTAGGACTGCTGAGGTAGCAAGGCCTTGTACATGTTCAGTGAATACTTATTTGGCGAGTCAAGGAAAGGGTAGATAGCTGGCGTGGCACCCTCCATGTAAGGATTGACCCAGGGCAGCCGCAGGTAACTAGCACCATTGATGTTGAGAGGGCTCTGTTTGTCGCTGGTAGGCCTGTCCAAGCCCAGTGTTTCTGCTGTGGGCACAGCACTTTTTTGTATTCCAGGTGGTGTTTTGTATATAGCACTGAAGCCATTTGGGGGTTTTCCAGAGACAGCGGAGGCCTCCACCGTCTCGGGTGTATTCGGTTTGAACTGCACCTCTGGGTTTCTTTCAGAAGAAAACCCAAGACCACCTAGAGTGCTTGTGGCAGCCTCCCGACCTTTCTCGGAGCCCAGTCCACACAAGCTAGAATAGACGATGTTGCCTGGGACACGCAGCCCTTCCCGGATCAGGCCAGTGCGGTCCATGCTCAGCGCTGCAAGGCCATCGATCCGATGGGCCGCGGTCGCATCCACCTTTGCAGAAGAACACGGGTGTTACTTAGGACATTCCTTCAAAGCGCCGGGCCCGTCCCGAAAAGAAACCTCAAACTAGCTCAAAATGACATCAACCTTAACAACTGAGCAGAAAGAGTCAAAAAGGATTCACAGGGTCTCTGGCCCCTCCCACTTCATCCGAAACCCTTTGCTGCCCATTTTTCTCACCTCTGTTCAACTACCCTGAAAGCCTGGAAAATGTTGTTCCCTTTAGACTTGAGGCTCACACATTAATTCAGTTATCTATTCACTCTGGAAAATCCACCTTCTCAGCAAAAATTCTTTGTTACAACTGAGACACACCAACTCCACTGCTTTCAAACACCACCCTTATGGGGGTCCAGAATGAACACTAACTCTCCCTGGGCCTGTTGGGTTGGGGGTGGGGGCAATGTTCACCGGAGTTTTCCTGGATGTATTTAACATAACAAGAAACAATCTTCAGTGGGACAGGAGGAACAGAGGACTTTAGCTGTCTCATTTCTAAATCAATAAAGAGGTCATGGGTCAAACTGTGGTTACGTCTTTTGACTCCCTCTCCCTGGTGTCTGAAGAAGGTTCTGTGTTTCATATTTTACGGAAAAGGTAAACCCTAAGGATCTACTTGGAGGTTGGAAATTTATCCAGCTGGGAGCATTGATGTGGCATGTAGCTTAGCGAAGAAAAGGCGGCACATATCCCACCAGTCACTAGGGGACGTGGACATAAATGGCAAGTATGTCCAAAGGAGTACGTGGCCAAGAACCTGAGGTAGGAAAAGCTTCGGTGAGGGCCTCGTCCTGCAACAGACAGGGGCTTTCCACTCAGCCGTGTCCTGAAACACCCCTGCCCTGCCCCTGAAAAGCCCTCTAATGGTATGCAAATTAATACACGATTGATTACAGATCACTGAGATTCAGATAGCACATCAACAGAAGCCATTAATCTCTTACCACGTTGTGGTTCAAGGGATTTTCTTCCCTTAGTTCCAGTCTGGCCTTTGAAGCGTCACCATCATTTACAGGAATTTTCCTATTTAAAAGGACACACCAACTTCATGAAAGCATTCCTCACTTAATCCATCTTTCATAGATCACCCCCAGAACAGACCAGTTTCTAATAACTCCATTTTTTTCAACTGCCCTTAAAAAGAAATTCCTCCCCAATGGCCCATATTGAAAGTTGTCCCCAAATGGTGATTCAACTGGACTGGGAGAAACAAAGGCAGGCCAACAGGGACATGAAATCACAAACATGACCCCCGAGTTGGGTAAACCAGAAATTAGGCACCATTCCTCTAGCACAATCTTTTCTCCAGAATGCCAAGTAGGCCGAACTGGACTCTGCTGTCCTAGATGACGCTTATAACTTCTACCGAAGACAGACATTAAATGATGCAATGGCCAAAGACCAAAGCACATATCCCACCAGTCACTAGGGGACACAAAGCTGGAGTCCACTGGCTGGCCACATCAACAACTTCTGTTACCTACAAGGGCAGGTTTTCCAAACTTTTTCCCAAAGTAAGGTACCATGTCCTCTGAAACTGGTTTCCATGGTGATAATGAAGCCATATTTGACTTGCTTTATCAAAACAATGGGGGATACACACTAATATCATACAAATGTCAGTCTCTCCAGGCTCCAGAGGAAGCCACACATCTGTGCCAGGCTGCTGCGGCTGCCCTGGGACTTGTTATCAGAGAGCATCGATAAAGAAAGCGCCTGGTGCCAACTTCCAAATGCCCAGGATAAAATCGCTGACAAGCAGCAGAAGAAAGTTTCATCATTACCCCGAAGAGCAGCTTCAATCACCTACTGCTTAGCTGCCTCTACCCCACACTGCAAAATTACTGAGTAGGAAACATAACAGAGCTGTCAGGTGACTGAAAGCAGGAGCCAATAGCCTTGCCGAATGGGCGGCAGAGGACGCCGAGAAACCCTGGGCTTAAACGAAGTAAAGGGTGGCTATCTCCCCAGTTATTACTGAGCAAACTATTTGTTTTAAAAGCACATCGAATGCCGATCCACCTGGGCCCACACTCTTGACATTTAGAGTTAAAGCAGCATATAGACTGGGATTAATTCTCCTTCATAAATATGAAATAATAAATTAAGGACGAAAGTGCACTGAAAGGCCGCTTTAGGGGCTAATCTTTTAAAGGGCGGCAATGCTTCGCTGAGCTGGGTTGCCTGTTAAAACTGTAAATCAAGGGCCGCCAGCGAGGCAGGAGATCTCTCCCCCACCCCCTTTGTGCCCATTCTGGCTGTGAGAAGGTGAGGGGGGAACTTGGCTCTGCTAGGGGGGGGGCGAGGGGGAGAGACCCTTGCGCTCTCTCCCCAGGCCTCTGCCAGACAGGCACATTCACCTGTCTTCGTTGATCCCACACATGCGGACCCTCTCGCTGTTCATCCAGCTGTGAACGTTCCCATACAGGGGGGTTGCTGAAAGCATGTCGTCTTCTTGGATGGCAGCTTTTCTTCAAGCGTCTAGTCTGTTGAAAAAAACAACAACAACAAAATCCCAGGAGGTTGAATAAAGAAGAGCCAAACAGGAAAGGAGAGAAGCCCTCTTTCTAGGCAATTCACATAGAACAGACTCGGGGAGGCAGATTGTGCTCAATGTTCTACAGATGGCCACGAATGAAGGCACATACCTGACCTGAAGGTCTGGGGAGGCGAGAGGGTTAAAGCGCCACCGACCACACCATCCAAGGTATAGCCCCCTGCCCACTGGTGGGCCTCCCTTCCCCTTTCCCAGCCTTTGGAGAAACTACACTTGGAAGGAACGGTGCTGGATCCCAGGGAGCCCCACACTGATACTTCCTGGGGTTGAAAGGATCAGAGCGGGTAGAAAGCGTACCGGTCAGGTGTGGCCCACACCATCATGCATTTCCAGGGCTGTGGTATGTGCAACTTACAGCTCTAGGGTTAAAAAGAGTTGGTGGGCTGGTGAGCAGCTCCACCCCAGCCCTAGATTAGATTAAGCACAGAACCAGGGTGGTTTGGCCTGGGAGCTGCAGAGGGAGGCGGCTGAGTAATTCAATGACGCCTGCTCGCTAGGGACAAGAAATCATTAGCGAGCGCAGAAGTCTTAGCAGCCCAGTCTGCTGGGCTGCCAGCCGCTGGCACACTGGCACTCTGGGAGTGGCCAAAAGCCACCCATTTTCCACGTACTAGGAGGCAGGAGGCAGAGGCTGCCAGGGGGGAGAGCACCTCTCCCCCACCCACACATACTTCCTTACCTTCTCTGCCCACCACCCCCACCCACACCACATTCTAGTTTGCTGCATGAGTGAAGGGTCAGGACAAGCTGCATTTTATTAACAGGATTATCACGGCGCGTGATTTATCCTCGTGCAGGATTTTAATTGCTCTTTGGAGGTTGAGCCGTTTCTTTTGACTGCGCTTCAGCCCATATCCTGCTGTTAAATGCTGGGTTAATAAGTAGGGGAGCCTTTAATGCCTGGGACCGATGGCCCTGGGCAATTCCCTGCTCACAATCACATCGCCAGCTCCCTTGTCTGGACTGGCCACTGCGTCTTTACCAGGGGACCCAAACCTGAGTGTGAAATCATTGGCGTGCAGATCATCAGGGGAACTTTTCTTTCTCCTCCTCCCTCACACACCCACCCACACAGTTTCCGAAAACCCAAATGTTCCCTAAGTCGACACATTTCCTTTGTTAGCAAGAAAAAATATGCAAATGCTCGTTTTTTTACACTTTAGCACACAAGCAGACTGCCAGGCCTGCCTGGGTTGGAGGCATCAGGTCCAGGGAGTCTTTTTCTGAGAATCTTGGAGGGTAAAGGGTGGGGGGAACACCTGAGAGACCTGAATCCAAAAGCCAGGCCGTCCTTGGGCATTTCTTTGTCCTAACTAGGCCTTTTGTCCACCGGCATCCCCCATCAGCCCCTATACGTAGAACACCGCCTAGTAATCAAGAGCCACAGGGACAGACACACTGCGCACAGTCAGAGCTCACAAATGAAGCTACAGAACGAAAGAAGAGGCAGACATCTGCAGAGTGTGGCAGGCCTGGTGGTATTCTGAAGGAGCTATTTCTCTGGGAAGCATCTTTCTTACACAGACTGGGGGTGTTTCCAATGCGAGAGCCATAGTGCCCCCAAAAGACAGACTTGGGTGTCGAGGAAGGTTCTGTGGGGACTCGTGGCCTTTTCTTCCATCTTCCAAATATACAAATCAAGTTGGGGGGAAGCCACCACCTGTGCTGGGTCGACCACAAGGCACACTCAACGGAGTGTCCCCTCCCTAACCTGCCACCCCTTCTAACAAAAGGAAGACATTCTGGGTGTCCTAACGTAGAAGGTAGAGAGAGCAACATTCCTTGGTGCAAGCAAGGACCAGGAGGTCCTTGGCTGCAGCAGTGGGACCATACCGTACCATCCCAGAGCTGTGTGTCATGATGAAATACAGAAATTACATGAGGAGCAAAAGGGTCATTCAATCCAACCTCTAAGAAAAGGAAGAGGGAAGAAGAAAGTGTGTGCCTACAAAACCTCCATCTCCCGGTGTCCCAGTCTTCAAAACTGGCCTCCCCTTAAACAAGCCCTTCCTACACTCCTCCTTTACTAGTCACTTTGTGACAAGGATCTCCAAGCACCTGAGGAAATAGGAAGGGTACTGCCTCAATCACCCTACTGAGCCCCCTTCCTTTAAAAGGACTTTTCATTAGAAAGGGCAGCCTGGACTGAGCGGAAAGGTGAAATGTAGTTTAGAGACATCTGGAACCACTGGGTGCTTTCAAAGCTTCTCTCCTTCTCCAGGGCTTATCCTGTGGGGTTTTCAATATTAATGCTGCACAGATAAATGACACCAGGCGTCAGAATGAAGTGTTCTCACATGCACAGGGTCAGATGGAGTGTTGAGGCCCAGAGCTCGATTCAGTGTCATCTGCGTGTGTGTTGCGGGGGGGGGGGGGGGAGCAGGGGGATAGGCAGGGCTGAACACGAAGCAGCAGAAAGGGGGGGTGTACGTTGTTGGATCCTGCTGACTACAAACACGCACACGCACACTTATAATCTTTAGCTGCCCCATGAACTTTTTGTGAACTGTTTAAAAGTGGAGGTCTGTTGAACAAACAGCGGCGCCACTGCCAGCCATAATTTCATTGCAACAAGCTAAGGACTTTTAACTCTTCAGGTTCCTGGCCAAAGATGGAGCTGAGTGGAAAGGGCCGATGAGCAATGGCCCGGTCTGGCACGAGGCCCTTCTCCAGGGCGACAAACAAGAGCAGCCCAAATCCCTGGCACGGACATCCTGAAGCAAAGGCCACACTATGTACACCCCACCATTACTGAAGATTGGGGGTTCCCCTCCGCCATCTCTCCGGGATGTATTACTAAACAGGACAGTGGGGGTACGAAATGAAGAGACCGAGAGGCAGAGAACTGGTGACAGTCATCCCACTCCACTTCTAGAAGCGGCTGTTGAAATAATTGGGGGCTTTTTTTTTTTTTTTAACCTCTAAGGGGAAGTGCTTCAAAACTGGCTTCTCTGACCCTTGGCCGTGGGACACAGTGGAGAGGGCAATGATGTGATTTGGATGACAAACAGGGCAGGCACTTTGCTGATATATGTAAGAGACTCATTTGCCCTTATTTCTCAACACCGCGCCCCCCCCCCCGCCACTTCTTCCACAGGCAGACTATGCTTCTAGAAGTGCCAAGATGTGTGAAGTCACTCATGAAAAGCACTTTACAAGCACCAACCTGTTTGCAGTGTGAGCTCTGTAGCTATACCTTGGCTCTGGGGTTTAACCCTTTTTTACAGTAGTGGAGAGAAGGGGGCTAGGATGCCGGATCACGATGAAGCGGGAAGGTGGCTGAGAGAAGAGGTCAGACAGGGAAACGGAGGAGTGTCTGGTTTCTAAAGAACAGATAGGAATTGTACTGGCTGCCTGCTAAAACACCAGTTCCGGGGAGAGATCTGGCTAGAAAAATGCAGACACACACCGGGGGGTCTCTGACTCGGTTTGTCGGTAATTGAAAGCACAGGAGAACTTGGGTCTCCCTGGACAGACTTGGGCACTCAACTGCTCTGGAAGCCAAGAGCTATGATTAGTATCTGAGCTTGGCCTGGACACTGGGGAAAAGGGCCTGATTGGCAGAAAGAGGCCAGAGGGACCAAGATTAGGAGCTGTCACCTCAACCTTAGCATCCCGGAGAAAGGCTACTTCCACCCTTTGTGAAGACATGAGGGGGCACATGGGCCCCAAGCAGCACCCACCACCACCATTTCGCTTATCCCTCATGGCAGGAATATACCATTATGGACTGAGGAAAAGGAGGGAATGTTTTTTTCTTTAAAGGCGAGTTAGCCTGGCAGACAACAAAGAGCAGGTTGAAAAGGAAGGCGCACTGACTCTGAGAGGCTGGGATGAGTGAAGGGAGGGGAGGCAGCACCAGGCCACTGTTGGCACCTCTCCTTTCTCTCCACCACGGCTCTTCCTGGCACCAGGCCACTTTCTACTGCCTCCACCCTTAAGGTGCCAATCGGTTCAAGTCTGCACATCACGCTTCTCAAATGGCACGGACAAAATGGAAAGCATCACCACCAAACCATCCCAAGCCCCATGCTGCACATAAGCACTAATGGTGCTCCTCCGGTTTCTCTCAGTAGGAACCCTTGCCCAGTCACACAATTATCTAGTTAGTGACCAAGAAGACCCGGACAGGTTTATGGGAGCTTCTGGCTCAGAAGGCGGAGCAGGCATCAGGGATCCCAGCCAGTGCACAGTGGGCTGGGGACCTCTTTGAGGAAAGGGGTCTCCCTCACTGCATGGCTGGTTCTCCGGAGAACATGGGAAAATGTGGTCACCGCATCCTGACAGCTCTCACCCTCTTGCACGGTGTGTCTCTGGGCAGGTGGCCGAGCCCCTTCAACCTTGGTTCCCTCATCTGTAAATATTTGGCACCATGTTTCCCAGAGGATTAAACTGCACTATGGACTTGAGTTTCGCCTGGCAATAGCTGGTACAGGTCACGTTTAACCCCATTAAACAGCATCTGACGCCACTAAACATACTGTGTAATAAACCCCAGAATTGCTGCATAGTTTCTTTGTGGCAGTGAGAAGGCTGAGGCAAGGACACAGAGGGGGCCAGGCCAGGGAGGAGTGACCTTCAGCAGAGTTGTGTGGATTTCATCGAAGCCCAAAGCTAACCACGCGGGAGTCCTTCCTGGGGCTGCTCCAAGTGCAGACTGAGTCACACACAGCGGCACTTCTCTACTGGTGTCAAAGAAGTGTGCGTGTGTGTGTGTGTGTGTGTGTGTGTGTGTGTGTACGTAGAGGGTTGTGGTGAAGAAGTTATTTTAGGAAGGGGGGGCTGAGTGGGGGTGGGAGATGAGAAAAGCTCTTCCGGATGTATGTTGGGGCAGGTCCTCCTGAGCTGCTTTTTCTGTGTGCATAGCATCGGGGAGTGGGGGACCCCAAGGCTGCCCCCCTATACTCCTGTCTGGGCAGGGCCACAGGCTTCCAGGGGTGTGGCTGAGGGAGGTCTCTCCTCCTGCAATACATGGGCGTTGGGAGGAATGATCCAGCTAGTCCAAGCACTGTCTCTTGGCACACTCCAAGCCATGGCCATTGCTTCTGGGGGCATCCCCACCCATGCCCCAAGTTTTGCATTAGTAACAGACTGAGCTGCAGAGCAAGGGGGGTTGAGGGAGAGAGAGGGAGGGACGGAGAGGACGACGGGGAAATCGCAAGGTCCTGACCTTTTTGAGCAACCAGAACCTTCCCTGCCTCCTCCCACGGAGCCTGGGTCAGAGCAGAGAGCCACTCAGGTCCTTCGGGAGTGAACTTGGCTCTGGGCAGCAGCGGCAGTGAGAGCAGAGGAGGGGCACCCCCTCCCCCGCCTCAGCCCCAGCGCGGATCAGTCGGCAACAAAGGGATTTTCTCTCCCACCACACACACCCGGGTGGCTCCGGGCCCGCCCCTCCTCGCCGCCGCCTCGCCGCCGCCGCAGCGCTGGGACTGGCCTTCCAGAAACCGGGCAATCCCGACCCAGGTTAACCACTAGTTCCCCACCCCCAACCCCCTCCTCTGTGGGTCCCCTTCCTGAGCCCCTGCCACACCTTCTGTCCCAGCTTGTGTCTCTGACAAAAAGCAACTTTGGGTGGGCGCATGGAGAACCAGGGTGTGCTGCCAGCCAAGCCCACCCAGGGAACGGGTACTGCACACCCCTCCCGCAATCATCCTGGGCTCCCTTCCGACCAGACTGGAGTGTTGCTCTCCGTGGATGCTCCCCCCACACGATGCAAGCCAAGTGTAATCAGCTGTAAAGAGGGAGGGGGGCACCAGCAAGGATTGACCATTGACCAAGAGACTTGTTGCCCAACCTGGGCTGGTCACCGTGCACCCCCCCCACCCCAACCCCCGCCCCAGGCAGAGCTATGGCCTCGGGTCAGCTCAGGGACCAGCGCCTGGACACTTCCCCTTCCCTTCCCCCCAGACACCCGACCAGTCCAGGCCACTGCTCAGGCTTTTTGTTCCTTTCACTTTCTTTTATGGTTGTGCCACACACAACTATGTGTGAATGGCAAGAGGGGGGCCCATGTGGAAGCTGGTGTCCCCAACAGGAGGAGGCCCAGGACAGGAAACCTAGGTTGAATGCAATTGATCACCCTCACTCCCCTCCTTCTCCCCCCAAAGCCCCACACCCTCTTCTGTCTAGTCTCTACAGAGCTGGGTTCCTACTTAGCATCTACACAACCTGGGGGCAAATCCAGAATAAACGATCCACACAACTCCAGAAGGAGTGTCCACCAAAGCTTTGCAGTTATAAAACACACTTAATGCCCCCCCCAAGGAACAAGCTATACCATAAGGCTATTAACAACAGCTATCCTTAGTACACACAGGAAGCACAAAGGAACTTTTTATGAATAAAAGATACATAAAACACAGGGCCCTGTGGTCTGCACCCGTGTTCCTTGCTGATTGTGAGCAGCGTGGGGGTCTTGGGAAGGCTGGGGTAAGGGTCAGAGGAGGAAAGGGGTACCCACTTTCTTTACAAGGAACAATGGGAACCCCATGTCTGCTACTCAATCTTGGAACTCAGAACACCCCAAACAAAGGTGTGGAACAAGTGTGGCATAAATGGGGGCCCGTGAATTTTTTGGCTGTTCAGAGCTTAATTACTCCTCCTTGATCCGTGGGACTAGACACGACACCGCCAAGGTTAAAATGCCCCGAACAGCGCCAAGCAGATGTGAGCGAGCTGGCAGACGCGCAAATGAGGCCTGCCTCAGAGCACGATAACAAGTGACTAATACATTGCATATCGTTGAAAGAAAATTATTTTTCTCTAATTTGCATTTGCTTGGGGAAAAAAAAGCCAACCAGAGTCCCTCCTCACAAGCGCGGAGTCTAATCCTGGAAATACAGCCCGGCTGCTTTAAGAGAGCTGGAAGGAGGGAAAGACTGCCAGTGTTTTGGCGTTGCAGGCTTGTTTATCTTTCCGCCTTTCCTCCAAGGCGAAACTCGTTTTGCAAGCAACATTCCTACAGAAAATGGCACACGTCATAAAAAGAGACCAATTTATAGAACTGGCACCGAAGTTCATGTATCACTCCAGAAGCATCTCCCAGCTCCCCACTAGGGAACCCAACTAGATGTAGAAGTCCACATTAAAACTCAGAGTGGAGACCTGGTGGGGCATGGCGGGGGGATTCAATTTGCAGACATCCTGTAGGCTGTACACCCACGAATCAAGCAAAGTCACATAGAAAAGGTCAGCATATAGAATTAAGTCAGCTCTAAAAGACCCTTCCCCCCAAACCCTAGGGGCCAGAGCCGCGAAGACTTCAACCTTGGGATGGGGTGGGGGGTGGAGAGCTATTTTTACACCCAGCTTGCCCCAGGACAGCCAAGAGGCAGACCCACCTTCCTGGTCATCCAGGCATTTCCAGGACTGGCCCAGGTGGGTGACTGTTGCCACCAACTGCTCTCCCTCCCTCCCTGGCGCCTCCCTGTAGTGCCTGGCAGGGGACCAGGAACTCAGAAAAGGCCCATGGCTGTGGACTTCTAGTTGATTAAGTCACAGAGGGGGTGGCGCTGTGGGCAGACCTCAGGACTTCACCTCTGAGTCCTGCAGCTAAAGGCAAATGCCCTCTTGAAACTGGGCAGGCTTGGGAGGGAAGGTTAAGGGGATGTGGGTAATCAGAACCCAACCTGCACCCCTACTACTCAATACACCCCCCTTTGGGTTCCAAACCCACACACTTTGATTTCCAATCTGGGGAAACGGTCCACATAGCGCCTGCCTGTCTTTCTAATTTGTCAAATAACGGGGCTATTTCAGAGGGGAACAACGGTCTTCAGAGCCTCTGCAATTTCCAGAAAGCCTTCAGTTACTAATACATTCTTCCCAACAAGCTTGCTGAAAGTTATTTCCCCAAATCTTAAAAATCCTGTCATAAGCGGATAAGGACAGAGGTCCACGGATCCTGGCCAAACCCCTCCAGACAGGGACACTCATGACCCCAAGAGCCTTCTCCTCTTAACAAGTTCCTCTGCCTAACAAGTTCCCTAAAGCACAACACACCAACCATCCTGCACCTCCACCCCAATCCTGGAAGCCAGAGGTGTGTGTTGGGGCGGGGGAGGGGGGGTTTGCTGCTGAGCTTTCTCTCATCTGAGGACGCACTCTGGCCAGAAAGTGGTGGCCACCTCTGCAGCTCTCGGAGGGCCTGCATAGTGTGCGCTTTGTGTAAGTGCCGAGGAGGCGCAGCGCTGCTCGTGCACCAACAGCTGTCACATTATTTGCACTCGCTGTAAACAGCCTTCACATTCCCCCCTTACCACATAGTTAAAGCCAGACTAACAATCCACAGTTCGAGATCAAACCAACAACAGCAGCATTGTGTCTGCCTCGTCGGCCTTCGCACCAAGCCCAGCAGCTGGCAGGTTTCTCCGGAACAAGGGACCCCCCCTCCCCCCACCCCTCCAGGCTCAGCCAAGGCTAGCCAAGGCAGTATGCGGTTGTCGCTGACTATTGTCAAAGCAAAAGAGCACAGCCATTTCACCGAGGTTTTGGTGTGGTTTATCAGCCTGCTCCCAGAGTTTTCTCTTCCTGGTGGCTTGGGAAAGCACCCCTCCCCCAATACCTCAGCTGGGAATAAAGGTTGTTCAGACTCCCAGGGTCGGTTTCCGTGCTCAGCAAAGCATGGGCTGGCCTGCCCAGGCCATGCTTGGGGTCTAGGCAGGGAGGCCTGCAGCTCTCCTGCCATGTCACAGCGTTCAAGCAGCTTTGGGCTTTCTGTAGCCCCTTGTGTTTCGAAAATTGTCCAACTCCCTGAATACTTACTGGCCGCCCCACTGATCAAAATGTCTCCTTTATGATTTTTGGTTAAGTCGAACATTTCCATAATCGTCATTATTAGCGCAAATTACACGCCTAATCGGTCCTTAAATAGATTTTAATTAAATAATCATACAAGGCTCATTTTATGACTTAAGAAAGGCATTACTTTTCGTTATAAACTTTCCACCAGGATATAGAATAACGATAGCAGACAAATACTTATTCTTTGAAAACCACCAATAACTGATGGGCAGAGAGTATCATGAAACAGACCCAGTTTCACCTTCTGGAATCTGTGGTTGCCTAGATATACCACATCTGCAAAACTTTCCTCCTGAGAAGAGAGAGGGGATGTCTTCCTCCAAAGCATTACTTTTGTCTTCTCTTTGGGGTCAGCAGAAACCACCCCCAAATGCTACTTTTCCTTCCCCATCTGATAGATTTCTCCAGCTAGAGAACTTCCCTAGAGACCACTCCTCTCCACCCCCAGACGTTTTCTACCCCTTAGTCTGCTAAGAGTCTGGGTGCAAAGCAAGCAGGCTGTGCTTGTTAAATGCTGTGTAAAATGCTGTTAATAAAATAATAAATACAAAGGGTGGAGGCTGTTGGTTCCATGGGTGTTTTGACTGGCAATGCCTTGGCACTTGTCATGTGTTTATGGAAGGGCAGACAATTCGAGGAATTACATGGTTTGGAGATTTCTGTACTTCATTTATTCTTTCCTAAATGACCTAGGCCTAGAGCTATTTCAAGTTTGCATTTGTACAGAACTGTTAAATGCCCAAGAGTTTCTCCAATTAAACCAAGTTTTACACCAAAGCTGGAACATACATACTCTCAGACTCGCCTCATTCCACCTCAGCCTCTGTTGCTTGAAAAAACAAACAGACCCTCAACAACAACCCCCTGTCCTCCCTCTCTCCACCTTCACCCCTCTCTGGGGGCACCCAGGGCAAAGGTTAAGGTGTCTTCAGATGACAGGCAAGGCCCTGGTTACACACTGTGGAAATCACCATAGTTAGGCACATCCTGGACATGCTATACCTCTAAAATAGTGAGCTAAGATGGGGGTAAAACTGCTGGCCTGGTAAAACCCACTGTTCACGAAACAATGTCAGCAAAGGCTGGAAGGCATTCTTTAGAGAGGGACCAGGGATTCGTGCCTACTGAAGCTCTTTCAGCACAAAGGCTTTTAGGGGAAGAAGGGAAGGGGGGGGGGAGGAGGAGAGAAGGGGAGGGCTCCTGTTTCAGAGCAGGCATCCCCTGAGAGTCAAGAACCAAGTGTAGCTTCAATCAAACGCTGACTTCCCCTCTGGGAGTTGAGTAGGAAACCTGATCACAGTAGCTTACTACCGGCCTGGATCCATACAGGTCTGGTTTTCTTCTCATGCTAGTAATTTTTTTAAATACATATCGATATAAAAGAAGCAATCCCTGGCAGACTTTATTGAAAACCACACTGAGCCCTCATAACATCCGGACTTAATCCCTATCAAACAAACCACAGCACCTCTGGCCTTTGCAGCAGGCCACCCCCTTTCACCTCTTCCAACCAGGTCTCTCCCTTCCAGCCACTGCTGTTTCCTCCCCCAAAAGGATGGAAAGACTCGCCAAAGAGCACCCAGATACTGGTTCTGGAATCAATTCCGAACCATCTAATGATCCCACTTAGGGGGAAAAAAATCCAAGTCCTTTCATATGGAACCCTTTAAAATGCAGAATGCAAAGAACTGTAACAAAGGGAGAGAGAACTCATGGAGGTGGAGCTGGAGAAATATCCTTGGGGATACCCTGGGAGGGGAACTTAACCTGCGTCCTCGGTCCCCAGACTCTGCTCTCAGGGGCAGAGGGGACTGGAAGAGCAACCCATAGGAACATTGACCAGTCATTCAAAGCAGTCACTAATCCTCGGGGGCCTACTATGTGCCAAGCATTCTTCTTTGATCCTAAGGTGGATAATTATTCCCAGTCTTACAAATGAAGAAACTTACTGAGGCTCAGAGGCCATAAATAACTTGCCCCCAAGGTCACACAGCTAGTAAAAATGGGCCACGGTCAAACTCAGTCCTGGAGTTGCGGAGAGGAGCCAATTATTGGTCTAATTGTGCCATCTGAAATCCCCTAGAAGATCGGAAGGCTTCCTTAGGCCTTGTTACTCAACTCCAGGGTAAAAGGATAACCTTTAACACCTAGGCAACTTGGTCCACAAGGAGCCTGGAACCCAGATGCTCCTACACCTAGTCACCTTTCAGGCCATTTGAAGTCTTATGCAACACTCCTCCCTCCCCCATCTCCCTACATTGGAACCTACAAGGCTCCACTTTCTCCTCCTCCAGGAGCCCAGAATAGGCAGGGGTAGTAGGTAGGTGTCTACTCTCAGGTCTCTGCAAAAAGTGCTGGCTCCTGGCACTAGAACTCGCCTTGCCACCCTAGTTTTGCCACGTAAAGCAATAAGTGAAATTATCTACATAGAGCAAGAGCCCTTTGTAAAGAGTGCCTACACCTTCCTACTTTTCCTAGGGTTTTAAAGAAAAACTCCTGGGGCCCAAGTGTGGTGGGGGACCGAATTAAGATGCAAGTGGCTTGCAAGATGCCGAGCCTTACTGGACCCCGGGGGTCCTCACAAAAAAAGCCTTTCCTTTCCCCAATTTCTCGTCCCAAAAGCAAGGTGTCGGTGCCTATCCCCAATTTCCAGGTCTGCCCCAGGCTTTCAGATGCTCCGGGAACTACCCACACCCGACGGCTGTCTCCAGCTCGGCTCGCTGGGGACGGGGACCCGCAGGGGCATCCGACCGGTTGCTCCTCTAGAGGCTGAGGCTCCGGATGTGCGAAATGGCTCCAGGAGCGACTGAACGGGCAAGGGCCTGGACGCAGCAGGAGGGACCGAGGCGATGGCGGCGCCAGATTCTCACCCCGCTAGCTCGCCAAACACGCCCCCGCGGCCGGGTCTCCCCCGGCTCCCGGCTTGGGAGTGGCTTGCTCTCCCTCTTTTTCAAAGTTTTCTGCCTCGGCGATCGGGACCGGGTTTCCAGCCCCGCCTCCCGCCCCCACCCCCCAGCTCGGTGCAGGCCCTTCCAACCTTAAGGGAGGCGACACCCTCCACCCCCCCACCCCCGGCACCGCGAGACTGTGGCCCGGGCAGACGCCCCCTCCCCCACTTGGGACACCTGGAGCCGACGGCTTCTCCAAGAGATCGGCGTCCCGCCGAGCCAGGGATGGCTGCGTCCGGGGAGGAACTCCGCAGCCTCCAATGCTCCAAGCCTGCCCGCGGCGCGCGTGCAGTACACCCCACACTCACGCGTTCCCCGAAGGACCTCGCGCTCGGGAAGGAAGGGGGAGGGAAGGGAGGGAGCAGGAGGGAGTGAGACGGCAAGGGTTATGGGAGGCTTTTAAAAAAATTTAACTCTTCAGATGGAAGAGTTCTGGGTGTCCCTGGCATGATTGCGAGCGATCGGGTAGAACAATAGAAATGGGGGGGTGCCGGAAATGGTGCAGGAAGACCCCTATAACCCTATAAACCTCTCCTCTCCCTCGCAGTTACTATTAGTATTAAAAGACCTCAGTGCCTTAAATGCAATAGTGCCTGTTCATAACTTTTTCCCGCTGGGGCCCCACACCCTAAACAAGTCCCCTCCTCACATTATGAAACCACAAGGGCAAACACTGCTCCCAAATTTGTGACCTGAAACTCTGGGGCCTCTCACCTGCTCTGTCCCTCGCCCCCCCCCCCCACCCAGACCTGACTCATCCATCCTCCTCCCCCAATAGTTCCTCTGGTTTGCACCTAGACAATAAATTTAGTTTAATTTAGCTTCCGGTCTTTAATTTTAGCAGGTCTCCTTTTTGCATGCAAATCAATATGGCAATTACCATCTAAAAGCTCGCCCAGCCCCGGGTCAATGTAAATTGATCATTGTCCGCCTTCCACAAAATAACACCGGGAGTCTGTGGTGCATAATGAGATTATACTGGAAACTGTCTTTTAGATCACAAATTATATTTTATGCTGTCAGGATCTTCTCCTAGCGGACTTCCCCGCTAGTCTAATCGCGGGGATAGGAGCCCGTGGATGCTGACAGGTGCTGTTGGCTGGAGAGACATGGCTCTAAAAACATATCAAGTGGGGACCCCCATTTCTGAGACCCCCCATTGAGGGCAGGCGGAGATGAGCTTGTGCTGGGAAGGGGGGCCTTCTACAGAAATATGGTGAAAAGCATCATTCACCAATTTCCATCCAATACCAAGTCAGATCTCCCCTCCTGAGGAATACACTGGGAACAACTAGCGAAAGCCGTCGGGCCAGGCAGGAGGTCGGTGGACATCCTGGGCCAAGTGCAGGCCACGAAGGTGGCTTGGCCACCCCGGAAGGCGGCCTGAGGAGGCCATCCACTTCTGACCCTGCTGCTTCTCAATTCGGCCGCCGCCACCCAGGCCCCAGCAGCGAAGCCGTCTTTGCACACAGACGGATCCTGCGGGCGGTGTACACTGGCAAAGCAGCTGGGGCCGGCCTCTGCCTCCCCGAACTGGGCGAGGCCGAGGCCTGCAAGCAAAAAGGTCCTTTCTCGTCTGGAGCACCGGCCTCCCGCCCCTCTGAGGCCCCCAGGGCACGGGTGTGACCCTGGGGCCTAACAAAGGGCCATCTGATCTCTTTAGGCCTCTGGCTGGCGGGGGAGGGGTGAGGCGCGGCGGCCGAAGTGGACGCGCGCGGTCCCCAACCCCGCCGGGCCTCCCGGCGCCCTCGAGGAAACCATTAAGGTGGCTTTGTCAGGGCTGCCGGGCGCTCCAGAGGGCTGTCCTGACTGTCCTGGGGTTCGGTGCTGCCTGCGAGCCTCCCTCCCAGCCGGCCGCCCGGCCCTGCCCCGCCCGACCTTTCGAGGGCTCCACCCGAGTGCAGTCTTCCCAATAAAAGCTGGAATTCCTGGCTGGGTTCAGACAAAGAGGGACCGCGGCAAATCAACACCACGGGCAAACCAAACCCTAGTCTACTTTACACGTGTGCGTCTGGGGTCACAGAGATGTCTGCTAATCCACGCTATGCAGGCTGTCCCTGCAAGGTCTCCTCCAGAAAAAAAAAAAAATGAAAGCACACCAAAATGAAAGGAACTTCCCACTTCTCCCGGTTCTGTCTTTATGGCTCTGTCTTTATCAGTCCACTAGGCCCTACACCACCTTAGCGAACAGTTTAGCAGTGCGACTTCCTCTCTCCTGACCCAAAGTGGAAAGCTCCTCTCCTCTTTTCCTCCACCCTCCATCCATTCAAGGTCAAGAACTCAAAATCTCTTAGAAATCCTCCTACCTGCACAACACATTCCCTCTCCGCTCTAGATGGGAAGAAACTATAACCAGAAGTATCTTAATAATCGAGGGCCATTCACCCTTAGCTAGGCTGCTTTGACTTCAGGTCCCTTCTAGCCAACGACGCATTATTTCCTTGTGAATGAGGGTGCGAAAGTAGTGGTGTGGTCCACACTTCCATGCCGAAGACGTTCCCACTCCTCAGGAAAGTCCTCCTCAGACAGAGTTTTTGTCATTCAGCTTGTGTTTCTAAGCATATATGCAAATAAGTACTTTTTCTGTTTCCAAGGGACCCTCTTCACACCTTTAAATGGGCTTTTGTCTCTGGAACAGTTACAGAAATTCTGCCCTAGTTTCCAGCTCAACAAAATCTGGGATTTTCTCTTAGAATATCGCTACGTAGGTCTCTGTACGTGCAAATCCATGTTTACATTTCTTTTGACCAGTTATTTATCTCTTATGTGTCTCTTGTTCCTTGTGGGCACCAGAGCCCAAGTGTCTTGATTTGTCTCAGTACATGTCATCCAGCTACACATCTTAATCTGAGCATTCCTGTCTAACACACACACCTCCTCACTACTTACATTCTTGTGTTGCCTATAGGGTAACTCATTTTCCAGCCAGACCAATAGTTTAAATGTAACCAGAAGATCCCCTAGACCACAAACCCAGAGAGGAGGGGGAAGGACACAAGAGTGCTACTAATTATTCATACATAGGGTAACCCACCCACCAATTTCAACCCCTGGAAAGAACTAAGCCAATGACTGAAGAGCTGTATGAAATTTTTAGGCCCATTCAATATTGATCCCATGTATGTATATACAAATGATAGATCCTGTACACACACCACTGTCCAACTCCTGTTTGGAGGTGGTCTCCCAGCACATATTTGATTCTAGCTCCCCACAATTTCATGGTCAAAAGTGTGTATTTATACAGACAACTCAAGGACCTCTTTGCTCCCTCCAATGCATACCTGTACAGTGGCCTGGCATTTCAGGCTAGGTTCTTCTGTCTGCAGCAGGCTTGGTCAGAGGCCCCACCCGACTGACTAGAGCTCTGAGCAGACCTTCCCATACTGGATCTCCCACTTCATTAAGGTCTACATCTGCCATCTCCCAAACTCAGTTCCTTTAAGTGAGGGTGCCCATTGTGTTCACACACACACCCACTGAGAAGTACCGGGTCAAACTAGATCATCTAGCAGCTGCATTTGGTTTGTCGAAGAATCGAGACCAGTGCACCAGGATGTGAGCGTGCAAGCAGAGGAGAAAGGAAAACCCTAGGCCCAGACTCCTGCACCCCCCTCACCCCCCGCCACAACCCGCTACTATGCCTCCAGGAATTTCTTCTGCTAGGTTTTTTGCCCTCACCCGATACACTCTCCCCACCGCCTTTAAAGGGTTAAGAGAAACCCTCGCAGCCTTCCCTCCACCCTGTTCGCTGGGCCCGCAGGCTGGCTCGCTCACTCGCTGCTCACGGGAGTCAGCCGCCGCCTCCGCGGCCCGCCCCCCCCTTCCCGTCCTTCAGCCGGGAGGGAGCCTGCATGCCTGTCTAGACCGATCTATCACAGGCACACCAACAACACCCGCGAGAGCGCAGAGACCCTGCCCAGGTCCCCCTGCCCGCACGGTTCCCGGCGGACAGAGCCTGGGAAGCGTGACCGCGCCTGCGGGGTGGAAGGGGCAGCCTACTGGCGCGGGCCGCCCCGAGCGCACCGCAGGTCCTCCCCGGCCCCCCGAGCTCCCGCCAGCCCGGCTGCCGGGGCACAGTCACAGCTCTGCGCGCTGGGCAGTCCTATTTTTATCTTGTCTAATCCCAAACTGGGCGGGGAGCACAGGCGTCGAGCTTAGAGAACAAGAGATAGGCGAGGGAGGCGGGGAGGAGCAGCCAGGCAGCGACGCGAGCCGGAGCGAGTTAAAGACACAGTCGAGGCGACCAACAGCAGGAAGAAAGAGCGGGCTGCGTGGGCCTCGCGGCACCGCACGCAACACGCCACCGACGAAGTTACACTCGGCTTCCTTGTCGCCTCTGGCTGCCCAGCCCTCCCCACTTCCCAGTGGCACTCTCCGCAGCCCGGGACGCAGGGCCCCGGCCTGTGTGGGAGGCAGAGGCCCGGCCGGCCCTGCAAAGAGCTGGAGAGAATCGCTAATGAGCTGTGCGGCCCATTGATCCGGAGAACACTTCCTAATTAACTCTCAGTCACCTACTGGTGACAGCGCCTCAAAGGACAGCGCTGGGGCCGTCCGAGCCCCAGCCCGGATCAGCCCGCCGAACGCCTGGCGCCCGAACCCCACGCGCTCCCCTAACTACCCCAGGCGATCCTGGTAAGCGGCGGCATATACCCGCACACTGAAGGCGAGCTTCGGTTTAAACCTGGACGGCATATTAATCACCGCCATCTCCCCTCTTCCTCTTTGCGGTGAAATCATGCCCAAAATAAACACAAGAACCAACACTGTAAAGCCCAGACCAGATAACAGGTCGGCAGTGGAGTGGAAAGGGTCGAGAAGCAAAGGTATTCTCCAAGTGTCCACGTATAGGAGTCTCCGAGGCCGACAATCAAAATGCCTTCCACAAGCAATTCTATTGGCAAAACCGAATCCAACACCTCGTAAGGATTGATTTCGGCCCGTGGTGTCCGTTTCCAGTGCCACAGGAAGTGTCAGACGGCTAGAAATACCCAAGTCTGTCTGCGTTCACCACCCACCACCACCTTCTGGGGTGGGCCATTTCCTCCCCAGTTTTACTCCCAGGACATTTTAATTTTAAGGATCTTTCTCCAAGAGGCTACCCCGAAAACCTAAAACCAGAACCTCTCCTCTAACCTTCACCCAAGAAAAAAAAAAGGGAAGAAAAAAACCCAGCTAAAACCCTGAGCTGTCTAGTCTAGACACAGTGAGGCTGTGCGAATACCTATTTGAAGAGCGCTGGTTTCTTTTTAAGGTTTGTTTTTAAATACACATAACCCTCCCCCTTCCTTCGCTCTGCCATTCCCCCAACCCCCCACCCTTCAGACGCCGGCAGCGCGCGCCCTCGCGCGCAGGCACTCTCACAGCCTCTAGCTGGAGATCACGGACTTTCTGGAAAAGATTCATTAACAGCAAATTAAGCCTCGCCCGGCTTCGGCCTACACGCGACCAGACTCCGCCGTCTCGGGGACCCGGGGATGTGCCCACTCGAGTGCGCGAGCCGCCGGGAAGCCCGCCGGCACCCCGCGTGCCGCGAGCCGCCGGGCTCCTCACTCGGCGCCCCAGGGCTTGCTTCGTAAACAGCAGGCGCACGTCGCCGCCGCCCGGAGCCCCCGAGTTGGCGGAGGCTCTGCAGCGCAGCCGCCTGCCTGCTCCCAGCGCGGGCCCCGCGGCGCCTCGCCCTCCCCGCCGCGGCCGAGGATCGCGCTTGGGTGCGCAAGTTCCTCTTCGCCATCCGCCTCAGCGCCGCACGCCCTCGAAGTGGGACCAACTTCCTTCGGCCACAGACTCGCACATGCCCTACAGGGCTTCCCACCATCCCCGCGGCCCAGCAGAGGGCTCAGGTCTCGCCCCCCCCCCACCGCCCTGTTCTCCCTCCCCTCCACCGCCCCCGCACATCCTACCCCCAACCCTGGGGGCTCAGAACTTAAAACCTACCCCGCAGCGGAGAGAAGGTGGAAGGGGATCGCGGATAGAGATTTTACAAAAACATTTACAAAACAAAGCATCTGACCTGGCGGGCGGGTGGACTGGCCGAGTCGGAACCCCTCGCTCTGGTCGATTTCCTAGTAGTTTTTTCTTTTTTTAAGTCCACGTGATTTGCGTTTTTGGGCAAACCAAAAAAACAACAAAAAAACCCCAAAACACCCGGGACTCCCCTCTCGAGTTGAGCGGCGGTGGCAGCAGGTCGAGTTCGGCTCGGCGGGGGCGCCCGCACACGCCGCGTTCCACTAGGAGGAACGAGCGGCCCCCGGAGAGGCGAGACGAAGCGGCAGCGGCTGGGGATTTTTACAGTTCTTTCCCGAGTCGAAAAAGAAAGCAGACGGGTGCCCGCCGCCCTCCCCTTCCTGCTCGCGAGCTAACGCTGAGCCGAGCTTCCCAGTTTCCAGCCCAGCTCTCCCCCCTCCCTCCCGCGCCCAATTCGCAGCACTCAGCGGCGACCGCGCTCCCGCGCACGCAGACATACAGGCTGCAAACTTCCACTCGCCGAACTCCCTGCTCTCTTCCTGGCCCCCCGGGAGGCGGCAGGCCCCCCGCCGCGCCCCTAACCTGGTGCCCACGCGGGGCCGCTTAACTTGGCTGCATTTTTAATAACTTAGACCTAAGAAATAAAAACGAAAGCGAGCACAGCAGCTAAAGGGAAATGCAAGGCGAAAGCTTCGTGGGGTACGCGAGAGAGTCGGAGGAGCAGCCGGCGGCGGGTGGGGGCCCCACGGAAGGGGGCCGATTGAAGCCCGCGACGTGCCCGCCCTCCCGCCCTCCCCGGGGAAAGGTGTTCCGGGCACTGACCTGAAATCCCTGGCCGGGGAGTAAGCAGAGAGCCTGCGATCCGGCGCTTTGAAGTTTACCCCCCCGAGCAGAGTCGAGGCGGCAAGGAGCCAGGGGCGGCTGGGTAGGTGTGCGAGGTGGGGGGAAAGTGGGGTGGCTACAGTAGCGAGCGGAGATGGAGCCGGGCCGGGGAAGCGGGCGAGCAGCAAAGTTTGCCGTCCCCGGCTGCTCGCAGCCTGCTCGCGGCGCCTGGCTCGCTCGCCTCCTTCGCCGTCTGCTGCCAGCCGGTTGCCCTCGGGGTCGGCCCCGCGGAGGGGTGGGCTCTGAGCGGGGTGGGGGCGGGGCGGGGCGGGCTCAAAGCCTCCGGGCAGGTGGCGACGGCCCCCAGCGATCCTCCGGGCTCCCGCAGCTAAGCCGGGCTCGGCCGGGCTCAGCAGCTCCCGCGCCAGTGCTGCTGCCGCCCGCGCTCGGGCAGAAGCCCCAGCGCCATGTTGATGGATCGCCGCGAGCGCCCGCTCGGGCTGGGTGTGTGTGTGTGTGAGAGTGTGTGTGTGTGTTGGCCAAGTCGTCCCTGCGCGGCGACAGCGCGGCTTGGGCTCCCCGCCCGGCGGCTCGCGGGCTCCCCCTCCGCCGCCGCCGCCCGCCTCGCTCCCGCTCTCGGTCGCGGTCTGGGCTCCGGCGCGTCTCCTCCGCAGCCGCTGAGCTCGGCCGGCGTTCAACCAGGAGCGTAGCTTTGCCTCACCTTGCCGCTGGGAGCCGGGGCTCCGACTGCCGCCGCACGCCGCGATCCCAACGCGTCCCCCCTCCCCGTTCCCTCCTCTTCCTCCTCCTCCTCCCTCCGCCCGCCCTTTCTCCCTCCCTCCCAGCAGCCGCCTCCCCTCCCCCCTCAGGCGCAGCGCTCGGGCGACAGCCGCCCTCCCGCCGCCTCCTCCAGCTCTCGCAAGTTTGAGCTCCCCCAGCCTCCGCTCACCCTCCGCTGCGGCGCCTAGGCTGTCAGCTTTCGGAGGGGTGATTCCTCAGGAAAGGTTTTCCTGAGTTGCCCCAGACGTCACCGATTCCCGGCCTGGCGCGTTTCGCCTCTCGCGGTCCGAACCTCGGACCACTTGGGTGGTGGCTCCCAAGCCCCTGGTCCTCTCCGCCCCCGCTCGAACCGAGTTGGCTGCGCACACCCGTTCCGGGCGCGCGTCCCGGGCGAGCCCCAAACCGACTCGGGCGGCGGCGGCGGCGAGGCTGGCCCGAAGATCCCGAGCCCAGGAGATGGGGGGCGGCGGGGGTGGCTCTCCCAGCCGCGCGCCGAGACTCCCCTCGCTACCCAGAAGGCCAGTGGAGGACCGCAATTACCATAAAGCGCCTCGCACTCTGCTCAGCCAAAGCTGTCAAACCCCAGTGGCAGCCGCCTCTGCCTCTCGCCACCAGCGCTGCGCTCTCCCGGCCGCGCGTCCCTTCCGAGACCAAGCAGAGTCTGGCGAGAGCCCGCCGGCGCCCACTCCCTGCCTGGGGCGCCCCTTCCTCCCGGAGGAGCCCTTTTCCATTTCGGCGTCGAGAGCTACCTGAAAACACCGCCACGGGCACCAGTGGCCGTTCCGCCCGAACTCCGCACCCGAGTTCCCCGGACGTTTCAATTGTATGGGAATTGTTTGGAAAGGCGAGGGTGGGGGGTGGAAGAGGCAGCCCTTGGGGCCCTAGGAGGCGGGGGTGGAGGGGTTGGGACCGTAGGGGAGCGGAGATCTGCCCGAGTGTCCGCGGGCATTTCACAGTGTACACCTCAGATGGCTGGAGGGTCTGTCCTGGCCCCTAACCTCCACCTCGGGAGATTATCTCCCGCGTTTTATTTTCCTTGACCTGGAGCAACTTTTGGCTTACACCATTCGCCCCATAAATTTCCACTTGGTAACGTCGTGCTGATCGTACAGCCCGCGCCCGCAGCAGTTAATTCAATTGACACGTATTGAGCTTCTCCAGCGCACCCGGCACGGCGCTGGGCGCGGGGGGAGGACAGGGTCAGGCAGGCGGGAGGGGGAGCAGAGAGGCGAGGTTCCGGCCTCCCCGGAGCGCAGAGCCTCTGGGGAGAGCCGAGAAGGCCCAGTTCTAGAAGCTGGCGGGAAGGGGTGGGAGTGGGGGAGGGGTGTTCCGGCCTAACCGCACCCAGACGGCGGACCCGGACGTCGCGGCAAAAGGTGACCCCATCAGGCTCCTCGCTAGGGTCTTTTCAGCTGGGGATGGGGAGTCTCTTTCTGCCTAAGAACAAGATGGTGCAGGCTCGATGAGAACATCAATCCGAAATGGAGGTGGCTTGTAAATCCACACGGAAAGTTTTAAAATATCCTGGAGTGTCTCCATGCCAAAAATAATCAAAAGCATCTCAAGTTGATTACTAAGTCAAGGTCAAGGCCAAGACAGCTCTAGCTAGCTGATCTCTTTTAAAAATTAGACTTAATACTGACTGCAGGACTGGTGTTAGGTGCGATTTTATTTATTCTGCTTTAGTTCTCAGCACATAGTTATAAAAACAGCCCCTTTCAAAGCAGAAGTGAAACATCTCTACCGTTTGAAACCTGAAACTTTGAGCAGAATTAAATCTTTATGCTCCAGAGCTGCTTATAACAACTGATGCAAAAGACAGACAGGCAGGCAAGTGCGCTTGCGAGCAGTGCCCAGCCCTGCTGGGCCACCACCACTTGCAGGACCTGTGCCTGCATGATGGAATGCACGCCTTTTCCTTCCCGTCCTTCTGGAGGTGGATGTCTCTGAAAGCTAACCCACACATTTTTTTAATCTCCGGTAACAAGCAGAAAGACACCTGGACTATTATGCTGTAAAGCTATTTTTTATAAAGACATTTTAGGGCCAGACATTAAAAGTTATTAGACTGAACGCATGCGAGTTACAGACGCAGCTGGAGAAAAGGCCTTTGGTTATGTGTTGTAGCAGCATTTCTTTTTGAAGCGACTCCTTTTATTCAAAACAAATCTAAAATAACCGGGAAGGCTGAAGTTTGGTATTTGTGGGGGAACTCTCTTGAATGTGGTTCCAGGCAAGAAGGCCCCTGTGCCACTGTGAGCCGCTCGTGGGGAGCCATGCCAGGCTCTTCCGGCTTGGTTAGGCTGCCACAGAGACCCTGGCCCTGTGCCTGGCCACCTTCTCTCCCCTTCCCATGCCTCCCCATCTCTCGCCCCGGAACAGCGTTTTCCCGGAGTTAACAGTTGCATATAACGGTACAAAACTTTTGGAAAAATCCCGGAACCAAGCGAGAGCTCAGAGCCTGCAGTCTCTTGGAGTCCTGTGGCCTCCCGGGGCTGCTGACAAAGGGGCCAGTTTGTCTAACTTTAAAAGTCCTAAGGTTAAAATGAATAGGGAGGGGGCACACTGTAAATGCGAAGGGGCCTAGAGGAGGGCTGACTGTGGGAGAAATTTGATGCTGGAGACAAACAGGCCAGTAAATTTGCCTTTGACGTAATTTGCAGCATTCACACACTTTTTTAAGGAGTCTCGCCTCCAAGGTATACTCGTACAGGCTGGTGGGATTAAGGGGTTTCTCTTCCATCTCCGAGGGACACATTTTCCAACTCTGTGGGATTTTAAAAATATTAAAGGAGTCCTAAGAGGCATGAGTGTGTGGTGTGTGTGTGTGTGTGTGTGTGTGTGTGTTTGTGGGGGGGGGGTGCTCATGACTCACTGGGAATTAAAATGTGAGATTTTCCCCGAGGTGCTCCAAGACAGAGGGGGAGAGGGGAAGGGAGGTAGTTTATACTTATTGGTCCAGTTAGTTGGAATTGTTCCAGGGAGAAGCAGAACTCTCATGAAGGGCAGTCCCGCCTTAGGTCCCACTCAGGAAGGGGCTCTGGGAACTTGGGACACTGAGGAGCCTGCAGCGTGTTCTGGCAGCCAGGGCCTTACCCTGCTGCCTCCTTCCCAGCTCTCCTATGAGCCCCTCGGGAGCTGACCTGGGGGTCAGGCTGCCATACCAGGCACTCAGCAAGGGGAGGATTTCAATGAAAGCAGAGGAGGCGGAGAGAGCCAGCGAGTACCAGCAAGGGAAGGGAGGCCGCACAGGCAGTAGAGAAATAAAGAAATAGGCTCCGAAAGGAAAGGTGCTTGAATTAAGCGGTGGTGGGCCACCCTTCCCCCACCCACCTCTGGTCCCCTTGGAAGGGTCTACCAGGTTATAACTTAGGGCTCAACCTCAGGCTCTCAGGCACTCTCCTGCTACAGATTCTATCCAGGCTCTGCAACTGGACAAGCAGGTAGGCAAGTCAGGGAGCAGGCCTGAAGCCTGGCGGCCCTTTTCAGGCCAGGCTGACTGTGCAAGGCCTGCCAAGGCCTCTTTCCACACTTTGAATCACCGTCCAGGCCTAGGGAAATGGCCATGCATCCCATGGTGAGGACCTTACCTAGTGTTTGGGGGACCCTGGAATCCCAACATTATGTGTGTGTGTGTGGGGGGGTGTTTGTAACATACGTGTAGGATCTAAATGATAAAGCTCTGTAGGCCCCCAATGGTGCCATTCAGAGGCTGTTCTTTCGTTTATGACACTGGTTATTGGAATAGATGGGAGTTGGGCGATTACAGATAATGTATTGTTACTTCACATTATTTTACATATTTACATTACTTTACATATTTTTACTGTGAGCCAGCCTATTAATGTTAACTATTTTAAGAAACACACTAACAATGTTCTCTGGTCACTTTGTAAAAGAACTCAGGGCTTACCCAGTGGTCCTTAAAAGAGCAGCTGGCCCACGCTCCAAACATACGGCATCCTCGTCATAGGAATTTCAGTTATCCGGGACATCTCAGGGTAGCTGCCTTCCATGGAGACCTCTAGACTTAGGGATGGCCAGCTTGAATATGGCCGCTCTTTCTGCCTAGCTTTTGAAGGGTTATTGGGCTATTTGGGTAGGAGGGTCCAAAAGGCAGGCCCAACGTGGTAGCAGCAGCTGCCTCTCGGAATTTCTGGTCTGGGCTCCGTTAGTGTCAGGCTCTGAGCTCCCCAAACCCAGAGACCACTGGGTGAACTGCTGTTTACACTGAGGGGCCTGCTGGGTAGATGGGTTTCAGCGGAATAAGCATAAACGTAGACGGCTTCGGGGAGGTCCGGTCTTGCACTCCACCTGGTACCAGCTTAAGAGTCCTCGAAGCCGCCGCGCTTCTGCAGATAAACCCGGCCGCCGCGTCCTGCCCTGGCTGCTTATTTAGCAAGGCGCCCCCAGCTCCTATTTTACCCGCCCTGGGACAGTGGGGGGAAACGGCGGGGAGGGGCTGAGAACCATCAAACTACTCGGCCGCGGACCCAGCACGCCGGCCTTCCGTCCCAGTCATCTTGGATCCCGTTTAACTCCTCCACTTCCGCGGGACCCCTGCGGAGGCGCACCACCCGGGGGGCTGGAGGCATCTAGAAGGCCCCGCTAACTCCTCGCTCGGGGCAGGAAGGGAGTACAGCCTAGCAAATGGAAACGCTGCGCTGATCTGTCTCTAAATACCTCTGAGGTCCCCACCAAGTCAGGCACAGAGGTGAGTGGCGCGGGGTGGTTGTGTCTCAGGAAGGTCGCAGCCAGGAGCAAAGCTGGGGGCTGGCGCAAGGGAGAGGAATCCAAGCGGCCTAATCCACGGCACTTTTACCCGTTCCCATTCCCCCTCTGGGACCACTCTGCTCTGCCTTGCCTCCCCCCCCCCCCCCGCTTGATGCTTCCCCATCCCTGTGTCTCCAGTGCGTTAGCAGCCGTGCAGCCACCAGCCGCGAGTGCGGAGGGTGGGGGCACGCGAGGTGGTTTGTGTTGCGAGGCCTGACAGAACCTTCTGTGTGCGGCGGAGGGAGGAGGCTAATGCATAATGCACAGCGCCTGGAAGCCCGGCCATTAGCGGCCTGTCGGTGACACAGACAAACGACTGAGAGGGAGGAGATCCAGCTCGCTCTGGAGTTTAAATATACCAGCGTGGAGGGGAAACGCCATGATTTAAAAGTGTGTTTGCAGACACTCGCATATATTTTAATGATTTCCAGCAGGCCATGCATCCCAGTCTTGCATCCCTCTCCCCAAAAGGAGGATGTATGTGTGAGGGAAGATGAAGGCAGAGTGAGAGGCCTCAATCCGAAACCCACCGCCAGCTTTCGAGAGGAGAAGGGGAGGAGAGGTTGGGAAACGCAGCGCGAGAAAGTGAGGCCTAGGGAAGCCACAGGACCCAAGGCCACCCCCAAAATTCCCCCCCACACACACACCAAAATCTGGCCATCGAGCCTTCCACCCCGACTGGCTCCTCTACGATGTACTAGGAAAGGCCTGGGGAAAAGAATAAATCCTGCCCCCCTTGCTTCCATCAGGCGCCCACATTTTTGAATCTTCCTTTTCCACTGACGATCCAGAGACCTCCTTCCTCCCGGTTTAACACACCAGTGTTTTTTAGCAATTAAGGCGAGAAGGGGGTGGGGATGAAGATAAGCCAATTTTTTTTCCGCTGTGCAAGTGCGAAAGATAAGATAACGTTAAGCTGGGGCAAAGCGGCTGCTTACAACCTCCCCTCAGCGATTTTGATCGGTCACTTCTTATCTCGCCAAAATGCTCCTTTCAAAAAACTGCATCAAAAAAAGAAAAAGGCTGAAGGGAAGCATTTTCATTTGGAAGTGACATTTAAAACCCACCTCTACGCCTGCAGCCCTCCTCCCATTGGCCGGGCTCTCCAGGAAAAGTCGCACCTCGACTCCAGGGTTTTAGGCTTTCTCGTGGGGGGCAGGATTACTAGTGTAATTAGGCTGAATAAAACCAGGGATGCGTGATGCGGATTTATCCTGCATCCAGCCCCAAGCTCGCAGCCGGGTTTTCCTACTCTTAGGTGTTTGTGTTTCACCATCGCGCTCGTGTGTTGAAACTAAACAGGTAGTTATATTTGGGAGAGTCCTATAACTACGTCAACACAAAGTGGTTGTTAATGAGAAATAATAAGAAACTGATTTTTACAGGCCCCTAGAAAGGAAGAAGGCATCACGCGTTCCAGAACCTGCTAACTTGGCCGAACTGGACTCTCGGGGACTTTTATAAAAATCCTTTTTCCGCACAAAAATCTCACGAAGGGGTTTCCGGATGAGTTTGTATTGAGGGAGGTTTCGGTATTGAACTCCAAGCCCGCAGGGCGGCCAGTAAATTATCCCTAGCCCCAGAGGCTGGCCCCGATCGCTAACATCAAGGCCGGCGCCCCAGACCAAGTTGATGAGCCTCCGCGCGCACCTCCGGCTCATAGCTCCAAAGCTCCCACCTCATCCCCCATTCCCAGGTTCGCACCTTGGCGCCGGGCATACACTGAGTTTGCCCCCTCTGGGCCGGGCTGCACAATCTAAAGCTCGAGGCCAGCCTCGGCCGGCCGGATTGTCCCCGGGGAGCAGAAACCGCCGAGCGGGGAAACCCCTCCTCTCGCCCTTCCCCGAAGAGCCAGACCGCGGCGTAGGCGCCGAGCTAGCGGGCATCCGCTGACAGCCGGGCCTCACGTAAGGCCCACAAGCGACCCATTAGTCAGCCTGAGTTCCCCTCGGGCGAGTCGTCTGGCGCGGCCCCAAGGCTGGGCGCAGAGGGGGTGCGGGGCCGCAGCGAGCTGGGAGTGGGGCGGGGGCGCGGGCTCTGCGGGGCCCGGCCGGGCTCGGTTCCGCGTTCCTGGGCCCGCGGGTAAGCTGAGCCGGCGGGGCAGGCCGCTCCCTGGCTGGCGCCGAGACGCCGAGCTGCGCTTCACGTGCCCGCCATATCAGCGGCGGCGGCGAGGGGAGGGGCAGGGAGGAGCGCCGCAGCTCGCGCGGGGTCTCTGGCCCCGGCCTCCTCCTCCCCGCTGGGGGCTGGGCTGGGACCACCTCGCAGCCCCCAGCCCCGCGCCAGCCCAGATTGGCGCTGCCAGACTCGGAGAGGCTCCTAGGGCGCCGCTCCGAAAGCTGCGAGGCGGCGGCAGCCAGGGGAGGGTGCTCCTCGCGGCCGCCCCGGGAACTTCCCAGCCGCCTCGCCGCCGCCGCAGTCACCGGGACCGGAAGCCCTTGCGCCACCCAGAGCGGCGTCCGTTGGCCCCCAGGGCTGTTCCTGACGTGGGCCGGCCGCACTTCATCCTCGATCCCTCCTGGCCCCAGCGGCCGCACTCGCCCTGGGGCATCCCCATTAAAGCCCTCAGGACCCTTCTCGGGCTCCAGTCAGACCTCCCTCTACACCAATCGCCATAAGCGCCCCCCCTCCACCCACCGGTCCCGCAGCTGGGACGGGAGGGGCGCGGAGCCGCCACTCCGGCCGGGCAGGAACACCTGCTCCCGGGCCCTGCAGCTGGGAGCGTGGTGCCGGGAGAGGCAGCCTACTGTAGTGTGTAGAGATCGCGGAGGAGAAAATGGGGCTCCGAAGCTCAGGGTCAGGAGTAGCCCCTCCTCGGCCGCCCCCATTTCTCACCCCTTCTGTGAGATCAAGCCTGAATCCTAGGAACTGGGGTCTCCTGAGGGTTGAACGGTCACCTCCCGTGGGATGGGGCTCCTGGCCTTAAGAGGTCGTTCGCAAGACAGATGGGGCAAAACCTGTTTTGGGAGCCTTCCCGGTGTCCTCCCCCGCTCTCTAAACCAGACACACTCATCTCCCCATGGCCCCCACTCTAGCCTTGGGCTGGGGACGAGAGTAGGTCATGGCGGCACCGGCAACTCCCCTCCCCCACGAAAGGTCTGGTACGGGGTTCGGGCTTTGCCACCCCACGTGGGGAGAGCCGAAGGACTCTTCCCCATCTCCTCCGTGCTCGGAGATCGGGCGGCCCAAATGACCTGGGCTGCTCGCCCTGCTTCACCAACCCCTCCCCCGTCCGGCCCTCCCCAGCAGTCCTGGCCCAGGGCCCGGCCGGGGAAGGCGTTGTTTTGCCAGCGGGAGCCGAGCGAGTGCGCAGAGAAAAGCCTCCCTGCTCTAATGAGAGTGCACACAGCGCTGCAGCGAGGAGGATGATTACCCGGCGGGCGGGTGGGGGGGGGGCGCGGGCCCCGGCCGCGGGCGGCGTGTGCGGCGGCCCCGCGGGCCCGGAGTCCCCGCCTGTCTGGCTGGCTGCTAATCGCACGCTTTCTGCTGTTACGGAGGCAGGCGGGAGTCGGCGGCCGAGCCCAGCGCCGGCGACTCGGCGGGTGACACGGAAACATGGCGCAGCGCCCCTCCCCCGTCCGCCCTCCCCGCGCTCCCCGCGCTCCCGCCTCCCGCCTCGCACTTCCTCCCGCCCGCGCGGCTTTTGCAGTTCTAATGCTCTGCTGTCGGCCCGGCACCATTACGCTAGCAGCCGCTCCTCCGCGGCCCCGCGCGTCTTTCGCCTTTGTTTTCGGGATCTATAGAAAACGTTTGCTTTTGTCCCAAGCTCTCGTTAAACCAAACTTGTGGTGGCAAAGGAAGGCGGTGCGGGCGGGGAGGGGCCCGGGGATTTTGGCAGCAACCGACCAGAGCGTGGTGGAAACTTCTCTCACTGGGTTCCCCGCCACCCCGCCTAACACTCTACACACACACGCGCGCGCGCACACGCGCGCGCCAGGCGGCCTATCCACGCTTCCCCCTTCTCCCCCGAGGCCTAAGCGCTTCAAGAAGAAGGTCTGGGCCAGAGGGACTGTAACCAGGGGTGAAGAGCCTAGGGTGCATGTCTGTGAGCCCCAAGTTTTGGGCACTTGGTGGTGACCTGGCTCCTGGCAGTCCTGACTTACCTCCTCTCTTGGTCATTCCGGGCTTTGTATCAGCCGGTGGAGAAGGAAGGGAAGAGAAGTGGTTCGTGTGTGATTTTTATATTCAGAGTTTGTTACAATATCTCATCCCCAACTGCACAGCCTCCTTTATAGGATCTAGGGCGAGAAAGTGCGACCGTGGGCTCCATGGGGAAAGGGTCAGAATCCTAGGCCTGGGAGCTGGACCGTACTCTACTGGCCTGCTCAGCAACACTCCTGGAGAGTGTAGGACAGGAGGGACAGGTCCCTGAATCCAGGAGACACCAAATCTCCCTCTCCGGAGCGGGAGCGCAGGTCCCCCCTGGCGCGCTCCCCAGTTCAGCGCGCACGCCGTGGCTCCCGCACCTGAGCTGCTCAGGCGGCAATTTTTTAAGCCTGCAATTAAGCGAGGCGTCGCCGTGTCCTCTGCTAGTGTCGATCCTGTCAGTCGCACATGGCCTTGGTGCTCCGGTCCGAGGCCCCGCGATTAGTCACAGGCTCGCTTCGCTCCTTCCCTAATCCGCCTCTGCAGGCAGCCTGGGGACGCGGCCGACTTGGCGCTGGCAGGGAGCCACCGCGCGCGGGGCGGGCCGCCTGGCCAGTACCAGCCCCCGCTGCGCCCGAGCCGGCGCGGGCCCCAGGGTGCAGGCTTGGGACTCCCTCCCCCCTGGCAGCCCCCAGGCTGGGGCGGCGGCGCCCCTCCTCCTCTCGCCCCACTCCCAGGCCTGCGAGATCTATTTGTGTGGTGTCATTTGCATAAAAATAGGACAAGTGTTTCAGTGCGTTCGAACGCGGGAGGCGAAAATCCTTATTGATGTGTCTGTGTGGAGCCCTCGGCTGTCGGAGCGGTTTGATTTAGGGTGTTTGTGTTGCCTTCTGCGAGAAATGAGGAAATCCTGCGCAACGCCTTCGGCGGCCCGGGCCCCCCAGAGCATCCCCTTCTGCGCAGCGCGGAACAGTCAACCCCGTGGACCCCGGAGCGCCGGGTCCACTGCGAGCAGGTTGAGGGCCAGGCGGGCGGCCCATTATGACTCATAAAACCGGACGGCCTAATCACCAGCTGCCAACCCGTTTACGTGTGGCGCTTCCCAATGCTCCCTTCGCCCAGCCCGGGCCTCCAGCGGGTTCGCCCAGGACACGGCTAGAGCCGCTCAGTGGGGGGCTGATCAAGTGGCCTCTCGTTCCCGCGACCCCCGCTCTCCCGGCCTTTGCGCCGCTCGCCAGCAACTCCTCAGCTTGGACAAATAGCTGGGAGGGCGCCGGCCTTGCGGAGCCAGTAAATCAATCATTAACTCCCCAGCGAGACCAGGCCAGGGGAGGGAGCCGTGGCCAGAGGCGAGACTGCGGGGCGGGCGCCAGGCCCCCTCCCGGGGTTGGGAGCGGTTCACGCACCAGTGGGCAGGGTGCGTGAAGGCCGATTCCCCCGGGGCCTCCCGATCCCCTCCAGAAGCCTTCGCCTGCCCGGCCTTTCAAGCCCGCACCTCGCCTCGCCGGGCAGGTCGAGTTACTGCGCTGCCCCAGGGCGGGCTTGAACATTAACGAGACGCCCCGGGCCTCGCGGCCTGCTCTCCCCGGGAGAGCCTGCCGCGCTTGGGCAAGCTCCTCGGATCCGGTCGGGCTCCAACAGACTCTGGCTTGCCAAACCAAACTGATCGCCCCCGTGTCGACCAGTCTTCCAACGCGGCCCTCCCCACGGAGCCCACCGTGGGGCGGCACGCAGGGGGTTAAAAATACTGGTTCGTCCTGGTTCCTCCGCGGCGCAGAGGAAGCGCAGATTAAAGTGCTTATGGGGAAGGAGTGAACACACACGCACAGTTGGGCCTGGGTCTAAGAAGACTGACTGGAGAGACGACTCAGAGCCGCCCGCCTCGACCCGCTTCCCACACTCCCGGGTACGCGGCGGCGGCGGCGCTGGCCCGCGCGATTCTCTCGGCGGAGCTAGGCGCTGCGGGGCCGGGAAGACAGCGGAGAGGGGGAGGGACGAGGGGCGGAAGGCGAGCCCGGGCTGCGCGCCAAGAAGCCCGGAGCCGCAGATTAGTCACCGCTCTGCTCCGAGCTCACGAGTGCGCCCGGGAACCGGGAGAGCGGGCGTCGGCCCCGCTTAGCCGGGCTCCCCGGGCCTGGGCGCCGCGGCGCGGGTGACCCCGCTCCCACCCCCGCGCGCGCGCGGCTGGACTGTTGGGGGCCGGTGCTGCCGAGATCTACTTGTCAGTTCAAGGGCAGGACAGAAACTGCAAGCAGAGTAGTCTTGCGAACAGGAAATTTCTCATTGACAAGGTGCTGCCCCTCCCCCACACCCAGCTTCAAAACAAAACAAAAACCCAGAGCCAGCAGCCTACACACCCAGCCTGGGCCGGCCGCTGCCTTCGCCCCTCCTCCTCCTCGGCGACCCCCGCGTCTCGGTCCCGGCCCCGGGAGTGGGGAGCTCGCCGAGCCCCGGGCTCCGAGCGCCGGCGGCGGCAAACAAACAGGCCCCGCGGGCCGGCTTGGCTCGGGCCGGCTGAGGGCGCCCAGCTGCCACCCTCTGGGGTCGGGAGGGGGTGCTGAGCGCGGGAGGCTCCGCGTTCTCTAGGGTGCAGAACCCGGCGGAGCGGCTTTGCAGAGCTGCAGGAGGCCGCCAGGTCAGAGGCTCCCTGTGGAGGGAGGAGGGGCGGAGGCCGCGCGGCGCCGGCAACTTGGCGAATCCCGCTGCGGGGACCCGGGAGGGCTGCGAACTCGGCCTGGCAAAGTTCCCGTGAAAACTCCATGTTTAGAAACTCCAGCCGCGTTGCGGGAGGAGTTGGGGGGAGAGCTCCGGGGGCGCACCGGGGCTGCTCGCACCCTCCTGTCACTCCCCGGGAGAGAGGTCAGCGTCCCCCGCAGCCTAATGGGAAGTCGGGAGGGCGGGGATGGCCGGTGCCCGGGCCCGTTCTTTTGTGTATGCCCCTTGTCTTTCCTCCACACTCTAAAGGAAATTTCTAAACCGTTTTATTTATTGAATTAAGCCAGGGGTGGAAGGCTGCCTTTTAGGGACCCTGATATCCAGGGTAATTTTGTATTTGACACATGTAAATACTCAGTATTCTCAGGTAAGGTCAAATTATTTATCATCTTAATTTATATTTCAATAGGCCTACAATTTAGAGGCGCAAAATGCCTCCTTATGAATCATTATGGTCTATTAGGGGAAGTAATGTATAAACAGCACTATTTGGGAGGGAATCACTTATGTTGACATTTAAATGGCTCTTCAATAGTTAAAAAAAAAAAAAGACAGTGGAGTACCTTTGATTAAATATACAATTTACAAGACCAGAAGCAAAGCCATGAGGAAAACAAATTCTTAGGATTTTTATTTATTTCCGATTTTTTTTAGCCTTCCAGGGCACGCATGTCATTTAATCCCATTGGGAAAAGATACAAATTTCCGGCAAAGTGTCATTCTTTCCCCCAGCGGCTGGATGGACAACCCAAGGAACCAGTGGAAATGTGAGCGAACTCCACCAGCAAGCACCCCAATGGGAAGTTTGTAGATCTTTATACCTCAGTAACAGAATCAACCACTTTCTAACAACAGTATTGCCACTGATTTGTGAAACATTATAGCTTCCCTGCTGGAGTGGAACCTTGCTGAAGGCCTGTGTTCATCATCCATCCTGGTATTCCCACAGCACCCAGCACAGGGCCTCAAACCATTTTGTCTTTTTCCTACATCTGCTAAAATATTATGTAGAGGCTCTTCCTGGCTGAATTACTGAATTACCCTGTGTATTCATTCCCTTGAATCTCCCATCTTTACAATGCCCTTCCTTGACCGCACATCTCCTCCCCCAGCTCCCTATTTGTCTGCTCCCCTGCACATCTGTACTTCTGGAAAGAGGCGTCTACATCCATGTGGCACCTCCATTTCCTTACCTGTGTGCACTCTAAAAATCAGCTAGTTTTGAAGTTATTCTAAGATATTGGGATAAATGCAGCTTTGCAACAGCATAAAATTAGAAACAACCTAAATGTCTGGCAATGGCGTTGATGGTACATGCACATAATGGAATATTCTGTAGCTATTTGAAAAATAAAGATCTGCTCTGTGATTGACCCCTAAGCTCTATTATTATTAAAGGAAAGACATAAGGTGCAGAATGAACTGGTATAGTCTGTTACAATTTGGGTATGTTACAGTTTATGTAAAAACAAAATAGCAGAGAATGTAGACACATGTTTATTTGTATGTGCATTAAACATCTTCTACACTGCTGGGGAGCACCCCCCACCACCACCACTTTCTTTGTCTATGCACATCCTCCCTTTTACTTTCAGAAATGGGAACTCACTGCACAAGCTGTTCTGTACCTCACCTCTGAAACATATTGCTACATCTTACAGATCATTTTCTATCAGCACATGGAGATGGGCCTTGTTTGTGCCAAGGCTCCTGGAATTCCACTGTATAGATAGATACATTATCACACTTCAACCCACACCTCCATCCTCCCCAGCCATTCTGCAGAAAGCACTCAAGATCACCAATCACTTCTTGTTGCCGTAAGTGGGGGGGGGGGTGTTTTTTAGTCTTTTAGTCTTGGAAGCATCAACACCCCCTGGCCACTCCCCCCTTGAGCTGCTCTTGGCTTCCCAGATGCTGCATACACATGGTTTTCATCCTACATCTGAGCCTCTTTCTAGGTTCTTCTCTGTGCTCTACTAGTGGCCTTGGACTTGCATCCTCATCTCCTCCCCTCAATCTCATCCAGGCCCCTGGCTTTAAATACCACCTATTTGCTGATGACGCTTAATTTTTTTTCCAGTTCCAGACCCCCATATCAAACTGCAGACCTGACATCTCAACTTGGCAATCTGTGTCCACTTTAATAATAATAGCTAACGTTTGCAGAGTGCTGGCAGCACTCTTCTAAGCACTATAATTAACTATTAATCCTTACAATAACCCTATAAGGAAGGTAGAATTATTATCCACATTTTACAGGTGAGGAAATTGAGACAGAGAGGTTACAGAACATTCCAAAGTCACTTGGAAAATGGTGGAGCTAGGATTCAAATCTAGGCAGTCCTACTGTGTTTCCTCGAAAATAAGACCGGGTCTTATATTAATTTTTGCTCCAAAATACCCATTAGGGCTTATGTTCAGGGGATGCCATCCTGAAAAACACTAGGACTTATTTTCCAGTTAGGTCTTATTTTCGGGGAAACACGGTAGCTCCAAAGCCATATTCTTAGCCACACTGCTTCACTGCCACAGAGCATCCCTAAAATTGAATTCCTAAAAGAATGAGTTCATACACAAATATTTGGGGTATTTACTAAATGCCAGGCCCTGGGAAAACAGTCAAAAGCAGGACAAACTGACCCTTAAAAAAGGGAAGTCAGGGTGGCCGGTTGGCTCACTTGGTTAGAGCGTGGTGCTAATAACACCAAGATTGCCGGTTAGATCCCCCCATAAGCCGCTGTGAGTTGCGCCCTCCAAAAAAAGAAAGAAAGAAAAAAAGAAAGAGAAGAGCTCTTCCTTTGGAACCTGCCCTTTGTCCCAGCTCCCTTCCCTGTCAGAGAAAATGTCTCAGCCACTTAAAGCAGAATCCTGACAGGCGGGGAGTCATTCTTGACCTGTCACCTTCATCTGGCACCTCACCTTCCTCCAGTCCAATGGCGAGGCTAACTCATTCTACTTCCAAATGTTCTATGCAATAAACCCACTCCTTCCCATTCTCCCACATCCCCCTGAGGCCCGGCCACCATCTTCTCTTGCCTGGATTAGTATACAGGATTATTATCCTTTCTGGTCTCTGTGCTGTTATGCTCACCCCATTCCAACCCATCCCATTCCAACATGGCAGCTAGAAAGGTCTTTTGAAAACATGTCACAGGATACTACCCCACCAGTTCCCACTGCACTTGCAACAAAACTCAAACTCCTTAACAAGGTTTATCAACCTTGCCACTTCATGGCTTGCCACTGTCTACCTCACCCTCTGAGGGCTAGCCTACAGGCCTGGTTGTCAGCTCCTTAATACGCTCTGAGTGTCCCTCCCTGGCCTGTCATCTCCCCAACAAGACTGTATACTCTGTAACAGGGTATATCATTGCTGTGAACTAAGTTTGCATCAATGTCCAGCAATGAACATGAATAAATATAATGTTCGTGGCTGTATCCCATACTGCCTAGCGTGGTACCTGACACATACAGCTGCTAAAAACAAAAAAAAAGGAGGGGCAGCCGGGTGGCTCTAACAACAAAGTTGCAGGTTCAATTCCCACATGGGACGGTGGGCTGCACCCCCTGCAACTAAGATTGAAAACAGCGACTGGACTTGGAGCTGAGCTGCCCCCTCCACAACTAGATTGAAGAACAAGGACTTGGAGGTGATGGGCCCTGGAGAAACACACTGTTCCCCAATATTCCTCAATAAAAAAAAACTTGATAATAAATGAATGACTGAATGCTTAATACATTTTTGCTAACTGAATCAACATTCTATACCATGGCCAGAGAAGAAATCAAGTTTAAGACAGCAAGACAATTATGGGTGTGTGCTAAAGGAAAAGGGGAGTGCCTGGGCTTGCAGGGATTGGCTCTGTAGTTCTGGTGAGGACTGAAGCGGAAGAAGTTAGGAAAGGAAAGTATGAAGCTGGGCGCCACTATCATCTGAGGAGGTCCAAGGGAGGCCCATTGAAGCGTGGGACGCGTGTATACAGGGCTTTGTCAGAGGAGCCAAGGTTCCTGGATGTGTATGTTGGGGGCAGGCCTTGGACATCCTATCCTTGCTACGTGCCACAGAATATCATCCCCAGGAGATGAGAGAGGGACATCCTAGCCAAGAGCAAGACAGAGCTAAAACCAGAACCTAGAGTACCTGCCTTTTGCCAACTATTTGGTCCTTACTTGGTGGCAAAGGAGTGAGACCGTCTTTCTTCTCGAGACCCTTTAAAACCAGAAGAGTGGGTTCTGGCCACAGTTAACCTTGGACAGTTGGAGTTCTCTCAATTCTATGACATTTGACTTGTAACAGCAACTGTGTCACTATGAAGCATTTGATAGCAGAGCAAGTCTTTTAAGGAATAATTCCTACATGAGAAAAATAGCTACTGTTTATTGAGGGCTTTTGCTCTTTTCAGTTACTCTATTTTGTCCATTTTCAAGTTACCTCACATAAGCCCCCAAATCACCCTATAGGTAAGGTATTATAATTCACATTTTATAGTTGAGAAAACTGAAGCTCTTACAATTGCCCTCCTAAAATACATATGTAATCTAGCCGAGTTTGGCTATGGAGATTCTGACTCCAAACCTGGGCTCTTTCCAGTCAAGTATATTGTTTGCCTCCCACACACATGCACTGTTCCCCCAAACCTTCAACTATTTCTGGGATCAGATCCTACAGAGCTTCTAGAATCATGTCCCTCCAGGATTGTCCTGGCAACTCACCAACTGCAGTAACTATCGAAAAAGGAGTTTGTTTCTTTCTGGTAGCAGGTCTCAACTGAACTGTTGTGTTCACCATGGGAACTTAAGAATTTATCATCTGAATGAAGAGTTGCCTTCCTCCCAGTTAAGCTTTGAAAAAGTGTGGGGCCAAGTTCAAGGGAAGGACTTCCTCCCCAGAACATGTTGACTCTCTAGCTCTGTTTGGAAAGTTCTGCACCTCCACCAATACTAAATTATGGCTCAGCCTTTGGCAAGAATATAAACCACCTGCCTTTTCATACTTCTAGGCAACGTTTTTTCTTGCTTTTGAGCTTTGATAAAGGTTACTATGCTCTTACCACGGGGAGAGCTAGAACAGGGAAGAGATGCTATGGGAAGAACCCACCACATAGACTTTCTGAAGCCAGACAGCTCTTGAGATGGGGGGAGTGGAGGGTCACTAACTTTTTGCAGCTCTTTGAAGAATAGCTAGAATTAATAAGGGCTTTATCAGCCAGGCACAGTTCTAAACACTTTATATGTATTAATAATTTCATTTCGTATAGAAAATGACCCTATAATAAAGGTACTCTTATTGTCTCCATCTCACAGATGAGGAAACTGAGGCTTGGAGGATAATTAACTTGCCTTCTTGCCTGGACACTCATTGCCCGATTCCTGGAGCCCAAACATTTGTCTACAGAAGTCTCTCAGACTTTCCAGACAACTGTGGTCAGCTTCGTGACTCGGCCAATTCACAGGCTCATTGTAATTGGGTGCTTTATTCGGATCCGGAGGAAATGGCCTTCACTGCATCCTGGCATACAAGCGATGTCCCCTGAGGACACGACAGCAGTGAATTTGTCCCACAGGTCTCTTCGGTAGCTTTCCAAGATATAGCCCATTCTGGGCAAGTGGAAGCTCTGGTATGATCCCCACGACAGTGTGGACATCCCTGCCCGGCTCTCTTTGACAAAGCATGCTGGTCAGTCGGTGGACGCCCTCATCCGTTCAATGCCACTGGCTGCGCAGGGACCTTTCTGACCTGCTTGCTGGCACAGGGAGTGCGGGGGAGGGAAGATCAATCTCCAAGATAATTTAGGTTCTGTCTTTCCTCGAACCAGCCTCTGTCCTCTGCTCTAGGCCTGACGACTATGATTAATGCACAGCTGAGTATTTCCTCTCTTCAGCTTCTTCCTTGCTCTGGAGTTTATTTTACAGCCGTTGCCAGAGTTTCTCCTCAGAAGAGAGGAAATACTCAGACTGGAGCACAGCCCTTGGTGTTACTCAGAAAGCATCGCAGGCGGCAGGTGGCACCAGGCCATTCCTGCAGCAGGTGATGTGACTGTTTAGGGTTCTGTGCTAACCCACCATCTCCATCGATGGAAGCGTGATCTTTTAATTATTCTGCAAATACCAAAAATAAGGATTGCACGGAAGGCAATTAATAGGATCTATTCCATGGTCTATTCCTCATTTGTGATTATATATTATTATTTTTCTCCCTACTTTGTTCCCATAATGATTTAAGGCTGCTTCCAATGATACACAAAACCCAGCAAAGAGAAATGGAAGAAGCGGGACATGAATTACAATGTCATGCCCACTCACAACATGCCCCAGTCCACATAATAGAACTGAATTCATAACGCCTTTCAAAAATGAGGTAATTCAGCTCTTTTGGTGGCAACACTAGGCTCTTTGTAAAGTGAGGGGGTGGTACATAGTAATGGAAAGAACCCTGGAGGGGACAAGCGATCTGGTTTCTAACGCTGGCTCCTGCAGTGTGTGACCTTGGGCAAGTCACTCACCCTCTCTGGACTTTGGATTCTGAAATTCTCAAATGTCTCTCCCAATCTCTGAGGCCCCCTCCTCCCTCTCACCATCACACAGGTGCAAGCCAGCACTGCTCATCTGGCATGAGGCCCCCCTAGGAATTACTGTTAAAGAAATGGGTTCCCAGGAAGCAAATGCTCTCTCCCTCCCTCCCTTGCACCCCACCCCATAGATAGATAGATAGATAGATAGATAGATAGATAGATAGATAGATAGATAGAGAAATCTTCCCAGACACTGGGAGAACGGAACCTGAATTGCCTCTTCCCCCAAGGCAAGGACCCCCACTCCTTCCAATCTTCCAGGAGAGCAGAGAGGTAGCTGCTTGGGAGGCAGGGAGTCATGCCCCTGCAGACCTTCTCTCTCTCCCTTCCTCAGGTGTGAGTTACTTTCTTTCCTCCTCTTGCAGTTCAGGACCCTCTTATAACCTGGCTCAACTCTCTTTATCCAGTCTCATCTTCCCTTCTCCTTATCTCTTAACCACATCTGCCACATTTTTTTTCCCCTTGCAACACCCAACACAATGTTTAGCATATAATCGGCTTCAAATACCCACATTATCCTACCCCCAACCCAAAGACTCCATTGGTCCTCTACTGCCTTCTACTAGGGCTTCTCCACATTTTTCTTGAAGAATTCCACCAGCCAGAAGGGCTCTGGAGGCTTAGTCCTTATCACTTACCTCAAATGGGAGGCTGCTGGGAAGACAGTTTCTAAATGCAAGCACATGCAAGCACATGGCCACATTCCACCAATGAAATTACACAAGAGGAAGGCCACCTCAAAAACATGCACAAGAGGAGCTTCCAGGTTGGAGATTTGGGGAGAATGGCAGTCCTGGCGAGGGCATGGAAGCTCCTCACCCTTTCTCAATACCTTGCCCTAAACATCTCTTCCATCTGGCTCTTCCTGAGTCATATCCTTTTATAATAAACTGGTGATCTAGTAAGTGAAAAAAAAAACGCACAAGTTGATTCCATTTACATTGAGTTTTAAAATGGGCAAAGCCAATGTGAGGTGTCAGAAGTCAGTAGAGGGGCCGCGGTGGAGGAAGGGGGACTACAGGGTGGGGCATACCCCTTGGAAGGAGGCACACCAGGGGCTTCTGGGGGGCTGGGAATACTCTGCATCTTGATCTAGATGCTGGTTGCATGGGTAGGCTCAGTTTGTGAAAATTCCTCAAGCTGTATACCGTGTTTCCCCGAAAATAAGACCTCGCCAGACCATCAGCTCTAATGCATCTTTTGGAGCAAAAATCAATATAAGACCGGGTGTTATATATTATATTACATTATATTATATTACATTATGTAAGATCGGATCTTATATTAATTTTTGCTCCAAAAGACGCACTAGAGCTGATGGTCTGGCGAGGTCTTATTTTCGGGGAAACACGGTATGCAGTTATGTATAAAATACCATTCAGAAACCTGGGGGTCACCTTTGACCTCTCTGACCACCTCACCCCTCCACCCTGACCCATTCCCGAATCCTGTTTTCTTTCCTCTATGCAGCTCCAGGAGTCATCCCTTCCCTTGTCTCCGTCACCTGCCTAGCATGCCCTCTCCCTCTTGCTTAAGCCATGGCCTTGACTTCCAAACTGGTACCCCTCCATCCACTCCTGCCCTTCTGCAGTCCATTTCCCGCACAGCAGCAACTACCCCTGCAAAGATCGACTGCTACGAGGTGCCAGGCACCCTTCCAGGCCCTCGGGGCACTCTGGGGAACAGAACGGCGCGTGCCCCCAAGGCCCTTATATTGCAGCAGGAGAGAGACAGATGATAAACAATAAAGGTAATCGGTCATAAAGTTACCTCAGCAGGTAGCTAGTGATATGCACCATGGAAAGAAGAATGGAAGCAGGTAAGGGGCATCAGGAGGGCAGGGGGTGGGGAGAAGTTTGCAGGATTCAGGGGTGATAAGGAGAGGTCTCTTTGAGAAGGTGAGATGTAAGCAAAGACTCCAAGGAGGTCAGGGAGTGCGTCTAAAGGATTTCCGGAAGAAGAGAGTTGCAGGCAGAGGCATAGCCAGTGCTCAGGCTCTGTAGGGGGAGAGTGCCTACAGTGAGTAAGACACAACCAGGATTCCAGAGTGTAAAAGAGGAGGATGGATCAGGGAAGTCATGGAGGGTAGTTCCTGCAGCCAGAGCAATCGTGCTCCTGCAACTGTCTCTCTCAAGATAGCTCAGATGAAAACCCTCAGCCAGCTCACCAGGCCCTGCCCTTTGCACCTTTGCTCTCGGAGTCTGTTTCCAGCCCCTTCCCACATTAGGGCCTTGCCAGGAACCGGCCCTGAATGCACTCCACTCCCTTTGCTTAGTCATTCAGAGCTCTATTCCAACAACACTTCCTCCAAGATACCTTTTCCAAACCAGGTTAGTCCCCCAGTTTCACCCTCTCAAACCACCCTGCCCTTCCCCTACACCACAGGCCTTACCAGTTCACAGCAATCTATCATTAAGTCTATAATTAGTTCATTTGGTTCATCACATTTATGACAGGTGTTTACTCTGTGCCAAACACTGCCCTGGGTGCCAGGGCACCATGGAGAACAGGACCGACAAGGTCCCTATCCTATGGGAGATGGACCATAAACAGAAAGCAAATAAAGAAGATAACATCAGATGATGCTATGCGCTACAAAGAAGATGAAACAGGGCAGTGTGGCTGCGAGGGGCACCTTTAGCCATGATGGCCGGGGAGGTCTCATTCAGGGGATGAGTTTTTGAGCTGAGAAGAAGCCAGCTGTATGAGTATGAAGGAAAGGGTGCTCCAGGAAGCTGAGGCGCAAGTGAACAGGCCCGGAAGTCGGACTGACAAACTATTTCAGGAAGAGAAGGATGGCCTGTATGGCTGGAGCCGAATGGGCTGTGTGGGGACAGAGTCCCAGACAGCAGTTTCCAGGCTTTCGGCCTGGCGTGGGGAGGTGCTGGCTCGGGTGGTGAATGACCACCGGCTGTGATTGGTTGGTCGTCAGCTGTGACCGGTTAGCCAATTGGCTACTGATGTAACTGCGGGGCTGCATTGATTGATTGGTTGGTTGGCAGGCAGAGACGTGAATGACTAGACTGCGAATCGTGTGGCTACTACTGTGTGTGTCTCGCCTGGCCGCTAGAGAGAACATAGTGGTGTGACTCCCCTATCTCTGGCTCCGTGGGTGTTCCTTTTTGGCCTCACCATATCCTGTGTTCTTATGTGGGGAGTGGGACCAGAGACCCCACAGGCCGCCCCACACGACAAATGGCGCAGTGAGCAGGGTCTCCGGCATGACAGCTGTCTGTCCAGCTAGAATGACAGTCCCACAAGACCCAAGACCCCTTGTGTTTTCTTTGCAGCTGCACCCACTGTGCTTGCTCATGGTTGACACTCATTGCATTTGTTGAGTAAAGGAGTCGATATTTCAGGTCTGCCCTTCCTTCAATCCCACTTTCTCTGTGAACTCTTCCCAAGCCCTCTCCAGACCTCCAAGAACACTCCCTCCCCCAAACCAAAACCTCAGAGCCTTCACCTGAGATCTGTGGCTGGTCTGTGTGGGTCTGGGCCACCCCTTGAAATGGTGTGAAAATGGTGACCTCGGTGTCTGTGTCCCTGTTCCTGGGGGTGCACGCATCAGTGCTCCAGAGGGTCTGAGACCTGACCCTCAAAAAAGTTTATGAAACAGTGATCCAAAGCCCTCACTTTGCAGATGCAGAAACTGAGGTCGGGAGGAGGGACTGCATATCCCTAGCCGCCCATCAAGCCACCAGCTGCTAGGCCGCAAGACCCACTTGCTCCAGCTGCAGGACGCTAGTGTGGGCTGTCATTAGCGTTTGCAGCCTCACAGCCTCAAGGGAGGTGGTGCACCTCTGGCCCCTTCTGTATGAGTGTCCTTGCTTTTATCTGTAATATATAGTAAGTCCCTCACGGCAGGGATGTCCTCCCTCCTCAGTTTATACATTCCTTGAGGGCGGGATGCGCTTGTTGGGTTTTTTAAATATTACTTTACCTGATTCTTCACTTCCGTGTCAACACACTTCCAACTGAGGGACTCCACGAGCACTGGCAGCCCAGTAAGCTCCTTTCTCCCATGCCCAAGGACCACAGAAGCTGCCATGTGGGGCGTTAACTGGCTTGTGGTCAGGCCTGTGGCTGGATATTCTTAGCAGCCTTTGGCCAACCGTCCTGAGAATTTCAACTCCCCTGTCACCAGGGCTTAGATCCCTCACCGCCAGGCCAGAGATGTTCTCACTATCCAAGAAGGCAACTCAGAATACAGAGTGAAGCTGAGTGAAGCTTGTTTGAAAGGCCCACAGCCCAGTGTCACACTTAGCCTGTTGCTGCCCAGTGCTGCCCTGGGCCTGACTAGCCAGCCAGACTGCTTGGAAAACATGGTCTGGCTTAGCAGAACTGCTCCACGCCGCAGGACCTTTTGGCCACAGCATGGCAGTTAGCACGTCTGACCTCTTTCCTAGGCCCTGGGGCAACTCTGAGGCCTGAGAGTCTGGGACACTTGCTAACATTCCTTTATAGAGAGAGGTTTCAATACATGCACTGTGGGTCAAACAGTGATTTTAAAAAAAAGGGGCTATGGGGATCAGAAATCCACATTTTGGCCCTTTTCTGAAATCAATCCTTGGGTGAATCCCCCTCCTCGATGAACCTACTTCTCCCACTCTCAAGCAATGTCATGTTTGGCCTGCCACCAAGCTAGCTATATGCAGTGGCAGGGTGGGGACGGGGATTGAAAGAGGGTGTTGGGGACCTTCCACCAGCGCATCATGGGCGGGGATGGCTGTGTAGAGTCAGTAAGGGGGTTGCAGTCAGTTAAGTGCATTTTGGGGGGACAGTTTCTGCATATTCATCATCAGTTCATAATGGTGTCCAGAGATAGACCTAGCCTGACTGCGCTGCAGAGCCGAGGCTTTGGCAGTGGGTATTGGCTTTGTCAGCCTGTTGTTGGGCTGCCACCCCCGCTGTGTCCCTGAGCTGCACTGTGCAGCCATCAGAGCTGCCAATAGTATGGCACTTGACTTCTCCCAACTCCATTCCATTTCTTCTTGTTTTCTCCCCCCACTTTCTCATTTCTCCTGGGTTGGCTGTACCTGCAGCTGTGTCTTTCTCTCCTTCACTTCTCTGGCTCTGGAAGTGTAGGGCCACAGCTTTGGAAGTGCGAGATGGGGAGGAGGACAGCTCCCTGGTGTGTGTGTGTGTGTGTGTGTGTGTGTGTGTGTGTGTGTAAAGGGGGGCTGGGGAGCAGAAATGCTTCCCCTCTCCCAGCACCATGGTTCCACCAATCCATAGCAGATAAAAGTTAGGTTCAATGTCAAAACTCCGTGTCTTCGAGGGTGCCACGTGGTGAGGAAAGGCAGCTGTGGAATGGACTCAGGGGTGGGGTAATAAGCACCAGAGAAGCTGTGCTAGGAGAAACCTGCTGAATCCCCAATGGGCTCTTTGTGACTTTGGGATTTGAGGCCTTGGGGGGAATTGTTGAGCTAGGAGCTTAAGAGGACCACGAAAACTCTGAAATCAATCCTATTCTACCAATGCTTATTGAGCACTCCCGATGCAAAGGTCAGGTGCTATGGGAACGAGTATGTGTGCTCATAAAGGGAGACTGCCTTGGAAGAGACACTCAGCCTCCTGGTGGGCAATGTCAGGTCAGACAGAAGATAGAGGGGTTTGCATGGCGGTGATAAAGGCAGGTGGGGCCAGCCTGGCTTGTCCTGTTCTGAGAGGGTACCCCACAGTCCACTCAAGGCCAGCTGAGCGAACGGGAAGACAGGTGGCTAAGGCAGGTGAGGTCCCTGCAGCCTGCTGTGTGCCCAGTAATGGTGTGTTCCGGGCAGCTGCCCTGGGGAATGTGTTTGCTGGAGAGAGTGAGTCTAGAGGGTTGAGGACCTAGAATTGGAGATTTTCCTCACTGACCCCACAGTGTAATAAAATAGCAGAAACAGTAACACTTGCAGCTGGCATGTTTGAGCACTTACTACGGTCGGGCACTGTATAATCTTCCATAGTAAACATGGCCACAACTTCCTTGAAGCTCCTCCCATCAAGGGGGTGTATTATGGGCTGATTGTGTCCCCTTCCCCCCCAAATCCATATGTTGAAGTCAACCCCTAGGTTGAAGTCCTGCCTCATAATGTGGCTGTATATGGAGATAGGATCTTCAAGAGGTAATTAAGTTAAACCGGTGTCATCAGGGTGGCCCCTAATCCTATGTCTAGTGTCCTTATAAGAGGAAATAAGGACACAGAGACACACACAGAAGAAAGACCATGTGAAGACACAGTAAGAAAGTGGCCATCTACAAGCCAAGGGGAGAGGCCTCAGAAGAAACCAACCCTGATGACACTTTGATTTCAGACTTCCAGCCTCGAACTATAAGGCAGTACATTTCTGTTGTTTAACCACCCCGCCTGTGGTACTTATGGCAACCCGAGCAAGCTAATACAAGGTGGAATCTGTGTCCCCTCCCCTAGAATCTGGGTTGGCCTGGTAACTTGCTCTGAACAACAGAATGTGGCAGAAGTGACACTGTGTAACTTCTGAGGCAAAGCCTTGTATAATAGCTCTCTGCTTCACCCTCTCAAGCAGTGCTGAAACTGCCGCGTAAGGGAGCCAGTCTTGAGTGCTAGAGGATGCAAGGTGGCAGGGAGAAGAGCCGTAGTTCACTCCAGCCAAGAGCTGCCAACAACTGCCAAACTGTGCATGAGGCCATCTTGGGCCTCCCCTGCTGTCCTCTAGCTGACTGCAGCTGCAGGAGTGAGCCTAGACAACCCACCCAACAGCAAGGAAGAAGAAACTATTGTTCAAGCCATGTTTTAGGATGGTTTGTTACATAGCAATAAACTGATACATCTCATTGAAACATCCTGCAGAAAGGTTTCCATCCAAAAGTTTTAGAAGTATGTTTTTGTGAATATTGGGCAAAGCCGTCCATTAAATGGGAAAAACCTTTATCTAGAATTATTTCTCCATTCAGGGCTTCCCAACTACCTTTGGGTTAGACCCCCACTGTGACCGAGCCTGCACTTTCTAATTCTGGGGCACAGCGTGGGGTACCTCCAAGGAGGGAAAGGAGGCAGGGAGCACTCTCCCTGAATGGTCAAGAGACAAGATCTTCATGTCTCTCTCTGCCCGCTAGAACAAGTGGCCACCTATACCAGTCAAATCCCCACATGTCAATCAAATACCTTCTGGATACAGTTATAGAATCACTATGAAAATAGGCACCATTTAGTAAGCACTCACTAAGTACAAAGTATATATTTAATACATTCACTTCTTTAATCCTCATGGAAGGATGGTCAGAAACAAGGCACTAGTCAATTCTTACCCTCTTGCGCAGATGAGGAAACTGAGGCTCAGAGGTTAAGTAGCTCTCCTAAGGTCACAAAGCGTGTGGGTCTAGACTCCCAAACTGATGGTCTTTCCTCTCCCCCAAGGTTTGACAATTAAGGGGGGGGTGATATAAGGAGGATGGAGATTTTTGCCCCAGTGAGGTGAAATTTGAGGAGCTGGTCTTATAAAGGTAGGACCAAGCCTCACTGGTGGGGCTGGAGCCAGGCCAGGTCTGTGAGAAGGCAGAACCTTGGGTGGAGCTGCCAGGAAATGCCTCGGGGAGGTAAACCAGTCTGAAGGGAGGGAGGGAGGCGTTGGGAGGCCTCGGGGAGGTGTGGGTAGGGGTGAGGGCAGAAGCTCTAATGCTGTCCAGAGGGGGGCCCCGGCCCCCCCCCAAACAGCCAGATGTACAGAATCCACCCCTGGAGCAGGCTGTCCCTCCCTGACCTTCCCTCTGGCCTCCTGGCTTCTCAAGGACTCCACCCTTCCCAGCAACCCCCCAGGCACCCCTAGGCTTTTTCTTCCCTCCTGTTTATGCAAATCCCCCACAAGTGAAGAATACCCTGATTAAGGGCTGACTATGCTGGGCCCCTGCTGAGTGTTTATCAGTAGCCCCTCATTTCATTCTCATGGAGACACTTTGAGGTGGGTACCTTGTTACCTCCATTTTCCAGATGGGGAAACTAAGGCACGGAGCTGTGAGAGGATGGGCAGCCTGCAGTCTGGCCTTGCCTAGTTACTCCGTGTAGGAGTCTTCTCTTAGCCTCCGCGGTCCTCCCAGACCTGGCCTGCCATAGATTCCTGAGGTGCTCACATACGTGTGTCACTCCCTTGGGCACGTGGTGTATGCTCCTTGCCTGGCACCATGGAGGTCTACGGACCATTTCTCACCCTCAGCACGGGGTCGGGCACATAGAAGGAGCCCCATGCTGTGAGCTCTGGTAGCGAAACTGTTACATTCCTGTGTAGCTTGGAGCCTCACCCCACCCTACTCTGAATAACACAGTTGCCCAACGTGAGGCTAATGGTGGTGATGGGGAAGGTGAAGGAGCCCCAGAAGGAAAAGCAGGAGGATCAGAGACAGCAGCTTCTTTAGACGGCCAAACACAGGCCTCACTGCCTTTTTCCGGAATAAGAGTGTGAGTGAGAGGGGCACATGGGCCCTCTTCTCAGAGAGAGCTCTCAAGCACCCGCTTCCCAAATGACAGCAGATTGTAGCAGACACATAATGGCGCCTCCCTGTTCTGTACTGCCTTCCCAAGGCAGCCTACTGTGCAAACCCACCCACTCTGGCACCAACTGGAGTCCAGCCGCCCTTTGAATGCTGCCTCATCCTGAGGCAACCCATCCCCCACCTTCCCTTGGGAGCGCAAAAGTTGGTCTGAATGGTCTCCCTTTGATTTTTCCTCAGATGCCCGACTCTCTCCAGACCTGGGGTAAAGAAAACAAGGCCAGAGAAAGGACTCAGTCCTGAAAGGGAGGTGGAAGAGCCATGCCTACAAAAGCAGCGCTGCAACTGCCTTTTCTCCAGCTGCCATTCAGTTCACCATCCCAACACTTTGCCACGAGGGCCCCACTCCAGGGTGTCCTGAATGTGTTGACATTGTGTCCTCACCTGGGTGTTTCCATTCGGAGCCCAAAGAGCTTCCAGGCATATGGCAGGGTTGACATGGGGTGGCAGAAAATCATGGGAGACCTTGTGTACCCAACTCCTTGTGTACCCAACAACCTCCAATGGGAAATGAGAAGGTACCTCACTGCTGCCCTGTACAAGCAAACTATCCAAAGGGACTAGAAATGACTAGAAACTGAGAAAGATTCACTCCATCCCTACAGACATGACCAAATGCAAATGGAAGTCTGGCATCTGGCACTGACTTTGCCCTGTGAGGTCCCAGGACTCAAACTAAAGGGGAAGTTCACATTTGTCCAGCACTTCAAAGAAATCATCTCACTTAATCCTCAACAACCCCATGAGATACTGTGGCAGTTTTAAACATGTCTGAAGGTTACAGGACACTCTTCCCACCAACATGTGGGGTCAATGTCCCCACTCCTAGAAATCTGAGGGGTCTTGTGACCACTTTGAACACAACAGAAACGATCCTGTGAGATTTCTAAGGCTAAGTCAGAAAAAGACCACGCAGCTTCCTCCTGGCTCTCCTGGGGCACCTATTCTAGGAGAAGTCCGAAAGAAGTCAACTGCCATGCTGGGGAGTCACAGGTAGATAGATACCCCAGTTGGCAGTCCAGCCAAGCTCCCAGAAAATGGCCAGCATCAACTGACAGCCAAGTGAGTGCTCCATCTTGGATATCCTTCAGATGGCTGCAGCCCCTGCAAACCCAGGAGAGAACCACCCGGCTGAGCCCTTCTCAGAATTCCTGACCCACAGAATTGTGAACAAAATAAAGCAGTTGTTTTAAGTGGAGATGTAATTTGTTGGTAAATTACCAACAAATCTGGGGTAATTTGTTGCAACGAAACAGATCCATTGTGTTGTTTCCACATCACAGAAGAGGAAATGAAGGCTCAGAGGGGTTGAGTGACTTGCCCATGGTCACACACCTCAGAAGTGGAAGAGCTGAGATGCAAACACAGCCTCTCTAAATCCAAAACATTATTTCACAGCCCCTTCTCACTGTGCCCCCTGATGTTTTCTCACTTCCTAGAAGAGAACATTCTTTTCAGACTAAACTAGTTTCCAAACCTGGCTGTGCGTCAGAGTCAGCTGTGGCGAGTGTTAAAGATAGAGATTGCCAGGCCCCACCCAGACCTATTGAGTCAGATTTTTCAGGCGTGGGGCCAGGATTCTGCATTCTATACTGACACCCCAGGTGACAATGACACAGTCAGTGAGTGAACCAGCTAGAGGACCCTGCTGCTCAGCCAGGTTATTGCAGACAATTAGAAGGGACCAGCCAGCTTTTCTTTAAAATATACCCAGTGTCAGGAAATCACTCATGGTATGTGCTCATCTGATTAAATTTGGACTTTCCTGACCCTGACATCTGAGAAGTCTTTTCCAGCCCCACACAACTAAGTGACAGAACCTAATGGTAGCGTATCCGATCAATAGATCAATAAGTACGTTATGGGCAATGCTGTAGGCAAGGTGTGTGTTGACACCTTGCGAGGCTCTGTGGTCCCTGCCCTCTAAGAACTTACAACTGAACACAGGAGATAAGGTATCACTCATTTCAGAGCAACTAAATGATAAGTTTTGTGGCTGTGACAATAAGTACAAAGAATTAGACTTCAACCAGTAGTTTGGGAGTGGCTCCATGAAGGAGGTGTGCCTGGACCTGGGCGTCAGGGTGAGAGCAAGGATGTCACTCCAGATGGGGACCCAGAAGGGCAGAGCAGGCAGGAGGGCATGGGTGGACACCAGGAAGCCTTGGGCTGCCCAGTGAGTATGCTTGTGGATTGTGAAAAACAGAGTAGGACCAGATGGGGGCGGGGGGGAGGGGAGGACGCCTTGAAGCTGGATCCAAATTTTTATTTTTCTCAGTTTCCAAAAGCTACTGTCATTAAAGATCAAGGGCCAAATTTCAGATTTTCCTGCAAATGAAAAGAAAACCACAGGCTTTTATTTCCCAGGGTGTCAGCTAGCATTTTCCCCAGAAGACACTTGGGAGAATTTTCAAGGAAGGAAAATACTTTGTTTCTGCCCTTTAAGAGCTTGAAATCTAACAGGGTCCACCAGAATGCCTAAAAGGAATAAAAGAAAATTTCAAGTGCTGACAAGGAGCATTCTCATACTCGGCTGTGGAAATATAAATTGGCACAACCACTTTGGAAAACTTTGGCACTATCTATTAAAGCTGAACACAGGCCCAACCTATGGCCTGCAATTCAACTCATGGTTCTACATACACACAGCAGGAATGTATCCATCTCTTTACCAGAAGGCATGTACACAAGTGTTCATAGCAGCAACATTAGTAATCGCCCCAAAGCAAAACTGCCCAAATGCCCATCAACAGTAGAATAAAATGTGGTGTATTCACACAGTGGGATACTACACAGCAGAGAATGAATGGGCTCCACAGCACACAATATGCATGGATCTCATAAGCACAATGTGGAACAAAAGAAGCCAGTCACACAAATACTTCACATTGTAGATTCCGTTTCTATAAAGTACCAAATCGGGCCATGCAAATCAATGCTATTAGAAGTTAGGATAGCAGTTTTCTTTGGGGCCACAGTACTAGGAAGGGGGCATGAGTTGATTTCCGGGGTGCTAGTGAGTATTGTTTCCTGATCTGGGTACTGGTTATATGGGTGTGTTCTTCAAGCCCTACACTTACGATGTGTGTGCTTTTCTGTGCAGCTATTTTGCTTCAGTAAAAAGTAAATCATCATCATCATCATCTAATGGGGAATGAAGGCAAAGCACAGAAGGGCCTCTGGGGGAGCTGTGAAGAGAGTTACACTGAGAGTGACAAAGAAAAAAAACTGAGGGAAGTTCAAACATGGAGAAGTTCAAGATGGACCCAGTGAATCAAGTCAAGTCACCAGTGAAATCAGAGACGAAGTTGCAGTTTCAGGAATTACCCAACCCACACTCCATAGTGGCGACTGGTCTAAGGGGTCCCCCTTCCAGTTCTAGGCTAGGATTAGTTCCAGAAGATAGATCACCTTGAACCCCTTTGGAGACAGGAGCCAGAATTCCCCCAAAAAAGAGATGGTCTAAATCCCCATGGGGCCCCACATTAAACATTTGGCCCAGCGCTCCATTCTCTCTGCTTACAAGATGCTGCCACGTTTAATTTTTATATGGTGGATTCCTTTGATTGGAATCACTCTGGGCAAAGGTGATTAGATTCCATTAACCCCTGGAATCAATTGAACAGCAAGCTTTCCTTCCCAAAGGAAAGGGCCAGGTTCCAGAACTTGGCTGACTGCATAGCCCTGGAGGAATTCATGGAAGGGAGGCCAGATTTTAAACATCATCACTTTCTGAAGAGGCACTTATGGATCCCACCCACATTACTCAAGGACGGCATAAGAAAGGTAGAGTAGGACTAGGGGGTAAGGAGCTGCAAGAAAGAGCTGGAATCTTCGACCTACACCCTTATACAATGCATGAAAGGTATGTCCTAGACAGCCAATGAAACTAGCTATAGGTCTAGTTTGCAGTAGAGTGAGGCCCAGTGGTGACACCTCCTGGGTCCTATTACAGATTTGTGTCACTCCAAGACCTGCTCAGAGACCAGCAAGGACACTTGCTGGGTCTGGGGTCTCCTCTGGTTTCTCCCACCTGCACCATCCCTGCATGGGAAGCCCATGCAGGAAGAAAGGTCTCCATCGTGGCCTTCTTCTCTCTCAGCATTGGGATGGCCTGTGGTCCATCTTCCCAGGTTTCCTGAAGTTGGTGGCCATGACCCAGAAGCCTCTGGTCCCATAATAAACCACCTTAGGGACGCTAATGTGTAATTATTGCATGGATTTATTTAAAATAATCTAAAACAGAAGATTCCAGCGAAGGCGGTTTTATCATTTGATATATGTATTTGTATATATAAATGTCACAGCTAGATACATAGTTTTGGTTTGAACCATCTGTTTCAGATTGCATTACTGTTCCCAGTTCTTCACTCTGCACTATATCTATGCCCTTTGCCATGTGACTGCAATTCATCCAGCTAGAGGTGGAGTGTATCTCCCCATCCCATCCCATCATGTCAGGCCACAGGACGTCTTTTGGCTAACGGAATGTAAGCAGAAGTAACAGTGTGAAAGTTCTAAGTCCAGGACTTAAGAAGTAACAGTGTGAAAGTTCTAAGTCTAGGACTTAAGAGTCACTGTGTTTCCACTCTACTCTCTTGCACTTTTGCCATCACCATGAAAAGAACATGTCCTGCATAGTCCATTTGTCCACAGAGGATGAGAAACACATGGAGCAGATTGGACCCAACCCACACTTAGAGTCAAGCCCAGCTGAGCACAGACTACGTCAACTAACCACAGGTGACCCACAACACATATGTGAGAAATAAATGCTTATTGATATAAGCTACTCAGTTTTGGGGTGGTTTGTTATACAGCCTTATTGTGGCAAGCACTGACTGATAACCACCTACGCACTTTATTCCATCAACCCAAGACTCATAATGCACTATCTACCATTTAAAAGGATTTTCCATCTCTCTCCAACCCCTTACCCTTCTTAATTCTTCATAGCATTTATTGCAACCTGAAATAGTGTGTGTGTGTACACACACACACACACCAGGGGTGCCACAAAAATGTATACACATGACTTGTATTTATCTTTTGTTATCGGTATATATTGAGTATTACAATTTTAATACAGTTTTTTCCTTTCTTAAAATGTGTATACATTTTTTGGCACCCTCAGTATATACATTACATAATATATATATATATACATATATAAAATATATATATATACACACATATATAAAAATATATGTATATATTATATATATATATATGTGGCGCATGCATTTATTCTCTTTCTATTTCCAGTAAAATGAAGTTTTATGATGGCTGAGACACTGCTTTGTCCTCTGCTATAAATGCCCAAAGCCTTGGTAGGTGCACGTAGTGGGTGTTAAATACTAATGTGTGGACTGAATGTATATAGTCCTTTTGGTCTTTAGTTAATATGTCTCTTATCTAATTTATGTTCCTGTGTGTAGCTCAACACGTGGCGAAAGGCAAAGTTGGGGAAGAAGAAAACATTTTGTGGAGAAAAATCTGCAAACAGGAGACCTCCGCATGTTGTCCCTGATGAGGGATGACTTATTCTTCCTCAAGGAGCCTCTCACAGTGGTTAGGGCCCTCAGAAACTACAGCAGGTCTCCAGAACTGTGACAAGTCAGCAGGTGACTTAGCCAGTGCCATCCAGTGTAACTGCAACACAGCAAAATTTCTGTACCCTCTATCAGGGGCTGTCCTCAACCTTAGGAGATTTCTCCATGTGTCAGTTCACTGGGGGGAACTTCAAAGGGACTTATGTGGCTTCCAAGAACTGTCAGAACGTTTGACTCTCTGGCATCACGCCAGCATCACACGTTAATTAAATTATATGGCAGAAACACTACAATGTCAAGGTCAGATATTACAGCAGTCAAAACCTAACATTAGGAGCAGTATTTTATAGCACAGAGCAAAGTATACCTTTAAACAAATTTCTTTATCTTTCCTGTGTCCTCTCTTGCCTCTGGCTCTTAAAACATCCATTCTTCCATTCCTGTGTGAAAAGCATTCCAGATTACTTTGTCTGGGGAGTTCATAAGACCCTCTCTAGCTTGTCAGACAGGCAGGCTCCTGGGACCACACCCACTTGCTCGTCTGACCCTCGACTCAAGCCTGAAAATGGCCTTTGTGAGCTTGGATCTCCCTGAGGGAGAAGGACTATTCATTCCTGGCTCTGTCCCTAAAGTAAATGCTAGTTCTTTCTTCAAAGATGGTTCTATCAGCAGGGCAGCAACTAACCAGGCTAGAAAATGGGAAGGAAAAAAAAAAACTTTCCCTCCAAATGTCTTTTTAATAAGCACGGCTAGAAACTCTCCATGAGTGTGGAAACTGTCCCCAGGAAGCCCCTGCCACTTAGATGCCACTCTGCCTCAGCTCTGAGCGGAGCTGAGGGCAGACAGTTCTCTCAGGCGGGGAAGGATTATGAAGCCACATTCCTGGTTTCCTCAGGCCTCTCTTGCGGTTACCAAAGAAAACTCGGAAGCCATGAACTCAGGGCCAAATGACTCACGTGCAATCACTAAAGCAAGGTTGATACCAAATGTATTTGTCTCCCTAGTACCTATTAAGGACCTTTCATATGCCAGGCACAATTTTAAGTGCTTTATGTCCATCAACTAATTTAATTCTCCCAACATTCTGGAATCTGTGGTATTATTACCCTCCATTTTATAGAGGGGCAAAGTGAGGCACCGAGAGTCACTGCCTGAGGCCACACAGCTAGTCAAGTGGCAGAGCGAGGTTCACAACCTGGGCAGTCTGGCTCCACCCTACCAACTACTGCGCAGTCTTTGCTACTGAATGCACAACCTTTATTAAATGCCTACTGTGAACAAGGCACACTGATAAGGTGCTGGGGGCTGAGGGGACGGAGTATGAACAAGGAACATATCTACGAGAGCAAAGTATTCCTAAGTAACATGTTAAGATAAAGTTCAATTAAATCAGATCTTGGAAGGGGTTTTGAATTCTTTCCAAGGGTAGGCATGTTGAATAAATATAGTACTTTTGGAAGTTAGCCTTCTTAACTGGGTGCTCATTGTACTGTTCTTTCGATTTTTTTGTGGGATTGGGAGTTTTCAAAATAAAAAATATATATATTTTTTCAGAAATCGCCTGTCGTGCGGGGCGGCCTGCGGGGTCTCTGCTCCCGCTCCCCACATAAGAAGCAGGACATGGTGAGGCCAAAAAGGAACACCCACGGAGCTATAAGTAGGGGAGTCATATCACTATATTCTCGCTCGCGGCATCCGCCTCTCTGCAATCCGCTCTTGCAGGCTCAGCCACCATCTTCTTGCTAGCCCCCATTCGCTGCTAGCCTAGCCACGGCAGTTATATCAGTGGCCAATGGCTCACTGGTTACAGCTGACGGCCAACTAGCCACAGCTGATGGCCATTTACTACCTAAGCCAGCACCTTTCCACGTGAGGGCGAGAGCCTGGAAACTGCACTCCTGGCTCTGTCCCCACATCGTCTTAAAAGACTATCTTGGGGAGGGTAAGCCAGAATCCAGCGGCAGTGATTGGCCATAGAGAGGCAAACTGGGTGACTGAAGAAGGGGTTGGAGAGGCTTCCTTCTCCTTGGCACTCCCTCTGATATCCTTAGAACGGTGTGCCACATGCAGGTGTTACTCATAACGTCTGCCATTAATGTGATGTCTTCTGGGTGGAACCTCGAGAAAGAAAGCAGAGAATTCCCAGTTCCCAAGTCCCTATTCAGTAGTCAGCACTCGGAGTTTGGGGGACTCTTTGGTTATCCAGTTGTAAGTGGAAAGTGGGCAGAAACACACCATCCGCCCTTTGGCTTGAAAAATATATGCCTGAGGAAGAAAGCGAGGGCGGCTGTTTCTCCTGGCTTTAGTTAATGTGAGCACATGGAGGTTCTCAGCCCTGTGGAGCTTATCTCTTTCCGTGAGACTAAATTCTATAAGGAGGGGCCCGGGGCCTGGTAGCCTGGGGTCTCCCCAGGCTGCAAGCACAGTGCCCAACAGTCAAGGGGGCTGGATCAGATGCTTGTTCAATGAATGACTGACACGTAAAGGGCCATGTGGCCTCATAGTCTCCGCATTATACGTGTGGTTACCTCTGGGGGCCTATGTCACACTTATCACAAGTTAGCAGTGCTTCTCCGTCTTGACACACAGAGAAGGTGATAATATCTTTATGGCACACACGGTAAACAGTGACCAAGTGTTAACAATTGCCCAACATGGCTGCTCAAGGCCTGAAGCTACCAGTCAGGGGACTTGGGCCACCCCCCCACACACCAGGCCACCCTGAGGGGCTGGCCCACTGGCAGCCCACTCAGTCTTAGGAAGCGCTGGGTTAAGGGACTGCAGGGGCCATTCTGGCTCTGGAACTAGTAACCTAAATGGGGAGAGGGGGACTTAGGGGCAGCAGGGCTTCCTGGGGCCTGGGCTGAGTACAAGGGTGTGCCTAGGACTGGGGGGCAGCACGGGCCTGAGTGGTGGGCTGGAAGGGCATGCTGCCAGCTAAGGCTGGCCCACAGCCAGGAAGTCTGACTGAACGTGGGCCAGCCCTGTTGGCCCACAGACTCTGTAAGCTGAACTGCTCCAACGCTCCTTGGCCTCTTTGTTTTCACTTCCCCACAGCTCTCCCTTAGTGTTTAGGAATGTGCTTTGAAGGTTCCAGCATTTCGCCTCTGCTTAGGGAAACCAAGAGCAGAGGCTGGGCTGAGGCCAGATGGCTGCAGGGAGGGTACCTGTGATCACACTGCGAGTGCCCCAAGGGGCAGGTGGAATCTGGGGGGGCACAGAGCAGGGAGCAATGAAGCCAGCCCCCATTCTCTGCTGGGAGACTCCGTTTCCAGTGCTAAACCTTGGAGAGTCTTGGGTTTGTTTTGTTGAGGGAGGCAGTATTCCCTTACCAGCTCCCCCGGAGAGCCTGCATTTGTCCAGGAGCTTTGGGGATAAGCTACACTCTTCTGTTTGTCCAGGGCAAGAGAGAAGACTGCAATGAGTACTCAAGCTAGACAAGTTGCCTCCTCTATTTGCATTAGACTCATTTTCCTGGCTGGCCTTGAGAAACAGTCAGGCCCTCCAAAGAAAGTGGCACAAAGGGCCCTGGCCCACCCAGATGGCCTCTCTCGTACCTCCACCCCTGGGAGAACAGTCTCATGTCCAGGCTGCCCTCCTGTAAACCTCACAGTGGGCTTTGTTTAAAAGCAGAACCCTGCAAGTGGTTGGCTTCCTCCTTCCCTTCTCCAGCTCTCTTACCCACTGTCCTTCATGGTCTTTGTTACCAGGCACAGAAACACCTAGTCACCCTGCTCAGTCCTTTGAGGGCTCATGGCACTGTGGCTTCATATGTCCAGCATAGTGCTTTGCACACAGCAAGTGCTTAATAAATGCTCAATGACTAAAACACGAGCCTTCTTCAGTGACCAAGAACACCCTGGATCTTTCTCTAACCAGAAGTCACTTTCCTCCTCTGATTCGTTACTCAAAGTAGAGAGCTCTGGGTTTTGGTCTTACTTATGCCACTAACTTGTCACCTTGAGCTAGTGTTCTCACCCTCCAAACCAATTTCCTCAGCTGGGTTAAATGGAGGCTCAGTTAAAGCACGGGCAGCCGTTCTCCGAGATCTCTACACACTCCTGTTTGCCAGCTGTCATTTTATCCCCAGGTCGGGCCATTTCAATCCTGCCCACGCCCCGGTCTTAGTGAGGTCCCTGGCCTTCAGAGGAAGATTCTCTCCCTGCTTTTCCACGGTGTCTGTTTAGCTTCACAACACACACCTGGTCCTTGGGCTCCTGACGCATCTGCTCCCTTCTGTCCTCACAGCCATTTATACAGCTCTGGCTCCTGCGTGTGACGGGGCTGTGGCACATGAGCAATAACTCCAATGCCACAAGGGCACCCGAGTCATTTTTCTGCAGCCACCATTGTCTGTTTGGAGCTCTGGTAGACCTCCCTCCTGCCTGGTGGTGACACAGGCCCTGTTTAGTTAAGTGTGCGCTGTGGGTTTTTTTCCTTCCTAATTTCCATTTCTCCTTGATTTCAGCAAGGGAGTTAATCTGCACTCAGGGGCTGGGCTGCGGGTAAACAGAAAGTGCCATCAGAGGAATCCCTTCCTCCTCTCTTAGAAAAGTCACTTTCTCTGCCCAGGTAATGACGGCCTTTGCCTCCCAGCTGCCTCTCAGCCTCCTTATATTTAGTGCACGTTGCCTTGGATAGAGTTTAATTAGGCACCAACGCACCCAGGGGCAAAAAGTAAGGACCCCTCTCAGGTTGAACAAATGGGGCCCAGCCCCAGCGCAGGAGTCTGCAACAGCCTCTCCAGGCTGGTAAGTGATGGGCTGCCAGGAGGTAGGGGTTGTCCATTCTCAGCTAATGATTGCCTTAGGCATCAAATGATGGAAAATCCAGGAGGGCTGGCGAGCTGCAGGGCGCAGCCAGGGACAATTGTACGGACCAGTTTAACACAGCTGGGGGGAGGGCTGGCAGAAGGAATGTTGCGTCTGTGTGTGTGTGTGCACACGCGCGTGAGTTTCCTGGTCTCTTTTCTCTCCCCTCCCTGCTTTCAGTTTTCTCTTCTGTTTCTAGCCCACGCGAGTTGAAATTAGAAAGGTCTCTGCATTCATTTATTTGTTTTAATAAGGACAGCATTTTTAAGCAGTGTATTTGCAGCAATTGAGTGTTAAACTAAACACCAAGCCAACTAAATGTGTTAGGGGAAAATGAAAAGTCAGTTTACAAGAAACATATAATTAACACGTTCTTTGACTTCCCCTAAGCCTTTGTCTAGCTGAGGACAAGACAGGGGAACCATAATCAACTTTAATAAAATGAAATACAGTATCAAGGCAAAAGGGAAACAAAAAAGTTTGGAGTGGGAAACAATCCTCAAAAGGAGATTCTGGAGTTATAAAGATATTTTTAAAAATTAATCTTTTGTTGCCTTATTTTTAATCAACAATTTTCTCCTTCCAACTACAAAGGCACCAGAAGGCTCTAGTTTGTCCTGTACCTGTTAACAACGACTAAAGCTGAGACCTGGAGGGGGAAGGGGAGGGTTGTACAAGGACCCAGCAGGAGATACATGGGAGTTTCCGGAGGCTGATCTACACAGGCTAATAGAAATTACTATTGCACAACACCAGAGTCTTCACGTGGCCTGACTTCCAATAAACTGTTCCCCTCCTAACCCCTTGGAGAAAGTGAAATAAGACATTAGACTTTCAATAATCTCATATGGTGATGATCAATCAAAACCCAGAGGAGAAGGCCAATTTATAGAAATTGTATCTGCTTTACTGGGCGGCTGGAACCAGGGAGCTGAAAAGAACACTGAGCTCGCCTTTGATGTGTGAAGTTGCCTAAAAATGAGAAATGCCAAAAAACATTGCCTGTATACATGGGGGCTTTTCAAAGGGAGAGGGTGCTCCTGAGAGGCCTGTGTCAGGCGGAGCACAGTAGGGACCTGCCTGCCAAAAGGAGTGCGCACATGTTTATGCCACATCAAAACTATTTATTTTTATATCTTTCAGCTATTTTAAGTTGGCATTTCCATCTTTCTTGTTTGTTTTATCGCCAATAAAGTTTATTTACTAAATTAACTTTTAATGGATCCTCTACTTTGTCCTTTAAAGTTGGCTTCTAGGACCTTTTTAGCCAGGACCCCTCTAGCCTTTGTGACCAGCTCTCACACACACTCCCATCCCAACCCTGGAGGTGAAGGGCTCAGCCTCGGTTAACTCCTTGCCTGCTGGTGTCTTTTCTCTGTAGCTACTAATCACCTCCTTTTGATCATTGCCAAGTTCTCAGGTTGAAGGAAGGAGAAAGGACCTCTTGACCATTCTGGCTGGCTTTCCACATGAGCCTGAAAATGTCGACAAATTTGAAACATCTGCCGGGCTGCTTTGGTCTGATTGCTAAAATATGCCGACCTCAAGCCCCCTACCCCCCGCCCCTTTTAATCTGTTTCATATTCACAAATTAAGCATTTAGTCTGGGTAATAAATCAGGGAGGTTTACGAGACTCACACGAGACAAACAAGCGAGTAAGGCGCAGCACAAGTCCCTGGAAGCCGAGTGCGCGGAGCTGCCAGGAGTCGGGAGCTCCACGCGCTCAAACGCGGACAGCAGCCTTGGCGCGCCCTGACACGCCGCCAGCACCCACAATTTGGCCAGTCCCCGAGTGGGCGGGCCGAAGGGGTGCAGGGGAGCAGCCCCAGCCTGGACCCACACCGCCTTCGCGCGAACCCGCAGCGCCCGGCCCGCCCCAGCTCTGGGCAACTCGGCGCCCCTGCCCCGCCAGGGAGGGGCCAATGGCAAAGGCGACAGCCTCACCCGCACACACCCTGTGGTGGGCCCATTAAGCCTCTCCCAGCCGAGAAGGCTGGAACCCCCTCCCCCACCTCTTCCATCCTGCTGAGCTCGGCCTTAAAGATCCTAGGCCCACCCGGGCCAGAGAACCAAATGATCCCCCTCCACATCCACGTGTGACCTCCACTAAGTCTGGGCGCTAGGCACCCCCCCATCTCTCTGCGTTGCCTCCTCCCAGGTTTCGGTCACTGCAGCCACAAAGCTACTTTCAGATTCAGAAGGGGAGGGCGGTGGGGAGGGCTCTCCTTCAGAGTGGATCGAGGCATGGGGAGGAGAGCAAAGGCACAAACTGGGCCCAGGTCCCCGCTACGGAAACCCTAGCGCAGGCTTCAGCGACCACCCAAACTCAGGGGTCTTCAACCTGTGCATCTCCCGCCCTCCCCTGTGCGAGAAGTGGACCTGAACCAGGGATCTCGGGCCAGGCGCAGCCTAGGACCTTGGGAGACCCCGAAGGGGAGAGTGGCTCTAGGTCACCTCGCCCAGGCCCCGGTCGCCCTGCCATGCTTAAGTTCCCTATCGGTTGGCGTTCTCGACGCTACGGTGGGACGCGGTGGCCGAGGCGGAGGGCGGGAAATCGGGTAGGCGGAACGCGCAGCCCACCCGGGACTGGGTGGGGGAAGGCACAGGTACAATTCCCCCACATTGCAACGCAGTGAACCCACATCGCCCTTCCTCGCTTCTCCGAGCACACATTCCGACTGCGAAAGCCATTACCGCCGGCGCGCGAGAGACTTTTTAAATATTTACAGCCCGCTCTCCGCACGGTAGCCTGATCCATTTTGTGGGCGCGGAGGCGGGGCGCGGGGCTCCTCTCCCGAGGAGGTGAGGAACCGGGGCGGGGGGCGCCAGCCGCCTCCCCCCGCTGCCCCTGGCGCTCCCCACCTTGTCCCCTCCGGGTGGAGAGGAGGCCGGAGACTGCGCGCGGCACGCCAGGGGCCCTGTCGGGGCCTGAGCAGGAGGGGGGTGAGGGTGGGGGGGCAGCGTCCGGGAGGAGGGAGGGCTGGGAGGCTGATTTAAAGGTTCTCACCGGGAAGCGAGCAAGGCACAGACCTGAGAGCCGCGGCGCGGTGAAATCCAAGGAGCTCTCTTGGCGAGGAGGGGCTGTCAGAGGCCATTTATCTCTCGCCAGAGTGGAGGCTCGGCTCCCACACCGCCCGCGAGTAACAATGGCAGCGATCAGCAGCTCTGCACGCGCTCCAGTGCATGAATGGATTGCGGAAGATGCCTGCGCTCCTTTCGGCTCCGGCGGCTCTCCCTGCGCCCCCTCCCCGCCCGCCGCCCCCGCCCCCCGTCCGCCTACGGCCAGAGCGCGCGCCGTGCGCCTCGGGGTTCGCTAGTCCGGCCCCGCTGCGCGGTCACTCTCACCCCGACTCCCGCCGCCCTGTCCCCCACCGCCGTTCCCAGGGCCTTGGCACCTTGCCACCGAGTGTCAGGGGCAGAAACTTGACACAAGCCTTCCCGACGCAGACACCCCAGCCAGTCCCCTCCTTCCTGCGCTCCCCCCGCGACAAGTTTACTTTCAAGGAGTTAGACAGGGTTTCCACCTCAAAGGCCGGCCTTATGCCGGCCCAGAGAGAGAGGGCAGGCTCGGAATACCCGGATACGTAGAGTGTACGCAGGCCCCTGGCTGGCCCCAAACCCGAGCACCTGAGCCCGGCGCCCCCTACTCCCCCTTTGTAGCGGCTCATCCACTGAGAGTCCCTGCAATCGGCACATGCACTCCGGGCACACACACACACACACACATACACACCCCTGACCCACACGTCTGGCCAACTTTTGGGGCAGCGGCAGAACCATGTACTCAAATTCTCGGCGGATTACAGTCTGTAGAGTTCAGAGAACGCCACAGGCGGCGCGAGGTTGGCCACAGAAGTGTTGCCCTTCACCTCTGCAAAGTAGGTCTCATAAAGCAACTCCCCACCCCACCCCAGCTGCTGCCTAGGGCTGGGAGCAAGGGTAAACGCAGCGAGGGATGCTCAGAGCCCTGCTGGGTTTGCTAAACCACAACCTGAGAGACGTTTCAGCCTCGGAGGTCATCGAGCCCCCCCCCCATGCATCAGCCTAGAGCGGGGGTCAGGAGGGGTGGGTACCCGTATTGATCCTAAGGCAGTGCTAAATCGCCGGCGGGAACAGGCCAGGCGAAGCCTAGGTGGAGGGAAGGCGGCCGCACGTGCGCAAATAGCGTGGCAGCGTAAAAGCCGCGACGCTCTCGGAGAGGCAGAGCGCGACCCGCCAACCCAGGAGACTGGTGAGGGCAGGCTCTCGAGAAACTGGCAGCGAGACAAAGCGGGAGGAAAGAGACGGGGAGGCTCCGCGGCAGACCCAGAAAGGCAGGCAGCAGCAGACGCCCGGGCCCCGACGCGGAAGCGTGTGCAGATAGGCCCTGCCCGGCATACCCCGGTTCGGGCCCCCAGGGACAACGACGCGGATTCCAGGGGGGGCCTACTGCCAAAGCTGGTCTCTGTTGGGCCTCGGCCGGCTTGACGAGTCAGTTTGGGTCTCCCCCAGCAGATGGCGGGGTCCCTGGGGTGGTCTTAACCAATAGGGATCCCTCTGGTCTCCACCCCTCCCTGAGCCCTGGACAAAGGTAGTGGGTTAGAGGTGCACGGCCCTCGGAGAGCTCGTGTCTCCGATCTGGGGAGCCTCGGGCAACTGTTTATCTGACTTGGAAGAGTTGGAGGGCCGCCACCCTCCACCGAATTAACATTTGAGCTTCCCGACCGCGAGACGCTTACGGCACAGCCCACGCCCTGACTTTCCAACAATCGGGAATCGAGACTGGACTTCCCGCAAGGAGGAACAGTGCAATGTGGGAAGAGACCCCCCAGTCTCAGGTTCTCCGTCGCTGCTTCCCACCGCCCGCACACTGGGCCCAGCAGTAGCGCCCCCCTCTCACTGTTTTTCCCCCACCCCCCACCCTCCGGGCTCCGCAGCCCCGGGCAGCCACCGTGGAGCGCGCCTCTCTTCCCTGGAATGAAGCCGAGAGCTTTCCCGCGGCTCTTGGCTTTGCGCACACTCGCTGCACCCATCCCCACCGCGAGCGCGCGCGCGCGCGCGCACACACACTCACACTCGTTCTCGCCCTTCCTGTCTCCCTGCTGGGCGTCCTCGAAACCTGACTGCCTAGCTTGAGTGCGGAGTCCCGGCTGAGCTGGGAGCCTGGAAGACCGAGTGGAGGTGGCCAAGGGAGAGGATAGGGCCTGTAATGGAGGCGGAGCGGGGGGGGGGGGGGCTCATAATGCCTGAGAAAGAGGCCAGCCGGAGACAGCCCGCTGGAGAGGGAAAGTATAAAGAGAAAGCCAACACTAATCCCTCAGCTTGCCTATTTGGGGCCTGACAGTTTACAAAAGCCTTTCCCCTGAACATTATCTCATTTGCACCAGCCTCACCACCGGGCTGTGAGGGAGGTAGGGCAGATAGCATTACCCCCATTGGCAGAGGAGGGAAATGGGGCCCAGAGAGGTTGAGAGAGGTCTGTACCAAAGTGGTAGAGCTAAGAGTGGTGGAGGAGGCCTGAGGCCTGGGGTTTCCTGCCCCCAAGTTCACTTTCCTGTTCAATAGTGCGTGCGCGCGCGCGTGCGCGTCCCCCCCCCCCCCCCCCGCTCCCCACTCCCCCGACCCCCGCAGATCTGTGTGGAGGGGAACGGGATGGCCGGATAGGAATGAACAGTCCAGTTAGGGAAGTTCAGGAAGGAAGGACACAGCCCCACACCTCTTCCTTTATCCAGGTCTCACACAACAGCCCCTGCACTTTCCATAGCAGCCCGGGAACACTGTGCCGCCAGCCCAGGGGTGAGTTGTCAGTGCCTGGCTGTGCCTTCTGCAACGGCTATTCCAGAGGTCTTGTATCTTTGGGAGGCCCCGCTCTGCTTGTCTGTTCAGCTCTCCTCTCTGCCTGTCATCCCCGCCCCCAGCCTCGGCTGCAGGATGCCTTGCGTCCAACTGTGGTTTCCGGGCAATAAAACAACTATTAAAGTCTCAGGCACGGCTGGTGATTTGCATCACATCCTCTCGTGCATGGATTCAATATTTAATACACAATATTGAATACGGATATTAAAAATCAATAGCTGAGGACCCCTGGGGAGGCAGCACAGTGCGATCCTGCTTCGGGAACACAACCAGCTCCTCTAAAAAGACAGGGATGGCAAGTTCAGCTAAGCTGAGCCCAGCACCAGGGGAAGTGAGGAGTAGTGGATGCCTCTCAGCTTCCTGATATGCTTAACTGCACCATTCCTAAGCCCAGCTAAAGGGAGGCCAAAGCAATGATATGCCCCCAGGCTTTACTAGTTGGGGGGTGGGTAGGATTTATGTCCGGAACAAGCTACCAGGTGGATGGAGCTGCCTTTTTTTGTTGTTGCAGTTTATACTTTGGTTTGGTTCAGGTCTGGGTCCTACAGGCGAGCACCCAACTCTTCCCACCGTGATGGCTCCTTCCCCGGGCCTCAAGACATCCATCACCATAGGCCCCATGGGGAGCTCTTGGCATAAGCTTTCAAGGAGATGGAACAAGAATTCCAATGGCTCATAATATTCTTTGCACAGTAAAATGTGAATGCCTGATACCAGGCTCAGAGATACAGGGTCTTCTGAGGCACCACGAGCATTCAGGACAAACCCTCAGGCCAAATGACCTGCCCACGGGCCTGGTGATGGGTGCGCACTGATAGAGGGAAGGGAACAACTACTGTAAGAAGGAGGCTGGGACATCGAAGCACTTCTGCTCCAGAATGAGAATCCAGATTGTCTGTTTAAAGAGCCAGGAGAAGAGCAAGCTCCCTGTACACAATTATCTTTCAGGCCTGAGGAGGAACACAAATTACTCTCTTCTTTATCAATACACTTTACCCTACACATAAACAAGGTTCTCACAGACTGGTCAGGTAGGGGTGAAGGAAAATAAACATCTTTGAGAAGATTCTTTTTTTCCACTATAGAAAGAGAAAAGACACTCTTAGGTTATCTGATTGAATGGGCCTGGAGGCTTTTAGATGCCAAAGAACTAGGTGAACTTGACCTACAGAAGTACCATTCTAGATACCAAGTTAGAATATTAATTTTACAGATTCCCTTTTTATCACAGCTTAACTCAATATGGATTGAGTTGGAAATTTTGCTCTGGTTATAAATAGATCGAGAGAACACCTCAGGAAAACCCCAAAGTGGCAATTTGGGCAAAAGAAGAGAATGAAAGAGGTGTTGGAAAATGACAGTTAATAAGCCAGTGGCCTTGCATTTTCGTTCCCTAACCATCAAAGGGAGGGAAAAGTCACCTTTCTTAGAACCCTAACAGGAAAAGCTGACACTCTGGCTGCTACAGATCCTCTGGGTGGTGGTTCCAAGCCCCAGCCCTCTGGGAGTTTGCCTGTGTGTATTTATGCGTTTCTAGGCTGAGGGTGCAGCCACTTTTATAACATTGGGCCCTAGGCCTGTGAAACCCACTAGCAAAAGTTCTCAGAGGAAAAGATGTTCTAAGGTGGATGTTGGATACAGAGCAACTGCTCCAGCAGCATCAGCAACGTCTTCTTGAGTCCTTCAGCACTACCAAACCGCCTTACTTCTTCTACCTTGGCCATGGGGCCAGGCTCTGGGCCTCTTACAGACCCATGCAGGCCTGACAGTTTGCACCTAGCCAGGACATGTGACTAGGGTATGAGATGACTGGCCAAGAGAGAAGAGAGGCTCAGCTGGGGGGACCCAAGGCCCAGAAGGGCCTCCTGGCACAACAAGCTTAGGGCTGACCCAGCCTGGAGGAGGTGAACCTCCAGAAACCACTGAGGCCTACACAACCATCCCCCCTAGGCCCACCTGGTACTTCAAACCTACAGGGAAAGTGGCCTTGTCCCATTTGGGTGGCTAGTCCCAAGGTGTAGTAGAGTGCTGCTATATGAAAGACCTACACATCAAATCCCAAATACCAAGAGGGAATGGGGACAGAGCAGGAGAGAGGAGGTATCCTCTCCCCTCCCACCACCCCAACCTTCAATAAGGTTTTCCTGGAAGGAACTGAAGTTGCTAGTGGAGTTGTTCCTGAAGCCTCTCCAGGACTGTCGCTACCTCCTGGTGCAAGGCAGCGAGGACGATGGCTTTCTGTAGAGAGATCCCCTAGATAGTATTCACCACAAGGAGCCTCAGATTCTGGCGCGAAACCTCACAGTTCCGATAAGACGCTACCTTCTGTCCCAAGCACACCCCCCCAAACCGAAAAACAACCCCGAACTGCTGGGATGAACACTGAACCTGAGGCCAGGGTCAGCGGACGGACGGTCTCCACTACCAACAAGTTGCTGGTCGAGTTAACAGCTGTGGGAGGGGGAGGGGAGCCGCAGGCAGCCACGACTGAACGGTTGCGATCTAGAAAATTCAACAAGAGGCCGCCGCGATGGTAGCGGCGGCGGCTCCAATTAGCTGAGCCAACTGGGAAAGCAGAGAGCAAGGCGGCGGCCCTGCCGATCGTGCCCCGGGCGAGCAGGCGGGAGGGGGCGCGGGGCCTCGGATCTGCCGGGGCGGCCCTCGCCCGGCCCCTCCCGCGGGCTCTCGGAGCGCGCCTGGTGTTTACACACTGTCCTTCCGACACCGGATCAAGTTTCAGGCCGCGCTGGAGGCGCCGGGGGCCGGCCACAGGCTCGGGAGAGGGGAAGAGTTGGAGCGGGATCTAAGGCAGAGCTGCGCGGACAAGAAGGCCTGGCGCGCGTGGGCATAGCTAGTGCAGCGGACCCTGGGGGTGGGGCGAGGGGAAGCCCATCCGGCAGGGTAGGCAGGGGCAGGTGGGGCGCGATCTGGTGGGCGAAGCAAATCCGAGTCGCAAGAGTGGAGTGCTTTGCTCACCCCGGCCAGAGAATTTACCCCTGGGAGAGGAAGGACTGTTCAGAACCTTAGCGCAACGTCTGCTCTGAGAGCCCCTTGTGAGCTCCGCCCCTCTTCCCCCCAGTGCCTTTGATATACTACACGATCCAGGCCATTGATGGGGGGGTCGGGGGGACGGTCTGTGGGCTAGAGGAGGAACGTGCGATTGGAGACCTAGAGCTTCCCTGCGCGCCCCGACCCCAGGGCTGCGGAGGCCTCCGGCGGAGTGCTCGCCACTGCACGCCTCCTCCGAGCTGGCAGCGCGCGGGTGCCCCACGCAGTCTGGCGGCGGCGGGTGAGCTCCCAGCAGCACAGGCACACCGTAAACAGCTGCGTGCGCGCCCTCCCCGCTCGGGCTGGGAACCTCACCCAAACACCCTGTCGCCTTCTCTCCTGCTCCCAGCTGAGGCTGGGGGGGGGGGGGAGGAGGGCGCGGAGGGCGAGGCTTTTGTAGCTGAATCTGTGGAAAGAAAGCCCCCACCCCACCCCCAGGCCACCGGGGCCCGGGAGCGAGCGTTCTGAACCTGCAGGGGTGCGGGGTGCTGCGGGGAGGGGAAGGAGTAAGCGCCTGCCCCCTCCCCACTGAATGTCTGCTTTGTTCCGGAAAACAAGGGAAGCATTAGGCTGCTGCCCCCGGGGAAACACAAAACTTCTTTTTGAATCTCGGGAAGGGCGGTTGACTGCGCTACGGGGCTCCCGAGACAGACTGAGGAGGGGAAAAGCTGAGAGGGCGGGTGAAGGCAGGCAGACTCCGGACAGGGGACGACAAACGGAGTGGGGTAGAAAGCCGCTCAGGGTGACCCGGCGGGAGACCCGGGAACCCGACTCGGCGCGAAGGTGCCGCGCGAGTTCCAGCGAGCAGCCGGCCCAGCCAAGTGGCGCCGGCCCAGCCAGCGGCCGTGCCAGCTTCCTGCCCTGCCCAGGACCGCGGAGCAGTCGGGGACGCCGCCGCAAGCTGGCCGGGAATCGCAGGGCGGGTGGGGTGGGGGCGCGAAGCCACAAGTAAACCCAGACTAGAACTTTCTGCACCCCCACCCCACCCTCAGAGTGGGCCTGAACCCCGGGCCTGTGGGGCGTAGGCTCGGGGCGTTCAACCTTGGAGGAGAAAGGGGGCAAAGGCCCAGGGAGCTCCCCCGCGCGGAAAGTGGGGGGCAGTCTTTAAGTGTCTGGTCTCATTTGATGACCGCTAATCCGTTCAGCTCCCAGGCCGGCTGTGCCTTTCTGAGGGGACGAGTCAGTTCTACCCAGGCTGGTAGGAGCGGGCAAGGGGGCGAGCGAAGGCAAACCTGGAGCTCGCTTGCTTTCCAGCTCCCTGTCCTCCCCCGGCCGCCACCCCTCATTCGCCCTTTCAGCACCTAAGGAAGGGGCTCTGCCCCACCCCCGCGGGGCGCTCCCCTCTGCCTCGGAAGCTCAGACCGAGAGCGAGGGTTTTCCCCCTTCCCCCTGGGCTCGCTGGGTTTCTAACTTCCTCTAAACCTCCCTCCTCGCTCCGAAAAGCCCCGAGGAGAGGAGCCGAGAGGAAGCACGCCGCTAGTGTGCGAAATGAAGACCATGTGTGGGGACGGCGGCATCAGAGTGCAGCCGCCGGGTTGGGGAGGGGGGCGAAGGCCCCCGCGCGGCCCGAGGCTCGGGGCGACAGCAGCCAGCGCCTCCGCTTGGCATTGGGGACGCGGGACCGCGGCGAGAAGCGGCGAAGCGCCTGGTCTAGCCTCGTGGCCGGCAGCGGGGCGGGGGTGCGGGAGCTGCCGCGCCGTGGGGGGCGGGGGGCGGGAACGCTGCCCCGGCTTCCTGGGCCGCAGCTGCGGCCGAGGGCTCAAGAGCAGATCGTGTTCGGCGGTGGTGGCAGCCGCGGCGGTGGCGGCTCGGGCACGCCGCGCTCGCAGCTGAGAATCAACAAAGACAGGCGGCGGGTGAGCGGGGGAGGGGCACAGCCGAGCGTTCGCTGGCTGCCGTGGAATAATAAAAAATAATTAATAATGATAATAAGAGAAAAATCCCCAGGCTTTCATGGCTCTGGGTTTCCGTGTGGCTGCAGCGGGAAGCGCGCTGTCCTTGAGGCGGACTCTCTCGCTTGGTCTGCCCGCCCCTCCCCCTTGCTCGCCCCCTCCCCTCCTCTGGAACCGGGAAGAGAAAGGTCTGCAGCTGACAAATATTATCCATTCTCCCCATCGATCGCGGAGTGTACAGATGTGAGCGCTTGATGTGCCCGCGGAGCGGCGGATCCTCCCTGCTCGCTCGCTCTCGCCCAGGCTCCACTCGCCGCCCCCCTCCTCCCCCTTTGTTCTCCTCCCCTTTCCCTCTCTTTAAATAGATTTCAGGGCGCTGCCTGTTGGAGAGCAGCTGGCGATCTCTCCCGAGAGAGGGAACGAGCGCAGCCCGAGGTGCCCTGTCACCAGCCTCCCCTCCCCCACTTCGCCTTCTCCTTGCGGGCCCACCCCCCACCTCCCTCCAGTTTCCAAAACAGAAAACACCCGGAACACCCACATCCACTGCACCGCTAGTCTTCCGGAGCCTTTGGACCCCTCGCGTTGTCCGCGTGCTGTTCCCTATGTCGGTGTCTGTGCGGGAAAGGAAGGGGGCCGGGACATGCCGGAAGAGCCGAGGTTCGGGATATTTCCCCGGCAGCAGCAAGGGCGCAGCCCCGGTCACGCAGAGAGGGGACAGTTTACCCATTAGGGAAAGTCGGCGGAGGCGGACCTTTTATTCCTTTTTTACAGATGGCAGATTAAGCCGGCAGCGTCCGGACTCAAAGGGGCCGACCGCTCGGCTAAGGGTTAACCCGTAGGCCGGTAATCGCGGGCACACACGCGCGTGGCGAGCCCTCCCCGCCCGCTGGAGCGCCCGCCACAGCCCGCAGTGCGCCCGAAGCTGAAGGGGGGGGTTCGGGGGGAGGGGCGGGGCGGGCTT